>NC_142460.1:42374385-43624385 GCF_049115385.1 Moschus berezovskii | reverse complement strand
TCTGATCTTTTGCATGTTGTTCAGTTAAGTTCAGTTCAGTTCAGCATGTTGTTACATATCATCAATTTGGAGGTTTACTTATACTCATCATTTTATCACTGGTACTGTCCTTTTTCTGTTTAGTTTTCCCTTGGTATTTAAATATTCTATAATTATTATGGAGGAGTATGAAGTCAACTGTAATTTTAGAAAAAGATCTTATTTCATTGTATACTGCTTGAAAATTCATAAAGAAGTATTGAGTGTCACAAATATATACTTCTCAAGGCTCATTTTGGCTTTATTGCTACAATGCTAACTAAAGGGAATTCTCTCTGTTGCATATTATGAGTGGTGAAGAAAAAGAATTTGACTTCCTGCATTCACCTTAATAACCACATCTCATTCATGAAATGACTATGAACATTTTTCAGAAAGACATAACTCACTGAATCTGACTCCAGAAGAACAAAATATCTGGATAGACATAAAACAAGCAATGAGAATGAATTTGAAATCACAAAAATTGCCCACAAAGGAAAACTCAGCCCTAGATGCCTTCGTTGGATAATTCTACTAAATATTTAAAGGATATTTCACAACCATTTACATACACTCTTCCAAAAACTAGAAGAGGAAGGGATATTTCCCAGCTTATTTAAGGCACCAGTCTTACTATAATACCAAACTAGGCAAGTTATCACAAGGAAAGGATACTGCAGACAAATATCTCTTATGTAGATGCAAAAATGCTCAACAAAATACCAGAAAAGTGAATCTAGCAACACATAAAAAGTATTATATCACATGACTCAGTGGAATTTGTTACAGAAATTCAAGATTGCTTTTTAACATATGAAATATAATCAATGTAATATTTCAATTAATAGAATAAATGATCACTTCACATAAACATTCCAAACGATGAAGAAAAAAATTGAAAAAATCTAATATCTCAATGTAAAAAACTTTCAACAAACAAGGAAAAAAAAGAAACTTCTTGACCTTATAAAGGCCATTTAGTAAAATTCTGTAGCTAACATTATCAGTTCAGTTCAGGTCAGTTCAGTCGTGCAATCATGTCCGACATTTTTGACCCCATGAATCACAGCACGCCAGGCCTCCCTGTCCATCACCAACTCCCAGAGTTCACTCAAACTCATGTCCATCGAGTCGGTGATGCCATCCTGCCATCTCATTCTCTGTCATCCCCTTCTACTCCCGCCCCCAATCCCTCCCAGCATCAGAGTCTTTTCCAGTGAGTCAACTCATCGCATGAGGTGGCCAAAGTATTGGAGTTTCAGCTTTAGCATCAGTCCTTCCAATGAACACCCAGGACTGGTCTCCTTTAGGATGGACTGGTTGGATCTCCTTGCAGTCCAAGGGACTCTCAAGAGTCTTCTCCAGCACCACAGTTCAAAAGCATCAATTCTTTGGCGAACAGCTTTCTTCACAGTCCAACTCTCACATCCATACATGACCACTGGAAAAACCATAGCCTTGACTAGACGGACCTTTGTTGGCAAAGTAATGTCTCTGCTTTTTAATATGTTATCTAGATTGGTCATAACTTTCCTTCCAAGAAGTAAGCGTCTTTTAATTTCATGGCTGCAATCAGCATCCACAGTGATTTTGGAGCACCAAAAAATAAAGTCTGACACTGTTTCCCCATCTATTTCCCATGAAGTGATGGGACCAGATGCCATGATCTTTGTTTGTGGAATGTTGAGCTTCAAGCCAACATTTTCACTCTCCTCTTTCACTTTCATCAAGAGGCTTTTTAATTCCTCTTCACTTTCTGCCATAAGGGTTGTGTCTTAATAGTAAAAAAAAAAAAAACAAGTGAGTACATCTTCCCCTATGATCAAGAAAAACACAAGGATGTCCAGTCTTATTACTTCCATTGAACACTATACTGGGGGTTGTAGCCTCATCAGTTAGGTAAGAAAATTAAATAAAAGTATGCAGTTTGGAAGGAAAATACATAATATTAATACATGCTACAACATGGAGTGAACCTCAAGAATGATTTCCCAAGTGAAAGAAGCTCAACCAAAAGGGTCACGCTATGTGAAAGAAATCAGATGAAAAAAAGGCAATATATTTGATATCTTATACTTCTACTTATACAGAATGTCTAGAGTAGGAAAATTCATGCCTATAGGAAATAGATTATTGGTTGCCTGCAGTGGGTGCCTAAAGGGAACGAGTTGTGATAGCTAATCAGTACAGGTTTTCTTTCTGAGGTGAGAAAAACACTGTAAAATTAGACAGTAGTAAAGTTTGTGCACTGAATTTATTAAAAATCACTGAATTATACACTTTTAACAGGGTGAATGTTATGTATGTGATTTATGTATCAGTAAAGCCACGAAATTAGAAGACGTTTAGTCCTTGAAAGGAAAGTTATGACCAACCTAGATAGCATATTAAAAAGCAGAGACTTTACTTTGCCAACAAAGGTCCGTCTAGTCAAGGCTATGGTTTTTCCAGTGGTCATGTATGGATGTGAGAGTTGGACTGTGAAGAAAGCTGTTCACCGAAGAATTGATGTTTTTGAATTGTAGTGCTGGAGAAGATTCTTGAGAGTCACTTGGACTGCAAGGAGATCCAACCAGTCCATTCTAAAGGAGATCAATCCTGGGTGTTCATTGGAAGGACTGATGTTGAAGCTGAAACTCCAATACTTTGGCCACCTCATGCGACGAGTTGACTCACTGGAAAAGACTCTGATGCTGGGAGGAATTGGGGGCGGGAGGAGAAGGGATGACAGAGAATGAGATGGCAGGATGGCATCACCGACTCGATGGACATGAGTTTGAGTGAACTCTGGGAGTTGGTGATGGACAGGGAGGCCTGGCGTGCTGTGATTCATGGGGTCGCAAAGAGTTGGACACGACTGAGTGACTGAACTGAACTGAAAGTTGTTATAAAAACAATCTACAGCATAAAGATCAATCCTAATAATTTAGTTAATCAGAAGTTTCATATCAATTCTAGAGCAAGGCCTTTCAGTCTTAAATGTGCCTCAAATCACTTGAGGATTTTTAAAAAACTAAAGCTATTGAAACCAGTAGGTCTGGGTGGGTGCGAATATTATGCACCTGTAACATTTTCACAGGTGATACAGATGCTGCTTGATCTAGAGGAACATTCTGAGTAGCAAGTTCCTGATGCTGCTGCTGCTAAGGCGCTTCAGTCGTGTCCGACTCTGTGCGACCCCATGGACAGCAGCCCACCAGGCTCCGCCATCCCTGGGCTTCTCCAGGCAAGAACACTGGAGTGGGTTGCCATTTCCTTCTCCAATGTATGAAAGTGAAAATTGAAAGTGAAGTCGCTCAGTCATGTCCGACTAGCAGCGACCCCATGGACTGCAGCCCACCAGGCTCCTCTGTCCATGGGATTTTCTGGGCAAGAGTACTGGAGTGGCTTGCCATTGCCTTCTCTGAGCAAGCTCCTAGAATACCACTATCCAGTATGATAGCCACCACCTACGTGTGGTTTTAAACCATTGAAAGGGGACTCGTTTGAATTAATATGTCTTACAAGTGTAACATAATAACTGGATTACAAAGACAGCATGGAAAAAAGAATTAAGGAAAAGAATTTAAAGAAAACTTACACTGATTATATACTAATATGAGATTTTGGATATCATGTTTAATATTACTAATTTCCCCTATTTATTTTATTGCATTTTTAATATGGCTCCTAGAAAACTTTAAATTATGTGGTTTACATTAGATTTCTCAGATAGAGCTATCCTTGAGTATTTTCTCCGTATCATCAACAAACTCTATTGCTGAATTTTAAAGACCAAGAATTATCAGTATCAAGAAGGTTCTCAGCTGTCATTACCTGTAAACAGGCCATAGTTTTAGCACAAATGAACTCTGCTGAATGAATACAATGGATAAATAAAAGTAATATACCCCAAAATACTGTTGTACAATGATTTTAAGAAGTGCTACCAGAAGTAGAAGAGTAGAAGAAAACTGTTTGAAATGCACATCTTCAAATAATGTGATATAACTGAGGATTGTGCTGATGTTACAGTACTAGAAAGAACATATACTTGAGCACAGCAAAGTCAATGAACAAAAAACATCTAAAGAATGGAACTTAAGTGGGAGAGATTCTGTGAAAACCAAGAATATATTCATGGCAAACGATAAATTTTACATATATGTATCATGGAAAGACCCAATTTATGGTTTAATTTCTTCAACCTCACCTAAATATGTCAATTGCAAATGCAAACTTTAAGACATAAAAGAATGTCATTATTTTTTGCTGAGCTGGTCATAGGAAATAAAAAGTTTTTTTCACTGATTTAAGATGCATTCAGTATTTATCAGTAAATAAGCATACGATAGAAATACTTGAGCATTATCAAAAACTTAGTCAAAGACAACCTGAATAGCAAATCAAAGTACAGTCTCTCAAAACAGTGTAAGCTGACAGATAGCTGTCCACCTAAAATTATGCTAGAGTTCTGAAAGAAGATTCACAAAGCATTCATTCTGGCAAATTGGATGAATGAAATGTTGACTTTGTAACTGACTATACTCTTCTTAAGGTCGAAATGGTTCAGATAAAAATAGAAAGCCAGACAAAGATAATAAGAACTTTAATTAATCTTCCTTTTTTTCAATTTCCTTTTCTTTAAGATTTCAGACCATTTTGAAAGGCACTCAATGAACCATGTGATGTTATACTTAAAACAGATAAATAAATATAAAGTCAACACCAAAGTTAAATTTCAATGTAAAAGTTAAAATAATCTTAAATTTATGTGTACCTTAATTTATTGATTACACATGTATAAGGTGTACTCACTAATCAATTTCACTAAAGAAATAAATGACCCCTCATATTGCAGGTATTTATGTAATACTGTCCTGATACACTTGGAAAAGGGAATCTACAAGGCAGACATTAAGCAACTAATGCCAGTAACGTATAAAAATTTCCCGCTCTGAGAGCTGATAAAAAGAGAGAAACATGTGTACTCCATTGAGTGGGCATACTATGGGACTTGGGGAAAGGGAAGGATGGTCAGTGCAGGAATCCCTGGTGTGACTTTGAGTTGACATATGAAAGATGAATAGAAGTTACATACATGTTATGGAATTGAAAAACATTACAACCCAAAGACACAGCTATGTGCAAAGGCTCTGGGGCAGGAGGAAGCTTGACAAATTTCCAGAACTTAAAATACAAGGCTGAACTGTAGAGAAAGTACAATTAGGAGAAAATAGGTGGAAATCAATCAATATAAGTCCTTTTAGACAATAAGAAGCCACTGAAGGTATTTAATTCAGATTTCATTTTGATACATTGTTGAGATATAATAAAGAGAAAAATGAATTAGAAATTATAGTAGCTCAGGTGAGATATGATGATTGTTTGATGGAAATGAGAGAAGTGAGATTGTTAAGAGAGACTGTCTAAAGGTAAAATCAATAGGACTTGGTTTTGAGTTAGATTTGGGGGTTAAAACAGGGAAACAGTCAAAGAACAGAAGTAAATGAATGTCAATCTTTGGGCAAGAGTACCTGAAGAGGGCCCTTTTCAATGTTGGGAGACATTGTTAGTACAATAACATTTTAGACATTTTCAGTTTGAAGTGTCCCTGAGACATTTAAGAACAGCTGTTAAATACACAGTTGGGAACATGGTCTGTAGCTTAGCAGAATGGCCTGCCTCAGAGACATAAATCTGGTAGAAATTGACACACAGGTTATAATTAATGCTATGTGTATAGAAGCAATAGCTTAGGAAACACGTACAGGTTGTAAGGACTCAGAATTGAGAAATAAGGAATTCAAAATTTTAATAATCAAGGTATACAAGAACACTTCAGTAAAGGAGAATGAGAAAGACCAGAGATGTTAGAAAATACATTTCTTTCTTTACCTCACTTGGAATAAAAGCAATCTTCTTTTGATGGGGAATTTCTTTTTATCCCTGAGGGCCCAGATAAGTTACTCCTTTATTTCTGTGGCATGTTCTTAACCCACTCAGCTTCACTGAACATTTGCATACATATACTACTTTTGCTCATATATTGTTGTAATAAATTTTTTATATTCTTATATATACTCTTGAGGATAACACATTATTGAAGGCAATAGAAACTAACTTCTAAACTGGAAGTTATGTATATTTTTTGTCTTTAGACTTAAAATACATCCAGTTTAACTATTGTCATAGAAAGATGGTGAGTTCTTGGTTCATATTTGAGTGTCTTTTAAAGACTGAAGAGTCACATTTTCTAATAACAAAATTATGATAATGAAATTTGATTTTAATTGGGAAAATAAACTGTATACTGTTAAAAACTCAATTATACTTGCAGCTCTAACTGGTAACTACTATGTCTTGAAAGCATCTGTTACTAAAGTTAATTAAACTTGACATTCACATGGTCAAATCTTGCCAATCATAGTTTTCAAATAATTTTCATTTTCTATAACACTCTGCCATAGAATCAAAGGCATTTTTGTTTTGCTGGCACTGCTTTGTAATAAACTATCCTAGAAAAAGTGGAAGGATGACGATCTAGTGTCCTTTTGGATAAAAAAAATATTCTCATCTCAGGATTTCACTGCTGTAGCCAAATCTATGTTTATAATTTATAAGACTTATCCAGGTTGGCTTTGAGGTATGATTATCTTCATACACTTTTCTGTTGTTCTCTGCAGAAAGGGGTTTCTGCAGAGAACGGAAAGCTACCCATCTTTCCTGGCCATTAACATTGTATTTGACAATCCTCTTGTTTTTGATATACAAACAGGAGGGGAAAAAAGAAACAACACAGTTTGAGATATAACTGTTCCTCTTAACTTTCAGAGGCTTTTTTTTATTTTTAAGGTAAAAGGACTACAAAAAAATGAACGAGTTACTCATCTGTCCTCCACATTTTACTATAAAGAATTTTTCTTTTGTTCTCAATGCAAATGGTCATTGGTTCATTTCTCCCACCCAGGACAGTTATGTCACATCTCTTGACTAATACGCATGCATTTGCCACTAAAAGACATTTTACTGAGAGCTGTCACATCCGTCATCTCCACTCGGCCTGGTTAAAAATTTTATCTGCCGTCTTGAATTAATTTCAGCTCGCCTGAGCCCAGCAGGGGAGTTTAGAGTGGTTTAGTTAAATTCTTCATTTTAAAAGAATATTATGGTTCCCTATTTAGAGTTTTCCTCTACATCTAATTTTTGTTTCACATTACTGAAAGAATGTTATAATTATATATCCACTAAAGAGGAAAAAAATCAGGAACAAAAATAATAAATAATCATCCAAGTGTGACAATTTCCTGAGGAAGCATTTTCTTGAGCTTTGTTTTCCTCACCGATTTTCCTGTTATTTCACAAATTAGCTATAATCCCGCCTAAACAGTATACAACTGAGAAGTAAATATGCAGAACTGAGAGAAAAGAAGACGACAAGCACAGCACTGACTGACAGGAGAATCACAAAAGTTGGGGGAGAAATGCAAAATAGGAATAAGGCCTTAAACATAAAAGTATTTAAGACAGATTATATCTGTGACAAAGCTGTTTGCAACCAAATCAATAATCTCTTCTCCTTAAAGATGTCCTTCACCAGTTTGCTTTTCAGGCAGTCAACACAGATATGAGTAGGTGAGGAAGTTCAAGCTGTGAGTTGGATGCAAGGGATATTTGAATGCCAACCAAAGTATCTAAATCTCTTATAAGCCACTTCTGACCTATGGGGATACAAACCCCCATGACAACTTCTGAACTCGGGACAGATACACAGTCTTAAGATTTCAAGTTGAGTTTTCTGGGCCTGGAGATAGCTACAGTAGGAGGGAGATTTATTAAGGGCGTGCAGCAATGCTAAAAATCCCCCAGCCAGGATATCTAGTCTACATTAAATACTACCTACATACATCTGTTTGCAAAATGTCATTAGAATTTGAAGTATCTCCAAGGTTTTAATTAATGTACCCTGGTCAGTAGCTCAGTAGTGATTTTAATGCCTTAAACTGAAAAGAGTCATCAGAATCACTATTAGGTAACTAAAACTCCAACACCCAACCTTCTCAGGCATTCTGTTAAAAAAATCGGAGGGAGAGGATACAGTACATGTTTTTGATTTAATCAGGATTAAGGAAATTGTACTTTTAATTAAGCTAAACTGGTAGTTTAAAACATCATATTAATCTTTAGCCATAAACTATTTTATGAGTCAATATTTTGTTTCATATTTAATGGCATTTGTTTGACCTAATGGGATTTAATATTTATAAAATCTCACCTGACACAAATTATTTTTGTGTTGCACTCTCTAGGAAAAATTGTGAAAGCTGCAATATCAACAATCTCTTTAAGATTATTTTCCCTCAATACTGCACTAAATGTGTTTTTACTAAGGACACAGAATATGAGAAATGAAAACAATGTAATTCTTTTGGGTATTATTTTACCTTTGTACAAGGAATAAGAGATAAGTTCAAGTAGTACTTCTTTTCCTTTAAATATGGGTGAGTAAAGACAGATACACAGTTTTCATGCTGATACTATCAGGCACAGGGAAATGCCTACTCATACTTGGGTTTCCCCAACTAGCAGTGAATCACAGTGTATCCTGTACTAAAACAGACAACGCAATATTATTGTGTTATTAAAATCCTTTTAATCAAGAGGAATGATAAAAGTGGCTAAGTCAAAAGAGGTAACCCAAACAGCTGACCGCAGTGGGTGAGGAGTGGGATGAAAGGAAGAAGTGCAGAGTGTTTTAAGCCCACATCCCTTAAAATGTACTAACTCAGCCATCTGGCAAGTTTACTGCTATTATTGCAGATTCTTATTTAAATGATAATAACATCACTTGCTGACAGGAAATCAGTCATGCAAGGACCTGCACATGCACTGCCTTCTGCCCAGCCTCTGGAACTCAGTGTAAAGTTCAGGGTTGCTCATTTGCTCAAACCACATGGGGTAGTTAAATGCTGGCAACTTTTAAGTCTTTCAAGGTACCCCCCAAATTCAACTGATCTTTTATAACTTTTAGGGAGGTAAGTGTGAAGTAGGCTGGAAGAAATGTGGATTTACAAATGTCAGATTCTCTCCCCAAGGCACTTCATCTTTCCTTGTTTTACTAAATGTTAGAAACCCAAAGAAAAGAGGATTTATCAGTCTGAATAACTTTTGCACTAGTTCTTGCCACAATAAAATGGGAGTGAAGTGTGATATTAGCAATGATATTGTATTAAATAATATATTTAATGATGTAATATTATATTACATTTTGATTCTAGAAGTATTTTGCAAATTATATATAAAAGTACATCACAAAAACATTTTACTATACAAAACTGTGCTTTACACAGGAAATATTTCCATGGAACCTTTATCACTATGATCTTAAATCTGTTTTGGAAAATACTTTGTCCTTATAAAGGAAGTTTAATCGCAGACCAAGTATTTTATCTTATGGAGATGATGGCTAATTTTATATAATATCAATATTAAAACTACTTAATATAGCAATTTATTTAACACATTCCAGCTTGAATAAAACTATTAATATTTTATTAAATTTTCACCCTTTGGAGTCCTCTCAAGTTGGCACCAGTTCTCCCTTTTTTACAGTTGAAAATACTGGGGCTTCAGGCAGAATAAAAAGGCCACAGAAAGAATACAGAACTAAGAAGAACCAAAGGCAGCAACTGGTCTCAGGTCAAAGATCAGAAGACAGGACACAGGATGCTAGGGGTAGCAAATAAGACTGGAACTATTAAAAAAGAGAGCCAATACTTCTGTTTCTTGTTAGGTAAGTAACTTTATAACATAAACAGGTGTGTATTGCATATAGCTTAGGCACATAAATTTACTAAACATTTCACCTATATGCATGCCTGAATTTCAGATTTTTTCTTTGACACGTTAGACTCATTCAATTAAATTTTTTGCAATGACATCATTTGAAGTTTATAAGGAAAGATAACTTTGGAAAAGATTCCAGGTAACACAATTCATTACTGTATTTACAATTCTCTATGTAATTGAAGATACCACTTACTGATAGATAAGATCATCAAAAATGAGTATCAACCCTGTTTAAACTAAAATCCTCCCCTATTCAAATCTTGGAGGAAAAAAAAAAGATTATTTCCACAGAGAAAATTCATCTTTTATCAACCAAAACTGTCCGATCAATCTGGCCTCCCTCTCTCCCTGAAAGCTGGTTTTGGCTCTTCTGCATGCAGTAATGAACTGCTTCTGACAGAGCTATCGCCCTTCCCCCTTGCTCCAACCCCCTGCATGTATTTAAATTCAAACATGCACAGCTCATGTATAAGCAAACAGGTGCAGGGATCAGGGGGCTGCCAAACCCGGAGCAGGCAGGAGGTACATGTGTACTTGCCGACTGTGTCACACTACTGATAGGACAGGACAAGCCCAGACAATGGGGAGGGTCAGGAGGTGGCTCTTTGATTTCTCTGGCTTCCTGACATGGCAGCAGCCCCAGGAGTCTGCAGCTTGTAGAAGAGCTAATGTCCTCTACCCTATAACATTTAAGTGGCAGGAATGAAATTTTTAGATGACCTGAACAGCAGCTTTCTGCATTTTCTAATCACTAACTCCAGCAGTTAAGTGCATGAGGCTGCTCCCCAGAAACTCACAACATCAATACCAAAAGTCCCAAACCACTGCTTCTTCTTTCTCAGAATTGTCAATAGACAAACAGCAATAATGTCACACAGTATCCACAGATGGATAAGCATGCTACCAGATTTTTAAAGTATTTGAAAGTGTATTAATTATGGTGTCAGGTTGTTTATAGTACATGTAGAAGTCATTTTTTCTGTCAACACAAAAACCAGCACAAATTTATGCCATATTTATCAGAGGTTACCTAACACTGTAATCACATTCCGTTGATGGGTGGTGGAGGCAGAAAAATTATACCTTCAACTAGGAAAACTGCCCCCTTGTCATACTTTGTTTTAAATATCCATTGGGGTTCCATAGCCTGCCTACTTTTAGAGCAGTTGGGGGTGTTCCAAAACATGTAAAAGTTTAAGCAATGTTTTATTAACATTTTAAATCAGTGTCTCTCAACTTTTCAAGGCCATGCAGAGCTTTCAATTTTGCTGTCTTATACATCCTAAAACATATATCCTAAAGTATATATCCTAAAACACATTACTTCTTTAGAATATTAGCTGCAAGGATCACAGTAATATACTTGCAAATTTAAACATACATCTTTTTGTAACCCTAATTGTCATAACCCAAAGGTTTAATTTTTAAACATGTCTCCCATGAATCAGTATTCATATTATTTTGTCATAATACTTGTTAACATGTTGAAAGGTCGTGAACTTCTTTTACTTAGAACTTCTTTTCTGACTTCTTAGCTCCTGGAGAAATGAATTCTCTATATTATCCACTAAGCTCATGTTCACACTCTTTCAATAACTACTGTAGACACTTAGGACTCTAAACTATTAAAGCCAATTAACTTCTCATATTCATTTTCAGTTTGAATCAGAGTACTTTCATTATATATGATATTAATATTTAAAAGCACATGATAAAAGATGAATGTACCAGGGCCACTGACAAGTTCCTATCATGATCCATATTTTTGCACTTAGAGAGATTAAAATAAGATAAAACAAATGCTCAGAGATATATCTACTGTCCATTTTCATCAGCATGCTCTACTGAGCAAGGCATTAATAAATAATTATTTCGAGGCTCACGATCACTGATATTTGAGGCCTGACTCTGATTGAGAGCCAAATTATACCTAAGTTTGTCACAAAGCTTTCATGTTGGAATTAATGAAACTTCTACTTACTTCTACCTCCTTCTCCTAGTTAGCTTTTTATACTTCTTAAAAATGAGTGATTCAACTTCATATTAAAACTCCAGAGCTATGTATTTTGTATTTTCACTTGAATATGAATTACTATCCTTGATTCAATATTTCAGTTTACAAAGTGTAAATAAAGACATATATTTATATTCAAGCAAGGTGATGTATATAAATATATACGTGTGTATTTATATATGGTGTAGGTATAACATTTTGGAGAAGGCAATGGCAGCCCACTCCAGTATTCTTGCCTGGAAAATCCCATGGATGGAGGAGCCTGGTAGGCTGCAGTCCATGGGGTCGCGAAGAGTCGGACACGACTGAGTGACTTCACTTTCACTTTTCACTTTCACACATTGGAGAAGGAAACGGCAACCCACTCCAGTGTTCTTGCCTGGAGAATCCCAGGGACGGGAGCCTGGTGGGCTGCTGTCTACGGGGTCGCACAGAGTCGGACACGACTGACGCGATTTAGCAGCAGCAGCAGATCATGTATGAAATTGAGAGTAAATCAGCAAAGGGTGGTCTTTGTTTTTAACCTGACAGACAATGAGCTCTAAGAAGAGCAAAGTGCCATGAAGAAAATAAATGTTTTAACAATTAAATTGTCAGTAAGTTTACAGAGTGGAATGGAGAAGCTAGAAAGCATAATAATAAGTGCTTCTAAGAATAGCCCAAGCATCCTTTATAGGGGGAGACAGGAAGAGTGAATATGAAAAAATGGAGAAATACCAGAGAAATTCTGAAAGAATATTAACATTTGGGTAACCAAGAATTCAGCAGAAATATACAAATATGGATTCAAGTGGGAAAAATACTTTTTATTTTATTTATCTAAGTAAAAAAAAAAAAAAAAAAACAGGTTTTCAGCCCACAAGTACTAAACATAGCTGAAGAAGGCACAGTATATTACACTGATTTTATAGCAGGTATAAAATATAAAATGATGTTTAACACTGCTGCTGCTGCTGCTAAGTCGCTTCAGTCGTGTCCGACTCTGTGAGACCCCATAGACGGCAGCCCACCAGGCTCCCATCCCTGGGACTCTCCAGGCAAGAACACTGGAGTGGGTTGCCATTTCCTTCTCCAATGCATGAAAGTGAAAAGTGCAAGTGAAGTCGCTCAGTCGTGTCCAACTCTTCGCGATCCCCTGGACTGCAGCCTACCAGGCTCCTCTGTCCATGGGATTTTTCCAGGCAAGAGTACTGGAGTGGGGTGCCATTGCCTTCTCCGGATGTTTAACACTACAGACTGATAAATTGTATGGTATGTGAAGAATACCTTTAAAAGCCCTTGTTTAAAAAATCCTATCTGGGAGATGATTTGGAAAACTGTCATAAATCAATACAGTTAGAGAAGCTTCTCTGGTGACTCAGTGGTAAAGAATCCGCCTGGCAATGCTGGAGACATGGGTTCAAGCCCTGGGTCAGGAAAATCCCCTGGAGAAGGAAATGGCAATCCACTCCAGTACTCCTGCCTAGAAAACCCCAGGGACAGAGGCATCTGGTGGTGCCCGGTGGGCTACAGTCCATGGAGTTGCAAAAGGGTCAGACAAGACAGTGACTAAACAACAGAGCTAGAAGCTTGCTTTTCTTTGCTTACCTGCTTATGTTGAGATACATGGAGTTGCTAGAGTACGTGCATGTTTAGTCATGTCCAGCTGTTTGCAACCTCACAGACTGTAGCCTCCCAGACTCCTCTGTTCATGGGATTCTCCAGGCAAGAATACTGGAGTGGGTTGCCATGCCCTTCTCCAGGGGATCTTCCCAATTCAGGGACTGAACTCACGTCTCTTGTGTCTTCTGCACTGGCAGGCAGGTTCTTTACCATTGGCACCACCTGGGAAGCCCAAGACACATGGAGCCCAGATTCAAATCTGGTTATGCTGAGCTTCAATTAATATACCCTTAGCTGAGTACACCTGGCCTTACATATTTTGTTTTCCACTTGCATAATGACTGCTGGGGGCCAAGCCCTGAGCTTATTTGGGAGAAAACATTTCTCAGTAAGAAAACAAGGCTAATAACACCACCTTGAGTTACAATGAGGCAAGAATACAATTCTATATATACATAGATACCATGGTGTCTGACCCAATTCAGGCCCTCAGAAAAGGTGTTTACCTTTCCTTTCTTCTATAGCATGGTCCAGAGGGCTCGAAAGGAAATTCTGTATTGACAGGCCCTGTGTTCCTTAAAGGAATTCATGTGTAAGGAGTACGAGAAGGAAATTAAAGAAAACAACTTTTCCCTCCATTAATCCTGGTAGGGAGGCCCAACAACTTGTCTGCTACTTGTATAATTTATTTTGTATTCCAGGTGTATAAGCAAAGGCTCAATAGCAGAAATGGCAGATTTTACAAAATCATCTAACAAAGTTACATTTGAGCTTTTACAATTTCTCCTTTTCTAAGGTTATTTCCATTTAAGTAACATTTTATTATAGTATTAACAATATACTTAAGATTTGGATATCACATACTGGCACTAAGAAGCGTCACTTTGGAGGAAAAATCTCAGCCAACATTTGCAAAGGCATACAAGTCTTTGCAAGTGAGTGTATGTGTTCAAACATGTAATTAAATATACTAGTCCATACAAGTGTATTTCAACTAAATATTCAAAGTTCTGACTTCACCCTGCCTGCCAATACAGGAGACATAAGAGATGTGGATTTGATACCTGGGTCAGGAAGATCCCCTAGAGGAGGGCATGACAAACCACTCCAGTATTCTTGCCTGGAGAATCCCATGGACAGAGGAGCCTGGCGGGTTATAGCCCATAGGGTCACACAGAGTCAGACATGACTGAAGGAACTTAGCACGCACATTTGTAGGGAAAGAGCAAATTAGCTAAGATGGCATGGTCAGGCTTTCTCGCTCCAAGGGCTCTCACCCCAAGTTTTACAAATAATGATTATGTAACAGTTGAGATCCCTTATAGCACTGTGTATGCACATTGCAAGGTACTCGCTTGGCCACAGGCTACCTTTGTTCTGTAAGCATATATAAGTTCCACCTGGAATGCCCTCGGAGAGAGGTTATGTTATGAAAGTTTATGATATGGCTGCTGCTACAGCTGCTGGGCCAGCCTGGAGAGAATAAACATGTCTGTGGTTCCTATAGCTCCTCAAGTTTTCTTCCAGCTTCCCAGCTTGTGCCTTGCCTACCCTGGGGTCAGAGAACAGTGTGCACAGTGAGATACAGTGAGACAACTGGAATAGTCGGCAGGATTAGCAAGACAACATTCAAAGCTGAAGACATACTAAGAGTTTATGACTTTATCAAATATATAAAATATTAATTAAGTATTTTCTAGTTATATTGATTCTCTTTTAGAATCGATCTTTAAAATCTGAGTTTACATCTTTAAAATTGGATAAAGGTATTTTCAAGATCTGAGTGTGTATACACACTTGGATATTTCTAGTAGGCTTTACATATAGATGTGAGAAATGGAAAGTAGGAAAGTTAGACAAAGAAAGATTTTTCTGAATTTTCGTAGCTAGATTCCAAATACCCATTAACTGTTCAACTTAGAAAGCACTAGTGCAAACTGGAGCATGTACTTTTAGTTATGTGTTCTTCAGTCATTTTAAAACTACATTAACTAAATAATTCTCTAACTTCTACTATCAGTAAAAGAGTAGTATAACTCAGGAGTAGGAAGATAGAGTGGTGTTAGCACAATTTCTGCAATAGAGTTTTACACAAGGATGTAAAAGAAATGAAAAATCATTCATTCAGTGTAAGCCTGTTTGGCCTCCCTCTAATTTATCACAGCTTACATCTCTTGCCTGCCAGCAGAGCTGAATTCATATGTTATTGTCCCAAACCTGTCACTTCCTGGACTGCTTTTTAATCTTCCTCCCTGAATTACATTCAGAAAGGTCACCGCTATCCAATTAGAACCTTATCAAAGATGCACATGCAGGCCAGATTCACGCTTATCGAGAATGGGTCATAAATCCAGAAACTGCACATCACAAAGTGCCATTACCATAATGAAAAACTGAGGAGGGGGTGAAAAAGAAGTGACAGAACACCTGTATATTTGCTCATCTCTGACTCCACTCTCGAGGGGTGTCATGAAAATTGAACATTTGGAGGAAGACAACAGGGTGATGCAGAAGAAAGGAAGAAAACCAGAGTAGTGGGCTTCAAGAGTGTCACCCAGGGCATCTTATTCTGCCTGCAGACTGAGGAGAACGACCAATGAGAACACAAGTACACCTATTATGAGAGCTTATGCACTGCACTTGGAGCTTCCCAGGTGCCACTCTGGTTCAGAATCTGCCTGTCAATGCAGGAGATGCGGGTTTGATCCCTGGGTCAGGAAGATCCCCTGGAGAAGGAAATGGCAACCCATTCCATTAAGTATGTGTGAAATCCCATGGACAGAGGAGCCTGGCGGGCTACAGTCCATGGGTCACAAAGAGTCGGACATGACTGAGCATGCACACGTGCACGCATTGCACCTTAGAATAGAAAGGAACAAGCAAGTGCTTCTTGACTAGATGGAATTATATATCCACAACTCTTATTTATACACAGGCTTACATCTTGGACAAATATTACTTGCTGTAAAATTATGTTAGATTTGTTCATTTCAGAAAAATACTCAGAACACTTCCTTTTTAGTCTGAAATTATTATATTGGGTCATAACTTGCTTGGAAAGTAATGGTTTCTTTCATCCTGAGAGTGGGTCTCATTGACAATTTATCACAACACACCATAGGTAACTCACTCCATAACATTCATAGAGCAGCAAATAAAAATTTTGATTTAAACAAGTGAGAAGTGAGGAGGTAATAAGTTTTTCAGTTGTACTGAGATACAACTGCATATAGCACAGTAAGTTCAATGTGTACAGCGTAATGATTTGGTAATGATTTTCCATACAAAAGGATTTATTAATTTCCAAGAAGAAGTTAAAGAGGAATTTCTAAAGGTTCCCTTTAAACAGAAACCCCTTAAGTATTTAAAATAAAATCACCCACAGAAGTTTAGGGAAATGTTTCATTGTATATAGGAAGGCACATCATGAGTGGGTCCTAAATTGGGCCCCTGGACTCAATTTTAATCTCACACCATATTCTCTTATATCAAAGTGCTGAGATCATTGAACATGTATGAAGTTAACATGTTGACAGGAGTGTAATTTGCTCTGTTTATATTTCCAAGGTCAGTTACCAACAGACTCAATATAGTCCTATGAATGCTGATTTCAGGGAGACTGGGAGGTACTGTGTAATTAAATGTAAATGAATCTCTGACATAATCTAAGCAGTACAAGCTTAATACCAAATTGCACAATGTAAAGAGTATATCTCCCTCCTCACTTCTGCAGTGTGTCTTTACCCTTATAATGGTTGTAGCTGAGTTTTTAGTTCACTCAGAACCTCAAAGAACATTATTTGGTCACCTCTCAGATTTTAGCCATTTCATCTTCATCTAAACTTCATCTAAAAACTAAGGCTTCAGAAAAAAACAGTCACAATAAAAGTAAAACCTCTCTGTCGGAGGCACTACAAGGTCATGCTGTTAACAGAAGTATTTGCTTTCTGTCAGGATGCTCACAAGTCCATGTTTAACAAGCAGAATGTAATCATCCATTTGTGAAGGTTAAAATTACAAAAATCTCCCTAGAACTACCTCTGCAGTTGACAAATCTATCGCACACACCCACCCATCCTTCCTCCCCTCCTGCCTCCAGTATTTTGTGGGGTTTTGACTTTCAGCTGGTCATGAGGAAGTAAAGATACACTCCTGTTTTTTTGATGTTGACAAGCATGTCATCTATAACTGAGGCTCTGACAAGTGGGGTTGTCAGGATTTGCCTTAATGGGGAAGTGATTGACCTTTGCTCATAATTATCAAAACAAGGGGAAGAAAAGTGACTTGTGAGGCAGCTGCCACTTGGGCTGCTTTCCAACTTCAGAGAAAGCAGGAAACAGAGGTCTCTTTAAATCTGAGTGCAGAAGACACAGCCTACATGAACACAAAGCTTTACTGTAAAGTGGGTATCTGAACTAATACATGCCCTCTGAAGAAGTATTCTGTTGTGAGGATATGCTGATCTGTATAGTTAGGAAATGTTACCTTATTGAACTGGTTTCATATCTGTGTTACATACGACACTTCCAAATCACTCAAGTGAATGTTGCTGTGGTTGCTGTTCAGTTGTGTCCGGATCTTTGCAACCCCATAGACTACAGGACACTAGGCTTCCCTATCCTTCTCCATCTCCCGGAGTTTGCTCAAACTCATGTCTGTTAAGTGATGCCATACAATGTGAAGGAGGATTCAAAAATAAACTTTAGGCATTAAGTCATATCTTCACTGTGAAGCCCGAAAGATGCTGGAAAACGTGGCTGCAAGGTTTCATAGTATTAATATACCCAAGGTAAGTTTTAAAAGGCTTCCCTGATAGCTCAGTTAGTAAAGAATCCATCTTCAATGCAGGAGACCCCGGTTCAACTCCTGGGTTGGGAAGATCCCCTGACGAAAAAATAGGAGACCCAGTCCATTATTTTGGGCTTCCCTTGTGGCTCTGCTTGTAAAGAATCCACCTGCAATGCAGGAGACCTGGGTTTGATCCCTGGGTTGGGAAGATTCCCTGGAGAAGGGAAAGGCTACCCACTCCAGTATTCTAATGTAGAGAAATCCACGGACTGTTTAGTCCATGAGGTCCCAAAGAGTCGGACATGACTGAGCGATTGTCACTTTCATGTAAGTTTTGAAGTACCATTCCAAGTACAACCCATTACTGGATTTGCAATTCATTAATTTTTAAATGTCAATAGAGTATTTTAATGGAATAAAATACATGGAGGGAGATTTTTTTCTTGTATTAAAATATTCAGAATATTATTGTTTAACACCAGGTCTTCAGTGTCAGAAAATTATGTGTAACTAAAAGTTTTCTGTATGTATTGAGGCAGTGGAAAGAGGCTTGTCTCCACCCCATACTCTTGAGAATGATTCAATTAACTCCCAGTAACATGAGGAGGCCTTACAAATAGCTGTGAAAAGAAGAGAAGCGAAAAGCAAAGGAGAAAAGGAAAGATACAAGCATCTAAATGCAGAGTTCCAAAGAATAGCAAGGAGAGATAAGAAAGCCTTCCTCAGTGATCAATGCAAAGAAATAGAGGAAAACAATAGAATAGGAAAAACAAGAGAGCGCTTCAAGAAAATTAGGGATTCCAAGGGAACATTTCATGCAAAGATGGGCTCGATAAAGGACAGAAATGGTATGGACCTAACAGAAGCAGAAGATATTAAGAAGAGGTGGCAGGAATACACAGAAGAACTGTACAAAAAAGATCTTCACGACCAAGATAGTCACGATAACGTGATCACTGACCTAGAGCCAGACATCTTGGAATGTGAAGTCAAGTGGGCCTTAGAAAGCATCACTACGAACAAAGCTAGTGGAAGTGATGGAATTCCAGTTGAGATATTTCAAGTCTTGAAAGATGATGCTGTGAAAGTGCTGCACTCAATATGCCAGCAGATTTGGAAAACTCAGCAGTGGCCACAGGACTGGAAGAGGTCAGTCTTCATTCCAATCCCAAAGAAAGGCAATGCCAAAGAATGCTCAAACTACCGCACAATTGCACTCATCTCACACGCTAGTAAAGTCATGCTCAAAATTCTCCAAGCCAGGCTTCAGCAGTATATAAACCGTGAACTCCCAGATGTTCAAGCAGGTTTTAGAAAAGGCAGAGGCACCAGAGATCAAATTGCCAACATCCGCTGGATCATGGAGAAAGCAAGAGAGTTTCAGAAAAACATCTATTTCTGCTTTATTGACTATGCCAAAGCCTTTGACTGTGTCGATCACAATAAACTGTGGAACATTCTGAAAGAGATGGGAATCCCAGACCACCTGACCTGCCTCTTGAGAAACCTGTATGCAGGTCAGGAAGCAACTGTTAGAACTGGACATGGAACAACAGACTGGTTCCAAATAGGAAAAGGAGTACGTCAAGGTTGTATATTGTCACCTTGCTTATTTAACTTATATGCAGAGTACATCATGAGGAACGCTGGGCTGGAAGAAGCACAAGCTGGAATCAAGATTGCCGGGAGAAATATCAATAACCTCAGATATGCAGATGACACTACCCTTATGGCAGAAAGTGAAGAGGAACTCAAAAGCCTCTTGATGAAAGTGAAAGAGGAGAGTGAAAAGGTTGGCTTGAAGCTCAACATTCAGAAAACTAAGATCATGGCATCTGGTCCCATCACTTCATGGGAAATAGATGGAAAAACAGTGGAAACAGTGTCAGACTTTGTTTTTTTGGGCTCCAAAATCACTGCAGATGCTGATTGCAGCCATGAAATTAAAAGACGCTTGCTCCTTGGAAGGAAAGTTATGACCAACCTTGATAGTATATTAAAAAGCAGAGACATTACTTTGCCAACCAAGGTCCGTCTAGTCAAGGCAATGGTTTTTCCCGTGGTCATGTATGGATGTGAGAGTTGGACTGTGAAGAAGGCTGACCGCCGAAGAATCGATGCTTTTGAACTGTGGTGTTGGAGAAGACTCTTGAGAGTCCCTTATACTGCAAGGAGATCCAACCAGTCCATTCTAGAGGAGATCAATCCTGGATGTTCATTGGAGGGACTGATGCTAAAGCTGAAACTGCAATACTTTGGCCACCTCATGCGACGAGTTGACTCACTGGAAAAGACTCTGATGCTGGGAAAGGTTGGGGGCGGGAGGAGAAGGGGACGACGGAGAATGAGATGGCTGGATGGCATCACCGACTCGATGGACATGAGTTTGAGTGAACTCCGGGAGTTGGTGATGGACAGGGAGGCCTGGCGTGCTGTGATTCATGGGGTCGCGGAGAGTTGGACACGACTGAGCGACTGAACTGAACTGAACTGAACTGAACATGTGAAATACAGACTTTTAACATTTTTCTCTATTGCCCTTTTGTCTATTCTCTACTACCTGTTTTCCTATAGACTCAGAGGTTAGAACTGCTCAGATCTCATCAGAGCATTTCCCTCTGAAAGTGAAAGTTTTAGTGGCTCAGTCACGTCTGAATCTTTGCAACCCCATGGACTATAGTCCATCAGGCTCCTCTGTCCATGGAACTCTCCCAGCAAAAATACTGGAGTGAGAAGTCATTCTCTTCTACAGGGGATCAAACCCCAGTCTACGGCATTGCAGGCAGATTCTTTACCACCTGAGCCACCAGGGTGTGAACTCATGATCGAGAATAGAAATTATTGTGCTTAACACAGAACCAGACATTTGTTTTTCTTTATTCACATCCAGACACTTTCAGTCTTGTATTCATCCATGTGTATTCTCACTAACTGGGGAAGCTACAGTTGGCCAAAACCTCCACAACCTCTGAGATGGTTCCTGTTAGGCCACAACCTACTTGCTTTCTTGTGGCTACTTTCTAGCATAAAACACAACACAAAAATAATCATTCCAAATCTTTTATCTTCTGCTATTAGTTATAATGTTGACTTGGAACTAAAATAGAACTTTAACCAAGGGGCAGACACACATACAAAAAACTTTTTAAAATTGACACTTAAAGATTATACTAAAAGTTTTAAAGCTCTTAAACATTATATTAGATCTTTTAGCTATCTATTTTTTCATATAATGATTAGTCTTTCTCACTTTGTTAATTACAGCCCATGCTATATCTTTAATATGAAAATATATTTTTGGTTATTCTGAGCTAGATACACAAGACTCTGTGACAGCTGTATTTATTACTCAAAAAGAACTTCTCCACTTGCATTTCACTCATCATCTTGAAAGTATGTATCATCTTGCTGCTGCTGCTGCTAAGTCGCTTCAGTCGTGTCCAACTCTTAGCGACCCCATGGACTGCAGCCTACCAGGCTCCTCTGTCCATGGGATTTACCTAAACTATTTTGGAGTGGAAATTCCTTAAGCCAGATTTAAGCAGTTTGGTGAATTAAGAGTATGTAGTAGACACCAGGATACACTGTACTATCATTGACAGTATGAGCAATTAATGAAATTTCCTTAAAATACAATCTGAATGAAAAAAGGGCTATTGTACTTCAATAGATTACACATGTTTCAGTGCAAAAAAGCAAAATAAGTCTAATAGGTAAAACAGTAATCTCTTATAGTATTGATCTGGAGAAGTGGACACTACCTTCAAATAATCTATCATTACGATACTTTGGTCACCTGATGAGAAGAGCCAACTCACTGGAAAGACCCTGATTCTGGGGAAGACTGAAGGCAAAAGGAGAATGTGGGTGGCAGAGGATGAGACGGTTAGATAGTATCACCAACTCAATGGACACAAATTTGAACAAACTCCAACAGATAATGGAGAACAGAGGAGCCTGGTATGCTACACTCATGGGGTCGAAATGAGTCGGACATAACTTATTGACTGAGCAACAATTCTAACAGTTAAGAAATTGCAAGGGAAAGTTTGGAGGACAACAAAAGTTCATGATAATCAAATTTAAGGTGTTGGAGTCATCTTCGTGTTCCAAGTTTTCCATGGTGTCTGAAATATTCTGAATGCTGAACAATTTTTGTTACATTTAACAACATTAAATTTAATTCCTTTTGCTTGGAAGTGCTGCACAGAGCACTTCCCTGTCAAAGTCACTGCAGGGACTGTCCAGCTCTAAGGGAGATCATTCTGAATATGTTAAGCTACATTCATTAAATGTCCAACTTGGGCAGACAGGAGTGAGCAAAGCACTTCTCCACATTTCCTCACTGTATATTCGACTCTTGCAGTTGGGCAACCATTTGGAGATTTTCTCTCAAGCACAGACTTGTTTGTGCTCACTGGACTGAACAATTAGCATCCCCTGAATAACAGGAGGCGAATTTCCCTCAAAACTGGTGGGAACAGAGCCAGAGTTTTAATAACTTTTACCATCATTTAGTTTATTTCTCACGTCACAAAAGAGAAGTGCAAACAGAAGTCAAATGAAATTTATTCAGATATTATATATACCTTATCATTAAATATCATTATGATGGCTTTCTTTTCTTGGGAAATGCTAAGACATAAAATAATAGTAAAGTTAAAGACAGTAGACTCTTCAATAATGGTATCAAGAATAAAGTGGACCTCATCAGTACATTTCTAAAACTAGAAAAAGGCATATTTTCTCAGCCTTTCTTAGTAATATGAAAAGGTAAAAGGTATCAAGATATAAATTAAATAGACTAATTTTTCTTAATATAACTAGAATATATTATTCTCAAATGGAACAATAATTCAGAAGAATAATTAAGCATAGCCTATCAGAAAAATCACAATGGTATTTGATGATGAATCAAATTTTAAAAATCCTAGGACTGATTCAGTTGAAATACTATTTTAATTATAAAAAGCATCTATTATTTTCATACAGATAACTCTGAGTTCTATTTTCAGTGTCTCATAATTATGTTACTGCCTCCATATTTTGCCTATAATTCCTTCCTCTGTAATATCACATTTCTGTGTAGAGCACAGAAATAAAGAGTTATCTGTTGAGTGCTAACGGTGTACACAAATTACCAAACCCAAATTAGTCTCCAAGTAAAATCAGTGGAAAAAAAAAAAATGTTTATCACTGCCACTGTCTCTGTGTGCCATGCCATATCAAACACCTTTCCACCATCATAGGAACTTAATGTATTTTTAACTACAAAAACAAGCATTCAATTGACATGCTATTCACAAAGTTTATATGAAAATCCTCAACAACTGTTGAGACTGCTCTGATAGAATCGGTCCCTTTGCTCTCTTTCCCCACTGACGTTAAAAAACACAGACTTACCACATAAAGTAAAGAGACAGCAGTGGCAGTGTTACTTGCTCAGTCTTTGCGACCCCATGAACTGGACCCCGCCAGGCTCCTCCATCCATGGGATTCTCCAGGCAAGAATACTGGAGTGGGTTGCCACTCCCTTCTCCAGAGGATCTTCCTGACCCAGGTGTCCTACATTGCAGGCAGATTCTTTACCATCCAAGCTATAGGGAAGATCTCTAAATAATTAGACTCCAATTAAAATAAATAAATTTTTTTAAAAATTTAAAAAATATAAAGCTGGTACTAGAACCTAAAAAATAAATAAATAAAGAGATAGAGAATCATTCAAACAAAAACCAATGACTCAAGATGAGAGTGACATGATAAGTCACTTATCATGAGTAGATAAGCCCCAAATTTCCACAATCAACAGTATTATTTTCAGATACTGCTTTATCTGGAAACTAGATTTGTTTGCAGTCATGTAACTATTAATAACATACACCTACAACAGACTTCAGATCATGTGGGGATCACAACAGAACCTTGGCGAAGTATTACTTTGCAGTCTCGCTCTCACACAACTTTTCAAATTATAAATCTAGGGTATAAACTCCCTCATGCCCACCCATTCTGTTCTGTTCCTATATTTTCAATTACACATCATGAGCCAGGAGTTCTGCATGTTGAAAGCTGCCAGTAGTGTTGTCAGGAATGTGTAACTGCTGCGCAAGGCTTTTACGACGGGCTTCGAAGCTGATCTATGGAAGCATTCAATTCCACAGCTGTCAAAGCGCTGATATCAACGGCAGTTAA
This sequence comes from Moschus berezovskii, assembly GCF_049115385.1. NCBI lineage: Eukaryota > Metazoa > Chordata > Mammalia > Artiodactyla > Moschidae > Moschus > Moschus berezovskii. The sequence goes on along the minus strand of NC_142460.1, from coordinate 43,599,940 downwards.
TGACACAGCGTCACCCTCTAGCTCGTTTACCTGCCTCCCTGCAAACAAATGGGACGCTGGCAGTAAGCAGAGGAGCGCAGTGAACAGCAGATACCATATTTATCATAATCACTATGATCCACGGTAGAGGAAAATCAATTTCTCTTAATCGAGGAGAGTGACTTATTAAGGGTTATGAGTCCTGGCTGGATAGCTGCGCTGATTTGATTATGTTGGGAGGGAAATTAGCAGTGGCCTCCTACACAGTCTTTCCCTTTGTCTTCTGGCTCAGAGTCTGTTATTTAATTATCTTATGAAAGCCTTAGTGAGCAGGTCATGCTTTGATCAAGAAGAGACTGAGAAAGAGGGTGCTGAAAAGGTTTCAGAGGTGTTGACAGGTAGAGATGTGAACATTCAAAATATCCTCACTGCAGTGCTACTGGTTTATAATCAAATGGGTGTACATGCTCAGTCGTGTCAGATTCTTTGCAACCCCATGGACTGCAGCCCACCAGGCCCTGTCCATGTGATATTCCTGGCAAGAATACTGAAGCAGATTGTCATTTCCTACTCCAGGGGATCTTTCCAACCCAGGCATTGAACCCGTGACTTCGGTGGCAGGACAGGAGTGAATTGGCAAGTGGATTCTTTATCACTGAGCCACTTGGGAAGCCCAATTGAAAGGGTGTGGACATAGCCTAAACTTGTGCCAACACTGGAACCTTCTTGAAAGAACCCTCATAAGTTAACCTTTGTCTTCCAGTTTCACTTTCTTCTTTTTGATACCACAGTCTCAGACACTTGGAAAGCAAGGTACCTTGTTATGCTGAGAGGAACAGATCAGCAGGTTAAAAGCCATGTACACGTTTTTAATCTTTAAAGATGCTTTGTCCAAAATCAGTAGGAGAAAAACAAAAAGGTTAAATGTATGCTAATTTTATTTAACTCTTCAGGTTTTGTAAAGATCTCAAATCATGAAAAAAAAAAAATGGAAAGATTCTGTGAGAAAAACTTTAAAATATTTTCTCACAAGAACCACTTTTCTTCACCATGTTATGTCTCTTATGCAATTTTGGGGAAACAAAATAGACCATTGTTTTACCGAACAGTTTTTCAGTTGGAATTTTGCAAACATATGGGCACCATCAGACTTACTTCTCTTAGAATAAAATGAAAAAAAAATTATGAGATGTCTCTTCCAACATATATAACAGCCAAATATGGCAGGTTACTAAAAATGACTACCCTGTGTAAATAGTTCTATTTTAGAAACTGTCCATATATATATAACCAAATGTATACAATTTTCTTAATAAGAGTATTTAAAGTACCAAATAAAATTACTGGGTGAATTTTTCTTAGACGCAATCATGTAAAACAAAAGAATCCCAAGACAGAATGCTTTCTAGGTGAGCAGAGCACAAAATTGCTTTTTCTTTGCCTTTTGCAAAACATACAATCCAGTAGATGTACATTATTCCTTTAATAATCCAATAATAAATATAATTTTATATTATGCTTTACACATATTAAAGTATTTGATAAATATAATGCCAAGATTTTTCTGATGGTTTCAAAGTTCTTAATAGAACTGTTATCTGATTTCCCTGTGAGTACCGTTTCATCATGAGTACAATGATTTTAACAAAAGAATGATGCAATCCTTAGAAATAAGACAGTCTGGGTTCCATAATCTTGTGTTACCTTGAAAATCACACATGTATTCTGAACTCTCTCTAGTGGCCTCATCATTGTCCCTTCAAAAAGTTACCTGACACATAATGGAAAACTTTTTATTGTATAATCTTCCTTCACCTTTCAACTCTCAGTTAAATGGCTTTTTGGCCTCAATAATTCAAAATACTTGAAATTGCACGTACAATGTCCCAATTACGCATTTTATCACATAACTAAATAAGTACAGAGGTACACTGCAAGATTAAAGGAAGTAGAAACTTAAAAGTTACTTATATACCTCCATTCTTAGTTATCTCATATATCATATTCTAGAAAGGATAAATAGACATTTCATATCTATTTATCTTTCTCTTAGCACATATTCATTTTTGTAACCCTGAAACCTAGCACACTGTCTAACATGTAGTTAATGTTCAAAAGATATCTGCTGAATTAAAGTCAACTATACTAGACACATATCAAACATTAGTTTACATGGATTACTTTCTTTCTCTGGAATGTTCATTTCTGTTAGTGGTCCTCATTTTTCCAGCACTTCCAATTATTGGAGAGATTTTCATAAACAAGAGAATAAAGACACTTATACTTTAAAAGTCAGTGGCCAAAGAGATTTAGTAACTGAATAAAAACTTCCACTAGCTTATAGGAATGATTAAAATTTTCAAAATATCTGGATACGTAGTTCAGTTTTTTCATCTAATATTTATAAAGGTGTTTTTGGCTGATCTTGTAGTAACCAACAGTAACTCTTCATAAGGACTTTTCCAGTGGTATAAACAATCTTGTTTGTGAATATAATAATAATTCAGTCAAAGTAGCCCTTTCCAAGAGCTGAAACTATTGTAGCTAGTTTGATGATAAATTTGAATCTGATAAAATTGACATATTACACCAAAAAGACCATATTAATCAGAGGGAGTTGGAAAACATTTGCCACTGAGCTCTATGTAGGATCATTTTATTGCTTATCGGTCAATAATCACCAAATGCATTCAAGTACCCTGTCTCTTAGCTCGGGAAAATTAAAACTACAATAAATCTTCTGACATATGGTATTACAGTAATATTAAATACCATCATTCAATACTAGGACATTGGATAAAAATCACAACCCTGTAATAAATCATATGTATTTTGGAGGTAAAGATTAAAATATACTTATCTTTAGTCTCAGAATTTTATGAGTCAAAGGAATATATTAGGTCCTATTCTAAAGGAAAACATACAAATTAATCAATTTAAATATATTTGAAATGACTGATTTCAGAGGGGTACCCAATAATTGAATAATGTGCTTTCCCAAACTTTAATGATCAAATTTTAGAATACTGTTCTTTTTGAAAACATACCCACACAATAAAAAGAAAATAAATACTTTATCAGAAAGTGGAAGGAACTTTTTTCTAGTTAATTTTACATTTACTTTACTAAATGGTCAAATCTGATAGGAACTAAAGATTTGGTACTAAATTCCCTAGTTTCACAGCCAAATTATAACAAAGAGTGTGGGAACTATACTATATTATTTCAACAAATTATACACGTCATGAAGTGAAGAAGTGAAGTGAACTCACTCAGTCGTGTCCGACTCTTTGCGACCCCATGGACTGTAGCCTACCAGACTTCACCATCCATGGGATTCTCCAGGCAAGAATACTGGAGTGGGTTACTATTTCCTTCTCCAGGGGATCTTCCCGAACCCAGGTATCGAACCCAGGTCTCCTGCATAGGAGGCAGACGCTTTAACCTCCGAGCCACCAGGGAAGCCCATACACGTCATAGATTTTTTAAATTAATTAAATACAGAATTCTGCCCCACTGAGTTTAGAGCTTATCATTTATTTTTCATATTTGTGGAGCCCTACGACTGTGTATTTCCCTTTATGTGACTGAAGGCTTTAATCGTTCCTAAAGCATCAGACTTATAAATCTCTTGACAACTGACATTTTTTATCATCAGTCTTTAACCACTAATGCATCTGTCTTAAACTTACATTCCAACTGGGTCTAACAAAGTAATCTAAATGAGTAAATCATTCAAGGTGTGGGTAAATCTGGTTTGTAAGACATCTGGAGATCTGGAGAGAACAACACTCATCTAAAAGCATAAATACAGTTGGAACACAATAGCAAAACACTAGGAGGGCTGCCTATACTTAACCTTTTGGCTGCCTGTGTTAATATAAGAAAAGTAAGCAGAATATTGAGATACCTCCAGCCTATCAACGGAGGAAGAGATAAGAGTGTGGGGTTATAGGGAGATATATTTCACCCAGAGACTCAATGTAGACCTAGGGTTCCACGAAGCCAGCAGAACTGGGGAAGTGGAAATGACAACCATGGAAAGAATATACTGCATCTGTACATCTCAGACCCTTTAATGTCATTTTCTGTTTTTGATAGCAGTGTTTAAAACTTCTCCAGGAATATATATAAAAGAGGAAAACAATAAGAAACTCTAATACTCTAAAACAAATAAAATCTACTTCTGCAACCAGTTAGTATAAGAATTTCACACACAGGCAATTAGTATTGAAAGATCAGTAAAGAATGATGAGAATTCATTTGTTTCTCTCCTAAAGGAATCACTAGGAAACCATGGAGGTTTCTTCTACAGTTTTGCTATGTTAAAAGGAAAATCTTTAGGTATGTACACATGCAGTGACATGAAAAGAGGACAATTATCTTCATATATAATAGGCTCTCAATTATCAACAAAAAGAGCACATTCCAAAAGAAAAAACACTTAAACAACAGGAGCAAGCAATTCAAAAGAGGAGGGAAAATAAGCCAATACTCATATAACAAAAGCTTCAGCCTCACTAGAAATAAAATTCAAGTTTATTAGGAGAGAACAATTTTACCTATCATATTTGCAAAGAAAAGTGTCTGAAAGGAAAGGTTTTAGTAAACCTGGACCCTCAAGCATTATTGATGGGATTTTAAACTGAAACAGTCTTATAGAAGAACCTACAAAACATAAAAATATCAATAATCATTGATTCAAATATTCTATATAATTGAATTAATTGGATAGAAATAATTAAGAATGTACACAAGAATTTTCATCACAGGATGTTCTTCATAGTTTATATATTAATATACATTTCTGAAAAACTGGAAGTAACAACACTCGATGATAAGGAATAAGAAAATTAGCATCAACACAGGATGAAAAGTTACACCATTATATACCATGGTGAGGAAGAACATGATATGAAAAAATATTTATGAAATACAAATAAGAAAGAAGACACAACCTACAATAATAATATGAAAAACTGCAAAACTCAGATACTCATAAAAGCATTCAAAAATATAGACATCCAAAAATTATTAACACCAGATTTCTAAGTGATTTTATGGAAAAACAGTGGAAACAGTGTCAGACTTTATTTTTTTGGGCTCCAAAATCACTGCAGATGCTGACTGCAGCCATGAAATTAAAAGACGCTTGCTCCTTGGAAGGAAAGTTATGACCAACCTTGATAGTATATTAAAAAGCCGAGACATTACTTTGCCAACCAAGGTCCGTCTAGTCAAGGCAATGGTTTTTCCCGTGGTTATGTATGGATGTGAGAGTTGGACTGTGAAGAAAGCTGATCGCCGAAGAATCGATGCTTTTGAACTGTGGTGTTGGAGAAGACTCTTGAGAGTCCCTTGGACTGCAAGGAGATCCAACCAGTCCATTCTAAAGGAGATCAATCCTGGATGTTCATTGGAAGGACTGATGCTAAAGCTGAAACTCCAATACTTTGGCCACCTCATGCGACGAGTTGACTCACTGGAAAAAACTCTGATGCTGGGAAAGGTTGGGGGCGGGAGGAGAAGGGGACGACAGAGAATGAGATGGCTGGATGGCATCACCGACTCTGTGGACATGAGTTTGAGTGTACTCCGGGAGTTGGTGATGGACAGGGCGGCCTGGCGTGCTGTGATTCATGGGGTCGCGGAGAGTCGGACAAGACTGAGCGACTGAACTGAACTGAACATTCATATATCTTTCAAGTTTCTGCACTGAATATGTAAGCACTGAGAATTTAAGCTCCATGAAGCCATGATTTTTTCTAGTTTATTCACTGACATATCCGGGAACTAAACCTTGCACACAGTAGGTACATTATAATCATTTGCTTAAATAAATGAAAAGTATATTTAATTTTTGAAACATTTCCAATATTTATTACTCACCAATCAAGACTGATTATACTATAAATATATATACTTACATATTATGTACTATAAATTATAAATTTATACTTATAAATTATATATTATAATTAAACTATAAAATTATATTTGTAAGTATCAAAACAACCTTGTAAGGCTAGAATCTTCATTCCGTTTTATAGCTGAAAAAACCTAAGACTTAAAAGTCAAATAATTTGCCTGAGGTCAGAAAGCTGACAGGTAATTTATGGGAAGGAAGTGATCTATAGCTGGAATTGAAAGAAAAGGCCTTTGTTCCCACTTTAGCCCTCACCTCAGTGTTATACAGTTGCTCAGTCTTTTCCAACTCTTTGCGACCCCATGGACTACAGCACCCCAGGTTTCCCAGAGTTTGTTCAAATTCATGTCCATTTTCTCAGTGATGCCATCTAACCATCTCATTCTCTGTCAAATGGTGTTAGGATCTTATTAAAATGTATTTTTCATTAAATTTCCTGAATTCCATTTGAATTTTGATAATTCAAAACTTTAGCCTTAACTGATGACACAAGGTAAGAAGTACCACCCTAAACTTCCTCTTCATTCACTCCTTAGGACAGATAAAATGTCAATCCTATGTAGATTCACTATCTTAAAAAGAACACTATGTTAAATTTATAGATACCCAATACATAACTGACTTATCCAATGAAGATATTTTTTTAATGCACTTTTTCAAAAAATTAGGGCCAACGTGAAATCAAGTTTACAAGAGACTTCCTATAAATTGAGTATCTCTGTCAATATAAAAGAATTTTAGAATTCATGATGAAAGATAAGCTATCATGAAAGGCATGGTAGTGACTGTAAGGAGCCCAAAATAAGCATAAGAGAAAGTGCAAATGAGAGAAGCAAGACAACCATGCATAAGATTGAACCAGAAATGATTAAGTGATTAAATAAAATGGGTTTTGTTTGTGAGACATTGAGGATACTTCTGAATGTGAGAAATTCTAGAGAAACATTCTTATAGTAAGAAGACTGTAGGAAGACAGAGCTTTTCTTAGGCTAAAATTTCTACATTATTATTAACTAATCAAGAAAAATAAGTTCCAAGATCAAATATACAGAAAATATAACCCAAAAAGATTTTAACATCTTTCACAAGGAAAAAATTATTGTGCATTCATTTTCTTTCTTTCTCTCAACCATACAACTTCAAAATGTTGATCAAATTCCCTTGAGTACTTGTGCTGAAAGCCTGACATTAAACTACCAGGGAACAAACAAATGAAAAGTGCTGAATAATTTATCACGAATTGGTGATTGCGGACAGAAATGTCTAAAATAAACTGATATAGACTTAATGATCATGAAGAAAACAACTAAAAATATGAGCTGGAAATACCAAACCACAAGGGATAATGTTTTCAATCCAGTGTTTGCTCCTGCATTTCTCTTTCATAAATTGGAATCTGTAAATCTGATTTGTGAATTTTAAGTAGGCCAATTATGGATCAAACAGATGATTACTTCATTGCTTCTATAATAACACTGCTAGGTAACCAATTCAAACTTATATTTAATGGTCGTATATTTTCGTTTAAATCATTTTCTGAATACATTTTGGAAATGGACTGTGACAATGGTTTAAAGCTTTATTCCTCTCTTCAGCTACAAGTCATCACAATTCTGACTGTAATGAGGTTACTCTGCATCTGTCTGTCACAAATAACCTAGTAACAACTAAATGGATTGCCATCAATCTTTCAATTAGAATGTATAACTTTATTAGCACAATATTTTTTGAACTGATTGTATTACTTTGAAAAAGGGCTTTCATTTACTTTGTCATTTAGGGTCAAACGTGTGCAATCGCTGGGAGCAGAATAAATAATAATAACCTGCTTTGAATTTGCAAGCTGTAGCCTTTGTTAACATGCTTTCCTTTAATTATGTAAGCTACAACAACTAGTAGTACTTCTGAAGTAGAAACAAACTAAGTACAGGCAGATTTTTATGACAGTTTTGTGTATGTTTTTCTATGATGTCAACTTCTAACAACTACACTCTGTAAAATCAGCTGTTTATCAAGGAAAATTTTTACCAGGAAAATTTCACTAAAATATTATATACTAAAAAACTGGTAAATTTTTAAAGGTTATAATTATGGTGAAGGAAACTCTATATCCAAAACATTTCTTTTTCATATTTCCTTGCAATGAAAAGCTTAGATTCATTCACATCATGCCTTCAATCAAGCATAATGACACAAGTACACATAAGCAGCCTGGACAGTATCTGTTTTATGTCACTTCACAATCTCTTCTTTGTTGAGGAGAAGAAAGAGTAGTAAAATAAGTAATAGAGACTTAGAGCCTTAATTGAGCAGCATTAATATTAATCTTTTAAGACCATAGCACCGCATCTGAATGAAACGCAAATTAATTAACGGAACAAACACCAATCAACTATCTGAAGCCCTGGAAAGGTTGAGCGCTATAGTGATTTACGCTTTAAAGGCAAAACTCTTCCCTCGACAAAACCACCTGGATTACCTAAACAGCACTCTGAGAGGTAGAAATCCAGAAACACTCATGTGATTGTGATTGTGATATTGTGCAGACAGACCACAGCTGTTATAGTAATATGGTTTTTCCACTATGTGTGGATATCTGGCCTACAGTTTATTATAGCAAATAAAGGCTGCATCTAAACACTACCTGAAAATTGAGTAAAAACAGAGACCTCTCATTATTCCAACTAAATATATGAAAAGTGCCTGGATTCTCCTCTTTCAACCCTGATAATCCCGTAATACGAGGATACAAAACTACATTAGAGTTTAATATTTATAATAATTAAAACACCAGTATTCTATATGACAGAAAGAACTATAGTAAGAAGAAATGAAGGATGAAGAAACAGAGAGAGGGTAAAGAAAGAAAATAAAAGATGAAAGGAGGGAGGCAGGGGGGAAAGATTTAAGACCTTAAAAGCTGGAAACAATTATAACGGATAAATCAATTTGCTACTTTAATTGGAACTAAAAACAGTTGCTTAAACAAGATGTATACAAGGGTGTACACTTTTTTTATGACTAATAGATGGAACAAAAATAAAGGTAATTGCACTATTATTCACAAAATTAGTGTTTATTTCACCAAAACTGAACACAAGAATCATCTCTATTCTCTGCTCCCACTTTTGATTTTATTTTGCACAATAACTCATATCCACAACTCCACCACACATTACAGTACATAAACACTGATTTCATTATGTCCTGTTCATTTTAAAAGTCTGAACGTATTCATTTTGACTCCTGGATACTCCAAAAAATTTCTGCCTGGAATTTGTGGTTCCTGTTAACTTGGCTTCACCTGACCTAGGCTCCTCTTTAAATCAATATTATAAACTCCACTTCTGCCTGGTTGGCCAGCCCTTCAGATAACACTCTTCCTTTCTAGCTTCAAGTTTCTGCCTTCCCTTCCAATATGCCCCATTTCCTTCTCTTCCAATTTTTCAAATATTATTAATTAAAAAAAGAGACATAGGCATTTAGAACAGTCTTTGGGACTCTGTGGGAGAGGGTGAAGGTGGAATGATTGGGGAGAATGGAATTGTAGCATGTATATTATCATAAGTGACCAGTCCAGGTTCGACGCATAAATTTTCCTCTGTTCAAAAAAAAAAAAAAAAAAAATCGTCTCCCCAACAAGGAAGGCTGCAACTTCTCTACCGCATACCTACATTCAACTCAGGATTCCCTGGTATCCTAAGAAAATGGTTCTTAAGCGTTTGAACTCTAAAAAAGGAAAAGAATTAACAACCTTTCCTTTTATCCAATCTGGACTGTAGACACTGGGATTTCGGATGAGATTTTAACAAATTATTTCTTTCACATGTTTTACACATAGACACATGTATACATGTGTATACATGTGTGTATGTATATGTACTAAAGCTGTTACCCTACAGCATTAGTTATATTTATTACTTTCTTCCCCTCTCCCTAGAATTGACATTTTCATATGTATATGTCTAGTTTCTTCCAGTTAGTAAATAAACAGTCAAAAAGCTAAGGCCACGCATTCAAACACACTGCAACAAGCTAAGTTCATAATAAGTTCTACTTCATGGATTGAATAAATTAACAAAATACTCATAAACTTTTCTAATAACCAACCTCAATTATTTTCTAAATGCTCTAAGTTTTCATATGTCTTTGTAAAAGCAAGAATTGTATAAATTACATCTAACTATATTACGAGAGAGCAAAACTTTCGACAGTGGAAAAGCTGTAGCAGAGAAAATATGCCTGGAATCTAAAGTCTTGGCTCCATACATTGTTGATCATCTTCCTTACTACAATTGTATAATATAGTGTCGAACTAAAAATTCACAGAGGAAATTTCTACCTTTATTTTTCTCAGTGCTGTTGCTCCATACATGTTTATGAAAATCAACTGGCTGACTTTATTGTGAAAGTATTAAATTATGCATATATGGCATATATTATATATGGTAATATCCTTACCAGCAAACTGCTTTTCAGAGTTCAGACTTCAAACTAGTCTTTGTTTTTATTGCTGATTCCTCTCCATTCTTCTCCTTTAATAACATAAGTAATATGGTTTTGATAAAACCATCCTCTGCAGCCTGAGAAAAGGCCCTCACCAGCTGTTCCCAGACCTACCATGGAAGACTTCCTATGTCGGAAGCAGTGGAATTGCACATAGACTCAAAGATCATTAGGCACAAGCTTAGGGAAAAGAAGAAGGGCATTCACTTTTAATTTTGAATCTTTCAGACATGGCTTGTCGACATTATGTCATTGGCCTGTCAGAATGAAAGAACACAAGACAAAACTGTTTTAATACTTCACTGCTCACAGTATTACCACAACACCACATGTGGAATAGATCCGAGAAGGAAGCATTGAGGAAGCGGCATCGCTTCATTTTTCACATTGTCATCACGGTAAAATAGATATTTGATTGTACTTCAGCCTTTTGAATGGCTATTCTCTGAGAATATTAGCACTGGTATAGCAATAATCTATTTAAAATAGCTAACTTTTTGGATTTCTACATATTATTTGACTATGAATGCTAATGAAGAATTAACATAACTATTTTAATCCACACAAAAGGAGAGGGACAGTGAGAGCTAAATTATAAGTTCAACTTTTTGCCTGTGTGTGTGTGTGTGTGTACTTAGTTACTTAGTTGTGTCCGACTCTTTTGCGACCCCATGGACTGTAGCCCATCAGGCTCCTCTGTCCATGGGATTTCCCGAGCAAGAATACTGGAGTGGGCTGCCACATTCTCCTCCAGGGGACCTTCCCGATCAAGGGATCAAACTTACCTCTCTTGTGTCTCCTTCTTTGGCAGAAGGATTCTTTACCCCAGGGATGTCCACACATCTGTACGGATCACCACCTAATTTACCACTGCAGCTTTAGGTGGCAAGGGGCACTAATCTTAACTGTAAAATCAAACAAAAAGTGCCTATGTTTGTGGTCACAAAGCAAATAGTCCACATTTTTATTGCTGAGGAGAGTAGATTAGTACTGAGTAACTTTTTCTCTCTCTTCTCACCTGTAAACACACATACACACACACACCAGTGTTATGAACAGTTATCTACTTCATCTACAGAGAATGAGAGTCATATCTCAATAAACCAAGATCCTGAACTCACAAAGTCAGAACTGCTTGTTACACTTCATACAAAGAGATCAACCCTAAGAAATCTCCCTTAGACCAAATACTCTAGATATCGTTTTAAATGGAAAGAAATCCAGATCAGAGAACTGACACACAAGGATTCAAAAATGCCCTCTGACAAGCTGTATGGCTTTGGGCAAAGATTTTGTCTAATTCATCATTTAATTGCCTCACAACAACAACAAAAAAGAAAATCATATCCTAAACATCAGTGGCTTGAAGTGAAGACGGAACAGTGTATGAAGTTTCCAGAATAACATTAGTGCAAAATTTACATAAAGGAAAGGCTGAATTTTTCACTATGCAATACCATAGGATATACAAGATTTCATAATATAAAGAGAACTAATGTTTATAATAATGAAACAGATGAGACCTTAATGATCCAAGAAATTTCAACTAAAACATAATATAAAATAAAAATTTTAATAACAGTTTCCAACAGAGTACCACTACTTACACAAAATAAACCAAAGCAATCTGGTTTAACTGAGTTAACTGGAAAATATTTAAACCAGAATGTCCCATTTCTCACTAGGTTCAAGCAATGAAGGACTTAACATGGGTAGACGGTGAAACTAATCAAATGATTAGCCAAATTACTCTAACAGAATATCAAAAAATGTTTAAATCATTAACAAAGACTATCAAAACCTGAGTATATATTCATGTTGGCATAACACTGCTAAACATCTGCAGTGTTCAGTTCAGTTGCTCAGTCGTGTCCGACTCTTTGCAACCCCATGAACTGCAGCACGCCAGGTCTCCCTGTCCATCACCAACTCCCAGAGTCCACCCAAACCCATGTCCATTGAGTTGGTGATGCCATCCAACCATCTCATCCTCTGCCATCCCCTTCTCCTGCCCTCAATCTTTCCCAGCATCAGGGTCTTTTCAAATGAGTCAGCTCTTCACATCAGGTGGCCAGTGTGTTTCCTATTAATTTGCCCAAACACAGTTTTATAAGAAATTTGGGGATTCCTAAGTGTAAGAATTCTGTCAAACAAGACTGGCTAGGTACAATTTTTAAATGGCCTCTTCAACTCAGTATAAAAAAAAAAAAACTGTTCAATTGCTTTCTCTTAATTGTTTTTTAAGACTCTATTCAGACTTAGATGAAATGCATAATATTCTGAATACAGAGGAGGATAATATAATTAGCTGGAAAAGTTGGAATTTTTTCAAAGCCAAAGCAATCACTGTAATTCCAGCTATGCCACTGAATTCTTTTCCTGTTAGAAATCATAATTATTCCAGGCTAATCACAAATTCCAAGACTAAAGGCAAATTTTCCTTCCATATTTTGTGTAGCGATTCCACATTTAAAATTTTATTACCGACTTCAGTTCAGTTCAGTTCAGTTCAGTTCAGTCGCTCAGTCGTGTCCGACTCTCCGTGACCCCATGAATCACAGCACGCCAGGCCTCCCTGTCCATCACCAACTCCCGGAGTTCACTCAAACTCATGTCCACAGAGTCAGTGATGCCATCCAGCCATCTCATTCTCGGTCGTCCCCTTCTCCTCCCGCCCCCAACCTTTCCCAGCATCAGAGTCTTTTCCAGTGAGTCAACTCGTCGCATGAGGTGGCCAAAGTATTGGAGTTTCAGCTTTAGCATCAGTCCCTCCAATGAACATCCAGGATTGATCTCCTCTAGAATGGACTCGTTGGATCTCCTTGCAGTATAAGGGACTCTCAAGAGTCTTCTCCAACACCACAGTTCAAAAGCATCGATTCTTCGGCGGTCAGCCTTCTTCACAGTCCAACTCTCACATCCATACATGACCACGGGAAAAACCATTGCCTTGACTAGACGGACTTTGGTTGGCAAAGTAATGTCTCTGCTTTTTAATATACTATCAATATATTACCAACTTACAACTATCAATTGAATATTAACACACCATCAGTTTTTTGAGAGGTAATTATAGTATGAATCAATCCAGCTCAGGAGTAGAAAGTGATTTAGCTTGAATCCCTTCAGCATAAACTTTAAAAGTTTTATAATTTTCCAAATTCCCTCAGTGTCTGCATCCTTTTAGGTTATCAAAGCAAAGGTATCAGATTGCTACATCAACTCCATTGATTTAGTTCTTTCCCATATCTTCCCCAAATGTCCTATACATTTGTGAAAAAACTTTTATTCTGGACACACTGGAATAGATGTTAGTGCATGTTGCAAGTTAAAATAATGTTTTCATTTACTTTTTACCATAATCATTCATTGCATTAAGAAATAGAATGTCAATGCTGAAATCAAGGTTGTCGATGCAAAGCACTAATTCAATAATATAAAAAGAATGAAAAAATATTTGATGCTTACTTAATAGGGTTTATGAAAAAAAATAGCTGAGGATGAAAGTCACTCCAAATTACTGATTCAAATGCTTACAAGGGCAACCTAAAGGGCAATGTTCTGAAATTGTGGTTTTGGGTATTCTCATGCATTATATTTCATCACATGTAATTGGCCAAAGTTGATGTCCTTGAATGAAAAATAATTATATATCAATATGAAAACTGTCTTTTTACTTTCTCCTTAGTAGAAAAGGCAGAGGAACCAGAGATCAAATTGCCAACACTCACTGGATCAGAGAGAAAGCAAAGGAAATTCAGAAAAAACATCTACCTCTGCTTAATCACTACACTAAAGCGTTTGACTGTGTGGATCATAACAAACTGTGGAAAGCTCTTAAAGAAATGGGAATACTACACCATCGTACCTGTCTCCTGAGAAACCTGTATGCAGGCCAAGAAGCAACAGTCAGAATCCTGTATGGAACAACTGATTGGTTCAGGATTGAGAAAGAAGTACAGCAGGGCTGTGTGTTGTTACCCTGTTCATTTAACTTAAACACTGAGCCCGTCATGAGCAATGCCAGGCTGGATGAGTTACACGCTGGAATCAAGATAGGCAGGAGAAAACATCAACAACCTCAGATGTGAGGATGATACCAATTGAATGACAGAAAGCGAAGAATTAAAGAACCACATGATGAGGATGAAGGAGGAGAGTGAAAAAGCTGGCTTAAAACTAAATATTTAAAAAACTAAGATCATGACACCTAGTCCCATCACTTCACGGCAAACAGCAGGGGAAAGGTGGAAGCAGTGACAGATTTCCTCTTCCTGGGCTCTAAAATCACTGCACATGGTGACTGCAGCCCTGAAATCAGAAGACAATTGCTTCTTGGCAGGAAAGCAATGACAAACCCAGATAGTGTGTTGAAAAGCAGAGACATTACTCTGGCAACAAAGGTCCATATAGTTAAGGCTCTGGTCTTTCCAGTGGTCACGTACAGTTGTCACAGCTGGACTATAAAGAAGGCGGAGAGCCAAAGAATTGATGCCTTCAAACTGTGGGGCTGGGGAGGACTCCGGAGAGTCCCCTGGACAGCGAGGAGATCAAACCAGTCAATCTTTAAGGAAATCAACCCTGAACACTCAGTGGAAGGACTGATGCCAAAGCTGAAGCTCCAGTAGTTTAGTCACCTGATGCAAACAGCTGACTAGCTGGAAAAGTTCCTGATGCTGGGAAAGACTAGAGGCAGAGAAAGAGGGAATCAGAGGATGATCTGGCTGGATCACATCACCAATGCAATGAACATGAACTTGGGCAAACTCCGGGAGGCGGTGAGGGACAGGGAGTTCTGCAGTGCTGTAATCTGGGGTTGCAAAGAGTTGGACAGGACTGGGTGACTGAACACCACCATGAAATCTGCAAAACTGCAAGTCTTAGATTGTTGGCACAGAAGCCACTGAGAATGGATAGTTACATATTTTCTCCCTGACATCTCTGTTCCAACAAACACATATAACATTAAAATAACAAACTTCACATTATTAGAGCTATTTACAGTTTACAAGGAACTTTCAAATGCATTTTTTTGCTTAATTTCTCAGTCTTACTGTCTGGTAACAGACAATAGCATCCCTTTCTATGTATGAGAGCACCTGGCAATCTACTATATATGTGCCCTTTCTCCAAGGAAACTTGGATACATAATTCATATTAATGAATTAAGTTATTTCATTTTAATTAAATCACATGCTTTCATGTAATGGATATTTGTTCCAAAATAATGTGTATCATTTTGCCATTGTTGGTTGTTTTACATCTGTTGACCTGCTCCTAGTAACTTATATACAGTTTATATGCCAGAAATTGCTAATGAAAACAAACTGTTATTTCAGAGAGAAGTAGGTGGTGTAGAATAAAGGTGAAAGGCAAACTTAAGCAGGTAACAGTGAGTCCAAATATGGAGAATATAGTGAACACCCCCAATTTTAAAGCACAAATTTTATTTATGGTCTTAAAGCAAATCCCAGATGTGAAATGTTCTGATATTTAGAGGGACTGGTCCTTAAGGAAAATGCTACAACGGATTTCCTGTGACTGCTCAAAAGAATGCTTCAAATCAAATTCAGATATCCTAATCTTACCACCCTCATTTTATAATTGCATCTGATCTGAACATCCATGACAGTGTAACTGACCCATACACTTAGATTCCAGAGAGGGCTCTATAACGAGGATTCACCCAAGGATTTCCCAAACTAACTCAGAAGCATCTAAGGAGAGATGAGTTGATTAAGTGCTATAGTCAACTACTAAAGGTTTCCATGAAATGAGAGAATAAACCTCACTTAATTTCAAGACAAATCAGGAAGTCTTTAGCGATAAATAATGACCTAGTATGACCTGTAATACTGCCAAGTTATCACACGTTGTGCTGGACATTCCAAAGGGCCTATCAATTTTATGTCAAAGCTCTGGCATAGATTTAGTGAATAAATACAAATCATAATGTCAATGAGCTCAACCTTTATTTTGTGAACAAAGGTAACATTTCTAAGCTCTTACCAGTTTGCAGATTCAAAACAATGAGTGAAAATGAGCACTTTAAAGATGAAGAATCATTTCTGGCTTCACAAATATTTTTATGACAGCATGCATAAATATTAAATGTAGAATCACTGTAAAGTAGGGCATTAGACACATGGGATATAAGGATAATCACATGAAATATTTACAATTTAGAATAAAGCCGAAATAAAAGTTAGAGCTTATTATCTGTCATGATCTATTAATTTCTTAACAAGTGTGACCAGTTTTTCAAAGATATGAATAAACTTTAAAATACAAACCAACCACTAACCTGAATCAACTTTGTTTGAAAAACTAATCACAAGATTAGAATATGTGAAATAAGGATGTGAAGAAGGTTGTACTGGAATAAATTTAGTCACATGGACAGAAGAGTAGAATCATTTTCACATTAGACTGGCATTTGCTACAAGACCATGAGAATTTACTTGGAGTAAAAGAATCACTCAACTAGTAATAAGAAAAAGAAGAAAGGTTTTTTCAACTCCTACTTAAAAATTCTTGTTTATAGCTAAAAAGAATTACAATGGTAAGTGTCTGACTTGAGATTTTGGAAATTCCATTAACTTCAACAGACCAAAACTTAAGCCCATTTTTTATTTCATTATAGTTTATAAATAAAATATTTTGATGAATAATTTTCATATGTAATAGTGTTTCCAAAGTATTTCCAAATAGCTATTTCTTCAATTCCAAAATGAGCTTGTTAAATAAATTATAAAAAAACATTACCCAAATCAGCAAAGCATATCTAAAGTACAAGATTGTTTCTATTCCAGCCCCAAGCTGTTTATGTAAACTATTGGCTATTTTTAGTTTTCAAGTGTAGGTGCAGAGCTCTGCTAATTTCTGTGACTTCTGTGTTATTAATTCCGCACAAAACATCTCCATTATCCAGCTCTGTGATCACACAGGTAGCTGAGCATGTTATTGTCCAAGCAAATGTGTTATGAGTCCTCAGATGATGGACTGCATTGAGGCCAGATGTCAGAGGTGCTGAAATTGATAATTCTTCAGTAATTTTCTATCTGTTGCAATAACTCTGACCCATTGAACTAAATAAATATGTTTAATCCCTGACTGGTCAACTTATCCAATTGTGCCCTGGGCTGAGGGGAAAGACTTGTCAGATGTAGAACAGATAAAGCAAGAACCACAGCCAAAGGCAAGAAAAAAACTGCATCCTTAATCTCTACCCTTTTCCATCTCACTTTGAGAAAATGGACTTACAAGGAAATCATTTTAGGAAAACAACTCTTAGGCTAAGAAATAATAGAAAAATATTTCCTTAGAATTCTACTGCATTTCTTCTATTCTTTTCTACATAAACTAAACTGTTTATAGGTTTCATTTGATTGCACTTATATAAGGACATCTCAAGTTCAATGACAGGGAACATAAGGAATGCCAATAACGGGAAAGAGTCAAGGAAGAGCTGCATCAGAGTTACCATGCCATGCTGCAACAGTAATCGCAAATAAAGGCACCCCGTCCCTAAGATAAAACTCTTGTCTGTTCAAGTAAGCCAATGGATTGAAAATTGCTGAATATGAACAGTTACATGACAAGCCCATTCCATACAAACATTAATCATAGTTAATGAGATAAAAGCCTTAGTAACGTGTGACACTGGGTAAGTGATGGATCAGCCATCCTTTCATTGAACGTGCCAACAGCTACATGATTTTAAAGGCCAATCGCCACCACTGTCCAGAAATGGAGCAAACTGAGCTTAGATGCACTGCGCTGACCACAAACACTAGTGGTTTCTCCAGCAGGATCTGCGGAGTTGCACAGACAGCATTCTCGGTATTAAGTTCTCTGTGTCTTACTTCGCCACTTCGGTGTGCTGGCAGCCATGACAGAAAACTCTTGAACTTGTTTATTCACACTTGTTTAATCCTGATTCTAAACACTGATTCATCTGTGGGGTTAAGAAGATGGATGAGAGGAGCCAGGGCCACGGAGGGGTCAGGGTCATGATGTCGCTAGATCTCATTAACTGCATCACTCAAGACACCAGTCACTCCAAAGGTCACTTCATTCGAGGACTAGGGTATAGGTAAACTAGTTGGATGAAATAAACAAATTTTTCTTAGAACTGACATCACATATGAAAAGAAAATCACTCTAAATTTGCTTTCTAGTTCCAAATCTATATATTTAAAGAAGCAGATTTTAAGAAATGAAGAACAAACTACCTCTAAACTCTCAAGCAAAAATACGTAAATATTTTTAAAGCATCTACAGAAGGCAAGTTAGTCCATGAATTAACAATTATTTTGTTAATTTTTACCTATAAAATTTGGCCTATTATAAATTGTAGTTAGTTTTAAAAGTGAAAAAAGAACTAACATTCACAAAGTTATCACCACAGTTAGAAAAATTTCCTGTGGCAGAAAAATTAATGATTATACCTTATTTTACAGATGATACAAAATATCTGGCAGGCAGACTATGATATGAAAACTTTTCCAAAAGAACACAATGTTAAAATTTGTAAGCACTTACTAAACAGGTTTGCAATTTAGATTATTCCTATTCCTTAACGCATGTACAGGAAGACTGTTATAACAATTCTTAATGTTCTTTTAAATAAAGGCAAGTTTTGTTAGAGATTATATAATTATAAAATTATAGATATTTTTAATACATGTATAGTATTTTCATCTTTTATTTTATTGAAGTTTTAAAACCTAATCAATTTCATGGATTGTCTATTATTAAAGTGACAGTGTTAAATTTAAAAAAAAATGGGAATAATAATGTTTATTTCTGGTGGTATTTTTTTTTTACTCTAGTGTCCAACATTTCTAAAATAAGAATGTATTTATAGCCAGAAAAAAGATAGAAAAATGAAAATAATGAAAAATAAAGAAAAAGACACACAATATAAAGGTTTCTATAGTAATTTATATAGGATGGCTCCAAAATGAAGAGCAATGTTGTATCAGTCTAATAAATGCTCACTTAAATGTAATTATGAAATTAATTTCATATAATTATGAAAATTTCAGTAAATGGCAAAACATGTATTTTACTGAATATTTTTTACACTAAGTATAAGTAAAATATATCTCAAAAATTAGTTTATTTGCTTCATATATTTCTTTTAGAGAAACAAAACAAGATCCAATTTATACACTAGAGACTTTTATTTACATTAAACATCCAGATACCAGAAACACTGATCTAGAATGTACGTAAATTTTCAAAAAAATTTTATCTTAGACCTGGATACTTATCTGAAAAGAGAAAAATGACTTAATTACTTGGTGACTGCGTAAATATGGATCCATGATCAGTTAAATCCTCAAAAGATGTAGATGATTAAGGAAAATCTTCATTTTATCAGCAATATTATCAATTATTTGTTGCCAGCAGAATTTGTATGAATTAAGGGTAAAAAAAACACAAAAAATTATATTATCTGGGATAAGAAGAAAGGTTTTTTCCACAGACTAGGGTAAGGGCCAGTTAAAAACACTGCTGCTAAATTCACTTGGTATTCAAGATTGGCTCTTCTCAGTTTCTGGAAGTCAAACAAAATGATATGTTGGAAATACCTTTTTTAAATGAACTTAATCCAGTAACTAACTGCACACAAACCCTCTACAGAAGTTCAGATAGACTTTCACTTTTCTGGAGGACAAATGATTTACTCCAGTCTCTTTACTTTAAATTCAAGAAAAGAGACCTAGAGAAATTAAAAGGTTTGCCAAGATCTTAGAAATACTTAATTGAAAAAACAGTTAGAGCTTGGTCCTTTCTGGGAAAAGAAATTTCCCAAATTATCTTTTCCCTACACTGCTATCTGATGAAACTCGCTCCGGCATTTGTCATTTCGAGCCTGGCTCTCATCAGGTGGGGGCTTTGATTAAGTCAGTTCACCTCACAAGGCCTCAGTTCTACACCTGAACCACAAGGCAGGTGACGGATCTCTAACTTTTCTCCAACCTCCAGCTTCTACACACACTTATTATGATGACCTGACTCACCCGAAGGTCGCTTTCTTTTTTCTTTTTCTGCTGATTTAATACACATCCATTTCTTATGAGAAAGCTTCCATTAATGCCCCTGTAATTAACATCAAACCCAAATGGAATGAATGGGAGATTTTCTTATGCACAGGATAAGGACCCTTAAATAAGAATGAATAATGATAATATTTCCCAGAAGACAACTATGGCAGTCCTCAAGTATGATTAACTAGACCACTCCTTGTCTTTCTCCACAGAAATAGAACAGTTCATTTGCATGTCATCTGATATAAAGAGAGATCCTAGCATATAATGGGTTATTACCATTGAGTACTTCATTAGTAAAGCTTTTCCTTATGATGTGACAGAAAAGGGAAAGACAAAGTAAATTGAGATTCTTACATCTCTATTAATGACACACACATATGAAGATTAGATTCTATCAGCTTATTCATCAATCCTAAAGAACCAAACAAATAGTTAGGAAGGATTTTCTAAGTTGACCTCTTTCTAGGTAGTCCCATTTAAAAACAGGACTCTGAGAGAAGCGGCTTTTAAAAGAAAATCCTATATGAATATTAAACACAGCATATCCCTCCTTCTTTTAAGAATATTCAAAGCAGATCCAGGAAGAAAACAAAAATAAATTAGCCTTTCTATCAAGTCATTCTTGAATCTGGACATGAGGGTCCTAGGGAATTATATGTTATAAACGAGTGGTTGGATACAAAATGCAATTAATTTAATAGCTTATAATCTCAAAGGATTTCAAGATAAGATGTGTAAGACATACGCATAAGTGAGATTTTTCCAAGGACTTTTCATGAAACGTGATAATACTAAATTTAAGGAATCATTCCTACTTTATGGAATTCCTTGTGAATAAAACAGGGATGAAACTAAATAAGTCACTAGTGCTTAAGTTTTGTTATGTTGTTTCATTATTATGAAGACTGATTTCCTTTCAGGAAAATATAAGGCAACGCTACAACAACATATATAGCTGTATGTAATTTTTAGGTTCTCTTCTGACCCCATCATCATATTGGTCTTGATTTGCCTATAATTCCTTAAAATTCCAACAAAGAACACGCACTCCATAACTATTGTCTGGCATGCTGAGGCAAAGTCTGCAACATCCATGTACTATGTGCTCTGCTTCATCACTCAGTTGTATCCAACTCTTTGCAACCCCATGGACTGTAGCCCACCAGGTCCCTCTGTCCATGGAGATTCTCCAGGCAAGAATACTTGAGTGAATTGCCATGCCCTCCTCCAGGGAATCTTCCCAGTCCAGGGATTGAACCCAGGTCTCTCGCATTATAGGCAGATTCTTTACCAGGTCCTTTTATTTCCTCAGTGTTACATGGAACAAATATATTCTCTCTTTACTATGACAGTTCTTAATGTGCTTGGCAAGAACTACCAGCACTACCCATTGCTCCTCAAAAATGATCCCAATCCCTTCCACTTTTTCTACCTGCAACAGTATTAAATCCTTAATCTTTCTCTTCTAATAGTATTCCAGTTAACAGTGAATTTAAACTGGTACTCAGAACTATTAACGATATTCCCCCCATATTTTTAACAGCAAAAGAAATCAAACCAGATCACATTTCTCAATCTGAACTATTAATGACGTTTAGAGTAAAAGATTTTTTGGCAGTTTTATCATAGACCCTGTTCACCAGGTCAAGTATTAGGGACTCTTTATTCTTAGGAACAGTCACTTCTCTCTTACTTCAACAGAATTACCCCCTCCTCTCCCCTTCATTGAAAAAAAAAAAAAAAAACCCTAAAATTAAATGCAAAATCCATGATGGAGCAAAAATCAAAAATAGAAAAAGAAATTCTCAGGACTGCACATAGAACATACCACAAATTGAATTTATTCATTCCAAACAGTGAATCTGTGCATCTGAATAAGTGAATTTTAAGGAAATTTGAACATATAACAAAAAATAAGAATTCATCAATGCTTAAGCAAAACACTTCATATTTCAAAGTCATAAAATAAATTATTTCTTTTTAATAAGACATTTTATATACTTATATCTACTTAAGGATTGAGCTTATTTGTTTTAACCTTTTATTTTGAACTAATTATAGATTCACAGGAAGCTTTAAAGATAGTACAGAGATGTCCCCTGTACCCTAGAGCCAGTTTCTGCTCAGTGGCTACATCATACATAATGACAGTACTATACCAAAACCAGGAATCTAACACTGGTACAATGAATGTGCTTCTGTGTCATTTCATCACGTGGACATTTGTGTAACCATCATCACAACCAAGATACCCAACTATTTCATCCCTACAAAGATTACCCCCTTGCTCTCCCTTCATAAACACACCCATGCCTCTCTCCCCACCATCTCTAAACCTTGGCAATCAGTCATCTCCTTCCATCACTATAAATTTGTCATTATGAGGAGGTTGTATGGATGCTACTGCTAAGTCACTTCAGTCGTGTCCGACTCTGTGCGACCCCATAGACAGCAGCCAACCAGGCTCCGCCGTCCCTGGGATTCTCCAGGCAAGAACACTGGAGTGGGTTGCCATTTCCTTCTCCAATGTGTGAAAGTGAAAAGTGAAAGTGAAGTTGCTCAGTCGTGTCTGACTAGTAGTGACCCCACGGACTGCAGCCTACCAGACTCCTCTGTCCATGCGATTTTCTAGGCAAGAGTACTGGAGTGGCTGGCCATTGCCTTCTCTGAAGGTTGTATGGATGGAACCATATAATATGTGACCTTTTGAAATGGCTTTTTCACACAGCCTAATGCCCTTGAGAGCTCTCCAGGCCACTGTGCATATCAATAATTCATTCCTTTTTATTGTTGAGTAGTATTCCATGGTATATACATAAGGTGGTTTGTTTAACCATTCACCTATTGAGGGACATTTTAATTGTTGTTTACGTTTATTGCTCTTACAAATAAAACTGTTCTTAAAGTTATATACTCATTTTTGAGCAGATAGAAGTTATTATTTTTTCTTAGAAAAGTACCCAGGAGTGCAAATGTATGATAAGTGTTTTCAGAAATTATCAAACTATTTTTCAGAGTGATTGTACAGTGATCTAAATGAGAGGTAGTGATAGCTCATCATAACCTATTTTAATGTGTATTCTCCTAAGGCTAAGTGATTTTTAAAATCTCTTCAAGTGCTTATTTTCCAGCCATATATCACGTTTGGTGAAATATCTCTTTATATCTTGTCACATTTTCTAACTGGATTATTTGTCTCATTTAATGTTGAGCTTTGAGAAATCTTTATACATTTTAGGTATGAGTCTTTAGACAGACATATGTTTTTTGCAAATACATCCTCCTAGTATTTAACTTGTCTTTGTATCCTCGTAACAAGATCTTTCAGAGAATAAAAGTTTCTCATTTCAATAGTGCCAAATTTATTTATCTTTCTGGTTTGTGCTTTGGTATCATGTCTAAGCAATATTCACCAACTCAAGGTATCAAAGATTTTTGTCCTATTTTCTAAAAGTTTTCTAAATTTAAGATTTACATTAAATAAAATACTTGGTTCATTTTTAATTCATTTTCTGTATCATGTTTGAACTGTAAGTTGACCTTCTTTTTTTGCCTTTGAATATAAAATTGCTCCAAGTTATCACATATAGAGAAAACAACTCTTCTTCCCTTAATCATCTTTTAAGTTAAATATAAATAAAGTTATCTGAAAGCCAAATTGACCAATGTTAACATTATGTACTGAACTTCATTTTACAATATACATAATCATGAGATAATGCATCTTAATATATTAATAACTTCCAAAGAACTGCAGAAAGTATTATAAGGGTATCTTTGCTATTATCATACTCCTTTCTCTGTAAAACTTAGTCAGGTTATTTTTAGATATTAAATGATAGATGATTCTTCTCATAAATTGGATTCTTAAGCTCTAAGATGCTTTGGCCTGCAAACATGTCAATAAGAGCTGAAAGTGATGGATTTTCCTGATACTGATATTTGACAACTAGGAACTGTACAGAGAAAATCAAATTACTTGAATAAACTAATGAGCTCTCAAATGTCAATACATAACTAAATTTAAAAAAAAGAAAATTTTACTCTTTCTGGTGTTTATTTCCTTTAGTATCCCATGAATCACAGAATTATAGCACCAAAATGAACCTTTAGACTTCATCCAGCATTCTCATCATATATATTCAGTTGGATACCCAGTTTCTGGGTAGAATACCTAAAACAAATGCTAATGATTTCTTCTGCGTGTCAAATGATTTTGTTTGCTTAAATGAATCAGTGAGACCATTTAGCATGGTAGTTAAGAAAGCAAACCCCAGGCAAAGGCTGTCTGGGTTCAAATCTTGCTCTTCTTACTATGTAAAAATTGTTGAGTTAAAGTGTTGGGTTCAGATATAATAGAGATAAAATAATAAGTTGTTTAGCTAAGTATACTAAAAATAAACCATGAATATAAAAACACTTAAAATTCTTGGCATTTAGTAAACATCAGTGATTATTTTTACTAACTTTCCACCTAGAAAATTCATTTCACCTGGTCCATAATTCTCGGCAAATCAACCTTTCTTTCGTCTCAATTTTCACATGTCGAGGCATTCCTCACTCTAAGACTTATGTTTTATACCATTGTTGAGTACACTGTGATGGCATGAATTATGTCCTGTTCTGGTTTTTGTGGTTAAAAAAAAAAAAACAACTATCACAAAATATACCGTCTCAATCATTTTTAAGTGTACAGTTCAGTAGTGTTAAGTATATTAACATTGTTGTGCAACAGATCTCTAGGACTTTTTCATCTTATACACCTGAAACTCTATACCTATTAAACAACTTGAGTTTTAAATATCAGAATCCTCTGCAACTAGTTGAGTATGTAGAAGCTTGAAAGTACCATATAAAAATGTAGCAAATTAAATGTGCATCATCACTAGATCACAAACTCATTTCTTAAACTTCTGACAAATTTTCCTTTGAAATGCCACTTCCTATCTTTCTGGTATCAACCTAACTCGTCAAATTAATCCAGCCTTTCTCTTCTCAGACCTTAATTTGAAGTAGATATCCTACCTTCACACTCTTCCATGTTCTAATTCACCTTTACTGCCTTTAATATACCTTGCATATCTTACAAATAACATTCCCACATCAAAAAAAAAAAAAAGCTGAAGTCTCTCAGGTCTTCCAGTAAGGGACATGTAAGTTACTTAGTCTGCTTTTACTCAGTTGCTCACTCCTGTCTAACTCTGCAGCCCAATTCCTCTACTGTGGAATTTTCCAGGCAAGAACACTAGAGTGGGTTGCCATGACATACTCCAGGGGATCATCCCAACCCAGGGATTGAACTTGTATCTCTTGTGTCTCCTGCATTGAAGGTGTACTCTTTACCACTGCACCACCCTGTCCCATCACTTCATGGCAAACAGAAGGGGAAAAAGTGGAAGTAGTGACAGATTTTACTTTCTTAGGCTCCAAAATCACTGCAGATGGTGACTGCAGCCATGAAATTAAAATGAGCTCACTCCTTGAAAGGAAAGGTATGACAAACCTAGACAACATATTAAAAAAAAGACATTGCTTTGCCGACAAAGGTCCGTCTAGTCAAAGCTGTGATTTTTACTGTAGTCATGTATGGATATGAGGGTTGGACTATAAAGAAAGTTGAGAACTGAAGAATTGATGCTTTTGAATTACAGTGCTAGAAAAGACTCTTGACAGTCCCCTGGACAGTAAGGAGATTAAACCAGTCAACCCTAAAGGAAATCAACCCTGAATATTTATTGGAAGAACTGATGCTAAAGCTGAAGTTCCAATACTCTGGCCACATCATGTGAAGAGCTGACTCATTAGAAAAGACCCTGATGCTGGGAAAGGTTGAAGGCAAGAGGAGAAGGGAGCATCAGAGAATGAGATGGTCAGATAGTATCACCAACGGAATGGACATGAATTTGAGCAAACTGGGAGATAGTGAAGGACAGAAGAGCCTGGTGTGCTGCAGTCCATGGGGTTGCAAAGAGTTGGACATGACTTAGCAACTGAACAACAAGAATTCTAGGCGCTACTTATGATGCTATTCAACGGGCCAATGACTTGGGCCAAACAGACTTTTCTTCCTGCCTATAATCTAGGATGACAGGCTTGCTTGCAGCCTTTGCAAGGATCAACTTTTTAACAGGCTTAGTCTATCCAGTAAGTAACCATGGGTTATTGTGGGTGGTAGAATTTCTGCAAATGCAAAAAAGCAAAATAAAATAAACATAAACAAGTCTAGATGCTCAACATCTGTCTGTCATATAATCAAAGCACCCACCTCTCTTATAATCTTTGCTTGACTTTTCTGCAAGAGTCAGAGACACTATTGACGTCTGAACAGTCGCAGAAAGTTAGTGCTCGGGAATTTCAGAGTTCATAGAAATCCTAAACAGGGGCCCAATATTATTTTCCTAGATTAATTTTTATAAAATACATACCCTATTGACAATAATGTATGAGTACCTCCTAATTAAGAAAGAAGTGGTTGAAAATATTATTTTTCTATTAGAAAATGTCCTAAGAGGGAGACCAGTTCTAATGATTTAAAGTGGAAAAAGATATGTTGATATTACAACTGAATCTCTCATCCTTTAGCAGTTAACTCACAAGCAGTGACCAACTTCTCCAAAAAAGAAATTTCCAGAGTTGAAAAAATTCACATGCTGTTTTTATTTCTGTACTTCTCTAAAGAGCTTAACATATATACTGAGTTATGCAAGGAAAAAGTGCAACCTTCTTTACGTAATTACAGAAACCTTGTGGGAGCTGCTTTAGAATTGAACGATGTATGTATTATAATTATCAGAAACAAATTCAATCAAAAGAATAAAAATTGGAAACCTGTCATTCTGATGAAACACGTATCTTGAGCAGAGAAGCATACAAGTTGCTGTACAAATTATGTTTCCTAACTACCATGTCAACCTAAATACTTTTTCAGTAGAATTGACTTATATTCACAAACCACTTGAAATTGAATAAATTAAAGGTTTATAGGTGGGAAATCCTCCAAACCTTAAATAGGCAACTCTTGTGCATGTGTACATGCTAAGTCACTTCAGTTATTTCCGACTCTTGAGACCCTATGAACTATAGCCTGACAGGCTCCTCTGTCTTTGGGATTCTCCAAACAAGAATACTGGAGTGGGTTAGACATTTCTTACATTTACCTAAAAAAAAAATTCTGAGATTGAAAACAAGAGCTGGATTCAACAGATCTTTGTCTTAATATACCTTCAGTTCAGTTCAGTTGCTCAGTCGTGTCCAACTCTTTGCGACCCCATGAACCCCAGGCATGCCAGGCCTCCCTGTCCATCACCAACTCCCGGAGTTCAAACTCATGTCCATCGAGTCGGTGATGCCATCCAGCCATCTCCTTCTCTGTCGTCCCTTTCTCCTCCCACCCCCAATTCTTCCCAGTCTTTTCCAGTGAGTCAACTCGTCGCATGAGGTGGCCAAAGTATTGCAGTTTCAGCTTTAGCATCAGTCCTTCCAATGAACACCCAGGATAGATCTCCTTTAGAATGGACTAGTTGGATCTCCTTGCAGTCCAAGGGACTCTTAAGAGTCTTCTCCAGCACCACAGTTCAAAAGCATCAATTCTTCAGCGATCAGCCTTCTTCACAGTCCAACTCTCACATCCATACATGACCACTGGAAAAACCATAGCCTTGACTAGACGGACCTTGGTTGGCAAAGTAATGTCTCTGCTTCTAAATATATATCTAGGTTGGTCATAACTTTCCTTCCAAGGAGTAAGCGTCTTTTAATTTCATGGCTGCAATCAGCATCCACAGTGATTTTGGAGCCCCAAAAAATTAAGTCTGACACTGTTTCCACTGTTTCCCCATCTATTTCCCACTATAAATATTTCTGACTGGCATTCCATGGATAGGATTTACATGCTTACAGAGCTCAGGATTAAATTGGTTTTGGAAATAATCTTTTGAAGAGGACACTGAAATTTCTCTTTTCTTTGTGTGCTTTCTTGGAATCAGAATTAATTCAAGCTAATTTGAGTGAATGGCAACTTGAGACTTGTAAAGTGAGAAGGGCTGAATACAATTAATTCAATCAACAGAAACCTGATATCAAAATACAGCATTACACCATCTGAGGACTTCATAAGTTCAAACACATACTCCAGGCATAGAAATTTCACACCTTCATTTGTAAAGATTAAATAAGAGACCTTTATATCAAATAATTTGATGGAGAATTACAAAACAAGACAAAACAGCCCAAATAACATAGATGTGTGCACGGCACACACATGTTCCTTCTAACATTATTCTCTAATCCAGAAAAAATGCCATAACATTTGCTATTGTCTTTTGTTTCCAGTTAAAGACATTTTAGATTGATTTATCTATGTCTATACATCCTTGCTTTATCATACTGTCAACTGAGTTTACAAATTTTTTAAAACAGACTCTTGGACCAACACTGTGAATACAAGGCAGTATGAGATATGTAGAACACAAACAATATTTTAATTTTTATCATTATTTTTTCTTAATATGGTCTCTTACTCATAATTACGCTTGCTATAAAATAAATGGCCTCTATTAATTTGCTAGGGTTGCCATCACAAAATACCATAGTGACTGTGACTTAAAAGCAGAAATAACTTTTCTCAGAGTTCTGGAAGCTAAAAGCCTAAGATAAAGGTGTTGATGGTTTGAGTTCTTTTTCCGTGAGAACCATGACCACCTTCTGATTGTGTTCTCGTATGGCCTCCCCTCTGTGCACAGGCATCTTTGGTCTCTATGTGTCTAAACATCCTCTTCTTATAAAACCACTAGTTAGAGCAGATTAGGACCCACCCTAACTGCTATATTTTAATTTATCCCTTTAAAGACCCAATCTCCCAACACAGTCATAATCTGAGGTACTAGAAATTAGTGGAAGTGAGAGCTTCAATATGTGAATTAGGGGGCCACTATTTAGTTCATAACATAGACCAAGTATGTTAAGGTCTGAGTAGTTTTCGGTGCTTGTCTGTATACCCTCCCCACAAAATCTCTTCATTCTCTGTTGAAATCTGTAGAAATAGGGGCTTCCCTGGTGACTCTGACTGTGAAGAATATGCTAGCAATGAAGGAGACCCAGGTTCGATCCCTGGGTCAGAAAGATTCCCGTGGAGGAGGAAATGGCAACCAACTCCAGTGTTCTTACCTGGAGAATTTATGGACAGAGGAGCCTAGTGAGCGACAGTCCGTGGGGTTGCAGAGAGTCAGATGCTACTGAGCAACGAACTCATATAAATAAAGTTATCATGAAAAAGCCAGTGGTTCCTCTATTTTTCTTGGTCAAGATCTATGAAAATCAGTTTCAACTGACTAGTTGCTTCCTAACATTTAAATAGAAATGTTTGTTTGTTTTAGTAAAGTTGTGTCATGAGAGCAGTACATTGGTTTCCTACTCCTGGAATTACTTAATCAACTTTTATTGCAATTACCATTAATTTCTTATTCTAAACTTTCCTAGTAAATTAAAAAAACATAGACTTTTAAGATTTCTCGAAGGAAAAATAACATGGGAACAGGAAAGGTTATGTCAGTTATTCTTAAGAAAGATAATGTCATCTCCTGAGAAGCCAGAATATTCTCCTCTTTCATGACAAATGAAGAGAAAGTGAAGTAAGGTTCAAACAGCAAGATTATTCAACTAACTGGGGCCAAAATCAACACAGTCTGGTAAGAAGTTTCACAAAGGGAAGTAATTTTAGAATTTATTTCATCAAATCATACCTACTCGAATTAAATAACTAGGTCAAAGAAAAAGTAGAAACTTCATGACCACCCAGTGACTTCACATAATTAATTAGTTTATATTTTAATTAATTAAATCATATATTAAAATATGGACATGTACTACAAGGAAGTATAACAAGCCAACCAATCAATAATATTTCATCAAATTCTGACAATGTTTTATAGCTACACTTTATACAAAGAGGGGAGCCAGGTACATTGAATTCAATAACACTACTAAATATTGCTTTATCTACACTTAAAAGTTACATATAAGTTTTCAAAAAGTTAAGTCGCCATATGACTAACCAATTCCAATCTTAGCTATACACCCAACAGAATCCCCAAATGAAACACAAAAACTTGCAAGAATATTCATAGCAGCATTATTCATAATAGGCAAAAAGTGGAAACCCAAATTCCCATCAATGTATGAGTGAATGGAAAAATGTGGTATATTCACACAATAGAATAGTATTCAACAATATAAAGAAATAAAGTACTGATATATCCTACAACAAAGATGATCATTGAAAACATTATACTAAGGAAAAGAAGCTAGTCAAAAAAGACCATATACTGTGTGATTTCATTTACATGACATGCACAGAGTAGGCAAACACGTAGAGTCAGATAGTGGATCAGTGTTTGCTTAGGGATACTGCAGAAGGGATCCAGGAGAATGAGAATTGGCTGCTAATGGGTATAGAAGTGACAAAAATGCTCATATTAGACTGTGGTATTGGTTGCCCAACCCAGTGAATACACTAAAAAAAAAAAAAATTAAATTGTATATTTTAAATAGGCAAATATTAGGTGACTGGCAGTAGAGCATGAGATGGTTAGATAGAATCATTGACTCAATGGACATGAATTTGAGCAAACTTGGGGAGACAGTGATAGACAAGGAAGCCTAGCATGCTGCAGTCCATGGGGTTGCAGAGTCAAACATGAGTTAGTGACTGAACAACAACATATCTCAACAAAGTATTATTTTTTAAAAAATGTTCTCCATGACTCAGCCTTTTCTCAATTTATCTCATGTGTTTTTGGAGCACAGAGGTATTTTGCCTGGATAACATTCATTTACAGCTAAAAGTAAAGAAAAGAAAAAGAAAAAAAATTACACATTTATTAGGAAATATCAATGAAACAATTCACCTTGTGTTCATTTTTAATGCCACCTGTGACCTCTGTTACTAAAGTCAGTCTACTTCTATAACCTTTCTTTCTTGTACAGATAAAACATCAATTTAGTTTTGGGTTTAAAGCAAACAGGATCATTATGTTTGTAGAGTGTTCTATAACTCTGCTCTTCTAGCAATCTGTGACTTATAAATAATGCAAGACCTTTTCCTTCTCTAAATGACTTTCTTGAGGCATAAGTCTTCATACAAGGAAACAAAAAATGGAAAAAAAAAAGAAAACAAAATGAAAGAAGAGAAATAAATCACCCCACAGTCATGGAATTCCATCTATTTCTAGCTCCCCAAATGAATTTTAAACCACATCTGTTCTCTTTTGTAGTTGCATCAAAAGCCAACTGTCAAACATTTAGCTAATTTTTTAAAATTTTATCAAAGTAAAGGTAACTCGTAGCTAATCTGAAAAGCTGCTGTGTTTTAGTTTTGCTTTAAAAGGGGAAGAAAATAAAAAAAGATCGGTTTCTAAGTGACCCCTGACCTTTGAACCACAACCTTCTTGCCACTAAAGCGTTCAGCACCTCATTTAATCTCCCCTCTCTGCACTGGCTCAGTGCAAAGAAAAGGAAACGGAAAAAATAATCTGGGGACTTCATCAATTTTTCATGAATTTTCATTTAGGCCAGAACCCCGTCTTACCCTGGTCGATAGATCAAGCTTCTGTCATATATTTACCACCTGGGGCTACAGCTGCCCTCTCTAGGGGCTGCCACGGACTCAGGCTGCATCAGAGTCAGCCTCGATCTGTGTGAGGACCCGCGTGCTCCTTCTGCTCCAAACACAGGGAGCATTGGAGTTCAAACTGAAACTCTATCTGAACCAGTTACGCCTCAGCTCTCTTGGTGGTCCCATCAGAAAACTACGTATTCAATTCTTCAGTGTCAATTGCCTTGCTTGTAGACCCTGCAATTCTGTTTTCTAAAAATCACTGTTTTTTTTTTTCTTGGCTAAAAACCAGATTATTTGAGTTCAAGTGATTTAAAAAGTACTTTCTGGCTTGTTTTTTTTTTTCCCCAAAGCAAGAAGATAAAAAAACAAATATGAGCAAAGTGATTCAAATCTCCACTGTAATGATAAGATCTAAATAGCTTTTCCTGCATTATCTTGTTCCCTTTCATAAATTGAACTATGTATTTAAGAAAAAACAAGAGAGAATAAATATAGTACGATAAAAAATTATAGGCTAACTTCCATACAATCAGTTAAGACAGATGTTTATCAATAAAACTGCACACTTCATATGACAAACGAGGCAAATCAAGATGAAGCAGTCAAAAATTTCAGGTTTTTTATCAATAATTATTTCACAATAAAATTTATAAGTTTGTTTGCTACTCATCCATATATTTTTAAGCACCTTATATACACCTAAATCAATTCTCAACTGATTTTGACCCTCTCCCCAGCCCCCGCCCCATCAAGAGGACATTTGACAGAACGTGGAGAAAGATTTTGTCATGACTTGGGCTGTTGTTGTTTAGTTGCGAGGTTGTGTCTTAACTCTTTTGCAATGACTG
This sequence comes from Moschus berezovskii, assembly GCF_049115385.1. Lineage (NCBI taxonomy): Eukaryota > Metazoa > Chordata > Mammalia > Artiodactyla > Moschidae > Moschus > Moschus berezovskii. Next base: position 43,567,006 of record NC_142460.1, on the reverse strand, counting down.
TAGCCTGTCAGGCTCCTCTGTCCATGGGATTTCCCAGGAAAGAACACTAGAGTGGGTCACCAGTTCCTTTTCCAGGGGAACTTCCCAGGGATTGAATTCATGTCTCGTGCATTTACAGGTAGATTCTTTGCCACTGAGCACCAGGGAAGCCCACAACTTGTGTTGCAGGGGTCCTACTGGAAACTCCTCAAAAGACCAGAGATGCTGCTACACATTCTATGATGCACAGCAGAACCCCTACAACAGGGAATTACCCCATCACAAATGATAATAGTGCAGAAGTTGGAATACCCTGCTGTGGTTCCCTCATACCCAATTCAGAGCTAAATTCTTGAAAGAACAGGCACTTGTCATATGCCACTCCAAATTCGCCACCTACTCATTCTTCAGATGCTGTACTTTCTTTCCATCTCTGTAGCCCACAGATATTTTATGTAGACCACCCTGTGGCATTTGCATTGCCAAATACTTGTCTTTCTTACAATTATTTGCTTATTTTTCTAGTCACTGCATTTCTCATATTCTATCACCTCAATTGCACTCATCTCACACGCTAGTAAAATAATGCTTAAAATTCTCCAAGCCAGGCTTCAGCAATACGTGAACTGTGAAATTCCAGATGTTCAAGCTGGTTTTAGAAAAGGCAGAGGAACCAGAGATCAAATGGCCAACATCTGATGGATCATCACAAAAGCAAAAGAGTTCCAGAAAAACATCCATTTCTGCTTTATTGACTATGCCAAAGCCTTTGACTGTGTGGATCACAATAAACTGTGGAAAATTCTGAAAGAGATGGGCATACCAGACCACCTGACTTGTCTCTTGAGAAACCTGTATGCAGGTCAGGAAGCAACAGTTAGAACTGGACGTGGAAAAACAGACTGGTTCCAAATAGGAAAAGGAGTACGTCAAGACTGTATATTGTCACCCTGCTTATTTTACTTATATGCAGAGTACCTCATGAGAAACGCTGGGCTGGAGGAAGCACAAGCTGGAATCAAGATTGCCGGAAGAAATATCAATAACCTCAGATATGCAGATGATACCACCCTTATGGAAGAAAGTGAAGAAGAACTAAAGAGCCTCTTGATGAAAGTGAGAGTGAAAAAGTTGGCTTAAAGCTCAACATTCAGAAAACTAAGATCATGGCATCTGGTCCCATCACTTCATGGCAAACAGATGGGGAAACAGTGGAAACAGTGGCTGTCTTTATTTTTCTGGGCTCCAGAATCACTGCAGATGGTGACTGCAGCCATGAAATTAAAAGACGTTTACTCCTTGGAAGGAAAGTTATGACCAAACTAGATAGCATATTAAAAAGCAGAGACATTACTTTGTCAACAAAGGTCCGTCTAGTCAAGGCTATGGTTTTTCCAGTGGGCCTGTATGGATGTGAGAATTGAACTATAAAGAAAGCTGAGTGCCAAAGAATTGATGCTTTTGAACTGTGGTGTTGGAGAAGACTCTTGAGAGTCCCTTGGACTGCAAGGAGATCCAACCAGTCCATCCTAAAGGAGATCAGTCCTGGGTGTTCACTGGAAGGACTGATGTTGAAGCTGAAAATCCAATACTTTGGCCACCTGATGCGAAGAGCTGCCTCATTTGAAAAGACCCTGATGCTGGGAAAGACTTAGGGCACGAGGAGAAGAGGACAACAGAGGATGAGATAGTTGGATGGCATCACCAACTCGATGGACATGGGTTTGGGTGGACTCCGGGAGTTGGTGATGGACAGGGAGGCCTGGCGTGCTACCGTTCATGGGGTCGCAAAGAGTCAGACACGACTGAGCGACTGAACTGAACTGAACTGATCACCTCAATACCTTCTCTCAGTCTCCTGCACTAGAATCCTTTCCTTTGCCTGCCGTTAAATGTTAGGGTTCCAAACAATGGAAGTGATATCAGGTCTTATCAACGACTCCCTACAAAGAGCTTGCCTGGGCATTCACATCCACGTCTATCTATTCCTATGGCTTCAACTTCCATCTGGGAAAGACCTCTCAATTCCAGAAGCTCTTTTCTTAATGGAACATGGCATATTTTACCTTGCTATTATTTCACTGGTATGTCAAACAATGCAACCACACTGACTGCACTCTCCTATTCCCACTAGAGCTATTTCTCCTGTATCTGCCATCCCTTTGTATGGTAGGTATCATAATACACCTAGTCACTCCACCAAAAGCATCTGGGAATTACCTTTATCTCCCAAACCAACCACAAAGTGATACAGTTTGTAAATATGATTCAAACTATTTCCTTCTTTTAATCCTCACTCTTTCGTACAATTTAAAATCTAACATATACTTTTCTCTGAATGATGCTATGGCTTCTAACTCTATTCTGACTTCAATCTTCATCACTTTAAGCTAATCTTCAATTTTCTTTCTAACATTCTCCTTTTACGTAGAAAAAAGTCTAGCTTTTATGATTTACCACGTGACTATCTAACTCACGCTGCCCATCAACCTTATATCAAGCTACCTTCAGTTCTCCAAATACATAGTTCAGGCTTCCATTCTTTCCTTTAACAGACTTATAAATAGATGTTCTATAATTGAGCAATTCTGTTGTATCCTAAAATATGAAGGCCAGACATTTATATGACCCATGGTGGTTCCTATCATTTTACAAAAATATACCTTGGTTATCAATAGTACTGACAAATCACAATGCTTTGACCGAGATTTCCATATTAACACATTTTATGAAACACACAAGGAAAGGAAGAATACTGATGAGCTAATGTGAAAAGGATGAGCAGCATATAAATGGATATTATTTGATCACGTGTTGCCTCAAATGGCATGAACTGTTGACAGGGCATTAGAAGAAAGAATTTTATTCACTAGATGAATCCAATTTAGAACCCGTCTTGTTTTCCTCTCTAAGTCAGAAGAATTTTTTAGCATTCCTCAAAGCTTACCAATTTAAAAAATAAAGAAAAATGCTACTTTCCACATTACATGAAAAAAAAAACCCATGGTTTAAAATTTTCCCTCTCAAACAGTTTGATTCATTATTAATGACGCAACTAGGAAAGAGAGAAATCCTTTCAGTTCAATAAAAGTGCAAGGTGCACATGTGTTAGTAGCAATTTTAAGAGAGATAAGGCTCAGAAAATAAAATAAGTTTATAGCTGCCCAACAAATAAAGTGACTGGTTGATTTATATAAAATTTAATATTAAGAAGAAAGTTAGGATTAAAAATAGAGCTATTTGCTTAAAATAAATAAGCTAACAGGATATATATTACAACACAGGGATAATAGCCCATATTTTATAACAACTATAAGTGAAATTTAACCTTTAAAAAGTGTAAATCACTATGTTGTACACCTGAAACGGCTATAATATTGCACATCAACTATACTTCAATTTTAAAAGTAAAAAGCATTATCTGCTATTGAGTAGGTAAAATAAAACTTTTGTTTAAATACTTCTTTATTTTTTTATATAAAATGAGCCAGATTTCATTTGATTGTTTTTCCAAATATGGCATAATTCTCTAAAACTGAAAATTAGAACAGACATGCCCTGATCCTGAAATCCCCATTAACTTATGGTCTGAGTCTCGGTCACCCAGCCATCAGGGGTTTCATTCTATTTATAAAAGGAAAAAAATAATGCCTGTTACATTTACTATAATAAAGGGATCCTGTGGGGGGAAACATCTAGAATTGACATTGAAATATTTTGATATGTTTGAAATGTTCCAGAAATAAGATAATTCAAACAAAAATAGGCAGTTAGGAATATTTGCTTTCTTGAGGTTTTGGGTATATATATCACATCTCACTAAACTGCATTTAAACTAACTGCTTTTAAAAGAAAGCTATAAAAATGAAATTACTTAGCTTGTTGTTGTTGTTGTTGTTCTATTAGCTAAGTCATGTCTGACTCTTTTGCAATGGTCTATAACCCACCAGGGGATTTCACAAGCAAGAATATGGGAATGGGTTGCCATTTCTCTGTGGAGCTCCCCGATCCAGAGATCTAACCTGATCTGGTACAAAATGGCATTGCTAGCAAAAGTTCTAATGCTTATATCTCAAAGTATAAGTACTTCACAGAATAAATTAGGGTTTTAGAATTCATGTAGTGTTTTCCTATTGGACATACACATTTCAAGCATGGAGCTTCATCAGATTTCCTAGTTCAGTTCAGTTCAGTTCAGTTCAGTCGCTCAGTCGTGTCCGACTCTTTGTGACCCCACAAATCACAGCAGGCCAGGCCTCCCTGTCCATCACCAACTCCCGGAGTTCACTCAAACTCATGTCCATCGAGTCGGTGATGCCATCCAGCCATCTCATTCTCTGTCGTCCCCTTCTCCTCCCGCCCCCAATCCTTCCCAGCTTCAGAGTCTTTTCCAGTGAGTCAACTCATCGCATGAGGTGGCCAAAGTAAAACCATAAATCTAAATACTGGATGCTTAAGAGCAAAAACTTTCATTGAGACAGCTGAGTAAGAAATTGTATGATTCTTTTACTAAGAGATGCTCACACATATAAAGATAATGATATATTGTTGAGTATTTCAATACACATATATACAAGTTTTATAATCATGTGATATTATACAGCCTGTGAATATATTATCACTTAATTGTAGACATAAGCCCATGAAATATTATATCCAGGACTCCCATTCCAGCTATGTAAAGAAAAAAAAAGACTCATGCATTCTGAAATATTTCAGTTATCTTATCTATGCACACCTACTGGTACATGCAAGAAGTTGAAAAACACAAAATTGTCTGAAACAATTACTGCCATCTTATTTACAAATAATTATTGATAAAATATTTCTTCAAAATAGAGAATACCAAAATTATATGATGCTGTTTAAATTGTGACACCAAATCCTCACATATAAAGCAGAAAACAAATCTAATATATTTTGAAATTTGTTCTGGAAAATCATTCCAAAAATAAAGGTATGGAGTCAACGGTCAAATAGATGCAAAGTCTTGATATATTGATTTACTAGTGCTATTTGGGCTACATGATTAATAAATAAACATAACCTTAAGTGTCAAAGGCAGGACAAATCATTAGCTATTACTGATTATAAAATCTGAGCAAGATCTTCCTGTATATGAACATTTTGACTATAAACAGAAATCACTTCTCTTCTCTAGTTCATTTTTTATAAAAAAAAATATAATTGATTTCGTTAGTATATTTTCCCCTATATGCCTTGGGTAATGATCTCTGAATTTACACTAGAAGCAAAAGAGTTAATATAACCTAAAGAGTATATTTGTTTTAAAGGTGCCCAATAAAAATTCAATATAAAAAATAATATGTATAAATATATTAAAATAGGTACATAGAAACAGAACAGAAATAGGTACAATAATGAATTTGTCTTATATTTGATGCCAAGTTATACATAAACTATTTTAACATTGCCAATCATAATACTTGATTATATCTCTCATTAAAAATTCAAATTTAAAATATGATCAGCATCATTGCCACCTTGCTTTAATATAATAATATAATACCCCCACTCTTTCAATATATCGGGATGGCCAAAAATTTGTTCAGGTTTCTGTACGCTGTAATGGAAAAATCCAAACAAACTTTTTGGCCAGCTCAATAAATAATTCTATTGCAACACCTTGACTATACATTATTTTGATGAGCTTTCTCTGGAGAAGGCACAGTAAAAATTAGTCAAAGTGTTGACTTTTATTCTTTAGGTATTAAGCACCCATGGGAACAAATCATAGCTTGCTAAAAATAAGCCAAAGTGCATGCCATTTATGAGATTCATTAAGTTTACTTACATGCCACTTCCAGAGATGCATTTCGACTCACTGCTTCACCAAGATAGTTCCTTGCAACACACACATAGCTTCCTTCATCAGGTTTACTTCTGCGCCCATGCACAATGCGCAAGAAGAATAAGGATCCGCTGGGCAGAAGCATCCTGTGGGACCGGGGATCATCCTTGTCAGTCTCCACCCGCTCACCATCCTTGTACCACTCAATGGTGGGCGTTGGCCGGCCCTCGGCCTTACAGTTCAAAGTAGTGGGCTCTCCCTTAGAGACAATGACATCGGAAGGGTGCTCCACGATCCTTGGGGGAAAGTCTTCCTGGCGAAGACGAGATCCTACAAAACGTGACAAAATGAACACAAGCTTTAATATTTCCTTATCTATAGTTTTTGTTTCACTTGGGTTCACATTGATGAAATTAAACTATTCAGTCATTCAAAATGCACTTCCATTCCATTCTGTCGCTCAGTCGTGTCCGACCCCTTGCGACCCCGTGGACTGCAGCCTACCAGGCTTCTCTGTCCATGGGATTCTCCAGGCAAGAATACTGGAGTGGGTTACCGTTTCCTTCTCCAGGGGATCTTCCCGACCCAGGGATCCAACCCGGGTCTCCCGCATTGGAGGCAGACGCTTTAACCTCTGAGCCACCAGGGAAGCCCCAAAATGCACTTACTACCTTTTTATTTATGTTTCAGTCTTTTGTTCTTTATGCATCTTGTAAGTCACCCCAAGTTCCTTGTGGAACAAGACAATATAGCAATAAATTAATATTCAATTCAATTGAGTTAGGTTTAACATGTTCCATGAGTCATTTCAAAGGAAAGTAAAGACAGCATGAAATTTTCTTTTGGAACCAATAAAATGGAAAGGATACTAAGATGAGTCAGGTTAATTTCCTGTCCTCAAAGGGCTTATTATTTACTGAAGGAGAAAGTCAAGTGGGCAAGTACCTAGAATATACACAAACAAACCATTTATCATGCTGGCGTTGTCCTATCAGAACTAACACAATAAAAGACTAGAACATTATACACAAATAGTAACTAACTGCATTCAAGAGATAAGGAAGAAGTTTAATGACATAAATTGCCCACAACTGTGGAAGAAGTAAGCAGTAGAGGCAGGATTTGACCCTAGGAATCTCTGACTGAGGAACTCAAGTTAAATCATTATGCTGAAATAAGTGTTGCATGGCAGTCTAAGAAATGCATTATAGGAAAAGATCTGGAAAAGTAATCCCAACTTTAACTAGAGCATAGTAAGAGGTTTCCCCAAGAAAAAGGTAGCATTTAAATTGGGTTGCAAAGACAACCTACAAGATAGGAGAAAATATGTACAAATGAAGCAACTGGCAAGGGATTAATCTCCACAGTATACAAACAGTACAAGTAGCTCAGTATCATAAAACAATTGTGACCCTATGGACTGTAGCCCACTAGGCTCCTCCATCCATGGGATTTTCCAGGCAAGAAGACTAGAATGGGTTGCCATTTCCTTCTCCAGAATAATGGGCAGAAGCCCTACATAAACATTTTTAGAAACAAGATATACAGATGGCCAATACATACATGAAAAGCTACTCAACATGACTATTTATGAGAGAAATGCAAATCAAGATTACAATGAGATATCACCTCACATCAACAGAAATATCATCAAAATATCTACAAATGATAAATGCTGAAGTGGGTATGGAGAAAAGGGAAACCTCTCACACAGATGGTGGGAATGTAAACTGATACAGCCACTACGGAGAAGTAGGAAAGTTCCTCCAAAAGTAAAAGCAGAACTACTATATAACCCAACAACTCCATGCCTAGACATATCCGGAGAAAACATCAATTTAAAAATATACATGCCCCTAAATATTCATTCCAACACTATGTACAATAGCCAGGACATGGAAGCAACCTAAATGTCCATCAGCAGAGAAATGGATAAAGAAGATATGGCACATATATACAAAGGAATATTACTCAGTCATGAAAAAGAATGAAATTGTGTCCCTGGAAGAGAAGCGGATGCACCTAAAGACTGTCATACAGAGTGAAGTAAGTCAGAAAGGGAAAGACAAATATCATATATTAACACATATATGTGGAATTTAGAAAAATGGTACAGTTGCTCTTATTAGAAAAGCAGGAGAGACAAAGATGTACAAAACAAATGAATACCAAGAGGGAAAGGGCGGGGTTGAATTGGGAGATTGGAATTGACATAAATACACTACTATGAATAAACCAGATTACTAACAAGAACCTACTGTATAGCATAGGGAACTCCAATCGGTGTTCTGTGGTGACCTAAATAGAAAGGAAATCCAAAAAGAGGGGATATATGTATAAATGACTCACTTTGCTGTATAGCAGAAATTGATGTACCAGGGTAAAGCAACTATACTCCAATGAAAATACTAAAAATAAAAAATAAAGTGGGTTGTGAAGAATGAAAATAGTATGTCAACAGAAGAAAGACATTCACACTGAAGAAACAGCATGAGCAAAAGGACAGAGAAATGACAGTACATGCATAATACATTTCATAATCAGAAAGGAAGTTAATGTGGAAGGTGAGGATGAAAGGCAGTCATATGGCCAAAGACAACAGGGCTTAAAATACCATGATATGGAATGTGACTTTTATTCTATAAGGCTCACTGACTTCGAGGAGGCAGTGACATGACCAACTGTGTATTAGAAAGATTCTTTAATTAGGGAGGCAAAAAGACAGGTGAGAGTTACCTCAATATCCCAGAGAACAATAAAAAAGAACCTGATATTTAGAAACAACATCTAATGTAGAAAAAAAGGAGGAAATATAAGGTACATCATAAAATAAACACTTGACAGGATTTGGTATTCCATATGGTAAGAAAGAGTGACAGGCACCAATATCCTTCCTTTGACCGCAGTGAAAGCAGGGTCATTAAAATTAGAAGAAATAGGAAGAGAAGGACCCATTTGGCATTTTAAGATGCAAATTTTGCACAATGTATTGTTTTGAAGATTTTAATTTATAAAGTGTCAAAAGTCATTATTTATGGAAAGTTTCCATCAGATGCTGCACCACCAGCTGCTGCAAATAATTCTAAACGAAATGCTGAGAAATCTGTTTGGAGATGTAATGATAATCTAGATATGAGCTTTTAAAAGTTATTTCTTACAATTTTCAAACCAGTCATCTTATAGTAGCATATTTCTTCTCAATAAACAAAAGTAATATTTACTCATCAATGTTATTCTAGTTTACTTTCAATATTAATGTGAAATTCACATTTTAATTTAATAAATGGAATTTAATTTGGTAGTGAAAGAACCTCTCCTTTTCTGAAGAGAAATAACTTTTAAAGGTTGCTGATTACCATTTGTTATCTCATCAGATTCTAGAAGGAACTTACACGGTACAAGTACTAGGCATTTAAAGTGAGAGTAATTTACAGTGCACAGGACAAAATTTATTTTTTAATTTTAATTAACTGAAATATACAATGTGTTTATATCACTCACTGAGTACATGGCATCTAAAAACAACATCATAACAGAAAGATAACAAAAATACAAAGTCTTAAAACCTATGGGATATGGAAAACATTATCTACTGAGGTCGTAAGTGTAGTAGACTTTACATAGAAAGGAAAAGCAATAAGTATACAAGTATACAGCCAGTTTAGGAAGTTAGCAAGATAAACAGCATAATCATAAAGAACAGAAAGCACCTAATACATACCAGGTATTAATGCAATAAAAATAAAGATAAAATTGAGAGGCTCACCAGAGTCAAAGCTGCCTTAAAAAGCTTCTCCAAAAAGGGAAACATCAGGAACAATAATCAACAAGAAAAATCTTGCAAATAAACAATATTCAAAATGGGAATTATTCATAGAAGCATTAAGAATATAAATAATAGAAACAACTTCATGTCTATACATTCGAAGATTAGTTGTCTCATATACAGGGTTATCGTTATCGTCTTTCTAAATTTGATATATATGCATTAGTATACTGTATTTGGTGTTTTTCTTCCTGGCTTACTTCACTCTGTATAATGGGCTCCAGTTTCATCCACCTCATTAACACTGATTCAAATGAATTCTTTTTAATTGCTGAGTAATACTCCATTGTGTGTATGTACCAAAGCTTTCTTATCCATTCGTCTGCAGATGGACATCTAGGTTGCTTCCATGTCCTCGCTATTATAAACAGTGCTGCGATGAACATTGGAGTACATGTGTCTCTTTCAATTCTGGTTTCCTCGGTGTGTATGCCCAGGAGTGCGAATGCTGGGTCCTATGGCAGCACTATTTCCAGTTTTTTAAGGAATCTCCACACTATTCTCCATAGTGGCTGTACAAGTTTGCATTCCCACCAACAGTGTAAGAGGTTTCCCTTTTCTCCACACCCTCTCCAGCATTTATTGCTTGTAGACTTTTAGATAGCAGCCATTCTGACTGGCGTGAAATGGTACTTCATTGTGGTTTTGATTTACATTTCTCTGATAGTGATGTTGAGCATTTTTTCATGTGTTTGTTAGCCATCTGTATGTCTTCTTTGGAGAAATGTCTGTTTAGTTCTTTGGCCTATTTTTTGATTGGGTCGTTTATTTTTCTGGAATTGAGCTGCAGGAGCTGCTTGTATATTTTTGAGATTAATTCTTTGTCAGTTACTTCATTTGCTATTATTTTCTCCCATTCTGAAGGCTGTCTTTTCACCTTGCTTATAGTTTCCTTCGCTGTGCAGAAACTTTAAATTTTAATTAGGTCCCATTTGTTTATTTTTGCTTTTATTTCCAATATTCTGGGAGGTGGGTCATGGAGGATCCTGCTGTGATTTATGTCAGAGAGTGTTTTGCCTATGTTCTCCTCTAGGAGTTTTATAGTTTCTAGTGTTACATTTGGAGAAGGCAATGGCAAGCCACTCCAGTACTCTTGCCTAGAAAATCCCATGGATGGAGAAGCCTGGTAGGCTGCAGTCCATGGGGTCGCTAAGGGTCAGACACGACTGAGCGACTTCACTTTCACTTTTCACTTTCACACATTGGAGAAGGAAATGGCAACCCACTCCAGTGTTCTTGCCTGGAGAATCCCAGGGACGGGGGAGCCTGGTGGGCTTCCGTCTATGGGGTCACACAGAGTCGGACACGACTGAAGTGACTAAGCAGCAGCAGCAGCAGTGTTACATTTAGATCTTTAATCCATTTTGAGTTTATTTTTGTATGTGGTGTTAAGGATTGCTCTAGTTGTATTCTTTTACAAGTGGTTGACCAGTTTTCTCAGCACCACTTGTTAAAGAGATTGTCTTTTCTCCATTGAATAGTCTTGCCTCCTTTGTCAAAGATAAGGACAAAATTAAAAAAAAAAAAAAGGAATAACAGAGACTCAAAGCGTTTAAAAATGGACAGGGAATCACATCCTGAACCACAATAATAAAGAGGGTTATATACTGTAAGTACTAAGGCCCTAACGGCTTGACAGGTGGTGCCAGTGGTAAAGAACCGGCCTGCCAATTGCTAGAAAACCTGCATCTCCATGTTTTAGACTGCTAATTTACTACATCTAATAGTTCACTGCCGTATTAGTTAGTTGGCATGGATAAGGTCTGGACGGAATTTGAAACATACTAACATACTAAACATAATAAATAAAATACAAGATAATAGACTAATAAGAGAACTAGAGGCAAAACATCTAAACAATTTAGCAATAGAATTTAGAATCCAGCATGCCCAGTAAGCTCTCAGAGAATTTTACTCACTTATTACTATAACATACGTAAACTATTCTAGGGCTGTCACGTTTAGGTATTATTCTAGTAACTTAACTGCTATAAAAAATTCAAAATCTAAATGTAAGAGTTGAAATTATCAAACAATGGAAAGAAATTATAGGAGAAAATGTTTTATGACTTGAATCTGTCAAAACCTTCATGAATATGACACCAAAATCATATGAAACAAAAATATCTGTCCTTGAAAAAATGATTTGAAAAAGGAAAAACAACCCACAGAATCAAAAAATAAATTTGCAAATCATATATCAGATAGAAGACTTATATCTAGAAAATATAAAGAGCTCTTAAAACTCAATAAAAGTGTAAAAAAACAAATTTTTAAGTGGATAAAGGATTTGAAAAGACATTCATCCCAAAAAGATAGACAAAAGGCTAATAAGCACATGAAAAGATACTTAACATCCTATGTGTCAAACGCAAATCACAACCATGAGATACACTTCACATCCACTAGGATGGCAATAATCCAAAAAATGAAAAGTGCTGTCTGGAATGTTGAAAAATTCAGTGTCTCGTATATTTCTGGGGGGAATGCAAAATGGTTCAGCCACTTTGAAAAACTATCCGGGGTTCCTCAAAAAGTTTTGGAATTAACATATGACCCAGCAATGCCAGTGCCTGGCACATAACCCAAGAGAAATGAAACCTTATGTCCACACAAAAACCTGTATATGAATGTACTGTAACATTCATAGTAGCATTATTCATAATAATTTTTTTAAAAATGAAAAGAATCCAAATGTCCCTTAAGAGATAAGTAGATAAATAAATGTTACATATCCACATAATGGAATATTATTCAACAGTAAAAATGAACGAACCGATAAACACTTTAACATAAGTGAACCCTGAAAATATTATGCTAAGTGAAAGAAGCTGGCCACAAAATGATTCCACTTACAAAAATGCCCAGAATAGTTAAATTCATAGAAACTAAAAGGTTTGTGGTTGTCTAGGGTAGGAAATAGGGACAGGAGGTGAAGGGAGACTGGAGAATCTTTGGGGAGTGATGAAAATATTCTAAAATTGATAATGGTGATGACTGGAAAGCTCCATGAAAATAATAAAAACTATTATACTATATGCTTTAAATGAGTAAAGTACGTATGGATAGTATCTCAATAAAGTAATTTTTTAAAAGTCATACATAAAGGCACTGTGAGAAAATTTAATACAAGGCGTTGTAACAATTCAGGTTCACTTTGACCCAACAGTTGGGTTATTTTCCTCATTTACAGTTTTACATTTTAAATGTAATCACCAGGCCAGCAATAACCAATAGGGCATAAAACAAAAGTAAAAGGTCTTACAAGTCAGATAGGTGATTGATAGACATGTAAGTAGGTAGATAGATAAGTAGACAGAATTGGAAATATGCAAAAGCATTGTTGTGGTTTAGTCACTCAGTTGAGACCTGATTCTTTTGTGACCCCGTGGACTGTAGCCCACCAGGCCCCTCTGTCCATGGGATTTCTCAGGCAAGAATACTGTGGGTTGCATTTCCTTCTCCAGGAGATCTTCCCAACCCAAGGATCTAAACCTGCATTTCCTGCATGTCAGCCTGTTTACCACTGAGCAACCAGGGAAGCCCATGCAAAAACACAGTTTCAATGTAAATTTTAAGATGCTATTAAAAGTGAAGGAACTAAATTTGAATTCTCTTAAATTCAGACATTACACAACTATAGAAGTGACCTGTAAGATGAATAAGCCTTAGATTTGTGAATTCTTTTGAAATTGTGCATAAAAACGGGTATGTTTTTGTGGGCAGGAGGGAAAGATGACTAGTGGGACAAGAGCATTCACTAAATTTTCAGAGAGGTCTGAGGCTTTAAAATTACAAAGAATCACTAAAGTACTATGACCAATACAATCCCATTATTTGTTTAAAATACAAAAACAAAAATAGCTAAATTGTCAGCTAATCACTGGGGATTAAAAACTGAACAGTAGAGGGGGCTGTTCATTACATGAAATGCTATTAGCCTCTCAGTTCAGTTCAGTTCAGTTCAGTTCAGTCGCTCAGTCGTGTCCGACTCTCCGCGACCCCATGAACCACAGCACGCCAGGCCTCCCTGTCCATCACCAACTCCCGGAGTACACTCAAACTCATGTCCACAGAGTCGGTGATGCCATCCAGCCATCTCATTCTCTGTCGTCCCCTTCTCCTCCCGCCCCCAACCTTTCCCAGCATCAGAGTCTTTTCCAGTGAGTCAATTCGTCGCATGAGGTGGCCAAAGTATTGCAGCTTCAGCTTTAGCATCAGTCCCTCCAATGAACATCCAGGATTGATCTCCTCTAGAATGGACTGGTTGGATCTCCTTGCAGTATAAGGGACTCTCAAGAGTCTTCTCCAACACCACAGTTCAAAAGCATCTATTCTTCGGCGATCAGCTTTCTTCACAGTCCAACTCTCACATCCATACATGACCACGGGAAAAACCATTGCCTTGACTAGACGGACCTTGGTTGGCAAAGTAATGTCTCTGCTTTTTAAAATACTATCAAGGTTGGTCATAACTTTCCTTCCAAGGAGCAAGCATCAAGCTTTGATATCCAAGGGCATATCAGAAACAGAGGATCCCGAGACTAACCCCAGACCCAGAGCATGAGAATCTACATTTTAAAAGATTACCTGGCAATGCATATGTGCACTAAAGTTTGAGAAGCACTTCTCTGAACAGTTTTCATATGGTCTTGAGCTAAGGATGGTTTAACGTGTTCTACCTGTTGCTTAAGAGAAAAAAAAAAAAAGGAGGAGGAACAAAGAAAAAAGAAGCAGAAGGTGAAGGAAGAAAGAGATCATGTATTGTCTACAAAGCTTGAAATACTGCTCTCTGATTCTCTGCAGAAAAAGCTTACCAATCCCGCTCTAGAGAACCTATTTACTAATTTCCAATAATAACTTTAGTTTATTTTTTATACAGGACCATAGAACTTTTTTCTCCAGATTTCACATGAAAAAAAAAACCTCAACAGAGGAAAAAAACACTTTGCTCATGTCATGGGAAATAGTCAGGATCTCTATTGGTCAGACGGCTAAGCACTGTATCAGAACCACTATCTTCAATTCTATCTTTGCTTGCAGTTAACAACAAGTCTGAACATCATTTTAGATCTCAGTTATGAATTGTGCAATAAAATAGCCAAGTTTTAATTTGTATTCAACTGTTCTTAACTATTATAAAGACATAGAAAATGAGTCACAGGGCACTATAGGTGAATGTACAAATGTTTATTTTTATCGTATAAGCAAACAAGCTATACAATGGTGAAGTGACTTGTCCATAACTGAATAGCTGGTAGAGGCAGAATTAGAACTCCAGGCCTTTCATCTAAAATGTACTAGGCTTTTGAAAATGCTGACATTTAAGTGAAGCATGCACATGACAATGTGACTAATTGTGAAAACCCTTCTAAAACTTATTTTAATAAAATGAGTCAAATAAATGTCTCTAGTGGCAATATAAGGACTTCCCAGGTGGTGCAGTGGTGAAGAATCCACCTGCCAATGCAGAAAATGTGGGTTCAGTCCCTGGGTTGGGAAGATCCCGTGGAGAAGGAAATGGCAACCCATTCCAGTGTTCTTGCCTGGGAAATCCCACAGACAGAGGAGCCTGGTGGGCTGCAGTCCATGGGGTTGCAAAGAGTCCAACACAACTGAGCAACTGAATATGAGCACAGTGGCAATACAGGCAAAGAACATCTTGTTTTTTCAAAGAATGATTCTAAGACTACTAGCATAAAATCACCTGGGATATTTCTTTAAAATGGAGATTCTTGGTCTCTACAGTAAGCAGAATGCACCAGGATCTACAAGTGGAAGGGTCTAAGAAGCTGCAGTTATAGCATGCCTATAGGAGAAGAAAATGCACTTAGACCCGGCTAGATGCAAGCACTCCACAGAAATATCAAATTAGTAAACTGAACGAACATACATCTTTGAACAATCTTCTAAGCACCCAAATTTACATAATGGATTATTTCTGCTTCTCAGAGACTCTCAAACAATGATTTTAGTAAAATATTTAGTAAAAAACAAATTTAATAGCTTCAGTTCAGTTCAGTTCAGTCGCTCAGTCGTGTCCGACTCTTTCCGACCCCATGAATCACAGCACGCCAGGCCTCCCTGTCCATCACCAACTCCCGGAGTTCACTCAAACTCATGTCCACAGAGTCGGTGATGCCATCCAGCCATCTCATTCTCTGTCGTCCCCTTCTCCTCCTGCCCCCAATCCTTCCCAGCATCAGAGTCTTTTCCAGTGAGTCAACTCGTCGCATGAGGTGGCCAAAGTATTGCAGTTTCAGCTTTAGCATCAGTTCTTCCAATGAACACCCAGGATTGATCTCCTGTAGAATGGACTGGTTGGATCTCCTTGCAGTCCAAGGGACTCTCAAGAGTCTTCTTCAGCACCACAGTTCAAAAGCATCAATTCTTCAGTCATCAGCTTTCTTCACAGTCCAACTCTCACATCCATACATGACCACTGGAAAAACCATAGCCTTGACTAGACAGACCTTGGTTGGCAAAGTAATGTCTCTGCTTTTTAATATACTATCTAGGTTGTTCATAACTTTCCTTCCAAGGAGTAAGCGTCTTTTAATTTCATGACACAATCAGCATCTGCAGTGATTTTGGAGCCCCAAAAAATAAAGTCTGACACTGTTTCCACTGTTTTCCCATCTATTTCCCATTAAGTGATGGGACCAGATTTAATAGTTTATTAACACTTTAAACTTTGAAGAATTAGAGGTGAAATAAAAATCATTAATTCATGAATATATTTAAAATTAATTTTATTGAGTCAAAAACCACGCATTTGCAGTGAGTGCTATAGAACTATGTCTTCAGAAGTTATTTCAATTATATAATAAAATAAAGGAGGACAAAGCATTCAGAACACTTTTGATTCCATTTCTTGTATTTGAAAGTAAACTGCTTCTGCCTCCTTATCAACTGGAATATAATATTTCTTGGCTCTAAGCTTTACTTTTCATTCATAAACTCAATAGCTATATCTAGTTAAGCAACACTTTTCAAACTTCTCTGAATTTTCCCTCCAATAAAATTTCTGTGCAGTGGCTATTTTTCTTAAAAATATATATTATAATGTGGCAACTGTGCCTCAGATGGTAAAGAATTCTCCTGCAATGCAGGAGAGCCAGGTTTGATCCATTGGTTGAGAAGATCTGCTGGAGAAGGAAATGGCTGCCCACTTCAGTATCTTTGCCTGGAGAATCCCCCGGACAGAAGAGCTTGGTGGGCTATTGTCCATGGGGTCTCAAAGAGTCAGACACAACTGAGTGACTAATATTTTTACTTGCATAAAAGTATGTTTTAACAAACTATTTTTTTTAAATAGTAAAATAAGGTGACAAGATTTTTCTATGATTACTCGAGTTCTGCATGTGACCAGAGATACTTCCTGAAGGTATCACCCCACCAGTTTGAGAGGTTCATAGTACAACATGAAAAAGTGAAGCTTAGATGACCCATTACAAAAAAGAAGTGGTGTGGTAGGATTAAAGGAATAGACATTCGACCAGCAAGTATTTATGCCTCAATTTTACCAGATACAAATCAGATGACCAATGTCTCATGATTTGGTTTAGATGATTAAAAGAAATCACACATACAGAGGTAGTAAGCATCCAGTGTATCTTATATTTCTCTTCTATAAGCTAGTACAGATGTTCTTTCCAAAACATGACCCTTAAAATGAATCACACTGACAAGTATCTCTTTTCTGAGGTCGCTCTTATGGTAATTTTTTTCTGCATGGTAAATTTTAGCTAGACCAGGCTGATCACTTTACACTAGATTTCAAAAGGATTAAAGCTGTTACTGGTTTCCATTTTACCAAAATAAGCCCTATTCAAAATTTTCTCCACAGAAAGAAACATATCTCAGTACCATTACTAATGCTATCCACATTGATCAGTGAGCTAATCAAGTCTGTACTTCGAACTTTACTGTCCTTGAATTCTTCCTGAAGATAAAGTTCCAGTGTACCTCTCTTGTGAGAGAAGGGAAATACAAAAGGGATATAAAAAAACTCTTTTTCCTATGATGTGATAAGATGTGGTGAGAAAGCTTATGTTTGGAAAACACAAAGACTGTTTTATCCACTTGAATCTTATTTAGACTCTCTCAGGAGATGATCTAATTTGGCAATGAACTAAAGACATAAAATTCATGTTTCTTCTGGAAGCACAGCAGTGTTTAAAAAAAAAAGTTTAAGCTAGAAAAGATATCAAAATTAAATTGAGACCGATAAATATTACTTATTACAAAAATTCTAAATGGCTTTTAATGTCATAAAACTAAAGGGCCGAGGGTATGAAAAGGAATTGACAAAGATTGAAGATAATTTAATCTCAAACTTCGCAGCCTTAACCCTGAAAGTTTCAGTTGTACAGTATGGCATCCAGTATCATCCCCACATACCCAGTCTTCCAGGTTCAACTAGGTGAAACTCTGAGCTACCAGAGACCCTCTTGTCCAAAACCCCATTTTACAGCTGAGAAGGAGGGAAAAAATACAGGAAAAATAATCGAAGTTTCTTTCCCCAAACCTGAGACTAGAATACTTTGCCTCAGCTGTGAGTCCACGCTTTGTGTTTCTTATCTATAGCTCTTCCTTCTTCCCACATTTTGGATAATTCTAAAACAGAAAGTCTACAATGAAATATCACCTCATACCAGTGCGAATGGCCACCATCAAAAAATCTACAAACAAGAAATGCTGGAAAGGATGTGGAAAAAAGGGAACCCTCTTGCACTGTTGGTGGAGATGTAAACTGATACAGCCACTATGGCAAAATGTATGGAGATTCCTTAAAAACTAGGAATGAAACTACCATATGACCCTCAATCCCACTACTGGGCATCAGTTCAGTTCAGTTCAGTCGCTCAGTCGCGTCCAACTCCTCGCGACCCCATGAATCACAGCACGCCAGGCCTCCCTGTCCATCACCAACTCCCGGAGTTCACTCAAACTCATGTCCATCAAGTCGGTGATGCCATCCAGCCATCTCATTCTCTGTCGTCCCCGTCTCCTCCCGCCCCCAATACCTCCTAGCATCAGAGTCTTTTCCAGTGACCCTGTGAAAACCATAACTCAAAAAGACACACGTATCCCAAAGTTCACTGCAGTACTATTTATAACAGCCAGGACATGGAAGCAACCTAAATGTCCATAAACAGAAAAATGGATAAAGAAGATATGATGGTACATATAAACAATGGAATATTACTCGGCCATAAAAAAGAATGAATTTTACTCAGTGGAACTGAGGTGGATCAACCTACAGCCCATTACACAGAGTGAAGTAAGTCAGAAAAAGAAAAAAAATACTGCATATTAACACATATATATGGAATCTAGAAAAATGGTACCAGTGATCCTATTTGCAGGGCAGGAATAGAGACACAGACAAAGAGAACAGACTTGTGGACACAGCAGGGGAAGGAGAGGATGGGACGAAGAGAGAGAGTAGCATTGAACATATACATCACCATGTGTGAAACAAATAGTAGTGGCAGTTGCTATAGAACACAGGGAGCTCAATCCACTGCTCAGTGACTACCTAGAGAGGTGTGGTAGGGGGACAGTGGGAGGGAGGTTCAAGAAGGAGCAACTATATGTATACTCAAGGCTGATTCATGCTGATGTATGGCAGGAACCAACACAACATCGTAAAGCAATTATCCTCCAATTAAAAATGAATTTTTAATGGATTAGAGAACTACATGTAAGACCAGAAACTATAAAACTCCTAGAGGAGAACATAGGCAAAACACTCTCCGAAATAAATCACAGCAGGATCCTCCAACACCCACCTCCCAGAATATTGGAAATAAAAGCAAAAATAAACAAATGGGACCTAATTAAAATCAAAAACTTCTGCAAAGCAAAGGAAACTCTAAGAAAGGTGGAAAGACAGCCTTCAGAATGGGAGAAGATAATACCAAATGAAACAACTGACAAAGAATTAATCTCCAAAATATATAAGAAGCTCCTACAGCTCAATTCCAGAGAAATAAAGACCCAATCACAAAATGGGCCAAAGAACTAAACAGACATTTCTCCAAAGAAGACATACAGATGGCTAACAAACACATGAGAAAATGCTCAACATCACTCATTATCAGAGAAATGCAAATCAAAACCATAATGAGATACCACTTCACACCAGTCAGAATGGCTGCTATCCAGAAGTCTACATGCAATAAATGCTGGAGAGGGTGTGGAGAAAAGGGAACCCTCTTACACTGTTGGTGGGGATGCAAACTAGTACAGCCACTATGGAGAACAGTGTGGAGATTCCTCAAAAAACTGGAAATAGAACTGCCATATGATCCAGCAATTGCACTCCTGGGCATACACACCGAGGAAACCAGAACTGAAAGAAACACATGTACTCCAGTGTTCATCGCAGCACTGTTTATATTAGCCAGATATGGAAGCAACCTAGATGTCCATCTGCAGACGAATGGATAAGAAAGCTTTGGTACATATACACAATGGAGTATTTTTCAGCCATCAAAAATAATGCATTTGAATCAGTTCAAATGAGGTGGATGAAACTGGAGCCTATTATACAGAGTGAAGTAAGCCAGAAAGAAAAACATCAATACAGTATACTAAAGCATATATATGGAATTTAGAAAGATGGTAACCTTAACCCTGTATACGAGACAGCAAAAGAGACACAGGTGTATAGAACAGTCTTTGGGACTCTGTGGGAGAGGGTGAAGGTGGGATGATTTGGGAGAATGGCATTGAAGCATGTATATTATCATAAGTGAAACGAATCACCAGTCCAGGTTCGACACATGATACAGGATGCTCGGGGCTGGTGCACAGGGATGAACTGGAGGGAGGATATGGGAAGGAGGGAGGTGGGAGGGGGGTTCAAGAAGGGGAACACATGTACACATGGGGCGGATTCATGTCAATGTATGGCAAAACAAACCAACATATTATTGTAAAGTAATTAGCCTCCAAATATATATATATATATATATTTTAAAAATAAATAAAAATGAATTTTTAAAAATAGAAAAAGACATAAAAGTCTAAAATAAAAAGTTTCGGCATTTCCCTGATGGTCCAGTGGCTAAGACTCCATGCTCCCAATGCGCAGGGCCCGGGTTCCATCCCTGGTCAGTGATATATATTTTAAAAATAAATAAAAATGAATTTTTAAAAATAGAAAAAGACATAAAAGTCTAAAATAAAAAGTTTCGGCATTTCCCTGATGGTCCAGTGGCTAAGACTCCATGCTCCCAATGCACGGGGCCCGGGTTCCATCCCTGGTCAGTGAACTAGAGCCCACAGTCCACAACTAATGATTCCATATGCCACAACTAAAACCCAGCATGGCCAAATAAATAAATAAATATATTTTTTAAAATAAGCTAAAGTCTTAAGTACTAGATTTCTGTTATTGGATTTTTTTAATTTTAGTTTGCTTCACTTTTTTGTTTTTCCTTGCCATTGTGTCATTAGGGATGTGACCTTAAGCAAGTTACCTAAATTTCCTTATGGCACCATTTCTTCACCCCAAAACTGAAGCAACTAGAAGAGCAAATTGCGACAAGTTCATTGTTTTATAACACGACTACACTCTTTATGGCTGTCACATCATAATGGACATACCCATAAGAAAAGATAATAGGCAGCAATTTAAATTTACTGCCACAGAGTACATTTTTAAAGATACATACTATAGGCTAATGTTCACACTTTTAATATAAGTAGAGATTGGAAAGGTTTGCCCATCATAGCTGTTATGTCCACTATCAAAAAGCAATGGGTGTCAAAATGCTTTCTGAGAGCACCATCCAAAGGTTATCAATAATTTAAAAGCTTATGTTTAAAAAGCAGTTCATGTAACATCTGGCATTTCCTCTTAAATTTCTGTTAAATTTATTTACATTGCCAATAAATACACAGCGCTATAAATCATTTAAACCAAAGACCAACTGGCAAAGCATAGATACTTATCTTATAAGTAAATTGCCCATCAATTATTTAAAATATAAACTTAGTTAAAGATATTTAAAATTTCCTTCCTTATTCAGTGTGAATATTTGCTACTTCAGGATAAGGCAACTAAGGCTCGCTTCACAAAATGTTTTCTCTGATTTTCACAATTGTATTTCAGGTCTTTCTGGATTCTTAGAAGAGATTACTGAAAATATTAAAAGTGGAACACGTATTCCCTCTTCTTCACCGCCTCATGTTAATCAGTGCCTTAATTACAAAGGTTTTAATTTCTCATTGTAATATTTCATTTTCTGGTTGCCTCCATCCAGTGCACCAAGCCACTGACCTCTTGTGAGGAGGAGGGCCCAAATGACCAAACACCAGAGGGAAGGCAGGACTAGTTTGGGTAAATTAGAAACAAGAGCAGAAAGCTATCCAAAGCAGGGGTTAAATACATGAGAATATCTCTATAAAACTGAGGAGAAATTTTGAAACCACATGTCTCTAAGTTTCCAGTAAGCTTACAGTAATGATTTCCTCCTGAGAAATTAAAAAAAAAATAATTTCCTACTTTATAAATTCATTTTCCAACAATTTAGTGAGGAGACAACATATTAACCTGGACATTCATCCAAAACTATTTCAAATCGATTTGCTATGTCTTCCCATGGTTGAAGGCATTCTTTAAAGAGTGATTTGCCATCAAATCAGAGGTTTCCATGGGTTATGCAGATTTGCCTTATAGTGATAAAAACAATATTTCAGGAAGCTATCTTTGAAATTTAGCTTCTTACTGTCATATTTATAATATTTTCATGTGGTTTAAAATCGCATTTGGCTTTACAAAAGATGATGCAATGAAACAATCTCCAACCTCACGGAACTGTTTAAAAATGTTTAATTTTCTAAAGATCATCGGTATTTATCTGGTGGAGACCATGAATGAGTTTCCAGAAAAAGACATTCTACTTACATAAACTCCTAATAGACTGATAACATTCTGGCCTTCTATTCTATTTCCTAAGCACTTATACTCTGAAAATCCAAAGGCAGTCGCATTCATCTTAGCAAATGCAGAGCCAAAGGTCCCAGTGTCACTGTCACAAACACCATTCCTACCAGCACTGATATTTTTACACCTGTGCAAAGCTTTGTTAAATATTTAGTTTCTGATAAATTTGCCTAAAACTCGACATAGCTTCCTCATATCGGAACTATTTTATTTTAAAGTTAAATTGAGGTTCAATAACCATAATTAAAATTGTAAAGTTTATTTACTTGATAGTTTACTAAGGATTTTTTAAACAGATTAGAGAATGTTAATACAATCCAGAAATTTTCTTTAAAGAATAATGCTAAATCATTACCCCCAAAATTACAACTGTCGTAATACATGATGTCATATATATTAGCTGTATCA
The DNA here is from genome assembly GCF_049115385.1 of Moschus berezovskii. NCBI lineage: Eukaryota > Metazoa > Chordata > Mammalia > Artiodactyla > Moschidae > Moschus > Moschus berezovskii. The sequence continues at coordinate 43,544,020 of NC_142460.1, read as the reverse complement.
TCTCAAAATCAAATACACAATGATTAATTTTAGACTTGTTCACTTCTAATCGCCATCTGACTACCAAAGAAGTTGTCCTAACATATGAATCTCATTGCACTCCACCATTATCTTTTTAAAATATGGTTCTCAAAACATGGATTACCTTATGTGGAATAGAAGTAAAATATGGAACAGAGGATGACACTTCAGATATTGGGGGCAAAATTTTGTTTGCATGTATATATGTGTTGAAGAAATAATAAAGCATAACTTTGACAGTTAATATAGATTCTCTGTCTTTAAAAGAAGAATCGATGCTTTTGAACTGTGGTGTTGGAGAAGACTCTTGAGAGTCCCTTATACTGCAAGGAGATCCAACCAGTCCATTCTAAAGGAGATCAATCCTGGATGTTCATTGGAGGGACTGATGCTAAAGCTGAAACTGCAATACTTTGGCCACCTCATGCGAAGAGTTGACTCACTGGAAAAGACTCTGATGCTGGGAAAGGTTGGGGGCGGGAGGAGAAGGGGACGACGGAGAATGAGATGGCTGGATGGCATCACCGACTCTGTGGACATGAGTTTGAGTGAACTCCGGGAGTTGGTGATGGACAGGGAGGCCTGGCGTGCTGTGATTCATGGGGTCGCGGAGAGTCGGACACGACTGAGCGACTGAACTGAACTGAACTGAACTGAACTTGCAATTGTTCCAAAGGCAAGACAGGAGTATAAAACCAGGCAAGTTTCTTATCCTCTGCACACCTTGGTTTCCTTATCTATGAAACACTGTAGTACGGATCTAATTTTGTTATAAACACAACGTGAGATTTTTCAATGTGCTGAGCACACAGTAAATACTCAGTGAATGTTCACTAATATTAATATTACTATAATGTATACTAGTTTTATTATATAACATCTATCACTATACTCACAGGAATCTGTGACCCCACAAAGCCAAAGACTAGAATCTAAAAGACAGGTACAAGAGTAAGTCATTTTTTATGCAATATTAAGTCATTCAAAAAACAGCTTTAGCTTCTGCTTATCTCTCTATTATGATTTTTCTACTACTGCCTGATATTACCCACAAATCAAAGTAAAGTGAAAGTCGCTCAGTCATATCTGCTCTTTGCAACCCCATGGACTATACAATCCATGGAATTCTCCAGGCCAGAATACTGGAGTGGTAACATTTCCCTTCTCCAGGGGATCTTCCCAAGCCAGGGATTGAACACAAGTCTCCCACATTGTGGGCAGATTCTTTACCAGCTGAGCCTTGGGAAGCCCAAGAGTACTGGAGTGAGACGCCCAAGAATACTGGCGTGGGTAGCCTATCCCTTATCCAGCGAATCTTCCCAACCCAGTAATCAAACTGGGGTCTCCTGCATTGCAGGCAGATTCTTTACCAATTGAGCTATCGGGGAAGCGAAAGGCAGAGTAATTTATAAACCATGCAAGGTCAAAGGTCAACCAAATCAAAGGTCATGCTGAATAATATACCTTACCTACATTTCCCTGAAGCCTATATGTTTTCAACAACTCTGCATCTTAGATTTGTCACATACTCAATCAAGCTCCAAAGGTGAAAATATTAGGTGCTCAATCAATATTTTATATAAATGCAGGACTATATAACTTCATTCTATCAGTGGAGCTATAGGTAGCTAGATTTTGATAGAAAAACTCCATAACAACTACTTCTACTGTGTTTCATGACAAATTGGATGGGAGGTACTTTAGTACAGGCATCACTGTCTAGGCATGCTGAAGAAATTACCTGTAAGTTATATTCATTGGAACTTAATCAAATATCAATATTTAACAATTCTTTATGTCTCTCTATTTTATTGAAATCAGTTATACCAATACTGATAACTCTTCTTTATGTTAATCTTGAAACCATTACATGATTATTACATGGGAAGAATCTATCTTTTGGCTACTTTTCCATTACAAATTTAATAAGAAATAAGGACTATCAAAAGAATGTTTTGAGGAAAAAACACATGATCTAAATTAAATGACAAACAGGAGTATTATCAGAACACTATCTTGAAATTAACCTTTGCCTAGTTTAAGGGCTTCCCTGGTGGCTCAAATGGTAAAGAATCTGCCTGCAATTTGGGAGACCTGGGTTCAATCCCTAGGATGGGAAGATGCCCTGGAGAAGGGAACGGCTACCCACTCCAGTATTCTGGCCCCGAAAATTTCGTGGACTGTAAAGTCCATAGGGTTGCAAAGCGTTGCAGAGTCGGATATAATTGAGCGACTTTCACATACACACTTAGTTTAAAGCAGTGGTGATAACAAAACCACTTTCTCCCTTTTAAAGCAACATATTTCTTCCTTGAAGTCTCTAGATTACAGATTTCACGACATTGTGTATCTTTAAAATAAGGGCAAGGCCTCTTGCAATTAAAAAGGAAAAAAAGTTAAAGATTAAAGATTATTTCTTGCATAGTGAAACAGCCATATTGTATTTAGTTTTTTTTTCTTACTGCCACACAATGGCATGTAGGAATTTTTATTTCTGAAGCCAATACCTTGAAGAGTAAAAGAGGTTTGTAAAGGTATCTGTCCTTTATAGTGCCCATCTTTGCATGAAATGTTCCCTTGGTATCTCTAATTTTCTTGAAGAGATCTCTTGTCCTTCCCATTCTATTGTTTTCCTCTATTTCTTTGCACTGATACCTGAGAAAGGCTTTCTTAAATCTCCTTGCTATTCTTTAGAATCCTGTATTCAAATGGGTATATCTTTCCTTTTCTCCTTAGCTTTTCAATTCCCTTCTTTTCACAGCTATTGGTAAGGCCTCCTCAGACAGTCATTTTGCTTTTTTGCATTTCTTTTTCTTGGGGATGATCTTGATTCCTGTCTCCTGTACAATGTCACAAACCTCCATCCATAGTTCATCAGGCACTCTGTCTGTCAGATCTAGTCCCTTAAATCTATTTCTCACTTCGACTGTATAGTCATAAGATATTTGATTCAGGTCATACCTGAATGGTCTAGTGGTTTTCTCCACTTTCTTCAGTTTATGTCTGAAATTGTCAATAAGCCACAGTCAGTTCCCGGTCTTGCTTTTTGCTGACTATATAGAACTTCTCCATCTTTGGCTGCAAAGAATATGATCAATCTGATTTCAGTGTCGACCATCTTGTGATGTCCATGTGTAGAAACTTCTCTTGTATTGTTGGAAGAGGGTGTTTGCTATGACCAGTGAGTTCTCTTGGCAGAACACTATTAGCCTTTGCCCTGCTTCATTCTGTACTCCAAGGCCAAATCCAAGGCCAAATTTGCCTGTTACTCCAGGTGTTTCTTGACTTCCTACTTTTGCATTCCAGCCCCCTATAAGGAAAAGGACATCTTTTTTGGGGTGTTAGTTCCAGAAGGTCTTGTAGGTCTTCATAGAACTGTTCAACTTCAGCTTTTTCAGCGTTATTGGTCGGGGCATAGACTTGGATTACCATAATATTGAATGGTTTGCGTTGGAAATGAACAGAGATCATTCTGCCATTTTTGAGATTGCATCCAAGCACTGCGTTTCGGACTCTTGTTGACTATGATGGCTATGCCATTTCTTCTAAGGGATTCTTGCTCACAGTAGTAGATATAATGGTCATCTAAGCTAAATTCACCCATTACAGTCCATCTTATTTCACTGATTCCTAGAATGTCAATGTTCACTCTTGTTATCTCCTGTTTGACCACTTTCAATTTGCCTTGATTCATGGACCTAACATTGCAGGTTCCTATGCAATATTGCTTTTTATAGCATCGAACCCTGCTTCCATCACCAGTCCCATTCACAACTTTGCAGAAGATATTAAGAAGAGGTGGAAAGAATACACAGAAGAACTATACAAAAAAGATCTTCAAGACCCAGATAATCATGATGGTGTGATCACTCACCTACAGCCAGATATCCTGGAATGTGAATTCAAGTGGGCCTTAGGAAGCATCGCTACAAACAAAGCTAGTGGAGGTGACAGAATAACAGTTGAGCTATTTCAAACCCTGAAAGATGATGCTGTCAAAGTGCTGCACTCAATATGCCAGCAAATTTGGAAAACTCAGCAGTGGCCACAGGACTGGAAAAGGTCACTTTTCATTCCAATCCCAAAGAAAGGTAATGCCAAAGAATGCTCAAACTACCGCACAATTGCACTCATTTCACATGCTAGCAAAGTAATGCTAAAAATTCTCCAAGCCAGGCTTCAAAAATACATGAACCGTGAATTTCCAGATGTTCAAGTTGGTTTTAGAAAAGGCAGAGGACCCAGAGATCAAATGGCCAACATCTGCTGGATCATGGATAAAGCAAGAGAGTTCCAGAAAAATATCTTCTTCTGCTTTATTGACTATGCCAAAGCCTTTGACTGTGTGGATCATAATAAACTGGAAAATTCTGAAAGAGATGGGAACACCACATCACCTAACCTGCCTCTTGAGAAACCTGTATGCAGGTCAGGAAGCAACAGTTAGAACTGGACATGGAACAACAGACTGGTTACAAATAGGAAAAGGAGTACGTCAAGGCTGTATACTGTCACCCTGCTTATTTAACTTATATGCAGAGTACATCATGAGAAACGCTGGGCTGGAGGAAGCACAAGCTGGAATCAAGATTACCGGGAGAAATATCAATAACCTCAGATATGCAGATGACACTACCCTTATGGCAGAAAGTGAAGAACTAAAGAGCCTCTTGATGAAAGTGAAAGAGGAGAGTGAAAAAGTTGGCTTAAAGCTCAACACTCAGAAAACTATCTGGCATCTAGTCCCATCTCTTCATGTCAAATAGATGGGGAAACTGTGGAAATAGTGGCTGATTTTTCTGGGCTCCAAAATCACTGCAGATGGTGACTGCGGCCATGAAATTAAAAGACACTTACTCCTTGGAAGGAAAGTTATGACCAACCTAGACAGCATATTAAAAAGCAGAGACATTACTTTGTCAACAAAGGTCCCTCTATTCAAGGCTATGGTTTTTCCAGTGGTCATGTATGGATGTGAGAGTTGGGACTATAAAGAAAGCTGAGCATCGAAGTTTGATGCTTTTGAACTGTGGTGTTGGAGAAGACTCTTGAGAGTCCCATAGACTGCAAAGAGATCCACCCAGTCCATCCTAAAGGAGATCAGTCCTGGGTGTTCATTGGAAGGACTGATGTTGAAGCTGAAACTCTAATACTTTGGCCACGTGATGAGAAGAGCTGACTCATCTGAAAAGACCCTGATGCTGGGAAAGATTGGGGGCAGGAGGAGAAGGCAACGACAGAGGATGAGATGGTTGGATGGCATCACCGACTCAATGGACATGGGTTTGGGTGAACTCCGGGAGTTGGTGATGGACAGGGAGGACTGGCGTGCTGAAGTTCATGGGGTCGCAAGGACACGACTGAGCGACTGAACTGAACTGAACTGAAAGGTATCTGAATATAACTTACACTCATTTATTTGTCTCTGATGATCAAGCTCAGGGTCACCAAACTGAATGGAAGTGACAGCCTCACAATCTTTGAGGGTGTTTGCAAGAGAGACATCTAAATTCATTTCTGAAGTGTTTACTCCACTAAAAATACCTTGGACAAGATTTTGATCCAGAATAGTTTGAAAAAGAGGCCATGCTTAATCAGTTGCAAATAGCTCTTAGGTTTGGAAATAAATCTGAGCATATTCTCAAAAAATTTTAAAGTTGGTATTTTGTCCCTCACTTTTATGCACAGCATTAAAGTAACAAGAAAAAACAAAACAAATGTAAACTTAAATTAGTCCCTCTTTAAGAAAAAAATGTTTGATTTAGTAAATCATATTGATTTGATATTACTTCTCTTTCTAAGTCATACAAATGGTTAAATTTAGATTGCAAACGAGAGGAGTTTTAGCCTAGCTGATAAAGAATATGAGTTACCTTAAGCATTAGGATACTTTTCATTTAGGAATCTACTTTCCCTTAATTTTTGTCTATTTATGCTATCTGTTGATGCCTTTTTAAAAATGAGTTATTTAATAAAACTCTAAATTTCCTTTCAAGGGGTATCTTGTTTCAGAGCCAAATGACCACTAGATAACATCATTGCTGCAACAGAAATACGGGAGTGTGGTTTGCATTTAAAAGAGTTTGTATGCATAGAGAAAAATGAGCTTGTTTTTGTGCTGAATGGAGAAAAGCAGCAAATGGGAGTGCTGTAAATGTTTTAAAATAATTCTTTTCTACTTGAATTATGTTCCACAAAAATACATCAGAGACTCTGTTCCTGGGGACTCTCAAAAAATGTCTGCAGTTCTTAGAAAACTTATGAAAAATGTTATTTTCCACTCAGTTCATTTACTTTGAAGCCTTATCAGATGAGGGATCAATGAAACCGATCATCCCCAGGTTTTCCCAGGTTATTACCATGAGGACATGGAATTAACCTCCATCCAGCCACTCTCAAAATGCAATGCTTTCCTGTCACAAGATAAAAGGAATGGAACACAACGAGTTATTCTGGATTATGTGGAAGGGAAGGAAAATGCTGACAGGCAGAGGAATAAGAAAGTACAGAGTTATAGTAATTGTGAAAGACAACAATAGATAACGTGGTTTTTTGTTTTTTTTTTAATGTAGGAAGTTGGTATTACAGTCAAGTACTCAACACATCACACTCTGACAAGTTGGATTTATAAACAAGAAGCAACTGAAAATCTGGAAGAAAATGAAAGGTGTGTGTATTTTAAAAACAGTATAATGATGTTTGCTTAATATTCAATGTAGGTATGCTACTTTCAAACGAGGCAATAATAAGCATATTGGGGTCATTTTTTCTAAGAGATGGACAAACTGCTGCTGACATTTTTTTAAAAAAAGACTGCTGTTACTGGTTACTTTTGTTATAAATTTCTATCAATACAGAGAAAAAAGATCTTTGACTTATATGTAAATAATCGCACTAGAAATCTGAATTAAGTCAAATCACTTCTGTCTCAATCATTAAGGCTTCCTAAGGTGCTACAGTGCTCAGCCTTCTTTATAGTCCAACTCTCACATTCTTACATGTGAGATGCTTTGATGCAGTTTTGATGCTTTTAAATTGTGGTGCTGGAGAAGACTACTGAGAATCCCTTGGACAGCAAGAACATACCAGTCAATCCTAAAGGAAAACAACCCTGACTATTCATTGGAAGGACTGGTGCGGAAATTGAGGCTCCAGTCCTTTGGCCACCTGATGCAAAGAGCCAACTCATTGAAAAAGACCCTGATGCTGGAAAGATTGAAGGCGGGAGGAGAAGGGGATGACAGAAGAAGAGATGGTTGGATGGCATCATCAACTCAATGGACATGAGTCTGAGCAAACTGCAGGAGATAGTGAAAGACAGGGGAGCCTGGCCTGCTGCAGTCCATGGGGTAGCAGAGTGAGATATGACTTAGTGGCTGGACAACAGTAAAGGTGCTGCAGACCTGGCTCTTGTCTCCAGTGCTTTCTATGGGGAACTCATTCCCTCTCATAGCCTGAGGTTTCTATGACAACAAGAACCGAATCTCTAGTTTAGTATATCTAGGTAAGGAAAACTCTAGAATTGGTTCGGGGGCCTGATTTAATACTCCAATATCACTGATGAACATAGATGCAAAAATCCTTAACAAAATTCTAGCAATCAGAATCAACAACACATTAAAAAGATCATACATCATGACCAAGTGGGCTTAATCCCAGGAATGCAAGGATTCTTCAATATCCACAAATCAATCAATGTAATACACCACATTAACAAACTGAAAAATAAAAATCATAAGATTATCTCAATAGATACAGAGAAAGCCTTCAACAAAATTCAACATCCATTTATGATAAAAACGCTCCAGAAGGTGGGAATAGAAGGAACATACCTCAACATAATAAAAGCTATATATGACAAACCCACAGCAAACATTATCCTCAACGATGAAAAATTGAAAGCATTTCCCATAAAGTCAGGAACAAAACAAGGGTGCGCACTCTCACCACTACTATTCAACATAGTTCTGAAAGTTTTGGCCACAGCAATCAGAGCAGAAAAAGACATAAAAGGAATCCAAATTGGAAAAGAAGAAGTAAACTTTCACTGTTCGCTGATGACATGATCCTCTACACAGAAAACCCTAAAGACTCTACCAAAAAACTACTAGAGCTAATCAATGAATACAGTAAAGTTGCAGGATATAAAATCAACACGCAGAAATCCCTTGCATTCCTATACACTAATAATGAGAAAATATAAAAATTAAGGAAACTATTCCATTCACTGTTGCAACGAAAAGAATAAAATACTTAGGAATATATCTACCTAAAGAAACAAAAACCTGTACATAGAAAACTATAAAACACTGGTGAAAGTAATCAAAGAGGACACTAATAGATGGAGAAATATACCATGTTCGTGGATTGGAAGAATAAATATTGTGAAAATGAGTATACTACCCAAAGTAATTTATACATTCAATGCAATCAATATCAAGCTACCAACGATATTTTTCACAGAGCTAGAACAAATAATCTCACAATTTGTATGGAAATACAAAAATCCTCGAATAGACAAAGCAATCTTGAGGAAGAAGAATGGAACTGGAGGAATCAACCTGCCGGACTTCAGGCTCTACTACAAAGCCACAGTCATCAAGACAGTATGGTACTGGCATAAAGACAGAAATATAGATCAATGGAACAAAATAGAAAGCCCAGAGATAAATCCACGCACTTATGGACACCTTATCTTTGACATAGGAGGCAAGAATATAAAATGGAGAAAAGACAGTCTCTTTAACAGTGGTGCTGGGAAAACTGGTCAGCCACTTGTAAAAGAATGAAACTAGAACACTTCCTAACACCATACACAAAAATAAACTCAAAATGGATTAAAGATCTAAATGTAAGATCTAAATGTAAAACTCCTGGAGGAGTTTTATAGTTTAGGCAAAACACTCTCTGACGTAAATCACAGCAGGATCCTCCATGACCCACCTCCCAGAATATTGGAAATAAAAACAAACAAAAAAAAAAATGGGACCTAATTAAAAGCTTCTCCATAGCAAAGGAAACTATAAGCAAGGTGAAAAGACAGCCTTCAGAATGGGAGAAAATAATAGCAAATGAAGTAACTGACAAAGAATTAATCTCCAAAATATACAAACAGCTCCTTCAGCTCAATTCCAGAAAAATAAAGACCCAATCACAAAATGGGCCAAAGAACTAAACAGGCATTTCTCCAAAGAAGACATACAGATGGCTAACAAACACATGAGAAAATGCTCAACATCCCTCATAATCAGAGAAATGCAAATCAAAACCACAATGAGATACCATTTCACACCAGTCAGAATGGCTGCTATCCAAAAGTCTACATGCAATAAATGCTGGAGAAGGTGTGGAGAAAAGGGAACCCTCTTACACTGTTGGTGGGGATGCAAACTAGTACAGCCACTATGGAGAACAGTGTGGAGATTCCTCAAAAAACTGGAAATAGAACTGCCATACGACCCAGCAATCGCACTCCTGGGCATACACACCGAGGAAACCAGAATTGAAAGAGACACATGTACTCCAATGTTCATCGCAGCACTGTTTATAATAGCCAGGACATGGAAGCAACCTAGATGTCCATCTGCAGACGAATGGATAAGAAAGCTTTGGTACATATACACAATGGAGTATTTTTCAGCCATCAAAAAGAATGCATTTGAATCAGTTCTAATGAGGTGGATGAAACTGGAACCCATTATACAGAGTGAAGTAAGCCAGAAAGAAAAACACCAATACGGTATACTAATGCATATATATTGAATTTAGAAAGATGATAATGATAACCCTGTATATGAGACAGCAAAAGAGACACAGGTGTATAGAACAGTCTTAGGGACTCGATGGGAGAGGTTGAGGGTGGCATGATTTGGGAGAATGGCATTGAAACATGTATATCATCATATGTGAAACAAATCACCAGTCCAGGTTCGACACATGATACAGGATGCTCGGGACTGGTGATAGGAATGACCCAGAGGGAGGATAAGGGGAGGAGGGAGGTAGGAGGGGGGTTCAGGAAGGGGAACTCATGTACACCCGGGGCAGATTCATGTCAGTGTATGGCAAAACAACCAATATAATATTGTAAAATAATCAGCCTCCAATAAAAAATAAAAATAAATAAATAAAGTTACAAGTGAATAGAAAAAAAAAATAATACTCATTCATAACCTCAAACTCTGCAGCTCTCAGACTGGACCCTTCTGTCTCCTGTCACATACCTCATCCATTTCTCCTTCACCACATAATCCCATCTTTTTTAGGTCCCCAGTACTAAAAATCTTAGTTTCAGGGTTTAACCCTTCAATTTCTTTCATATCCACTCAGACACAAATTCCTGTGAACTCTTCCTTCTTTTCTCTCATTTTATGTCTGCTGCTCACCTCTGTCCCCCTCTAGACTCAATTTCACACCACTAGTATTCCAAAAGCCTTATAATTTCTCAGTTCCAAGCATTTTCCTATGCTTCCCCCTCATCACTCTATACCTAGGATAATATATTTGGATTTTAGAGAGCTAGATATAACTTTCCTTTACACAAGCAAAGAAGTAGGTTAGCCAAGTAAATTTTCTCAAACTTTCACAGAGTGCTCTAAATTCTTCTCACTCCCTTGGCCAGTAGAAATCCATTTATTCAGCCAGCTGAATTACAAATTGCACTTTTCTAAATCCAACTTATGCAGACAGGATTAAGCAAATTGCCTTGTGAGTTTTATGATGAAGCACAAAATTCTGAACCATCACGCCAAGGCTGGGCATTTATTTGGACACCATTTACTCATGCTGCTGCAATGTCTTTGCAACACTGATTTATAGTCGGAGGTGCCAGAACATCATTTACCGAATTAAAACTTGGCTGTGTCTCTCCATTTTCTGAGTTCACCACAAATTTGAAAAAAATATATTGACTGCAGGGGAAAAAATGAGGTGCAAAACCCTTACTTATCGAGGTAGCCTGCACCTGATAAAAGCATCTAAACTACCCACACTGAAATCAGCCCCATGGGACATCTTCCTCACGTGAATCCTGAAATGATGATGTAGGCACTGATAGGCTGATTTTTTTTTTTCTATTTTACTCATGAGTACCTTTAAATATAAAATAATGAAATACCACCTAGTGACTAAGGGCCTTAATTTAATTTCTAAGCATTCCTTGTGAGATAATCAGCAAAAACTAAGAAAAAAAAAGAGTACAGTAGCTTCAATGTAGTTATAGGCCTTCATCAACCTCAGTATTTATATGTCTACTACATGGAATTTGAACTCAAATGCACAGAAACAATGAAACACAATTCACAGTGAAAATACACCCACTGTGTAAAGTCTATCAACAATCAGGAAATAAGGAGCTTGTATATCTGTTGTCATTAGTTTACAACCAAGCGATTTCTGTAATTATCCTCACTGGGCTCAACAAGGTATTAAACACCCAAGGATCAGTTATGGAAACAAAGTCATGAATAAGAACACAATGTCTGACTTTGCTGGGCTCAATGAGCATCACCTTGATGTACTGATGGTGCTTAATGAAGACAACCGCCAACAATTAGACCATTTATAATTAGGTTGAAAACGGAAGTGTCAAAACCAAAACAAGGGACTGACCCCTGGATACTAAATTATTTTTAGGTGGCATTTAATCACTCTTATAACAAAAGATAGATTTGGGGGGTTGCTCTTTACTACAATGAGAAACTCTACTTCACACTGTTCATCTTGCTGCCTTATATGCTAGCTTTTTTTCACTCCTCAAAATTTTGCTGGAATCTAGCTTGATATACTCTTTCATATGATTAAAGTGTATTGATGAATATATTATACAATTAGAAAGATGGGCCACAAACAGTATTTACACATAGGACCTAAACAGATAGTAGATTTAGACTCTGGATTTAGACAGACCTCCAGTTAAATTTTAGCTCCTAGAGAACAGATTACTTTTTAGTAGAAGATAGGCGCATCACCTTATTCAGCCAATATTTATAGTGACTAAGAAAGCTATCTTAGTATTGGGGTCCAGTAAGGACTGAGGCAAAGTCCCAGGTCAACCTGGGTGAGGAGTGGCCAGGCTGATATATTAATATATCATATAAATAGGAAATACATATGAGATATATATCATGCATGCATGCGTGCATGCTCAGTCGCTTCAGTCGTGTTCAACTCTTTGTGACCCTATGGACTGACTGTAAGCCTGCCAGGCTCCTCTGTCCACAGGATTCTCCAGGCAAGAATACTGGAGTGGGTTGCCATGCCCTCCCTCCAGGGTAGCTTCCTGACTCAAGGATTGAACCTGGGTCCCCTGCATTGCAGGTAGATTCCTAATCACTGAGCTGCCGCGGAAGCTCATATATACCATACATATATGATATTTCTATACTTACACATACATATCCAGGTATATATCTTATTCCTACACTAAAAACACTACCTGAAGATCACTGCACACAGAATTTTCTTCAAAATGTCAAAAATTTCAAATACTTAACACACTTTTGCATAAGCCACTGCCTTCCCCCATGTAAAAATAGAAATTCTTCATGTTTGTGCACTGGCAGACAGCCCACATTTGCCCATACTATGATTATTTCTGAATGACTTGGCACAACCTTTAATGACAGGCTGCTTGCATCACAGGATTTGATGTTCCATTTTTGCCCTTCTCATTGCTTTAGTCTCGAGAAGTTGTATTTGCCTGATTATTATGAATACACAGGGGCATTTCTGCATGGTTGTCCTTAGAGTCCACGTCCATGGGCTGCCTGAGGTGAGATCACCTTCAGATCTCCATTGGCTCTGTTCCCTTGGACAGGATCTAAGTTTGAACTACCTTATGCTGAGTTTCATTGCTGTGGCCAATGGTGTAATAATGAGGTTCCCGTGTCAGTACACCTTGGATTTGAAAGGGTCATATTTCCAATATAAGCAAAGGCATTTAAAATGATGTGTTTCTTTTAATTTCATTTCATTCAGCTTTTTTCTTTTGATCGGGTCCAAATACGATACACCAAAATGTACAACAACGTCAATAACTCGAAATTTCCCATAAACGAGCACATAGCCATCACACACACATATACACACAAAAACACACATATACGGGTAATAAACACAATCACAGAATTATGGGAACAAGATTTTTCTCATTCTTCCCTTCAAGGACTCTGCCACTCAACATTAATGTTAAATATTTGAGTCATTAAAAAATAATAACTCCAATGAATATCTTATAAAAACTGAATATAAAATGTATGTTACTATCAAATTAATATAGTCACTCATTTTTAGTGGAACTGTGCCTAGTCATTAATGCAGAACTTCAAATAACTATGTATTTATGAACAGAGATATATGAGCAAAGATTTTCAAGCTTACTGCACTCCTGCCAAAGGCAGTTCATTGTATACATGAGGAAAAGGACACAGGTCTACCCTCAGAGTCAACTGTAGCTAGCTCAGCTGAAGAGAGCTTTCCAATTCTTGGCAAAATAACAAATTCTCAAGCAGAGAGGGGACAGGCGTGAGATTTTTTCTTCTGTAAGTAACTTAATGAATGAAGTACTAATTAACATTATGGCATTGATAAATGGAGAGAGAGATTAGGGATGTACTCGATATTCAGACCTTCGCAGATGGACTGTCAAAGCCACATTAATTCCTATCTCATTGGAGCATCTGCTTCTCCCATAATCCACTGCCCCTTGGTACGAACAACACAAACTGTTGTGACTCAATTCGATTTATATCAATCTAATTTCTTTTAATCCAATTTGTATTCCAATCTACTACCTTCTAATCACTTAAATCTTCAGCCTCCATCTGGTAAATTTTCTCTCAAAATTAACCGAGCAGATGCCTCTGTGATTGTCTTCCACAGTCAAGCTAATCAGACCCTTGCAGTGGCCCATAGAATCTGCTGAATAGGTACGTGACTTACGCTGTTGCCCTTCCAGTTATGAACTCTGTGAGGTAGGAAGACCATTTGATATGTCATTAATTGGTTCATTTGCATAACACTGCTTGGGAAGAAGCACTGGACACAGCCAAGAGAAGCAAACTCCAAGAAGTGAGCAAAAGATGCTTATTTCTCAAATACGCTTTACAACTCAATATGTCTTCTGTTTAGGTTAACAAACATAAGGGAGGATATGATTTAACACCACATGGTCTAAAAAGCTACCCACCCTCTGCAGGGTATGGGATAAGGAGTTTTGTCTTGTCATCACAAAGTCATACTGAGACTTAACACTGGTTGACAAGCATGTTCTTAAAATAAGCTTCTGAATTTTGGAACTATGCACTAATTTATTCACTGGAGCATATGTGATATAAACAACACAGCCCCTGGCTACCATTGACTTTAACTCCCAAGGAAGTTACACTGTGATCCATAATTAATGCCACAAATTAAATATTCCCCTATGAGCAAGTTGGACAGCACTACCTGTGGAATAAATATCATTCTGGAGATACAGTAATTAACAAAAATGTAAATAAATAAAAGGACCCAAGACATAAGGACAAACACTATACTGAAATATCTTGAAGTGGAACTGATTATCATAGGCAACTTGGTTTCATTAATTTATACTTACACAACCAGCATGTCTTAATAATATTTTAAAATACGTTTTCAAGTATTTCAAATTTAAAGATATTATTAATAGAAATACTAAAGTGTTCAGTGTGCCCACATAAGGATTTAGCCTCAGGAAGACTTGCTAATGGAAAAACTTGAAAAATTAGCCTAGAAAATCATTAAATCTAAAACATAATTTTTGAGTGAAAAATTGTATTTTTTAAGAATTCTTAATAAAGCATTACTTTGCCAACAAAGGTCCGTCTAGTCAAGGCCATGGTTTATCCCATGGTCATGTATGGATGTGAGAGTTGGACTGTGAAGAAAGCTGATCACTGAAGAATTGATGCTTTTGAACTGCTGTGCTGGAGAAGACTCCTGAGAGTCCCTTGGACTGCAAGGAGATCCAACCAGTCCATCCTAAAGGAGATCAACCCTGGGTGTTCATTGGAAGGACTGATGCTAAAGCTGAAACTGCAATACTTTGGCCACCTCATGCGACGAGTTGACTCACTGGAAAAGACACTGATGCTGGGAAGGTTTGGAGGCGGGAGGAGAAGGGGATGACAGAGGATGAGATGGCTGGATGGCATCACCGACTCTGTGGACATGAGTTTGAGTGAACTCCGGGAGTTGGTGATGGACAGGGAGGCCTGGCGTGCTGTGATTCATGGGGTCGCGGAGAGTCGGACACGACTGAGCGACTGAACTGAACTGAACTGAACTGAATAAAGCATTCTCATTCACATTAATTATGAAACAGAAAAACGTGAAAATACCTTCATAAATAGTTGGATTATACAATGAATGTAGAATCCATTTCTACAATTCTGACCACAGCAAGATATAACAGGCAAGGCTTCTAGGTGGCTGGGTCACTGAGTGTTCAAAATAACCAGAGAAAGCCAGTTGAAGAAGTCAGAGGGTACACCGCTGGATCTTCTGGGAAACTGGCAGGACTGCTGAAACGGGGGCGCAGAGAGAGACACCAGTCCTTCCGAAGACCTCAGCATGAAGACACTAGGTGACACACAGCAGTGAGTAAGACCAAGCGTTCCTGGACCCCACTCAATCTCAGATACGCTGCTCGAGGCCTCAGGCATTTCATCTGCAAACAGACTGAAACTGATGTCGGCTTTTACACATCGTGGTGAGGATGAAATGAGATCGATTCACGGAACGGACAATTTTTGAATTCTAAGGCCCCATGGAAATGAAAGTAAGATCCCAGAGCAAGGCCATTTAAAAACACGGACTCTGGACTCCAACTTGAGATTCAGACTTAGGCTTTAGGTCCTTCAATGTAAAACAGTGATGATAATCTCTCCTACCTCATGTTATGAGAAAAAAAGATGAATTAATATATGTAATGTCTAGAAGAGCAGCTAGAAAAAGTACCTCATGAAAACATAAATATCAGCTAAAGGATAAAAGCTAACAAATTTGTCTTTGTATCACAATTTCTCAAATGAATCTAGAGGTGCATTAACAGTTCAGTACCTAAAGAATAGTGTCTATTTTCTCCATTGCCTTCCTCTTTTCAATAACAGAGGCAAACTCAGTTGTAAGAATATAACTATTTCAAGTGCTGCAGTGAGGTCTATCTATAGAGCGGAAAGTTGAAGGCAGGAGGTGTCAGTAGATGGCATCACCGACTCAATGGACCTGAGTTTGAGCAAATTCCAGGAGACGGTGAAGGACGGGGAAACCTGGCATGCTGCAGTCCATGGGGTCACAAAGAGTCAGACACAACTGAGGGACTGAACAACAACAGAGTAGAAAGAAAACATGGTTATTATTATGCTTTTAATTGACTTCCATATGAAAACAATGGTATCAGTAATTTTATTAATTACTGAAACAAATACTTACTGTATACTATGTGCCAGGCATTGTGCTAGAGGAAGGGAGTACCACCCTCACGGAGTTCAGAGTCTTGGGCCCTGGCAATTTAGTTAAACCCTTTCTCCCCTCTGGGCAGTGAAATATCGGGAACAGACATGTCATGTGCTTACTTGAATGCTGATGCTCGTATAACTGACTCAGAATTGTAAAAGTAATAATCAAAAACCAACTTTCATTATCCTCGCCTCAAAAAGACAGCAAAGATAAAAATGGGTAGGGACTCCAGAACATACAGGGAATGATTCTATACATGGCTGAGACACCTGTATATTCAAAGACTACCTCTGGTAAGGCGAAGAATTGCCTTTGATGGATAATAACGAAGTGAAGTGAAGTGAAGTTGCTCAGTCGTGTCTGTCACTTTTTCGACCTCATGGACTGTAGCCTACCAGGCTCCTCCATCCATAGGATTTTCCAGGCAAGAGTACTGGAGTGGGTTGTCATTTCCTTCTCCAGGGGATCCTCCTGACCCAGGGATCAAACCCGGGTCTTCCATGTTGCAGGCAGACACTTTACCACTGGGGTTGGCCGTGGCCATGTGGAAGCTTTGGTGGCTGGCAGGCAGCTCTGGGGGCACAGAGCCCAGGTCTCGGACTGGAGGGGCCCCTGGAGGCTGCACTGCTGAAGGGACAGGGGTAGGGGTGGTGGCATCATGACTGCCGTCTTGGGATTATAAGGGAGGTATTATTACTAAGATATATATGATATATATATATAATCCCATGGACAGAGGAGCCTGGCAGGTTACATACAGAACATGAGGTCGCAAAACAGATGGATACAGTTTAGTGACTAAACAACAGTAACAAATACATACATATATGTATAATTGATATATATTATGCACTCTCTCTATATATATATATACACATATACATACATACACAAACACATAGACACACACAGGCTTCCCCTGTGGCTCAGCAGTAAAAAATCTGCCTGCGATGCAGGAGATACTGTGGGTTTGATTCCTGGGTCAGGAAGATAAGGGGAGGGTACGGCAACCCACTTCAGTATTCTTGCCTGGGAAGTCCCATGGACAGAGAAGCCTGGAGAGCTATAGTCCATGGGGTCGCAAAGAGTTGGACACGACTGAAGTGACTCAGCACGCAGCACGCATACATCCGTTCCGTTCCGTTCAGTTGCTTCCAACTCTCTGCGACCCCGTGGACTGTAGCCTACCAGGCTTCTCCGTCCATGGGATTCTCCAGGCAAGAATACTGGAGTGGGTTACCATTTCCTCACAGAAGAATAACCAAGAGGGATTGCAGATGCTACTCTGAAGGAAAAAACCTTGAAAATGGAAAGAAAAATGGAAAGTCCAGTTGATGAAGGACAGCAGTCTCATCTTCCTCCATATTACCACAGTCCGAGCTGATTTCAGTCATTTCTTCTCTAACATTTTACCAATGACCTCGCAATGCCAAGTCCCTCCCCAGCAATCATTCACCGAAATGGAATCCATAATTTACCAGGCTTGCCAGCAACTTGAATACAAGAGTACAGGAACTATTTTCAGTTCAGTTCAGTTCAGTTGCTCAGTCGTGTCTGACTCTTTGTGACCCCATGAACCGCAGGCCTCCCTGTCCATCACCAACTCCCGGAGTCCACCCAAACCCACATCAATAGAGTCAGTGATGCCATCCAATCATCTCATCCTCTGTCGTCCCCTTCTCCTCCTACCCTCAATCTTTCCCAGCATCCGGGTCTTTTCAAATGAGTCAGCTCTTCTCATCAGGTGGCCAAAGGACTGGAGTTTCACCTTCAAAATCAGTCCCTCCAGTGAACACCCAGGACTGATCTCCTTTAGGATGGACTGGTTGGATCTCCTTGCAGTTCAAGGGACTCTCAAGAGTCTTCTCCAACACCGCAGTTCAAAAGCATCAATTCTTCGGAGCTCAGCCTTCTTCACAGTCCAACTCTCACATCCATACATGACCACGGGAAAAACCATAGCCTTGACTAAAGGAAACTTTGTTGACAAAGTAATGCCTCTGCTTTTTTTAATATGCTGTCTAGGTTGGTCATAACTTTCCTTCCAAGGTGCAAGCATCTTTTAATTTCATGGCTGCAATCACCATCTGCTGTGATTTTGGAGCCCAGAAAAATAAAGTCAGTCACTGTGTCCACTGTTTCCCCATCTATTTGTCATGAAGTGATGGGACAGGATGCCATGATCTTAGTTTTCTGAATGTTGAGATTTAAGCCAATTGTTAATCTATCATTTTAGTTATTTATATAAATCTTATTTCTGCTGAAGGTTTTAATTTAGTATTTTTGGAGCCTAAAGCACAGTACCCTGGTATTTGTACACTTGTAACAATCATTACAGCCACAGGCTTCCCCTGTGGCTCAGCTAGTAAAAGAATCCGCCTGCAATGCAGGAGACCTAGGTTCGATCCCTGGGTTGGGAAGATCCCCTGGAGAAGGGAAAGGCTACCCACTCTAGTATTCTGGCCTGGAGAATTCCATGGACTATACAGTTCATGGCGTTGCCAAGAGTCGGACACGACTGAGCGACTTTCATTCAACAATCATTAACTCATTTTCAATAATTCTAATATACAATAACAAAATCTTATGCCAAATTTTTGCAGGAGACGCTTTACAAAGACTATTTTATTTCATTCTCAGTACAACCTTTGTATAATTATACCTGTTTTATAGGTAAGAAATCCAAGAATTTAAATACTTTCTATAGATTCATATCCACAGAACTCAAGATTATGAATACATAATAGAAAATTTTTTGTCCTATTTTTCAAAAGACAAAAATATGTATCTTAAATGTGCTGCATCATTGTGCATGTTTTGCCCACGATTTTAGCAGACAGTACATTTATCAGGAAAGAGGCAAGGTTTGTTTAAGTGAGCTATTTCAGCACCATGTTTGAAGCACCTAATCATCAAATCCTTTCCTTAAAACCTTTAGCATCATCAGTTTAAATTTTTAATAGGGTTTAAACATGCCAAAGAGGGCACCCGGCATACTGAAATTTTCAATCTAAAGGATTCTGAGGAATGGTAGGTACAAGAAGGGCTTTTTGAGATTTCCCTGAAGGTCGTAAGACCTTCATCTGACAGGTGCCCCCCCCCAATATCTGGACGAAAGGAACATTTTTAGCTCCAAAGACTAAGAGACACAGAAAGGAACAGTCCTTCACATTCCTAGGTTTCCTCCAGTTTACTACACTTCCCTCATGCCCCTTGTCCTATCACATTTTCCCAAGACTCTCCATTCTTCATCAAACCAAGTATAAAAACACTTAGGTCTAACCACTTTTTATGTTTTCATTTCCTTATGAAGTCCCCTGTGTGATGTAAAATTCATGTTAAATAAATGTATATCCTTTTCTCTTGTTAATCTGTGTTTTATTACAGGAACTTCAGGCCAAAAAAAGAAAAAAACAGAACTTTGAAGGGTAGGGGGAAAGATATTTGCCCTCCCCTATATGTCCTGGGTGTTCACTGGAAGGACTGATGTTGAAGCTGAAACTCTACCTCATGCGAAGAGTTGACTCACTGGAAAAGACTCTGATGCTGGGAGGGATTGGGGGCAGGAGGAGAAGGGGACGACAGAGAATGAGATGGCTGGATGACATCACCAACTCGATAGAGGTGAGTTTGAGTGAACTCCGGGTGTTGGTGATGGACAAGGAGGCCTGGCGTGCTGTGATTCATGGGGTCGCAAAGAGTCAGACACGACTGAGCGAATGAACTGAACTGAACTGAACTGAACTGATACAGTTCATTACAAAATTTACACTGATCAGTATTAGTTTGCTGAAATCTTTAAGGCAAAACTGAAAGCTCAGAATTTTGTGTTCTTTTTTGGAGAATAAGCACATTCAAAATTCAAAATTTTCCATAAATGCCAATCCTATAGTTTTAATTGAGGCAAACTATTAACGCCTCATTAGATTTATCTGTACATGATAGCTAGTTGTATATGATGCGAATTGGTATATTATTTATATTAGAATATATAATTAATATTTATTTGAAAATCTTTACTTAATTTTAAGGTAATCATTCTTAAAGATTTCACACAGTTTCACCTTGAAATTATTTATAGGTGGTTGGCGAAATATAGTTTAATAAAAGAAGACAGGCCATCTGTATTCTCCCCAGTTTTACTTGTTTTCTTTACTTTTTAAAATCTATCACTTATAAAAGCAAACTTTAAGCAAAAAGATTCAGAAAAAGAAATTGTTGTCAGACGTTTTTGTGCCATATATGTTAAAATATATTCCTTCTGCCAAGTAAGTTTTAAACATTTAAATTAGGTGCTGTTTTTAAGAATCAGTTTACTTTAATCCCAAAAAAGTTAAAATGTGTTAATAAGACAAAGCAGTAAGCAAAAGCAAGCACAATAAAATCAGTACCACATGTTGGAGAAAAAAATACAGAATTTATACATCTTATTATGCAGTCAAAAAAGGAAAATTATGGGAAAAAATAATTCCTTCTAAATAAAACTGCAAGATAGCAAAATACGCTTGAGCTTTTCAAACTGTTTTCAAGCTATTACTATTTCCTGACCTCAGCAAAGAACAGTAATTTTTAAGCCTCATTAGTGTGCCAGAAGAAATAACAGTACATAACTAAAGCATCCCTCCTATAGGAAACACATCCACCATAGTTGGTATAAATGTTAACATAAAAATGCAAAAAAAGTTACTTTTTTCTGTTAGTTATTTTCATGAGGAATTTACCAATCAAAGAAGAGTCAGGCCCATCCCAGTCACAGCAACTATCTTAGGGTACTCCTTCCCTACTGACCTCTCAGTTTTTAACAAATATAAGGACAGGTATCTCAAAATCCTACCCAGCTTGTTGAGAGGGAAAGCCTTACTTTAAAATCTTGCTGGTTTTCCCAATTTCTTTTGTTAGTACAATTTATCAGTATGTTCATCTGAGGTATTGCTGTATCTATATAGGCATCCACTTCCCATCTGTGGGGCAATCCATGGCTGACTGAATCCATGCATCCAGAACCTGTGGATATAGATGGTCGCCTGTGCTATGCCATTTTATAAATCTGAGCATCCTCAGATTTTGGTATCCACAGGGGTCCTGGACCAATCTCCCATGGATACTGAAGGGCAACTGCATGGCATTCCACATACTGTACCATCAGATACAGCTGCTGCTGCTGCTGCTGCTCAGTCACTTCAGTCGTGTCCGACTCTGTGTGACCCCACAGACGGAAGCCCACCAGGCTCTCCCGTCCCTGGGATTCTCCAGGCAAGAACACTGGAGTGGGTTGCCATTTCCTTCTCCAATGTGTGAAAGTGAAAAGAGAAACTGAAGTCGCTCAGTCGTGTCCAACCCTTAGCGACCCCACGGACTGCAGCCCACCAGGCTCCTCCATCCATGGGATTTTCTAGGCAAGAGTACTGGAGTGGCTTGCCATTGCCTTCTCCGCAGATACAGCTAAGACCCCCAAATTCTCAGTTGAAATTAGGAAGAAAAGATATCGTGTGAAAGGTCACTCAGTCATCCCTAACTCTTTGTGACTCCATGGACTGTAGCTCACCAGGCTCCTCTGTCCATGGAGTTCTCCAGGCAAGAATACTGGAGTGGGTTGCCATTCCCTTTTCCAGGGGATCTTTCCAACCCAGGAATAGAACCTAGGTCTCCCAGGAGTAAAGATATGACTGCTAATAAAACTGGTTGGTCATTCTAAAATGCTAATAAAGAATGCTAACATATAAGTATAATGTTCACATATAAAGACACACCTTTATGTGTACTTATTTGTGTGTATTTATACTGACCACAAGCAAAGTAACTTCTCCCTTTCTACATATGATCCATTTTTCGTAAGTCAGGTTTTAATGTACTCAATTTTCCACTATGAAAGTTTAAATGATGTGACATGAACATAACAGAAACCTTTATTTGAAAACAGTGAAAATACAAAGTTGGAGCTTTCCTCTCAAGAATGGTTAAAGAAAAATACAGCTTTTTAAATACTCATGAAAGAATACTTCCGTTGGTGGAAAAGACTACTACACTATCATCTCACCCTGCCCTGAGGGACATTTATGCTGTGCTGAAATAACATTATTTCTTCAAAGGATTGAATTCATTCACCCATTCATCATTTATGTATTTATAAAATTCCAGTGACTAATACACTTCACAGCAGGAACAAAAAACAATAAAGGAGATGCTTTCTCTAGGAAGATCTACTCTAAAAACTGGAGAGAAATACAAAGTCATGAACTCACCTTGGGTGTGACTTTTTTTTTTTTTTTATTGAACTAGCTGTATTAGTTCTTTTTCTGTCCTAAAGGAACCATCTGTCAGCATAACAGCTGAACTAATAAACACCCTAATGTGTTAAAAAGGAGTATGACTTGATTTGTTCAAAATATAATAAATACAAAGACCGTCTCTGGCATGGAACTAATTGCCTTAGTAAATATTTGCAAGGAAACAAGACACATAAAAAATCATCTGTTCCTAACTACTTATTTTATGTCCTAGAATTACTGTACAGGTGGAAGGGGGTGTATTTTAAAACTGATTCTTAGAGAAAATAAAGATGAAAGAATGTAAGTTAAAATGATACTGTGACACATTAGAGGCAGTCTTCAATGGAGAACAGAAAATGCAATCACAGCACATATTAATATTTATTTTAAAAAAGGAGAGAGCAAAAGTGAATACTTATTCCACATCTAAATTTGAATCTGCATTTATAATTCCTCAATGTTCACAGTGATATATAACATTACCAGTTTCATGAGAATGCACTCATTTGTATTACATAGGATTTTAATTTGTAATGTAAATGTCACACACTTTCATATTTAACAAATTTATATCAAAAATGGCTATCAAGAAAGCCACTTTTTAAGATGAAATGTAAGCTAGTTAACAAACTTCATTTACTCCTTTTCTTTGTGTGTGTTTGCAGGGTATGATCTCCAGCTAGGCATAAAACCACATGAATCTGCTTAATTTCACATTTAAGGAGAACACCACGCCTATAGAGCAATTCCGTCTGCTCACCCTCAGTGTGAGGGTCAAGCTGTGGAGTCCTCAGAAAGTAGCATCAAATAAGACAACTTAATAATGCACCAGGGAGGAAATCACTTAATATTCATGTTGACAGAAGAGAAGATTAATCACAGGGACTTTGCGCTCTCAAAGAAGACTCAAGAAGGCCCTAGGTTCCAGTTCCAGGAAAGTTGATTGCTTTAAAGTAGTTCACAAGCAGCCCTTTGATGAAATGCTAAGGTTTACTGCAAATTGGCACTGGGTGACAAATGAGAGACCTTCCTTACTTTAACTCCAAATTAATCATATTGTCCCATTGATCTTTGTTTTCTGTAATGTGCTTCTTACAACCTTTTCTCCTCTTTTGTATAGAAAAGCAATCTTTTCAGTGAATTTCAAACAATTATAAGGCATATTCCCTCTCATATTACTTCACCCTACATACAGGTGATTTCAGAAACAGCATGCCTTTTTCTCTTAGCAAATATAAACGTGTTCCTTTCCCTCTGCTCACATCTTATGACAAAGTAAATATTAGAAAAATAACGTTCGATGTTTACCTGGGATTCAGAATGCTGAGTTCAAAGCATTCAACCTGTTAAAGACTATTTTTAATGACAGTGATTAAATATAATTACAACTCTTTTCCCTTGAACAATTTATTAACCCCTTTTGGATTAAATACTCATTTGCTGTAGTTTTTAAAGGGCAATTGTTTCCAAATCTATTAAGCATTTTCCTTAAAACCTACCTAAAAAATAGCTCAAAAGCTGCAATACTGCAAAATAATAAAGGCTTAGCTGATTCATTTCCTATTTGTGTGTTTTAAGTGATTTCCCTTTTGACTTCTAGTAATCATTGCTCTGAATTAAATCATGATGGCCTTAATATCCTTCTGTGAAAAAACGTAAACTTCATGGTTATAGTTATAGTCAATAATACAAATGCAATCCTGGATGTAAACAAAAACAAATTAATATGGGACACAGACTCAGAGAACACAAACTTCAGGGATGATGAATGTGTTAAACATAAAATATGTTCATTCACAAATACATATGTGAGTGCTTACTACCAGCTGGCACTGGGTATATACTAATGAACAAAGCAGACACACACAGAGATTGATATCTGGTATACAACTGTATAGTATATAAATATAGTTTTTAAATTATGGATAATGCTGTAAAGAAGGATATAGCAAAAAGAACTAGTTTGGATTATTGAGCAAGAAAGTCTTCTTTAAGTGACTCAAGCACAATCTTGAAAATAAATTGAGTTACCCAAAGAAGGAACTGCAAAAGAACATACGTGGCAGAATAACCAATATAGGCAGTCTCTTAAATGGGAATGACCCTGGAATGTTCTGCTGCTGTTGCTGCTAAGTCACTTCGGTCGTGTCCGACTCTGTGCGACCCCATTGACAGCAGCCCACCAGGCTCCCCCGTCCCTGGGATTCTCCAGGCAAGAACACTGGAGTGGGTTGCCATTTCTTTCTCCATTGTGTGAAAGTGAAAAGTGAAAGTGAAGTCGCTCAGTCATGTCTAACTCGTAGCGACCCCATGGACTGCAGCCTACCAGGCTCCTCCATTCATGGGACTTTCTAGGCAACAGTACTGGAGTGGCTTGCCATTGCCTTCTCTGCCGGAATGTTCTAAAAACTGAAATAACATCAATGTAGCTAGAATACATGGGAAAGAAGAGAGTAGTGGAATAAAGTTTAAAAAGTAGGTAGTGAGACTAAGATTATGTAGGAAATTATAAGGTCATATCAAAGATTACAATCCTATCATAAGTGCAACAGAAACCACAGAGATATTTGAAACATCTCAGAAGCTATCATCTGATTCCCATTTTCAAAGACCATCCTGCCTTCTCTAAGAAGAATCCAGGAAGCTCTTGGAATAACCTAGATAAGAAATGAGAGTGACATGTGAGGATGGAGAGAAGTGAGCAGATTCATTATTTATATAGGAGACAAAATCAGCAGGACATGGCTCAGCTTCAGGCAGCAAGGAAACTCTCATGTTTGATGCTTTTGTTTCAGGAACCTGATGATTTGCTAATCACTTTTTAAAAGGGCTAGAAACACCCTGGAACAAGCAGGAAGACAGCAGCCTACACAGAAGGGAACACCTAAACATACCACCAACTTCAGGCTTCACTTCAGGGGGACTTTGCCAGGGACTCCCCCGTCCCCTGGGCAAGTTGCTTAATGACCATGCTTTCTAACACTTTGGCCATTCATTTCAAAGAAGTGAGAGGAGAAAGAATGGAAGAAAGAATCCATTTCATTCCTCATTTATGATTTTTCTAAGTGGGGAAGGTGGTGCTTTTCTTATTTCTACGCAAAAGCTTAGGCTATGAAGTCTTAGGTAACTTCATAAGCATTCATTATACAAAAATCAAAAGGGGCATTTATACTAAAACTACTGCTTTCATTTTAATTTCATCTTATTTTAGAATTTACTGACACACTTTTTTTTTTTTACTGAAAGAACAGCTGTTTTTAAAATGTAAGTTTTCTGGTCTGGAAACTTGCTCATTAACTGGATTTTACAGAAAAAGAATAACTCTAATTGAGAAAGAGATATATTTCATCTTAGAAGATTCTGCATAGAATATCGCCTCAGAAGAATGTAGAGGGGATAGGGTATGGAGGGAGGTGGGAGGGGGGTTCAGGATCGGGGGACACATGTATACCCATGGCTGATTTATGTTGCTGTATAGCAAAAACCATCACAATATCATAAAGAAATTATCTTCAATTAAGGTAAATAATTTTTTTTTAAATATGCATTTGCCCTAAGAGTAGAGACTGGGAGAAACAACTAGGTGGGAGACTTTCTTTTCACAGTATAACTTTCTGGGGCTTTCAAAAGATTTCTAGTCTGCTAGTATTATTAATATACATATACAAATGGCTGATTCACTTTGCTATACAGCAGAAACCAATACAACATTGTAAAGCAGCTATAATGTGAAAGTCGCCCAGTTGTGTCCAACTCTTTGTGACCCAGTGGAATGATCCATGGAATTCTCCAGGCTAGAATACAGGGGTGGGTAGCTGTTCCCTTCTCCAGGGGATCTTCCCAACTCAGGGATCGAACCCAGGTCTCCTGCATTGCAGGCGGATTCTTTCCCTGATAGCTCAGCTGGTAAAGCATCCACCTGCAAAGCAGGAGACGGGGTTTGACTCCTGAGTCAGGAAGATCCACTGGTGAAGGGATAGGCTACCCACTTCATTATTCTTGGCTTCTCTTGTGGTTCAGCTGGTAAAGAATCTGTCCGCAATGTGGGAGACCTGGGTTCGATCCCTGGGTTGGGAAGATCCCCTGGAAAAGGGAAAGGTTTCCCTCTCCAGTATTCTGGCATAGAGAATTCCATGGACTGTATAGTCCACGGGGTCGCAAAGAGTCAGACACGACTGAACGACTTTCACTTTCACGCTCAGTATTATTAAAAAAAAAAAGCCATGGGAAGCTACTGTATAGCACAGGGAGCTCGGCTCCAAGCTCTGTAATTACCTAGAGGGGTGGGATGGTGTGGTGGGAGGGTGGCTTTACAGGGAGGGGGTATACGTATACATAGAGCTGATTCACTCCGTTGTACAGCAGAAACTAACACAACATTGTAAAGCAATTATACTCCAATAAATAACTAAAGTTAAATAAGCAAGCAAACAATAAGAAAACCATCCGTGATTTCTCCCCACTCTGTATCACATCACTCACGAACATCTTGGTTTTTATCCATTCCACCAGCAAGTCTTTCAAACTCGGCCGCACTTCCTTCCATCTGTGCCCTGCACCTGGGACCCCTCTCCACAAGGGCCAAACACGATTCTCCTTGCTTTCACTCCTGTCCCATTACAGTCCATTCTCTACACAACAATCGAAGATACCTCTCTACAAACACAAATATATCGTTCTACCTCTGTGCTTAAAACCATCCAAGAGAGTTTCTTTATGTTTAGAATAAAATCTAGACTCCTTGCCGGGATGTGCAATATCCTGCATATCACACCCCTTGTCTTCTCTACCTTCTTTTGGGATCAACCCTTACTCTTCGCTGACAACTCTCTAGGCATGTCAATTGTGAGTTGACTAGTGTTCTCCCAAATTCAGGGCACCCAAAATCTCTAGATGTGACTTTATTTGGAAATAGGGTCTCCGCAGAAGTAATTAATGTAAGGGTGGCGATATGATCTTTAAACCCAATGAGAATGTCCTTAGAAGAGATAGAAAAAGACACAGAGAGGTGCAAAGGAGAAGTCTGTGCAAAGATGGAAACAGAATGGAGTTGTGCCACTATAAACCAAATAATATGTGGGGCCACCAGAAGCTGGAAGAGGCAAGAAATGTGTCCTAGTTTCCTTGGGCAGTCATAACAAAGTATCACTAATGGGGTGGCTTAAATAACAGAAATATCTTATCTCATAATTCTGGAGGCTAAACGTCCAAATCCAAGATGCCGAAAGGATTGATTCCTTCTGCAGACTATAAAAAATAAGAATCTGTTCCTGCCCTCTCTCCCAGCTTCTGGTAGTTTGCTGGCAATCTTTGGCTTTCCTTTGCTTGTCAATGACTGCAATCTCAGCCTTCATCCTTATGTGGACTCTCCCTGTATCTCTCTGTCCAAACCACCCCCCCTTTTATAAAGACATTAGTCATATTGTCCTTGGACCAAAGCCACCTTAGTGACCTCATTTTAATTTAACTATCTCTATAAAGGCACTATTTTCAAAAAAAGATCACATTCTGAAGTACTGAAACTTAGAATTTTGATCAATCTTTTTTAGAAGTCACAATTCACTCCATATCAGGAGCCTTCCTAAATCTTGATTCTGGACTTCTGGCCTCCAGAACTATGAGACAATAAATTTCATTTATTTGATTGTTTCCCAGACATTGTATCCATGCTACTATCAAAGGCCAAAATTTCTATAATTTGCAGAGCCAGGAAGTTTGTGTTATTTGTCAGTCAGAAAGCTAACACACCAGTTTCCTCTCTGGTTCTTTAACACAAATTCTTTTATACTTTAAGGATTTTGCACAGGCCCTGACCTCTACCGGAATGCTTTTTCTACAGATCTTTGCAAGGCTGGCCTTTATACAGCCTTGGCTCAAACATATCCTCCTAATAAGACTTCTCCTGATGACTCTACCTAAGAATGCCTGGCCTGCCTGCTACATCCATAATACTATACTGTATCCTCAAAACACCAATTTGCCCTTAAAAATTATCTAACAACTGATTTGATTGATTCCTTGCATATTGTCGCTCTCTGCCTCAAGGACTCCAGTCTGTCAGGTCTAAAAGAGCAGGCCTTGCCTGTGCCACTTACACTCTAATTGCAGTGCCTGAAAGAGTGAAACAAAGGAGGTTTCAATGCATATTTGCTATATTAATTAATGAGAAAATAAGAAAGTCATTCAATGTAACCTCTTCCAGATATTTTGACCAAGGGATTAACCTACGGTGAAGGGATTGACCTATGGTTGAATAATCAGAAGTACTAAAAGTCACTGATGCACAAGAAAAAAGAAATCCCATTAAAACAATATAATTTTATTAGTATATTCTTTTTTCCCAAGACTGAATCAACATACCTTTCAGCGAAACTCCCACCTACCACTCCCACCAGTAAAGCCTCCCACCAGTAAAGCCTCTAACGTCAGCTTTACCCCCTTGTGTTAAATATAATGAGACTAATCATTTCCCCATGTGATAGCAAATATTTAAAGATGACTGTGATCCCAATCAATCGTTTTTTTCTGGCAAAGCATCATCATTCTTTCAACTGTTTCTCATGTCATGTTTCAAAATCCATCTTAGCCCTCCTCCTGTCTTCTAAGTGATCTCCTTACATGAATTCCAATTTGTTTATTTCTGCCTTAAAATTTAGCACTTTTGTATATGGTCTAAGAACACACTGCAGAGCACAAGGACCATCCCTTTTAAGTCAAAAATTAGCCAACTTTTTAAAAAAAGAAATACGCTTCATATTTTAGGGTTTGTGTATCACACCCTGTCTGTCACAGGGACTTAACTCTCTCTGCCTCAGTAGCAGGAACACAGCAGTGTGAATAAATGAGCACGGGCAGGTTCCAGTGCAACTTTATTTGTGGATAAGAATATCAGATTGAGTAAAATGTTCACCTATCATGAAACACTATTCTACTCTTGATTTTTTATTCAACTATTTCAAATGTCATAGAGTCAGACACGACTAAGCGACTAAATACAGCATATTTCAAAATATAAAAAAAATACAAATAAATAATTACAACAGCTTGAGGGTTAGACAAAAACAGGTGGCAGACTGAATCAGCCTACTGACTGCATGGTGTCCACCTCTATCTAAGATCATGTGTTCTGTAAGGAAGCCTAGGAAAACAACAGCACGTGGAAGTAGGCTGCCGTACTGTGGAACTGCACTGAATTCAATTTTCACAGAATCACTGCAGTCTTTATTCACATGGTCTCCTTTCAATTCCACTTTCTCTTGTGCCATTATGATGCTATCAATCCTCTCCTACAAATGAATAATGTTTTTGAATTCTATTTTTAAGATACGTTTTTTTCTTTAGAATGAAAATTAAATGGGACTGTTAAATGACTGGTTGGTAGGAGGTATGGGATATCAGCAACGGGAAAAAATGATTATACTTTATTCTATACAATGTTCATCTAAACAATGATTATTCTCAATAGGGTGATTTGTTTATTTTCATTTTAAAAGGTCAAAACAAAATGGCCTTTATCGCTCCCCTTGGGAAATGATGCCACAGCTGAAGGAAACATCTTTGCAAATACAGTCTTAATTTTATTCTTTGTTTCCAACACATAAGACTGACAGCTTTCTCTCATCACAAAAACATGTTTTCTCCTATCAAATTAAGGTTCACACCCTCAGCATAAATATCAACCAAGAAGCCTGCGCATTCCCAGTGGTGAGAAGGAAATGGAACTACAAAAACAAGACAGTCCTTTCCCTCCAATTATGACTTTAAAACAACAACAAAGGCTAATGGTGTCTTTTTGGACATTTCTGCAAATATACACTTGTAATTATTTTGAGAACATCTAAAAAGATCATGGCCTCTGGGAAATAGATGGGGAAACACTTCATGGGAAATAGATGGGGAAAGAGTGGAAACAGTGGCTGACTTTATTTTTCTGGGCTCCAAAATCACTGCAGATGGTGACTGCAGTCATGAAATTAAAAGATGCTTACTCCTTGGAAGGAAAGTTATGACCAACCTAGACAGCATATTAAAAGCAGACATTATTTTGCCAACAAAGGTCCATCTAGTCAAGGCTATGGTTTTTCCAGTAGTCATGTATGGATGTGAGAGTTGGACTATAAAGAAAGCTGAGCACCGAAGAATTGATGCTTTTGAACTGTGGTGTTGGAGAAGACTCTTGAGAGTCCCTTGGACTGCAAGGGGATCCAACCAGTCCATCCTAAAGGAGATCACTCCTGGTGTTCATTGGAAGGACTGATGTTGAAGCTGAAACTCCAATACTTTGGCCACCTGATGCAAAGAGCTGACTCATGCGAATAGACCCAGATGCTGGGGAAGATCAGGGCCAGGAGGAGAAGGGGACGACAGAGGATGAGATGGTTGGATGGCATCACCGACTGAATGGACATGGGTTTGGATGGACTCCGGGAGTTGGTGATGAACAGGGAGGCCTGGTGTGCTGCGGTTCACAGGGTTGCAAAGAATCAGACACAACTGAGTGACTGAACTGACTGAAAATAGTGCCAAGAACAACAACAACAACAAAAAAAAAAAAACACGAAGAAAAACAGAACAAAGATTTAGACATGGGTGTTTAGAGTTGAAGAAAAGATCTTAAAGTAGTCTACCATGTAAGAATATTGACAATTTTACAAATCAATATATGAAGTCGTCATTGGTAAAATGAAAAAGAATAAATGTTTTGAAGCATCCTCTACATCCTCTTTAAAAACTGAGCTAGTCTGGTAACTGTGAATGGAAACATGACATGTAAGATTAATTCCCAGGTATTTCATCCTAACAGCAGTCTTGATTTTCTCACTTACTTTCTACTAAAGGTCTGTATCCTCTAAGGCTAATGATAATATGTCAGTAAGGAAGAGATGCCCTTCATCAAATAATTTATGAAAAGAAGGAACAAATACTCAATTCAGCACTGGATCTATGCCAAGCACGACACTAGTAGTTTTCACGTGTTATCTTAGTTAATATTCTCATACAAATTCCATGACATCTTCCCCAACCTTTTGAATCTGCTGTTCACATTCAATTCAAAAGCTGTTTAGTTTAGATACACATAAGCCAATTCTCTTTTTGATTTTTGTTTCTTCTTTTTCCAATTCTTTTTAATTTGGTATATATGGATAAAAATTCCTCCTTTTTTTTACTCACAGCTGTCCTCTGGATTAACTTTTGTCAAATAAAGATAATAATGAAAATACTGAGAACAATTAGCCAAAAAAGTTTGAGTAGAACTGAGATTTATTCAATATAACATTCAACTCACAGGAGCACTAGTGCCCACCACACTGGGAAAGACCCTATGAGCTGTGTACATTTGAGGGCAATCTGGCTTCAGTCAGTAGGATTTGCAAAGGGCATGATAACCTTGGTGGTCACTAATAATGAAGTACAGACAATTCTTGAAATTGTTCGAAAATCTGCTAAGGCCTACCAACAAACTGTTTTGTGGTTTTGTTTGGGAGTCTGTACGTATGGGTGTGTATGTGTTGTTGAGAGTGGGATAGGAAGGAAAAGTTTCTTTTTCTCAAAACGATACTGAATCCAAAAGCAAATGAAGAGATTAAAATTTGCTGACCCCAACATGAGTGTTAATTTTAAAATTTACTTCAAGGCTATTTATTCTGAGTAAATCTCTTCAAAGATTTATTTTGAGTAAATAATCAAAATATTTACTATTTTGGGGGGTAACTGTCCTATGTTTAAAATTTACTTCAAGGCTATTTATTTTGAGAAAATCTCTTCAAAGATTTATTTTGAGTAAATAATCAAAATATTTACTGTCTTTGGGGGTAACTGTTCTATGTTGTAATATAATCTTCCAATTCTCAGCACTAAGGAACCATTCCTTAAAAATTCTTTAGATTTCTTGATTGTACTATCAAAAACTATTAAAAAATAAAGACAATCATCCTCCCTCAAAAATCTAGATCAATTATATAATTGAATATGGATATCTTTAACATTAATGTATTCATCTCTATGTGCATGCAAGCTAAGTTGCTTCAGTTGTGTCTGACTCTTCAGGACTCTATGGACTATATAGCCCATCAGGCTCCTCTATCCCTGGGGTTCTTCAGGCAAGAATAATGCAGTGGGTAGCCTTCTGCATTCCCTTCTCCAGGGGATCTTCCCCAGCCAGAGATCAAACCAGTGTCTCTTTATATCTCCTTCACTGGCAGGTGGGTTCTTTACTACTAGAGTCACCTGGCAAGCACATTCATCTCTATACATAAACTTATTTTCCCCATTCTTAGTCCTTTATTTTATTGTATGCACATTACTGTATAATTTACAGGGTGAAAGTATATACAAACAACTTTCTGACATAGTTTTTCTGGCTAAGGTTATTTTTCAAATTGACTTAAATTTTTGAGAAATTATATAGATTATTAACGGAGGAATCTATGGAACAAAGAGCTGATTTTGAAACCATTTTCTTGGTCTGCAGTTAATACTGTCAGAAATACTATTGCCAAGCAGTCCTTTTGACATCTAATATCATAGATATGCATTTAAATTTTAAGGTTTATATTAAATAGAAATAAATTTCTAGCTATTTCTATATCATTAAAATATAAAAGACAATATTTATTTTTCTCAATATGAGTGAAGATAGTTATAAAACTACTAGTAAGATCAAGAAGGTGACCTCTTCAAAATTATTTCAATTTTTTATCATGCCACTTCCCTTAGGAATTCCCATCTTAGTAAATGTTTTATACTGCTATTGCGCTATTATCAATTATCAAATTGATGATGATCAGATATAATCATCCTTTTTCACAAAAGGAACAGACCTATTCTAGGCTATTTTTACAAACACTATGAATAAATCCATGATCTATACAAGAATCTTCCTTTGTAGTAAGAAATAGCTCCAGCTTCATTGCCAACAAAATCCTAGGAGAATGCCAATTATGCCAATTTTGCAAAAACAGATGTATGGTGATTTTGTGATATGGACTATTTTACACAAGGGACACAGGCCAAGCCATTCATCTCAATTTACTTAGGACCCAAGGCTTAATTTGAACTCTGACCTCAGAGTGGAAAGGTCATCTGTATATCCAATAGTGCGCAAGGCACTACTTTTAAAGAGAAACATATATATTTACCTTCACATTCCATTAATTTTTCAATTAATTATGCAAACAATGACATTATTTTATTATTTTGTTTCCTAAAATTAATTAATTCTGAGAAATGTTTAAAATTTGGGTCATTACTAAGGTAATAAAGTGTTTAATCAATAGTATGGATGATGGACATTGATTTAAACTCCCCATTTAATGTGCTCTCAATCTTGATCACCAATAGTCAAATGACACCTGACTAAAGATTGCTGAGAATCTTGTTACTCGCTGACTTTAATGGAATTTCAAAAATAGGTCATAGGAACGACAGGTAATTGGATTTAAATGAAAATACAAAGGGAAACAATGAGCTGTTTTTCACAATTAATCTTAAAGAAAGATTTGTTTGGTCATTCACGTCTTCCAGTTATAAAAAGGAAGTGTATTTCCATAAAAAGAAGTTGTAACTTTTTATTGATCAATCTATATGTACTAAGAATCCAACTAAATCCAACTATTTCCACGTATTCCATTTAAATCATCTTCTCTTCAACATGTGATTTATTGCCATACTCTTTCCCAGAGAGGTCCTGAGAATTAATGAGATAATATCCAAGTGCTTGAAGCTCCTTAGGGAAAGACTAGGATAACATTCTGAAACCTTATTATTATTATTTTATATGCAGTTCTTGCAAATATTCTTTTTTTCCTAAATTAATGTCGTGTACTTGACTAAGCTGGACTCACGTTCAGCATTTAAAGCACTGAATAAAAGTACTTTGTGAGTAACCCTGCCTCCCAAATCTGGGAAATACATAATTCTGCTCACTTTCCAGAAAACTATTGCTTGCATGAAACATTAATGCTATCAAGACTTCCATATCCTCCTGCTGCTGCTAAGTCACTTCAGTCGTGTCCGACTCTGTGCGACCCCATAGACGGCAGCCGACCAGGCTCCGCCGACCCTGGGATTCTCCAGGCAAGAACACTGGAATGGGTTGCCATTTCCTTCTCCAATGTATGAAAGTGAAAAGTGAAAGTGAAGTCGCTCAGTCGTGTCCGACTAGTAGCGACCCCATGGACTGCAGCCCACCAGGCTCCTCCATCCATGGGATTTTCCAGGCAAGAGTACTGGAGTGGGGTGCCATTGCCTTCTCTGCCATATCCTCCTGGTGGTCATCAAACTTAGGGAAAAATGGGAAATGAGAACATCAAACAATCATTACTCAAGGTATTTTATCATAGAAGATAATTCACCCTTACTTTTTTCTCAGGAAACAAAATCAAAATATTTGAGTGAAAAAGCACAAATCATTAGTATATAAACTGTGGTATTACTGATTCGAGTATTTAAAATAACACAAAATTTTAAACTGTACAAACTTTTGCACATTTTACTCCGGAATAAAATATGCTTTTATTATATTTTGAAATATATTGAAATATTAGTATTCAACTACTAACTTTATTAAAGTATGTATAACAAAACTACAATTTATACAAAAGGTTTTTACTAAAAATTTTTCATATTCTTATATTTTGTCTTACAAATTCTCATAAACTAGTCTTTATACTTTAATCTTCTTTCTTTGAACGGGATAAGCTGACATAATTTAATATATTCTCCTTTTAAGGTATTTTTTTTTCTTTTGGCCATACTACAGGGCATGTGGGAGTTTAGTTTCCTTAACAGATTGAACCCTGGGCCCTCAGTAATGTAAGCACAGAGTCCTAACCACTGGGCTGCCAGGGAATTCCATTAAGATAATTTTCAGAGTAAAATCAATTTCTTATAGCAAAAACCATGAAAATTAATGAAAAAAATGAAACATAATACATGAAAATTTCATGACAGAGAAAAATTAACAAGAGTAATATAAGAACATTAATTTTTTAGCAGGGTTTCAAATTAATGTAAAAAAAACAGGTTTTCCCTTCTATCCAGGTAAGTAAACTAACAATTACAATATAAAGTGTATATTATGAATATCCTTAAATGAGAAAAGGATATGTAATCATACAAATATAGATAGGGGATAGCTCAATCAAATTCAGAATACATAAATAAGAGTATATTCAGTAAGTGATGAATAGATCATTTTTAATTTACACACACATTCGATGAATTCTGCAAAACCAAGGGAAAAGAGTAGCTCTTGCTGTTTCTACAACAAGTAAGGACAAAGAAAACTTGAATGAAGTGGGCCATTTTAACTCAGCAAATATTTATTGAACACTTTTAAATGTACGGTTCTATCCTTCTCACAAGAAGCATAGCAAGTCATGAAGAAACAGCTCCTGACATGAAGTTGCCTAACATAAGTGTGATTCATAAAGTTTATACACACATTATTATAATTCAAGTAAAATAAGATGTAATCCCTGGAGATGAAGAATTATGGGAGTTGATGGGATAATGAATCCTGTCAATCATTATTTGCTTCCCTCATTGCAGAATATGTTTGAAACTCATTTATGTATTTATTTAGTTATTTTGGCCAAAATCCTAGGTACATCTCTAACTTACTCCTTCATCATCTACTTTGCTCTAGTCTTACGAACTGACTTCCAGTTCCTTGGCAACATCTCCCTGTATTATACCTTACCAAGTTCTCACTGTTCACGCTGAATGGTCCAGAATCATAAGAGAGCTTTTAGAAGACAGACACCCAGGTTTCTGTCCTAGCCTTTTTAATGTAACTGATCTGGGGTGAGGACTGGGCAATGCTTCTCAGTTCAGTTCAGTTCAGTTCAGTCGCTCAGTCGTGTCCGACTCTTTGCGACCCCATGAATCACAGCACTCCAGGCCTCCCTGTCTATCACCAACTCCCAGAGTTCACTCAAACTCATGTCCATTGAGTCAGT
This sequence comes from Moschus berezovskii, assembly GCF_049115385.1. NCBI lineage: Eukaryota > Metazoa > Chordata > Mammalia > Artiodactyla > Moschidae > Moschus > Moschus berezovskii. Next base: position 43,507,287 of record NC_142460.1, on the reverse strand, counting down.
GATGCCATCCAGCCATCTCATTCTCGGTCGTCCCCTTCTCCTCCCGCCCCCAATCATTCCCAGCATCAGAGTCTTTTCCAGTGAGTCAACTCGTCGCATGCTTCTAGCTAACTCTTATTAAAGGCTTCCCAGGTGGCACTAGTAGTAAAGAACCTATGTGCTAATGCAGGAGACATACGAGACATAGATTTCATCCCTGGGTCAGGATGATCTCCTGGAGGAGGGCATGGCAACCCACTCCAATATTTTTGCCTGGAGAATCCGACAGACAGAGGAGTCTTGCGGGATACAGACCATAGTCCATAGGGTCACAAAGAGTCAGACACAACTGAAATTACTCAGTACACACTCTGAACTCAGCCCGTTATTCCCTTCAGAATTCTTTCCTCGTCACCACTCTCTCCACCAAGAATGGTTTCAGTCCAATATGCTTTCATAGCATCCTGAAGTCATCTCAGCTAACAGCAAACCACAGCTAACAACTAACTACATTCTACAGTATTCAGATTTACCACTGGATCTCTTCTAATACCCTGACATTTCCCTAGGAGAAAAACAAACCTCCAATGTCTTCTCGTTGTCCTGGGATAAAGTTTAGAATCCTCACCTATATAATCTGCACCATCCAGCCTAGCCTTCTTCTACCTTTCCTTGGTTCACAAATTCTCCCTCTACCATTCTTCTAGATTTTCAACACTGAAAAGTTTCTCCCCCTCCACCCCAACTCCCTTCAGGACCTTCTTTCAGTCTTAAATGCTCTTCCCAAATACTACTTCTCACATGACTATCTCCAATACACAGGCCTCAGGATAAATATTATTTGTAGATTTTTTAATCTATGCAAGACATTTCACTTTTTTCTTTATAAAACTTAAAGTCAATTATAAGTACAAACATATGCAATGTGATTATTATCTATCTTTCCCACTAAACTGAAAGCTCAGCACACTATTACAAGTACCCAGCATAATGCAGATGCATAGTAAATACACACACACACACACACACACCTTGGTGCCATATTGCACAGATCTGTTTTCTCCTTTCTTTTTCAAGAATTCTAAAAATAGATACTCACTAGCCCTAAGAGGCAGAGAAGGCAATGGCAACCCACTCCAGTACTTTTGCCTGGAAAATCCCATGGACGGAGGGGCCTGGTAGGCTGCAGTCCATGGGGTCGCTAAAAGTCAGACACAACTGAGCGACTTCACTTTCACTTTTCACCTTCATGCATTGGAGGAGGAAATGGCAACCCACTCCAGTATTCTTGCCTGGAGAACCCCAGGGATGGGGGAGCCTGGTGGCTGCCGTCTATGGGGTCGCACAGAGTTGGACACGACTGAAGCGACTTAGCAGCAGCAGCAGCAGACCTGAGAGGAGTCACAAAGTCATTCTTAGGGATTCTATGAAACAGAGACCAGGATGTTCCAGGTAGCACACTATCATCTTTGTCTTTTAAATTACAATAACAAGGTTATCGTGGATACTACTTACATTTGGTTGGAACTTTCAAGTAACTCAATATTAAAGTATTGAAGTTTTAATTTTCATGAATTTTGCCTTGAGGCAACTAAATAAAGATAGTTTGCTATTAAGCTAAAAGCATCTAAGCCCAAAGGTTTTTATTCACTTATTGTATTTATGTGATATTTGAAAGCTTAATAAAAGACATTAAAGACATTTTTTACCCCCAATATTGCAATGGAATTTTCTTAATATTGTAGCTAATTAGCAAGACATGTAAGTGTTCCTTTTTCTGATGGTAAAAACAACACAGACACACACACTTACACATATACACAATGAAAAATACAACTGTAATCTCAATTCGAGTTCATATTAAACAGAAAAACTATAATAAGAAAGGATGGTATGCATGCTAGTACCTAACTCACATGAGTGTTAATAAAAGATAAAAGTGCTGGAGACTTTCAACCTGGATGTATAAATTTTTAACTACACTGTAAGTATGTATGTATATGTACGTGTGCATGCATTTTTGTGCATATATGTGCATATACATGCACATTTATACATACATATATGACGTATACACATGTACGTGTATATTCCTTGATCTAAAAAACACATTGCGAGGGTTATGGATCATGATCATGGCTATGGCTTCTGGATTATGATTATGGCTACGGCTTCAATTCAACCATTTTATAATTCATGTTAGAAATATTAAGCAATAAATTTGAAAAAAATTATTTTTATGTTATTGAATCCACAGTCCTTAATGCAATTGCCGAAAAATTTTATGTCTTTTACCTAAGCCTTGAGTTACCAATATATGTAGAGCTGTGAAAATTACACCAAGTACTACTAGTTTTTTCCTAAATGCTCAGTTCCCAGTATTTCCCAGTCTTTAATGTTTCAAATTGCCTATATAATTTCAAGAAATGAGAAGTTGCTAGTTTCTAACAAAGGAAAATAAAATATTACACAGTTAACAAGTTTTCTGATAAATAAAAGCACATCTTGAATTAAGATACTAATAATAAACTAGAAAATTTTTCCCTTACAAATTTACATCTTTATTTTTATTGCCTAAGCCAAGTGCTTCTCAAATCAAACAAAAATAGGTCTGTATCAGTTCAGTTCAGTTCAGTTCTGTTCAGTCGCTCAGTCGTGTCCGGCTCTTTGCGACCCCACGAATCGCAGCACGCCAGGCCTCCCTGTCCATCACTAACTCCCGGAGTTCACTCAAACTCATGTCCTTCGAGTCGGTGATGCCATCCAGCCATCTCATTCTCTGTCGTCCCCTTCTCCTACTGCCCCCAGTCCCTCCCAGCATCAGAGTCTTTTCCAGTGAGTCAACTCATCGCATGAGGTGGCCAAAGTATTGCAGTTTCAGCTTTAGCATCAGTCCTTCCAATGAACACCCAGGATTGATCTCTTTTAGAATGGACTGGTTGGATCTCCTTGCAGTCCAAGGGACTCTCAAGAGTCTTCTCCAGCACCACAGTTCAAAAGCATCAATTCTTCGGCCATCAGCTTTCTTTACAGTCCAATTCTCACATCCATATATGATCACTGGAAAAACCATAGCCTTGACTAGACGGACCTTTGTAAGCCCTACCAAATTTATTAAACACCACCTCCTTTGAAAAAAGGAAAGGGGAGAATGGGTTTTACACAAATGAATAGAGAAAGGATGACTTCATCAAAGAGAGTCTGAGCTACATTACAGGAACGATCTGGGAAACAGTAGCAGATCTTTGTGGCCATTATCTTTACTATTCTGAGGACTTTATCTTGCTAGAACTTGTTGAGACCTAGTGGAGCTTCAGAAAGTGGTGACTCAAATTTCTGTCCTTCCTGTGATCTAATGTTTTCTCATGGAAGGAAACTTTCCTCTTATTGTGAGGTAAATACCTACCAAATATGTCCCAAATCCTCTCCCAGAAGATATTATTAGCACTGTGCACTCATTTATAAGTAAAGAACTGCTGCTGCTGCTGCTGCTGCTGCTGCTGCTGCTAAGTCGCTTCAGTCGTGTCCGACTCTGTGCGACCCCATAGACGACAGCCGACCAGGCTCCCCCGTCCCTGGGATTCTCCAGGCAAGAACACTGGAGTGGGTTGCCATTTCCTTCTCCAATATGTGAAAGGGAAAAGTGAAAGTGAAGTCGCTCAGTCGTGTCCGACTAGTAGCGACCCCATGGACTGCAGCCCACGAGGCTCCTCTGTCCATGCGATTTTCTAGGCAAGAGTACTGGAGTGGCTTGCCATTGGCCTTCTCCGAAGTAAAGAACTATTTACCTATTAATAAAGACTCTATTTACCTTTTTAATTTAATGCATTCATGCTACTTAAAATGGCTCTGTTATAACAATCACCATTTTGCGAAACCAAATTCACCTCATAAACATTCTTTTGGTTAACTTGACCCTACTTTTAAAACTTGAAATTAGAGGGGGAAAGGTAAAACATGATCTGGCAGTTATATAAATTTACAGAAATAAATTGATTGGGATTGGGTATAATAAAGTTATCCCACTGGTTTTGATTAGTTCCTCGGGGTATAAAAATGCAGTTTGGTTAAATTTATATTATACAAGTTACGGTCCAATCCAATTTATATTAGTTTTTATGTAAAAATGCTGTACTTAAATGAGTTTTCCAAATATACATGCATATTTCTCAAACTCTCTACAACCCTTACATGGATGGAAAGTGAAGGTACAGAGAAATATCATGATAGGATGTTAGGAGATGAAAACAAAGAGGAGATAAAGGAGAATGAGCATAGTGTATTTTCTTTTGCAGCATCTGTATTTCTATTCCAGATTCATTATGAGAACTTCTATAGTTCTAGTCATCTATATATGCCCCATATGAGTCTACTGAATTTTCTTTACAGCATCTATATTTCGATTCTAGATTCATTATGAGACTTTCTATAGTTCCAGTCATTTATATATGCCTTGTCAGCAAACTAGTCCCTCCTGAGTTCACAGGCTATTATAAGATTGAAAATCCCTTCATCAATACAATATGCAATTTACTGGCTTAATAACAAAGCCAGGAGAATGAATTTTATGCAGAGACCTCCAATACCAGGAGCATCCTTTTCAATAGTATATGCTCTGTGTTACAGCATGATGAATACTACATGCAAAAGTGTCTGATGTTAATGGAAACAGGCTGTGGAATTGGACCAAAGAGAAAAAATCTTTACAATAAAAAAATCATACTATAAAAGTAGCATACAATCATCCAAGGGTGATATACAAGAAAATATTTTTTTGTATCTGTTATTCCTAAATACAAATGAATGCCACTCTATCCTGTATCATAACTCCAAGTTTAACATGTAGACATTCAATTATTGGAACTCATATTTCATTACTGGCATATTACACTTTAAGCAATAATAGATAAAGATATATAGATATAAAACAGATATATACTGATGAAGTTGTATAAAGTTAGCCTCTTCTCAATCACTGGTTGCAGATGTTATGGCACAAGGCCCATTTGCTTTCAAATGTTAGCCATGATATGGTCCCACAGCATGCCAATAATATAAAATTGACAAAATAAAGTTAATTATTAAACTCTAGGAATTGCCCTTCATCACCTCACTGTCCATCTTAATTTTCACTTTCAAATTACTAAGACATGGGATCTACTCTATTTCTATCACTCTCTTACATCCGGAACAATAAATACAGAGAATTCTATGGACAGGGGTAAAGGAGCCAGCATGTAATTGGATGGCAAGCAGAGAACTTCGCTTATAAGATCTCCTAGCCTTCACCACCCAGCCGAGCAGTTTACTATCAAACTGGTACAGGGACTACATTTAGTGTGAAGAGCCTCTGTGCAGGCTTGTTCCACTCCACGCTGCACTTTCCTTTTACTAGATGAAAGCTAGATCCTTGATATCAAGAGGAAGTTTAATTCTTGAAAATATTTGTGGTCGGGTGGCATAAACTTGATCAGCTTCTGCATTAAAAAAAAAAAACTGTCCATAAAGGACAAATTTAATTTGTCTAACATTGAGCCCTACTTTGCACAATTCAGCAAATGTAAAATGGACTAAGTTGTAAATGCATGCGTGTGTGCTCAGCCATGTCCAACTCTGCAACCCTATGGACTTGGAGACCACCACTCTCCTCTGTCCATGGGATTTCCCAAGCAAGAATACGGGAGTGGGTTCCCATTTTCTACTCCAGGGGATCTTCCCAACCCAGGGTTTGAGTCCACATCTCTTGCATCTCCTGCACTGGCAGATGGGTTCCTTACCACTAGCGCCATCTGAGAAGCCCCTCTCGTGTATACTCATGGCTGATTCATGCGGCTGTATGGCAGAAACCAACACAACACTGTAAAGCGATTATCCTCCAATTAAAAATAAATTAAAAAAAAAAGAATGGAGTTTTCCATTGCTTCTGAGCTGAACTACCAACACGAGCAACAGCAGACAGGAGCACTCTTGCTGGGGAAGGATTTTGGGAGAATCGGTAAGGAAGCTTTCTCTGAAGGCTCCAGGCAGCCTGGCAGGTTCTCAGCACACTGTACAAATACCTCAACTGCAGCAGGAGTTGAGGGCAGTGACAGGATTTAAGACGGTGTGGGATCTAAAGAGTTCACTTCACGGCCCTTAGTAGGCATACTTCAAACATTTGCTGAATGGATCTGCCTCTTGCCCCAAAACATCACCTTTTTCTTCTCCTCCTCTAATGAAGAAAGGAATAGTTCATATTCTGCACCAAGTCACACAGTCAGGGAAACACTGGCCAACCCCTTGTTTTGCTATGATAAGGTGGAAGATTAGTTTTTTCATTTCTAAGTCATAGGGAAAAAAGAATATGGTATTTAGTGAAATGGAAAAAATATTAAAATGTGTCCATCAATAAAATTTTGTTGGAACAAAACTCTGCCATTCATTTACATACTTTCTCCCTACAAAGGCAGAGGAAGATTTATGGCCAGCAAACCGAGAAATAGTTATTACCTAGCTTTTGAAGTTCTCAAGTACCCCATTCACACTATTATGCTCCTTTTCCTAACATAGGTACCGGGAGACTATAAGAACAGGATGGTGCTGATCAGCATTAGCATTCAGCTCTGCATTCTTTCTGTTCTCATGGGCTTATCATTAATGACATAAAATAATAACCAAAGCCAAGGTATTAGCTTGTATATTAGCTTGTATGTGATGGCTATCAAACAACTAAAAATGTCTGAAACTAAGAAAGATGATTTTTTTAAGAAAGATGATTTTTAAATCCAATAACAGAATGTTGTTCTGCCCCCTCATAATAACTTATTCAAAATAATGGGACCAGAAGAAAAACAAACAAAAAAAAAGAATGACAACTCATGAGGCCAATTTTACATAATATTTTCCACTCCTGTTATAATGTTGCAGCTCTTTTTAGAAGAGAAGGGCTTCCCAGGTGGCACTAGTGGTAAAGAACCTGTCTGCCAACACGGGAGACATAAGAGATGCAGGTTCAACTCCTGGGTTGGGAAGATCCCCCAGAGAAGGGTATGGCAACCCACTCCAGTATTCTTGCATGGAGAATCCCACTGACAGAGGAGCCTGGTGGGCTACAGCCCATGGGGTTGTGCATAGTCAGACATGAGACTCAGCATGCACACACACACATAACAGAGACTATCAAATGTTCACATTTCTCTTTAACGGCAAAACCCCAAAGGGTGCATGTCTAATAAGACCTCACTAATTTTGAAAGTAGTTAAAGAGTATTATGTTCTGGATCCTGTTCAGTCAATGAATCTGATTACAATTCTTGTCTATTTACATAGTGGACTCATTGATTATTACCTTTTCTTTAGAAAACTGCAACTTTGCTTTAATCATCTCCTATCATTTAAATCAACACAATTGTGAAATATGTGTATTTCCCCCCTAAGCATAACTCATAGCTTTCAAGTTTTTCTGATTTAGCTCTGAAAAGTGACTGATGAAATATTTCAAACTTGGTTACATACTGCCAATCCTTTCCCTCAATATTTGAAAATGTGTAATAGGATCCATCACAATGTTGCTTCTCCTCTGTATAGGTCAGGATATACAGAGACAATAAGTACATCCTTCTCTGCTTTTCAGTGGACAGACACCTTCCAAAAGAATCTGTCTGTACTCACTCCTACTTCTATTCTGCCAAAATCTCTCTCCCATTCTCACATTCTGGCAAAGAAGTACAAAAGGAAAGAAGTATTGCAACTGCATTTAAGCCACTGTCATTGAAAGAGAATCTCCACAGTCAGGGATGCAACGCTCCCTAAATGGGCACTATAATCTCCTGACCTTTAAAACTGGGACATTACACTCCTAATGTGAATCACATTTTCTCCTTGCCGCTACTCCATCTTTATCCCCTGGGCCCTTTCACTTTTATTACTTTGCTGGCTTCTCTCTCTGGCTAGATACCTAGATTTCTGATTATTTCCCTGAAGAATTACTTTACATGTATATACCAAACAAGGCAGTTCATAATAAAGCAGTTCATAATCTGCTAACTTGCCATCTAAAGTTTTCGAAGTCACTTCTATGTTCATTAGGGGCTACAGGGAGTTAGTTGGGGAAGAAGTTCCTGATTGCATTCTAATGTTGAAATATGTAAATTTCTTTATCGTTTTGTTCTTTTTTATATCACTAATAAAGATGTTAAATGAGACCTCACTCGAAGCTGATCTCTAGACATCACCCACCAAATCGTTACAATTCCATCTCTGATTGCCCTTGGGTATTACCACCTCTTAACAAGATATTTCACTTCCACAGGGTGAAAAACAGTTTACAGGAGGCATCATGCACAGTTCTTCAAATGTTTGTTCTCATATTCAAACCACAGTAAAGTTTTTTTGTTTTGTTTTCTTCTTTTTTAATTGAACATGAGTAGATAATGAAGAGCCGGACTAGGTTGCTACATCAAAAATAAACTTAAAATGCAAAATGAGTAGAAGAATGAGAATCATTTTAAAGGAACACTGAGGTCTGGCTTAAACTGTCACCTAATAATAACAGACTGGATGACATTAGAATCATGCTGAAAGTATGAATAAGCATCACTTTGCATTTTCTAGTCGCCTCCACAGGCCACCAAAACCAGAAGCTTTTCTATCTACACACCTCAGATGATTGGCAAGCTTCCTGAACGCTAAGAAATTTTATTTCCATGTACCCAACACAATCAAAAGATTTAAAGAGAGGTAACAGGAATGGATTATAGTGGCAACATCCCAAATCCCTTATGCTAATCTAGCCTATAGATATAAACATATATATATATATATAACAACTTCTTTGTAAATCACATACTATCCCTATATCCAAGTGCTCATGGGAAACAAACACCTGCCACCCTTCACACCTTCTCATTAGATGTTTCTGTGAAATCTCAAGAGCACTGTAATTAGTTTCTTTATCAAACAAACAAAAATGTGATCTGGATGCTGTGAAATAGGATCAGCATAGACAACATTTTGAATATGCTCACTTAACATCATGTTTTTAGTTTGATGGTCATCACAAAACATTGCCAAAATGTAAGAATGGCTACCTGCTTTTTTTTTTAATATATATAATTGTTCATTTGGGACATTTTACCATTTCAGTTGTATCTAAGAGTAGCCACAATTAACAGTTCATGAAACACTATTTCTTTTAAAGACTACTGCAGGTATTGAAAATTTAGCAACTTCTTTTTCAAAAGCATTGACAATGTGTAAGATCTAATTTGCAAAAGAGCCAAAGTAGTATGAAGACCTTTCTTGTCTGCCTTTTCCCCCCATTAAAAACAGAAGGTATTAATCACTCGATTTCAAAAGCAGCTGACTGATGCTATTCACTGGGCAGGGCATTCTCACTAATGTGGCCCCATGAATAACTCTCAAGGCTTTTATTATGCCTCTGAGTGGACTCTTAGCAGACAGCCTCCCTTTAGCAGCCCTTTTTCCCTCAGGCTCCAAAAGGATTATAGATAGCAGCTGAAAGAAAGCATCACTGGTAAAAACAAAAGTTTTAAAGGGAAAAAAAATGGGAGCAAAGTGGACATATTGGAGACAAGTCATGATTCATGGCCTGTACCGTGTTCCGCCTCTCTTTCTCTTACTCAATACACTCTTTAGTTTTACTGCTGGATAAGAGGGGACCAGACCAGTGCACTTCTCCTAGCAACCAATATCAGTCAGCAAAGAAGGCATGTCATCTGCTCAAAGGGAAAACGGAAGAATCTGGGGTCATACAAAGCCAGACACATGTTCTTTTGCATCTGATCCCAAATTGATTATCAAACAGGATTCAGTAAATGTTAAATGATTCTGTTTTATGTGAATGTTAACAATCCACAGAACTAAATATCAGCTTGTTCACTTGCTATATAGTAGAGTTTCCGACGCTGGTCCAATTCATTTCATTCAAATGTTCTGGTTTTCACTTTTCCAACACCCACTCATCCCTTATTGTTCATAGAGACCGCCTCTCCCAGGTATATCTGCACCTCTTGGACTATTTCCAATGCAAAAGTCACCCCTATAGCATGCCAAGTTCAGAAACCTTAGAATTTCATCTTGAGAAAGACTATAAAAGCAATTGCCTAGTCTTATTCACAAGCCATGGTTAGCTGCTGTCTAAAAGGATAAAAACCACTGTCTGAAAAGTTAAACAAACTTGGAACTTGAATTTAATGTGATGAGATGATTTTATGGAGCAGCTCAAAAATCTGGATAAGTTTGTAAGATCCAACTAATGAACACTTAGTGTTACAGCTTAACAGAAAAATACAATAATAATTCATAGCCCAGGAAATATTCTTCATAAAATAAAAAATTGTCTGTTGGACTGTGAGTAGAGGGCAGGCAACAAACTAACAACCATGAAGTTTATTCATATCTTACAGCCATGTGTGTATGGGGTGTGGGAATTAAGAGCCATCTTTGCCCAAAATCTGTACCCACATGTTATACATATTTTACCCATTCTTTTTTCTTTCATTTTGTGTTACAAGTTGATATTATCCAGGCTTTCAAATCACAAAAGCAGGTTGAAACACTCAAAAACATACTTAGCTACAAAATCATCTATGTGTTTTCAAGATAGCCAGTAAGGAACTCTTCAGTTGAATTTAGCACTTTTTCTCTGGTAAGGTTACTAAATAGCATCTGTGAAAAGAAAAAAAGGCTGCAAACCTCAACTGAATGACAGCTTGAAGATTTGTGAGTACAGGACTCAGGTACCATGGACAAACTTTTTCACTGTTAGTTTTTAACTACTGAGATTATCATTGCATCTAAGAAGAATTATTCTTAAACTAACATCAAATGCAATGTTCCAGTGCTTCACAGTCCATTTTGAATGTAAAAAATGAGAAGAAATGTTAAGTTATTGGGCACTTTTTTTGGAACGGTTACATTCTTCTTATTCACTATCTCCTCTCATCAATGATCCCTTTAGAGAAGTATTCCCATAATTGGCATTTGGGTGATGGCTTGATGCTTTAGTTGCTGACGTGCAAAAGTGTTTTAGAATAGACAAGTTACTGCATATTTAAGGTTGGGGAAGCTGAAATGCTGACTACAGTTTTAACATAAGTTAACTCAGCTTTCAATAACTGTAACTATTATTTGACAATACATTAAAGCTCACTTTAAAATAAAAGGGGCTTCCCAGGTGGTGCTAGTGGTAAAGAACCTGCCTGCCAATGCAGGAGATGACAGAGGCACAAAACAGAATATAGAATGCTTATTGCTAGGTTTATCCTGACTTCGCTCAATTTGCTGTAACCCTGGAAACTATGTTTTATAATTATCAGATGTACCTTAACAAATTAGTGTACCGTATTCCAGCATTCACCAGTATTTGGAACTACATACTGTTAAAGCATGGCTATAACATTGATTTAGAAAACTTATAACCTTTTCTTTATAGAGAACCTTGACATAATCTATTGAAAGTCAAAAGTTCTTGCTTTTTTGATCATACTTAGGAACACTGTCGGAGAGGCAACAACGGCAACCCACTCCAGTACTCTTGCCTGGAAAATCCCATGGAGGGAGGAGCCTGGTAGGCTGCAGTCCATGGGGTCGCTAAGAGTCGGACACGACTGCGCGACTTCACTTTCACTTTCATGCATTGGAGAAGGAAATGGCAACCCACTCCAGTGTTCTTGCCTGGAGAATCCCAGGGACGGGGGAGCCTGGTGGGCTTCCCTCTATGGGGTCGCACAGAGTCGGACACGACTGAAGCGACTTAGCAGCAGCAGCAGAAACACTGTAATTGGTTATAACTGTTGTACAAGTTTCAGACAAATTCTTTAAATTCCAAATGGCTTCCTGGTTTTTCAAGTTTAAACTTGAAAAGCAGTGTAAATAGTGTTGAGTTATATTCCATGTTCTCCAGCTCATTTCTAAAAAGGCTTGGGACCAAAAACTAGGGGAAGAGATCCCACATCAGTCCTACAACAGAAATTAAAAAGCAGTGAGCTAAATAAACTCTCTCCACCTGAGCTAAAACTGCCCTGCCACAGATGGTTCATGTTACAGTGCCTGGAAAGCAATAAGTTCACTGGTTTAAGACTATTTTATTTTTTAGTATTTAAATTTTTAATCCCATTTATTCATAAAGAAACAGTAACTCTGGTCATTAATGAACGAAAGTAGACGTGAATTCTAAGACTAGTGTATTTGGACCATCATGGACTATCAGCTATATTACCATCATTAAGCCCACATCAAAATACAGCCCAATGCAGACTGAACAACAGGTCGTGATTCTTTTCAAAGTTGGACATTTATGACTCGGTATAACTTTTTTCCAGGCTAAATTTTCCCCTTAAATCATACTCAAATATAATGCAAGTGATAGAGCATTTAATTAAATGATTTGCAATAACAAAATAAGACTAAGTCAGACACTGGAGAGTACCCAAATACTATTTCTATAGGAATCTAAAGTCATTCGATTAATGAGTAGTAATGTTTACACTGGAGTACACAGCTTCCAGACACCCCTGGTGTATCCCTTCCGCAACAGCAATGATGTTGCTTTGTTCAGGTTATCCTTAATTTATAGAACCGCTCAATATGTGAATCTAATTAATGAATAATTATAAAAAATATCAAGATCAATGATGGCTATATTGGATGAAAAAGGATGACTGGGCTACTTAGGAAATCAAATGTTTAGTGGAGACTTAAGGTTAATTTAAAAAAAAAAAAAATCTGTACTGGGAATGTTTACTTCAAACCCAGTAAGCTTTGTCTTCTACAATATTTATTTTCATGGTACTTTATATTAAAAGCACCAAGGGACAATTATTCTGAATAAAACATAAATCAGTCAACATGAACCAAAATGCAGGGTTCTATAAGCTTGTTCTGCTTGTTACAAATTGCTATTTGTAGCATGCCTCTCTTGTTTATTCCTCTCATTCATAATACCACTCACTCGGGAATCCTATTTGCTCTATGATCAGCACATGATGCAATGGAAACACACATGTCATAGCACGTTTGTCACAGATGCATAGGTGTGGACCCAGATGAGTACCCTTAAGAGGCAAGTAGAGTTTTTATTCAGTCACCTAAAGACTAATTCTTGAAGTTATATTAAAATCATTGTGAAACACATCTCAAATATAGTTCATAATTAGCCTGATAGAAACGATCCTTGTAAATTTACTTCTGCTCCATACTAGGAAGAAAATAACAACAGAATAAAAATACTACTACTAATAAAAATAACAAGTAACACTTAATTGGTGTTTATTAATTAATAGGCACTGTTCAAAAAACTTTTAATATAATTCTTATATATAATATATATGTAACATACAGATATATACATAAATACACATCTAACTTCATATATAACATGTATATACCTATATATGTTCCATATACATGTGTGTGTGTGTGTGTGTGTGTGTATTCATCTATTCCTTATATCAACTGTTTGAGAAGACAATTTTACCATGCCAATTTTAAAGATAAGGACACTGAAAATGGTTAAATTATTGGCTGTAAATCACTAGTGTTTGTCGACTGTATTTCAGTAATCATGTTAGACTCCCTCGCTTCTGGAGAAACTTTGTTCACTTGCTAAGTCGTGCCCGACTCTTTGCAACCCCATTGACTGCAGCACAGCAGGCTCCTCTGTCCCTCACTCACTCACAGAGTTTGCTCAAATTCATATTCATTGAGTCAGTGATGCTATCTAACCTCTCACCCTCTACAAACTGTGTTACACTTAAACTAGACTCCATGCCTTTGCCCTAGAACACCTTTGTCATCTCCATGCCATTCCTTCTGATATTTCTTTTGTTGGAATGCAATTTTCAATCTTTCCATCTATTAAAACTCCACTAATGGCAAGCCACTCCAGTACTCTTGCCTAGAAAATCCCATGGACGGAGGAGCCTGGTAGGCTGCAGTCCACAGGGTCACTACAAGTCAGACACGACTGAGCGACTTCACTGTCACTTTTCACTTTCACACATTGGAGAAGGAAATGGCAACCCACTCCAGTGTTCTTGCCTGGAGAATCCCAGGGACGGGGGAGCCTGGTGGGCTGCCGTCTATGGGGTCACACAGAGTCAGACATGACTGAAGTGACTTAGCAGCAGCAGCAGCATCTCTCTAAAACCCATGTGAAGGGACCCGTTTGGGGTGGACCCCTCCCACAGCTGGAAATCATCTATTCTTTCTCTGGGTTCCCAGACTATGCTGTGTGTTTCTTCAACTGTTTCCAGCCCCCAATTACCAGATACTACTTTTGTTTTAACAACTTGAATATTTTTTACCCTCTCTACTCAAGAGTTATCTCCTTGAAGGTGGGAACTACTTAACTTCATTATGCTCCTCACAATGTCCTCAGTAAGAGGCTTTGTTTATAAATAGGTGCTAAAAAAGCACGTGCTGAATCAAATGAAAAACCTCAAGGTATCTTAAGCTAACTCCCTTGTTGACATGTTTAGAAAACAGCCGGTCATTTTCACTTAGAAGACCCTGGAACTCTTGTTAAGGAATTACAGGGTTGAGAAGCCGGAAAGAATCTTTCAAGAAAAGTATGGTACAGTGATAAAAAGACATCCCTGGACTCTAGCTTCAGCTTTACCACTAAGCAACAATAGCCCTGTGACAAAGTACATAAAAACTCTGAGCTTTAGCTCTCCATCCAATGAAAGAGTTGTAGCGCATAACTGCAAAAACTTCATCTAGCTTTGAGATGTCATCATACTGTGATTTACATTTAGTATTGCTGAAGTCCCTGCTAAAAGTGACAAGTTCAGTTTGGGTTAATTTCACTTGTAAAAATTTACAGGGCAACAGAGGGCAATCACTGAAGGGATTAGAAACTAGGACTATTGGGAATTTAAAGCATATTATCATATAAAATTGTTTCACTACAAACCTCACATCTAAGTTGTAAAGGTCATTCAACATTTTCTTTGAGTGAATTAAAAGAATATATGTACCTCATACATGGCCAGTGGCAACATAAAATCATATAGCTGCAGTGGAAAACAGTCCTGCAGCTCCTCAAAAGGTCAGACAGAATTTTCACATGACCCAGCAATTCCACTCCAGGTATACACGCAAGTGAAATAAAAGCATGTGTGCACACAAAAATTAATACACAATTGTTCACAACAACAATCTTTATAACAAATCTTTATCACCAAAGTGGAAATGACCAATGTCCATGAACTAATAATTCAAAAGAAAAAGGATATGGAATATGATTCAGCAATAAAAAAGAATGAAGTCCTGATATACACCATAGATGACCCTTGAAAACATGAGATGAAGGGAAAGTAACAAGTCACAAAAGATCCTATATTATATAATTCAATTTACACGTAATTCCCCAAATAAACAATCTATAGAGACAGAATGGTCTAGTGGTTTTCCCTACTTTCTTCAATTTACGTCTGAATTTGGCAATAAGGAGTTCATGATCTGAGCCACAGTCAGCTCCTGTTTTTGCTGACTGTATAGAGCTTCGCCATGTTTGGCTGCAAAGAATATAATCAATCTGATTTTGGTGTTGACCATCTGGTGATGTCCATGTGTAGAGTCTTCTCTTGTGTTGTTGGAAGAGGGTGTTTGCTATGATCAGTGCGTTCTCTTGGCAAAACTCTATTAGCCTTTGCCCTGCTTCATTCTGTACTCCAAGGCCAAATTTGCCTGTTACTCCAGCTGTTTCTTGACTTCCTCCTTTTGCATTCCAGACCCCTATAATGAAAAGGACATCTTTTTTGGGTGTTAGTTCTAAAAGGTCTTGTAGGTCTTCATAGAACTGTTCAACTTCGGCTTCTTCAGCGTTACTGGTTGGGGAATAGGCGTGGATTACTGTAATATTGAACGGTTTGCCTTGGAAACGAACAGAGATCATTCTGTCGTTTTTGAGATTGCATCCAAGTACTGCATTTTGGCCTCTTTTGTTGACCATGATGGCTACTCCATTTCTTCTAAGGGATTCCTGCCCACAGTAGTAGATGTAATGGTCATCTGAGTTAAATTCACCTATTCCAGTCCATTTTAGTTCGCTGATTCCTAGAATGTCTATGTTCACTCTTCCCATTTCCTGTTTGACCACTTCCAATTTGCCTTCATTCATGGACCTAACATTCCAGGTTCCTATGCAGTATTGCTCCTTATAGCATCAGACCTTGCTTCTATTACCAGTCACATCCACAACTGGATATTGTTTTTGCTTTGGCTCCATCCCTTCATTCTTTCTGGAGTTATTTCTCCACCGATCTCCAGTAGCATACTGGGCACCTACCAACCTGGGGAATTCCTCACTCAGTATCCTATCATTTGCCAACAAAGGTCCGTCTGGTCAAGGCTATGGTTTTTCCCATGGTCATGTATGGATGTGAGAGTTGGACTGTGAAGAAAACTGATCACCGAAGAATTGATGCTTTTCAACTGTGGTGCTGGAGAAGACTCTTGAGAGTCCCTTGGACTGCACGGAGATCCAACCAGTCCATTCTAAAGGAGATCAGTCCTGGGTGTTCATTGGAAGGACTGATGCAAGCTGAAATTCCAATACTTTGGCCACCTCATGTGATGAGCTGACTCACTGGAAAAGACTCTGATGCTGGGAGGGACTGGGGGCAGTAGGAGAAGGGGACAACAGAGGATGAGATGGTTGGATGGCATCACCGACTCGATGGATGTGAGTTTGGGTAAACTCCTGGAGTTGGTGACGGACAGGGAGGCCTGGCGTGCTGTGATTCATGGGGTCCAAAGAGTCGGACACGACTGAGAGATTGAACTAACTATAAAGACAGAAAGTAGACTAATTTCTTCCTAGGGCTGGGGGAGGGATGGTAGATAAGAAGCAGGGTACATAACTTCTTTTCTTGGATAACAAAAAAGTTCCAAAGTTCGATTGTAGACCTTTGGGTCAGGAAGTTCCCCTGGAGAAGAAAATAGCAACCCAGTTTATCTCACTGTAGTATTAGTGATGGTAAACAAGGCTCTAGCAGGATAATTACAACAGTAGGCAGGGCAAGATAACTAATTGCTGCACATATTTTAATCTTCCTCTTCTTTATCAATTTGAGAGCTATATAATTGGAGTATTCTTTTGAATTCTATCCCTGAACTAATCTTTTGTTGTTGTTGTTGCTAATGCTTAATAAAAAGTTGACCTAAATATGAAGAAGTCTCAATTTCTGGGCCAGATATCATCAAAATCAGTCAACATTCCTTGGTCAGGTAACAGTGTGTGTGGTCCTAATAGAAACATTAGAATCATTTGAAGGAGTGCCTTGTCAAAATATACACATGACGACTCAACAGGGTGCTAAAACAAACAGCAGGGTTAGTTTGGGGATTCGGAGTGGCCATGTAAGCCACCATGGTAGAGAATCAAAGAAAACTGTAAATTCTATATATCCTGTCAGGTAAAAAGTGGAATATTACATTTTATCCGAAATCACGATGCCATTAATGTCAAAATATGCATGTTTGATACCTCTGTCTCCAGAGAGACAGAGAGAGATACATAGAAATACACACCCCCAAATAAATAAATTAACTTAGTTCAAATGGTAAATATTTCATGTGTTGGCTAGGGCATGAAAATAAACATTTCAAAACCACTCCATAAGCACCTTTTCATTGATTCAACAAATAACTGAATCTACTATGTGTCATCTTGTGCTCCAGGTAAAGTAGGAACACAGGCAAAGATAAGAGACAAAGCTAAGTCCATGCCCTAGAAGCTCAGTGGAAGCAGCAGACACTAAACACACTAACATATGCATACAGCAAAAATCTTCTAAAATGTAGGTGATCTCCCTTGAGAACAGAAAGCAGCTTTGTTTACTAATATAGTCATGACAAAGCTTCCCTCCAGGCCAAAAGTTAGGCAGATTTCCTTATGGCCCATTCTAAAATATTCTGGTTTCCATGTTCAGAGTTCCTCAGCTGTGGGGCCAATCCATTTTGTGTGCATCATCTACCTGGGCCCCATGGCATTGTGACTAAGGGTTTTCAAGGGAAAGGTAAATCTATACAAACATGAAGTCATGCCGCTTTGTGTGGTGTGACTAACAAAAGCCACCATCTGAGTCTCAGGATATTCATGCGCTTTGCCTGCATTCATAAAGTTGTAGCAGTCTAACTTCTTAGCTTGCAAGTATGGCAAAATGTAGGTCCCTTCAAGGTTGTTTATACAAATGCATGTGCGAGCATGCAGAGACATACATACACACACACATACATACACACACTTTAAGGATGTGATAAGAGCTAAGAATGCAATTAAGATAGGTAAGAGGGTAGCCCTGGAGAAGGCAATGGCACCCCACTCCAGTACTCTTGCCTGGAAAATCCCATGGACGGAGGAGCCTGGTAGGCTGCAATCCATGGGGTCGCTAAGAGTCGGACAGGACTGCGCGACTTGACTTTCACTTTTCCCTTTCATGCATTGGAGAAGGAAATAGCAACCCACTCCAGTGTTCTTGCCTGGAGAATCCCAGGGACGGGGAGCCTGGTGGGCTGCCGTCTATGGGGTCGCACAGAGTTGGACACGACTGAAGCGACTTAGCAGCAGCAGCACCAAGAGGGTAGCCCAATAGTGTTTTAAGGGAAGCAATTTTAGATAAGGTAGTCCATTGTACATACATGAAGAGGTGATATTAGATAGAGTGTAAAGTGAAACTGTTAGTCGCTCAGTCGTGTCAGACTCTTTGCAACCCCATGGATTGTAGCCCATCGGGCTCCTCTATTCATGAATTTCTTCAGGCAAAAATACTGGGGTGGGTACCATACCTTCTACAGGGGATATTCCTGACACAGGGATGGAACCCAGGTCTCCTGCACTGCAGGCAGATTCTTTACCATCTGAGCCACCAGGGAAACCTGATATAGGATAGGGATTCATTAAATCAACTGAAAGACTCATTCATGCAAAGATCTAAGGAAGCAGATTTCAGGCAGAAGAAAGAACAAACGCAAAAGCCCTAAGTCAGGAATAAAACGCCAAAAACACAAGTCTAAAGCTAGGTTCCAGCAGAGAGTGTGAAAAGAGGAGGTCAGAGAGGCAGGGCGGGGACTGAGTTTGAACGGTCCGATATACTATTGTAAAGAGTTCTCAGTGGAAGCCATTAAAAGCTTCTGAGCACGAACGGCCATCATCTTATCTACATGCTTTTAAAAGGTCTCTGTGGCTAGCAGGTGAAGAACTAACCGCATAGGGGAGAGGTGTGGGGATAAGAAGAACAGGCATGGAGGCAGGACGGCCTTTATCAGGCTACCCCAACAGTCCAGGTTTTGACCAGGATGGTGGTAGTTGAATTAGTAAGAAACATTCGGAATCTACTCATTTGAAAATGCAATCAAAACAGTAAGGTGAATTAATGGATGCATACAGGAATGGAGAAATAGGTGGCAACCAAGCACAGCAAAATAGTGGTAGACTCTAGGTGGGAATGTAAGTGTTCACTGTACCATCTTTCAGCTTTGTTATATGTTTGAAAATGCTTATGTCAAAATGTTGGAGAAAAATCACAAATACACACATAAAGTTGTAGGTATCAGGGTATATATTCCAAGGGGGTTATAAGTCGGATATGGGCTATGAGAACAAATCAAAAATGATTTCTAGTTTTGGATCACGAAAACTTCAATGAATGGTGATGCCATTTACTGAGCTGGAGATGACTGGAAAGAGGAGTAAATTCTATCCTGGGCTTGAGTTTGATATATTCATTTTTTTAATTATTTTATTGAGGTATAATCGCTGTATCCCATTATATTAGTTTCAGGTGTACAATACAATGATTTGCTATTTGTATACACTGGGAAGTGATCAGGCCAACAAACTAGTTACCGTTCGAGTTTGATATATTCTTATTAAATACCAAGCAAAGATGTCATGTGGTCAGCTGGATATGTCAAGTAATATATTGACACTGGAGATACAAAGATATATAGAAGAGCCACGTTCTAGTCTCATGGAACTAATATTCTTCCCACACATGATAAGGGCAATTTGAGAAGTATCAGCATGAAGGATTTAAAACCTGTGACCAAATGAAAGATATTAAGTACTAGGTGCAAACAGAGCAAAATAAGAAAACACTAAGGATTGAAATCTAGATTATGCCAATATTGTTTTGAGTTTAAGACAGGTTTGGGGGGTTGAATATGCTACACTTCTGGCTTCCAAGGTGGTGCAGTGGTTAAGAATCCACTGCAGATGGATTCTTATGAATGAAGGAGATGCAGGTTCAATCCCTGCATAAGGAAGATCCCTTGGAGTGGGAAATGACAACCCACTCCAGTATTCTTGCCTGGAAAATTCCATGGAGAGACGATCCTGCTGGGCTCCAGTCCGTGGGGTCACAAAGAGTCAGACATGACTGAGCATGCACCCATAAGCATACACACAATACACTTTAGATACTATATTAAGATTTCTACTATGCTGAAACATTGTAAGAGTTTATGGAAATTTCCCCTTAAAATATTTTATCATCAGCCATTTATGCTTTATTCAATAATTTAAAAGAAGAAAATCATTATCAATATCAATGTATTTGATTTAGGTTGATAAGTCTATATCTGGAAACACTGTAAGAAACATAACAACACTCCTCTTTGAAGACAAATATATAAAATAGCACTCTATAACTTTCTGGTTGAACTCACATCTGTAGACTTCTGTCTGCCAAAACTGGAAAAAGAACTACATAAGTTTGCATAAAGCTAGACAGGACGGTAAAATAAAACTGATGTCAAGGTCCCAACTGGGTATGTCCAAAGTTAAAATATTATTAACATCATCTCCTTTAAATGCAGATTTTCTAAACTGTTATCCAAGAAACACTATCACCTATTTTCCTCACTCTTCAAATGTTTCTATGATTCCTTCCACTGGGTCCCAAAAAGAAGAAGGAGGCGGGGAAGGAAGAAATGGAGGAGGAGGAAATGATGGAGGGAAACAGGAGGAGCAAGAGATAGAGGAGAACTAGGAGAAGAAGTAAAAGAAAATGTTTTCTTCTAACTCTTCATAAACCAAATTGCACAAAGGAAGTAAATAAGTATCTCTTATAGACTGCAGGAACTGTTGGAAGCAGATGTCAACTGGACACAAAGAGTCAGACATGAAGAAGCTACATATAGACGCTCCTTTCATTACTATATATGTACCCAAATGGAAGCAATGTCCTTGGACACCCATATTTTTATTAAAAGGATGCTGTTTTATACAGGTAGCTCAAGGATGTCATGGCTAGAATTGCTCTTTTTGTATAATCATGATCTTTTTTCCTTTGAGATACTCTTTTTTTCATGTTTTAAGAAACGCTTTTGGTTTATGGTCCACATGTTGTCTAGAATCAAAGGTTATTCAAACAAAGCCAATTTAAACGTGATATTAGTGCATAGTTGCGCGAAGAAATTTCAGGTTACTTATAGGCAATTTAAGTACTGAAATGGACTACATATGGCTAGGATAATGAGCCCATTACTGAAAAAAGCACTTTAGCAAAATGCATAAACCTATATGAGATTATACATCTGCACGACGCACACAGATCATCTTTATCTCCCCAAATATCACATGTGCCATTTTCATTTTAGAATAGTTAGGGACAAGAAACTATTTTTATTTTAAAAACATAATTTTTACCAGTTCTCAAAAATTATCAAATTGACACAATGCATGAAATATGGATATAATCAAACAGTCTCGTGATGGTTCCTATTAGTTCCCTGTAAACGATTACAAAACCATATTTCTGTATTTAAAAATACAGAAAATCTGGAGAACAAAGACTAAACTCAATACATATTCACATACATAACCACAAAAGAAAAATCTGCAGCTGGATAATTAATCTGTATTGAATGACAGTCTTTATTTATGTCCCAATATAAAAGTTTGTCTGTAGTTCTCCACTAACTTAATTTTTATTCTCTGTGGGTTCCTACAGACATAAGATACGAAAAAATCATAATATTTGCACATAACTTCCATGAGGATGCAAAAGTCTAACATTTTTCATATACCATAAAAATGCACATATAAATAACCCACCAAGCAAATTTCAATGCAAATCTATGTATCATTTGTCACTGAATAAAATTAATTTCTGTGTCTACCACAAGGAAAGTCAGTATATCTTTGAAATGGTACAAGCTTCTCTAAATTTGAAATTCATGGGGAGAATAAGCACATGCTTCTAAGAAGGATAATAAGTAAACAGAAATCATCGAGCCCTGGAAAAGTCAGAAAGCTCAGAGATCCTACAAACCAACTCCCTCATTATACATGTGAACATGCAATCCCAGTGTGCTGAAACAGCCTAGAGGGCACTGTTGCCTACATCCCAAATTTTCAACAATCCCCATGGAGGGGCTGTCATCATTCAAGAGTAAATCAAAGGCAATCCAATGTCAAATGTATCACTTACGTACTAATTCAATAAGTGTCCACAGTTTCCACTGCTTTGGACATAGTAGATGCTAAATAGAAAAACTAGTTTCACACACACAACAATTTACTATTACCTTTTCAATTCTTCCACCCTGGGCATTTTTCACTACTTTACCATGAATTTTGCTGCACAATTATGGCCCAAACACAAACTACCCCTGTAATCTATATTATTAAGTCAGAACAAAGGTCCTAGGTATATGTATGGGGCTGGAGGGACAGGGTGGGGGAAAGAAGGAAGGAAATAAGGGACAGAGGAATAGGGTGGGGGCTAGGGCAGTAGGGAGGGCAAGGAGGGGAGAAATGATGTCTTGCTACTGCTGTTCCAGCAAACTGGTTAATTGCATTTGTTTCATATATCTCCAAACACCCCTGTACATGAATTACATTCTGTAACACCAAGCTCTTCGGATTCCCTGTCACTTCCACTGAGCAATTTAATTGTATTCCTCCTAGCTACACAATGACTCCAAAACAAAAAAAAAAATTGATAATTCTGTAGTCTAATATATAGTTTACACATATATTTCTGGTATTGAAATATACAAATTCAGGCTTTTGAGGATATATTATCCAAAAAGTTATACCAAAGTCTTCTTATGATGATAATCAAGACACCTGGGACAATTCCGTAAACCTTTTTGTTCTGGTCATGTAAATATACTACTAAGGTAAATGTATTGAAGAAAATGTCTGGTGAATGGTTAGATATGATTATAGATATTATCATGGTATAATCCAAAGTGATTAATTCCTATGCAGCTACAACTTAAAAAGGAAAAAAGAAAAAAAAAAAAAAGCAGTGTGTCCACATGAATGCCTTGCCTACTATCGCTGGGGGGCATAGGTACTCCTGTAGTCCAGGATAGAAAACAGCCACTTGACAGTAGGCAAGCTCATCTGTATTGCCTTATGTTTACAGAAAGGTTTCCTTTTTGAGTCTGATACATCGCGCTCTGGACAGCAGCAGCAGCTGCCAGGAACAAAGTTAGCTTCTACAGGCGAGCAAAAATAGGCAGTGTTCCAAATAATGACTTCGTCCACAATGCAAATTCTGGAAGAAAGTTGATGCAGCAACAAGCTACTATGATGGCTCAAGTATCTGGGCCAATACACCTCAGAATTTTTATACGTACAGTCATTAAAAATCTAAAGTATGACAATCCACAAAGGCAGGCAAAAAATACCATGCTCTAATCTCTTTGAGACCAATTCTGTCCAGCGAAGTGAAAATTAAAGTCGCTAGAAGGTGACTACCAAATGTTCTTCTGACATTCTCCTTTGGAACAAACAGAAAAAGCGCCTTAATGATTACTTCCACTCATCATTCACAAGAGCTACAAAAAAAAGGATTTTGCAATCCTCCCACAGGAAACTGACATCCTGTGAAACTATCCCAGGAAACCAAATCCGAACAAAAGACAGGAGAGGCAGAGAGAGAAAGCTGTCTGCTCGACAGACTGACTCAACCTAGAGGGAGACACCTAGAGTACCTGTTTGAGATCCCCATTGTGTTTGCCACTGGGGACTGATTTGAGTGTTCTGAGCCCCAGGGCCAGCCCACAGCTTCTGCTTCCCCCTTCCTGGAGCCTCGCCCAGTCTTACTTTTGACAGTTTTCTCCCTATGATCTAAATCTTCATTCTGCTATCCCCCTAGGGGAACACTCACCAACACACAGGTGATACACTGATTCGAGTTACCTGTGTCTCAAATTCCTAACCCACTGAACCTTCACGGGGTGTCTATGACTTACTAAGAATCTCTAAACCAAAGTTCAGATAGAAGAACAAACCAACCCCAAAGGGAGAGCAAGCCCCATGCTATTAGACTGGTTAAAGAGACTTACTTTCATATTTCTTTTTTCTAACAAAACTGAGAGCCCATCATTTATTACCCAACTCATTAATTAATTACAATAGGTGAGTCCTAACACGTTCCACTTGCAGCAGTTTAGAAACAAAAGACTTAAAACCTCTGCTCCCCCAAAGCTCCCATGCCTGGCCAAAAGGCACCGACAGATATAATGTCATTTTTATTTACAGCCCACATCCGACTCGGAGAGAAATGTTTCTGGGGGGTGAGGAACAAGATAAAAGCATTTTAACTTACCATCAACCCGAACATATAAAAATCCACAGAGCAGTAGTTGTGTAAACATCAGCCGACTCATTTTGACATATTAAAAAGGATCCAGATTGCTTAAGAAACCAATCCCAGAGAGCAAAAAGTACAAAAATAAGTATCAAAAAAAGAGGTAGGTCCAAAGTTTAGACTCTTCCTAGATGCTAATTAAAGTCGAGAAGAGCAAATGGCAAGATCAGAAGGGGAGAGTGGCGAGGTGTTGAAGGGCGCACGTTTGGATCCATCCAAATTAACCGAGGGCGCGTCAAAGGCTGCTGGATTTCCACACTCTGGCTTCCTAAATTCCCACGAATTCAGCCCAGCCGGAGGGGGTTATTCGAGTGTGTCTAACCCTCTCTCCTCAGGCTCCATGGCAATCCAAAGCCAAGTTCTTTCTTCAGAAGTCAAGAAGATGAAGGGGGGTCGGGGGGAGGAAAAAGACCTAATTCCTAGAAAGTGTTCCACAAACTTGCCAGCGCGCTGCCGAAAAAGAACATTGGCCTGCCCACTGGTTTCCTTTCCCCCGGCGTCCGTCTCGGTAGCCGCTGCACGTCCCGAGTTTTGTCACTTAACTTCCATAATAAGGATGTGTCAGAGCACCACTTGGCAGGCGGCCCGACTCGGCCAGCCTCTCCTCCGCCACCTCGTAGCCTCCCTCCACCGCTCACGTTTCCAAAAGAGAGGCACAGAGAGATCGGGACGAGTCGGGTGGAGAATGCGAACTCCTGCGTGGTGGGGCGGCGGGGAGAGAGCAGAGGAAGCTGCGAGGCAGGGGAGGGGCCGGGCGGGGGCTGCGGCCACCCCCCGCGGCGCCGCCTCCCCGCGCCCGCGGGCCCGCGCGGCGGCGGCCGGGAGCCGGGCGGCGGAGCTGAGCCCGGGAGTCCGGGCGCGGGAGAGCCGGGGAGCGAGCGCGCGGGCCCGCCGCCCGCAGGGGTCCAGCCGCCAGGCCCCCCGGGCCGGCCTCCGCTGCTCCCGCCGCCACGCAGCGGAGCGTCCGCCTCCTCCTGCAGCTGCCGCGGGTGGAAGGACTCAGAGGAGGGAAGGCGAGGAGGCGGGAGGGCCAGGAATGAAAGCTTCTTGGAGTCGGCCCGGGGGAGGGGAGGGGGCGCGGGCGAGGAGGGGTGCTCCGAGCCTGCACCTCCACACTCCGCCACCCGCCGGCACAGGGCGACGGCCGCCCGCTGGGCAGAGGGGCCAGGGGAGCCGGAAAGCCCAGAGTCCGAGCGGGACGGAAATTAACAAATCCGGAGCCGAGGCCACCGGGCCACTCCTTCCCCTTCCCTGTGCCGCCCCGTCCCCCGCTCCTTCCCGCCTCGGGAGGGGAGAGGTGGGCTCGAGCCTCCTGCTCCTCGCCGCGTCCAGTTTAATGGGCAGGTAATTTTCTCGGTGAGTGATTTCATGGAAGCGCTTCCTAATTATTCAGCCCTCCAGTCTGCCGGAGATGCACGCGCTTTCTGGAAAAAGATCATCCTCCCGGACCTAGGGCGCAGCCTCATTACCGGTTAAAATCACACAAACATTCACCGTTCACCTTTTAGCAGAATAAGAAGCTGAGTGGGAGGGAGGAAAGGAAAGGTAACAATATAACCACCTTTCGGAGTGGAAAGGTTGTGTGGGGGTGCTCTCTCGGTGGTTAAAAAGGCGCAAGAAAGAAACCGGGTGTGGGGCGGGTGGGGGTCGTACAGAAATCTCCAGTCTCTCCTGACCAGTTTTAGCCAAGATCTACGACCCCCTGAGGAATCCCCGGGGGAGGGGGAAGGGTGATATCCCCTCTTCTGTTTGTTACGCAGTTGCTTTATGACCCCCTCAAAGATGAGTTTGACGTGGGATGGTGGGATGCTAGGGAGTTCCGCAGAAAACGCCTGGGGTGAAGAGAAGACAGGGGATCAGGGGGACGGGAGCGGTACCCGAAGTCCTCACCATCCAGAGACTAGTACCTCTGAAAGGAAATTCGGAAAACACACTATCAGGGAAAGCTGAAAACCCAACTGAGCTAACGAAGCTCAAAAACAGCCGAATTCCAGCTCAGAAATGAGAAAATCCTGAAAATTAAGGTAGAACCCACCAAGTGAATGCCATTCAGGACCGGAATGATTAAGGCAGGCCACGTTAGATCAAAGAGGTCTAGTGTCTGCGGAGCCGCCGGTGTGGCCGTGTGGGCCAGCCCACGTGTGATCAGAGGCTCGCTGGTAAGCTGTTTGATGCTTGTTCGGATGATTACAAGGCGGGTTATACGAACTCACGCAGGTTCCCGAGTCGAGTTAAAAGCTGGATGGTGAATCTTTAGTTCCCTCTACTGGAAAACGTTAGAAAAGATTCTCTCTGTCTGTGGCCTTGTGAAGCAGTTTGAAGAAGAGCCTTTGTTTGGTGGTACATTTTGGTTTTGCCACTCAGTTTAGCTCTCTCTTGCCTATTATGGATGTGAAAGTATGTGTTTCAAAAAAAAAAAAAAAATGACCAGTGACACTCAAGTAATTTGGAGAGTTTTTATGGCATCTCTGCATGCTTGAAAATTATGGTAATGAAACAGTCTTGCAAAAGAATAAAACAAGCCACTTTTCTTGTGAAGCATTAAGAGTAATTTCAGCACACTTTTGATATACATTATTTAGTTGCTTTTTTTAAAAAAAGTGCATTAGTGTGCTGAAGTTAAATCACTTGAATTTTCACAGTAATGATTCTGAATGTATTATTCTTTTACCTCTCTATGAAAAAAAAGGGGGGGGAGGATGGGAGAGGAAAACTAGACAAGTTAGCATGCTTTATTTTTCCCCAAAGGGCCAAGTCTAACTTAAATGATATGGTCATGGGAATCCTCAAAATTCTTTGGATTAATATTTCTCTAATCTATCGTTAATATTTCCAAGTAATTAATAACTTTAAATTTTTCGTTTTAAACATTCTGACTAGATTTAAAGTCAGGAATTAAAAAGTCTACTTCATTCCTCCAAATAATGTACTACCACTACCACCCATCCCCAATCTCTATCAGAAAGGAGTCAAAATTCTTTTCTGTTATTGTTTAGTTGCTAAGTCCAACTCTTGCAACTCCATGTACAGTAGCCTGCCAGGCTCCTCTGTCCATGGGATTCTCCAGGCAAGAATACTGCAGTGAATTGCCATTTCCTTCTCCAGGGAATCTTCCCAACCTAGGGATCAAATCCTTGTCTCCTGCACGCCTTTCTTGCATTGCATGTATTACCACTGAGCCACCAGGGAAGCCCAAGTCAAATTTTCTTACATGGACACAATAAAAAATATTCTGAAAGTAAAGTCTCCTTAATAATAAGGCAGAAATTAACAAATCATGTAGACTTAAAAACTCTTTAATTTTAACATAGATCTCAGAAAGGAAGATATTGGACATTTCCTCTGGAACCGTTTTCTCCTGGTATTCATTTGGAGTGCAAAAGATAGATTTAACTTCATATTGGTTAGACTCGTCATCTGCAAATGCCTTTCCTTAGGTGATCTATAAAATCATTCTGAGGCAGAAAGGTGTGTGGGGGAAGCTGCAGGAGAGTAGGTTGAAAGAGAATGTTCTCTGGGACAGAAAAGTGTTACCTCATATCTCACAGAAATTTGTCCTTGTGTAGAGTATGACAAATGACCTCATACAAAGAAAAGGTTGATTTAAGACACATTCCTTTGGTTATATTTATTTGGTATTCTGGACTAACCATCATCATTTTTAAAGTAACTTAATGATTTGGGGAGGGGGTGTGCCTTATGTCTTGCTTAGTTCACTGACCAGAAATGGAACCCTAGCTCTCTAAGTAGAAGTTCATGTCTTAAGCACTGAACTGCCAGGGGAGTTCCCCAAGTATCATCATTTTGCATTCATACTTTTCCTAAGAAAGTGACAAGGCACACCACTGGTTTCAATCCAGTGGCATCTTTTTGTCTTTTTGCAATACACTACTTTCGTTATGTAATAATGTCTGTTGTTCAGTTGCTAAATCATGTCCAACTCTCTGAGACACCATGGACTGCAGCATGCCATACTTCCCTGTCCTTCACCATCTCCTGGAGCTTGCTCAAACTCATGTTCATTGAGTCAGTGATGCCATCCAACAATCTCATCCTCTGTTGCCCCTTCTCCTCTTGCCCTAAATCTTATAATATCTGTTGCAAAGGAATTTGGGGGAGAGGGGCCTATGTATTGTGATTTTTCTTGAAGGTAAGTTCATAAATGGTACTTAAAAGAATACTTTGTCAGTATCTCATTTGATACAAAATGTGACCAAGGAAAACTGATGATCATTTTTATATGAGATACAAGAATCTCATACTAAGTGATGGTTCAAGATAATGACCAAAACTCACACACTCTACAGACAAAAATATCATATGGACAAAAATAAGTCCACTGCAGTGTTCTTCGGCTTCCCTTGTGGATCAGTTGGTAAAGAATCCTCCTGCGGTGCAGGAGACCTGGGTTCAGTCCCTGGGTGGGGAAGATCCCCTGGTGAAGGGAAAGACTACCCACTCCAGTATTCTGGCCTAGAGAATTCCAAGAACTGTATAGTCCATAAGGTCACAAAGAGTCAGACATGACTAAGCAACATTCACTTTTACATTTCTATTAAATTTAACACATTTTTAGTGAGCATTGTCTATGGAAGAAACTGATTTCTCACTGTTTTTCTGAAAGGAAAATTTTTAAAACCTAAACTTTATAGTAGATGTTGGAAATTCAATTTTAGCAGTTTTTAGATTAAAAAAAAATTTTAGGTTTTCATTAAGACAAAGCCAGAAATAGCTTAGAACAGTGAAGCACCCCACCACCAAATTGAAAGGTTTAAGATACAGAATTTTAGATGGGTACTTGGCTTCAATATATTTCCAAATATCAATTGTGTTTTTCTCTTTTTTATTCTCTAAACAAGCAGGTGAATAGAGAAATGTATGTGGAAATCTAGGCTCCTTTTATGTAAAACTTGGAATCATATTATTAGGTGCTCAAAATGTGCCTGCCAGACAAAGATATATTTTAATACATCTAAAGAAATCTATGGGTTATTTCCTGGTGGCTCAGACGGTAAGAGGCTGCAATGAACCTTAATTGAAGTAAAGTGATCAAATGGAGTTCTTTGTGATTGCATTTTTGAGTTGCCTTTTCTGGAGAACCATAAAATACTCATGTGAAGGAAATCTGCAAAGTATAAGATATAAAATATTAAATATTTGTTTTCCATATTTGTTTGTTTATTTGTTCCATAAATATTTGTTTTCTGAGCCCCAAAGTATGTGGTATAATTTGAAAAACCCCAAACTAATTTTTTTTACTCTTTCCAACATGCCCTCATTATAGTTGAAAGTTTGTATACATGGGCAAATTGATCTATGCTCATAATTTCAATATCTACTGCAATGTGGTAAGCACTTGCTATAACTTGCCAGGAATTGTTCTAGTTTTTAAACATTCATTAAATCATTTAAGGCCTATGAGAACCTTGTGTGGTCATTACTCCCATTGTACAAATGAGCAAACTCTACATTGAAATTTAGATATCTAACCTGAATTAATAAAAAGGGCAATCTTCCTCTGAATCCTGATCTCTATAAAATCTATGCTTCTAAGTATTTTTAAAACATCTTCCACATTGCAAAAACATTGTAACACTTTAATAAATTGCTTTGATTGATTAAGATTAGGTACACTAAACAAACAGAAATACATAATCAACTTTTGTTTCCAAACTTGAAGAAT
The DNA here is from genome assembly GCF_049115385.1 of Moschus berezovskii. NCBI lineage: Eukaryota > Metazoa > Chordata > Mammalia > Artiodactyla > Moschidae > Moschus > Moschus berezovskii. Next base: position 43,477,009 of record NC_142460.1, on the reverse strand, counting down.
CCTTTTACAGCCAAAAGACCATTCCTTATCAGTTCAGTTTGAAATTTTTTATGTATGATAAGATTGTCTTACCATACTATGCAGAAACACCACATTTACATGAAATGTATAGGTTACTATCTATAAAAGGACATAGAACAATTAAAATAAGTGAAGCATTAAAAATCCAGATCAGAGAAGAATGATTCATTTGCTCTTATGTTTTTTATTTTTTTTATTACACTCCAGCTCCTTTCAAAATGATTTGAGGGAGCCAAGATAAATTGCATATTGTTCTTCTGAAATATGTTCTAAGTATCCTGTTTCAATCAATTCATTTTCAATATTCACTCATACTTCACTATATGTAATCAGTCTGCCTCGCTGTATCTAACCATGATTAGTACTTTTAATACATGACATGGAGTTTTTTAAAATATTCCATTTTTAGAGATATGAGATTTAAATGACTGAAATGTAACAATATTTCACAAAAGCAAAGTATTTTCTACCAAATACCATCATTTGTCATCAAAGAGTTTATCTTGTTTTAGAATTAAAATTAATTCAGAAAATCATTTTCTATCTTGATTGAAACCTTTAGTGATGCTTTCAAACACTACCTGCCGCTGCTGCTGCTAAGTCACTTCAGTCGTGTCCGACTCTGTGTGACCCCATAGATGGAAGCCCACCAGGCTACCTGGTCCCTGGGATTCTCCAGGCAAGAACACTGGAGTGGGCTGCCATTTCCTTCTCTAATGTGTGAAAGTGAAAAGTGAAGTCGCTCAGTCGTGTCCGACCCTTAGCGACCCCACAGACTGCAGCCCACCAGGCTCCTCCATCCATGGGATTTTCCAGGCAAGAGTACTGGACTGCAGCCTACCAGGCTATTAAATAAAATACTATAGAAAGTAATAAATAATATTGAAGCATAATTTCTCTAAGTATGTATATCTTAAAATTTAGAATTTTGAAAACACACAATGGCACAGTGGTAAAGAATCCATCTGGCAGTGCATGAGATGCAGGAGGCACAGGTTCAGTCCCTGGGTCAGGAAGATCCCTGGAGAAGGAAATGGCAACCCACTCCAGTATTCTTGCCTGGGAAATCCCATGGACAGAGTAGCCTGATGGGCTACACTGCATGGGGTTGCAAAGAGTTGGATGCCACTGAGCACCTGAGCACAAAGGTATCTCTGATGCAGTTTTATCTCCGTAGTGTCAGTAGACCTCATTGTGAGGTTGTTCATTTCCCCCTCCCTCTGTATAGGTAATCTATGAAATCACAACCTTGGCCATACATTTAAAAGTAGGTCTCTGGTGGGGAAGATAACCTCTCATCTAGATTAGGAAAGTGTTTTTAAAATAAGCAAAACTGTCAATCTCACAAAGTTGTAAATTATTTTCAGGTGACCCTCTATCTTTGTGGCCTCTGACCGTGAGAGGCTAGGCTTCTTATCCCTAGATAGTCTTTTTCTGCTCCTTATTTTATCATCTCTATTTAAAGCTCTCAAGTGCTAATTTTAGTTATACAGTCTAATTTCAGTGATGTTAAATAATACACTTTTTGCTATTTTTGCACCACAACATCATGAACCCAAGAAAAACCCTTTGATTTTTTGCCAAACTATTCCAAGTCCATCTGCTCCAATCTGGGCTTTTTGTATAATTGAATTTTAGCATCACATAACTGTAATCCTAATAAGGTGTTTTTTTTTAAATCCAAAACAGAATTTTTGTTGTTCTTAAGAATAAAGAATTATCAAAGATTTAGGAAAAGATTCATCATACCTACAGATCCCAAATTTTTAGTTATATTGGCTCACTGAGTTGTCTTTCAGTCTATTTACTAATGAATTTTTCAAATTCAAAAGAAGTTGCTTATTGTCTCTTACAATAATATCATGGAATTAATCCAAGGGCACATGTAATCCAATTGAACTGCCTAAGGTTCTGTCATAAAGAAGAACTAATCTGTTTAGGACGGATTCTGATTTTCTTCCAATATCCAAATTATCTTATATCTGCCTGATAAAATAACTTCTGACCACCTATAGAGTTCTTGAAGTCCTTTTACAACAAACACTGTGTTTTTAGTTATTCAGTACCATCAGGGAGTGTGCTGCTGCTGCTGCTAATTCACTTCAGTCGTGTCCGACTCTTCACGACCCCAGGGACTGCAGCCTACTAGACTCCTCCGTCCATGGGATTTTCCAGGCAAGAGTACTGGAGTGGGTCGCCAGTGCCTTCTCCGTCAGGGAGTGTAGGTAATATAATTTTACTTAAAAAAATGAGAGATGTAAGACACATTGTCTTACTAAAGTGAAATATCTGGAAATATCATCATGGTCCAAATTTAGAAACAAACCTGCAAATGAAGGTATAATATGACATATAAAGTACTTCATATCAAAATATTTCAATTTAGATGAAAATTCTCTAAAGCAGTTTCTACTGATTAATCGTTTACTAAAAAGCAAGATAGATGTAAGTGATTTTTGTTTTCTGAGTAATTTTGGCTTTTCTATTATATACTAATACTAATGTAAAGGGATCCAAAAATCAAATCGTTAAGATTGAAAAATGCTACTGTAGTTTTTGATAATTTCATACAAGTGGTATGGTCCTTATATCACATTGGCTTGTTTCAACTTTTAATATATCTTATTTTCAATGACTAGTTCTTTATACTTAGTAGGAATATACAATTTTAATAAGTTTACATTGTATCTAAGATATATTGAGTAACTAAAAATTAACTTAAAATAATTTTTAGCAATAAGAGAATTATTACACCAAATTTCTGTTCTTTAATTTTTCATTTTTTCAAAGGCCACTTATCTACAATCCTTCCCTTCAGCAATCTGGCAAACATGACAATTTGAAGCACTGATTGGTATAGACAGGGTCAGTGAATATTATATAGTATGATGAACACTGAGGGTTACTTTGAAGCTTATCTCTACATCAGCCTTAAATTCAAGTTATTACTTGGCTATTATTTTGTTCCTCACTTCTCTACTTCCCACCAAAAACATACATTAAAAATACATTCTGTCACAAAGCTGGAACAGCATTTATAGGGATGCTGCTACTGCTGCTGCTAAGTCGCTCCAGTTGTGTCCGACTCTGTGCGTCCCCATAGACGACAGCCCACTGGGCTCTCCTGTCCCTGGGATTCTCCAGGCAAGAACACTGGAGTGGGTTGCCATTGCCTTCTCCAATTTATAGGGAGACTGGTAGTCTATTTTCCAGCTTTGGTTCTGAATCATGTTTAATTATCAAAAAAGATACAAAATATTTTATTTTAATATTTCCAGAGATTTTTACAGTATTTTTAAGTAAACCTTTCACTCATCATTGGGGAAATTTTGGTCTTCTGCAGTCTGACTGTGGAGTAGCATTTCTATTCCATTATCCCTGGGAGAAGAAGGAATGATGAATGAATACCTGACAGGGGAGGTTTTAGAGCATGCTGGCTTAGCATGCTAGATCTACTCTGGAACAAGTAGATCTAGATTCTGATCTTGGTTATCAAACTTACAGTGTGATCTTAACAATCATCTCAGCCATAAAACAGAGATTAAAATAGTGCCTACTCAGAAGGGTATATGAATGATGGTTTTAAGGAACTTGGTACAGTGTACATCTTAACTGGTTTCCAACACTTATGGCACTGGAATGTACTATTGAATCTCCATCATGGTGGTAGAGAGGGTGCTGTATGTTAATCTAGAATCATCTTCTTCCACAAACTTTCCAACTCTCTTGTTAGTAGATATCATGGAACTGAGATGCAGCCAATGAAATGCGAGCACATCTGGGACTGGCTTCTAAAGTAGCTCCTGTTCCATCCCAGACTCTTTTTTCAGTCATTCATTGGATGGCCAAACCTGTGTAAAACACCAATCCACCTGTTGGGATAAATGGATCCCAGAATATGTATGTAGAATGAATGATCATACTGTCTCCAAAATGTTTCGCACACTGAACTGAACAATAAATAACTTATTATTAAAGTTACTAAAGTATTGAAGTATTTATATTTTTATATATTTATATTCTTTGTTTTAGCACTAAAACTATTCTGAAAACTATAATCAGCTACTTTGAATATCGTCTAAAGTTTAAATGGAAATGTGGTATTTATTTTCTAACTTTTAGGAACTGTGGCAAGCACTGCAAGAAGTCCTTTATATTGAATGTCATTTAATTATCACAAAGCACATAAGGGTGATATTACTTTTAGCCCCTCAGTTCAGATTAATGAAAACTCAAACTGGTGAAAAGTATGAAAACATCGAAGCAAGGCCTGATGCTGTAAACAGCAATATTGCATAGGAACCTGGAACGTTAGGTCCATGGATCAAGGCAAATTGGAAGTGGTCAAACAGGAGATGGCAAGAGTGAACGTCGACATTCTAGGAATCAGCAAACTAAAATGGACTAGAATGGGTGAATTTAACTCAGATGACCATTATATCTACTACTATGGGCAGGAATCCCTTAGAAGAAATGGAGTAGCCGTCATGGTCAACAAATGAGTCTGAAATGCAGTGCTTGGATGCAATCTCAAAAATGACAGAATGATCTCTGTTCATTTCCAAGGCAAACCATTCAATATCACGGTAATCTAAGCCTATGCCCCAACCAGTAACACTGAAGAAGCTGAAGTTGAACGGTTCTATGAAGACCTACAAGACGTTTTAGAACTAACACCCAAAAAAGACGTCCTTTTCATTATAGGGCACTGGAATCCAAAAGGAGAAAGTCAAGAAACACCTGGAGTAACAGGCAAATTTGACCTTAGAGTACAAAATGAAGCAAGGCAAAGACTCATAGAGTTTTGCTAAAAGAACGCACTGGTCATAGCAAACACCCTCTTCCAACAACACAAGAGAAGACTCTACACATGGACGTCATCAGATGGCCAACACCAAAATCAGATTGATTATATTCTTTGCAGCCAAAGATGGAGAAGCTCTATACAGTCAGCAAAAACAAGACCGGGAGCTGACTGTGGCTCAGGTCATGAGCTCCTTATTGTCAAATTCAGATTTAAATAGAAGAAAGTAGGGAAAACCACTAGACCATTCAGGTATGACCTAAATCAAATTGCTTATGATTATACAGTGGAAGTGAGAAATAGATTTAAGGGACTAGATCTGATAGAGTGCCTGATGAACTATGGATGGAGGTTTGTGACATTGTACAGGAGACAGGGATCAAGACCATCCCCATGGAAAAGAAATGCAGAAAAGCAAAATGGCTGTCTGAGACGGCCTTACAAATAGCTGTGAAAAGAAGAGAAGGGAAAAGCAAATAAGAAAAGGAAAGATATAAACATCTGAATGCAGAGTTCCGAAGAATAGCAAGAAGAGATAAGAAAGACTTCCTCAGCAATCAATCCAAAGAAAGAGAGGAAAACAACATGATGGGAAAGACTAGAGATCACTTCAAAAACATTAGAGATACCAAGGGAACATTTCATGCAAAGATGGGCTCAATAAAGGACAGAAATTGTATGGACCCAACAGAAGCAGAAGATATTAAGTAGAGGTGGCAAGAATACGCAGAAGAACTGCACAGAAAAGATCTTCACAACCCAGATAATCACGATGGTGTGATCACTCACCTAGAGCCAGACATCCTGGAATGTGAAGTCAAGTGGGCCTTTGAAACCATCACTACGAACAAAGCTAGTGGAGGTGAAGGAATTCCAGTTGAGCTACTTCAAATCCTGAAAGATAATACTGTGAAAGTGCTGCACTCAATATGCCAGCAAATTTGGAAAACTCAGCAGTGGTCACAGGACTGGAAAAGGTCACTTTTCATTCCAATCCCAAAGAAAGGCAACGCCAAAGAATGCTCAAACTACTGCACAATTGCACCCATCTCACATGCTGCCAAAGTAATGCTCAAAATTCTCCAATCCAGGCTTCAGCAATACGTGAGGCATGAACTTCCAGATGTTTAAGCTGGTTTTAGAAAAGGCAGAGGAACCAGAAATCAAATTCTCAACATCTGCTGAATCATTGAAAAAGCAAGAGAGTTCCAGAAAAACATCTATTTCTGCTTTATTGACTATGCCAAAGCCTTTGACTGTGTGGATCATGATAAACTGTGGAAAATTCTGAAAGAGATGGGAATACCAGACCACCTGACCTGCCTCTTGAGAAACCTATATGCAGGTCAGGAAGCAACAGTTAGAACTGGACATGGAACAACAGACTGGTTCCAAATAGGAAAAGGAGTACGTCAAGGCTGTCTATGGTCACCTTGCTTATTTAACTTAAATGCAGAATACATCATGAGGAACGCTGGGCTGGAAGAAGCACAAGCTGGAATCAAGATGGCCAGGAGAAATATCAATAACCTCAAATATGCAGATGACATCACCCTTATGGCAGAAAGTGAAGAAGAACTAAAGAGTCTCTTGATGAAAGTGAAAGAGGAGAGTGAAAACGTTGGCTTAAAGTTCAACATTCAGAAAACTAAGATCGTGGCATCTGGTCCCATCACTTCATGGGAAATAGATGGAAAAACAGTGGAAACAGTGTCAGACTGTTTTTTAGGGCTCCAAAATCACTGCAGATGGTGATTGCAGCCATGAAATTTAGAGACGTTTACCCCTTGGAAAGAAAGTTTTGACCAACCTAGATAGCATATTAAAAAGCACAGACATTACTTTGCCAACAAAGGTCCATCTAATCAAGGCTATGGTTTTTCCAGTGGGTCATGTATGGATGTGAGAGTTGGACTGTGAAGAAAACTGATCGCCGAAGAATTGATGCTTTTGAACTGTGCTGTTGGAGACGACTCTTGTAAGTCCCTTGGACTGCAAGGAGATCCAACCAGTCCATCCTAAAGGAGATCAGTCCTGGGTGTTCATTAGAAGGACTGATGCTAAAGCTGAAACTCCAATACTTAGGCCACCTCATGCAAAGAGTTGATTCATTGTAAAGACCCTGATGCTGGGAAGGATTGAGGGCAGGAGGAGAAGGAGACAGCAGAGGATGAGATGGCTGGATGTCATCACCGACCAGATGGACATGAGTTTGTGTGAACTCCAGGAGTTGTTGATAGACAGGGAGGCCTGGCCTGCTGTGAGTCATATAGTCAGAAGGAGTCGGACACAATTGAGCTACTGAGCTGAACTGAACTGATTAAAACATCATTCTTTGAAGCTGAGACTCATATTCCAGTTTAACAAAGCCTGTGGTATCACCCAAGATAGACTAGGTTTCCCTATGATAGAGTTTCTCAATCTTTTTTTGCTGTTAATTTCCTAAGATGCATTTTCAGGTATTTTTCTGTCCTAATCAGCTCCCTATGGAATTTAATAAAAGATACCATGCTTATGTTTATGCACTGTATGCGTGTATGTATGTATGTGAAAGTGGAAGTATTAATCGCTCAGTAATGTCCAACTCTTTGTGACTCCATGGACTATAGTGCAGCAAGCTCCTCTGTCGATGGGATTCTTCAGGCAAGAATACTGGCCTGGATAGCCATTCCCTTTTCCAGGGGATCTTCCTGACCCAGGGATCAAAACCAAGTCTCCCACACTGCAGGCATATTCTTTACCTTCTGAGCCACCATGGAAGCTCTATGTGTGTATGTGCTTTATGCATTAAAAGAATAAGATTTTGTTTGCACCCCCCCACAACCAAAACCAGTTTCACTCACTGCTATTGAGGATGCATATTCTACAAACAATTCCTAAGTCTCTTCCCTGGTGGCTCAGAGGTTAAAGCGTCTGCCTCCAATGCGGGAGACCCGGGTTCGATCCCTGGGTCAGGAAGATCCCCTGGAGAAGGAAACGGTAACCCACTCCAGTATTCTTGCCTGGAGAATCCCATGGACGGAGAAGCCTGGTAGGCTACAGTCCACGGGGTCGCAAAGAGTCGGACACGACTGAGCGACAGAACGGAACGGAAGCAACAACATTATTTCCTGATATATTATGAGTCTATTGGAGACTTTGCTCTCCATCATCCTCATTCTACTATCTAGGTTGCTGGAGTACTGACTTTCTGAACAAATGGAAAGGCAGAATATGGCTGTTAAATTCCTTGGCTGAAAACAAATTACACTATTACTTATATCTAGTAGCCAAAGCAAGATACCACATCCACCCCGTTCCCTCTTCATGGATCAGAAGAAGCTGGAAATAATCACTGATCAGCTGTCTTTACCATCCCACATTTCTACCACCTGCGGACTTCCTTACTTTCAGGGGGAATTAAATTCATTATGACAATATAGGTTATTGCAAGTATTATTGTATGTTTGGGTACTGGGTTGAGTTGTGTCTGCCCAGAACCTCAGAATATGTCCTTGTTTGGAAATAGGGTCTTTGCAAATTTAATCAAGCTAATATGATTTCATACAGCATTTGAATGGGCCCTAATCCAATGACTAGTTCCTTAAAAGATGAGGGAAATTTGAAGACAGACATGGGAGAAGTTATAGCTATGTGAAGACAAAGGTAGAGATTGGAGCTATACTGCTCTCCACCAAGGAATGCCTGGAGCCACCAGATTTTGAAAGAAGTCAGAAAAGTGTTCTTCCCTAGAGCCTTCAGAGCATGGATCTGATTTTCTAGCCTCAGGAACTGTGAGAAAATAAATTTCTGTTGTATAAGCCATCAAGTTTGTGGTACTTGTTATTGTAGCCCTAAGAAAGTAATATAGTCATTATAATTTTAATAAATTCAAAATGAGAAAATAACTTTTTATTTCTTAAAAACCAAGTAGATGAATGACAGATTAGTAGAAACCTTGCGAAATAATAATACACATTCTAAATCTACTTAAATCAACAGTTTGCCATATATATATATATATATATTTACTCAAATAGACACATGTGTATCTAAAAGATACAAAAGAGAGAAATAACTTAAAAGTTTACTTTAAATGATTCATTTCAGAATTTCAGATTTGAATGGTAACTTTAAGATCATCTATCATAATCTCATTATATATCCCAATGATAGGAAGCCACTTTAAATTAATGATACCTTATCTTACTCATAATTTTTTTAAATTAATTTAAGTAAGAATTTTAGAATTTAGGTATTGTCTTTTGTTCATTGTTATTACAACTGCCAGGGATTTATGATTTTAATTATATACATATTCGCCCATTTAAAAATATTTAAATAGTTGAAATCATATCAAAATTTTAAATAACCATAAAAATGTTAGAAGAAATACTAAATAGCTATAGTCTCTATGTAGAAACATTAGATAAAAATATTCGGTCCTGGTTTTATTGATGGTTATTACAGAATGCCTCTTGCAAAATGTAGCAAAGGTTATCCTAGAACCAGATTTATACAACTGCCCATGGTAGTAAATAGAAGACTTAAGTTGTTTCCTCTGTTGATTTATTTGATGTGCTCTTACAGGGAAGGCTTAACTCTCATCTTTTTACAGCTTTTCTGTTTTAAAATGAATGAATCAAATCTCATTTGTTGTGTCACTAGTCCATTTCCCACATTACTTTTCTTCCGTATTCAATTTTTTTGTTTTTTAGATTCAAGAAACAAAATACTGTCTAAAACTTAGAAACCCTCCAGATTATGAAACAAAATTTTTGACAATTTTTTCATTTGTACTTGAACCCCAGCAGATGCCAGGCAATCACCACAATCACTAGCAACACACACATACACAAACACGCATACACACACCGATGCTGGGCCTCTTACATCAAGTTGAAGGAATACAATCTTATCAGTGTACTAACTTTCAATAAAAAATATCCACAACAAAGACTGAAACAGATCACATGCTATATTCATAAAGAGAAACATCCATGATATCAAGACCAGTATCTGAACCAAATTCACAGACATGTTATTAATCAGTAATACTTTGCACTACGCTCACTCCTATGTATTGCACCAAAACCTCAGTGTGAAAGGGGGTGATAGAAAGAAAAAGTGAAAGTCACTCGGTAATATCCGCAACTGAGTTGCAACCCCATGGCCTATACGGTTCATGGAATTCTCCAGGCCAGAATGCTGGTAGCTTCTCACATCTCTAGGGGATCTTCCCAACCCAGGGATCAAACCTAGGTCTCCCACATTGCAGATGGATTCTTTACCAGCTGAGCCACAGGGAATACTGAAGTAGGTAGCCTATCCCTTCTCCTGGGGATCTTCCTGACCCAGCAATTGAACTGGGGTCTCCTGCATTGCAGGCAGATTCTTTACCACCTGAGCTAAGAGGAAAGCCCAGAAAGAAAAAAAGAAATTGTTAAATACACACACCAAAATAAAAAAACAGAGCAGTTAGATATTAGAAGATTTTGAAAGGGAAGAAATCACTCCACAAATATCAAATCCCATGGATGGTAGCATGGAGCCAGAGTTACAGGTAATGAGAATCCTCAGATATATAGAATCACAAGAAAGTAGAGAAGAAATGTCAGATAGTTTCGTAAAGTTCTTGGAGAATTTAGATCAGAGACAAAGAAAAGACTGTTCATTATGAACAACAAAAATTAAGACTCTGAGATGTTAAGTAACTTGGCTAAAAGAGTACAAAATTAATAAAAGTACTGAAACCTGATTGACATCAGAGTCCACTTCATTTCTACTGAACTGTGTTAACTAATTTAATGTCACTCATTGCTTTCTGGCTATAGAGAGGGTGTGCCAAACACTTTTCTCTTGAGGAAGCATTGGCAATTAGTGAACTAGGGGATTTCAAGAGTAGTTCCTTGTTTATTTGCCTCAATCAGTTATGAGAAGCAGTAAGGAAATGAAATAAAAGCAAAGGAAAACAAAGATGGGAGGACAGAAAAGCAGAAGGGTAAGAAAGGACAGAAGAGCTTTTGATAAACTGAAAAACAACAGCTAGAAAAAGCCATGTGATTTGATATTCTCTGGGCTTCTAATTTTGCTTTGCATCTCTTATCAAATATTCTTTCTGATTTCTTTCTACCCACTTGATATTTGTCTTCAAAGATAAATAGGATGCAGCCTCAGTTCACGCCATACAAATTTGGTGCCAGATTAGCTGTAATGTTTCCCTCCACTTAATTAAATAGGCAAAGTGGGTTAGAGAGTACTGGTTGACTAACACTTCCTAGAGTTCTGAATTTCACCCTGCTTGGTCCTTAAGCTAGTACTCAAGGCTATGCTAACTGCTGTAGTTTAATAAAGTACCATGCCGTCATAAACATGACAAAGATTGTTTTTAGTAATCTTTCATATGACCTTGAAAGAGTTAAAGCAACTTAGCCAGTGCATGTAGCAACCTCCTACTCACAATTTGGTTTTACATTTTTGTCCAGTTGATTTTAAATTGAGGTATCATTGTTTTGCCATGTTGTGTTAGTTTCTGCTGTACAGCAAAGTGAATGAGCTGTATGTATACATAAGCTGTATGTATACATATGTTGTCTCCTTCTTGAGCCTCCCTCTCATCCCACCCATCTAGGTCATCACAGAACAACAAGCTGAGCTCCCTGTGCTGTACAGCAGGTTCCCATTAGCTATTTTGCACAAAGTAGAGTTTAAATGTCGATCCCAATCTCCCAATACACCCCACCCCGCTCCACACCCCATGAATGTAAGTTGATAGAACCACTACAGAGAAGAGTATGGAGTTCCTTAAAAAAATAAAAAATAGAACTACCATATGAACCAGATTCCCCTGGAGAAAGAAATGCAACCCATTCCTATATTCTTGCCTGAAAAATCCCATAGACAGAGGAGCCTGGTGGGCTACTATCCATGGGGTAACACAGAGTCGGACACAAAGGAGCAACTGAGCATGACCCAGCAATCTCACTACTGGGCACATACCCTGAGAAAATCATGCAAAAAGATACATGTATCCCAGTGTTCATTGCAGCACTATTTACAATAACCAGGAAGGCAATGGCATCCCACTCCAGTACTCTTGCCTGGAAAATCCCATGGAGGGAGGAGCCTGGTAAGCTGCAGTCCATGGGGTCGCTACTAGTCGGACACGACTGAGCGACTTCACTTTCACTTTTCACTTTCATACATTGGAGAAGGAAATGGCAACCCACTCCAGTGTTCTTGCCTGGAGAATCCCAGGGACGGGGGAGCCTGGTGGGCTGCTGTCTATGGGGTCGCACAGAGTCGGACACAACTGAAGTGACTTAGCAGCAGCAGCAGCAGGACATGGAAGCAACCCAACTGTCCATCTATAGATGAATGGATAAAAATGTGGTACATAAATACAATGGAATATTATTCAGCCATAAAAAGGAATGAAATTGCTTTTGCTGCTATATATGCTCTCATGGTATATAGCAGCAAAAGTGATCTTGTTCCTTTTTTATAGCTGAATAATATTCCATTGTATATATGCTCTCTAGGAGAAGGAAATGGCAACCCACTCCAGCATTCTTGCCTGGAGAATCCCAGGGACAGGGGAGCCTGGTGGGCTTCCGTCTATGGGATCACACAGAGTCGGACACGACTGAAGTGACTTAGCAGCAGGATGTCCAAACAGGAAATGTCTGTGTATGCTTTTGTATGAGCTTTGGAAGCAGTGTTGAGCAATTTAGTATCAGCCTTTCTAACAGACACAGTGCCAGCCTCCTGGAGGTGTCCCTTTCTGAGTGCTTGGTCCATCGGCCTGACAAGAGACCTAACTGCATTAGGGACTTAAGGGGGATTCTTCCTACCTGTTTCCCTTAGACTGAGAATTCTTTTTGAAATATGATGTTTTCATCACTATTGTCATTAAAAGACATAAAGGGAATTGTTAACATTATTGTTTGTCAGACTTCTATATTAATTTTCCTTAAAATAGTATTGCCTCATCTGAGAAATACAATTATATTTTGCCTTGTCTCCAGAAGTGCTTTTAAATTAGAATTGGTGTTTGAGCTACATGACTTTTCACTGCTGATGTAATTTGCTTTTTTATTTAAACGTTTGATAAGTAGAGTATGACTCTATTCTTCTAGTTATAAATCCATTAACTTCTCCCTTAAAAAACTGCTACTTTATAGTAGTAACTTTTGCATGAAGACAAACCCCAAAATATATCGTCTTAGTCAAAATGCCCACACCTATTTCTTGATAGTTCTCTTAGATGTCACAAGGTACGCTAATTGAAATAAAGACGATCGGAGGAAAAATGGATTTATTTATTCTATTCACTCAACAAAATTTTTTGAGTGCTGTTATATGCCAGCCTAAAACAGGAATGTCTGTCTCATGAACACACATTGCCTTTCTGAATTTTAGTTCCTTCATCTGTAAAATGAAAGAGTTGGATGAGTGACTTTTAAAGACTAGTCCTGCTAGGAGCAGACATTCTATTACTTACTTTGCTCATGTAGAAAGCATGGGTTTCAGCTCTTGTAGCAATATTCAGAACTGAGTCCTTTGTAAAAGATAAAGAATCATTGCCTCAAGTTCCAGATTCTGTGACACAAAGTCACTTTGAAAGCTGTGATATGAAGTGGTGTTTATTTCGATAGTCTTTCTTTGGCACACCTGGTCTAATCCATCATGCTTGTATTTATGTGAAGGTGTTAGGATGTTAGCAGTTGTTCTTCAGGGTCAAGTGTAGCCTGGAAAATTATGGCCATTCCTTGTAGCTGGTTTATTTCTGTTTATTGCATATGTATAAACTACCTGCCTTATGCTAATATTACCTCCTACTGAAATAAAAAAATGAGACTAGAATATCTGATATAACACAGCTTATAATGATACAGATATGGATATCATAAAGATCAAAGTTTATTCCTAGATGTGAAATGGTTTGAAAGGATTTCATGAAGTTTTATTATTAAAAATTTATTGGACTGAAGGAAACTACAGTAGGCTCTCATGATTAAAACAAAAGGCAGAGATTTAATATCAAGCACACAAGACTCACACACTTACAGAATGAACTTACAGTTGCTGGCGGGAAGGCATAGTTAGGAAGTTTGGGATGGACATGTACACATTGCTATATTTAAAATGGATAAGCATCAAGGACCTACTGTTATAGCACAGGTATCTCTGCTCAATGTTATATGGCAGCCTGGATGGGAGGGAAGTTTGGGGAAGAGTGGATATATGTACATGCATGGCTGAGTCCCTTCACTGTTCTCCTGAAACTATCATAACATTGTTAATTGGCCATACCCCAATACAAAATAAAAACTTTAAACTACCCCTACACACAAAGAAATAAAAGAAAATAGGAAATTTTAATTTCACGGCTGCAGTGATTTTGGAGACCAAGAGAATTGTCTGTCACTGTTTCCATTTTTTCCCCGTCCATTTGCCATGAAGTGATGGGACTGTGTGCCATGATCTTAGTGTTTTGAATGTTGAGTTTTAAGCCAGCTTTTTCATAGTGATGTGTGCATGCAAATGTTTACTTAATATTACCATATGAAAATGTATCATATATCCAGAATTATGTTATGAATTAACATACAAATACAACATGAAATGAAAATGTAAGCTCTCTGAATAAATAGAACATTTCAGTTCAGTTCAGTTCAGTCGCTCAGTCGTGTCCGACTCTCTGTGACCCCATGAATCACAGCACGCCAGGCCTCCCTGTCCATCACCAACTTCCGGAGTTCACTCAAACTCATGTCCATCGTGTCGGTGATGCCATCCAGCCATCTCATTCTCTGAGGTCCCCTTCTCCTCCTGCCCCCAACCTTTCCCAGCATTAGAGTCTTTTCCAGTGAGTCAACTCGTCGCATGAGGTGGCCAAAGTATTGCAGTTTCAGCTTTAGCGTCAGTCCTTCCAATGAACACCCAGGACTGATCTCCTTTAGAATGGACTGGTTGGATCTCCTTGCAGTCCAAGGGACTCTCAAGAGTCTTCTCCAACACCACAGTTCAAAAGCATCGATTCTTCGGCTATCAGCTTTCTTCACAGTCCGACTCACATCCATCCATGACCACGGGAAAAACCATAGCCTTGACTAGACGGACCTTTGTTGGCAAAGTAATGTCTCTGCTTTTTAATATACTATCAAGGTTGGTCATAACTTTCCTTCCAAGGAGTAAGCATCTTTTAATTTCCTGGCTGCAATCAGCATCTGCAGTGATTTTGGAGCCCAAAAAAACAAAGTCTGACACTGTCTCCACTGTTTTTCCATCTATTTCCCATGAAGTGATGGGACCAGATGCCATGATCTTTGTTTTCTGAAGGTTGAGCTTCAAGCCAACCTTTTCACTCTCCTCTTTCACTTTCCTCAAGAGGCTTCTTAGTTCCTCTTACTCAACCACAAAAAAAAAAAAAAAAAAGGAAAAAAAAATAGACTTTTAAAAGTCATTTGGCTGCTCCTGCTCAGTCCCTTGTCATGTCCAACTCTTTGCAACCCTATAGACCCTGGCCTGCCAGGTTTCTTTGTCCATAGGATTCTCCAGGCAAGAATAGTGGAGTGGGTTGCCATGCCCTCCTCCAGGGGATCTTCCCAACCCGAGGATCAAGCTCTCGTTTCCTATGTCTCTTCTTTACTGCTGAGCCACCAGGGAAGCCCAAAAGTCATTTGGATAGGTTCCTATGATGAACATTAGTATTTGCAGGTGGTTGAGGCAACCCAGTGAAGGCAATTTTTTTTCCCATTTTATCATTATTATATTTTTAAGTCTTCTGCCCCATTCACTCTTGTCTAGTATTAAACAAGAACGTAATTGTTTTTATGGGTTTTTTTTTTTTTTGCGTTTTAAAAACATTATTTATTTTTTAATTGAAGGATAATTGTTTTACAGAATTTTGTTGTTTTCTGTCAAACCTCAACATGAAAATAAATAAATGGAAACCTTGAGGTGCTCCGTGGTAGAACTGTGTTGAGGCTCTTTCCTCATCAGATACCTCTTAAACAAAAAACTGTGTAAAGCCTTGAGCTAAAACCAGCAACAAGGAAAAGGCCTCTCAAGGAGTAAGGCAGAGATTTATGTGGGCATCTTCAGTAAGTGCTGCAGGGATTTCCACATGTCAATCTCCAAACACCAAGACTGCAATACTTTCCATTAGCATCCCACCAGCCCAAGCTAAGACCCCCCTCAACACAAATGATACCACCCAGGAGATTTTTTCCTAAGAGAGCTCTAAAGACTTTTGAGGTTGTTTGCATTTCAAAAGCAATTCGCTTAAAAGATGAATCTTTTGTCTAACCTTATGTCATCCCCTTTTATGTTCAGTTGGGAGTAATTTGTGTATTCTTTCAGAAACTTTTGTTAGTTATCATGTTAACTAAATTTCCAAGTCACTGCAGGACATTACTTTGATTTTGCCCTCAGCAACAAATTTATGTTTGAATTTGTTACACCAGGCAAACTGGAAATCTTCCACAAATTTAATGATTGAAGTCACTTGGGACATGTTTGATTATCTTTTGTTTTCAAGGCACAACATGATAACAGAATCCTAAAAAGAAAGAAAACAATGTTGGAGGAGTCTTATGAGCTGATGGTAGGTTTAAATAGTCATTTGTAAAGTTCAAAAGTCATTTGTAAAGTTGAAATGCAAGTGACATTAATTGACCTAAAATATCTGACATTAAAAATTGAAAAATATTTTTTATTGTAGTTAAATATTTTGTGTTAGGCATTTGTGATCACTTCCTTTCCACATCACCAGCACACATTCTAAAGGGAGGAGTTAGCCACCCAGTCTCCTGCTTTTTAAGGAAGGCACACTAAATTAATTTATTGTCAAAGGACAGACCTCTGTCTTTTCAAAGAAGTCCAAGAAAAAAAAGACAAAATAAAATAGGAAAAGGTCAAACTAGTGGTCAGTTCACTAACGCCTCAGTGTCCTCACTTCATGGTATTCAGATATCTCAAATCATCTATTTTCCTCTTCTGATGTGGTATAAACTCACAAATTCAAGAGAAATACATGCATTTCAAACCCATAGTCAAGATAAGAAAATGCTCCTGGTGATAACCAAAATGACTTTATTTTATGGTATATATTATAGTACACCATGATTAAATGGTGATTCCAAGATTCGTCTTATAAAAGCCAGTTTCAAGTTTCTTTTCCCTCTTTAGCTTTATTATTATTCAAAATAAAATCTATAAAAACTGGTAAGCACAGAGTCTCATCAGCTCCAACCTTTAGTTATTTCTGTCAGTGCAGAGTTCAGCATTTCTCTCAGTTTCTCTCTGTACACTACAGATTCAACGACAGCTTTTAAATATACTGCTCTTCTAAGCACGATCAGAGGATTGTGTGTGTTTATGTTACCGGTCTACACAGACGACTTCTTTTGCAGCTGATATCTCTTTTACTGACCCTTCTTCCTCTCAGTTCCTCAAGCTGCCCATTTTACTGTCTCACTTTCCACACAGTTTCACTTGTGGCCACACCAGTTTCTGCACTGAAACTAGTATTCAGAACAACAAACACACAAGGATTTCCCTGGGACTCAGATTTACTTATCCTGTATTCGTTTCCATCAGATCCCCTCTTAAAGATTTCTGAGATGATAATTCATCTGTGCTGCAATAGTCACACCATTTTTAGCCTCACCTAAATTGAGAAGTTTAACACATTGAGCTAACCAGCAGAACTGTACTTCGGAGCAGGGTTGAGAACTTACCACAACTAATGAATCCATGTCAGTTTGTGTGCTCCCTTATTCAGAAATGACCTGTAGACATTAGAGGCCATCGACACATTAAAATAAAAAATTGGTACTTTGCATGGGAATTTCATGAGTAAAAGCAGTTTTTCATTTTTTTATTCTATCTAGTATATGTTTGAAAGAAGTATTTTAAAATAATTCTATGTTCATAAGTGGGTCATTAGTTTTCTTTTCATTCCTGTCCCCTAAGACGTTGTATCCTTTGAACAGTGTCTAAATTCTTTGAACTCTAAAAATACTAAAACCTTTGACATGCAAATTATTGTACATCACCACGTTTTTTTTTATCCAATCGTAATATATCTCAACCATTTTACAATCTTTTGGAGCCTATTGGAACTTTTTATGATTTTATTTCTTTGTCCAATATTTGATTTGCTTTCTAGTATATTCCTGGAGAGGAAAAAAATGGTTTTCAAAAATATTAATTATCAGGCTAGACAGAAAAGGAAAAACACTGTTAGATTCTACTATGAAAGGTTCCTAGAGTAGTCAGAATCATGAAGACAGAAAGTTGGATGGTGGTTGCGAGGGCCTAAAGAAAAGGGAGATTGGGTTATTATTTAATGGGTATAATGTTTCAGTTTTGAAAATGAAAAAAAGTTGTGGAGATGGGTGGTGATTAATAGTTGCACAACATAAATGTACTTACTTCACTGAAGAGTACATTTTAAAATGGTAAAACCAAAAGGACTTTATTTTATGGTATATTTGATAGTTCACCATGACTGAAAATATTAATTTGCATGTTGTGTTTTTAAAGTAGTTCATACAATGGTTATTATAGAGAATGTTCAAATACTCAGCTGGTAAAAATCCACCTGCAATACGGGAGGCCTGGGTTCGATCCCTGGTTTGGGATGATCCCCTGGAGAAGGGGAAAGGCTACCCACTTCAGTATGCTGGCCTGGAGAATTCCATGGACTGTATAGTCCATGAGGTCGCAAGGAGTCAGACACAACTGAGTGACTTTCACTTCACTTCACTTCAAATACTAAAATATACACAGAAAAAAATTCAACAACTCATGAATTGGTGAACTCACCATTCAAAAAATAAACACTTCGTACATGTATTTTCATTTTTCTCACACATTGCTTTGTAGTTGATATTGATGATTCTGTATCCCGCTTTTCTTCAACTTAGTGTTGAAAAATAAGTTTCCTGTGTCATTAAACTTATAAACATCATTATATACAGTTTGTGATGTTATATAGTTTGGATGCTGCTGATGCTAAGTCACTTCAGTTTTGTCCGATTCTGTGCGACCCCATAGACTGCAGCCCACCAGGCTTCCCCTCGTCCCTAGGATCCTCCAGGCAAGAACACTGGAGTAGGTTGCCATTTCCTTCTCCAATGCATGAAAGTAAAAAGTAAAAGTGAAGTCGCTCAGTTGCATCTGACTCTTAGCAACCCCATGGACTGCAGCCTACTAGGCTCGTCCATCCATGGGATTTTTCAGGCCAGAGTACTGGAGTGGGTTGCCATTGTCTTCTCCGTATAGTTCGGATATATCACATTTATTTAATATTCTCTTATTATTGGATATTTAATTTCCAGAATTTTTCTGGACATATTACATAATATTCTTTGTTTCCTTTTATGAACAACACTGACTTGAACATATTTTTCTAAAAGCCATTGTGTACATTTTTCATTTCTTCATTACAATATAAAAAAAATGTTTGCTTAAATACAGGTCTCCCTGGTGGCATAGATGGTAAAGAGTCTTCCTGCAATGTGGGAGACCCAGGTTTGATCCCTGGGTGGGGAAGATCCCCTGGAGAAGGAAATGCAACCCACTCCAGCATTCTTGCCTAGAAAATCCTATGGTCGGAGGAACCTGGCAGTCTACAGCCAATGGGGTCACAAAGAGTCGGACACAACTGAGTGACTTCACTATCACTATTACTGACTCAATGGACATGAACATTTTTAAGGTTATTAATATGCATTGCCAAAATGTTTCTGAGAAAAGCAAATACATTTACACTCTCACCAGCCATGAATAAGCGTGTCTGTTTCACTAATGCTTTTATAGATAGAAAGTTCTCCTCATCTAGATATTTGATAAATTATTCAGTTCTCAGTTTTGTATTGCTTTCATTGTGGTTTCATTTTTACATTTAACTATAAAAATTAAGACATATTTTCTATTTTAGTATACAGTGAGGTGAATATCTAAAGTATTTTTACCAAAACCTGTTCAATTTTCATTTTGTAGTTTTCCCTGTCGTTACTGTTTAAAAGAAACGAGTTCCTTTTTTTAACAATTCTAACAGTATATTGAAAATGGTAATGACCAGAATCTCTGATTGTGCTTTATGTTTGGTCTGCAGAACATTTTCTATACATGAACTTGGTGACGATCTTTTGGATTCCCATTTCCAAGTCCCCACTTGGTTCTCAAATTGCCCTATATTCCCTTTACCAGGGCTTCTCTGATGGCTCAGCTGGTAAAGAATCCATCTTCAATGCCGGAGACCTGGGTTTGATCCCTGGATTGGGAAGATCCCCTGGAGAAGGGGAAAGCTAGAGTATTCCATGAAATCTGTAGTCCATGGGGTCACAAAGAGTTGGACAGGACTAAGCAACTTTCACTTTCACTTTACCACGGGCTAGAGGTAAAGAATCTTCCTGCCAGTGCAGGAGATGTAAGAGACATGGGTTTGATCCCTGGGTTGGAAAGATCCCCTGGAGAAGGACACTGCCACTCTCTCCAGGATTCTTGCCTAGAGAATCCCCATGGACAGAGGAGCCTGTTGGGCTCATGGGGCCACAGAGTCAGACACACTCTTTACCAAATTAACAACCTAGAAGTGATAGAGTTGTGGTTCAAATTCAAATGTGTCTGAATCTAGGACCCAAAGTCTTAAACCTCAAGAGGCAATGTAAAATCATCATTCTGAAGAAACCAACCAGCCTCTTTAGTCTTGTTTTTCAAAGTTTTCTACAGAATGTTGAAGCAAAAGACTTCTCAGCAAATTTGCAAATACTCATAGATGAGAGGGTCACTCAAAAATCGTTTTCAGTGAAAGAAAGAAACTCCTCAAAATGCAGGGTTTTTTTGGGCCCTCCTGTCTCTATTTTACCCCATGTGACATTTCTTTTTCTTCAGTTTCCTTCCTTTTCTATTTAGCCTCTCCTTTCCATTCCCTTCAAGGCACATTTGTTCATGAAGAACTTCCTGCAGTCTTTAGCCAGAGAAAACTCTTTCTGCTTTTTAATACTTAATTTGGGGGGATGGGGTTCATTTGAAATTTATCCTAAGCTCTTTGAGAAGCTAACAAATGGTATGTGATCACTGATATAAGAAAGATGCTCTGTTTTGGAAGGATGTCCTATTAGCCCATCACCCACATGGGAAAGGATGCCCCTGGATCAGAGACAGGTGGGGCTGCTTTTTCTTGATAATCCAGAGTGATATAATCAACTGTGACAACTGTTTGGCAATAGGAGATGCAGTCAGATTACCCTTGCTGCTGCTGCTGCTAAGTCACTTCAGTCGTGTCCGACTCTGTGCGACCCCACAGACGGCAGCTGACCAGGCTCCGCCGTCCCTGGGATTCTCCAGGCAAGAACACTGGAGTGGGTTGCCATTTCCTTCTCCACAGATTACCCTTACATCCTATTAATTTTTTAAAAATCTCTATATTGAGTTTATACATGTTGGTAATAGAATATATTTAAGATGTTGTTCTAAATTGCACTCATTTCACATGCAAGCAAGGTAATGCTCAAAATCCTTCAAGATAGGCTTCAGCAATACGTGAACCAAGAATTTCCAGATATTCAAGCTGGATTTAGAAAGTCAGAGGAACCAGGGATCTAATTGCCACCATTCTTTGGATCATTGCAAAGGCAAGGGAATTGCATAAAAACATCTACTGCTTCATTGATTACGCTAAAGCCTTTGACTGTGTAGATCATAACAAACCTTGAAAAATTCTTAAAGAGACAGGAATAACAAATCACCTCACCTACTTCCTGAGAAACATGTATGCTGGTCAAGAAGCAACAGAACAGAACATGGAACAACGACTCTTTCAAAATTGGGAAAGAAAAATGACAAGGCTGTATATTGTCACCCTACTTACTTAACTTATATGCAGAGTGTATCATGTGAAATATCAGACTGGATGAAGCTCAAACTGGAATCAAGATTGCTGGGAGAAATATCAATAACCTCAGATATGCAGATGACACCACCCTAATGTCAGAAAGTGAAGAGGAACTAAAGAGCCTCTTGATAATGCTGAAAGAGAGAGTGAAAAAGCTGGCTTAAAACTCAACATTCAAAAAATGAAGATCATGGCATCCAGTCCCATCAGTCAGTTCAGTCGCTCAGTCGTGTCCGACTCTTTGCGACCCCATGAATCACAGCACGCCAGGCCTCCCTGTCCATCACCAGCTCCCGGAGGTCACTCAAACTCATGTCCATCGAGTCAGTGATGCCATCCAGCCATCTCATTCTCTGTCATCCCCTTCTTAGATGGTGAAACAATGGAAAGAATGAAAGACTTTATTTTCTTGGGCTCCAAAATCACCACAGATGGTAACTGCAGCCATGAAATTAAGACACTTGCTCCTTGGAAGAAAAACTATGACAAACTTAGACAGCATATTAAAGAGCAGAGACATCATTTTTCTCACAAAGGTGCATATAGTCAAAGCTATAGTTTTTCCAGTAGTCATATACAGGCGGAAGCTGGACCATAAAAAGGCTGAGCACTGAAGAACTGATGCTTTCAAACTGTGGTGTTGAAGAAGACTCTTGAGAGTGCCTTGGACAGAAAGGAGATCAAACCAGTCAATTCTAAAGGAAATCAACCCTGAATATTCATTGGAAGAACTGATGCTGAAGCTGAAGCTCCAGTACTTTGGCCACCTGACAAGACGAGCTGACTCATAGGAAAAGACCCTGATGCTTGGAAAAATTGAAGGCAGGAGGAGAAGGGGGTGACAGAGGATGAAATAGGTGGATGGCATCATCAACTCAATGGCTATGAATTGGAGCAAACTCCAGAAGATAGTGAAAGACAGGGAAACCTGGCATGCTGCAGTCCACGGGGTTGCAAAAACTTTGACATGACTTAGCAACTGAATAACAGCAGTAAAACTGAGAAGAGGTTTCCCTTACCACATACATCTTGTTCAAAATCTTTTCCATAAGAAGGCAACATAAAAGTTGGATCTAGTTTATCCATGTTCTATTAATAAAAATTTAAAATAAAAACAGAAGTGCATTATGTCTGTAATATCATAGTTTTGATTATCAATTCTAGTGCAAGTTGAGAAGAAATTGAAAAAAATTATTTTTCAAAAAATGAGTGAATCACAGCATCTATTTAAAATAACGTTGGGCTATTCAAAGATATGTCCAACAAAAGTAATTACATAAAAGCATGAAAAGAATGCAACAAATAATGTGAGAAACTTCAAGCATTTATGGTTTTTCCTGTTGTTTCTCATTTTCAATGTTGCCTTTTCTTTTTAAGTAAATAATTGTCAGTCAGTCAGTCAGTTCAGTCGCTCAGTCGTGTGACTCTCTGTGACCCCATGAATCACAGCACGCCAGGCCTCCCTGTCCATCACCAATTCTCAGAGTTCACTCAAACTCATGTCCACAGAGTCGGTGATGCCATCCAGCCATCTCATTCTCTGTCGACCCCTTCTCCTCCTGCCCCCAACCTTTCCCAGGGCCTAAAAGCCTTTTTCTCTGGAGAGGTCAAAATGTTATAAATGTTAAAAATTTCTCAATTTTTTTCAGCTTATGCAGCATGAGTACTTTGATTGAACTAATATTCTGGAATGATTATGAGAGATAACCATGCCATGGTCATTCTAATACTTCATATATACTTTAATTCCTTGGATCGGTCTTAGTAACCATTAGATGCTATTTCTGATGTGTCAAATAATCTTTCCATCAATCAGCATCACTTCCACCATCTATTTACTCTATCTTCCTTTTACAGCAGAGCATTTTCCATTGTGGTTTTTTGTTTTTAACTCATGTCCTTCAAATTTAAGAGATGAAAGTTCTTAGACAAAGTCTGATGATTTTTCCACCTAACAGTTTCTGAAATTATATACAAATTCTAAGGCAACATTTCCCCATTTTAAAAGCCTTGCTTTGTTGTTTTTTGATCTAATATGTTATTATTTTAGTTCTGCTTCCTAGACAAAATAAAGATCTCCTGGTCTGATAATAAGATGAAGAAATATTGTTCATAAGAGCTGCTGCTGCTGCTGCTAAGTCACTTCAGTCGTGTCTGACTCTGTGTGACCCCATAGACGGAAGCCCACCAGGCTCCCCTGTTCCTGGGATTCTCCAGGCAAGAACACTGGAGTGGGTTGCCATTTCCTTCTCCAATGTGTGAAAGTGAAGTCGCTCAGTCGTGTCTGACCCTTAGCAACCCCACGGACTGCAGCCTACCAGGCTCCTCCATCCATGGGATTTTCTAGGCAAGAGTACTGGAGTGGCTTGCCATTGCCTTCGCCGTCATAAGAGCTAGAGTAAATTAAATGAGACTGATAGCTGATTGATGTAGCTAGGAGCTTAAGAGGTAGCCAAAAAGATAATCTGTACTACTGACAGTTGATCACAATTTTAGTAAATATTATTATAATATATGAAGCTTAACTTAGTTGATAAAGAAATATATTCTACATGATTAATGTTTCCCACTTTCAGAAACCCACTGAACTAAGTTATGCTTTGAACAAACTTGCTCTCTTTATACTTCCGTATGGCCTGAGCATATAGAGCAGCTTCCTGCAAGAGGGCTTGAGATTTGGAGGGCTGTGTGTGTCCAGCCCCTACTCTAATACTCCTGTCTGTGGCCTTGGGTAAAGATCTTCTCTGTGAACTTCAGCTTCCTCACTTAGAGAATGGGGATAAAGGTTACATTACAAGGCTATTGGAAGTATTACAGGTTGTATTAGGTTAAGTCACAGGAACATGTTTTCGTAGATTAAAACGTTCGAATATTGGTGATTTCATGTGATTCAACTTAATGTTTGTGTGCTGTGCTGCTGTGCTCAGTCGCTTCAGTCATGTCCGACTCTTTGTGACCCCATGAACTGTAGCTTGCCAGGCTTCTCTGTCTATGGGATTTTCCAGGCAAGAATACTGGAGTGGGTTGCCATTTCCTTCTCCAGGGGATCTTCCCGAGCCCGGGGTTGAGCCCCTGAGTCTCCAGCATCTCCTGCATTGCAGGCAGAGTCTTTATTCACTGAGGCACCTGGGAAGGCCAGCCTAATGTATATGAAGATACTATCTCAGTTCCTTTGTGACTGTTGGTATTAATATTGCAACTACCAGGAACTGAACTTACAAAGATAAATATGTAGTTTTTGGTGGCTGGGAGTCTTACATGATGGTGAAAAGTGTGCTATTGACAAATAACAATGGAGCATTTTCAGTGTGTTTTGTTTAAAGAAGAAACACAGATTTACGTGTGGATCCAATTTGCAGTAGCACCGTGATCTGACAAAGCAAATTAATATAAAGTGTAAAACTCTTTAGGTAAAAACAGCATATTAAAACATGGACATTGAAAGGTAAATAAATAAAAAATCATAGAATTAATGTAAGATACGGATCAGGCTTTATTTCAATAGACAAGGCTTTTAACACATTCAGTTTTAGTTTCTTGTTGTTAAGATATCATTGTATGGTTTTCAAACCATGGTCTTTGGGCTGTGGGTTGAGAGCTGTGATGTTGGAAAAACCCAGTAGGCTCAGTTTAGATAATACATCCCTTCAGCCACAGCAAGGTATAATTCTAAGCATTTGTATATTTGGAGGCTCTTATAAGAAGTATGTTGTTAAAAACTATTTGAAAATTACTGGCCTATATTGTTTAGCTCCTTCTTACTCTAAAATCCATTGCTTTTTTATGATTCTACCTAATATCAACATTGTTAAATGTCATCCTAGAATATAATTTGCATAGAGTTGTTTTAATCCTGGATGGTTATAGGTTAAGTATTTCTTGATCCTTCGGTGACCTTTTGGGAGACATTCCAAGGAGACAGAGTAAAAGTGGAGTGTTCTCTTAGAATATCAAAGGCAAAGAAAAGATGTAATCACTAATACCACATTAAATTTCTGTGCTTCCCATAAATCCCGTACGTGTATACAAAGGCTCTTTCATACAAATTGGTCACACTTTTTAGAAGTGACACCACTAATAACAACTCCTAAATGATATTAATCATGTTTAAAGAAAAGAGAGTTTGCTCTAGTATAACATTAGCTAACTCTTGTTAATTGATTTTGGCCTTCTTGGTTAATTGATTTTAAACACTATTTCCTTAGAGCTTTTAGGATGAGCTGCACTGGAGGGAAATGACAAGATTTCTCCTGAAATACTGTCTAGAAATATGTTTCCATTTTTTTCTTAAATGAATACTTTTTAAAGAGACTTTTTCTTTTTTTTTTTTTTGGCCTTTTTTTTAATTGGAGGCTAATTATTTTACAATATTATATTGGTTGGTTTTGCCGTACATTGACATGAATCCGCCCCGGGTGTATATGAGTTCCCCTTCCTGAACCCCCCTCCCTAAAGAGACTTTTTCAGACTTGAACTTTTAATATGTAGGAATGATACAGTTTAGAAAGCAAACATTTATCTTTAAAGGTAAGTTTGTTAGAATTCAATAGATATTTATGTTTAAGATCTTTGATAAAATAAAAATGAAATATTTAATAATAGAAACATAAGGAATAGGGTGAAATATTAATTGTTCATTAAAAGTCTAAGAAAACAAGATTACAAATGCTGCATAAGGCTTTCTTGTTCATTTAGGCTTCCCTCACCCATCTCCCCTTTCTGATGAACCCATGAACCCACAACTCCTTTGCTTCTCTGTGACAATAGAATAAAACTTAGGTGGTCTTTGACCACCCCCAGTCTCCAGCTGCTCCTCATTGTTCACTCCCTTAACAAATCAGGTCTTGCCTGATGCAGCACCTCACATGTCAACCGAACTGGCTACTGAACTGGCTACCTCCCATGTCAGTTGAACTGGCTGGTGGAGACTGATGTTGACAATCTCCTATCTGATATCACATTCTCAGGGGTCTCACATCTCAGAAAGTGAGTGTGAAAACTGCTGGGATCTCTATCACAGGATTGTATCCCCGCTTCGGGTCCAGTCCTCCTAGGCAGTTCACCTTGTGAGTATCTCTGTCAGCTCCCTTTTCAAGCACAGCTGGCGAGGGGCTGAGTTCCATTGTCTGCTATTGTGAGCTGAATCAGAGTTTTAGCAGGGTCTTCCCCTGGACAAATTACCTAAGTTGCTTGGGAAGGAAGAACATCAAATGAAAAAGTAATCCATTAGGTGGTTGTATGGGGAATGTTGAATGAGAGACAGGGTCAATTTAGCAGCCTTTATAAAACTTTATAAATTCAGAGTCTGTCAGACCAAATGTTCATCCCCTCTAAAACTGAGGCTCAAAAATAAAGAAAACGAGATTTCACACAACTATAATTACACATCAAGTATTTGGGCAGATCTCATTGAAAGGAAATTAACCATAAAGAAATTCATGTTTTTCAAAATACTAAACTTGGGTAAATTATATTACAAAATGATCTAGGCTACTGGAAATGCATAAAAAGTTCAGCTTTTCAGATTGAGGAGATATAGTCTCTAACTTTATCTCATAGAATATAAGTAAATATTATCATAACTATAACCACAGTCTTGCATCTCACAGTCCAAGATTATGATTAGGGCATCAGTTTGATCTACAATTTAAGTTTAGGGTCTTTAAAAAGTTCATACTTGCTAGGGATACAGAGATAATAGATTTACTCTACAGTAAGGAAGCGACAAAATGCATTATCTAGTTTGCTTCTCCTCATAGTTTTCATATTCTTCTAGAGCTTTAATTGCATGGGGTTGAGGTGCAGTATTACTTACTTGATCAGTTTAAGTATTATTTTGCCAACAGCTATAATTTATGTTTAAATATATAATTTAAAAAATAATTTTACACTAAAATGATAATTTTTTTCCCCTTTCAACATCAAGACCACATTCCCCTTTGCACCCCACTCTAAGAATCATGCCTTTGCAATTATAAGCCCAAGTCAATGAGAAAATATAATTTAGTTAGTAGAAATTACCTCGACAGCCAATCTTTCAGAAACACATCTATCTTATAAATTAAGGTGCACCTATAATCTAATTTATTTTATCATTATTTTTCTACTTTCCTTTAGAAATATTTCAATTCTTATTAGATTAGTGATGTGAAGCCTAGTGATTGCAAATTGTATTAAGATACTAATATTGGCTAATGCTTAAAGATAAAAGGATATTTGCAGAAATGTGTATTTCTTTTCCTTAAATGAATATAGCCTCAGTCAACTGTATTTTCTAATTCTTACTTTGACATGTGAAATCAAACTAGAAACACTTCTTTTAAAAAGTGGTGGTGCTATTAAAGAAATTGAAACAGATAGTAATAGAAATCTGCAGATGCAAAAAGTGGAATTAAGAGAAACGTGCCCATGCAAAGAGCTGAACTGGATTTCGGAAGATGCCACAAGAAGTAATCCACAGAAGAACCGGATTGATTAAAATAAAGATTACCAAGCCAAATCCTGGGCATTTATTGTTGTTGTTCAGTTGATAAATCATGTCCAAATCTTTGTGACCCCATGAACTGCATCATGTCAGACTTCCCTGTCCTTCACTGTCTCCTGGAGTTTGCTCGAATTCATGTCCATTGAGTCAGTGATGCCATCCAACCATCTCATCCTCTGTCACCCTCATGTCCTCCTGCCCTCAATCTTTCCCAGCATCAGGTATTAGAATTCTCTGGGTTCATCAGTATTAGTGTTTCTGGGCTCATAGTGAGAACCTATATTTTTAAAAGTTTATCAGGTAATTCTGATAATCAGCAAAATTTGGTAATCATTGATTTATAAGCTTCCCTAAGACTAATTTTGACAGTAAAATCTTCTCACCTAATTTTCATCTTTCAACCCACCCATATACCTGAAATTCCTATTATGAAATGACTCTTACAGTTACAACAAAGGAGACATATTATTTCCAGGGGCATAAATTCATATGTTTTTCAAGTTTGATTGATAGTGTCTTAGAATCATTTAAAATTTGTTGTTTGTTAACATGAACTTGATAGCAGAGGAGACAATTTTCATGTAGGAAGCTTAACAAGGTCTTAGAAAGTCAACAAAAGAGGTAAAAATCTGAAAAATGAACTTGCAAATTTATATTTCTAATAATCTTTTTGCTCTGATATCATCTATCTCAAATGGACCATGAGTAATTATGATATGCAGTAGTAGACAGGGGTACAGAATACCACAATGTAAATTGTGCATATTCCTGAAGTATCCAATTTATTTATACTGTGATAAAATAAATATAAAGTAAAATATTTCACATATTTATCTATCCTTCACATTATCATGTGATAAATATTCTCATATAAGAATGTTTAATATATATATATTTATATACATATATGTTCATTCTTACACACACATTGGAAGTGGTCAAACAAGAGATGGCAAGAGTAAAGATCGACATTTTAGGAATCAGCAAACTAAAATGGACTGGAATGGGTGAATTTAACTCAGATGACCATTATATCTACTATTGTGGGTAAGAAACCATTAGAAGAAATGGTCAACAAAAGAGTCCAAAATGCAGTACTTGGATGCAATCTCAAAAATGATAGAACAATCACTGTTCGTTTCCAAGGGAAAAATTCAATATCACGGTAATCCAAGTCTATGCCCTGATAATGCTGAAGAAGCTGAAGTCAAATGGTTCTATGAAGACCTACAAGACCTTTCAGAACTAACAAACACCCAAAAAAGATGTCTTTGTCTATAGGAGACTGGAATGCAAAAGTAAGAAGTTAAGAAACACCCGGAGTAACAGGCAAATTTGGCTTTAGAGTAAAGAATGAAGCAGGGCAAAGCCTAATAGAGTTTTGCCAAGAGCATGCACTGGTCATAGAAAGTACCCTCTTCCAACAACACAAGAGAACACTCTACACATGGACATCACCAGATGGTCGACACTGAAATCAGATTGATTATATTCTTTGCAGGCAAAGATGGAGAGGCTCTATGCTGCTGCTGCTGCTGCTAAGTCGCTTCAGTCATGTCCGACTCTGTGCGACTCCATAGACGGCAGAGAACCAGGCTCTGCCGTCCCTGGGATTCTCCAGGCAAGAACACTGGGGTGGGTGGAGAGACTCTATACAGTTAGCAAAAACAAGACCGGGAGCTGACTGTGGCTCAGATCATGAACTCCTTATTGCCAAATTCAGACTTAAATTGAAGAAAGTGGGGAAAACCACTAAACCATTCAATTATGAACTAAATCAAATCCCTAATGATTATAAAGTGGAAGTGAGAAATAGAATTAAGGGACTAGATCTGGTAGAGTGCCTGATGAACTATGGACAGAGATTCATGACATTGTACAGGAGACAGGGATCAATACCATCCCCAAGAAAAAGAAATGCAAAAAAGCAAAATGGCTGTCTGAGGAGGCCTTTCAAGTAGCTGTGATAATAAGAGAAGCAAAAAGCAAAGGAGAAAAGGAAAGATATACCATTTTGAATGCAGAGTTCCAAAGAATAGCAAGGAAAGATAAGAAAGCCTTACTCAGTGATCAGTGCAAAGAAAAAGAGGAAAACAACAGAATGGGAAAGACTAGAGATCTCTTTAAGAAAATTAGAGATTCCAAGGGAATATTTCATGCAAAGATGGGTTCAATAAAGGACAGAAATAGTATGGACCTAACAGAAGCAGAAGATATTAAGAAGAGGTGGCAAGAATACACAGAACTGTACAAAAAAGATGCTCATGACTCAGATAATCACAATGGTATGATCACTCACCTAGAGCTAGACATCCTGGAATGCAATGTCAAGTTGGCCTTAGGAAGCATCACTACAAGCAAAGCTAGTGGAGGTGATGGAATTCCAGTTGAGCTATTTCAAATCCTAAAAGATACTGCTATGAAAGTGCTGCACTCAATCTGTATGCAAATTTAGAAAACTCAGCAGTAGTGACAGGACTGGAAAAGGTCAGTTTTCATTCCAGTCCCAAAGAAAGGCAATGCCAAAGAATGCTCAAACTACCACACAATTGCACTCATCTCACACACTAGTAAAGTCATGCTCCAAATTCTCCAAGCCAGGCTTCAACAATATGTGAACTGTGAACTTCCAGATGTTTAAGCTGGATTTAGAAAAGGCAGAGGAACCAGAGGTCAAATTGTCAACATCCATTGGATCATCGAAAAAGCAAGAGAGTTCCAGAAAAACGTCTTTTTCCGCTTTATTGACTATACCAAAGCCTTTGACTACATGGATCACCTCAAACTGTGGCAAATTCTTCAAGCGATGGGAATACCAGACCACCTGACCTGCCTCTTGAGAAATCTGTATTCAAGTGAGAAAGCAACAGTTAGAACTGGACATGGAACAAGAGACTGGTTCCAAATAGGAAAAAGAGTACGTCAGGGCTGTATATTGTCACCCTGTTTATTTAACTTATATTCAGGGTACATCATGAGAAACGCTGGGCTGGATGAAGCACAAGCTGGAATCAAGATTGCTGGGAGAAATATCAATAACCACAGATATGCAGATGACAGCACCCTTATGGCAGAAAGTGAAGAAGAACTAAAGAGCCTCTTGATGAAAGTGTTAGAAAAGAGTGAAAACATTGGCTTAAAGGTCAACATTCAGAAAAAAAAGATCATGGCTTCCGGTCCAATCACTTCATGGCAAAGAAATGGAGAAACAGTGGAAACAGTGGCAGACTATTTTTTAGGGCTCCAAAATCACTGCAGATGGTGACTGTAGACATGCAATTAAAAGATATTAGATTGTAAAAGAAGTACAACTCTCACTGTTTGCAGATGACATGATTCTCTACATAGAAAACCCTAAAGAATCCACCAGAAATTTACTAGAGCTAATCAAAGAATATAGTAAATTTGCAGGATGTAAAGTTAACATGCAGAAATCCCTTGCATTCCTATACACTAACAAGCAGAACACAGAAAAAGAAATTAAGGAAACATTCCATTTACCATTGCAACGACAAAAATAAAATACTTAGGAATAAATCTACCTAAAGAACCAGAAGACCTATGTATAGAAAACTATAAAACACTGATGAAGGAAATCAAAGATGACACAGATAGATGGAGAAATATACCATGTTCATGGATCAGAAGAATCAATGTAGTGAACACTACCCAAAGCAATCTATAGATTCAACACAATCCCTATCAAGCTACCAACGGTATTTTTCAGAGAATTAGAACAAATAATTTCACAATTTGTATGGAAAAACAAAAAACCTCCATAGACAAAGCAATCTTGAGAAAGAAAAATGGAACTGGAGGAATCAACATGGTGACTTCAGACTATACTACAAAGCTACAGTCATCAAGACAGTATGGTACTGGCACAAAGACAGAAATATAGATCAGTGGAACAAAATAGAAAGCCCAGAGATAAATCCACACACCTACGGACACCCTATCTTTGACAAAGGAGACAAGAATATACAATGGAGAAGAGACAATCTCTTTACCAAGCGGTGCTGGGAAAACTGGTCAACCACTTGTAAAAGAATGAAACTAGAACACTTTATAAAGCCATACCCCAAAATTAACTCAAAATGTATTAAAGATATAAATGTAAGACCAGAAACTATAAAACTCCTAGAGGAAAACATAGGCAAAACACTCTCTGACATAAATCATAGCAGGATCCTCTATGACCCACCACCCAGAGTAATGGAAATAAAAGCAAAAATAAACAAATGGAACCTAATTACACTTAAAAGCTTTTGCACAATGAAGGAAACTATAAGCAAGATGAAAATACAGCCTTCAGAATGGGAGAAAATAATAACAAACGAAGCAACTGACAAAAAATGAATCTCAGAAATATACAAGCAACTCTTGCACCTCAATGCCAGAAAACTAAGTGATCCAATCAAAAAATGGGCCAAAAAACTAAACAGACATTTCTCCAAAGAAGACATACAGATGGCTAACAAACACATGAAAAGATGCTCAACATCACTCATTATCAGAGAAATGCAAATCAAAACCACAATGAGGTACCATCTCATGCGGGTCAGAATGGCTGCTATCAAAATGTCTACAATGCTGGAGAGGGTGCAGAGAAAAGAGAACCCTCTTACACTGTTGGTGGGAATGCAAACTAGTACAGCCACTATGGAGAACAGTGTGGAGTTCCCTTAAAAAACTGGAAATAGAACTGCCATAGGACTTAGGAATCCCACTGCTGGGCATACACACTGAGGAAACCAGAATTGAAAGAGACACGTGTACCTCAATGTTCATCACAGCACTGTTTACAATAGCCAGGACATGGAAGCAACCTAGATGTCCATCTGCAGATGAATGGATTAGAAAGCTGTGGTACATATACACAATGGAATATCACTCAGCTATTAAAAAGAATACATTCGAATCAGTTCTAATGAGGTCGATGACACTAGAGCTTATTATACAGAGCTAAGTTAAGTCAGAGCGAAAAACACCAATACAGTGTATTAACATATACATATGGAATTTAGAAAGATGGTAACGATGACCCTATATGCGAGACAGCAAAAGAGACACAGATGTAAAGAACACACGTTTGGACTCTGTGGGAGAAAGTGAGGGTGGGATGATTTGAGAGAATAGCATTGAAACATGTATATTACCATATGTGAAATAGATTGCCAGTCCAGGTTCGATGCATGAGACAGGGTGCTCAGGGCTGGTGCAATGGGATGACCCTGAGAGTTGGGATGGGGAGGGAGGTGGGAGGGAGGTTCAGGATGGGGAACACATGTACACCCATTGCTGATTCATATGAATGTATGGCAAGAACCACCACAATATTGTAAAGTAATTAGCCTCCAATTAAATAAATAATAAAAAAAAGAAATTAAAAGACACTTACTCCTTGGGAGAAAAGTTATGACCAACCTAGACATCATATTAAAAAGCAGAGACGTTACTTTGCCAACAAAGGTCCGTCTAGTCAAGGCTATGGTTTTTCCAGTAGTCATGTATGAATGTGAGAGTTGGACTGTAAAGAAAGCTGAGTGCCGAAGAATTGATGCTTTTGAACTAAGACTCTTGAGAGTCCCTTGGACTCTAGGAGATCCAACCAGTAAATCCTAAGGAAATAAGTCATGAATATTCATTGGAAGGACTGATGTTGAAGCTGAAACTCCAACACTTTGGCCACCTGATGTGAAGAGCTGACTCATTTGAAAAGACCTTGATGCTGGAAATGATTGAAGGCAGGAAGAGAAGGGGAAAACAGAGGATGAGATGGTTGGATGGCATCACTGACTCAATGGACATGAGTTTGAGTAAACTCCAGGAGTTGGTGATATACAGGGAGGTCTGGCATGCTGCAGTCCATGGGGTTGCAAAGAGTTGGACACAATTGAGCGACTGAACTGAACTGAACTGAACTGCTGTCCATTCTTACGAAGAATATATTAAAAAGGAAAGTTCAAGCCTACATAAGGTTTCTTTAAATTGGGGGCTCATATTTCTTGTTTTTGTACCATGCCAATAAGTGATGAATCTATTATTTTTGAAATTTGGGTACAAAACCTTCTAATTTAAATTTCAAAAGAAAGTTTTTAGCCAGAAACAGATAGCACACTCTGATATTTTTAGTCCAGTAAAGGTATTTTTTATAGAAATTAATGCAAAGTTTAAGGAAAATTGCCCTAGATCTAATCACAAGGAGGAGCTATTACAACTCCTAAGTCTGAAAAAAAGAGGTTGTATAAAGGTATCCATTTGATAGGACTGTGGTCTTTTGTAGAGGGCTAGAGGGATGCACCAACTCAGGTTAATATGGTGGGAAGGGAGTCTGGTAAAAAAAAAATTCCCAAGTACACCTCTTTCTGCTTTAAAATCATGTTGGCCAAACTCAAGTATAATTTAAGCTGCTGACTTGTCCAAATGGTCAGTCTCCCAGGGCACAGAGCAGGGCGAAGGGTGGTGAATTTTGAAGAGCAAGTAAGGGAACAAATCCTTTTGATGTTCCTGATATGATACCTATTTTGGTTTGCATGTAATAATAGTCATTCATCCACCTCATGCAACAAGTTGACTCACTGGAAAAGACTCTGATGCTGGGAAAGGTTGGGGGTGGGAGGAGAAGGGGACAACAGAGAATGAGATGGCTGGATGGCATCACCGACTCAATGGATATGAGTTTGAGTGAACTCTGGGAGTTGGTGATGGACAGGGAGGCCTGGCGTGCTGTGATTCATGGGGTCGCAAAGAGTCGGACACGACTGAGCGACTGAACTGAACTGAACTGAACTGAACTGATTCATTTCACATATTTATTGAGTCCCTACTATGGGTAACATTCTGTGGGAGGCACTGAAGATACAAGAGTGAAAAAAACGACAATATTCTTCACATTCATAGGGATTTAATTCTGTATGTAAACAAGTGCAGAGAGAATGAAAGATATGTAGGGGCTGGATTTTGTAAAGAAAGTAGTGCAATTGGAAGGATGAAGAGTAGCAGGGGCATGGGTGTAAGTGGTGTTATTTTAGTTAAGAGTTCAAGGAAAGTAAAACACACAAAAACTGAGAGAAGTCAGTCATGGGATAGTCTGAAGAAGAACATCTCAGGAAAAAGAGACAGCAAGTGTAAAGGTCCGGAGAGTGGTATATTCAAGGAAGGAAACGAAGGACCAAGAAGGAGCCAGTAAGTTAGGAGAGCTGAGATGGGATTGGCAAGATGCGGTTTGCTCAGGCAAGGAATTATGATTTAATGTGAAGAGTGTTTCTTTCATTATAGAAGTAGAGATATCTTTGGAAGCTTTAAGAAGGAGAGTTGTTATATAATTTGAGTAATTTAAACGCTTGCTCTGGCTAATCTTCCTTTGTGAGGAAAAGCAGAAATCAAATTATAAAAGCTATGTAGTAGTCTAGGCTAAAGAACATACTGGTGTGTATTACTGGTAAGAGCAATAATAAGAACCATTCAGCTTCTTGGCCCTAGTGTTTGGGGCATAGACTTGAACTACTGTGATGTTGACTGGTTTGCC
Organism: Moschus berezovskii; assembly: GCF_049115385.1. Taxonomy (NCBI): domain Eukaryota; kingdom Metazoa; phylum Chordata; class Mammalia; order Artiodactyla; family Moschidae; genus Moschus; species Moschus berezovskii. The sequence continues at coordinate 43,441,278 of NC_142460.1, read as the reverse complement.
TTGGAAATGAACGGAGATCATTCTGTCATCCAAAACTGCGCGGGGTCGGGGGGAAGCTACTTCACGGCTGTATATTGCTTATTTACCTTATATGCAGAGTACATCATGAGAAATGCCCAGCTGGGAGGAAGCACAAGCTGGAATCACGATTGCAGGGAGAAATATCAATAACCTCAGATAAGCAGATGACACCACCCTTGTGGCAGAAAGAGAAGAGGAACTAAAGAGCCTCTTGATGAAGATTGAAAGAGGAGAGTGAAAAAGCTGGCTTAAAACTCAACATTCAAAAAACTAAAAGCATGGCATCAGGTCCCATCAGTTCATGGCAAATAGATGGGGAAAGTGGAAACAATGACAGACTTTATTTTCTTGGGCTCCAAATATCACTGTAGATGGTGACTGTAGCCATGAATTTAAAAAATGCTTGCTCCTTGGAAGAATAACTATAACAAATCTAGACAGCATATTAAAAGGCAGAGATATAACTTTGCTGAAAGGTCCGTCTAGTTAAAGCTATAGATTTTCCAGTAGTCATGTACAGATGTGAAGTTCAGTTCAGTTCAGTCGCTCAGTCGTGTCCGACTCTTTGCGACCCCATGAATCACAGCACGCCAGGCCTCCCTGTCCATCACCAACTCCCGCAGTTCACTCAAACTCATGTCCATCAAGTCGGTGATGCCATCCAGCCATCTCATTCTCTGTCATCCCCATCTCCTCCCACCCCCAATCCTTCCTAGGATCAGACTCTTTTCCAGTGAGTCAGCTCAACGCATGAGGTGGCCAAAGTATTGGAGTTTCAGCTTTAGCATCAGTCCTTCCAATGAACACCCAGGATTGATCTCCTTTAGAATGGACTGGTTGGATCTCCTTGCAGTCCAAGGGACTCTCAAGAGTCTTCTCCAGCACCACAGTTCAAAAGCATCAATTCTTCGGCGATCAGCTTTCTTCACAGTCCAACTCTCACATCCATACATGACCATGGGAAAAACCATAGCCTTGACTAGACAGACCTTTGTTGGCAAAGTAATGTCTCTGCTTTTTAATATGCTATCTAGGTTGGTCATAACTTTCCTTCCAAGGAGCAAGCGTCTTTTACTTTCCTGGCTGCAATCAGCATCTGCAGTGACTTTGGAGCCCAAAAAAAGTCTGACACTGTTTCCACTGTTTCCCCATCTATTTCCCATGAAGTGAGGGACCAGATGCCATGATCTTTGTTTTCTGAATGTTGAGCTTCAAGCCAAACTTTTCACTCTCCTCTTTCACTTTCATCAAGAGGCTTTTGAGTTCCTCTTCACTTTCTGCCATAAGGGTGGTGTCATCTGCATATCTGAGGTTATTGATATTTCTCCCAGCAATCTTGATTTCAGCTTGTGCTTCTTCCAGCCCAGCGTTCCTCATGATGTACTCTGCATAGAAGTTAAATAAGCAGGGTGACAATATACAACCTTGACGTACTCCTTTTCCTATTTGGAACGAGTCTGTTGTTCCGTGTCCAGTTCTAACTCTTGCTTCATGACCTGCATACAGGTTTCTCAAGAGGCACAGATGTGAAAGTTGGATCATAAAGAAGGCCGAGTGTTGAAGAATTAATGCTATCAATCAAACTGTGGTGTTGGCGAAGACTCTTTAGAGTCTCTTGGACTGCAAGGAGATCAAACCAGTGCATCCTAAAGGAAATCAACCGTGAATATTCATTGCAAGGACTGATACTGAAGCTGAAGCTCCAATACTTTGGCCACCTGATGCGAAGAGCCAACTCATTGGAAAAGACCCTGATGCTGGGAAGATTGAGGGCAAGAGGAGTTTGAGCAAACTCCAGGAAAAGTGAAGGACAAGGAAGCATGCCTTGCTGCAGTACATAGGTTCACAAAAAGTGGAACATGCCTGAACGACTCAACAACAGTGATAATAAGAATAGATTTTGCTCATTTGCTGAAGCTCATTCCTCTGTGTGTATTTCAATTTTTTAAAAAATTTATTCATTTTAATTGGAGGCTAATTACTTTACAATATTGTATTGGTCTTGATACATTGACATGAATCCGCCACGGGTGTACATGTGTTCTCCATCTTGAACCCCTCTCCCAGCTCCCTCCCCATCCCATCCCTCTGAGTCATCCCAGTGCACCTGCCCCAAGCATCCTGTATCATGCATCAAACCTGGACTGGCGATTCGTTTCACATATGATATTATACATGTTTCAATGCCATTCTCCCAAATCATCCCACCCTCGCCCTCTCCCACAGAGTCCAAAAGACTGTTCTATACATCTGTGTCTCTTTTGCTGTTTCGCATGTAGGTTATCGTTACCATCTTTCTAAATTCCATATATATGCATTAGTATACTGAATTGGTGTTTTCTTTCTGGCTTACAATTTTTTTAAATCATTACAATTTATATGACTTGTGAATGATCAAACTTCCTCACTTCCTGTGTCTGAAATCAACCAAGTTTAATGAAAACAACATAGAATAAAGTCTAAAAACTCAGTTGCACTCCTGGACATACACCGAGGAAACCAGAATTGAAAGAGACACATGTACTCCAATGTTCATCACAGCACTGTTTATAATAGCCAGGACATGGAAGCAACCTAGATGTCCATCTGCAGAAGAATGGATAAGAAAGCTTTGGTACATATACACAATGGAGTATTACTCAGCAATTAAAAAGAATACATTTGAATCAGTTCTAATGATGTGGATGAAACTGGAGCCTATTTTTCAGAGTGAAGTAAGCCAGAAAGAAAAACACCAATATGGTATACTAATTGATATATGGAATTTAGAAAGATGATAACGATACTCCTGTATACAAGACAGCAAAAGAGACACAGATGTATAGAACAGTCTTTTGGATTCTGGGAGAAGTCGATGGTGGGATGATTTGGGAGAATGGCATTGAATCATGTATATGTGAAATGAATCGCCAGTCCAAGTTCGATGCATGATATAGGATGCTCAAGGTGTACTGGGATGAACCAGAGGGATGGGATGGGGAGGGAGGTGGGAGGGGGATTCAAGATGGGGAACATATGTACACCCGGGGCAGATTCATGTCAATGTATGGCAAAACCAACACAATAATATAAAGTAATTAGCCTCCAATTAAAAAAAAATAGAAATTGAAACATGAGGTGAAGATGAAATAGATTTTAAAAATATATGTATGTTGAAGTTAAAAAAAAAACTCATCCCTCAGTAAGCTTTCTGATTATGCTTGGATAAGCAGTTTATGGCAATCAAATTAATTGGGTTCTGAATTAATACCAATTAAATTTAAAAGCTGATTGAATATATCTGTAAACCACGACCTAACTTTGTTATAAGACTGCTTTTTTAAAAAATCAGTAATTGTTTGGTTATGGTGTGTAATTTTAAAATACGTCTTTTCATAAGGATTTTATCATTTCGGTTTGTTAGTGAAACACAGCCAAATTGTGAAGACCATTTGAGACCAAATGTCATTACCAGCATGTTATATTTAAACATTGTTTCTTCAGACTCACAGATATAGTGAACAGACTTGTGGTTGCTGAGAGAAAGGGAAGGATTGCGAGTTTGCGACTAGCAGATACAAACTGTTATATAGCATGGGTAAACAACAAGGTACTACTGTATAGCATAAGGGACTATACAGTATTCCATATCCTGTGATGAATCATAATGAAAAATAATATGAAAAAGAAGGTATATACTTTTGTATAACTGAATCACTTTGCTGTACTACAGAATTTAACATTGTAAATGAAATATACCTTAATATAAATTTTAAAAAGTCATCATTTCTGAAATAGTTTAGTATTGCAAACACAATTCTTATGCATAAGAATTGAGAATTATCAAGAATACAAAAAACATTGGATTAGAGTTTTTATTTTTAATTTTTTGAAAATTATGTTTGATTTATTGTTAGAATTTTTTATGTTAAATTTAAATAAGTTAGTTTGATTAATAGTGATTTACTCAAAGGGAAAAATCAATTTAAACCCTCAATGAATTATTTCAGTGTTTGAGTGAAATTACTGGCAGAAGAAGGATGAAATTTCACAAACTGATTTCTCAGTTCACAGCTTAACATTAATAATAATAACAATAGATATCAATGTGCTTATTATGAATCAGTTTCTAGGCTAGTTACTTTGAACAGATTATCTGGCTTAATCCTACTTTATTTAAGTAAGTGTTAATTTATCATCTCTGGAAGGAGAGAATTGACCACACAGCAACATCCTTCCCTGTCCCTACTGCTCATTTTATTATAATGTATTTATCATAACTTTTTATAACATCCAAAGAAAAGGATAAAAGTAAATGAACACTAGTCTACACATCTACTTAAAATATATTTATTGAATTTCTACACTGTTGCTGCTGCTGCTGCGTCACTTCAGTCGTGTCCGACTCTGTGTGACACACATAATTCCAGGTGCTAGGGATAAAGTAGTGAATAAAACAAGAAAAAAAAAATTCTTTTTTTGAAACGGCCCCATTCAGGACCTTTAAATTTCCTGTTTTTATTCTGTTTTCTTCTGGGTAGTTTCACACAAATCTGAAACAAGACTCATATTTATAACTCTATCTTGATGACTATTTTCCAATTCTGTATCTCTAGCCTAGATCTGATAGACTGAAAAACGAAAAGCAACGAACTATTTTTCTAAAACTATGAGCAACTTGCTATGGTTTATGTTGCTTAAACTATTCTGTTGTCATTATTTTCCAGATATGCTTTCCTACAGCTTATATTCTTAGAGATCATGGGCGGAGATTGTATCTGTTTTATTAATTGCTGTAACTTCAGTGTTTAGACATGTTCTTGACTCATCTTTGGTAATAGCCATTAACAACTGTTTTTAAACAAGCACTGAGTTATCTGTTTATATGATGCATCATCTTATCAGATATAAAGGGCTAAAGTCTCAATCATATATATTCTCCTTTTTTGTGTCTCAATCAATAGACTCATGATTCTCCCAATTACAAAAGAAAGAAATTTTGCTTCTGAGAGAACACATAAAATGAGAAAAAACAAACACATAAAATGAGAAAAAGCAAAGAAAGAAATCTGAAATTAGCATTGACATATAGTTCTCCCTCATCCTGCCTAGTCACAAATCATGTACATTTTACTACCTTTATTTATAATCCCTTTGCAACATACATCAGTTACATACATACGTGCAGCCATTAGAGTAGTCACAACATAGACGCAATAAATGATTTTACTTAGAAAATCAAATTTTATATAAAACACTCATTTCAATTGAAAAGATCAAGTTCTGTCTTTCCTATACTTATACTTTCATTTGATTCTTTTGATAACACTCTGATAGGTCCTGATGGGAAAAAAAGTAAGATATGACATGAAAAAATTTTAAAGTATGTAATGTTTATTAAACCATATAATCTGATATATATATCAGATAAGATTAAATCATGCAATGTTTAAATCCACTAAAAATAATAATGTTTGCAGGGCTTCCCTGGTGCCTCACCAATAAAGAATGTTTAGACACAGTTTCAATCCCTGATCAGGGAAGATCCCACATGTCACAGAATAGCTAAATCCGTACACCACAAGGGTTGGTCCTCTGCTGTGGAGACTGGAGGCTACACCTACTGAGCCCACAGCTACTGAAGCCCTAGAGCCTATGCACACGACAAGAGAAGCCACTGCAATGAGAAGCATTTCACTGCTGCTACAGAGTAGCCTCCACTCGCTGCAACTAGAGAAAAGCCCACACAGAAACGAAGACCCTGCACAGCTAAAAACAAATGAATAAGTAAATAAACAAAATTATTTAAAAATAATAATAAAGCATTGGATAATTCTCTAGCTAGCAGATATAAACATTCTAATGTAAGTTAGCAAAACCCATTTGTAAAGTAATTTTAGAATTGACTAAAATTGTAAAAATAAAAAAACATGTTTATGCTCAGACCCAATGATTTCCCTTCTATGAATGTATCTTACAGAAAAGTATCTCTCAGGTATACTTAAAGATACTACAAAGATGTCAAGGGATTTTTTTTTTTTCAATACAGAAAATTGGATCAAACTTAAAATACAAAGGTAAAGAAAAAGTAAATGATGATATGTACCCAGCATGGAAAACTGTGTGTGCTCAGTGGCTTTAGTTGTGTCCAACTCTTTGCCACCCCATGGACTATAGCCCGCCAGGCTCTTTAGCCCATGGGATTCTCCAGGCATTGCAGTTGGATTCTTTACCACTGAGCCACCAGGGAAGCCCATGGAATACTATGCACCTACTTTAAAAAATGGAGTCGATTTACACAACTGACATGAAATTATTTTGAAGACACTTTTTAAAAAGGCAAGTTGTAGAAAAATCTTTAGTAAAATCTCAATTTTGAAGGTTTGGTGGGAAAAAGAGAAGAAAATGCATTTAATAAAAGTTTAAAAAGCAAGAAAATAGATTCAGTTTTTGTGAATTCATAATTACTATCATCTCAATTTAATAAATTACTATCACTTAAATTTAATAAATATTTATTTTCTATAACATGATCATAGAAAATATCAACAGTCATAAAATTACTTCTTTTTTTTTTTTGGCCGTGCTCTGTGGCATGTGGGATCTTAATTTCCTGAGTGATCAAATCCTTGACCTCCGTGTTGGAAGGTGGTGTCTAAACCATTGGACTGCCAGGGAAGTCCCTGAAAAAAAAATTTCTTTTTTTTTAACAAAAGATTTGAGTTGGAGTACATATATTTCCAAATGATACTTAGAAGGAAATAATCTCCACTTTCATCAACATGGGGCTTCCCTGGTGGCTCAGCTGATAAAGAATCTGCCTGCGATGTGGGAGACCTGGGTCTATCCCTGGGTTGGGAAGATCCCATGGAGAAGGGAATGGCTACCTACTCCAGTATTCTGGCCTGGAGAATTCCATGGACTGTATAGTTCATGGGGTTGCATCTCTTCTAGCCAGTGGCTATATACTTTGTTCTCTGATAAGGGCTTTCCATGTTGATTAAAGAAATTATAGTTTCTATTTTTGGATTTTGAATTAATTTATGTCTATTTTTCTTATGATAATTAAAGCTTTAATAGATTAAGGTATAAAATTCCTTTGACCTTTTACTTAACCTTCAAGTATTTTCTTCATTGTTCCTAAACAAGTTATATTATCTTTTTGAATACTTTTTAAAGTAATAAATGTGAGCAATTATTAGCTACAATTTATAACATATTTGTTAATAATTTCAATATTTATAATTTTATCACATATTTTTACCACTTACACCTTTGTTCATTTTTATGATGTTCGTAGAAACTTTTATTCCTCCTCTATAGTTTTTATTCTCTTATGCCTAGGATTTAGACTTCCAAAGTCATTGCTCTAAATTTCATTTTTTCTTACAGTGAAGAGAAATGATTATACATATTTTAAGAGATTTTATTATTTATAAGTTACGTTTTTAAACATTACTCTGTGGAATATTTTTAGCAGTCCTATCAAAAAGTTATATTTATGTACATTTTACAGAAAAGAAACTGAGATTCTGAGAAATCAGATACTTGTACTTAATTACAGTCAATAAGTAGAAAACTCAGATTATTTGAACCTAAATTACTTCATCTGTAGTTTTTTCTCCTCTGTCACATTGCATGTCCTTCTTCCTGGTTTCCTCTTGTCACTTTCACAGGTATTTTTCTAATATAACTTTAAAAGCTTTAGGTTGCTATCAGTCAGTCAGTCAGTTCAGTCGCTCAGTCGTGTCCGACTCTTTGCGACCCCATGAAGCACAGCACGCCAGGCCTCTCTGTCCATCACCAACTCCCGGAGTTCACTCAAACTCATGTCCATGGAGTCGGTGATGCCATCCAGCCACCTCATTCTCTGTCGTCCCCGTCTCCTCCCACCCCCAATCCTTCCTAGCATCAGACTTTTCCAGTGAGTCAACTCGTCGCATGAGGTGGCCAAAGTATTGCAGTTTCAGCTTTAGCATCAGTACTTCCAATGAACACACAGGATTGATCTCCTTTAGAATGGACTGGTTGGATCTCCTTGCAGTACAAGGGACTCTCAAGAGTCTTCTCCAACACCACAGTTCAAAAGCATCAATTCTTTGGTGATCAGCTTTCTTCACAGTCCAACTCTCACATCCATACATGACCACGGGAAAAACCATAGCCTTGACTAGACAGACCTTTGTTGGCAAAGTAATGTCTCTGCTTTTTAATATGCTATCTAGGATGGTCATAACTTTCCTTCCAAGGAATAAGCATCTTTTAATTTCATGGCTGCAATCAGCATCTGCAGTGATTTTGGAGCCCCAAAAAACAAAGTCTGACACTGTTTCCACTGTTTCCCCATCTGCTATAGCATCTCTCTTATTTTCCTTACTTTTCTTTTAGTTTTCTTCGAACTTGGGTACACATCAGAACTATTCAGGGAGATTTTAAATTATATATCTCTCTCGGACCTCTCACCCCACTTTATTATTACTATTATTTTTTCAAAGATTTTTTTTTTAATGTGGACTATTTTTAAAGTCTTTATTGAATTTGTTATTATATTGGTTCTGTTGTTTATGTTCTGATTGTTTGGTCATGAGGCATGTGGGATCTTAGAGCTCTCCAACCAGGGATCGAACCCTTACCCCCTGCATTGGAAGTCAAATTCTTAATTACTAGACCATCAGGGAAGCCCCCACACTTTATTATTAAATTTCCATCAACAACATTTGGCCAGTATATATTTATATATATATCTATATACATTTGTCTAACTTAGAATTCTATATCCTTATTAATTCCATACATAGTCCTGTTTGGATAATGGTTTTATCTTAAAGTATAGTAAATCTTAAGCAGCATGAGTTAGGACAGGAGATTGTCTCCATTAACAGTGGACTGTCCATGGCACACCTGAACTCTTCTAGAGATCACTTGCCTATGAACCATAGTTTCTGATAAGTTGTTTTCATCAAAAACAGAAAACATCTGAACTAATTCTTTTATAACCATACTTTAATTCTCATAGCACTCTCACACTATATTTTCATCTAAAAGGAGCTTCCTAACATTACTTAAGGGAGGGCCAGAATGATTATGTTAAATGAACTTTCCTGGTTTACGGTCTTTAGGGTGGGCAGTACTTATTTTTGGTGATCTTTTTCCTCTTAAACTGATGTCCTCCCTCACCACTGCTGAACCCAACCATCAATGCCCACCTTTTGAAACTGGTACAAGATATACTGCTTGAGGTGCAACAAACACTTCTCTAAAACCATGGGGAAATTTCTGAAGTTTGTGTTATTCTGTCGTCTTTATTTTCCAGAATAGGCTTTCCTACAGTTTATATACTTAGAGATCATGAGCCTGATTTTGTCTGTTTTATTAATTACTATAACATTGATGCCTAGCAATGTTCTTGGCTGATCTTTAGCAATAGCTGCTAACAACCTGCTTAAACTGTTCACATCTGGGTTACTGGAGAGTGACTGTCTTCATTTGTCTGGTAAAGATTAACTGATAGTTTATAGAACCTGAGAAAGGTTTGCAAGCAAATTTATTTACAGACCAATTGAAACTATCCTTCTTTTCTTACGTACAGTATAGCAGAAGGTGACAATGAAAAACTGGCACTTGCTGTCTGCCTCTACAAGGATTAAGTCATTAGCTACCGCAGCTGCTGACCTTCAATTCACCCTGAAAAATGTTCAGGATGGAGATCAGGTGTGAGGCACTCTGTGTTCTGGGAAAACTTGGCAGAATGGGGTTTAGATAGATATTTTCAGATTTTATGAGCCCAATTCTTGCATCTCCTTATGTCTAGAAAAGCACTGAAATCATTAACAATGACATTGGCTTCTTAAGACTAGTAGCAATGATAGTCACTCAGTCATGTCGGACTTCTCTGCAACCCCATAGACTGTAGCCTGCCAGGCTCCTCTCTCAGCGGAATTCTCCAGGCAAGAATACTGGAGTGGGTAGCCATTCCCTTCTCCATGGGATCTTCCCAACCCAGGGATCGAATCCAGGTCTCCTGCATTGCAGGTAGATTCTCTACCATCTGAGCCACCGGGGAAGCCCAACTAACAGCAAGCCTCTGCTAAAATATGTGTTTAACTGCATATGATGCTGGGAAAGTTTGGGGGCGGGAGGAGAAGGGGACGACAGAGAATGAGATAGATGGCTGGATGGCATCACCGACTCTGTGGACATGAGTTTGAGTGAACTCTGGGAGTTGGTGATGGACAGCTGGCATGCTGTGATTCATGGGGTTGCGCAGAGTCGGACACGACTGAGTGACTGAACTGAACTGAACCCCTTCACTGAAATCACGTATATACTGACTTTCCTCCCTGTCTCTTTGCAGCAGTTTCTGAGAGCTATCTGAAATACTGTCTCCTGGGCTATCATTCTCATTTTGACCCAAATAAAACAATTCACAACTCTTAGGTGTGCATTTTGGTTTTTTTTTTAATTGGACACTCCATGTGGCCTGTGGAATCTCAGTTCCCCAGCCTGGACCCTGAGCAGTGAAAGCAGAGAGTCCTAACCACTGGACCACTGGGGAATTCCCAGTATAGTGTATTTTTTTAATCAACAAAAGTTATCACTAAATCAAGTTCTCTAAGATAAGACTTAGTCTAATAATAAATTTATTAAAAAATAAAAATTGAGAAAACCAATGAATTCTTTGACAAAGAAACAGAATCATTGTGGATAGTGTCAACTTCTGGTGCCAACAAGGTCCCAATTAGAAGAAAAATAACTGTGTCTTTTTTGTGTGTGTGTGAACTAATCTTCTTAAAAGTCTGAGGATAGGACAGCTACAGAAACCAAATTCACATTCTTGGTCAAGTTTCCTAAACTATAAATAATCTGCTATACTGATAGAATCAACAATATCATCCTCAAAATACATTTGTTACTAAGCTTGACTCCTTTTAGCCTTCTGCTGTTACTTATGTCATTCTTATTTAGTCTCCCTTACTCTATAAAGTGTACTTTTATTAGTTCTCACAAAGCATATATATATGCGTACCAATATTTTCAACAAAACGCTTTTCCTTTCCACCTGCTCATCAACATTATCAAAATATAAAGTTCTTTTTGGACTGGAAATGATATTAGTTTTTCTCATACTGAATGACAACTGCCTTTTCAGCATATGCCTATTTTACTCATAAAATACATTGAATAATATTTTATTATTTATATTTTTTATTGGAGGCTAATTACTTTATAGGGCTTCCCTGGTGGCTCAGAGGTTAAAGCGTCTGCCTCCAATGCGGGAGACCCGGGTTCGATCCCTGGGTCGGGAAGATCCCCTGGAGAAGGAAACGGTAACCCACTCCAGTATTCTTGCCTGGAGAATCCCATGGATGGAGAAGCCTGGTAGGCTACAGTCCACGGGGTCACAAAGAGTCGGACACGACTGAGTGACAGAACGAACGAACGAATTACTTTATAATATTATATTGGTTGGTTTTGCCTTCCATTGACATGAATCTGCCCTAGGTGTACATGTGTTCCCCTTCCTGAACCCCCCCTCCCACCTCCCTCTCCATAGCATCCCTCTGGGTTATCCCAGTGTACCAGCCCTGAGCATCGTGTATCATGCATCGAACCTGGACTGGTGATTCATTTCACATATGATAATATACATGTTTCAATGCCATTCTCCTAAATCATCCCACCCTCACCTCTCCCAGAGTCCAAAAGACTGTTCCATACACCTGTGTCTCTTTTGCTGTCTCGTATACAGTGTTATCGTTATCATCTTTCTAAATTCCATATATATGTGTTAGTATACTGTATCAGTGTTTTTCTTTCTGGCTTACTTCACTCTGTATAATAGGCTCCAGTTTCATCCAAAGAACTAAACAGACATTTGTCCAAAGAAGACATACACATGGCTAACAAACACATGAAAAAATGCTTAACATCCCTCATAATCAGAGAAATGCAAATCAAAACCACAACGAGGTACCATTTCACGACAGTCAGAATGGCTGCTTTCCAAAAGTCTACAAGCAATAAATGCTGGAGAGGGTCTGGAGAAAAGGGAACCCTCTTACACTGTTGGTGGGAATGCAAACTTGTACAGTCACTATGGAGAACAGTGTGGAGATTCCGTAAAAAACTGGAAATAGAACTGCCATACGATCCAGCAATCGCACTCCTGGGCATACACACCGAGGAAACCAGAATTGAAAGAGACACATGTACTCCAATGTTCATCGCAGCACTGTTTATAATAGCCAGGACATGGAAGCAACCTAGATGTCCATCTGCAGACGAATGGACAAGAAAGCTTTGGTACATATACACAATGGAGAATTACTCAGCCATTAAAAAAAAGAATGAATAATAAATATAAGAAATTATATGCCACTCAAATAATACACTATTGTCATTTAGGATAATCGTTGCTGTTTAGCCTCTAAGTTGCATCTGACTCTTTTGTGACCCCATAGACTGTAGACAACCAGGCTCCTCTATCCGTGGGATTTTACAGGCAAGGATACTGGAGTGGCTTGCCATTTCCTTCTCCAGGGGATCTTCCTGGCCCAGGGATTGAACCCAGGTCTCCTGCATTGGCAGGTGGATTCTCTACCACTGAGCCACCTGGGAAGCCCATTTAAGATAATGGGGAGTGTTTAATCTGTTCTAGAAACTGCGCTTGGTGTCACTACAAATGTAACAAAGACGTGGGCTGTACCTTCAAGAAGCTCTTGAAGAGGTTGGAAGGGTACTACGTTATCAGATACTTAAAATGCCTCATCAGGCACCAAAAAAGGGCACCTGGCCATGAGAATTAGGAAACACTCCCTAGTAATGGTGTCATTTGAATGGATAAAGGTGTGACAACGTCTGAGCAGTGGGAACAAGTTGTCGTCAGTGGGAAAGGTGTATGCAAAAGACAAGATATTGGGGGAAATGTTGCCTCTGAAATGTACAAGATAGGAATTGCATGGGAAGAAGGCTGGTATAGCTGCTGAGAGAAATGAAGTCTGTAGAAAGAAAAGTTTATGTCATCACTATCATATCACTTGAGATAAACATTTGCAAAATATCTGAAGAAACAAATATCAGTACCAAAATTTTTTACTGAAGGTAAAAAACCTATAAATGGGGCTTTTTTCTGGTTCTGCCATAGTTCTCTCAATAATCAGTCTGGCTCCAAAAGCATGAGTGAAAACTTTGATGATAAACAGCTTTCAACTGAATTCAGACATTTGGTTTAGATTCTCTCTATGTAAGTTAGAAATACCGTGGATGCTGTGTTGCTCCTGGTAAGTGATTGACCTAACAGGGGTTCCTAGTCTCTAAAGGAGTGAAATGTGGAAGTAGGTATAACTTCAGTAACAATGTCTCCTACTTTCAATTCTAAACTATTACTCCACCAGTTCCCAGCAAGGAACAAAGAAATAAAAGTTGAAAGTATTGTTGCCTATGGATTTTCTTTATAAATTTTTCCTCTTTTTTTATACCATTGGCAGAATTACAAACCACAGTTTGTTCCTATATTTGAGAAGCCAACTGAAAGAGCCATGAAGATTTTATTAATGCCAATAGCCATTAAATCCTGAGGTTTCTAAAACACTTATGATGACAACAAAATAACTGTTATTGATGCGCATTTTTAAAGTGCCCAGAATTCATTACAGAGGAACTTATTATAAACATCTCAAAGTTAAGTATCTTTGACACGGATAAGAGTTTAAAATTTTCGAAACTTTTAAAAATACTGATTTATCAAAAGAAATGCAATTAAATAAGTGAGCATTAGCTTCTATATAAGAACACATCTTTAGGTTTGGCTGTGTATTCTGAGGTGGCCAAGTTCACAATGAGTGGCTAGTGGACCAGCCAACTGGATAAATTCTAGGCTGAGAAAAGATGCATTTTCCAGGCAAGCTCCGCTACATCTGATTAAAGAATCTCGATCTCCAGAAAGCCTGTCCTGTGTTCAGTCTCACTGGGTAGAGAAGTAGCTTGAAAAGGAACAATGGCTGATGGTGATTATAATTGTTCCTTTCGTTGAGCATTTAGTATGTACAATGTACTTTTTTCCTAACTGATTGACAAGTATTGTCTTATTTATCCTCACAGCACTATGAGTTATATCACATCAATACAGTTTTCCCCTGAAAGAAATTTCTCATTATATTACCCTTCTGAATTACTCCTGAATATGAACATCTCTCTGTTCTATCTTTTCTCCAGCAGTAGATACAGTAAGTTATTATGGGACTGATGTGCTTCTGGAACTGTAAAAGTAATGTGCTAATTCTTATTTTATGGGGGTTTTACTTCCAAGCAAGATAAGGAGCTATAAAGATGCTATAGAACAAAGAACATTTATGAAGCATCTACCATAGTCACAGATTTGTTGATAAAAATATTAGACACTCTGAAGAAGATAAAATGTAGAGAATAACATAGTCAATATACTCAAAATGATAGCTTGCTTTTCTTTTTATTTTTCCTTGTGGTTATACAAATAAAAGATTCATACGAGGTTCTATTCATATCCTTTAATTACACTGTATGACTGGACATATGGCCTATCGTCAAAATGCTTTGATCTTGTCATTATACGTGAATGTTTGAGCAGGTATTTCCCTCCTCCTTTCATATGCGTCCTGGACCTGTACTAAGTAAATATTATTGTACTCTTTCTCTGGCCTTCGAGGGTGTGCCAGATCAAAAAGGAAAACATAAAAAGACAACATAAACCGCAACCAAATTAATAATTATCTGCAGCCTGGACTTAGAGTTTGAGACAAAAAGATATCATTGAAAACTAAAACACAAATTGAAATCCTTTGCCAGTGTTTAGACAAAACTAGGAACTTCAAACGGAGAAGGCAATGGCAAGCTACTCCAGTACTCTTGCCTAGAAAATCCCATGGATGGAGGAGCCTGGTAGGCTGCAGTCCGTGGGGTCACTAAGGGTCAGACACGACTGAGTGACTTCACTTTCACTTTTCCCTTTCACACATTGGTGTGTGAACACACTCCAGTGTCCTTGCCTGGAGAATCCCAGGGACGGGGGAGCCTGGTGGGCTACCGTCTATGGGGTCACACAGAGTTGGACATGACTGAAGTGACTTAGCAGCAGCAGTAGCAGCAGGAACTTCAAAGCTGAAATGAATCCTTATAATTGTCTGTTAGGTCTTCTCAGTAAATAAAAATGTTACTACTATGTTCCAGAAGGAATCATGACTGTCTTAAAATTCTAATGGTTTTCTAGTATTAATTGGATTTTTGACTACTCTGAAATACTTTAGTATAGACCAGAATTTTGGAATTTCAAATAATGATCTTTGACTATAAAATAGATGATAGAATACAACAATCATTTTAATATGAATAATTTGTCAACCTTGGATATTCATTGGAAAGACCAATGTTGAAGTTGAAGCTCCAATACTTTGGCCACTTTACACAAAGAACCAACTCATTGGAAAAGACCCTGTTGCTGGGAAAGATTGAGGGTAAGAGGAGAAGGGGACAACAGAGAATGAGATGGTTGGATGGCATCACTGACTCAATGGACACTATCTCCAGGAGATAGTGAAGTCTGGCGTGCTATAGTTCATGGGGCCTCACGGAGTCAGGTATTACTGAGCAACTGAACACTAACAACAACAATGCATTATTGATATACTTTATGTATTTAATAAGATAGCCACTAGGATTTATATTTTGTATGAAGTTTTAAGGAAAATGAGGGAAAGAAACATTTTATATGATGTGTGAATTAATGTAAATAATAATTACATTAATAATTTAGAATTAATTTCTTAAGTCCCAATATGGAATATAATGGTCTTTCTAAGAGCTTGAAAGTAGTAATCTAAGGACAAATGAAACATTAACTTCAACATTAAGAAATTTAAGAACCATACTTTAGTGTGGTTGAAAGGTAAAATTCATGTTAAAAGATATACTCATGTGCAATAATTAATAAAATAGGATGTCTATTTCTACAAAAATATTTACCATACTCTCTCCAATGATATAGTAGATTTGAAAATACTTTCATTTGTTTAAGCAGTATGCACTGATGTTCTATTTGGAACTAGACATGGTGTTAGATGCTTCCCTAGTGGCTTAGTGGTAAACAATCCTCCTGCAATGTAGGAGATTCCTGGGTTCAATTCCTGGATGTGGAAGATCCCCTGGAGAAGGAAATGGCTACCCATTCCAGTATTCTTGCTTGGAAAATTCCACGGACAGAGGAACCTGGAGGGCTACAGTCCATGGGGTTGCAAAGAGTCTCACACAACTGAACATGTTGTGTTAGATGCCTTGTGAGGATCAAAAAGGTAAGTAGAGAACACACAGAGAAGAAGACAGGATGCCCTACTGAGTAGCTTGTGTTCTAAACAGAAAGACGGTCTTCCACATGTGTGCTACAAAATATTAGAACAAATATTTTGGGAGTAAAAAGACAAAAGCAACTTTATAGTTCTAAAACCGTTAGCTCATTTAGGATTTGAAAGATGTTCATAGTGACATTATTACCTGAGTTTGCTTTTAAGAGAACAACTCTGTCCACATATGAAGAATCTTGGAATTCTAGCCAGTTTAGAATTTTGGTCTAAAACAATCACATATTTGGAACCGGATGGTATTTAACATATCCCGGAGAGCTGGACACGACTGAGCGACTGAACTGAACTGAACTGATGAGATGGAGAAGTTATCATTTTTGTTCTTTAGAGAACCTGGAAAATCCCCATTCAAAAGTCCCCTTCCAACACCACCCCGCACCACGTGTGTTGGCAGTGTAATCCATCATTGATCATATCTGAAAAGGTCCACACCTCTTTGAATAAGAGTCATGTTTCTACTGTGGTTTGAGATATTTCCATTGTGATGCTCACAACTATTTTTAATACTTATGGGATGGTGCTTCAGTCTGTTGCAAATTCAGAGCATGTGTTCACCAGTGACAAGAACCAGAAAATGCCATACATTTTATGAACTGTTAATAAGTCCGTAAACTGATTGTTTTGTAGCCAAAACTCTGTTACTACTGGCATTAGCCGACATTCCAATTTGGATTTCTTCTTGAAAATGAGTCTGCTCTAAAGTAATAGCTCAGTTCTTGCCCTACTTTTGCTCAAAGCAGTATCAGATTTCACTTATGGAACATACTTTTTGGAGGAAAAAGAAGTGGGGCTGTGTTGTTGGTTGTTTCTTTGTTCTTAGGTAAGTCAACATTCTCTGTTTTAGACTTTGTGTGTATTTCTAGAAAGTTAGCAAGCACACAAACAATGCCTGTTGAGTAAACTTATCAAACTTAGGTTTTCATTTTAAACATATGATGCTAACGTGGATATATTAACACCCATGGCATATCATGTGGAGCTAAAACAACCTCTGTTTTAAAAGCAATTCATTATTCAGGGATTACTAATGTTTTAACAAACGTGAGAGAGTCTGGAAATGTTTAAACTAAAAAGCATTTTAGATATGAAAGTTATTTTTTTACTTTTCATATTAATTTGTATATGTTGTTTTGATCTCCCATTCTGCTTCCTTACATTGAAGATACCTTTCCCCAAAAGATCAGTATTATCATTAAGAAATGTTTATCAATTGCCTGCTATTTTCAAAGTTCTGGTTTTGGAACTGTGCATATAAAAACATAAACGATGTGTTCAGATTAAACACAAACTCTTCTTTAACAAGTGTTTATTTTTTTTTCATCCCAAGTCCATAGCTTATATTAGGGTTCACTCTTGGTGTTGAACATTCCATGTATTTGACAAATGTATCATGATAAGTATTCTCTATGATTCCTTATCATTATCATGACATCTATTCTCTATAATTCTATTGAATATAGAATATTTCAGTTCAGTTCAGTCGCTCAGTCGTGTCCGACTCTTTGCGACCCCATGAATCACAGCACGCCAGGCCTCCCTGTCCATCACCAACTCCTGGAGTTCACTCAGACTCATGTCCATCGAGTCGGTGATGCCATCCAGCCATCTCATTCTCTGTCGTCCCTGTCTCCTCCCACCCCCAATCCCTCCCAGCATCAGACTCTTTTCCAGTGAGTCAGCTCGTCGCATGAGGTGGCCAAAGTATTGGAGTTTCAGCTTTAGCATCAGCAGGAATATAATATGTCTGGGAATGTTGGGGGTTATAGAGTGTAAATTGCCAGAACTTCACTAGGAAGTTTATGTTGAGCAACTACTATGCATCATGTATTTTGTTAGTTGCAGTGGAGGACACAAAAGCAGTGAAATGTGTCTGTATCACAAAGTTTACCAAGTCAAAAAGAAAATAGTTGAAATAGAGAACAACCAGGTAAGTATATCTCCATAGTGAATTGGAAACACATACTTAAAACGCTGCAGCTCAAGACTGTGGTGTAAGTCCTGCATTAGAAGCCTTAACCCTGGCAGAAAGCACACAACTCTTGAAAAATGTATTTCATACAAATCCTAGGAGCTTCTCGTGTATGTTATCAATCTTGACAACATTTCTTGCTCAAATGTGGGTCTTTTCTGTTTTTAGTCAAGAACTGAATTCCTATAATTATTACTAGAGGGAATACCATGTATTAGAGTGCAGTTTCTCCAGGGGGTGAAAGAAGAGTGACATTTCTAAATGACCTAATGTTATTTTAACAAGGGATCATTCAATAAGAATATTGGGTCTGTTGAGTTGTAAAGACACAGACTAAAAGGACACGTCTATAACAGTGGACACATTGGACATTTTTTGCTTTAAGTTAAAGGGCACTGTTTTCTGGGATGAGAATCTTAGAGTACCCTCAGTTATCTACAAGAGTATTATGGCCTTTATTTGTGATAATGTTGAGTACACCTTCTGCTCACACAGCTTAGGCTTCCCAGGGGACTCAGTGATAAAGAATCCCCCCGCCGATGCAGGAGATGTGGATTTGATTCCTGTGTCTGGAAGATCCCCTGGAGGAGGAAATGGCAACCCACTCCATTATTCCTGCCTAGAGAAATCCATGGACAGAGGAAACTGGCAGGTTACAGTCCATGGGTTGCAAAGAATCGGACACGACTGAAGAGACTAAATGGCAACAACTCAGACAGCTCAGATGGAGAGCTGTACAGGCTGTACGGTGACAGTGCTGATCCCAGGTCTGAGTGGAGAAAACAATAGTACATTTCACAACAAATAAATGGGCATTTGGGATCACTACCTATTTTACAGCAAAAAATCTCCTTCCCATCAGTAGATGATTTAAAATATACCCTAGATGCAACATCATGACTCTAAGCAACAAGGTTAAACACAGAAAACCTGGTGGATTGGGACTGATTTGGAGGAAGGCCAGTATTAACTTTAATACGTCTTTATTGATTTTGAATATAAATATTAATTTGAGCTAAAAGCTAATGAAATACATACAAGTTGAAGTCTTGCTGGGACCATTTCAATAAATAGATGTTTATTAAGTTCCTTTAAAAATTATTTTATTAAACAAATAAAAATCTTCTGTACTATCAGAATTACACCCTCAGTATACTTGGCAAATCATTCTGCAGTGTGTGTGAGAAGGTGCATTCAATTCAATCCTTCCAGAAAACTGGCAACGTTTTGGCTTCATTAATCACCAAAGTCTCCCGGGTGGGAAAATTAGTCATATGCTAGCCGTGAACTCCCTTGAGAGTACCAAGATGTGAAGAGTCTTTATACTCAATTAGCTGTATAACTTTTTCTTGAAAAGTAAATACCACTATATTAAAAAAAAAAAACAAAACTACTCTGCACAGTATGTATGAGCCTATACCTATAAATTGTGTGTAAGACTTTGCCCCACTGATCATTGTGAGGATTACATGTATATTACTTTTGTCGTATGAGGATTGAATAGAATTTGAAAGTTTCTTGTAAAATTCTATGAAGTGCTATACATATTCAAGCATTGTTGTTAATATTATCTGAGACCATGGTCTTGTCTTCACATTGTCAGTAGAGATTGCTTGAAAAGTATCATCAGTTTCTCCTGCTCTCTCTCTGGGTTAATGTTTTATAGAATCAAGCTGAGTCATTCAATCTCTTCTTTTCTTTATCTTTCTTGTTTCCTCCCTTCTTCCTTCTCCTCCTCCTTCTTTCTTCCTTACTTTCACTCCCTCCCTCCCTCCCTTCTTTCCTTCCTTCCTTCTGTCCATTCTTCCTCTATGTCCTTATCTTCACTATTTACAATACATGAATACAAGTATTAATCAACTTCTCCTCTCAAAATAAGCAGCTTTCAAACTCCCTAATACATAGGCCAGAATAATACATGTTTCTGGGCCAGACTGTAAAACTGACCACAATTCCTTGTATTATTCTGGCCTATGTATTAGGGAGTTTGAAAACTGCTTATTTTAAGAGAAGTTGATTAAAAAACAGTATTAATTAAAAAATTTGTTATACTACTAAACAAAAATTTCTCCAAAAACATAAGTAGATGTAATTATGAAATTTAGAAATGCATAAGTATTTATGTCTAAATAAGCAGAATGGCACAAACTGGAATCAAGACTGCTGGGAGAAATATCAATAACCTCAGATATGTAGATATCTTAAGGGAAATCAACCCTGAATACTCTTTGGAAGGACTGATGCTAAAACTCCAGTATTTTGGTATCTGACGCGAATAGCTGACTCATTGGAAAAGTCCCTGATGCTGGGAAAGATTGAGGGCAGAAGGAGAAGAGGGTGTCAGAGGATGAGATGGTTGGATATAAAACTAAACAAGCTTTAGTTTAAAGATTGAGGGCAGAAGAAGAGGGTGTCAGAGGATGAGGTGGCTGGATGTAAAACTTAACAAGTTTTAGTGTAAAACTAAACAAGTTGTACACGCATGTTTTATCTTCATATTTATTTTTACTCATCTTATTGACTTATTCACAAAAAGACAATAAATATGGGAAAGGCTATGCATGTGTGTGGCAGGGAATATATTTTTCCATGATCCTAATGCTACTTTAAGGGGCTTCCTAGGTGGGTCAGTGGTAAAGAACCACCCGCCAATGCAAGGAGATGCAGGAGACACAGGTTTGATCCCTGGATGGAGAAGAGCCCCTGGAGGAGGAAATGGCAACCCACTCCAGTATTCTTGCCTGGAGGATCCTCAGTTGACTGCAGTTCATAGGGTCACAAAGACTTGAGCGTGACTGAGTGACTGAGCACACACATAAAGCTGCTTTAAAAATACAATCTTAATTTAAGAACAAAAAAAAAGCAATAAGAAGATCCATAATAGTGGTCAGGCATTGGTACTCCAATGTTAGACTGTGTATCTGATAATAATGATGGTAGAAGCTGTTGGTCTCAAAAGAGAATAGTTATGCAAGATTATTAAAATAAAATTAGGAAGGTCTAGATTACTTTGTTAAAATCTCTTTCATGATCCGTCAAAGTTTAATGCAAAAATACTCAATAAAAATCTACTGTCAATCTGAAATAACAATGACTGAGAGCAAATTGTTCTCAGATGCACACGGAAATTCAGAATATGGCCAAATGTATCTTATGGGACCTCCTTCAAAGACTGTGAACAATCATTTTGATTACTAATTTTGCTCAATTTATTTATATCTAGTGTGGCAAGCCACTCCAGTACTATTGCCTGGAAAATCCCATGGATGGAGGAGCCTGGTGGGCTGCAGTCCGTGGGGTCGCTAAGAGTCAGACACGACTGAGCGACTTCACTTTCACTTTTCACTTTCACACATTGGAGAAGGAAATGGCAACCCACTCCAGTGTTCTTGCCTGGAGAATCCCAGGGACAGGGGAGCCTGGTGGGCTTCCGTCTATGGGGTCACACAGAGTCGGACACGACTGAAGTGACTTAGCAGCAGCAGTGTAAAAGTAAACTTTGAGCTTATGTTCAGAGTATTACTAATTCTAACTTAATTAAAGCTTTACCAATATTAACATCTGGGATAGATTTGCCAGTAACATTTTCAAGTTTGTTTTTTTTTTAATGAGAGTCATTGATTAACATAAGGCTGTACATGTAGGTTTTTATTATACTGCTCACTGTAACACTTTACTTAGGTATTGATGAAATATAGAAATTACTCGTCCATTTCTGTGGCTTGTTGGAGCATGAGGACAAACTATTAACATGAGTTTCTCTGGGAAAACTGAGGATACAATTTCATAAGGTTTTATCCCTGAGGGTAGGCACCGAATTACCTATTTCTTAGTGTTGATTCTTACAGAGCCTTGCACACTACCTAAGGCACCTTTGGTAAGGATTTGCTAAAAGATATACTAAACAATTTCATACTGGTTATTTTGATTTAGTTACTAACTAGGCTTCACATCAGAATTTCAGGGTAAGTTATGACAATTTTTCATTATTGCACTGTTATTATTTTCTTTGCTCTTTGCAATCATTTTAGAGTCAATCACAATTATGAAAGAAAAGAATGACCAATAAAAGCAATTTCCAAATTACACAATGCATTCATATTTAAAGTTTTGTCTGGGAACTCCAAATGTGCTTTTCCATAGAAACAACATTAGAAATAATTAGGTTCCCAGGCCAGAACACAAAATCCTATTTGATCATTAACATTGATAAATTATACTCAAATGGAACAAGTCTAAGTTGCAAATTCTGATAGTTGGTGGGCATACAGTAGAGCAGCAAGAATTTTTTTTTTTTTTCCTTTTCTTCTACAGGGCTGCCCACTGTTAAAATTTCAAGATTGTATTTGAAGTGCGTTTATCAGCTTTTTTTATTTATTTAACTTTTTTTAAAAGTTTATTTTTATTTAACTTTTTATTTAAAGTTTTCCTCTTACTTTGAGGCCCCTGAGAAGTCTCAGAAGCCTTACTCATCAAACTCTGGCATGTAACTTACCTCTCTTTTCTCTTCCTGTTTAAACAGAGCAATTAGGATGGGAACTTGCTAATTAAACCAATTCACACTGAGGTATAAATGACTGAAGCCTTTTAACTAGAATGAAGAGAAATATTTGCATTTTTTTAAAGAGGTCATTAACCAAACTAAACTTTAGTTGAAAGAATTCAAGCACTGTTTCAAACTAATGTTAAAAAAGAGCTAATGTGAGTGAAGACATTTTGGGGCCATTAACTAGAATAAATAAAAGTTTATTTTGTATGTGAATTTTAGGTTCATTTCCTTGAATATAACCTTGAATTTCACAATCTTTATTCTTTCATTTTTAAGACAGAGTTGTCTTAAAATTTTTTTTAAAATAGTTTAATTATATGTGATTTTTTTCCTTGAAGGTTAACCTTTAATTTCACAATATTTTGGAGAAGGAAATGGCAACCCACTCCAGTACTCTTGCTTGGAGAATTCCATGGACAGAGGAGCCTGGAAGGCTACAGTCCATGGGATTGCAGAGTCGGATACGACTGTGCAAATAACTTTCTTTTCTTTTCACAATCTTTATTCCTTCATTTTTAAGACAGAGTTTTGAAGAGTTTACAATGTTAATTTTATCTAATTGTATTATTTAAAAATAATAGTACTTAACATTGAAAAGATATCAGTAGCTCTTTTTCGAAGGAGATAGAATGAAAGGTAGAATGAAAACTGATGAACAGGAGATCATAAGCCAGAAGTTTTGAAATCAAGGGAATACTCTGATTTTTCTCAAAAAACAATTTTTTTTTTCTAGCCAAAATAAGATTTGAGTTCTTATTTTTTAGAATAATCACAGCAGAAAATTGTTCTCTTTAAAAACTGAACACCAGACCTGTACACTATATTATTTGTGAAGTTTAAGGTTTATTCGGCAACAGGGATATTGAGCATTGTGTATGAAAAAACTTTCCCCGATATTTTTGGGAAAAATTTTGTTTTTGCCAAGATTTCATACTATTCTCTCTCATGAAAATTTGGACCAAGCACATTGTATATTCTCACCATTTGTCTCAGAATGTGTGATATTTAATAATCCAATGCTATTTTTACCAGGATGGTTCATGTCTTCTTCACTGACGTGTCTTAGCAATGGTGATGTGTAATCTGTCATTTAAGAGCGCAGAGCTTTAAATTTGGAGAAGGAAATGGTAACTCACTCCAGTATTCTTGCCTGGGAAAACTGGCGGGCTAGAGTCTGCAGGGTCACAAAAGAGTCAGATAGCACTTAGTGACTAAATAACAGTGACAACAAAAGCTTTAAATTCGTTCACAATTTTTAAAGTTAAAAAATATATGTATGTGCTTATATGTGGATATAGAATGGTTGATAGGATATGCAAGAGTATTGGAGATAAGGATCTTGAGAGTGAAAATATATTCATACCACTGGTTCCCTGCCTTCTCGCCTATATGACCCTTACCTGACTTACTTTTGCCAGAGAATGAATAATTCTATGGGAGGGTTAAACTATTTCTAATAGTGTGTTTTGCTTACATTTGTTGGATACTAAGTAATTTTTCTTGGGACAGGAAGGTCTATGGTCTCAGTGGCATAAATTTCACACTCATAATAAAAACAAGTATTGGTATAGAAGACCTGGAAGTTCTGATTGGTCATGGAAATTTATAAGGGGCAACCCCTTTAAATTGATAAATTTTCCATGTGTACAGCAGAGTGAGTGTCTGATTAAAAGCTTTCAAATAACCCTGCTTTTGAGGATATATGTCCTCCAGGCTGGGGTCATTAGCCTTACTGGAATGAAAAACACAAATTCAGAGCTTTTTGAACTCTGCCATACTCTATTTTCACTGATAGTTAAAGCCTTTCTACTCCTGCTAACGATCTATTCACTTGGTTTCTTATTGCAATCAATAAATGTCAGGATATTCATGCTCTGCATATTAATACACAAAAAGCATTGTATGTTAATCCAATATTCGGGCTTTATATTTTCTGTGGTAAAGAAAATTATTTTTCTTTACCTTGGATTGCCAATTTATTATCTCTTCAAAATCCTCAAAACAATAAATCCCATGATAAAACAAAACAAAACAACATTGTGGAACCATGATTTATACAGCTTCCTTGAACAAATACAGAGAGTCTAGCTCTTGGTGGTTGTAAAAATATGAGCTACATTTCATTGTAATTGCTATTGATGACTTCAAACTGCACACAGAAAGTGAAAACTAGAGAACAATGCATACTGTGGAATGATATTGCATATAGATTAATTACTTATATGATTTAGAATGTTGCAATACAGCATATTACACAATGGTTTGAATTAACTGGCAGCCATCATCTCCCATAGGACTAAATAACCATAAGTTTCAATTGCTGTTCTTTGGCAATGTTAATAGCATTGAGTTATATGCTGAATATCATGTTTTAAAAATTGTCAATGTTGGGTGGAGTTAGTATTTATTCATTTTAATATGCTGGTTTCCTAAATTGTTACATTCATAACAAATTTTAAACATAGATAAAACTGTGATTTCAAAAGTTCTGTGTTTCCATTATTAATGATTTTTCACATGCAGCATATTTTTGCACTCATATATCCTAACTGGAAATCTATGGGCAAGAGAGCTACCTGATTATGTTGAAGAAAGAAAACCTTCTGGCTAAGACTTTCAGAATGGTAATTTTAAGAGAGGTGAGGACGAAACTAACTCAAGATGAATCCAATAGAGTTGGTAATAGGTATCCTAAGTCGGATACAACTTAGCGATTGAACAACAGAACAAGCTTCCTTATTACATTATTACATTTTATTTTATTTCTTAACTAAGTAGGGGGAAAGAAGGGAAATTAAAACTAAATTCTTTTTACTTTGTCTTGTAAAACAAATTACTGGGATTGGGAAGGGAAAAAATAGTGTTACCATTTCGAGATCTGTTAGACCTCAAAAGAAAAAAGTACACATTCAAACCATTCATTGATTTAAATCCATAGGTTTAATCCTAATAATAGGATTCCGGTGGAACAAATCTGTTAGGTCTAAAAGAAACACAAGTCTGTCCTTGTTCATGCATGGCCCCATGCCTATGTGTATATGTCCACAAACACACACATACACTATGTAAGAAAATTTTATGTCCTCTACAGTTGTAACTCCCTGAAATGCTTTGTCCCAAATATCCTGCCAGATTTTCCTCCACGAGCTTGCTTCTACCACTGTTTCAGCACCAAATGCCAAGTCTTATTAAAATATTGGGATGGTAGTAAGGTGGAAAATCAGAGTGCATAAGAGGAAACATTCTCCCAACAAGGAATAATTTAAAATTTTAAATTGTTTTTTTTTTTTAGTAGGGTAACACAATTTTTCTGTTTTTCTTTTCAAATGTTATTCTAAAATAGTGTCATTTTAATAGCAGACATTTCAGCCCAAATGTTTCTTAAAATATGGTTCAACTTTAAAACAGAATCACTATTTTATAAAAACAATAATGGGAAAAAGAAATTGCTTTTTAATCTTACTATATTATACGTTGTTTGTATTTACTGGGTTTCCCCCCAGTAGCTCAGAAGGTAGAGAATCCACCTGCAATGTAGGAGACCTGGATTCTATTCCTGGGACAGAAAGATCTCCTGGAGAAGGGAATGGCAACCCACTCCAGTGTTCTTGCCCAGAGAATCCCATGGACAGAGGAGACTGGTGGGCTAGAGTCCATGGGATTGCAAAGAGACAGACACGATTGAGTGACTAACACACGCTTATTTACTAGATCATAAAAGAGTGATTGAGTGGATTCAACCTGTACAGATTCAAAAGCTACTTTGTTTCATTGATCAGTTTACATAAAGTTTCTGTGCCTCAGTTTCCTAATCCATAAAATGAACATAATGTCTCATGTAAAGTGCTTAAAAGATGACAAGTTTATATAGGTTCCCAAAAAAACCCACTTATTATTATCCACTCTATGTAACTTATTTTCTTTGTATTTTAGCACAGTTTCACATTAAATGACTTTTCTTTTTTGTTGTTCAACTATCTTTTCTTTTTGCTGGTCAGTGAAAGTAAGAATGGAAAAGTATTGGTTTTCAGTGTATTTAATTATCATGTTACTCATAAGGACTTTAGGGAGCTAATAAATGTGAAAAGACAGCATTAATACCTCTTCTAGGAATCCTGACTTATGGTATAATATTTTAAGCTAGATACATTCATTTTCTAAATAACGCAGTGGGGAAAGCTTCTCATTGGAACGGTCTTTAAATGAAGAGCATCCTTACACAACTGGAGATAACCATTTCTTTTCTAGACTAATCTGTTCAAATGTATGTGAGGCTCAGTTTCACTCTCTGTTCACTTCTTGATCACAGAGCACAAACTGTAGTTCAGAGAGGAAGTTGTTTTAGGCTTTGTTGTCAGTTAGAACAAAGAATTAGAAGCTTACATGTCTCAGGTCTAATGCAACAAAGAATATTATTCCACTGGGAGTAACAGGGTATTGGAAGGCCCACGCCAGCAGAATGACGTAGAAAATAAAGACGCTTATCAAGATAAAGGAAAAGAAAGAAGGAAGAGAAAGAGGAAAATGGAAGGAAAGAAGGAAGGAAGGAAGGAGGATAGGGAGGGAGTGAGGAAGGAGGGAGGGAAGGAAGGAGGGAGGGAGGGAGGGAGGGAGAAGGACGGAAGGAAAAGAGGGGAAGGAAGGAGAAAGAGAGCAAGAATATTCTATTATTTTCTAGGTTTCTGACCTTGATCATGACCCAAACTCCCACAACACAATTTAGGTAAATTATTGATAGAGTTCTTTGGAAAGTGCTTTTTAGTCTGACTTATTCGCATAATTGACTCAATTCTCAATTTACTACTTCACTTTGGTGGTGGGGACGTGGCCAAAGAGGATTTTTGGCAACCATCCATTCCCCTGCTGACCTCTTCCTAATCAGGTTAACCACAGATGGAAAGAGTTGATTTAAACTATATTTTTATTTGGTCCTTATTGAAACTTGGAAAAAAACAGATTTAATAGCCGTACCTTTGGATTTGGTACAAATGAGTGCTTCATATGATTATTTCAAAAGTCTGCTTTTCTACCAGGAATTAAGATGAGCAATGCTATAATGATCATATAAAAAAATACATTTCATAAAATTTTAGTTTTTCTTGTAATTACCTTTCAGCCAAATAAAGTATAGCCTATATACATGAATTTTTAAAGTAAGATTTGTATAATTTTTAAAAATAAAAGCATATATTCTGACAAATGATCTTTAGAGATTAGTAATTCTGTTTTTGATTTTGCATTTTCAATATATGACAGGATTAAAACTTGCAAATATTAACAAACACTTAATTCATTAGATATTTGCCGTGGGAAAATTTTTCTGTATACTAAATACATATGTGGGGGAACTTCAACTTAAACTATTCTCAGGAGATAACTATTTAAGCACAGATTAACTCGCTGATCAACAGTGACACAAAGAAGATGTAAGAACTGGTTTATAATTTTAGGAGTGGGGTATAGAAGAGATGAATTTAGAATTACCAATCTGAACACCAAGTAAAACTGACTTTTTAAGAAAGTAAAAGATCAAGCTAATCTTTTAAGTGCATGAAATCTTTATGGCATAAAATCCCTTGCACTATGCCGGTGTGATACATTAATATGTAGGTTTTGCCTCATCTTTTGTGACTTTGGCCAAAAGAGAAATAGGGCCAAGTAAATACTGCTAGAAGGCAACGAATTCAGCCGTAAACCCTGATGAACATCTCAATCAAAGGGAAATCACATCTAGACTATAGCGCTGAGAAGGAAAATAATCTTGTGGCCTAACAGCCTCCCTTCTCTGCCCATCCCCCATTGTCTCAGCAGGGTGGAACTTAAACAAAAGGAATAAAGCCAATAGGTCTGTAAAAGCATGTTCTTTGTACATAGTCAAGCTCTCTAGAGGGCAGTGTATTAAATTGCAGATATTATCTAGCTAAACTCCAAATCATAAAAGCATGAAATTAGTAATTGACTCAATTTGCCTCATTTATTAGTAGCTCAGACCTCTGCTTGAATTAATATTGCCCAATGGAATTTCGAGTGGTGGTGACATGGCATATCATGACAGAGATTAGGGCCTGCTTCTATTACTGCATTTCAAACGTCCCGCATCCTCCAATTAGGTTAGCTCTAATCTAACATGCATACTATTGGGACTTTTATTGTCAGTAAGATGCAGCATCAGTTGTTTATAACATCGTGTTCATTTTAGCCAGTGAGGGATTCATTCTACCTTAATTTGGCATGATCTCTACAGTTACTTTTGCATCTTCTCTCAGCTAGGGGTTTAAGTATTATATTCTCTGTTGGTTTCAATAATATGCATCAATTAAAGATGGAAATTAGTTATCTATACATATGTAATATAAAAATTACTAATAACATACTGAGTTTCATTCTAAATGCACATAGCATAGCACAATATAATTATATACTTTTTAATATTATATTTTTCTATTAATGATGACTGGTATGTTCATAGACACGTGCATTAAATTTACCACATTATTTAAATAACATTTCTTTTGTAAAGAATTGTAATATTCTTTTGTTATATTAATAATGACTAAAAATAATTTTCTTATCTCTGAGAATTAAGAAATTAATTTATAGCAGAACATTAGTACTTTCATGAGCATTATGGAAATGAGTCACAGGAAATTAGGTACAGTTTTCTGTTATTAAATAACTGAAAAAATATTTTTGGTCAAAATCATGCCTGACAAAATCCAAATAGCAAGGTACCAGAACCTACCTTGAATTTGACCTGAGTCTTGAAAGGAATAATATGAATTTTTAAAGCAGTGGCAATTCCTCAGAAGTTTAATCTATAGGAAACAGCCCTGAAGATAAATTCTCTACATTCTGTAACTTGGATTTTTATAAATTTCATCATTGGCCAATGCATACTATACAGAAAACCATTTAAATAGGTGCTTTAGCTTTAAATTACTTGGAACCATTTGATTCATGAAGATACAATACATCTTTGCCATTGTGGAATTAAAGGAAAGAAAACAATGCCAAAATATATAGGCACATGAAATATCACAATCTGAGTCTGCTTCAAATGCTTATCATAAAGTCACTGATATTTTTTCACCGTCAGTATGTAGCAAAAGTGCATCTTCAAAAAATGAAAAGGTTTAAAAGGTTCTGCCCAAAAATTGTATTAAGAGAAGGGAAGTAATTGTTACAAATGTCCTTGTTGGAGAATTAATGACCACACGGAGTTAATGGCCCTAGGACCACAAGCTCTTCCAGTTGATCATTAATCCTCAGGAAATACTGGCATCGTATATGTTATTGTTGAAACTATATATAACCAAGAGTTCCACTTTGTTCTTTCATTTCTACTTGAGTTATATCCCACCTGTTGAGTTCAAGTTGAATATCCAATGGAAAAAGTTCTGAAGGACATTAGCTATTACTAGCAATAATTACTAAATTGATTACATCCCCCTAGAGAGAAATGAACTGCTCTAATTTCTATGCAAATATAAACTGTCTTCATTTTACAATTTTCCTAGTCAACATTTTCCTCAGATATTTTAAAGTCATTTGATATAACAAGTGACTAAAAGCATGTTTTTTGTACATAGTCAAGCTCTCTAGAGGGCTTGACTATATATTTTAGATGATATATATATTTTAGATGATATTCAATGTTTAATAAAATTCTGATTATTACTGTTCACTAGAAGCTTAAAGTGGAAAATGCTGAGCCCAATAAATTCAGTGTACTAGGCTTTCTTCAACTTTGTGAACTTAAAAAGAAATCAAAGCCGTAGAAAGATATGTTCCAATATAAACAAAACTTATTCACATATTTCTATATTGATTATTAATTGCATTATTGTTTAATTTAAATTTATTCTATATTGGTTAATAATTCAGAATGTCATATTTTAGAGTTAAATTATGTAAACAGTTTCTAGCATACCTATAAGTATTTTTGTGTGAAACTGAAAAATCACAAATGAAAGATGCATGTCATTGTGTAAAATAAATTTTATTTTCTTATTCTTCTGGTGTCATCACGATCCCAATATAATCTATTCATTATGAGTTAGAATTCTACCTCCTTTTCATAGATTCTTTTCTTTGTATCATTCTTGCTTTTACGTCCTTCCCTTCTCACAACCATTCTATGCATTTTCATTTTATTATTTTTTTTCCTGTTTTATTTTTTTAATTTTTATTGGAGGCTAATTATTTTACAATATTATATTGGTTGGTTTTGCCATACATTGCAGAATGGTTAACAAAGCAAAAGTGTCCAAACCATCTTTGGATTATAGTAAATGTGTCTATCTTCTCTGGAACCAAACTACACTTTTGAGTCTTGACAGAATACAGATATTCCTGTGGTTGGATCCTTGAAGAACTGTAAACTAATTGCAGGTAATGAAACTGACTTTGCTTCTTTTGTGTTTTTTCTAACCTGTCTTAAACTCTGTTTTTAAATGGCTTGATCTCCTTTTATATTGGCCCATTGAAGAAGTCTGAACTCCAGTAGGTAAGGAGTCAGAATATCTGCTGTAAGTTTAGCCTGGTAGTTTAAGAGAGAGGAGTTAGAGAAGAGACAAGATGATAAATGTAAAGAAACTCAGACTTAGAGTCTTACAAGCTGAGTATGAATCCCCACTCTACCACTGGCCAAGTCACTTAAACTTATAGGAACTCAGTTTCCTTATTTAAGAAAAAAGGGGGGCATGTTTTTATTTAGATAGATTGAATTAAATTAATGTGATCATAAGTTGGAAGTCACATTCTTTGCTGTGTACTACATAATAAATGCTCAATAAATATTAAAAAGTCTTTAAATTAAATTTGGTCAAATCTATTTTATCAGTATTCTTGGCCAAGTAGCTATTCTGCGCATTTCTTCTCACATAAAGTCAGACTGTAACATTTGGTGAAAAAAAAGCATCAGAGAAATCAACATGGACGTTAGCAATAAAACTCATGTGTGCATTTTCAATAGGCATAATATACTTTTGAGTTTATATCTATGTATTGTTTAGATAAGTGTATGTACTTAATCATTTGTTGTCTAAAAAATGTAGCATACACCTTTCAAATTCTTGAGAAATTTGTAAATTGTTGACCTACTGATTCTTATTCTCTTTTGTAAATGTTTAAACATCTACATTTCATAATTAATAAATTGAGATAAACAGCAATGCTGTTTTCTTAAATTACTTATGAAATATTAAATCTGAATATTTTGTTGCTTGGATATGATTTTATTAAATGAATAAAAAAGAATTCTAATGAGTATTAATTTTTAGAGATCCTTCTAATGCAGCATTATGAAATGGAAGAAACTATAGATTCACTCGTTGGTATTCCTAGTAAAAATACCATTATCAATACAATTTCTGTTATATTTTAACACTGCACAGAAAAGTCTTATCTAAAAATGATGCGTGTGCAGTAAGTCACTTCAGTCGTGTCTGACTCTTTGTGACCCTATGGACTGCAGCACGCCAGGCTCCTCTGTCCACGGGATTCTCCAGGCAAGTATACTGGAGTGGGTTGCCATGCCCTCCTCCAGGGGATCTTCCCAACTTAGGGATTGAACTTGTGTCTCACTATATTTCCTTCATTGGCAGGCAGGTTCTTTACCACTAGCGCCACCTGGGAAGCCCTTTGCAAATTATATTTGATATTACGTATGTAGAATCACATAATAAATATATGTAAATTAACAAGCTTCCTCACAATTTGTTTCATTTTATTTCATAGTATGTCTTTACTTAGAAAAAAATGTACTTTAGTAAAATTTGACAAACATATATTAAAAATCATATGGAGAGTCAAGGCACCCGGGATAGCCAAACATTCCTGAAAAAGAAAAAGTTGTAGGACACACTTGCCAATGACAAAACTCACTACAAATTTACACGAATCAAGCCAGTGTACTCTTGTATCACAGAAGATGTAATTGACATTTTCCAGAAGAAGACATACAATGTGCAAGTAAATGAAAAGGTAGTTAACATCACCTAACCATCAGGGATTTAAAAGTACAGTGAGATATTACTTCATACAGGCTAAAATGACTATCAAAAAGATAAACGATAAGTGCTATTGAGGATGTGGAGGAAAGGGAACCCTTGTGCCCTGTTGAAGGGAATGTGCTGTGTGCTTAGTTGCTCAGTTGTGTCTGACTCTTTTGAGACTCCATGGACTGTAGTCTGCCAGGCACCTCTGTCCATGGGGATTTTACAGGCAAGAATACTGGAGTGGGTTGTCATGCCTTCCTCCGGGGATCTTTCCAACCCAGGGAACGAACCCAGGTCTTCCGCATTGCAGGCAAGTTTTTTGCTGTCTGAGCCAACAGACTTCTGCCATTTGCAAAAATATTAGGAGGCCTTGAGCCCATTATATTAAGAGAAGTCCAACAAAGAGGACAAATACTGTCTCCACTATGTTATCATGTTTACATGGGCAATCTAAAAGAGTCAGACTCATAAAAACAGAGTGGACTGGTTGTTTTAAATGAGGAGTGGAGGAAATGTGGAGATGTTGGTCAAAGGGTACAAATTTCCAGTTAGGAGAATCTAATATATTAATCAGTTCTGGGAATCGAATATATTAATACAATGTGGAGATTACAGTTAAAAATATTGTATTATGTGCCTGAAAGTTGCTGAGAGAGTAAAACAACATTTTTTCTGTGTTCATATCACACACACACAAATGTAATTATGTGAGGTGATGAATGTGTTCATTAAGCTTATTGTGGCAATCATATAGCAATATATATATATATGTATGTCAAATAATCATGTTATATACCTTAAACTGATACAATGTTAGAAGCAAATTATATCTCAATAAATCAGGAAAAATGGTGGGATCATAGCAAAAAAAGAATGTATTACTAGCATTAAAATAAACATATAGATAAATGGAAAATATCTGAGAGTACAGAGAACATTTACATCTGCAATAAATTGCTTTTCAATAATAGTGTAACGCTACTTAATTGGAAAAGTGTTTTTAACAAATGATGCCAGAACAACTTGTAGTCAATATGCAAAGAAACAAAATTGAATATTTACTTCATTTACTTCATACCATATACAAACCTAACTTGAAATGGATCAAAGACCTAAACATAAAAGATAATATAGAGAGAAAACATAAGGGGAAATTTTAGTGATCTTGGGTTTGGTAGTTTCTTAGATATGATCCCAAACCAAAAGCAATAATAATAAAAAAAAAATAAACTGATCTTTATCAAAATTAAAATCTTTGTAACTTAAAGGACATCTTCAAAGAAGTAAAGGGACAAGTCACAGGATGAGAGAAAATTTTTTGTAAATCATAACTCTATGAGACATGTATCAAATGTAAGAGGATATTATATTATTAATAAAAATCAGAACACCCAGTTATGAAATGTGCAGAGGACCGGAATAGACATATCTTCAAGGAATATAACCAAATGACCAATAAACACATGAAAAGATATTCAGCATCCTAACCATCAGGGATGGTTATGAATACAAATGAAAACCCTAAGGAGACACCACTTCATGCTGCCTGGGATGGCTATAATAAATCTGTGGTTGAAGATCTGAAGAAATTGGAACCCTCATACACAGAGGGTAGAAATGTAAAGTGGTGTAGCCACTTTGGAAAAGAGTTTGATCTTTCCTCGAAAGATTAAACACAGAGTCATCATTTGACCCAGCAATTCTAACTTACCATAATGTCCATAGAAGTAATTTTTGTAATAGCTAAAATGTGGAAACAACCCATGAACGTGTGTATGTTGAGTCGCTCAGTCTCTGATTCTTTACCCCTCTGTGGACTGTAGCCCACCAGGTTCCTTTGTCTATGGGATTTTCCAGGCAAGAATACTGAAATGGGTTGCCATTTCCTACTCCAGAGTATCTTCCCAGCCCAGGGATGCAACCTGCTTCTCTCCCGCATCTTCTGCATTGGCAGGCAGATTCTTTACCACTGAGCCACCTCGGAAGCCCTGAAAACAACTCAAATGCCCATAAATTGGTGACTAGATTCACAAAACGTGATATATCTGTACAATAGGATATTATTGTATTAGGCAAAATAAAAAAAAGAATGAAGAATGAAATATTCATTGTTTTACAGCATGGATGACTCCTGAAAAATTAAGTGAAAGAATCCAGTCATAAAGGATGGCATATTATGTGAATCTTGAAATGCCTTAGACTAGGAAAATGTATGTATATACTTTGAGCGAGTAGATTTATGGTCACTCAGGGCTGGGGAGAGAGTGGATTGTGGGAGATGTTGTAAATGAAAATAATCTAAAATTGATTGGGGTGACATTTGCACTGCTCTGGGAATATATTAAAAAGAAACTGAATTGTACCCTTTAAATTGGTGGATTTTATGGTATGTGAATTATATCTCAAAGATGCTGTAAAGAAAAAAAGCAGAACTTTAATGACATTGTTAAATCCACTTCCAAAAGTGCCTGGTTCAAGTTATTGACTGATGTTAATTTAAAAAATTTTAAATACATTTATTTTATTTTTTTAAACTTTTATGTAATTGTTAAAGGTCACATTCCACTTACAATCACTACAAGACTTTGGGTGTGTTCCTCGTGCTGTACAATGCATCTTATATCCAACAGTTTTTGTCTGTCTGTCTGTCACCCCTCTGCTCCCCACTCCCCATCATGGATAACCATGGATCACTAGCTTTTTCTCTGTATCTAAGAGTCTCTTTCTTTTTTGTTGTCTCCATTCGTTTGTTCTATTCTTTGGATTCCACATATGCTTGAAATCTTATGGCATTTGTTTTTTCTGACTTATTTCACCATAGCATAATGTCCTCCAAGTCCATCCACATTGCTGCAAATGTCAAAATTTTGTCCTTTTTCTGACTGAGTAGTATTCTGCTGTATAAA
The DNA here is from genome assembly GCF_049115385.1 of Moschus berezovskii. NCBI lineage: Eukaryota > Metazoa > Chordata > Mammalia > Artiodactyla > Moschidae > Moschus > Moschus berezovskii. The sequence goes on along the minus strand of NC_142460.1, from coordinate 43,405,465 downwards.
TATATTCCACATCTTCTTTATTCATTCATTAGTTGATTGACACTTAGGTTGCTTCCGTGCTTTGGCCACTGTAAATAATGGGATGCATGTATCTTTATAAATTCATGTCTTCATTTTTAGATATATAGCCAGGGGTGGAGTTGCTGGGTCATATGGTACTTCTGGTTTTAGTTTTTTGAGAAACCTCTGTACTGTTTTTCAGTTTGGCTGTTGGGAAAATAAGTATTTCATTTTACACTTTAATTTTAATTCCACTTTCATTTTTAAATGTTTTCTGTTATTCATGGTATCACATTAGCATGAGCAGTAGTATTCTATTTTGAATCTCCTAGCACAAATGACGGAGAAGGAAATGGCAACCCACTCCAGTATTCTTGCCTAGAGAATTCCGTGGACAGAAGAGCCTGGTGGGCTGCTGTCCACGGGGTAACACAGAGTCAGACGTGACTGAAGCGACTTAGCATGCATGCATGCATTGGAGAAGGAAATGGCAACCCACTCCAGTATTCTTGCCTGAAGAATCCCAGGGATGGAGGAGCCTGGTGGACTGGCATCTATGGGGTCACACAGAGTCAGACACGACTGAAGCGACTTAACAGCAACAACAACAGCATAAATGAGGAGGATAAAAAAGTTCATTTTCCAATTTTCTTCTATTCAGCATACATTTACCTTTATAAAGTAGATGATGGTTTATAAGTTATAATCTCGAACTATGAATATTTTTTTTTTTTGTAGAAAGCCAACATGGATCAGCAGGCTGAGGAGAGATGGCTGTGCTATTTCTACCTCTTGATTGCAGAGGCTAATGTGGTTTAACCACCCATGGCCAAGCTGAGGCTACATCACATAGAGCAACTTTGAAAACCAAAAGGCAGCCAAAAGCTAGCAATGGGAAAAAAAATCCTTTCATTTGCAAAGCTTTATATGTGACCTTTCTTGAGCTTTACCACCTTCTCATGAAACAAAGTTATTTCTAAGAGTATGGGGCCAGATGTCTGTCCTTCAGCATCATCTCTAAATATTGCATTTTACTTCCTTTGTAACCTTAGAGAACAATTCAGCAGAAACAAATTTTCTACTCTATCTCGATGACAGGTTTTGGAATAGGAGATCCTGTATTTGTCCATGACTATGACCTATTCCTATTTACTCCTCGACCTTAGTTTCCAAGCCTTGTTTTCAGGAATCTCTGCAAACTAGAAAGCAGTGAGTTTTCACTCAATAAAAAATATTAGGTAAATAAATAAACAAAATACATGAAAGGATGAAGACCTTAAAACATGTGTGTGTGTGTTCATGTAAAAAAAAAATTAACTGGAAGAAGTTGTTCACTTTTCCAGTAGAGGGAAAAAAAAAATCAAAATAAAGCAGAAACCTAAAAGAGACCCTCAAGACTCCGAAATTCCATTCAAAGCTTTTACTTGGGTAATTTCCTTTAAAAATCGTGAGGGCATGTTTGGTGTATTTGTGCGCGGAACCTCAGTAGGGTGAAAACATATTTTTTTTCCACTACTGATTATAAGCCAACAGTTCCTCTTCTCAAAATTAGTCAAGCATCTGGTTATCTTTTTTTATTTTTTTAAGGACATGGACAACTCCTTTCTTTTCAGAAACTGATAATATTCTCTGTAATGTTATTTTCATTTTTAAAGGCTGAAAAATATTGATTTCTCTGGCTATTCATTTTGATTTTGTGAGCAGTATCATTTCCACCTGGCAACAGAGAACTAAACTGAGATACTTAGAAGAATCCATAGCATTTATTTATTTTAAAAGATACTCAAGTACATTCCTATAAACCTCACGTCGTTAAAAGCACTCTTGATAGTCTTTCTTCTAAATAAAAAAGATGTCAATATGCATTTTGATAGGAAAAAAAGTGCTTTGTTTCATGTAAAATAAGTTATTCATTCTGAGACTGACCATAAATCTGAAGCTTAAAGTAAGTTTTATTACATTTCAATTACTCTTACCCATCTCCACCCCCAAAATAGGCTTATAATGTAAACTGGAAACCTAAACCAGGGTCTTGAAGGTGTTCTCTTACTATCTGGAGCTAAGTCTCCTGCTTTACTTTGGTTTGGATTTTTATTCACTTTCCCAGAGTCATTAATTTTTTAATATAGCTTGAAAATTAACCGTAGTAATCACCAAGAATATTTTCAGGGCCATGCACAAATCAAACTTGCAAGTTCATATTCAAATGGAAGAATGCTTGGGACTTGGAACCTTGGGCTTTGAGTGGATGCAAGAAATACATTTGAGAATTCACTGAAGAATTTACTAGGATAATTTAGAAATATAATCTGGTCTTTGTTCAATATATTCATTATTGTACATATATTTATTCTCTGATGAGGATATATTATTATTATCTGAAATTTACAGATTATTTTTCAATCTTTACGAAGTACTATCTTTAGAAAGATACTAAGTTTGGTCCTGGTTCTATGTGACAAACACTTCACATCAAACAAGGCATGCCATGTATATGATTCAATTTAACTGCAGTATTTGGCAATGTATAAGATTCTTCAAGTGCTTGGTGAAAATCTAGTCATGTTATAGTTTTCCTCTTATTAGAAGTTTAATAATAAATTTTAAAGAAATATGAGGTCACTTGTCTTGCCTTTTAAGTGAAACAATGTTTGCTGCTTGTTGTGTATTATCTTCAATTCAAATAGTCTTAAAGAATACAATCCATTACAAATTTTTTTTTTGCATCAGCACCAAGTTTATGCAGCTTTCTGTAAAATCATTTTATTATTCACACCAATAAATACAGAAAAATACCCTAATTTTCTATAATTTATTGGTAACTTTTTAGACATTATAAAAAATTCACTATCTACCCTCCCACAAGATGAATTAGAATTTTCAGAAATCATATGTTCACTCTGACTCCTCACTGAATCACTTTCCCCCCGTAAAGTTTTCATTTAAAATGTTTGTTATAAAGCATATATAAATCCATAATGGACAGTGCATTTAAAACTGGTGAGGAAACTAAATATCTATATGCTTACTTGCCAAAATTGTTGCTTTACACAGGGCTTCTTTGTGTGAGATTGACTGGGACATTTTAACCTTATTTATTCCTGCACTGCTTACTCCCCCTTCTGGTATTTGGCTTCACTTTCAAGTTTGCACAGAAGCATTTACCTAGGAAAGTCATTTCCAAAATGAATAGCAAATGAAGCTATCTGGAAAAGCAACTGTGTTATTCAGTAGCAAGTGTGAACACTGAATTTATATTCTGATTGAATTATTTGGTATAATTTTGTTTTCAGCAATATCATAAGGTAAACCCACTAATCACTTTTCATTCTTGTTCAACATGACGTCCACATATTTTGGATGGTTTGGTGTGAAATACCTCTTAGCAACAGGATTTATTAAACTAAACATATTTTGGTTTACTTTCATGTATTAACTTTTCTAAACATTCCCCCATATTTTCAGATGAATCTTTCATTAAACAGCTTGCAAGGTGGGAAAGGATATGTGATTCAATGAAAGTTGATATAGAGACCCTATATTATTCCTGCTCCTGGCCAGGGGCAGGGGTCAGGTGTGTTCTGTTGTTCTGTTATACATAAGGTTACTAACTGTTATAAAATGTCACCATTCATGTTACATGTGAACTTGCTTACCAGCCATTCTGGGTAATATATTCAGTGGACATATTAAAAACTTCAAGATTAAATGGAAAACACCAGACATTGCCATGTCATTTTCATGATTCAGAGAAAGTTCCACACTTTGCGTTATATGATTAAAATAAGCAAGCTAACAAACAAAAATTATGTTAGTGGATGAAATGCACATGTATATACTTATGTGAAAATATTATTTAATCATAAAGTGCTTTTCTATTTTCATAAAATAATAATGAACCAACATTATGGGATATTGGTAGATAACCTCTCAAATATCATGTAGGTAGTCCTCAGTTCAATATAGTTCCATGTTTCATCTACCTACATAATATCTGTTCTGAATGTTATCTGTCAAACTGACTAATTGAATTTTAAAATTTCTGCTCTGTTCTTTCAAATTTTATGAAGTGATCCTTTAGTTAAATATCTGACTCATTGCCAGTTAAATTCTATGTGAATTTCTAATCAAAACACCATGGAAAATACTATACTTTGACCCTGATAAAAATCTTAAGAGCTTAAATTCACTGGGAGACAAGATACTCTGTGCCTACTTCTTACTTGTCCAATTTAAGATAATCACTAATCTTTCACACTTGAGTTCAACTTGCATCTATATCACAGTCAAATAGTGCTTTCATTTGCATCATCAATGTATGTAATTTAAAACATGTCTGTAAAGAGAGTTTTGGAGGCATATGGTTTGGAAACACTAATGTTTTAAATGCTAAGAGAACAAATCTAATTTAAAATATGATTGAATTTAAAGACTACTGATGTTTTGACAATTACAGTGATAAAATGTCATTAAACTAAAGGACAAAATTTTAAAATAAATCAGAAGGCTCTTGTGAGGCCAAGTAATAATTTTCTCCAAGAGTGAGTGAGTGAGTGAGTGAAGTCGCACAGTTGTGTCCGACTCTTTGCGACCCCATGGACTGTTGCCGACCAGGCTCTTAAGTCCATGGAATTTTCCAGGCAAGTAAATTAGGAAAGGCTTGGGGAAAATAGAGGAAACAACTGTTGCATGGAATGTCAAACAAAGACAACAGGATAAAAAGACATGGATTAGCAGTGGTCTGTATCAGTCATTCATGACATGTTGTCTGAGGAGGAGTGCTGAGAATTGTTGCATAGACCCAAGAACACATGTGCACAGCACTGACTCTCAACCAACGAACCATGTATTTTCTACATACATGTTACTGTTTTGCATCTATATGTTACATAATTAAGATACTAATTCATATTAAGGTATGTCTGGGGAATTCCTTGGTGATCCATGGTTAGGACTTGGCGCTTCCATTGTCAGGGCCCAGGTTCAATTCCTGGTAAGAGAAGTAAAGGTCCTGCAAGTTACATCATGGTGTGGCCAAACAAATGTATAAACTTAAAAACGTGTCTGTCTTTGAAGCATCTTGTTGTTTCCTGTAAAGTACTGTTATTATAAGAAATTGAAAAGGATTCCTCCTACAGAGTGAAGATGGACCATTACGGAAGATGAGAAAATGAAAACACATCTTACCTGCCTCTAAGTTATGCACTATTTTTGCTTTTTGAATGTTATTATTTAGCCAACTAAAACAGACTATTATTATCCCACAAAACACTTGAAGCGCCATCAATAGGTGAGGAAGAGAGGCCAAAAATATGTCTAAGAATAGATGGTTCCAAAGACTAAGTAAAATAAGCATATTTCCATCAATAGATTTTGTAGGGATTTAGAAACTAAAATTTACAATGAAGCTCATAAAAAGCAAATGAAATATCGAGGTGTCTCCTGGGAAACTACAAGAGGACCTGTCAGAGAAGAATAAGTACAAATAAATTACAAAGCCTTTGAGAAACAGGAGCTCAGTAACCAGATCATTACAATTTTTCTGGTTCCTCCACTTACTAGGTAATAGATCTTGGACAACTTTCTTTTTTCATCTGTAAGCCTAAGTTTAAAATAACACCTATTTCATTAAGATTAAATTAGTGAATCCATGGGACTTTACAAGATTATGACAGTTTCTGGTCAACTGTCCACCAAACCATTTTCCTTTCCCAAGTAATAGAATAACAAAAGAATTAAAAAAAACCAAACAAAAAAAGAAGATATTGAAAGGCTTAAAAAGTAGTTTAAATATGTTTGCCTCCAGTTTTAATTGTGTTAAAAGAGACAATTTATTACAGCTTATTTTCTTCTTCAATATTGCTGTGAATTATTGTCTTTCAAATAATTAAAATTAGATAAAATTTTCCTTTTGCTCTATGACTATGAAAATGTTAATCTATAAAGGCAATGCCAAGAATGCTCAAACTACCGCACAATTGCACTCATCTCACATGCTAGTAAATTCATGCTCAAAATTCTCCAAGCCAGGCTTCAGCAATACGTGAACCGTGAACTTCCAGAAGTTCAAGCTGGTTTTAGTAAACGCAGAGGAATCAGAGATCAAATTGCCAACATTCGCTGGATCATCGAAAAAGCAAGAGAGTTCCAGAAAAACATCTATTTCTCCTTTATTGACTATGCCAAAGCCTTTGACTGTATGGATCACAAAAAACTGTGGAAAATTCCGAAAGAGATGGGAATACCAGACCACTTGACCTGCCTCTTGAGAAACCTGTATGCAGGTCAGGAAGCAACAGTTAGAACTGGACATGGAACAACAGACTGGTTCCAAATAGGAAAAGGTGTACGTCAAGGCTGTCTATTGTCACCCTGCTTATTTAACTTATATGCAGAGTACATCATGAGGAATGCTGGGCTGGAGGAAGCACAGGCTGGAATCAAGATTGCCGGGAGAAATATCAATAACCTCAGATATGCAGATGGCACCACCCTTATGGCAGAAAGTGAAGAGGAACTCAAAGGCCTCTTGATGAAAGTGAAAGAGGAGAGTGAGAGAGTTGGCTTAAAGCTCAACATCCAGAAAACTAAGATCATGGCATCCGGTTCCATCACTTCATGGGAAATAGATGGAGAAACAGTGGAAACAGTGGCTGACTATTTTTCTGGGCTCCAAAATCACTGCAGATGGTGATTGCAGTCATGAAATTAAAAGATGCTTACTGCTTGGAAGGAAAGTTATGACCAACCTAGATAGCATATTAAAAAGCAGAGAAATTACTTTGTCAACAAAGGTCCCTCTATTCAAGGCTATGGTTTTTCCCGTGGTCATGTATGGATGTGAGAGTTGCACTCTAAAGAAAGCTGAATTGCAAAGAATTGATGCCTTTGAACTGTGGTGTTGGAGAAGACTCTTGAGAGTCCCTTGGACTGCAAGGAGATCCAACCAGTCCATCCTAAAAGAGACCAGTCCTGGGTGTTCATTGGTAGGACTGATGTTGAAGCTGAAACTCCAATACTTTGGCCACCTGATGCGAAGAGCTGACTCATTGGAAAAGACCCTGACACTGGGAAAGATTGAGGGCAGGAGGAGAAGGGAACGACAGAGGATGAGATGGTTGGATGGCATCATAGAGTCAATGGACATGGTTTTGAGTGGACTCTGGAAGTTGGTGATGTACAGGGAGGCCTGAAATGAACTGAACTGATGTAGGAAAGACTCTTCTGGAAATAAAAATCGTGCAATTTGTTAATAGAATCATCAAAATTAAAAAGAGAAAAATGTTTTTGTATATTATTAATATTTGTCTCTTATCTGATCAAGGGAACCTTAACATTTCTTGTATTGGCATAACCTATTCTAAATTCATATACTTCAATACTTTGGCCACCTGATGTGAAGAGACGATTCATTGGAAAAGTCCTTGAGGCTGGGAAAGACTGAAGGCAAAAAGAGAAGGAGGTGACCGAAGATGAGATAATTAGATAGCATTACCGACTCAAGGGGCATGAATCTGAGCAAACTCTGGGAGATAGTGAAGAACAGGGAAGTCTAAAATGCTGCAGTCCACAGGGTCCCAAAGAGTCAGACATGACTGAATGACTGAACAACAACAGTGTTCTAAATTCATAGGACAGTTTTGGCATACCCTTACTCCTTGAGTTTATCATACCCTCCTTCCTGCAATCTGTTCAGAGCTGGGGCTTAACAGATGCAGTGAAAGTTCTTTACAAGACGATATTGTCTCTTGCATTTTGAGCTAGACTGGGAGCCCTTTGGGATAGAATTGAGGTGAGGACAATGTCTAATTCATCTTTTATTATTTTACTCTTTTTATTCTAGCACAAGATATCATTCATGGTTCAAACTTAGTAAGTCTTCATTATTACGTTGAAATTTGAAGTCTGGAGTTCAGAAAAAGTCATGCCATGCCTACAGTTTTATCTATAGTTAATAGATGAGATGTTGATTATTTGTGACATGTTGGAGTATGGTGTCCGTGAAATATGAAAGCAATATTATTGATAATGTATAAAATACGATGATTTTTTCCTTTACAGTAGAGGGTATGGCTTTGGGCTATACATTAATCATTACACTGAATAATATTCTGAATATAATTATTACTTTTTTGGTATTCTTATTAATATAATGTTATATATACTGACTTCTTATTTAATGACTTTTTATTTTTCAAAGCAATGTTAATGCTTTTCCTTTCTCAGAGCTATCTGCTCTGCTAGCAAAACATTTATAGATAATTACCTAAAGTAAATTAAGTAATGATTTTAAATTGAGCATTGACCCATGTTGCCCATTAAGTTGCTAGGACTTGGCTCAAGATTTTTCCACTAGGACTAGGCAGAGGTTAAGTATAACTGGAAAAATAAAAGGAGAAAGGAAGTCCAAACTTGAGAAATACAAACTTTAGGTTTCAACACAGCTGAACTTGGGTCTCAGCTTATCTTCTGAAGATGTAACAAATGAGCTCTATTTACAGAGGCCCCTCAAGTCTATAGGCCAAGGTTACGGGAGTTGAGTATGTGTTATGTAACTTGTGAAATACAAACACAGATTCTATATTAAATAGCTAAATAAATCTTAATAAAACTTTTAGGATAAGAAAAAGTAAAAAACATAGAACAATTAGTTTCTTTATCAGGATGACTTTTTGCAGTAGTCGTCATTAATATAAGACAACATCACTTACATTTATGCCTTTAATATATACACATGTATACACATGCATCCATAAATGTGTTACAAAGACTCATGTTCTGTATTACTAATAAAACATAATTAGTACTTTTGTATATATTAAAATAAAAAAATCAGCAACTGACAAACCAAAGTACTTTTCCAGTTATTGAGGAGATCTTTTAAAAAAATGTGTTTTCAACAACCAATTTCCACAAAGGAAATCAATCCAGATAAAGATTTTTCTTGAATGGCAGGTAGTGAAATGTGGTCCGTTTTCAAACACAGGAGACTTTGTAGAAATGGGGCCCAATGAAGCAAGTGAGATTTCTGTGAAGACTCCGGAAACTTATCAAGTTTTTGTTTTACAGCTCATTGAGTAAGAAATACAGTTCCTCCAACAATTTCCCTTACAGCATTTGTTAATGTGTTAGCCATGACGCTTCTGGGGCTCTTGAGCAAAAGAGAGAAAGGATAGAAATATAGTCTCTGGTAAGGTTATTTGGAAAGGTTAAGTATCAGATACTTAACAATGAAATTGTCAGAGCTTGCATTTAGATATGATAAAAAGTTCAATAAGTATACTATTAGAACCAGTTAATCAGCCTCATGACTGAATTGCCAGGTTAGATCCTGTTCATCTCTGTACCTTCTGCCATATGGCTTCCCTTTATTTCTGAGGGTCTCGTATACAACCTTGTATTAAGTTGAAAGAAGGAAATAAGTTCTCAGAATCTTGTATGTCTTAATTTCGCTCAATAATGTCTCCAAAAGCATATGTGGTTTGAACTATAAACCACATGCAAAAGCATAAACATAATGATTTTCATTTATGCTCTCTATCATGTGTCTATCAATCTAAAGCAAATAACACATATATGAAGAAACACTCTTGACAACTAAAGAAAAAGTGATATACTCAGTGTGTGGTCTTTTAACTTTTTCACTGTTAATAGGGAAAAATGGAGATACTCATTCCTGCCAAATATATGCGTTTACCCTTCACATTTTAATGCATTACTCTACATGTAAAATCTAACTGATATTAATTGAACTATGCCCAAATTGTTCAAAAGCCTGGGTGTATAAGTTCAATTTACATAGATGTTAAGCAATTGAGTCTTTCACATATTTAATGTATTTGGATTTTAAAATTCTGGAATATTCAGTATATTTTTCTTTTATAGGAGGATTCTTCTTTTTAATAGGAGGACTTTAATCCTATTACAATCACCACCATATTAATGGAAGCAACACATTCATGCCTGTCATAATTTGAGAGGAAATATTCAAGAGAAAATAATGGACAATTAATCATAAAAGATTAAATTTGAAATAAAAAAGGCCATTTGTCATTATTTAAATGCATAGAAAATATTTTCCTCAAATGTAATTTTTCTTGAGTAGTGACTGATGTTACTATAAACAACAATAAACAAATAAGTGAATATATATTAATTTATATATATGTCAAAGGCAGAACTTCATAGTGAAATGAGAAAAGTGCAGATTGAGAAAAAGACAGATGACAACTCCAATCCTGGGTCACAAAATAAATACATAATGTCAGCCAAAGTTTCTTATTTCTTTTCTGACTCAGTTTATCTTGTTCATAAAATGGAAATAGCAGTAACATATATTACACTATCTATGAAAAGTAATGATTAATTTATGTGACATTATGTGGTTAATGGAAGGGACTCAATAAAAATAATATACTAAATCTAATGATACCAACACATGTGGGTATTAATAGTCTTTACATGAATTCCTTCTTTAGAAATTGTTTTGCTCAGTCGTGTCCAACTCTTTTGCAACCCCATGGACTATAGCCCTCCAGGCTCCTCTGTCCATGGGTTTTTTTCTGGTCAAGATTACTGGAGTGGGTTGCCATGTCCTCCTCCAGGGGATCTTCCTGACCCAGAATCCACATCTCCACATACATCTCCTGCATTGTAAGTGGATTCTTTACCACTGAGCCACCAAGGAAGCGCTTTAGAAATTATCTAGTCCTAAATATTCTCAGATATTTGTGTATTTTAGTAAAATCTTATTGGCTTATTAAACATTCTAACTGATCTTTTAAAAACATGAATACTAAATTTACTACACTGATTCATGGCCTGAACCAGGCACAGTTCTTATGCATCTAACCAGCTTTGTTTCCTGGAAAGAATCTTCTGCCACTTTCCATTCAGCCCTCTTTCTTCTGCCACTTTCCATTCAGCCCTCTTCCAGCTTGTAGATTTAAGCTAATGAAAAATGGAAGCCGACCAAATGCTTGTCACCCAGCCAGGCCACAAGGCTCACTCGTATGAAGACTTTAGTTTTTCATCATGTTCAGAAGGGTACTTCTAGTTCTGAACTGACTATGAAGTGAGGTCACTTCTCAAATATGAATTAAATAACTGAATTCTGGCTAAAATTATCTCCTGGTAATTTTCTTTCTTTAAATGATATACTACATTTCTTTTTAAAGAATAAGTTGTGGTCATGCAGTGGCATTTTCTGAAAATCTCCTTTCCCAAAAGTAAAGGAAATGGCAGAGTTAGGCCCTTGAGAAAACGATTAATCCCCTGTCCACAGAGAAGCAAAATGACAACGTGGATAAATACCTTGTCTTTTAAAGCAAGTTTTAAGTGACTGTGGCCAGTTACAGCAAAAATCGTAATGAGGGGTCTGTGGAGAATGGTTCTTTAGAATAAACCAGCAAAGCATTGGTGGGAATGTAAGAAAATGATAGTGGTCCCAGAGGAATTTCCTTTTTTTCCAGGCTTACACTTTGAAGCATTGAATCCTGAACTTTTGAACTATGTTGGCTTTATCGTGTCCCTTTGGAGAGATTTGCAAGGTACTCTTGTAACACTGGCTATAATTACATTCTTAAAAATTAATGATACAGTGATTGTCAAAGAAAAAATTTGTCTGCTTCAGAATATTCTAAAACTACCAAACACACACACAGACACATTACACACAGACACACAGAGACACACAAAGCCTTTCTGATATGATTCACTCTATCACAGCTTAAGAAATAACAGTCCTCTTTGTTACATATCGCCAAAGCCCACAATAATTTATAATAAAGCTTGCAAGTCATTATCAGAGGCTGAAATGCTCTCTTTATAACTAGGAAGAAGACACAAAGGGAAAGCTAAAAGGGTAGAAATCAAGAGAGAAACCCAGCATGTGGCCAGTCGAGGATATACAATTGAGGCTGAATATATTCTTCAAAAGAATTATTTTTAACAAATCTCCTCTCAGTTTGATATATGATTCAGCAAATGTACTGTCTTGGGTTTTGTGGCTCTTTAGTACTTAGAGACAGAGTACATCAGATTATCTAAAATAATAAAATTAGGTTATTGGAACAATTTACTGGAGCTTAGAGTGTCTCTTGCAAGGAAGATCAGCCTCTCAAAGACCTTCTATGTGTCTTGCTGTCCAGTTCAATTTCTCGTTTAGGATAATGAGAGAAGCCACAGTTACACAAAAGGGGCCTGGTATTTTAATTAGTCATTAAATATTAAAGCTTCATTATTTTCCATAAGGAATACTTTAACATTTTTCTATATTAACATGTTTATGTATTGATTCTAAAGTCTGCAATAGGTAAGGTCAAATTTCCTAGCCGCTTTATTGAATTCTGCTATTTTCACTTATTTTCAAAGCTCATTGAACCAGTTGATAGTCCCAACTTACAAACAGTTAACAGAAATGACTTTCACTCATTTCAAGTCTTTATTTAATAAATGTTAAGTCTCCAAGTGCTGTAGTATCAAGACACACATTACCTAGATTAAAACATAAATTAATGAAAAGCTATCCATGCTGAAGAGAATAAAACTGAGACTGATTACACAGTTACGCAGCTGTCACTAAATTAACTTTTAAAAAGGATTAAATGGGAAATATCAACTCTTGAAAAATGTAAGCCACTGAAACAACATTCTAAAATATAAACCGTATTGTAAAAAGAATAACCTGCATAACAACAGAGAATATCAGATATTTAGCTGGCAGTATCCATCAATCATTGATGAAATTATAATATTTATGATGGTTTTCTGGCAAACAATGCAAACCTGATGAAAACTTGCATATAAGAGTATACTGTCCTCAATTTTAAAAATGGAAATATTCAAGATTTAACCTTCACTAGATGTTAGTAGAACAAGTACACCTTATAAGACACTTCAAGGAAACACATTAAAAACTTTGAATCAATGCCATAATCACTGACATTTAACTAGAATATCAGCTATTTTGTTTCTTGAATTTCATATATATATGTGTGTGTGTGTATGTGTGTATAACTCACAATAATGAGAAATAACTTAGCTATTGGTTTTATGAATGCTATATTTGTGTAAATTCTAAAAGAGCATGTTGATTAGATCAGTATGAGAGGTCCATAATGTGTTAATATATGTTAACAATATACGTTATTCATATATGTTCAATTTAAAAACTTGTAGGTGGTTATGGGAATTCATAGTTACACTTGATGATAGAGATTTCATAAATATAACACATACCTACAAAAATTGATCTACAATCTATCAGTCTCTGATACATGCTAGCAAATGGTAGATTTAATGTAATGTGTTCACTCTACTTATTATATGAATGTGTTGGCTGAAAACTGCACTTAAGGCAAAGCCTTAATAACAAGATGTCACAAGCAAAATTGTGATGCATAGGTGAAAATTTTCCTCTACACATTAAACCTCCTTTTTTTTGGACTCATGATAAATGTACTCAATATTGTTTGAATGTTTAGTGTGTCCAGGATATTTTATCTCACTGAATCCTCATAGGAGTCCAGATGTGAAGGCACAGACTGATGGGGGATGGGAGGTGGGGGGTTGCGGTCAAAGGACTAGCTTGAAATCATGTAGGGCTGCCCTGGTGTCTCAGACGGTAAAAAATCTGCCTGCAATGCAGGAGACCTGGGTTCAATTCCTGGGTCAGGAAGATCCCCTGAAGGAGGAAATGGCAACCCATTCCAGTATTCTTGTCAAGAGAACCCCACGGACAAAGGAGCTGGCAGGTTACAGTCCATGGGGTCACAAAGAGTTGCACACAACTGATCGACTTAACCATAGCAGAAAAGGACCAGTTTGAAGTCATGCAGAGAAAGTGAAAATTTGGGATTTGAACCCAGTCTAATAACATTGGTTAAGCTCTCACCTATTAAACCATAACCTCTTTCATTTATTTATTTATTTTTTTGCTTCCATTTATCAGTTCTGCATTTGCTATTTTTTATGACTAACATCATACACAAAGAGACATTTTGGTAGACAGATTTAAAGCATACTTGGTCTCAAACTTCAGCTCTGCCACTTACAGGCTTATGACCTTGAAAATCGTACTTAACTATCCTATGACTCAGTTTCTCACTGTAAATGGGAAAAAAAATGAAATAGCACAGGTAAAACTCTGAGCACAGTGCCTGGAACATGTTAGCAGCTCAATAAATATTATATATGTATCATTTATAGCTTTGTGTGAATAAACCATGAGTGTCTGCATTTTAAGTCAACTTAATGAGTCAAATAAAAAATACGCATAGTTAAATAAATGTAAAAAAAGGCAAGTAGGAAAAATTTATAAATATGGATATTTCTTCATCAATGGCCACAAAGGAATAATGGTGGTGGTAGTTTAGTTGCTAAGTCATGTCCAACTCTTTTGGGGCCCCATGGAGTATAGCCCACCAGGTTCCTTTTTCCATGGGATTCTTCAGGCAAGAATACTGGAGTGGGTTGCCAGTTCCTTAACCAGGGGATCTTCCCAACCCAGGACTTGAACCTCGGTCTCCTGTACTGCAGGCAAATTCTTTACTGACTGAGGTACAATGGAAGCCTAATAAATATTAAAATAATAATGGTATAGAGACTACCTTTCGCATAATGACATCATGGAAGTTTCTTTGTAGACATCTCTAATTCTTAAAACAGTAAAGTATTAGTTTTCATCTTTTATAGATATGAAAGAGCAAACACTGAAATTTGCCTAAGATTACACAGCTGTTAAATAGTAAATCAATGATCTGGCTTCTGAAGCTGCTCCAAATTTTTTTCCCCAAAGAAGGAAAGGAATTGCCCCTTGGTAGGTAATTGACTCTGTGGCATAGCTATGAAATAACTGAGGAATAAGAGCTGGAATATTTGCGGGTGTCTATGGAACCGATGTAAGGCACTGGCAAGGCAAGTTCAGGAAGACTGAGGCAACTGATCTCCCAGGTGTAGCTTAGAGGCATACCTTGCCATATTTGTATACTGGAGGTCAGCTTGTAAGAGCATGGATCATCTCTGCCTATGGCAGCGATATTCAAATTGTCTGGATTGGTCTGGCAGAGGGTCTGAGGGACACCTCCACTATAACTCAGAAGGTGGGTGAGCAGCCTAATAAGCAATCAATTCACCTTTCCATTCCTGGTTTACCCAACTCATTCAAACTTCTTGTCAGCTTGTGTCTTTTGCTGACACAGTGATTGCGTTTACTCCTTGCATCCACTTGCTCAGGTGACTCTTGTGCTATGCATTACAGTAGAAGCTATTTTGGAAATACCAAAACAAAGGAGCTTAAAATCCATTTGGAAAATCAAAGACATTTAGATGTAATATCATAATAATAATTATTTACAAAGTGGCCCATGGAAATATTTCTGATCATTAAAGAGGAAAACTAGTAACTAGTTGATTTCTAGGTTATTACAACTTAGAAATTATGAATAATAAGTTAATGATAATAAGTCTAAGTCTGAACAACCTGTTGCCCATGAATTTTGGTCATATCCACTGTTGTGTCAACTCCTAGAGCACCCAAAAAAAAAAAAAAAAAAAGCCAGAAAGAAAATGGAAATACTAGAACCTGTGCTATTATACTGGTTTTCCCAGGTGGCTCAATGGTAAAGAACCTGCCTGCCAAACAGGTGACATGGGTTCAATCCCTGGGTCAGAAAGATCCCCTGGAAGAGGAAATGGCAACTCACACCAGTATTCTTACCTGGAGAACCCAATGGCCAGAATAGCCTGGGGGCTACAGTCCATGGGGTCACAAAAAGTCGGACAGTATTGAGCAAAGCAACTGAGCACTCATGCACGTGCTATCATACAGCAGGGAATAAAGACTCTGAGAGAACAAATGGCTTATATCAGACATCTAATCAAACTAAAATTTTACTCAGATGATAAAGGAAACTGGTCCTGAATGTTCATTGGAAGGACTGACTGATTTTGAAGCTGAAATTCTAATACTCTGGCCACCTGATGCAAAGAACTGACTCACTGGAAAAGAACCTGATTCTGGGAAAGGTTGAAGGCAGGAGGAAAAGGGGACAGCAGGAGATGAGATGGTTGGATGGCATCTCCAACTTGATGGACATGAATTTGAGCAAGCTGAGGGAATTGGTGATGGACAGGGAAGCCTGGTGTGTTGCAGTCTATGGGACTGCAAAGAGTTGGACATGACTGAGCGACTGAACTGATCTGAATGAGGTGGGTGAAATTAAAAAGGTCATCAAATAACTTGTTCAATCATTTAAACCTTAATGGGGATCAAAACCAATGTGATGCCAATCCCAGTACTACCCATTTTTTCCTTAATGACCACACATATGAAAAAAATTACTGGATCCGCAGAATTTTTCCAAAGAATATTCGCAACCTTCTGCAATGTTATTCTTCACTATTTAACCTTTCTTTTATGGGGTAAATTCTCTAATCTGATATCCACCCTTCAAGTTGAAAATTAACTCATATTTTCTTTCTATATCATTTTTGCTGTGAGTGAAGGGACTAGTCCTTTGTCTCTGTATTGAGTTCATTTGGTTCTGGAGGCAAGGGGAGAGTAAAATAAATGTGAGAGAATTCAAAACCCATGCTGATTTTTCTTCCTTTTGGCTGTTTTTTTAATATATATAATTTCTTTGCTTAAAATTTTAATTTTTCAGTTTTTAAGCCCATCTATTTATAACTTTTTGTAGCATTTTGATAAATTAGTGAGGGTTTTTGGTTTTGTTTTGTTTTTTGATTTACAGGATTTTATCTCTAGGGACTACTTAGAAAAGCAAATATGAACAGAATAAAACTTATTGGGGCAGGTTTATTGATGTCTGTTACTATACAATCTGCTGCTATATTGTTTGTAAACATTTAAGAATTACTAATATAGGAATCTCCTTCATGGATCAAAATCTTGTTGTGGTAAAGGGGCTTGTGTGACTGAGCCATGCCATGCAGGGCTACCTTAGACAGATAGATCATAGTGAAGAGTTCTGGCACTATATGAAACGTCTGGTTGGGTAAATCACAAGCAGAAATCAAAATTGCTGGGAGAAGTATCAATAACCTCAGATAATATGATACCACACTAATGGCAGATAATGAGGAGGAAATAAAGAGCCTCTTGATAAGTGTAAAAGAGGAGAGTGAAAAAGGTGGCTTAAACTCAACATTTAACAAACTAAGATTATGGCCTCTGGTCCCATGCTGCTGCTGCTGTTGCTGCTACTTTATGGCAAATAGAAGTGGAAAAAGAGGAAACGGTGAGTTTTTATTTTATTGGGCTCTAAAATCACTGTGGCAGCCAAGAAGTGAAAAGATGCCTGCTCCTTGGGAAGAAAGCTATGACAAACCTAGACAGTGCAATAAAAAGCAGAGACATCACTTTGCAACAAATGTCCATGTAGTGAAAGCTATGGTGTTTCCAGAGTCATGCATGAATGTATAACGTGTATGATTTTCCAGAGTCATATATAAAGAAGATTGAGCTCGGAAGAAATGATGCTCTCGAATTTTGGCACTGAAGACTCTTGAGAATCGCTTGGACTGCAAGGAGGTCAAACCAGTCAGTCCTAAAGGAAATAAACCCTGAATATTCATAGGAAGTACTGATATTAAAGCTGAAGCACCAATACTTTGATCACATGATGCGAACAGCCCATTATTAGAAAAGACCCTGATGCTGGGAAAGATTGAAGGAAGAGAAGAAGGGTATGGCAGAGGAAGAGATGGTTAGATAGCATCACTGACTCAGTGGACATGAATTTGAGCCAAACTCCAGGAGATAGTGGAGGTCAGAGGTGCCTGGTATGCTGCAGTCCCTGGAATCGCAGAGTCTTACACAACTTAATGACTGAACAATAACAAAATCTGGGAATAGAGTTTAAAATTTCAATGATCAAATTTTTCAAATTCTCTATGAGATATCTAAATGGAAAAGGGTCTAGAGAAGAAGTTTGTATTCCATAGAACTTTAGAATTACTCTATATGGTTACAGAGCTTCATCAATTCTAAATGCCCTTGGGGGTAAAAGATAAGCTGTTAATCACATGTACAACTGTGCTTCTATGAGCCTTTTGAAATTTTCCTTTAAAATTATTTCTGCATTTATTGTATATAAGAACTTTCTAAAATGGTTAGTTGAAAATGTAAAATTGATTAAATCAACTGTTTTGAAGATGAAATATATAAACTAAGACAATTGATCTAAATAACCATGCTCATAAAACCATGCTTTTACACATTTTATGATCCTACTAGTGCAAATATAAGTTTCAGGGCTAGTTCTAAATAACCTGTGTTAAAGGGGCCAGAACACTGTGTTTTGACCCCAATATACAAATGTTAATATTTAAAACAACGTTCTTATTCTATCCTTTATCTTTCTAGATTAATGTGAGGAAAAACACAGCAACTTGCTTTGATAACTTGTAAATTGACATCTGGCAGATTAAACAGTGATATCTGGATCTAGGCACCAAAAAGTTCCTGTGAAGCATGCCTGAAAAAAAAATTAAAACTTGTGATATGGGTTCCTTAGCCATCATAGATATGTATGTGTGTATATATATATATACATATATATATATATATATATTTTTACAGTTCCCTTCAAGGAACTAAGAAAATCTAAGCTGGTTGTTTTTCTCTATAGTCCATTAGCTTATAAAATACAAATGTTTAGAACTATGAAAATTCTGACTCAGTCTTTATCTTTTAACAAGCTTCAGAGCATGTTTTGATGATTCTCCAGGGATAAAACACAGTGCGTGGGTGTGTGCAGTCGCTTCAGTCTTGTCTGACTCTTTGTGACCCCGTGGACTGTAGCCTACCAGGCTTCTCTGTTCATGGGATTCTCCAGGCAAGAATACTGGAGTGGGTGGCCATGCCCCTTTCCAGGGGATCTTCCTGACCCACAGATCGAACCTGCGTCTCTTATGTCTCCTGCATTGGCAGGCAGTTTCTTTACCCCTAGTGCTACCTGGGAAGGCCCTGAGTCTTAAAGAAATTATCCACCTAAAAAGTTGCTGTGCAGCATAGGGAGCCCAGTCTGGTGCTCTGTGATATCCTGGAGGAACGGGATCGGTGGAGGGGAGGGAGGCTAGGGAAGGAGGGGATGTATGTTCAATTATGGCTGATTTGTGTTGTATGGCAGCAACCAACACAGCATTGGACCCCAACATTCAGTTCAGTTCAGTCGTTCAGTCGTGTCCGACTCTCCGCGACCCCATGAATCATAGCACGCCAGGCCTCCCTGTCCATCACCAACTCCCGGAGTTCCCTCAAACTCATGTCCACAGAGTCGGTGATGCCATCCAGCCATCTCATTCTCTGTCTTCCCCTTCTCCTCCCGCCCCCAACCTTTCCCAGCATCAGAGTCTTTTCCAGTGAGTCAACTCGTCACATGAGGTGGCCAAAGTATTGCAGTTTCAGCTTTAGCATCAGTCCTTCAAATGAACACCCAGGATTGATCTCCCTTAGAATGGACTGGTTGGATCTCCTTGCAGTCCAAGGGACTCTCAACAGTCTTCTCCAGCACCACAATTCAAAAGTATCAATTCTTCGGCGATCAGCTTTCTTCACAGTTCAACTCTCACATCCATACATGACCACGAGAAAAACCATAGCCTTGACTAGACGGACCTTGGTTGGCAAAGTAATGTCTCTGCTTTTTAATATAATATCTAGGTTGGTCATAACCTTCCTTCCAAGGAGTAAGCGTCTTTTAATTTCCTGGCTGCAATCAACATCTGCAGTGATTTTGGAGCCCCCCAAAATAAAGTCTGACACTGTTTCCACTGTTTTTCCATCTATTTCCCATGAAGTGATGGGACCAGGTGCCATGATCTTTGTTTTCTGTCCAACTTAAAATTTCACTTAATTGTTCCTAGATCTGTTAACTGTGCCCAGTGCCAATGGTACATAAAATTGTTCAGATGAAATATGCCACTGGATGTTCAAATTGCTATCTTAGAGAAACTACTGATTGTTTGACATGTGATGTGTGTTTTATCATGTAGAAGGGGTTTAGGTTTTAATAGCAAGAAGGTCTGAAAAAGTTTACCACTTACCACATCGTTTTCTTAGTTACCTTCTCTTCCCTCTAGTATTATAATTTTTTATTTTTACAATGTAAACAGTATTAGATTATTTTAGGTATTAAAAGGTCATTATAATAAAAGGACTGTAAGTGGATTTCTTAAATTATGGAATTCTGTGGCAACATAAAAACCACAGAGTTTGTATCACCTTAACACCTTAGAGAGCTGTTCACACCTTCGTCATTCACAAGAACTTTATTTAAGGTTGATTTCAGTAAGGTGTGAGGTTTCACTTCCAGTATATATTTAAACAATTTTTTTCTTTTTCTCACTTGAAATAATCTAAACTCTTGAAACTAGAGACCTCAAAAATGACTTTAAATGTGGAATTTTAAATATATTTTAAATTAAAACAATTATTGAAAATTGTATTTTAAATTCATATGCTATACATACAAGTAGACACAGATACATCTATAAGAGGACTGAGAAAATTCAAGTGTTTAAAAAATGTTTACCAACCCACATCAACAAGAAATATAAAAATATTTTCTAATGTAATCACTTCCATGGTCATTGTGTGAATATTTATATAGAATGTATTTTTTATAATAATTATCACTAAAAATAAGTGAATCTCATTTGGGGTTTTGTATGTCAATTTTGCGTCAGAGATTAACCTCTCCTTAGGAATGTCAAACTGATGAGAAAACTTAGAACAATTTTTGAAAGATTTTTCTTCTGTGTAGGCAACTAAGTTACTTAGTTCATAATTCTGCTTCTCTGAGATATTCAGAAAACTGTCATATCTCAGTTGTCTAATACTTTGTCTCTAAAACTGTCATATCTCAGTTCTCTAAGACTTTGTCTCTAAGACAAAGT
Source organism: Moschus berezovskii (assembly GCF_049115385.1). Classification (NCBI taxonomy): domain Eukaryota; kingdom Metazoa; phylum Chordata; class Mammalia; order Artiodactyla; family Moschidae; genus Moschus; species Moschus berezovskii. Next base: position 43,384,546 of record NC_142460.1, on the reverse strand, counting down.
ATAGAAAGCAAATCATTAAGAAATTATGTTAACGAAATATATAAAAAGTTAATGAAACAAAAAGAATCATTAAATTATGAACAATATGAAGTTTAATTTAGGAACTGAATTATTTTGAACTCACTATTTCTGGTTTACTCTTTCTAGCATTTTTCATCATAAGCTTATTAGCAAAGAGTCACATTATACTAATTAGTAAATACTCCCTTTATTCACCTTTACATAAATTCAGGTAAAAATTAATTTTGAAGGGTTAGAAGGAAATATTTTAAGTAGGAATGCTTTTAATGATTTATCATCAATTACTTATTTAAAGTCAGGATATTAATGGCAGATGTATATATTAAAACCATACAGTCATGTAATTGGAGGTACCTATCATTAATCTCTAGTGAGAGAAAGGTAGCATCTTTGAATATTTGTATTATCAATTCCCTGAAACAGAAAACTACCTTTAAGCACTTTCTTTAGAGACTATATTTGCTGTGACTTCTCTGGTACTCACACAAATGCTGTCACTTCAGTACTCAATGAACCAGCCACTAAATTGGTCCACCACAAAGGGTCTGAGATCAATAACTAATTTTGAAAACTGATTAGTTTGCACCAGAGTAGTAGACAGTTCCGAATTTTGCCAGAGGACATAATCAGCCAGTAAATGGAGGTATTAGTGTACTAGTCGGAGAAGGCAATGGCAAGCCACTCCAGTACTCTTGCCTAGAAAATCCCATGGATGGAGGAGCCTGGTAGGCTGCAGTCCATGGGGTCGCTAGGGGTCAGACACGACTGAGCGACTTCACTTTCACTTTTTACTTTCACACCTTGGAGAAGGAAATGGCAACCCACTCCAGTGTTCTTGCCTGGAGAATCCCAGGGACGGGGGAGCCTGGTGGGCTTCCGTCTATGGGGTCACACGGAGTCGGACACGACTGAAGTGACTTAGCAGCAGCAGCAGCAGCAGCAGTGTACTAGTAATAGCTTGGTAATACAGCCCAAATCTGCCATAAACTCTTTTCTACAAACAATGATTGGAGTCTTCATAAGCAACTTTACTTGTGAATTAAAACTTTTTTTTTGATGTTGAAATTAAGCTTAGTTTTATTATAATATATTTCTGGTTAATAAGAGTTGTTTGTAAATGAATTCTAACAAAGCAAGCAAGCTCAACCTTGGGTGACTATTAAAGAGCCAAAGACATTTTATATTTCTTGACTGGTTGTGAATTCCAGATGTTTTCAGCATGAAAAATGTTACATTCTAACAGTTAATGTTGTATTGCTAGCCATTCAGAAGATGTATCTTTCTATTAGATAGAAATGTTGCTATGGAGATAACTGTGAAAATCTGACCTGAGAGAAGAGTTGGGGAGGGAGTTTTATTAAAGGAAAGGAGACGATCTATTGTGCCAGTAATTGAAAAGGAAGTGAAAAGGTAAACATTTTATCCCTAACTACTTCCAGAAAACAAATGTGAATATATAATACACAGAAAAGGAGGTTGTTGTAACCTCTTGCATTGCCCTTGTATTTAGTTTTGTCACATGACCACGTGGATAAACCTGACCACTCAATTATAACATGAACCGGCACTAAACTGAACACATACTTTAACAGTCCTTCCATTTGCATAAGCTAGGTATTGACAATTGTTGAAGGGTTCATGGGAAGGCTGTGATAAAATGTAACTTCAGAAAGTTGTGTTAAAATATTCCCTTCTTAAAATTCTGAGGCAGTTGGGATTCTACAAGCAAGGCAAGTCTAGAAGTTGCTGAAGTGAAGCTGATATAATTCCAGGTTGAATTGCTACAGCAGAGGCGCAGAGTTGAATTGGGATTGTAAGTGTGCATACTCACTGCAGTTGGATGCCTAATCCTGAGCTGAGGGAGGAAGAATCGACAGAGAAAAATCACAAACTAGGTTCTGAAGAGAGAGCTTTTGTTTTAATATGAGGTGGGAAGCAAATACTTAGAAAACTGATTGTAATTTGGACCTCAGGCCACCATTGTTCATTCAGTAGATAAGGCAAGTTGAGATGACTGTTTTAAGATCTTAGCACACAATGATAGCAGGATAGCAAGGAAGCTCTTATGTTGGGATATTTAATTCCTTGCAATAAAGAAATTAATGTTTATTATTTGGGGTCTTATTTTGTATTCTAAAGGACAACATTCCATCCATACCCTACTTTTGAAGGAAAGCTCTCAGGAAGAAAGAAGGAAAGGAGAGAAGGAGGAGAAATGGAAACGGGAGAGGCTCCTTCGTGTGCCTTTCAACACTTCACAGAGGACTTCCACGTAAATAAACTTCATTTTTTCTTCTAATCTGTGTTCATGAACACAATGTCCGTAGGCTCATTTGAGTTCATCCAGAATTAAATTTTATTACTCTCTTAATCAAAATGGTTGGCTCTATCAAAGGCAGTAGATACCTGTCTACATTAGCTACTATTGATACTTTATGAATTAGTTGGAAAAGTTGACAATGTTATCCAAATATAACAGAAACAGTCTACATTCTAGTAAAAGACTGTAAGAGGTACTCTAATGTGAAATCATCTTTAATATTGGAAACATAATGTTTATAAGTGGCAACCAGGGAATGAGAGTCATAAGAAAAATTTTTGTAACAGACCTGTATCAAGTTCTCTTTCATGAACAAGAGAATACTGAAAGCAAAATGGACATAATAAGCAAATAAAAATTAAAATACTGAAATACTATTCTATCATTTATCTGGTAGAAATACATTTTTGTTTCTAGTACTGGAAACAAACAAATAAAAAACAGTAATAGACTAAAATGTTTCAATAGTTTCATCACAAAAATATCATTTTGCAAGGAGATGAAGTATTTAAATTCAAAGTGAAGTCGCTCAATTGTGTCGGATTCTTTGCGAACCCAGGGACTGTAGGCCACCAGACTCTTCCATCCATGGAATTTCTAGGCAAGAGTACTGGAGTGGGTTGCTATTTCCTTCTCCAGGGGATCTTCCCGACTCGGGAATCAGACCCTGGGATCAGACCCGGGGATCAGACCCAGGTCTCCCACATTGCAGGCAGATGCTTTACGATCTGAGCCACCAGGGAATCCCATTTAAATTCAGGTGCTAACCATATCTATGCTTGAACACAGGATTTTAAACAAAGGCTTAGATTCTCTATTTTCAGGACACAATAGTTAAATATTTTGAAACCTCAGGTTTTAAATCTGTAACTTGGGAACTATGTTTAGGTCAGGAAGCACAGTTAGAAACGGACATGGAACAACAGACTGGTTCCAAATAGGAAAAGGAGTCAGTCAAGGTTGTATATCGTCACCCTGCTTATTTAACTTATATGCAGAGTACATCATGAGAAATGCTGGGCTGGAAGAAGCACAAGCTGGAATCAAGTTTGCTGGGAGAAATATCAATAACCTCAGATATGCAGATGATACCACCCTTATGGCAGAAAGTGAAGAGGAACTCAAAAGCCTCTTGATGAAAGAGAAAAAGGAGAGTGAAAAAGTTGGCTTGAAGCTCAACATTCAGAAAACGGAGATCATGGCATCTGGTCCCATCACTTCATGGGAAATAGATGGGGAAACAGTGGAAACAATGTCAGACTTTATTTTTGGGGGCTCCAAAATCACTGCAGATGCTGATTGCAGCCATGAAATTAAAAGACACTTACTCCTTGGAAGGAAAGTTATGGCCAACCTAGATAGCATATTAAAAAGCAGAGACATTACTTTGCCAACCAAGGTCCGTCTAGTCAAGGCTATGGTTTTTCCTGTGGTCATGTATGGATGTGAGAGTTGGACTGTGAAGAAAGCTGATCACCGGAGAATTGATGCTTTTGAACTGTGGTGTTGGAGAAGACTTGAGAGTCCCTTGTACTGCAAGGAGATCCAACCAGTCCATTCTAAAGGAGATCAGTCCTGGGTGTTCATTGGAAGGACTGGTGCTAAAGCTGAAACTGCAACACTTTGGCCACCTCATGCGACGAGTTGACTCACTGGAAAATACTCTGATGCCGGGAGGGATTGGGGGCGGGAGGAGAAGGGGACGACAGAGAATGAGATGGCTGGATGGCATCACCGACTCAATGGAGGTGGGATTGAGTGAACTCCGGGAGTTGGTGATGGACAGGGAGGCCTGGCGTGCTGTGATTCATGGGGTTGCAAAGAGTCAGACACGACTGAGCGACTGAACTGAACTGAACTGTTAAGACTAGCTTGGGTCAGCACCTTACAACCCTTCCCTGTTTCCCAAATTTCAACCACCATAAGAGTCTTTGGTGGTATTAATAATGCAAATCCTTTTGTGTTCCGCTGGAGCACAGTGGTTCTAAAGAATTCAGTTGTCTAGGGTTGAAGAATGAGGAGCTATTGCTTAAAGGGTATAGAATTTTGTTTGGGGTGCAGAAAAACCTCTGGAAACAGATAGTGATGCTGGGTGCACAGCATCATGAATGTAGTTAATGCCACTGAGTTGTACATGTACAAATGAATAAAATGGTAAGTTTTAAGTTGTACATATGTAATATTTTTCTCTTGAGTGTATCCATGGAAATTGCAGTTATATGCTTTCTGATTTTAATGGAAAAGCCAAAGCTTGTAATTATTTCGTCTATCATGAAAATGTAACATCATTATATTCTTAGATTTTAGGTCATTTGCATAATGTTATTGCCTTTATTGCTTTAATGACAGTCAAATCATTTTGAGAACCAGTGGAAACTTTGGACAATATTCTTTGGATAGCTTATCCACATAACATTGTTATAGGTAGAAACCTAAAGCATTTGTTTATTTTCATCATGATTTTTGTGCTGAGACATGTTTTGTAAGATCCTGTTTTCTAGTTAGGTCATGGCATTTAGCTCATCTCCCTAGTGGGTAGACACAGCTATGGTGTTATGTGTAATGAGGGAATTGTATGAACATACCCTTCAGGTGTGGCAATTAACAACACTAGATCTTTGGACTGAAATAGAATGAGAAAATTTATGCAGAGGACTTCTTGCATTGTAAAATTACACAAATGATTAATAAAACGTAGCTGCTTATAAATTACAGTTTATTATGTGCTGTTTCACATAGCACTGTCCTAAAAAATGACAAGTTTTCAAAACAAACTTGTGGCTGGTGAAAACCCATTGGGACATTTAAATGTGCCTTTCTCTGTAGGGCACATTTGTAGGCAAATTTCCCTAGGCCTAGGCCCCTGGGTTTATGATTTATATATCGAAAGAAAGGTGGTTTCAAAGTTGATAAACATTTTCCAGTTTAATTCTACTGCCTAAATATTTACTCTGTTGAATAAATAAACGAATCAGTTGGGACTTGTAAATGTCAAATCACTGAATTTTCTCTCACTTCGTTGTAAGTCACTCAGCGCATACAGCCGAATAGATATTTGAGAGTGAAAGACAGTCAAGGTTAAGACTATAGCTATATGGCTTTTAAAAATTCCTTCCAACACAGGAGCATTGAGTACAGACTTACCCTGGTGAGACAGAAGCTGCCAGACTTTAAATGTAAGTGGTAGCACACACACACACACGGATTAAGAAAGGAGAATATGGCCTTTTATGCTGATCTGCTGAGATGCCCATATGAGAGATGGAGGGGTGTTTGTGCATGTGTGTGTTTCTTGGCCTCTGTCTCCTCACTTCTAACCATACTCCCTACCAAACATAATAACACAGAATGATGTTTGATATGTCTTATACCTACTCAATCAGAAATACAGATGGAAAGGACCATTTTACTGTAAGCATTCATCTCCAAAGTGAAATTCAACATTTTATCAGGGAAGCGTGCTTGTTGAATTGGGAGCATTTTATTGAATTATACGAATATCAGCAAGACATTGGTGTCCTTGTGTATATAGAATAGATTTGCAGTTTTTTAGGCTGATCCCTGTCATTCAGGATACAGTTAAGTTTCAGTTACATGTCTGCAAGTCCTGTTTGCTCCCTAAAGTAGCTGAGGTACACCGTGATACTTATGGCATGTCTGCCCTTTTCTTGTCATATTAAATGCTTACCCTTGATTAAACTGTTACATCTAAATGCTTGCATCCACTTTCCTTGATGGTAATAATCATATCTGCTTGTTTTGAACTAAAATACAGACTTACCAAAAGTTTTTCTATGACTTTCAAGCTGGGTGTCATTTCTAAGCAGCAGACAGCTGAAGTTAGCAGCATCAATCTTCCACTAACTTGTCTGTTATAGTAAAATGTATTTTTTTCAAAGATGAAGAGATGCTAATTCAGAAGTAATTTTTAAAAGCCTGGATACCATTTCTAGTGGATATTTTTCTCTAGAAATTGTTAAAAATTTCAGTATTATTATATTGTCATGATTTTTGTCAGAATGGTACAGAGTGGCAAAATTTTCTCCAGGTTTTGTGATGAATACTGTCAAAAATCCCTGGTGTTTGATTGCATTAAAATGCTAGAATTACTCGTTACTGATTGGCAGAGGTTTACATAATGTGTGCAAATTTTAGTCAATAAATAAAAAACCTGACATCTGTACATTTTAAAATAGAATCTGAAAGTTTAATTAAATTCTCCCTGTTAAACATACTAGGAGAGAAACAAATGTAGTTTATATATTGTACTATTTATTATTATAAACATAATTACTGAATAGTTTATGCATAAATATATATGTAAGCATACACCTACTATTGACTCATGCTGATTCAGAGGGATACATTACTTGACAAAATAAGCTCCAGATATAATCTACTAAGGTTATATAATTATGGTTCATGTGTACTAAAGAATGCATTTTGTATCTTGCAGAACAAAGTTGGTAAAATGCTGCCAGTAAAAACTTGATGAGATAATTGGAGAACTTGAGAGTTTCATGGTAAAAATGGCTAATTATATGTACTATTTGGGCCTTTGGAAATGAGAAAAAAAAGATTTGTGGGTATAGTGATTGTCCATGTGAAAAATGAAAATGGGGACATTTTTCAATATACTTTATATTAGCTTAGGAATGGCTCAAATCTCATAGAGAAGTAGAAGAATATGTTGTTTTAAAAGGTTACTGATTTTAATAAACTTTTAATTAACTTTAATTAACTAAGAAAGTACAAAGAAAGTACACTTATGTAGTACATTCTTTCTGTTCTACGGGGAGTAGCAAGCATTTTGTTGTTCAGTCATTATGTTATGTCTGCAGCAAGCATAGTGATAAGGAAATATAAATAATATGTTACTTTAAAAAGTCCAGAAAAGAATTAAAATGGTGTTTTTGCCTCTCCTTTCCCCATCTTCATATAAATGCATGCTTAAATACACACATGGTCTTCCCTGGTGGCTCAGACACTAAAGAATCTACCTGCAATGCAGGAGACCTCGGTTCAATCCTTGGGGTGGGAAAATCCTCTGAAGAAGAGAATGGCTACCCACTCAAGTATTCTTGTCTGGAGAATTCCATAGATAGTGTTGAATGCTGGAATGGGATAATTGAAGTTTAAAATAAATAAATAAAATCAGATAGGATGAAAGATGATATAACCAGAATGTTCGTTCCCAAAAAAAGAGTTGAGATGCATTAGAAAGAGAATACAAGTTGTAGGAATAAACTGTAGTGCTTAATATAGGAGAAGAATTGGGTTATGGAATTCAGATTCAGATCACAGTACAGAACTGAGGACAAGTAGACTATTGATGGTGGTTTTAACTTTCTAGATACCTATAAAAGCTGACAGGTTCTTGACTTTTATTACCTTGATGATAATAATATTGTGATTCAGCAGATTTATGTTTAACTCATATACTTAAGCAAGTGACGAAGAAACAAAGAATATCTCAGAGTTGATTTAACATGAGATGATCAGTTGGGCAATTTCACTAATGCATACCCTAGATTGTTGTTTTCCAAAAAGTGGTCCATAAACCACTGCTATAATGGGATCAGTATAGGAATTCAAAGTACATGTTTCAGAAATCTTCAGGGCAATTGAAATGACTGTGACTTCCCAGTATATAACCATTTTCCTAATAATTCACTTTTAAAATATCTTACAAAATCCATGATGGATAGGAAATAAATGATGATAATAACAAATTTTGAAGTCTTTCCATCACAAATAGTTTTAGAATGAGATTCACTGTTTTAGAAAATGAAGATTTCATGTATGTTAGTCAAGCGAGAATTAACACTAACAAAGACTAAGCAATGGAAAGATTAATCTGATTCTGTTAGAGAAAGAAGAAAGCCAGGAAAACCTTCTCTTTGAGTAGGAGCTACGTGAATGGGGAATTCCTCAATTGCTGCTTTTTTAACTCTGTCAAAGGTCACAATCTTCAAACTTAACAACATAGAACAAATACAAAGGTTTGTGACATTGTACAGGAAGCAGGGATCAAGACCATTCTCAAGAAAAAGAAATGCAAAAAGGCAAAAAGGTTGTCTGAGGAGGCCTTACAAATAGCTGTGAAAAGAAGAGAACTGAAAGGCAAAGGAGAAAAGGAAAGATATATGCATTTGAATGCAGAGTTACAAAGAATAGCAAAGAGAGATAAGAAAGGCTTCCTCAGCGATCATTGCAAAGAAATAGAGGAAAACAATAGAATGGGAAAGACTAGAGATCGCTTCAAGAAAATTAGAGATACCAAGGGAACATTTCATGCAAAGATAGGCTCGATAAAGGACAGAAATGGTATGGACCTAATAGAAGCAGAAGATATTAAGAAGAGGAGGCAAGAATACACAGAAGAACTGTACAAAAAAGATCTTCATGACCCAGATAATCAAGATGGTGTGATCACTCACCTAGAGCCAGACATTCTGGAATGCAAAGTCAAGTGAGCCTTAGGAAGCATCATTACGAACAAAGCTAGTGGAGGTGATAGAATCCAAGTTGAGCTATCTCAAATGCTAAAAGATGTTGCTGTGAAAGTGCTGCACTCAATATGCCAGCAAATTTGGAAAACTCAGCAGTGGCCACAGGACTGGAAAAGGTCAGTCTTTATTCCAATCCCAAAGAAAGGCAATGCCGAAGAATGCTCAAACTACGGCACAATTGGACTCATCTCACATGATAGTAAAGTAATGCTGAAAATTCTCCAAGCCAGGCTTCAACAGTACGTGAACCGTGAAATTCCAGATGTTGAGGCTCGGTTTAGTAAAGGGAGAGGAATCAGAGATCAAACTGCCAATATCCATTGGATCATTGAAAAAGCAAGAGAGGTCCAGAGAAACATCTTCTTCTGCTTTATTGACTATGCCAAAGTCTTTGACTATGTGAATCACAACAAACTGTGGAAAATTCTTAAAGATATGGGAATACCAGACCACCTGACCAACCTCTTGAGAAATCTGCATGCAGGTCACGAAGCTACAGTTAGAACTGAATATGGAACAGACTGGTTGGAAAGGAGTGAGTCAAGGCTGTATATGTCACCCTGCTTATTTAACTTATATGCAGAGCACATCATGAGAAATGCTGAACTGGATGAAGCACAAACTGGAATCAAGATTGCTGGGAGAAATATCAATACCTCAGATATGCAGATGACACCACCCTTATGGCAGAAAGTGAAGAAAAACAAAAGAGCCTCTTGATGAAAGTGAAAGAGGAGAGTGAAAAAGTTGGCTTAAAGCTCAACATTCAGAAAACTAGGATTGTGGCATCTGGTCCCATCAGTTCATTTCAAATAGATGGGGAAACAGTGGAACAGTGAGAGACTTTATTTTTTGGGTTCCAAAATCACAGTAGATTGTGACTCCAGCCATGAAATTAAAAGACGCTTACTCCTTGAAAGGAAAGTTATGACCAACCTAGATAGCATATTAAAAAGCAGAGACATTGCTTTGCCAACAAAGGTCCATCTAGTCAAGGTTATGGTTCTTCCGGTAGTCATGTATTGATATAAGAATTGGACTATAAAGAAAGTTGAGTGCTGAAGAATTGATGCTTTTAAACTGCGGTGTTGGAGAAGACTCTTGAGAGTTCCTTGGACTGCAAGGAGATCCAACCAGTCCATCCTAAAGGAAATCAGTCCTGTATATTCATTGGAAGGACTGATGTTGAGGCTGAAACTCCAACACTTTGGCCACCTGATGCAAAGAGCTGACTCATTTGAAAAGATTCTGATTCTGGAAAAGATTGAAGGCAGGTGGTGAAGGGGAAGAGAGAGGATGAGATGGTTGGATGGCATTACCGACTCAATGGACATGAGTTTGAGTAAACTCCAGGACAGGGAGGCCTGGCATGCTGCAGTCCATGGGTTCGCAAAGCGTTGGACACGACTGAGGGACTTAACTGAACTGAATTGATTTTTAAATATTGATATTTCAGTATTGATTTTAATTTGTTAATATTGATACTTCAATTTATCATTGATATTTTAATTTTTATTGATATTTTAATGAATAAGGGATTTTAATCCCCCCAAAGTTAGGAAATTATAATGAAGGCCTCCACAAGTGTAAATTAATTAAAGTCACCAACCTCTATGAATTGCAAGGGTATTGAAAAGATGACCACTAAACCAATTTGAGGGATTTTGGAGAGATCATGACAAAGAGAAGGATATCAAAAATGTCACTCTAGTTTTATAAAGCTGAAGAATATAAATTCAGCTAATCATACTGACATGGTTTATGAACTTATTGAGAAAGCAAAGATTCACAAGAAAAAGTATCTTTTGGAATAATCTTTTTTCTTTGCAATGTTTTTAGACAGTTGGAACCTAAAAAGAGGGCACGGAGTGTAGTGGAAACTTGATTTTGCTAGCACAGTGTTCCTTATTGGAGTAACAGATTCAACTCTTATTTTGGGAGTCTTCCGTGCTTTCTCTTTTAATTCATGTTATTTTAATAGGGCCAACCCTGTCTCTGGATTCAGGGATTCACATTTTACCCAAACAAAACACAGTGCTACAAGGGAATGTTTCTCTTTTCCTGGAATTATTAGAAAATACCTACATCGTTACTACAGCAAATTTATGAGAGTTAGCTGGTTATCATTCTACCAAATTTGAGGGGAAAAAAGGAAAACCAGTATGAGGAAAGGAGATCTGAGAGATGAAGAAAATTTTGATGACATCATTAGGGGACCTGAAATTTGCTCTTTTATCTATCAGACTTATTTAAAAAAAGCCTTATTTCTGGCTAAAGATATTAATACTTTGACTTGGAGTTATACCATTAAAACTAAAACAATTCTGACTTCACACTCAGTCTATCTGAACATCAAACCTATTTGTTTATACCTGGGGGCAATATGAAGAAATGTGAGCTTATTGTAAAGACAAATGATTTAGAAATTGGTAAAATGGCTGGAATTGAGCTTTATAATTATTGTTAAACAACATAGAGTTCTCAGTTAAATACCATATGGCATTTCATCTTTGTCACAGTGAGCATGTTTTCAAATGACTTGGAAGAATTTTTGGAAGATAGGGTCATATTTTGGAACTGTGTGTCTGTGTGCATGCTAAGTCACTTCAGTCGTGTCTGAGTCTTTGTAACCCTATGGACTGTAACCCACCAGACTCCTCTGTCCATTGGATTCTCCAGGCAAGATTACTGGAGTGGGTCGCCATGCCCGCCTCCAGGAAATCTTCCTGACCCAGGGATCGAATCCAGGTCTCTTATGTTTCTCGCATTAGCAAGCAGGCTCTTTACAACTATCCCTACCTGGGAAGCCCATTTTAGACCTAACATACCTGAAAAACTTTCCCATTATAAAAACTTGGAAATATCCACTAAAATAATATAATCATGATTTTAAAATGCTTATAAGATAGAAAAGGAAGTCTCCAAAAACCAAAAACAAAGTAGCAGCAGAAGAGGTGACTACAAATCTCTTCATGGGAGTTACAGCTGCCTGGTGAATGTTTAACAACCTCAGAGCCCTAAAGTGTCATATTTTATCAACCATCTTGGGTACAAGATACAAAGTACTGGGTCCCACAGGTAAACAAGTTGATTTCATTAAAGTCAGGACCTTTGAAGGACTGTATCTTCAGTGAAAAATACATTAGAAGCAAAGTCCACCTGCTAACAAATGGAAACAAGTGGGAAGCTGTCAGACTCAGCCTCACCTTAAAAGTGAGGCTCTCTGAGAAAGCATAATTACATTCCTGCCTTTCATCTAGTTTGGAGTACGAATATACTCTTCCTGCTTCATCCAGAAAACTTTAAATCAATAAATTAATTGAAAATTGTCTTCATTTTAGCAGTGGTTTGGAGAAGATACTGTAGAGCTGTGGGAAAAAAAAGAAACTGAATTCTCTGGAAAAACATCCCTTCAACATAGACCTTGAAGAAGTCTGATAAAACACAGCACACGAAACCCCAAATTGCAAAGCACATGAAGAAACATAAACCAACGTGAGTAAGTACTGAGTGTTGACCACCACTAGACTGTCAGGGAAAGAAATCCTAGAAATGTTTCTCAAAATAAAGGAAAATTACCCCATAAGGAAGTTCTAAGATGCAGTAAATAATAATGAGCACAGATATTGAAAAACATATGGGAAAATAAAAACCAATATTGACTGTAAAATTTCTAAACTGTGAGGTTAAAAATTCCAGCAAAAGAAAGAAAAAATGATAGGATTTGTACTAAAAAGTATTGCTTTCAGATGAGAATGGTGACATAGGACAAAACTATATCATATGCAATTGATCAGAGTAATTTAAAACTATTGAAACTGTTAGCTACAAGAATACACAACTTTGGGAAAATAAAACTTATCTTAAATAATTATAAATGCTATCATGTACTGGAACATTTATGTTTTATTCTGAATCTTAATAGTAGTTCAAGGAAAAATGAACTATAGATTTTACTGAAATATAAAGAAAATATTTTCTTCTGTCAAGGCTATTCCATAAAAGAATGAACTTCCTCAGAAATAAATAATTTTCTAATATCTAGAGGCATAAGGTTGTTTAAATATGTTCTTGTTGAAAGAATTCAAGTGTTATGCAATGGACTAAATAAATTGTAGTATTTCTTCTGAACAGATTATTCTTGCACTATGATCTTAATGGGCTTCCCAGGTGGTGCTAGTGATAAAGAACTTGCCTACCAATGCAGGAGACATAAGAGACACAGGTTCAATCCCTGAGTTGGGAAGATCCCCTGGAGGAAGGCATGGCAACCCACACTCGCTCCAGTATTCTTGCCTGGAGAATTCCATGTACAGAGGAACTTGGCAGGCTATAGTTGTGGAGTCAAACATGACCGAAGTTACTTAGCACGTACACACATAATACTAACATAAATACGATTTTTTCTAGATTTGTGAAAAAGGAGTGAAGTACATCAATAAACCTACAAAAGATACAGAAATTTTTATCATCTGGTGATTTTTGACTGATAAGAATAATAGCTTTCAAATTCTGCCTCTATTTAAAATGGAGTAAGGGGAACTGCAAAGAAGGCAATGGCAACCCACTCCAGTGTTCGTGCCTGGAATCCCAGGGATGGCGGAGCCTGGTGGGCTGCCGTCAATGGGGTCACACAGAGTCTGACACGACTGAAGCGACTTAGCAGCAGCAGAAGCAAGAGGAACTTAGGGGGGTGGCTTCCAGGTGGCTCAGTGGTAAAGTTTCTGCCTGCCAATGCTCAGAGACACAGGTCGGATCCCTGGGACAGGAAGATACCCTGGAGAAGGAATGGCAATCTGCTCCAGTATTCTTGCCTGGGAAATCCCATGGACAGAGGAGCCTGGCAATATACAGTCCCTGGGGTCAATAAAAGAAAGTCGAACATGACTTAGTGACTAAACAACAAATAGAAACTGGATATATGCTTGAACCTGAAACAATTAAAACATTCAAATTCAAAGTATTTAAATTCAAAGTGAAGTTGTTCAGTCGTGTCCGACTCTTTGCGACCCCATGGACTGTAGTCCACCAGTCTCCTCCATCCATGGAATTTTCTAGGCAAGAGTACTGGAGTGGGTTGCCATTTCCTTCTTCAGGGTATCTTCCCGACCTGGGAATCGAACCCAGGTCTCCCACATTGCAGGCAGATGCTTCACCATCTGAACCACCAGGGAAACGAATATATAAAACATATATATATATATAAACATATATATAAAAAATATAAACAGGTATATACATATATTTAAATATATATATAATATATATATGATTTTTAATTCATTGGTCAGCAGGCAAAGAAAGACATTAATTCCCTAGAGATAAGGAAAAAATAATATCCTATGTTTGCCTTCAGCATACAGCTGTAGAGGATTTGCAGACTACACACAGGGAGGGCGACTCAGGTGGAACCAAGGAGTCTCCATAAATTGAAGAGAAGGAACAGGGAATTTGGGGAGCCTAATGGCTAAATTTCACAGGAAAAAGTCCCAACAAGAAACAAGTTGCACGTAGAGATAACTTGGGAGATCTGCAGAGGGTTCTTTTCAAGTATTCAACTGAGCTGTAATCAGTGCATGTGTGTGAGTAAATACCCATCACTGGGTAAAAGAATCATCTAAAAGAATTCAAGGAAAAACTCCTTGAGTATCACAAAGGGCTAGGAACAGTTGTTAACCTGGCCAGCCTTAGTGGAAAATCTCATATGTCAAGGGGCATTTGGTAGAGAACTGAACAGAGTTTTTGCTTCACTAAGGCAATAATTAACCCTTGACCAAACACTGCTCTCGTCCTACTTAACAAAGTTTACAAACAAGACCAGAAAGGACTGAATTATTTTCAAGTAATTCAACCATATTTCAGAAGATAGCCCAAGAATATATTTAGGAATATAAACATACCGACCATACAAAAAAGTACAATTCTCAATGTCTAGCATCCAATTACACATTAGCAGGCACAGAGAACAGGAAAATAAAATCCACAATGTATGAAACAAAAATGAAATAAGAACAATTTAAGCAATGTGGAAATGATATAATAGATGGTAGACTAAGTAGCTGAAGACATTAAAGAAGTTTTAATAACGTTATTCCGTATATTCAAAGCCAGTGGAAAAGTTGAACATATTAAGTGTAGAAATGGTATGGACCTAAAAGAAGCAGAAAATATTAAGAGGAGTTGGCAAGGATACACAGAAGAACTATTCAAAATAGATCTTCATGACCCAGATGAAGTGATGGTGTGATCACACACCTAGAGCCAGACATCCTGGAGTATGAAGTCAAGTGGGCCTTAGGAAGCATCACTACGAGCAAAGCTAGTGGAGGTGATGGAATTCCAGTTCAGTACTTCAAATGCTAAAAGATGATGCTGTTAAAGTGCTGCACTCAATATGCCAGCAAATTTGGAAAACTCAGCAGTGGCCACAGGACTGGAAAAGGTCAGTTTTCATTCCAATCCTAAAGAAAGGCAATGCCAAAGAATGCTCAAACTACCACACAATTGCACTCATCTCACGCGCTAGTAAAGTAATGCTCAAAATTCTCCAAGCCAGGCTTCAACATTACATGAGCTGTGATATTCTAGATGATCAAGCTGGATTTAGAAAAGGCAGAGGAACCAGAGATCAAATTGCCAACATCTGCTGGTTCATCGAAAAAGCAAGAGAGTTCCAGAAAAAACATCTATTTCTGCTTTATTGACTATGCCAAAGACTTTGACTGTGTGGATCACTGCAAACTGTGGAAAATTCTAAAATAGATGGGAATACCAGACCACCTGACCTGCCTCTTGAGAAATCTGTATGCGGGTCAAGAAGCAACATTAGAACTGGAAATGGAACAACAGACTGGTTCTAAACCAGGAATGGAGTACGTCAAGGCTATATATTGTCACCCTGCTTATTTAACTTGTATGCAGAGTACATCATGAGAAACGCTGGGCTGGATGAAGCACAAACTGGAATCAAGATTGCAGGGAGAAATATCAATAACCTCAGATATGCAGGTGACACCACCCTCATGGCAGAAAGTGAAGAAGAACTAAAGAGCCTCTGATGAAAGTGAAAGAAGAGTGAAAAAGATGGCTTAACAACTTTTTAAAGCTCAACAATCAGAAAACTAAGATCATGGCATCCGGTCCCATCACTTCATGGCAAATGGGGAACAGTTGAAACAGTAGCAGACTTTATTTTTGGGGGCTCCAAAATCACTGCAGACAATAACTTCATCCGTGGAATTAAAAGATGCTTACTCCTTGGAAGAAAAGTTCTGACCAACATGGATAGCATGTTGAAAAGCAGAGACATGACTGCCAACAAAGTTCCATCTAGTCAAGGCTATGGTTTTCCCAGTAGTCAAGTATGGATGTGAGAGTTGGACTATAAAGAAAGCTGAGTGCCAAGGAATTGATGCTTTTGAACTGTGGTGTTGGAGAAGACTCTTGAGAGTCCCTTGGACTGCAAGGAGAGCCAACCAGTCCATCCTAAAGGAAATCAGTCCTGTATTTTCATTGGAAGGACTGATGTTGAAGCTGAAACTCCAATACTTTGGCCACCTCATGCGAAGAACTGACTCATCTGAAAAGACCCTGATGCTTGGAAAGATTGAGGGCAGGAGGAGAAGGGGAAGAAAGAGAATGAGATGGTTGCATGGTATCTCCGACTCAGTGGACATGAGTTTGAGTAAACTCCGGGAGTTGGTAATGGACAGGGAAGCCTGGCATGCTGCATTCCATGGGATCGCAAAGAGTTGGACACGCCTGACCAACCAAAATGAACTGAACTGAACTGAAGCAGTAAAAAGATAATAAGTTCATTCTTCAGTTTTTTTAAAAAAAATCCTGTATATAGTGCTTCTTTGGTGCTCCGTAAGGTAAATAATATGCCTGTAATGCAGGAGACTGGCGTTGGATCCCTGAGTCAGGAAGATCCCCTGGAGAAGGGAATGACAACCCACTCCAGTCTTCTTGTCTGGAGAATCCCCATGGACAGAGTATCCTGGTGGGCTACATTCCTTGGGGAAGCAAAAAATCAGACACGATTGAGTGACTAACACTCACTCACTCATAATGATAACAAATTCAATAATAAAATTAATAATTAACATTCATTGAATGCTTATTATATGTAAAATAGTTCTGATTTCTTTAGACCTGGGCCCCTAAACTGGCACATCAGCACTGGTACCATATTCTATTGTCAAAAATCATCACAGCACCTACAGAGGTTTAAGAGGAGACAATGACCTTCATCTCCTGATGCAAAAAGTGTTAAAGAATATGAAGCCATATTTAATCTGTCCATCAGTTCACATTGCATTGCAATATTCATATCAGCTTCTATGATTGGATAATTTTAAGTTCAGGAATTTGTTAGATGTAGTCAACCCTCAGAAAATAATTTCTATTATAGAAATGCGTAAACTTTATCCATTCATTAAAAACATTTACACCATATCTCTGATTTTTTGCTGTCATGATAATATCCTATTCACTGGATTTTGGGAACAATGTAAGAAAGGGATCAGCAAAACCAACACAACATGATATTGGTACTTTTTTTCCCCTAAAACACAGCATGCTTTAAAAATTAATGGCTAAAATCTTTCAAGATATAATTTGAAACTCTAATATATACGGATTTATAAATATATCACTTGCTTATTTTTGCATAACCATAAAAATCATATGTCGTTTGTTCTGTGAGAGTGAGATCAATGTTATTTGAGAAAACTTTTTATTTAAAAATACCAAGTATTTCCCTTTGTTAGTTAAAGTAATGCAATTTATTTTGTTTCTAGTGTAATTAACCTTGCTCATTTGTACTTTTAAAATTTGTGGTAATTGACTCAGGACAGGGCTAAATTTGTCTTTTCACTATCTATAAAAATATACTTGCTAAATAAAGTAAAATAGGACTCTATAGTGTGTATACAGGTACTCAGAAAATTATTTTTTGTAAATGAGTCACTGACTGTAAAAATATTTACAGTAAGACTACTGGGAGTTTAACATAAACATACTTTTTATTGAAAAATGTCTTTAATTTCTAGGTTAGCTCCAGTTACACGCATTGTAAAATTTAAAACTATGCATTTAAAAATAATCATTGTGTCTTTCTATAAATTTACAAAGTGCTTCTGCAATTAGTCTATATTATTGTTTAAACGAAAAATAAAAATCTTTGAATGGATGGCTAAGCGCAGCTTGAATTACTGTCCGTCATTTTATTAGCTGTGTTACCATAGCTTCAGTTTACTCATTTGTAAAGTAGGAACTATACTAACTGTTCTGTGTGTGCTTTTAAGGAAATAATACCACAGCATAATATCAGCTAATAGCATTCAACACACTGCAGTACGATGCATATTGTAAGGATGAAAGAAAACAAACACAAAAGCTAAACTAAATCTTAGTAAAATATTCCAACTTCTTAAGGAACCAGGTAGAAACAAGTACTGATATAAAAGGTAGTTTCTCTCTTTTTGCTTCTTAGAGTAACTATAATTTAAATGTGAGTATGTGTTTTAGTTATCAAAATGTATTGTGCAAAACCTAGTTATAAAATATGGTCCTGATTTTCTAGTTTGGTAATTGATTCAGCTATAAAGAGGCCGTAGTTTTAAGTGCTACTTTCCCATAAATTTACAGACTTAGCATGTATTTTTCTGATTTCCTTATAGATCTTTTTAACATTCCAAACTCTGGGATGTTTGGGATCACAAAGAGCAGGTTGGAAATTCAAGAAGAACAATTATAGTCCAATGACAACCTTAATAAACAAGAAGGGTTTATAAATGTTCTTGTCAGGTCTGCAGACACAGCTACTAACATAGATAGCAATGAGTGGTATGCAACCTCAAGATAAAGTAGGTCAGAGGACCATGGAAGGGAATTTCCCAAACACAAATACCGGTGCTCTGAGGTAGCTCTCTCAATAGGCCATGATATAGATTTCCTAGAAAGGACTCACTCATACTCAATCTACTGAAAAAATGCCAAAATAAATTTGAAAGCACATTTTATTGTCAACATGATAAAATACATCCCCTCAAGAGACTTGGGTTCTATTCTTGGGTTGGGAAGATTCCCTTGGAGTAGGAAATGGCAACCCACTCTAGTATTCTTGCCTGGAGAATTCCATGGACAGAGGAGGCTGGCAGGCTCTAGTCCATAGGGTCGCAAAGAGTCAGACATGACTGAGTGCCTGGACACACACACACACACACACACACACACACCTTTCTACACACAGCTGAAGAACCCACGTGAGGTTAGGCGTACATTGAAGGGGGAGCATTGCTTTAAAGTCTGCTGCTGCTGCTGCTAAGTCACTTCAGTCCTGTCCAACTCTGTGTGGCCCCATAGACAGAAGCCCACCAGGCTCCCCTGTCCCTGGGATTCTCCAGGCAAGAACACTGGAGTGGGTTGCCATTAAAGTCTATGTGCCTACAAAGTAGCTTTGATTGGTAAGAAAAAATAAAGTCACAAAAATATGTATGATTACCAAGGTACATATGTATATATATTATATATATAAAAAACAATATTTCAATATTGTTATTGTTTTTTTTTTTCAGTGAGAAGATGGAAAACTCGAGTAACAGAGAGTGGAAAAAGTTATCCAGTCAACTTCATATTGTACAAATGAAGGGGTTGAAATGGAGAATTAAGAGAACTGTTCAATGTCAAAGAGGGAATTGGAGCTGGATCCAGCACTGAATCTGGATTTCTGGACTCCCAGAGACCAGTGTTTACCCTGAGCTACATTGATATGCTTCTATTTTGTACATCTCCTGGAGTTGAGAAGATGGGTGTATGTAGCCAATGGAATTGCATGTAGAGGTACTCGTGAGCCTCTGCACTTCCACAAACAATGATCAGGAACATGTTGATAAGTGAGGCCAACATTGTTTAAACATCAGTGGTGCTTCCCATGCAAAGAAACAGAAGCTAATTCAGCGGAAAGCCTTCTGCTTCTAAACTGAAATTCCATTTAGGTAAGACTTTCATCTTATGAGAATTCCCAGTCTGTGGGAAAGGGGATTCAGAACAATAAAGCCAAGCTGGTCATTAGGTTTGCATATGCTGCTCAACCCACAGTGTTTCACTTGTAAAAGTGAAATGGGGTTTTACTTGTAAAAGTGAGGTGTGCTTTGCAAATGAAAACCAGGCATTCCACTGGGGTGATAAAAATGTCAAACTTAGACCTGCTAGGGTGAAAGATGAAAAGAAAAACAAATCAATGAGTCTCAACAAGGAAATGTTTAAAGTAAAAACCTCTAAAAAGCTTAAATTTCCAATTTCTAAATAATTATAGTTTTCTACATAATTATCTGAGTAAGTTGCATGTGCATGAAATTCTTTCATATTACAATGATGGTACAATTTTCAGAAATAAAATAGGTACCAGGATCTTTCTAGGTAATTGAACTATAATTTTATTATAAATAAGTCAAGTAAACATGTTTTCTTTTAGATAATTCTTAATAATAATATCATTTACATAATACATTTTTACTAATTACCTATAGAGTATATCTGGATCATCCCAGGTGGTGCTAGGGGTAAAGAATCTGCCTGCCACTGCAGTAGACTCAGGAGATATGGGTTCGATCCCTGGGTTGGGAAGATCCCCTGGAGGAGAAAATGGCAACTCACTCCAGTATTCTTGCCTGGAAAGTCCCTTGGACAGAGGGGTCTGGTGAGCTACAGTCCATGGGGTCGCAGAATCGGACAGTAATGAGAATGAGCATGAGGTGCCAATCTAAGTAGAAAAATAACTTCCTCTAGCAAGATAAGGACCCTAGGCCTGGTCTAAGACCCTGGCAATGGTCCAGGAGACCAACTCAGTTACAGAAGATTACTAGTCTAAGAGATTATTATTTCTGTCACTGCAGATTACAAAACACTTTGAGACTTAGCTAGGTAAAGGAGAAGGAGCTATTCAAGTAGTAGGAACAGCATGTATGACAATTTAGCTTTGAAAGAACTTGGCTTAATTAAGGTTTTGAAAGGTGGCCAGTGGAGCTGAAACCTTGAGAATCTGGGAGAAAGGGGCATACTATTGTCCTGGAGAGAAAGGAAGAAGTTAGATCATGAAGGACCCGGTGAGTCTGGCTGAAGAATGTATATTATGGCCACTTACATTCTAAATATTTAATATAAATTAGTAACATAAAACATTTAAAATTACTTAAAACGTTGGACTAACCTAATAAGTTATTTGAAAAATTCTCCCTTTTTTTGTTTGGAAGAGAAAGTAGTAAAAAGGGGACAAGAATGGAAGCAAAAAGGTCAAAGAAACTGTGATGTGATACTGACTTGAAGAAAGTGTTATTCCCTCAGTCATGTCTGACTCTCCGCAATCTCATGGGGTAGGGCCTGCCTAGCTCCTCTATCCATGGAATTCTCCAGGCAAGGATACTGGAATGGGTTCCCTTCTCCAGGGGATCTTCCTAACCCAGGGATTGAATCTGCAGGCAAATTCTTTACCATCTGTGCCACCAGGAGATGTGACTTGAAGGGTGGTGGTAAAATATATCAAGAAAAATATGTTCAGTTGAAACATAGTTTGGAGGACGAATCGACAGCATTTATTGATTGGAGTAAGAGACATTTTGAAGATGACTCCTAAGCTTTAGACTTTGGAGAAAGCATGGTTGAAGATATGATGAAATTGAATCTGTTTTTTTAAGGCAGGAAAAGAAAAAAGTTAAACATAAAATTCTGTGTGTGTGTGTGTGTGTGTGTTTGGGCCTCCTCCTTCTCAAATGTACAGTGTGCTTTTGCATTACACAGTAAGCAGAGCTCCTCAAAGATGGGAGTGCCGGCTCAACCGTAAAGCTAAATTTTTCTTTCTTCTAATACTAGTAATGTGCCTTCTTAAAAGAATGGTCATGGTGACTTGCTGATGGCTTTGGATGTGCTTACTGTGTATTCTAGGTGAATGTTATGTAAAATATCAGTATGTCATTCTATGTGAGCTTTTGTTTCAAAAAATATTGTATATGACCGTACCTTCAACTTCTAACAGGTGGAACAGTTCTCAGAGCTTTCTGAGAATCTACTTCTGGGGTTATAATCCTCAGTTTGGCTCAAATAAAATTCGTTTTGTTTTTTCTTTGTTGTTGTTGTTTAGTTGCCCAGTCACATCCAACTCTTTTGTGACCCCATGGACTGGGAATATCCAGGCAAGAATACTGGAGTGGGTTTGCCATTTCCTTTCTCCAGGTGATTTTCCCAAGTCAGGCATTGAACCCACATCTCCTGTCTGTATCTCCTGCATTGTAGGCGGATTATTTACCGCTGAACCACTGGGGAATTTGATCATTAATGGAATTTTTGTTGACAAGTATCATTTGCTTAGAAATAAGAGTTAAGGATGAAAATATTTTGAAGAAAAATCAGATGAATATGTTACACTGAATGTCTCTTTGAAAAATTCAAGTACAAAAAAGTCAAGCAGGGAGTTGTTTATATGAATTGGAAACTCAGAAAAGTAGTTTGGATGAAAATTGAAAATTTGGGCATCATCAGCCTACAGATGGATTTAAAGCCATTGGAATGACGGGGGTCACCTGGGTGAAGAGTGAAAAAGGAAATAAGACCCTAGTGAGATCACCTGAATATAAACATATGCCTATTTTGCGTGAATGTTATTGAAGGTGTTCAAGCCCATTTCAAATCTGAGTAGAACTCTGCAGATTGATGGGCATTGTAGTAATCTTGGGATGAGTGAAAGTCTTTCTTTGAATACAAAGAAAGGTGTATCCAACTAAATTGCATACAATGAAAGAAAAAAATCTTTTGTTAAAATGTATCCAGTAATTTCAGTGAAACAAGCAGACAAATGGAGTTTTTGTTTCATTGAGAACATAATAGTGCCCTGAATTGACCAAATCGTTGTCGGCCCTGTATTGAGAAAATGTTTGAGAATAGCAATTACATTAATATCCATTTAATTCTCCATTTTGCTAAATAGAAAGCCTTTTAAAGTCTACGGTTCTGGTGTTTGGCAGTTTCATAATTTCTTATTGCTCCATCCCTCTTGCCAGCCCCCTGATCAATTTAAATGCTGATATACAAACCAGTCTAGAAACTTATACAGTGTTTAAATTAGTCCCAGTAACAGGTTTAGTCAACTGCAGAACTGGTTGGAGTGCAACTTGTTCTGTATAAAGGTTAGAAAGTGGGGATATTGAGCACTCTGCTCTGTGTTCATGAGTCTAGATTTTTGGAGGATAAAAAGATAATTTCACAAGAAATAAATCGTATGGCACATCACTGGTATTCATTATCTTATTAGAAATTTTTACCTATTACAAGTTTTACCAATGTTAAAAACTAAGATTCTGACAATTCATTTCAGCAAATCACAGAAAAAAAAGTTTGCTTTCACATATGTTACTATGAAGATTTATCAAGAAATATCTAAATAACCTCAAGAAAAGTTAGTGGAAAAATAAACGTATTTTGAAAACCTAATTAGTATACTAAGGGCATTTCTTTTCCTTCTTCATTTTTATTTTTATAAAATATCTAAAACAGAACCATGCACAGTTAACTCACTATATTAAATCAATAATATATCATCTTTCAGTTTTCTGCCTTACCCACCTCTCCTTCTGGCTTAAACTATTCTGTACATTGCCTTCTACTCAGAGAAAGAGTAAAACACTGGACTTTTTGTTTGCTTGTTTTGTGCAGAGAGGTGACTCTTGATTGAGCTACATGTGGCCAACATTTGTTACAAAATGAACTGGAGGGTTAGCTGGCCCACCACCTGTGGTATATATGGTATCACTTCTATGAACTGACCATCTACCAATTTCTAGAACTGTGAAAATTCAAAGATGAGAAGATCACCTGAGAAGAGCAAAGTGTGCATTGATGGTCCTTGTAGGGCTGTATCTTTAAGAGGTTAAGCAGAGTAAATCAAGTGAGGGAAGCATATCAATAAAAGAGTAGACAGGTACGGAGATAAGAAAGAGTATGTGGCCTCAAGAAAAGAGACGTTGCCTAGATGCCTTCCTTGACTGCTGACTAACTTCCAGGTGCCTGTTTTATGAGGTCTGTCAGTGCTTTCCACCTCTGGGTTCTGTATTTCCATGCTGACAACAGGACACAGTACCACCCTAACATTTTACTTGAGGTAATTTGAGTTTGTTTTCTCCAAACAGAAAAAAAAAGTAAATCAAAGAACAGAATACAAGATTATAATAGACTATGATTGTACCTATGATTTAAAAACTCATGGGTAAACAACTACAAGGATATACTTTGATATGACTCAAGTAAATTTTTATGGTGGCAGATTAGGGAATATGTTTTATTTATGTTTTGGTCTTTTCACTGTTTCATATAGTTTTTCTTATAACATTTAAATTAATAGGTAATATTATCTGCCACAGATCTGGCATGGGTATGGTAGACATTTGAATCAGGTAGATATGATTATGTAATGGCAAAATATTCTAGTTGTTATATGGACAGCTGCATGTTTTAACTGCCACTAAAGACTCTGATGCTGGGAGGGATTGGGGGCAGGAGGAGAAGGGAACGACAGAAAGTGAGATGGCTGAATGGCATCACCGACTCGATGGACATGAGTTTGAGTGAATTCCGGGAGTTGGCGATAGACAGGGAAGCCTGGCATGCTGCGATTCATGGGGTCGCAAGGAGTCAGACACGACTGAGCAACTGAACTGAACTGAACTGAACATGTATTATAAAGATTAGCTGGTGAGGTAAGAAAGGAGTTCCTCACTTATACTTTTGAAGATCCATCAATGTGGGAGTGTTGAGGATAAGGAGGGATTATTGATGTGTAGTTGCAAAGTTGTGTGCAACTCTTTTGCAACCCAGTGGCTGTACAAGAGTACAGACACCATGGAGACACCGGGCTCCTCTGTCCATGGGATTTTCCAGGCAAGAATATTGGAGTGGGTTGCTATTTTCTTCTCAAGGGAATCTTCCCAATCCAGAGGTCGAACTCGCATCTCCTGCACTGGCAGGTGGATTCTTTACCACTGAGCCCCTGGGGAAGCCCATAAGGATGGATAAACCAACATGAATACTAATTTATGGTGCCCTACAAAGGGCTTCAGCAGTATGTAAACCGTGAACTCCCAGATGTTCAAGCAGGTTTTAGAAAAGGCAGAGGCACCAGAGATCAAATTGCCAACATCCGCTGGATCATGGAGAAAGCAAGAGAGTTCCAGAAAAACATCTATTTCTGCTTCATTGACTATGCCAAAGCCTTTGACTGTGTCGATCACAATAAACTGTGGAACATTCTGAAAGAGATGGGAATCCCAGACCACCTGACCTGCCTCCTGAGAAACCTGTATGCAGGTCAGGAAGCAACAGTTAGAACTGGACATGGAACAACAGACTGGTTCCAAATAGGAAAAGGTGTACGTCAAGGTTGTATATTGTCACCTTCCTTATTTAACTTATATGCAGAGTACATCATGAGGAACGCTGGGCTGGAAGAAATACAAGCTGGAATCAAGATTGCTGGGAGAAATATCAATAACCTCAGATATGCAGATGACACTACCCTTATGGCAGAAAGTGAAGAGGAACACAAAAGCCTCTTGATGAAAGTGAAAGGGGAGAGTGAAAAGGTTGGCTTGAAGCTCAACATTCAGAAAACAAAGATCATGGCATCTGGTCCCATCACTTCATGGAAATAGATGGAAAAACAGTGGAAACAGTGTCAGACTTTATTTTTTTGGGCTCCAAAATCACTGCGGATGCTGATTGCAGCCATGAAATTAAAAGACGCTTGCTCCTTGGAAGGAAAGTTATGACCAACCTTGATGGTATATTAAAAAGCAGAGACATTACTTTGCCAACCAAGGTCCGTTTAGTCAAGGCAATGGTTTTTCCTGTGGTCATGTATGGATGTGAGAGTTGGACTGTGAAGAAAGCTGATCACCGAAGAATCGATGCTTTTGAACTGTGGTGTTGGAGAAGACTCTTGAGAGTCCCTTATACTGCAAGGAGATCCAACCAGTCCATTCTAAAGGAGATCAATCCTGGATGTTCATTGGAGGGACTGATGCTAAAGCTGAAACTGCAACACTTTGGCCACCTCATGCGACGAGTTGACTCACTGGAAAAGACTCTGATGCTGGGAAAGGTTGGGGGCGGGAGGAGAAGGGGACGACGGAGAATGAGATGGCTGGATGGCATCACCGACTCTGTGGACATGAGTTTGCGTGTACTCCGGGAGTTGGTGATGGACAGGGAGGCCTGGCTTGCTGTGATTCATGGGGTCGCAGAGAGTCGGACACGACTGAGCGACTGAACTGAACTGAACTGAACTGAACTACATAGGGCTGTCTAGTCAATCTAGATGCTAATCATGATTTTAATACTCTTTAGCAAACTCCCTAGCAACCTCAGTGATTATCGTGCAATAACTCAGATAACCAGCTCAGGATCAAATACACTCCTATGGAGTGAGGGATATACATAAACAAGGTGTTACATTAAGAGAAAAAGGACTAAGTTTAAAGAAAGAGTGTAAAATTGAGTTAAATACCAAAATGTCATTGCTATATAGCCTAAAAAGAACACAGCTGTTGTGATTAAAATGAATCCTTTAAAACTATTTTGTCCACCAGTATTATAAGAATAATCCCAATTCATAACTGGTATCATTTATATTTAATAGACATGTGCACTTATAACTAAAAGGTCGGTGTGATGGAGCTAATTGTCATGCGTTGGCTCCAGCAAACAGCTTAACTGTCCTTACTTTTAATACCTCTTAAATCCTTCAGGTCACACCTTCTGTGACTTGGAGGAACAACACCAACCCCAGTACTACTTTAATTTTCTGCCTTAAAGTTCAGACACATGAAATCCTTAGACATTTTAAATGATTTTCAATTTCAAATATAATTTATATTTAACCCTGCAGCTTCAAGAGTTACATGTAATTAGAGGCTACATGGATATTTTAGATATAATAATAAATACACAAATCAAGGTCAGAGGAGGACTATAAAAAATGACCCTTCTATGATATAGATGCTCACATTAAACTGGAAAGTTGTGACACAACCATTATTTACTGAACTTAGATTTTTGTTCTGAAAAATATATCTACTTTTAAAACGAAAGTATAAAGTTATCTGTGTGTTTTGTATCTAGAGTTTCTACCTCCACCTCCCTTCTTTTTCCAGATGGATATCATATGCCTTGTAATATCACGTGATGAGAGGGACACAAAATCACTTTTATGATATTCTTGCTAAATGCAGTACCTCAGTTCAATCATGAGGAAATTTTAGAGGAGCCCAGACTTGGATAAGTGAAGAATATTTAAAAAAAAAAAAAAAGAAAGAAATTGGCCAGTACTCTCAAAAATGACATGGTAATAAAAGATAAAGACTGAAAAAGAAAAATCAAAGAGAAAGATTGTGCTACTGTTGGAGATAAAGAAGACATGAGGTCTTCCAAGTCCCACTAGTGGTAAAGAATCTGCCTGCCGATGCAGGAGATGCAAGAGACATGGGTTTGAATCCTGGGTCAGCAAGATCTCCTGGAGTAGGAAATGGCAACCCACTCCAGTATTCTTGCCTGGAAAATTCCATGGACAGAGGAGCCTGGCAGGCTACCATTCACAGGGCCACAGAGAGTCGGACATGACTGAGTGACTGAGCATGTACACACACGAAGACATGAGACCCAACTGCAATGTAATGTCCTAGATTGGATACAGTTCAGAAAATGAACATTAGCAGGAGGATTGGCAAGATTTAAATTAGATCTCTAGATTTGTTAATAGTATTGTATTATTGTTAATTGCAGGTAATTAGAGCAAATACACAAAAGTAGATAGGGGGAGTAAAAGAACAGTGAGTACTATATTGTGCCAAATTTTTGTGAGTATAAAATTATTTTTAAAAGAGATAAAAAAATTACATGTTCTGAATCCAAAGGGTCCAGATCTTCATTTTATGTTTGTGAAAAATAAAACTATGCTAATAATTCCTGCAATCTTGGCATTGCAGAAAATTTCACTAGTGAAACAATACTTTATAATCCTTCTGTAACTTCCAAATTGAAGTTGAAATATTTTCTCCATGTCATTAGGACACTATTTAACATTTTATTCATGCTTTTATTTTTTAAATCAAACAAGTCATAAATATCACAAAAACCTGATATTCTAAAATTTATAAACAGCAAAATATAATCATCACATTTTAAAACAAACATTTTCTGATTTGGGACCTTAAAATCTATAAAATTATTCTTCCATACTTGTGTTAAAGATGGCTTAATGTGTGACGTTTTTTTACTTACTTTTATCTCATGCCATACACAGGTCAGTTTCTAGGAGTATAACAAATATGGCAATGAGGCAGCAATTTATGCTGGCTGTGAATGAAATTGTCATTGTACTCAATAATCTTTCTCAAAGCAAATTTCCTAGGACACAAAAGCTTTTCAATGGCTGGATTGTAATCCTAGATATGTGTTAGAGAAAGTTTTATGCTACTGAATATTAAACTCCTGAAAATAGCAATTGACATGGAAATACTGGCAGCATTTGATATATTTTTATATAGACAATGTTTCTGTAATAAAATATTTTTAGGAGAGATGAGATTGTGTTTTTATGATAGAGACATATGTAATGATAGCTGATGTCTGGAAGGTATTAGACTGTGGTTCTTATAATCACTATAATTGTAACAGTTCATGGTAGCTCAACTGCACAACTATTCTTCATTTGTCCCTAAACTAATTTGTTCTACATATGAATATATAACCCTCATCAATTTAAAGTGCCATTTCTTGGCCACGTGGCTCATTAAAGGAAATACATAATATATGAGTTCAACAATCCAAACTTAGAGGAGGGAAAGGCTTTTTAGCCAAGTTTTAAATCATTGCTACAAAGTTGACTTCTGAAATTTAATCAAAGTCAAAGCACGATCACAATGACAATCAGTCAATTGCAGTGTTATTCATATATTTTGTTTTGATCAAAGGTATTTCATTTACAGTTTTGACTCCAGTGCTCATCATTAAAACAATTGACACCAGCAAATTATATACATAACACTATGAAGTTTTCTGTAAGGCAGTGTTTTTCTGAAAGACAAACAATCAAACTCTAAAAAGTGCTGAAGTTATCGGATCTAGTTTATTTAAGGAAAACAACTCAGTATCTGAGATGACAAGATGAATAGCAAATTTGCTGTGATGGAAAGTCACAAATAATAAGTGGAACAATTTCCTGTTTTAAATTATTATTTTAGGGGGCTATAATATATATGGAATATGAAGTAATCAATGAGAATTGAGGAAGAATTATAACACACTTCATGGTTAGGTTAATACTATGACATTCTTGACTACTTAACATTTTCTATTTTAATAACTATCATTTTACATTTCACTTCCTATTCACTTTCTCAAACATCATTTCAGTGTATAGGCTTAAAAAGAATATCCTTATCCTAAAACAATACATATATCCTGAAACACTTAAAAAATATATTTGTCCAGGATCACTCTTGATGTAGCCTAGAATAGAAAGGATAATAGATTTTTCAGGGAGATGAGTTCATTATCTTTAAGTATCCTCTTTCTGTGAACATCTGAGAGTAGATGGAATTCAGTATTTGGGGAACTTGGAAGATTGTTTTAGGAATGTGCCTAAGTTTCATTTTATGATGAAAATGAAATGTTAATCTTTCCATGTCTTCTTCGAAGTATGACATCTAAGTACTGACTTAATTGAAAGTTTGGCAAGTTTTGTTTAGGTATTCTCTTAAATAAGAAATCTTAACGTGAAAGTTTTCTTTTGAATTGACATCTTTCGTGTGCATACTTTAGTGCAATAATCAGAAATAAGTTGCTTTTTTTTGGCTGGAAGATTCTTTGTAGTTCAAGTGAAGAGGAAAAAAAAAGAAAGCAACAGCATGGGAAGATTGGAGGCATTACATAATACACCAGGGATTACAGTTGCAGCATAGACTTTATGCTTTCAGGGATGCGTGTGTGTCCTAAATATATGTGTAGAAATATAGGAGATAGGATCTTTTCCTTTTGTGCTGTTAATATTTTTTCATCTTGGGCAATTTCTCATTGCATAGAACTTAATGTTCATTTTAAATCACTATGAAGATGATGAGCTGTTTATTAGACATATTAAATGTATAAAATATTTTCAGGCTTTTATTTTTTCTTTATGATAAAATTTTATATTCTTTTTTATTTCTTCTGGCAGCATACAGATTCCAAAGCAAGATGACTACTATACCTCATATTTTTTACACGCTTTACATTTTTTATTTATATTCTATGTTTAGAAGTCCTGTGAAAAGGTTGAAAAAACAATTTGGTGTTGAGAGTCGTTCAGTCAGTTCAGTCGCTGAGAGTCGTTACAACCCTATAAACCACTTAAAAACTTTTGCATGACGATTCTCAGTGGGGATCTCAGCATTTATATGTAGCTTAAAATATGTGTTTAACATCCTTTTAAATAGAGTATTAGGCTAATAAAATGTTTGAAAATATTGCTGATGACACTGACAAAGTAATCAGTTTAAATGTTCTAGTATATGTGCATGTGTGTGCATATGCATGCTTTATAAAGCATATAAATATATGGTGGTATAATATTTAAAAATGTAATACAAATATTTAACTAAATTATGTAAGTTAATAAAATAATAAAAAAAAAATTATGTGTTTTCTTGGGTGGGAAAAAGGCACATGTTTGACCTGCAGCAAATATGTGTTGAACTGAAATCAAATGAAAACTAGTAGTTTTCATTATTTTACTTTCTAAGTAAAGTACAAATTAAACTGAGAACATGGCATAGATTTTTACATATAAAAATGCAAATTGATTTTAGTTCATTTTGGTATTCTAAAATGATACATTAATGGGTTTAAAATGAAAATTTTCTTTAAAAAACAACAACACCTTTGAACTATGAATAAATCCAGTGAAATTTAATTTTAAATACCATTCAAACTTTAACTAAAATATAAAGTGTCAGGAAAACTAGAAATCCCTGAGCTCTGTGAAAACTAGAAATCCCTGAGCTCTGTAAGACAGTAACAGGAAGGTTTCCTCCTCTCAGTTCATTTATACAGTCCTTGCCCTTGGTTTTATTCATTCACCCATGAAGCTCGTACCTTTTTTGGCCTATTCTCAGTACTGTGAATACAGCAGAGAAATAGATTAAAGTCCCAACACTCATAGAGCTTACATTCTAGTGTGTGTGTGGTGGTGAGACTATAAACTTGATAATTAAGCGAAATATAAGATGTTAGTAATTTTAAAAAAGCAAGCAGGTGAGGCAGATAGGAAGTTTTGGGGAGCAAAGGTGATGATTTTGCAAATGGCGGTCAGTTAAGATACATTTGAGAAAAGGTTTGAGGGAAGAGAGGGTGAGCCATGCACACAGAAAAGGGAGAAGTATTTCATGCAGGAATACTCCCTGAGATGGGAGCAAGTCTGACACATTTAAAGAACAGCAAATAGGCTGAGGTAAAGAAAGTGAGAGGAAGATGAATAAGAGATGATATCAGAAAGCCAAGGAGAATGGAAAGGACAGCACTTCCTAAGGGTTTCAGTTTTTACTCTGAGTGAAATCTGAAGTCCCTGCAGTGTTTGGGAGGGTGCCTCATCTCCTTAGTTACGTTTTTTGGAGTTATCTATTTAAAGGACCCCGGGGGCAACGGTGGAAGTGTGGAAAATCATTGGCAAGCTACGGTAAGGACTGCAGAGAGAGATGACTGTGGCTTAGGCCACATTAATAGTGGTGGATGTCATGAGAAGAGATTGCATTCTGGATATATGCTGCAGAGAGTGTCAAAAGCATTTGCTGACAGAACAGGTTATTGTTCATAAAAGGAACAGAGAAGGACTCCAAGGTTTCTGGCCTGAGAACTTGAAAGAACGGAGTTCCTCCTTACTAAGATGGGGACAAGGCAGAAATGAGTAGCTCGGTTCTGAATATTTTATGTTTGAGGTGACCATGGGACATCCATGTGAGACTCTGCACCACTGTTAACAATTCAGAGGTGTAGCTGAGGAAGAAATCTGACCTCTTAGGCGTCAATCATCAGAATATTGAATGGATAGAAAGCAAGCAGTCCAGATGAATTTCCTAAGGAAGGGAGAGAAGATTGAAAGCTAGGAGGCCCAAGGGCTCCCCTGGACACTGGTAGGAGTTTGAAGGGAGACTAGCAAAAGAGGCTGAGAGGGAGTGGCTTATCGAGAGGAAGAAAAGCAGAAGAGGTGCCTGGGAAGTCTAGAGGAGAAAGTCTGATTTGGTAGAGTTGCTGAGCCCCTGAGAAAATTAAAAGGATAGATTCAGACAACAGGTTACTGTTCAGTCGCTAAGTCAGGTCCAACTCTTTGCGACTCCAGGGACTGTAGCTTGCCATGCTCTTCTGTCCCCCACTGTTTCCCAGAGTTTGCCAAAGATCCACAGAGGGCCAACTGAATAACTCATCAGGAGTAACTACCTCAAATAATCGTTGAGGACAACTCAACTCAAACACTCTTGTAATCTCTTCCCTAGCTCATTTCACTTAAAAACCAAAGGAGGTGAATCATTTTTCAAATATTTAAAGCCCAGCAGCATATAAAGGAAAAAGTAATTATTTTTATACTAAAAAAATTTATTCTAATAAAATTGGTTGTTACCCAGCCTCCAATTAGATTAGACCTTTGCTGAACTTAGAAATTACTGAGAATGCAGCAGTATTGATGGGAGCATTCCTGGACTCTGGGTTGGTGTCTCTAATTTTTGAAGAATTTTTCTAACATCATGCAGAATGGCACTTAATAGAGAAGTCAAGTAATTATCATTTCATTCAAGTGAATACAACTTTAATATATTCACAGGAATAGCAGTATCAAATACATCTCCATAATGTTGATAGATTATCCCTGCTCCCCCAAAGAAACAACCTTAGCCCAAAAAAGTTTTCCAAATAAATTCTTCCAAATTTCTAAGAACATTTTAAGATAATCCCTATACAATACAAATTATGCTAAACTAGTTTTCTTCCAATTTCCCCAACAACATAACAATGAACACATTTGCACATAAATCATTGACATCTCTGATTATTTTCTAATAGCAATTCTTAGAATTAGAGTTATAAACAAAGTCTTAAATATTTTTTTAAGTTTCTTTGCATATTGCCAAGTTGCTGTGTGAGAGGGAAATACCATTTTATATAAACAGTGCCTAAGAATGCTTTTATTCATCAAAGACTTTTTAACTTTGCCAATAAACAAAGAGTATAGCTTATTTTTAAAATAAACATTTCTCCAAAAGTATATAGAAATATGAAAACAGATGTATTAAAAATTACAGTGATCCTGTCTGGGTTATGAAATTGCATGAATCTTTATTTTCCTTTTATTTTGAATCTTCTGAGGAAACAAACTCACTATATACTTCACCCTCTCCCTACAGAACCTCTCTATCTCTCCCACCACCAACCCCATATGGTTTTTCAACTTAATTTTGCTATTTATGTTATTGAATGACCATACACTCACTACCTTGAGGTAGTTTGTTTATCATGGAATTTTGTCTTCTATCATTTGTATATTAATTATCATCAAATTCTCATAGTTTTCACTTCACACTGTTGGGTTTCCTTTCAAAGATTCTCTCCCATTTAAGCCTTGAGTCCATTTCTAACATAGTGATTCTCTTTATTTTAATTTTGGACTATTAAAATAAAATCTTAACTAGTCTTTATGACTCTGATCTTTTACTTGCTTATTCTGTTACTATGTTGGACTAGTTTTCCAAAAAATGCTTTGATCACCTCATTAACTCTTAAAAACCTATAATAAGTCACTATTACTGAATTCCCACTCAGGCTTAAACTGGCTTTTTACCTAGACAGACAAAGAAAAAAACTTGCTTTTTTTCAGTTATTTTTCCTAACAGAAGCCGACTTTGTGGTCTTATGAAATCACATAATCAGTAATCAATGTATTACTATTAAATATTTGCCTATTTAAGATTTTTGCATATTTATGCTCTATCTGCCCATATAAAATAAAATGCTAAAAAACAGCATTTTTATGTTTCCATAGAGCCTAAGTCTTTACCTTTAACATAAGGTAAATAATCATTAGTAAATTATCATTTTATTTGAAGACAGATAATTTTGTTACAGAAGTTAAAAACGTTGAGTTTCTTTTTCATTTTATTGTGTTAAACTTAACATATAACATTAGTCCAAGGTGCACAGTACAATATTTCATATACATATATATAAAGAAGTGATTACCATAATAAGTTTAGTTAACACAATCACCTCATATAGCTACATTTTTCTTCTTGTGATGAGAATTTTTAAGATAAAAGAGATTTTGTATTGTGTTACATTTCCAGAAGCTGAAGTATAAGACAATTGTTAAGAATATGAGAAGTTGTAGTGCCATGCAAAGGAATCTGTCTAATTAAAAAACAGCTCTAAAAGTCAAGTTCCACATTTTTGCCTCTATGCATCAGTTCTTATTGATTTTGACCCAAGAATAACATAGATATTTTGTCTCTCAAATTTATCTCATTGAATTTTGTTGACCTCTTGTAAGATTTTCTTAATACCAGATCCTAATCATATTTCTTTACTTTGCTTCTACTTTACAAGCAATACCTCTAGTTCTACCCACTCCTTGGAGCCAATCTGCTGTCTTTGGACTTTTTCTTTACTTTCTCAACACAAAACAAAAACTGAGCATTTGTATAAAATGTCTCAATTACCACATCGTCTACGTTTCTAAAGTCACACTTTTGTACATTATCTGTTTACAACCCAATCTCTTTTCGCGTGTCAATTTTAGAAAGTTAGACTTCATATGTTGTGTGTGCCTTACTCTTCTATTTCAAGAATGTAAACATAATTGATCAAGTAGCAATATGTGTTTATGTATGTTTTTTAAAAAATTATATATGATGTGCTGGTTTGTTAACTTAGCAGAAGATACTGGGCTTACTGGCAAAGTAAATGTGCAGATACTAATAACAAGAAAAAATAATTTCTTATCCAATAGCAAGGCATATTTTCCCTGTGATAGGCAGAATAACTGCCCCCTGAAGATGTCCATGCCCAAATCCCCAGAACTTATGAATGTGTTAATTTACATGGCAAAGGAGAATTAAGGTTGCAGAAGAAATTGAGGTTGCCAGTCAGCTGAATTTTCAATAGGAAGATTATCCTAGATAATCCAGGTGGGCCCAATGCAATCTCAATGGTATTTATAAGAGGAAGGAAAGCAGAGGTGAGAGTGGGAGATATAACGATGGCAGGATGGTCAGAGAGATGCAACGCTGACTGCATTGAAGACACAGAGGACCATAAGCCAAGGAATGCGAGTGACCTCTGAAAACTACAAAAGGCAAGAGAACACATCTTCCTCTGGAGCCTCTAAAAAGAAATGCTGCCCTGTTAACACCTTGAATTTAGCTCATGAGCCTTGTGTCAGACTTCTCACCAATAGAACTATAATATATAAAGTTTGTGGAGTTTTTCAAATTACTAAGTTTATGATAAATTTTTATAGCCTCAATAAAAAACTATTATATAACATCCTTCCAATTCCTGTCCAAAGCATTTTGACATATTAGACAATCTTGTCCAAAATCCTCAGCAAATGTCTAAAGGAAACTTCTCTGCCCCCAATTACTCAGTTGGACATGAATTTATTCAGAAAACTTTTTTGGGCTAAAGGCTGTTTCTTTGGGGGAGTAGGGATAATCTATCAACATATAGAGATGTATTTGATACTGTTATTCCTGTGAATATATTAAAGTTGTATTTACTTGAATGAAATGACAATTACTTGACTTATTTATCGATTAAGTACTCTTTTGCATGATGTTAGAAAAATTCTTCAAAAATTAGAAACACCAACCCAGAGTCCAGAAATGCTCCCATCAATACTGTTGCTTTCTAGGTAATTTCTTAAGTTCAGCAAAGGTCTAATCTAATTGGAGGCTGGGTAACAACAAATTTTATTAGAATAAATATTTTTTTAGTATAAAAAGAATTACTTTTTCCTTTATATGCTGCTGGGCTTTAAATATTTGAAAAATGATTCATCTCCTTTGGTTTTAAGTGAAATAAGTTAGGGAAGAGATTACAAGAGTGTTTCTTTGAGTTGAGTTGTCCTCAACGATTATTTGAGGTAGTTACTCCTGATGAGTTATTCAACTGGCCCTCTGTGGATCTTTAGCTCAATTCACACTGTTGGTAATTTCAAACTAATCAAATTTCCTGTATTATCAATTATAGGATTTAGTCCTATCTCTAAAGAAATTACCCAGATTCTCTCTTTATTTACTACCATGTGTTGACAGTCCATCATTAAGACTAGGATGTACACATCCAATTCAGTGAAGTGAATTATAAAATAAAACAGTGAAGCTATTAGTGACAGTATACTTCCATAAATACTTCAAATGCATTATCCTGATGACTTTTCTGAAGGAAAATAGAGCAAGTATATAAATCTCCAAAAGACCCAGAGAAATGTGTAGATGACTAGGGTGCCTTGTTTTCAGTGGAAAGTTTCTAAGAAGACATTTCCATAATTAGCTTCTGGAATCGGTTATCTCTGATTCTTCATACACTGCCAAAATGTTATTATCTTTTTATGCTAATGTCTCTGTTTAAGCATCTCCCTGCTGAACAAGAAACTAAAATTTTAATGTAACTAGAGGAAATTCAAAACAGGAGTCCAAGAAATACAGACAGATTGGACTATGAATTTCATATAATTTAGATAGTCATACTTCTCTGAGACAGCAACTTTAGGACTTTGGAAAGAGGAAAATAATTTGAATCAAACTGGAAAAGCATCAGATTCTCAGATATGAGTTAAAATTAATGTCACCAGATTTAATTGGGATGGAAATCAAAAGATACTGTCCCACCACCAATTGGTAGCATGACAGTTTTTATAACAATCACAACAGAAGAAGGAGTGCACAGCCATTTAAGATAGACATGTTGCTGTCTGTCTTATGGGCCTCCACTGGCCCATCTCTGAAGGAAAGTTTGATCTTTTCTTTATGCAGAGGAACATAGGCTTTCTGTAATCTGTTTTAGCCCTATGAGTCTAGTGAACATAGTGGTTGTTTAGTTGCTACCTCCTGTCTGATTCTTTTGTGACCCATGGACTATAGCCCACCGAGTGCCTCTGTCCATGGGATTTCTGAGACCATCAATACTAGAGTGAGTTGCCATTTCCTTATCCAGGGGATCGTCCTGACCCGGGGATCGAACCCTGGTCTCCTGCATTGCAGATGGATTCTTTACTGCTGAGCCACCAGGAAAGCCCAAACATGGTTGCTACTCATTCAATACTTTTTGAACAAATGAACAAATTTACAGATGGTCCTCAACATGTGATGGCTTAACTTAACATTTTTTGACTTTACCGTGGTGCAAAATTAATATGCATACAATAAAAGCTGTACTTTAAATTTTGGTCTTTTCCTTGGCTGGTGATTTGCGGAATGCTTTCTTGTGATGCTTGCCAGTGACAGCAAGGGGCAATTACCAGTTTACCCTTGATCAACAGGTTAAACAATTCACACACTTAAAGCCATTCTGTACCCATACAGACATTCTGTTTTTCACTTTCAGTATGATATTCAATAAATTACATGGGATATTGAACACTTTATTAAATATAGACTTTGTGTTAGATGGTTTTGCTCAACTTAGCCTTATATAAGTATTCTGAGTACATTTAAGGTAGGCTAGCAATGGCAAGTCACTCCAGTACTCTTGCCTAGAAAATCCCATGGATGGAGGAGCTTGGTAGGCTTCAGTCCGTGGGGTCGCTAAGGGTCGGACACGACTGAGCGACTTCACTTTCACTTTCCACTTTCACACATTGGAGAAGGAAATGGCAACCCACTCCAGTGTTCTTGCCTGGAGAATCCCAGGGATGGGGGAGCCTGGTGGGCTGCACAGAGTCAGACACGACTGAAGTGACTTAGCAGCAGCAGCAGCAGGACTAACATACCGAAGAAGGCAATGGCACCCCACTCCAGTACTCTTGTCTGGAAACTCCCATGGATGGAGGAGTCTGGTAGGCTGCAGTCCGTGGGGTCGCTAAGGGTTGGACACGACTGAGCGACTTCACTTTCCCTTTTCACTTTCACACATTGGAGAAGGAAATGGCAACCCACTCCAGTGTTCTTGCTTGGAGAATCCCAGGGATGGGGGAGCCTGGTGGGCTGCTGTCTATGTGGTCACACAGAGTCGGACACAACTGAAGTTGACTTAGCAGCAGCAGCAGCAGTTTAGGTGTTTTAAATCCACTTTCCACTTAAGTTATTTTCAACAAAAGTGGTTTACTAGATGAAACTCCATCATAAATCAATGAAGATCCGTACTGTAATCTGGTGATACATGTTTCAGTCAAGAGAACTTTGAAATTTCAGTTAGTTCTCTTTCCTAGGTGGTTCTCTTTCATAAGATATGACTTGTTCTGGCTCATGTAGCACTCAAGCATCCCTTGCTAATCTGCCTTCCCTTTCCTGCATCACAGGCTTAAGATCATATCTTAATGCGAGGAGCACATTGTGAATATGAAAACCATATTCTACTGTTTTCAGTGAATTATAGTTACTTCTGGGCACCCTTGGGCTTCCCTGGTGGCTCAGAGGTTAAAGCGTCTGCCTCCAATGCAGGAGACCCGGGTTCGATCCCTGGGTCGGGAAGATCCCCTGGAGAAGGTAACCCACTCCAGTATTCTTGCCTGGAGAATCCCATGGACGGAAAAGCCTGGTAGGCTACAGTCCATTGGGTCGCATAGAGTCGGACATGACTGAGCGACGGAACGGAACGGAACGGGCATCCCTTGTTGGCTCAATGGTAAAAAAAAAATCCACCTGCAGTGCAGGGGCCACAAGAGAGGTGCTTTTGATCCTCGGGTCAAGAAGATCCCCTGGAGGAGGGCATGGCAACCCACTCCAGTATCCTTGCCTGGAGAATCCCATGGACAGAGGAGCCTGGTGGGCTACAGTCCATAGGGTTGCAAAGAGTCAGACACGACTGAGTCACTGAGCATGCACGCTTGATATTGAAGATATTTAATATTCTGATATATTAGCAGGATTGGATTTAATAAATATTTATATTTTTACTCAAATTCAAATGTAAAATTTGCAGAAATCTTTTCCAAAGCTACAACATCCATGACAGGCTCTTTCTAGGCAAATAAATATATGTTAAGTAATCCAAGGACAAATAAGAACCTGTAAGGCCTTCATAGACATTTTTATACTTATCCACCAAGTGTTTACTGAAGTTTGAAAGAGAGAAGTGAACCAGACTTTTTTTAAAAAGTGTGAGTCACTACATTTTGCATTTCACATGTATAAACTCATTTCATCAATTTAATGCTTCATGTTCTTGTTCAGTCTCAAAGTCATGTCTGACTCTTTGCAACCCCATGAACTACAGCACGCCAGGGTTCCTTGTCCTTCACTGTCTCCCAGAGTGTGTTCAAACTCATGTCCATTGAGTAGATGATGCCATCCAGTGCTTCTAGGTATGATTTATTCCCGGGCTTCCTAGATGGTACAGTGATAAAGAATCCACCTGCCAATGCAGGAGATGTGGGTTCAATCCCTGGGTCAGGAAAACCCTTTGGAGGAAAAAATGGCAACCTTCTCCAGTATTCTTGCCTGGAAAATTCCAAGGACAGAGGAGCTTGGCAGGCTACAGTCTATGGGGTAACAAAGAGTCAGACACAACTGAGCACACACAAATGAATATGAGTTATTCATTTTGCAGGTGAAGAAATGAGAGAGTAATTTTCAGAGGTGACACAACTGTCAGGTGGCTGAATCGGGATCTCCATTTATGGCGCTTTAAATCCAAAGTCCCTGAATATAAGTACAGTGATGCCTCAATGATTCACTGAGTTTGTACAAAGGGTAGGTCCATATGCACTGAGAAAATACTAAAATGAATTACATGTGGATTCTGCATTAGGTAGTTTTAGTTTGTAAAAATGAAAATATAGGTACATAAAAAACTACAATACATACAAGCTGAAACTCCAATACTTTGGCCACCTGATGTGGAGAACTGACTCACTGGTAAAGACCCTGGGAAAGATGCTGGGAAAGATTGAAGGCGGGGGGGAGAAGGGTACGACAGAGATTGAGATGGTTGGATGGCATCATGGACTCAGTGGACATGAGTTTGAGCAAGCTTTGGGAGTTGGTGATGGACAGGGAAGCCTGGCAAGTTGCAGTCCATGGGGTAGCAAAGAGTCAGAATGCCTGAGTAACTGAAATGAACTGAACTGAACTGAAACAACTGCAATACATAGTAGAATGTTAAGGGACAGAAATAGATATGTCAATTATAATTTATATGATAAAATCTTGTTTAGGTGAAATTATAACTTTAAGGTCTGCATACCTTTGTTCAAATTCTTACATGTTTTATCCATTAGACATAGAAGAAGAAGATTGAATCTAAGTGACAGTAATAAATGGCTTTCCAAGCCAAACACAATCATGACCAATAATATTCTAATTATCTCATTTTTGGTTTCTGAACAGTGTGTTAAGAAGGTCATACAAACTCCTGTTCACATTTTTTGTTTTTTAATGTGGATGTGTTTCTTTACTCATCTTTTACACTCAAACTTGGAGAAGCACAGGAGGAAGGGTCAGGCTGCCACAAGTCCCTTCAGTGTGCTTTAGAAGCACAACTGCTTAGTCTCAGGCTGTTGGCACACTCGTAGACAGGACACAATGCTTCTGTAATTAATCTTTCTGATATACCAATGATAATTTGCAGAACAGAAAGATTTCCACTAGTTACTTGCTCTTTTCACTCATTCCTGGCCAGTCAGTGGGGCAAGTGAGCCAGAAGAACTCTGACTGAAAGCCAAAAAAGGGGCTAGAGCTATTAGCATTTGCCTCTTCTCAGTATGATAATTTCCTCCAGGTCACTGAGTTTGGATGGATCCTGTTCGATGAAATAAGGTCTCTATATTATTACTTATGATAATATATACATGCATTATTCACACTGTACCCACATGTCATTTTGGATATACTATATTTCTAGTTTTCTATGCGTCTGTTTACATGCATGTATACCATCCTAAAGGAGGCCAGTCCTGGGTGTTCACTGGAAGGACTGATGCTGAAGCTGAAACTCTAATACTTTGGCCACCTCATGTGAAGAGTTGACTCATTAGAAAAGACCCTGATGCTGGGATGGATTGGGGGCAGGAGGAGAAGGGGACGACAGAGGATGAGATGGCTGGATGGTATCACTGACTCGATGCACATGAGTTTGTGTGAACTCCAGGAGTTGGTGATGGACAGGGAGGCCTGGTGTGCTGCGATTTATGGGGTCTCAAAGAGTTGGACACAACTGAGTGACTGAACTGAACTGAACTGATACCTTTCTAAAACAAACCATAGCAAAATTTAAAACATAGAGATTGACTTTCCAAAGTAGATCATTAAGCGGGAACATTATCATCTATTTTTAGAAAGGACAATAATGGTGTTCAGAAGCTAAATGGCAGGGAGCCATTCCTTCTGCGCCTCCAGCAATTATTCATGGTTTTGCTAGCTCTGAGGGAGTTAAGCTTTGTCTTTTCTGTCATAGCAGCCTCTTTATACCTGGATGAAGATATACATTCCGGGGGCACCAGCAAGAATGGAGCCTGAATACTCTGACCTTTATGCCAGAAGCAAATGTGCAACAGCCAGAAAAAGAAATGAATGTAAACATTTCCACTGTTATTGTATTCTTCAGGAAACAAAGCTTTATTTTATTGAGTTATCTTTGCAGGGGATAAAAATGTATCCCTAAGATTGAGAACGTGTTACTTTTGCACTCTGTCAGGAAAGTTGGAAAGCCTACTCTCAGTGACTAGATGAAACAGTAGTTTCTCAATGTTGAGCATTATACAAAAGCTCTGTGTAGAGCAGGGAGGCCTTTACAATGAGCCTTGGGGCTCTGGAAGGCTCCTGGCTTGAAAGCCTGTCCATGGAGAACAGGGGCGTGGAAACAGTAATGAGAAATGAACTCCAGCTTTTGCCCCTCAAGCTCAGTGTGATGTTGAGACAAATGGTACCTCCTGTTCCCGATAGGCTGGTGGATTTAATAGGTCTTCACTTCTCATTCCAAGGGAGGTGGGAGGTCTTCCTGACCCACTATTTTCCTTCCTGAAATATAATTCCCTTCTCAAAATCATAGGTCCTTCTCACTCATCTCATGCTTCAAGAACAAAGGTGGGAGTTTCTTTCTGTTGAATACTTTGGACTGGATCTCAGTTTTACTACTTTTGCCAAGATGGCGCCTAAAGCTACGATTAGAATTTTCTCTTTGTTTTTTAAAGCACTGAGTTTGAAGAGTGGATCTTGAACTAAGTGCAGGAGTATGTCTTGTTCTACTTTATGCTTCCCAGTTTCCACCACAGTACCTTGCACATTTTACTTTTGTAGTGAATTTTTTTTTTCTGATTCCATATTACATGTGTTTATATCTATTCATAGAAAAGTATTTTGGACTTTAATTCTGCTTTGTAGGAAACCATGATATTTTATGAGTCTTCTAGTATATACATACTCAACATCTCAACACATTTTAAGAAGAAAACTTTGGATAATTTCCCCAGCTCATATAGTTCCAGAAAGTCAGATGTGATTCTAGCTTCTCTCAGAACTGCAGAAGCAACATGAGAGCCTTGTGATTGAGTTGTTATTGTTCACTGAAGTATCTCAAGTGCCAAGAATAGTTCTTGGCATATAAAAATATTCAATGCTTTTAAAATTATCATTACGAATATTTGCTGTTGTATATAGCAAAACTTGGGTACAATGGATATTTCTCATTTACTTTTTTCCATTTATTTTTTATAATTAAACAATTCACAGGAGAAATTCTTGATGGGTCAAATACATATCCAACTGCACTACAACCTAAATCATGGACCATAGAAGGCATCTAGTCAAGTGATGACATCAATCAATTTATTATGGATCTATTTTCAGCCAAGCATCCCCCTAAACCTGTCTAATGTTTTGGCAAGATACTTGAAAGGACTCACTAAAAATTTATTAGTGTAGCTTGAAATAGTTTTTTTTTTTTTTTAATTCTTTGGCTTAACAAAGAGAATACTGTTTGCCCTGTGAATATATAGATTTTATAGTTTAACGTGGTAATGGTTATGCTTGCCAAGAATCACAGTTTTAAATGAGCCTTTATTAAAACCATTGCTGTGTTTAAGCTTTCATTTTATGTACTGCATTTTTATTTAAAACTTATTCTGTTTAAATTTGTCTAACTCTTATAATCAAAGCTTAACTTGAGTACTGGTTTGGAAATATATTTTGTATCACTTACCTTCTTTGCAATTAATCTAGTAGTTTCAGTTAATTGATACTGATTTTGAACGTAGCAATATGCAAACTTTACAAACAGAATTCATATTAGTATTAAAGATCATAATTCTTTTATATGTAATTTGTGTAAGTCAAGATACAGCTTTGAAAGGCTAAGCATTTCAGACACTGATTCAAACTTCAAATTTGATAGCTTAGTGCAGTAGCCACAGAACCAAATGGACAATTTTGTACCTTACTATATGTTATGAATTTAAGGATTACTTAAGTTTTATAGAAAGAACCAAACAGTAAAATTTTAAACTGAGAACAGGAAAGGTGAACTTTAAACTCCAATTCTGTGCAGAAGAGAAGCTAGTTATTTATATGGGCCAAAACTATAAAAAGAGCTAACCCTATATTTCCTTTCTAGATGAAATCTGTTATAAATGATGACAGCATATTTATTAGTAATATTATTTTAAACTAGCTTCTTTTGAGGATGTCAAAAGTGATGACATCATTCTGCTTATGAATAAGTTAGAAGTGAGTTTTGGTTCCTTCAAGTGTCATTTTCTAATAAACATGTTATTTCTTTCCTTTTAAACTTTGTTGAAGTATAAATGATATAGAAAACATCACACACATTTAATGTTCACACCATGAAATGTTTTTCACACCCATATACCTGTGATATCATCGTTACAATCAAGCTATTAAACATACCCATTATCTCCAAAAATTTCCTAATGTTTTTGGGTGAGTGTGTATGTGCGTGTGTGTGTGTCTGTGTGTTTATGTCTTGTGGTAAGGACACAATATGAGATCTAGCTTCTTAATATATTTTAAAGTGCACAATACCATATTGTTAACTACAGTTACCATGTTTTATAGCCAAGATATGGAAATAACCCTTATGTCCATCAACATATTCGTGGATAAAGACAATGTGGTACAGATATAGATATTATAGCCTTGAAAAGAAAATTCTTCCATTTGCAACAACCTGGATGAAATAAGGATATTATGCTAAGTGAAGTAGGTTAGTCACAGAGGATGAAAATTGCATACGTGTGTGTGTGCTTAGTCACTCAGTCCTGTCCAATTCTTCATCCCCATAGATTGTAGCCCACTAGGCTTCTCTGTCCAAGGGATTATCCCTGCAACAATACTGGTGTGGGTTGCCATTTCCTACTCCAGGGGATCTTCTTGATCCAGGGATCGAAACTGCATCTCCTGCA
This sequence comes from Moschus berezovskii, assembly GCF_049115385.1. Lineage (NCBI taxonomy): Eukaryota > Metazoa > Chordata > Mammalia > Artiodactyla > Moschidae > Moschus > Moschus berezovskii. The sequence goes on along the minus strand of NC_142460.1, from coordinate 43,340,049 downwards.
TCTCTTGAATTGGCAGGTGGATTCTTTACCACTGACACCACCTGGGAAGCTCATGGAATAATTAATAATTCCTAGACAGTATACTAAAAAGCAGAGGCATTACTTTGATGACACAGGTCCCTCTAGTCAAGGCTATGGTTTTTCCAGTAGTCATGTATGGATGTGAGAGTTGGACTATAAAGAAAGCTGAGCACAGAATTGATGCTTTTGAAATGAGGTGTTGGAGAAGGCTCTTGAAAGTCTCTTGGACTCCAAAGAGATCAAACCAGTCAATCCTAAAGGAAATCAGTCCTGAATATTCATTGGAAGTACTGATGCTGAAGCTGAAACTCCAATACTTTGGCCACCTGATGCGAAGAGCTGACTCATTGGAAAAGACCCTGATGCTGGGAAAGATTGAAGGCAAGAGGAGAAGGGGATGACATAGGATGAGATGGTTGAATTGCATCACTGACTCAATGGACATCAGTTGGGAGTTGGTGATGGACAGAGAGGCCTGGCATGCTGTAGTCCATGGGGTGGCAAATAGTCGGACACGACTAGGCGACTGAACTGAACTGAGCTAACATTTAGAAAAGATAACTGCTCAGGCAGTAAACTTTGTCAGTACATTATAACAAAATAAATGCATACACTTGACCTTGCAATAAGGCATGTCATGGAGTTACTGGAACTTTTTAGAGTTCAGGTTCTACTTTTGAAAGTTGCTGCAACATTGCAAAGTAAGCAGCCATAGGCTAAAAATATAAATTAAATATAAAGATAGTTGATCTGTGCAAACTGGATTACAATATACAGTTTTTGGTGAATCAATTATTAAAAATAAAGACAATTAAAATTTTTCCTTGTAGTTAAAGATATAATGATAGAATGCATAAGGAGGTGCTTTAAATTATTTATAAATCATAAAGTCATTTTTGGTTTCTTGCCATATAAACTAAAGGAAATTTCAGAGAAAACATAAAAAGGCTATTATATAAGTTTACTTTTAAAATTAAATTCAGGCTAATATGAAATTGATTTGTATAAAAAGATAAATCTTTTTAGGAAAAGTTTTCCTTGAGAATCAATGGCTCCATATGAACTAAAACTTTGAAATAATTTATAAAAAATATGCTCCAATATTGTCCATCTATAAAATATTCTTAATAACTTTAGTTGTGTCATCATAATGACATTCTTAGCTTTAAAAATATCTAAATTATTTGTTGTCAAACGTCTGCCTAGCATAACTGACATCATTTGTAATTATGTTGATTGAAAATGAAATTATTAAAAATATAAAATTTGACGACTTAGTAAATAAATTTATAGAAAATGATCCAGGAATATCTTATAATCAATTGCTATCATATTAATTAATGGTTATTTTATAAAATTGTGATACCAAAATATTATTTTTTACTATTTTTAAGTTAATACTCTTGTGTTGTTCCATTGTGTTTTATAAGTAATAAAATATTTTAAAAGAAAGAGCTTCATGTCTTAGTACCTTTAACTGTACTTTTTCCCCCTGCTTTTTGAACAAGGGTCTCCACATTCTCATTTTTCAATGGGATCTACACATTTTGTAAACATCCTTAATTAGAGTCTTGTATGGCCAATTTTCTTAAAATGAACAGCTGAGAAGTTTTCATTTCTGTTTATCTTAATATTTAGGAAAGATAACATAGTAATATCTTCTCACTGTGATCCTTTTTTCCCTCTGATAATATCACTTTCTTTGTACCTGGTTAGGTTTTCTAAAGCAATAAAGGACTATATTTTTTCTTTGAGTAAGACTCTGGGTTTAAGATCTAAATCATGGTTTTCTAGCTCATAAGTTATTTTCCACTTACATGACTATCAAGAACCAGATTTTAAAAGAAAATGTTTTCTTCAATGAGAAGATCCCACCAGCTATCATGCACCATATTTGACACAGCTGGTGAATGAGCAAAAGACACAAATTGTTACAGAATCCCAAAACAAACTGCACTCTTGTTTCAGCACCACCTGGGGCCTCTTAATGTATGAAGAAGGAAAAGGAAATATGCAAATGTTGGTATTCATTTACATAGAGCTGATTCCACTGAATAGTTTTCTTGGGTTTACTAATGTTTTCATGATTTCTTCAGCGTATACTTATCAATCATTTTTTCTTGTCAGTAAGAACCTCATTTCTTTTTTTTATCCATGTTAAGTGTTGCCTGAAGGTACTGCAATTTCTGAATCCTCTCAAGGTAAGAATTACCTTGGAAAAGTCTATAATTCTTGACAGAAATGAAATCGCCATTACTGAAAAAGCAAATAGCAATGATGCGAGTGCATAATAAGCAACAGACTACCAGACTTCATTCTTTACTTTAATGGGATTCTCGATTACCATACGTAGAACATAAAAATGAAGAAAAAACATTACAACACTAATGCAAAGCTGCAGTTTTCTTCCCTCTGGGTGTGGATACCATTCTGTCCATGGATCCCAGTGTCCTTTAGTTGATCATTACCAATGAGTGCCTTAAAGAGACACTAAAATTAAAGGTCCCTTGTCAAGTTTAAGCATATCTGCCTTTCTAGTCAATACTCTGTCTTCAGGAGAGGGTGACCCAACAAATAACTAGAAAATTAAACCAATATCTATCTGTTCCTCAAATGGATCAAAAATTTCATTATAATAAACCTCTACTAACTGGAAAAAAAAGGTATGTAATGGATCATAATAACAGTGTGAGAGGAATGACCTCTTGGTCTCACTACCCTGTGTAAATTCAAAGAATTCCTTAGGATTGTTTACTCATTTTCTTGCTGAACTGTCTTCAGAAAAAGATGCTATGGTGTTAGATTATTTGTTCTTTTGTATTTCAAATGTCTGTATAAAAGGGCTTCCCAGGTGGCACAGTGGTAAAGAATCTACCTGCGAATGCAGAAGACACAGGAGATGCAGCTTGGATTCCTAGGTCAGGAAGATCCCCTGGAGTAGGATATGGCAACCCACTCCAGTATTCTTGCCTGGAAAATCCCATGAACAGAGGAGCCCGGTGGGTGATTGTCCATGGGGTTTCTGAGTCAGATGCGACTGAACATGCATGCTTGTCCATATAAAAATCTCTTTCACATGTATTTTTAAGTTATAATCAGGTTCACAAAACAATATTTAATATACAAAAATGCATCTGACTATAAAGTCCTTTATTTCCACTTTCTAACAATTTAATTTTTCTTTATTCAGGCTTCATTAACCACAGTTAAGATTGCTGCAAGAGCATGTCTCATTAAATTTTTTGCATTTATGTGTAATTCATATCAACAGGTCAAGTGAAAGATGGGTGTATTAAAACTGCCTTGTCTTTATTCAAAAGAACTACCAGCAACTGTAACAATCTACAACTTATTATAAACCTGTTATAGAGTAAAAGTTTATGTTCCCCTAAAAGTCATATTCTGAAATCTTAACCCTCATTGTGATGGTATCAGAACATACTGGCAAGTAATTAGGTCATGAGAGTGAAGTTTTCATGAAAGAGATTCAGTTCAGTTCAGTTCAGTCGTTCAGTCTGTCCGACTCTTTGCGACCCCATGAATCACAGCACGCAAGGCCTCCTGTCCATCACCAACTCCCGGAGTTCACTCAAACTCATGTCCACAGAGTCGGTGATGCCATCCAGCCATCTCATTCTCTGTCATCCCCTTCTCCTCCCACCGCCAATCCCTCCTAGCATCAGACTCTTTTCCAGTGAGTCAACTCGTCACATGAGGTGGCCAAAGTATTGGAGTTTCAGCTTTAGCATCAGTCTTTCCAATGAACACCCAGGACTGATCTCCTCTAGAATGGACTGGTTGGATCTCCTTGCAGTCCAAGGGACTCTCAAGAGTCTTCTCCAACACCACAGTTCAAAAGCATCAATTCTTCGGCGATCAGCTTTCTTCACAGTCCAACTCTCACATCCATACATGAACACGGGAAAAACCATAGCCTTGACTAGACGGACCTTGGTTGGCAAAGTAATGTCTCTGCTTTTTAATATGCTATCTAGGTTGGTCATAACTTCCCTTCCAAGGAGTAAGCGTCTTTTAATTTCAGGCTGCAATCAGCATCTGCAGTGATTTTGGAGCCCCCCAAAATAAAGTCTGACACTGTTTCCACTGTTTCCCCATCTATTTCCCATGAAGTGATGGGACCAGATGCCATGATCTTCGTTTTCTGAATGTTGAGCTTCAAGCCAAACTTTTCATTCTCCTCTTTCACTTTCATCAAGAGGCTTTTTAGTTCCTCTTCACTTTCTGCCATAAGGGTGGTGTCATCTGCATATCTGAGGTTAGTGCTCTTATAAAAAGAGACATGATAGAGTTTGCTTCCTCTCTCTGTTTCCCACCATTTGTGGATACAATGAAGAAGATGGCTGTATGCAAAGCAGGAAGACAACGGATTGGCTGGTGCTTTGATCTTGGACATCCAACCTCCATAACAGTGAGAAATATATGCTTGTTTTTTAAGCTATTCAACCTATGTCATTTTTATTATAGTAGCCCAAATGGACTAAGACAATAGTCTTACTTTAAGTAGGAAAGGACAAGGAAATTATGAACTGTCTCAGTAAAGTGATTCTCTTCATTCTTTAAGCTCTTACCCATAATAGTACCAAGACTGGAATAATTTCATATTCTCTCCTCAAGTTTTCTTAATGGGCTTATCAGTACATAGAAGACACATCATTCACATATTTAAAGCATGTATTTAAGATTATTTGCTAGACAAGACTAAGTCCTGGGGATAAAGTGGTGTATCCCTGCTGTCCTGGGACCCTTATTCTGGTGTGTGAGACCAGCAATAAATAGAAAAAAAATAAAGTTACAAACTGATGAAGAATACTATGAAAGAATTAAAGAATTACATAAGAGAATTTCAAATAGGTATCTTAAGAGAGGTGAGGGAAATATTGTCTGAAAAATTATATTGAATTTTAGAGAAACTAGGATTCTGTCCTTATTTATAGTTACCTCAAGTTTGGGGCTTTCCCATTGGCTCAGTAGTAAAGAATCCACCTGGAAAGAACGAGACACAGGAGACGTAGATTTGATCCCTGGGTTGGGAAGCTCTCCTAGACGAGGAAACGGCTACCCACTCCAGTGTTCTTGCCTGGAGAATCCCATGGACAGAGGAATCTGGCAGGCTACGCTAGTCCATGGGGTCACAAAGAATCAGGCATGACTGAAGCTACTTAGCATGCATACACAAGTTTGGCGGTAGTCAGCCCCACTGGCCCAAGAAAGCCCTTTCTTCATTGAGAATGTGACACTGTTCCTGCCTCCCTCTTAAGACAACCCCTCTGATTTTTCATCTGTTGAAATCCTTACTCTTTGTTTCCTCTTCTACCAACATGTGGACCTATCTGCTTGCTCTATAATCAAACTGAGAAAACTGACTTTAATAAGAATGCAACATTATCTTTTTCTTCTTGATCTTGATATAGTCAGTATAACAGCATCATATTGAGATATACACCAAAAAGTCCTATACATTTGTATAAATTTGTTTCAACACCCCCCTCAGCCTCATCCAACCAACTGTAAAAGAGAAAGATACAAGATTGACCTAAAGTTTAGTAAAAAATATACTCTAAATGATGCAGATTTTCTTGGCACCAAGAACTAAGAATTATTTTCCTTGTGGTTCTTCAGAAAAGTGAGCACTCATGATGTTGTCATAGAATAGGTCACAGTTTTTCATGACGTTAAGACAAATAAGATAATGTGTTCGGTTCAGTTCAGTTCAGTTCAGTTGCTCAGTCATGTCCGACTCTTTGCAACCCCATGGACTGCAGCATGCCAGACTACTGAATGCTAATATACTAAACAGAGACTAAGTTTTCCTTTTCCTCTGCTACTCCCTCTTATGCATGTTTGAGTAGGAAATTTCTGAGTTTATATTCCATCCTTGCATTTTATTTCTAAAAATTTAGTCAATGTGGAAGGATTTTACTTGGTGGTAAATTGAGGGTGTGACGAGCTGTGAAAGTCAGTCATGTCCGACTCTTTGCAACCCCATGGACTATACAGTCCATGGAATTCTCCAGGCCAGAATACTGGAGTGGGTAGCCTTTCCCTTCTCCAGGGAATATTCCCAACACAGGGATTGAACCCAGGGCTCCCACATTGCAGGCAGATTCTTTAATGATCTTGGAATTGGCTTGGTGAGGTGTTAACCTGGGTGTCATACTCCATGCAACTGAGGATGCTGCTGCTGCTGCTAAGTGGCTTCAGTCATGTCCCACACTGTGCGAGCCCATAGACGGCAGCCACCAGGCTCCCCCGCCCCTGGGATTCTCCAGGCAAGAACACTGGAGTGGGTTGCCATTTCCTTCTCCAATGCATGAAAGTGAAAAGTGAAAGTGAAGTCGCTCAGTCGTGTTCACTCTTTTGTGACCCCATGGATTGCAGCCTACCAGGCTCCTCCACCCATGGGATTTTCCAGGCAAGAGTACTGGTGTGGGGTGCCATTGGCTTCTTCGGCAACTGAGGATACATTTTAGCAATTCCCATGGATATACAAATTTAAGAAGTTCCCATGAAAACACATACTCCCAACACAAAATGCTTTGGTAAAAGTTTTCCCTTCCAAACCATTATTTTCATTCACAAAATTACATCAGAAACCCTATTGGATTTCAATCCATTACATATTTACTAATCTTCAGAGCACTATTCATCTGTGAGAAAAGTTTAGAACAGTCCAGCAGTGGCCCAAGAAATAAGCGGCTGGATTGAAGTAACTATCACAGTATTTCTGGGCAGAATAAAATCAATCTGTTAAAGATACATGGTGTATTGATTTATTTATTCACCAGATTTAATCTGTCCAAAAAAAATCTTATCAAAGATTCTAACTATCTTTGTAATAAAAATGACTATATGGTATTCAATCACAGATACCTTGAATTTATTTGAGTACTGGTAATACATAGAAATAATGATTAAAGTAGTATTCATACATAAAATAGACACACATAGTGCAGGCAGAAACATCACCCTAACTGATGCTAAATAACAGGCCATAATAACTTGATACTCAAATAAACATATGCCTTTAGAATGTCTTGGTACTTTCATGCGGGGGAGAGCCTGACTCCCTCCATAATGATGATGTTTCACACAGGTAAAACAACCAGAGAAATGTCTCTTTAAGGCCTCTCCCACCGCATGAAATACTCATTCATCCATCAACTCAGGCAGTTTCATGGGGAGAGGCCCACTCTGGAAGAGGGTCAAGGTTTCAGATTGTAAAGTTGGAAGGTTCATCATGCTTTGGCTTTTCCTTTGTCCTCCCATCCTATTAATTCAAAATTTTTCACAAAGAGTGGCAGTAATTAGAACTGCTTTGGACTACCACCAAGATTTTCTATCAGATTTCTTTCCTGTTTATGTTTGAGTTACTCAGAAGTTATCTGTGTGCCCTTTGGACATATAGGACCTATTTTTTTAAACTCCCTCTGTACAAAGAATGTAATCTCAGCTCTCTGGGCTCTGGATTATATCATTGTATTTCTCTGTTTCAACTGAGAAATCTCAGAGTAAAGAGTGAAAGTAGTAATTCATCATAATAATTCCCTCTTTTCAATTAAAAAAAAATCTTTGTTTAAAAGGCTTCATTGCTTAAGGTTGAATATATACTGCCTAATTAGCTTCAGTTCAGTTAAAATGAAGCTTTATCTATAAATTATCCTCTTATGAAATGATTATGGGGTTGTTTCTGATGTGATAATTTTCACTTCTTTTTGAAGTTGCATTTGGGTCATTAATAGGAGATCATTAATTGGAAAATAAAGCAATCAGCTGTTATTGATTGAGAATTATAAGAACATCTAGGAAGTTAATTGGTTGCTGATTATTGTGTATGGATACAGTGAACAGGTTTATAAATTATTTTATCTACCAAATGGAATTTTAGTTTTCTAAACAACTTATGATCCTTTCTAGATATTCTTGGGCAATTTATGTTGCCCTCTGATTTTTTGTCATTTCAAGAAAATTATGAGAAAGAGAATAATTACTTCAGAAAAGAAATAAATATAATGTTCTTATCTTTTGTTTCTTATTTCTGAAGATAAGCCTTATTGTATTACTAGAACTAAAAACTTTCAGTTGTGATTTCGGGATAGGAGCTTTTATATTATGTTGTTGTTCAATCGCTAAACTGCCTGACTCTGTCACCCCATGGACTGCAGTATGCCAGGATTCCCTCTCCTTCACTTTCTCCAGGAGTTTGCTCAAACTCATTTCCATGATACTATCCAACCATCTCATCCTTTGTCGCCACCTTCTCCTCCTGCCCACAATCTTTCCCAGCATCAGGGTCTTTTCCAATGAGTCAGGCGCTCTCTGATAATTTAAAATATTTGGGCATCATCTAACAGGTATTTCTCAACATAGAGAAGGCAAATGCAGAGAAGTAATTTGCTCAAGTCACAAAGCTCATGACTCAATTAGCGTAAGAAATTTGTCTTATGACTAATGTTTAATATCTTATCTAATATACTCACAAAATTGGTTTTTGGCTTTATAATCTTGACATTTCATGGCAAATTTTACCTGTGCTTGAGGTCTTTTTAGATTAATTAGAGTTTTTAGGTTCTTTTTTTTTTTTAACCTTTTTTTGAAGACTTACAGGACATTTTCATATGTACATTGTATACATTGTTGGTCAAGATCTTTCCTATTTAAGTAGTTCATAAATGACTCTGCACGCATGCTGTCACTTCAGTCGCACCCAACTCTGTGCAACCCCGTGGACTGTAGCCCATTTCAGGCTCCTTTGTCCATGGGATTCCCCAGGCAAGAATACTGGAGTGGGTTGCCATTTCCTCCTCCAAGGGATCTTCCCAGCCTAGGGATTGAATCCACTTCTCTTATGTCTCCTGCATTGGCAGGCGGATTGTTTACCACTGGTGCCACCTGGAAAGCCCAAACCACCTGGTATTTCTAGGCCGTCTCCTATCCAAGTAGTAACCAGGCCCAAACCTGCTTAACTTCCTAGGTCAGACAAGATTGGGTGCATTCAGGGTGGTACTGCCATAGACCAATGACTTTGGAGAATTAAAAAAACAAAACAACAACAAAAAATTGTTTCAAATTTGGAAACATTAGTGGCACACATTTTGAGGATGCAGGAGAACTGCAATTTTTAACTAAAGAACATTTGTAGTTATAGGAACTGCTGACAAACTTCACTAAGTTTTAATTTTGTGGATTTACTTTACAAACTGGGAAATTTGAAAGTAACCCTTTCTATTAAACCATAGATTTCCTAATATATTCTATTCTTGTAAGCTTCATCCCCTCCCCCTGCACTTCAGTTCAGTTCAATTCAGTTCAGTTCATTTCAGTCGCTCAGTCGTGTCCGACTCTCCGCGACCCCATGAATCACAGCACGCCAGGCCTCCCTGTCCATCACCAACTCCCGGAGTACACTCAAACTCATGTCCACAGAGTCGGTGATGCCATCCAGCCATCTCATTCTCTGTCGTCCCCTTCTCCTCCCGCCCCCAACCTTTCCCAGCATCAGAGTCTTTTCCAGTGAGTCAACTCATTATTAGATTCCCCTGCCTCAATTCTAACCTATTTCTTGTTCCTTGAATAAATTAAACTCAATTTTCTTGTGTTTTTTTTAGTTTGAATCCACTGCTGCACTTTCTTTGTGATTTTAAGAGAGTAAAATAGTTATTCAAGAAAAGTTTTTCAGTTGCCTTGCAGACACAAAGTGGCAATATGTTTTACAGAGACTAAAATGCATCTTCATAAGATAGAAAGAAAAGATTACATCAGATCAATAAGATGTGTGTCAGGGACAAATATCACATCACTTATTGACATCATTTCCATATCTTCTGAAAGGATCTTGTTGTATGCCACAACTCTGTTTTTGATCTTGAAGAAATCAGCAGCAAGTCCTGTAGTTTTTTTAACATATCTTAAAATAAGCTTATGCTTAGAATTTCTAAACTAATCTCTACCTATTGTGTATCTCAGAAGATACATTATATAACCTTTCCAAATGATCACCACATACATTATTAAAATCATGTAGTTTTCTCAGAATCATTTAGAGGACAATTTTGTGGAGAGTATTTAACAAGAATACTTAGAGCATTATGAAACAATGAAAATATAACTGTTCCCCCAACAACGTTTTTGTGAAGTAAATACATGATACTGTCCCTTCTTAAGAGGAAATACCATGAAAAAACTTTTAATAATCAATGTTCTGTGATGTATATTCCTTCACTGTAAACATTAAATAATGTATATGGTCACAATGTGTATGATTTCTAAAAGCTTCCATTTTCATCACCATTCAAGCCAAATTTCCCCTGCTTTCTCATTTCATAAATGCATAAAGAAAAAAACACCTACATAGCTTCATGTTTATCAAAATTCAAAGGACTCATCTGCAAGGTGTTGAGACTGTAACCATTTCTTTATACTTAATAGTTTTTGTAGCAGCTAATGAGTTAATAAATGCCACAGATTTTTAGAGCAGTGTCCCAACTAGACTAGATGATCCAAACCCTTTAAATAGGGCCATGAAGTAACACTCCTTTTAGAAAACTGATAGGCATACAAGATGAGAAAAGTTTATAACAACCACTCTGACATACCCTCATGTACATATTACTACTAATGATAGTCACTTTGTACCATTGTCCAATAAACAATTTCATATCAATTTTAAGACTTCAAAAACAGGAGGAAGAAAAGAAGCTTGGAGAAGTCAAGAAACTTGTTACCTTAGCACAACCTTTGAGAGGAAAACTGGGACTACTGCCCATTTCCTGACTTCAAGTCCAAGGCTCCTTTCCTCACAGCATTCTGCTTCCCAAGCAAATTGTATGACCAAGAGAGGAGTATGTGAAAACCAGACTTTTTCCCTTCACTTTTTACTTCTACAATCTTGGAAAGACAAAATGAGTTTTTATATGAGGTGAAATTTGCCTTGAATTTTGAGTTTAATAATCTAGAATTAGAGAAAAATCATTTTGAATAATAAAGCTCAAATATTGAAAGGATTCCAAAAGATGCTAGGTTAAAATGTCAAGGTGAAAAAGAATCCATTCAGGATCACTGAATAGAGAAGGATGCTGCGGTGAGACCGAATTTAGCTGAAGTCAGATCCCAGCGATCTTTATACCTTCATTTGCATTGTCCCAGAATATTATTGTCACTCTGCATGTGAATTAATAAATGAAAATATTGTTGGATTCATTTCCATCTGTTTAGATAAGACTGTATCCAAGGACAATATAGCAAAAGTTTGGGAGTAAAGTAGCCCACTGTGTTTCCAAATTCAAAAATTTAAAAATCAATCTAGAAAAAAAAAATGTTCAAGGTGAATAAGACTGCACAGAATTTTAGCTTTATCAAACTGAAGGAATAAAACAATTATCTTGATAGTATGTCCCAAGTCATTCATTGAAACATTGGCTGATTTGGAAGATATGCCTTCATGCATGCTAAGTTGCTTCGGTCAGGTCCTACTCTTTGTGACCCTATGGATTGTAGATCACCAGGTTCCTCTGCCCATGGATTCTCTATCAAGAATACCGGAGTGGGTTGCCATGCCCTCCTCCAGGGGATCTTCCTGACCCAGGGATGAAACCCACTTCTCCTGCAGCTCATGCATTGCAGGCAGATTCTTTACCCCTGAGCCACCAGGGAAGCCCCTTTGGAAGGTATAATTCCTCTCAACTTTTCAAGGAAAATGGTTTCTCTTAAGCACCTATATATGAAACAGGAAGAATAGAGTAACTAACTCTCCTAAGGAGAAACTTCAATTATACTTTTCACTTGTGTTTATGATTTATCTAGTTTTCGTTTCCCCAAAGTAACCTTTCACCTCTACTAGTGACTTCTCTGTGCCTCTTGAGTAGCAGCTGCTCATAAAAGGATTACCTAAGTAAATTGCTTAATGCACAGTTTTAGGTGTAAGTACCACAAGAAGAAAGACAGGGTGAAGGATGTTGACAAATCTGACATGCCTGTGGGTGTGAGAATCATTCTGTTCTGACATTTAATCAAACCAATCATCTGCCTTTTTCCTAAATGGTGGTGTCAGACCAGTGACTGATATATCTGCACCTATGCTGAGAATGCTTCTTTGTAGGTGAATTACATTAGGTTTAAGAATTAACACTAGAATACCAGAATGTCTAGACTGCCAAGTTGGAGCTGCAGATTAAAATTTCAATGCTGACTTTTCACATGAATATTCAACTATGTCTAAAGGACAGAAAGGAATTAATGTTACAAAGATATGCATATATATATATATTTATACAATATTTATTTGTTGTTCAGTCACTAAGTCATATCTGACTCTTTGTGACCCCATGACCTCAGTATGCCAGGCTTCCCTGTCCTTCACACTCTCCCAGAGTTTGCTCCAACACAGGTCCATTGAGTCGGTGAGGCCATCCAACCATCTCATTCTGTTGCCCCCTTCTCCTCTTGCCCTCAATACGTGAAAGAAGTGAAGTGAAAGTCATTCAACCATGTCCGACTCTTCACGACTCCATGGACTCTGAAGTCCATGGAATTCTCCAGGCCAGAATTCTGGAGTGGGTAGCCTTGCTCTTCTCCAGGGGATCATCCCAACCCAGGGATCAAACCCAGGTCTCCCACATGGCAGGTGGATTCTTTACCAGCTGAGCCACAAGGGAAACTCAGGAATACTAGAGTGGGTAGCCTATCCCTTCTGCAGTGGATCTTCCTGACCTAGGAATCAAACCAGGGTCTCCTGCATTGCAGGTGGATTCTTTACCAACTGAATTATCAGGGAAGCCCCCTTCCTGTCCTCAATCAATCAATCAATCTATATATATATATATATAAAAGTTTTCAGGGTTGACAATTTATCTGTGGCTTTTGACTTGTTTGAAATACAGTATTAAAATAGAAAGTCCATGTACCAACATCTGTGAGGGTCATTTCCTTTAGCAATTCAATTATTGACTATATTCCCTATTATGCTGCAAAATTTTGCCCCTTACTCTACATTCAGTACCTAATAGACTCCTGGACACATAGTAGGCCCTTGGAATATTATTACATTATTAAATTAATCTTTGAGAAGTCAATAATTTTTATTTTATCCCTATTATTTATCAGTGGTAGAAGAATGCATCTTTTATCTTTGTTAACTTGGTTAAACATTCTTTCTGTTGGTTACAAACTGAGAGATTGAAAAGAGAGTAGGAAAAAGGTTGAGTAAAGTTTAAAAGTACAGAAATTCAAATTCCCTTTATAGTAACAGTCAAAATGGCTCTACTGAGGGAAACTATCATCCTCAGGTAGGAAAGGAATAAAATTAACTTAAACACTAACAATTCTATAAAAACTAAATTACTCTGGAGTCTAACGGGATCTTAAGCAAATAGACTTACAAATTTAAAATGAATCATTTAATACACTTGTAGTCAAACTGGGAGATATCAGTGTAGAGATGAGAGGATATAGTTAAGTCTATTGGTGCTTCCCTGTATCTCAGATGGTAAAGAATCTGCCTGCAATGCAGGAGACTCGGATTTGATTCCTGGGTCAGGAAGATCTTCTGGAAAAGGGCATGGCAGTTCACTCCAGTATTCTTGCCTGGAGAACCCCACGGACAGAGGAGCCTGGTGGGCTACAGTTCATGGGGTCACAAAGAGTTGGGCATGACTGAGCAACTGACACCATTATTATTGCATAGTAATCCCTTCCCTGGGTCAGGAAGATCCCCTGGAGAAGGGTAGGAAAAGGGATGAATATTTAATTATATTAACAGAAAATGTGGAGCCAACCTAGATAAGAATACAAACTCCGGTGCTCAGACTGCCAAGGTTCTAACTCCAACAAGGCTGTTTATTCTCTGCACCCTGAGGCAATAATTCACTTAACTTCTCTGTGACATAGCTTCATCCCCTAAAAACTGGGTAACAATGACAGTATTTATACATAGGGTAATTATGAGGAAAACATAAATTAGTAATTTATGTATATATTTAAATGTATGCATTGCACATCAAGTTTTAAAAAAATATAATAATCAGCATCATGATCAGATCAATTCAATGGATTGTCAGCAGTCTGTGTGCAGCTAAACAACCTAATGAATTAAGAAGTTCTTTTGAAATCTCTATTGCTTTCACAGTATCTTTTGTTAAAATTATATTTAGTGAAATACATATAGATATGCCCAACACCTACGCATATTGCATTGAGTTATGTATAGGTAATACGGTCTATCTCATACATGATTATAAAACATACATAAATATTTAACTCAAATTATATAATTTTATGCAAATACATTATCAAAGGTAAATGTTTATTTCCAGTGTTAAAATTTTATTCCCCATAGGAAAAATCTTCCATGGCAAAAATGAGTTACTTATGTTAGTTTTTGACATGAGAATTACTAAATAACTCTTTATAATTATCTGTGAATTACAATAATAAACAAGCCACCATTATGCATGTTTTAAAATCTCATACAATCTCATCACATACTCACTTTGAATTTAAAGAAGCAGTTCATTTTCTGCCTGACTGCTGTAACAAATGCCAGCCATGGAGAGGAAAAAAAATTGCCAGCTTTTATCGGTAGCTATCAATCTTTCTTCATACTTGTCTTCAAAACTATGACTTGATGAGAAAAATAAAGCTATTAAGAGTTGAAAAATTGAGTTAACTCCAGGATCTAAATTTGAGAGATGTAGGATCGGGTTTTCACTGCATTGATATTGACAGATATTTCCGTGAGCGCCTAAGGACAACATTCTGGTTTTTCTGAGCACATAAATGATGGCTGAATAAAAACTCTAAACAGGAAGCATGTAGAGCATCCATAGCAACTTGTGTTTAGAAGAGAAAAAAGATTCTCAAGTTACATCTTGGGTTTTTACATATGAATCATAATTTTTTCAGCAATGGTAATATGCTGGTGAAACGGACAACAGATACAGTTTTTAATTAGGAAATCAACCACAGCAGCCAGTAACAAAAAGACACTGTAGTAGGAATCTGGAAATATGGATTTGGGTCACACTTCCTCTTCTAGGTTGGTTGTGACCCTTCTGTGCTTTTGGAATAAAGTAGAATTTTATTTTTTGGAGTAGTGAGAATTGACTACTATTTTCAAGATAATCTGAGACTTGAAAATGGAAATATTAAAAATGCATATTGTATATTTAAGTGTCAGCTTATGAAACTCTAAGTCTACACTAGTTTTACCTGGCATTCTTCTACTTCTTGTCTTTCACGGGCCACCTATACACAGCTGTCTCACCCTTTCTCTTCTCATTATTCTTACTTTATCATAACCTAAAACACCTTCCTTTTCCAGTATGTAGGGCCTGAGTTGGAGCAACAGAAGAGCACAGAGGAAAATCATGGCTCCCATCTCTGTTGTCCTACGCAGCAGCTGGGGTGCAACATTGGTCTCCTTAGTGCATTCCCCCTCCATTTATCTCGCCCAAATCTTTGCAAGTATTCTCTAGGATAACCTAGAGTTAAGTGACACTATGGAATTTAATCTTTCCTTCAGTAGTATTTATGTTATTTAAAAAAGAGAAAGATTTGGAAGTAGCTTGCATGTTTCTAAAAAACATATTTTTCATTACTTACAGAAGCAATATTTCAAAACTCTCAAAGAATGCACTTGGAAGATAAGGTAAAGAGATATAAAGAATACTACTACTAGAGTTAGCCACGGGCAAGAGAAACACAAGGCAAAAGCAACAGTTGGTGGCAGAAGAAATTCAGTCACAAACTCAAACTGGGCAAAGATAGTGTTCTTGGGGTTACAAAGCCTGAGATTTTTCTCTGCCCTTGAAGGCTCACACTCACAGGGTAAATGCAGGGAGAAGAACAGGCATATCAAAGATTCAGGAAGAAACTAAGATATATCCTGAGACTAAAAGAACTACAGGGACCCGTTCTTAACTGCAGACCTTCTGAGATAAGGGGAGGAGAATTGTCAAGCTCAATTGGCAGCACGTGGCGGCGGTGAGAAAGGTGTGGAATTGCGCAGATCTATGACTCAAGGCCTGGCGTGCTGTGATTCATGGGGTCGCAAAGAGTCAGACACGACTGAGCGACTGAACTGAACTGAACTGAACTGATGACTCAAGATACGAGGTTGGTACTCCAAGTGTGAAAAAACAACTGCAAAACATAATCTTTTACAGAATCATTCCTTTTGATAGATTTTAAGTCTAAAATCTTATTAAGAGAGTAAAATATCTCAATAAAAATCTTGCTTCAATAGGTTCTGTCAGCTTACCTATAATACAATTGCTATGTTTATTAATAGCAATATTACTATGAGAAAATGCATTGAAGCAAATGTGAAGAATTGCTTTTTCCATAACTCAAAACCCACAACCTCTTGTAGTCTCTATCTGATGCGTAATTCCTTTAAATTCTATAATTCCATTTTTGAATGATAAGTTTTTTCTAGCATAAAATATGGGCTTCCCAGGTGATGCTAGTGGTAAAGAACCTGACCGCCAATGCAGAAGACGTAAGAGACGTGGGTTTACCGCCTGGGTTGGGAAGATCCCCTGGAGAAGGGCATGGCAACCCACTCCAGTATTCTTGCCTGGAGAATCCCATGGATAGAGGAGCCTGGTGGGCTACAGTCCATGGGGTTGTAACAGTTGGACACGACCGAAGGACTTAGCAGCAGAGGCATATATCAAATGCATTTAAAAGTTAATCCTTAAAAAAACTTGTAATAAAAAGTACTTGATTATTCTCCATATAAATTATCCTGTGTTTTGGGAAGAATTCTATAATTATTCTTAGGTGCCTGTGGTGGGAGGGAGGAGGGGCGAGTAAGAAAAGTTTTCTATTGAGCCAAACTAAATAAAAAAGAAGAAAATCATTACTAAAAACTTACATGTGATCAAGTGTTTGTATGCATGTATGTAAAATACACATGTGAACATATTTCTTAAAATATTAAATTGTATTAAAATATCTTAAAACTTTCTCAAGCATCTGGGTAAAAGAAGAGTGAATTAATTAACAAATCTCTTTTTAGGACTCAGAACACTCTTTGCCAGAATGTGTCTGGAAAAAATATTTGTTGCATCAGCTATCATATCCCCTGTATCATAATTAAATTTACAAGATTAATAAATTATTTCTTTCAAAGGTATATATTGGATGTCTGCTCTGAGCAAGGGATTTAAAATGAAAAAAATATTTCAAAAATCTATGCCCTTGTGAAGCTTATATTCTACTGCCAGAGAAATAGCATAAACAAAAATAAAAAGTTAAATATATAATGTGTTATTTGGCAATACATTCATAGATAAAAATAAATTAGTGGGAGTGGTAGAGGATACTGGGATTGTTGCAATTTAATACAGGGTGGAAATGGCAAAATACATATTAACCCTCATTCCTGGGACTGGTAGCACTAGCTTCTTGCTTCCAGGCAAATAGAATTAACTCGGGCTATCGTTGTAGTGAGACATTTCCCTCGAGTGTATCTAATTTGTGTTTGGACTCTGTGTTATTCAATATTTAATTTATTCCTAAGTAATAATTTGGCTTAGACTATTCAGCCTAAACAACACGACACTGTGAAGGTGGTTTTTTCTTTCATTCTATTTTCCTTTAAGAGTAACTGTGAGCATAGCTGCTGTAAAACACCAGATGGAAAGGAAACCATTTGACACCATCTTTTCTTCATCTGCATTGCTGTGGAACTCAGTTTCTCATTGCACACAGGAACTTGAAAATTCCAACCCTCAGATGTGGTCATATGTATTCTCTGCTGACTACTACAGATTTGCCTTCAAATGAACCACAGGAATGTTTATTTCTTAATAATCAACACCAGCCTCTCTTGTAATGTGTTGTTTTGTTTTCACATATAGGCTAGCAGCATTGGTCCCAAATTTTAGCCTTAGCTGGCATGCTATTTCCCTATGGGAGTTTTAAAATCATTACATTAATTGTTTCCAACTCTTGTCAAAGGCTATGGGAAAAAAAAAATCTTCCAGAGTCTTGAGAAAATGACGATCCAGAATCTGTTTATCCTGATAATACTTTTAATGAGTTGTCCCAACTTTCTTACTATGCACATTATCACATTGTGACACCACCTTAACTGACATAGTTACTGTTTAGTTGCTAAGTCATATCCAACTCTTTTCCAGCCCCTGGACTGTAGCCCACAAGGCTCCTCTGTCCATGGAATTTCCCAGGCAAGAATACTGGAATGGGTTGCCATTTCCTTCTCCAAGGGCTCTTCCTGATGAGGGAATCCCTTGATCTCCCTGATGAGGGATCCCTCCAGGGATTGAACCCATGTCACCTTCTCGGCAGGTGGATTCTTCAAAACTGAGCCACCTGGGAAGCCCATTTAAGAGACATACCTTCTAATCAATTGTGATAGAAAGGACTTCTTCCAGCAATCTAAGATTATAGTCAAATTCAAAATAAATCAGGCAAACTTATGGAAAGTGATCCATTTCCATGACAGAAGGTCATGAAATCTGCCATTAGTATTGTAACATAGGTATAATCCCTGATGCTTCTGATCAAATAAAATTTCACATACTGAGACATAGGGAAGTCATTTGGGATTCAGTTCAGTTCAGTTCAGTTCAGTCGCTCAGTCGTGTCCGACTCTCCGCGACCCCATGAATCACAGCACGCCAGGCCTCCCTGTCCATCACCAACTCCCGGAGTACACTCAAACTCATGTCCACAGAGTCGGTGATGCCATCCAGCCATCTCATTCTCCATCGTCCCCTTCTCCTCCCGCCCCCAACCTTTCCCAGCATCAGAGTCTTTTCCAGTGAGTCAACTCGTCGCATGAGGTGGCCAAAGTATTGCAGTTTCAGCTTTAGCATCAGTCCCTCCAATGAACATCCAGGATTGATCTCCTTTAGAATGGACTGGTTGGATCTCCTGATTACACATGAGTTAACTTAAAATTTATGCTATTTTTAGCCAGTTTGTGGCCTATCAAGCCTACACTGTACATCTGCTTTAATTATTAAAGAAAAGTACACATTGACCAAAAGTAAAGGACTGTACATCTTAAAAATAAAGATTAAATGCCTCTCCCTATGATAACAATGTTGGTCCTCCTTTGATGACAAGACTCGTTTTGCATGTGTCAAGGACACACTGACTTGTTGTCTACATGCTGGAATGTTTTGTTTTGTTTTCTGAAACCTTGGAGATATGAAGCCCTGACTGGTTTAATGTTTTTGGTTCTCATAAGATATAAAACTGTATGGATTATCCAATTTCTCTGGAGCAGTTTCTGAGAGGAATCTGGGAAGGGGGTTTCTGGTCCAGTCCTTGGTTTGGCTCAAAAAAACTCTTTTTTATTCTAATTATTAATTGTTTATTGATTTACTTCATAGACACTTCAAAAAATCTGACAGCAGATATAATATATATGTTATGTAATTATAATAATTAATATTCATCTAATTTTAAAGAACTTTATGTGACTAAACAATAATAAGATATGAAATTATCCCCACCTCAAAAAGAGGAAGAGAAGAGAATGCAAGCTTGATAACGGTAGGGGTTTTGTATAAGAAACTCACCATGAACAATGTCTCATACTCAACAGGTGCTAAAAAAAATGCTTGATGTATAAATGAAGAAATGGTACCTATGTCAAATAAATCTATGTAGATGTCAAGGTCATACCCTTGAAAATTAAAGGATCATCGTTTATATAGAAAGAAAATGGCTATCAAAGAAACTAAATAGTATAATTAAAGAGCTTCATCAAATGTTTGTGAAATAAAACATAGTTCAGTTCAGTCACTCAGTTGTGTCCTACTCATTGTGACCCCATGAACTGCAGCATATCACGCCAGGCTTCCCTCTCCATAACCAAATCCGGAAGCTTATGTCCATTGAGTCAGTGATGTCATCCAACCATCTCATCCTCTGTCATCCCCTTCTCCTCCCACCTTCAATCTTTCCCAGCATCAGGGTCTTTTCCAAAGAGTCAGGTCTTTGCCTCAGGTGGCCGGAGTATTGGAGTTTCAGCTTCAGCATCAGTCCTTCCAATGAATATTCAGGACTGATTTCCTTTAGGATAGGACTGGTTGGGTCTCCTTGCTGTCCAAGGGACTCTCAAGAGTTTTCTCCAACACCGTAGTTCAAAGGCATTAGTTCTTCAGCACTCACCTTGCTTTATACTCCAATTATCACATCCATACATGACTACTGGGAAAACCAAAGCTTTGACTAGATGGACCTTTGGTGGCAAAGTAATGTCTCTGCTTTTTAATATGCTGTCTAGGTTGGTCATAACTTTTCTTCCAAGGAGCAAGTGTCTTAATTTCATGGCTGCAATCACCATCTGCAGTGATTTTGGAGCCCAAAATAATAAACTCTCTTACTGTTTCCATTGTTTCCCCATCTATTTGCCATGAAGTGATGGCACCGGATGCCACAATCTTAGTTTTCTGAATGTTCAAATTTAATCCAACTTTTTCACTCTCCTCTTTCACTTTCTTGAAGAGGCTCTTTAGATCTTCACTTTCTGCCACAAGGGTGGTGTCATCTACATATCCGAGGTTATTGATATTTCTCCTGGCAATCTTGATTTCAGTTTGTGCTTCATCCAGCTCAGCATAATGTACTCTGATACATTATGTACTCTCATAATGTACTCTGCATATAAGTTAAATAAGCAGGGTGACAATATACAGCCTTGACACACTCCTTTCCCTATTTGGAACCAGTTTGTTGTTCCATGTTCAGTTCTAATTGTTGCTTCGTGACCTGCATGCAGATTTCTCAGGAGGCAGGTCAGGTGGTCTGGTATTCCCATCTCTTTCAGAATTTTCCACAGTTTGTGGTGGTCCACACAGTCAAAGGCTTTGGCATAGTCAATGAAGCAGAAGTAGATGTTTTTCTGGAACTCTCTTGATTTTTCAATGATCCAACTGATATTGGCAATTTGACCTCTGGTTCCTCTGCCTTTTGTAAATCCAGCTTGAACATCTGGAAATTCATGTTTCATGTACTGTTGAAGCTAACCTTGGAGAATTTTGAGAATTACTTTGTTAGCATGTGAGATAAGTGCAATTGTGTGGTAGTTTGAGCATTCTTTGGCATTGTCTTTCTTTGGGATTGGAATGAAAACTGACCTTTTCCAGTCCTGTGGCCACTGCTGAGTTTTCCAAATTTGCTGGCATATTGAGTGCAGCACTTTCACAGAATCATCTTTTAGGATTTGAAAGAATTGGTATTCAACTGGAATTCCATCACGTCCACTAGCTTTGTTTGTAGTGATGCTTTCTAAGGCCCACTTGACTTTGCATTCCAGGATGTCTGGCTCTAGGTGAGTGATCACACCATCATGGTTATCTGGGTCTGAAGATCTTTTTTGTATAGGTTTTCTTTGTATTCTTGCCACCTCTTCTTAATATGTCCTGCTTCTGTTAAGTCCATACCATTTCTGTCCTTTGTTGTGCCCATCTTTGTCTGAAATCTCCCCTTGGTATCTCTAATTTTCTTGAAGAGATCTTTAGTCTTTCCCATTCTATTGTTTCCCTCTATTTCTTTGCATTGATTGCTGAGGAAGGCTTTCTTATCTCTCCTTGCTCTTCTTTGGAACTCTGCATTCAAATCGGTATATCTTTCCTTTTCTCCTTTGCCTTTTGCATCTTTTCTTTTCTTATCTCTTTGTAAGACCTCGTCAGATGAGCATTTTTCCTTTTTGCATTTCTTTTTTTGGGGGATGGTATCGATCACTGCCTCTTGTCAAGAAACACCGTCCACAGTTCTTCGGGCACTCTATCAGATCTAATCCCTTGAATCTATTTGTCCCTTCCACTGTATAATCATAAGGGATTTGATTTAGGTCATACCTGAATGGTCTAGTGTCTAATGGTCAGTCTGATCACATGGACCACAGCCTTGTCTAGCTCAATGAAACAATGATCCATACTGTGTGGTGCAACCCAAGATGGATGGGTCATGGTGAAGATTTCTGATAAAATGTGGTCCACTGGAGAAGGGATTGGCAAACCACTTCAGTATTTTTGCCTTGAGAACCCCGTGAACCGTATGAAAAGGCAAAAAGGTAGGACACTGAAAGATGAACTCCCCAGGTCTGTAGGTGCCCAGTATGCTACTGGAGATCACTGGTTAAATAAATCCAGAACGAAAGAAGAGATGAAGCCAAAGCAAAAACAACACCCAGTTGTTGATGTCACTGGTGATGGAAGTAAAGTCCAATGCTGTAAAGAGCAATATTGCATAGGAACCTGGAATGTTAGGTCCATCAATCAAGGTAAATTGGAAGTGGTCAACAGGAGATGGCAAGAGTAAACATTGACATTTTAGGAATCAGCAAACTACAATGGACTGGAATGGGTGAATTTAACTCAGATGACCATTATGTCTACAACCTGGGCAAGAATTCCTTAGAAGAAATGGAGTAGCTATCATAGTCAACAAAAGAGTCCAAAATGCAGACTTGGATGCAATCTCAAAAATGACAGAATGATCTCTGTTTGTTTCCAAGGCAACCCATTCAATAACACAGCAATCCAAGTCTATGCCCCGACCAGTAATGGTGAAGAAGCTGAAATTGAATGGTTCTATGAAGACCTACAAGACCTTCTAGAACTAACACCCCAAAATGATGTCCTTTTCATTATATGTGACTGGAATGCAAAAGTAGGAAGTCAAGAGACACCTGGAGTAACAGGCAAATTTGATGTTGGAGTACAAAATGAAGCAGGTCAAAGGCTAACTGAGTTTTGCCAAAAGAACGCACTGGTCATAGCCAACACCCTCTTTCAAGAACACAAGTGATGACTCTACACATGGACATCACCAGATGTTCAATACAAAAATCAGATTGATTATGTTCTTTGCAAACAATGATGGAGAAGCTCTATACAGTCAGCAAAAGTAATACTGGGAGCTGACTGTGGCTCATATCATGAAATAAGACATAAATCCAACAGAATTTAATTTTCAGATTTTAAGTGTGAAGCATTTAAATCCAAATAAATTTTTATGGTAGTTCAGTTCAGTCTCTCAGTCATGTCCGACTCTTCGCGACCCCATGAATCACAGCATGCCAGGCCTCCCTGTCTATCACCAACTCCTGCAATTTACTCAAACTCATGTCCATCGAGTTGGTGATGCCATCCATCCATCTCATTCTCTGTTGTCCCCTTCTCCTCCCGCCCCCAATCCCTCCCAGCATCAGAGTCTTTTCCAGGGAGTCAACTCGTCGCATGAGGTGGCCAAAGTATTGGAGTTTCAGTTTTAGCATCAGTCCTTCCAATGAACACCCAGGATTGATCTCTAGAATGGACTGGTTGGATCTATGGTAGTTATTATACTACAATTTTCCTCACTTAATATACTTCTCCAAACATAAGAATGTGCATGATTTTGACTTAAGAACTAGATTAGGTCTTTGTCTTTTTAAGTACTGCTATTATAGCAATATCTATATAATAGCTAATATCTTTGCTAGTTTGTTTTTAAAGGTAACAGTTGAGAGAAAAAATTGTGAACAGACCTTTAAATTCCAGATCAAGAGCTCTATCAAAACTTTTCCCTCCCCCTTTGAAAAAAAGTGTGGCTTTAATAATAGTGCTACACTAGATTGGCTATAAAAAAGATTTTTCTTTGAGGAAATCAGAGGAATGGTTGAGTATATCCTGCATCTGTCACTGGTGATCTTGGAAACACATGCAGTCGGTGTCCAATTACCCTTCTTCCACTTCTTAGGGTTATCACATGACCCATTCTTCTCTCCTGATAAACACATGGATAGCAGGCTCTGTTCTTAAACGTCCACTGTTCTTGGCTTGGAATTCATGCCTATCCCCGTAATTGGAATGTAATAAATGCCAGCTAGAAATACTGTAGTTTTCCTTTGTATACTGTATATGGTAGAACATGTATTTCTAAGAAATATTCATATTACTAAAGACCTTGAGATGATCCTAGATAAAGAGAGACACTTGTGTTAATGTAACGATTCTCTTCACCATTATACATACTGCTGGAGGAAACTTTGCTGTACTCAAACAAATGTAGGGAGAATAACTGAAGTGATTAAAACTAAGTAAACTTCCCCTAAAACTGAATTTAAGGCAGAGGAGAGGGTCTGTTGACATGCAAATATATTTTAATCTAAACCTAAATTGGGAATTGTTTTTTTTTAATTTTTATTTAATAAATGGTACAAAGCACAATGCCAAAAACATTAACAGTTAAAATTTCATGAAATGAAAAAATACTATAGAATACACAGTTGTAAAAAGCTACATTAAGTCATTTTACAACTGCCTCAAGCTGCAAAAAGAAAAAAAACCCAATGCCATACCTAAGTTATCCCTCTCTCAAAATAATGCCATTTATGTCATAAACCATGAGCACCCCATCAAAAGACGGGAACTGCTTTTGTTAATTCATATATATATATTAATATATATATAGTCATATATATATGACTGTATCACTTTGCTATACACCTGAAACAAACACAACACTGTAAATAAAATATAGTACAATATAAAATAAAAATAAGTAATAGACCTTTGGGAATTGTTGATGTTTATTAGTAAAAAATGGCAAAACAAGATTATGACTACCAAATATAAGACCTTAGCCCATTATTCGGAGAAGGCAATGGCAAGCCACTCCAGTACTATTGCCTAGAAAATCCCATGGATGGAGGAGCCTGGTAGGCTGCAGTCCGTGGGGTCGCTAAGGGTCAGACACGACTGAGAGACTTCACTTTCACTTTTCACTTTCACACATTGGAGAAGGAAATGGCAACCCACTCCAGTGTTCTTGCCTGGAGAATCCCAGGGACGGGGGACCCTGGTGGGCTTCGGTCTATGGGGTCGCACAGAGTCGGACACGACTGAAGTGACTTAGCAGCAGCAGCAGCAGCCCATTATTGCACATGTGTTGATAAAATAGCAATTATATGTATATGTATAAAACGAATTTGACATAATGTGTATTAAATTTTCACCAGTATTACCTATAAGCTCAATGTACCTTCATAAGTATATTTGCTTTACAATTATAATTTAATACTTACTTTAGATGAATTTTTGGAATAAGATCAATAGGTATTATTTGTTTTAAATTTCAAGATGATTTATATGGTTTAATTATGTTAAAAACATACTAAAAGTATAAAGACAGTTCAAATTATAAAAGAACACTTTAAAAATATGCCCTTATATAACAATATATACATGTAATTTCCAGAATATAAGCCTTTTTTACAGGAATCTTTTATCCTATGTTCTCTCCATTAGATACAATAATTTAAATTAAATAATAAAATACATCAAAAACTCAGCAATATGTATATGTTGCTGCTAATTCCATGGAAGAAAAGAACCAACCTTCATATCCTTTTTGAGAGAAAATGACCACATTTCTACTCAGACCCTTTAGTGATAAGAAAGCTCTTACACCATCAAGAGTATGCTGACGTGACACCCTAACTCTGAAAACTGGGTACAATAACTACAAAGGTATAAATAACTATACTGAACATTTTTATAAATGGTGAGCCAATTACAAGCAATTTTCTTGTGGTTTCTCATCAATCATTCAAGTAACTGTAGATACAACAACATGTCAATATTGGGCTTCCCAGATGGCTCAGTGGTAAAAGAATCTGCCTGTCAATGAGGGAGATGCAGTAGACGTGGGTTCAATCCCTGGGTTGGGAAGATCCCTTGGAGGAGGAAAATTCACTCCAGTATTCCGGCCTGGAAATTTCCATAGACAGAGGAATCTGACAGGCTGCAGTACATGGGATTGGAAAGATTTAGTCACGACTGAACACACAAGCACACTGCCAAGATTGGATTCCTCCATTGGACATCCAACTGAAGAGAGAGCTTCCATGTTAAAACCTATTAATTTATTCAACAACATATAAACTCTACATTTCAAAGCCAACTCTTGAGAAAAATGGAGGCTACTTTGTCTTTGAACAATTATTTTCATCAGGTCACTACGTCATGCCTTCACAAAGGGAAATCTACACATCGATAGTGTCCATTTGATCTTCAGGACTCTCTAACTAGTACTGTGATTCTCTTCAGCATCAAGTGATGTAGGTTGGCTTACTGTGTCTGCACTCTTTATGGACATCTGCAACTGTAGCAGGGCACGCTTTTTATATGTGCTTAGTATTGATGTCAGTATCATACCCTCTGTTTTGCTCTTTTGAGAAGATGAGCCTCCTGTGCCTTAGACAGTTTCATGGATAAATTTTCCAGGCCTCATGCAAATCATCCAAAAAATGCACTGGGATGTTCTAAAGTTTTGCAAAATTGCTGAAACTCTCTTTAGTGTAAGTTAAAGCCAGCATTTTTGTGAAGGCAGCTGTTTCCTGATGTTGTTATGCAGTTACGCAAGAATAAAATTAGCATTTGTAATGTGTATCTAAATTTCAATCCTATTCCAACTACTGATAGATCCATCATAAATATGAAGTGAAAATGAAAATTTCTTTGCATATGGTTCATGTATCATATTCAAACTAGGTTCTTGGATTTTGGACACTTCGTCCATCATGTTTTTAGACCCATCTATAAGGGCTTCCCTGGTGGCTCAGAGGTTAAAGCGTCTGCCTCCAATGCGGGAGACCCGGGTTCGATCCCTGGGTCGGGAAGATCCCCTGGAGAAGGAAACGGTAACCCACTCCAGTATTCTTGCCTGGAGAATCCCATGGATGGAGAAGCCTGGTAGGCTACAGTCCACGGGGTTGCAAAGAGTCGGACACGACTGAGCAATGGAACGGATAACTAAAAGACCTGGAAGGACTCTAGGGGTAGAATTCCTAGTTTTCACATATCCTGGTGACAGCCATCCACACTGTGGACTGAGACTTAAGGGTAATTTAGCACTCCTGCCTTACTCATCAATAATATAATGACTTACAGAAAGAAATCAAGATCTGACATCTGCATATTTCAAAATTTAAAGCTTAAGAAACATTTTAGATGTATCCAGAATTTCCCTAAAAGTTAAAAAAAAAATCCTGATTATTCTCAAATATTTATCATTAAAATCATTGAGTTCAAGTCCTAGAAAAGTTTAAGGTTGAAATTGCTTTTACTGTTTTGAATGGAAAGATCATTTTGTTCAGTTTTGTTATTAGATACAGTAGTTTATTATTTTTTTTTTACATTTAAAGATAGACAATATTAAATGATATAACAGAATTCTCAAAGAATTATTGATGTCTTAATCTCAGAAATTGACAGCATAAACAATGTTTACAGTAGAGACTAATAGGTTCGAAGTGGGTGAAAGGTTAGAAATGGACCTTTCTTCTAGAGATAGAGGCAACAGTCCATTTGTTAAATATACTAAACTGGCAGTGACATTGCAATTAAAGCACTGACCTCCCGTGGGTGGGTCAAGTACAGGATTCCAACCAGAGGTGAGGTCTCCCTATACGGTTATGATGGATTGGAAGTCAAGTCAAGATGTCCCAGGAGGAAAAGGATAGATTCTTTTCATTCCCAAGTTCAATATGTCAAGCGAACTAGAAGTGCAAGTTTGCCAAAGTGAGAAATATCTATGCCTGGGGGGAATTTGAGCTACCCAAATGTAGTTACTTAATAACACCTTATTCCAAATCAGGAAATAAAATACACATAAAACAATGAAACTTGAATAAATGAAAACTCTTCTTGAGCAGGAATGTAAAACCTAATCTCAAGTGCTCTTTAATGTTAACTATCTTCTGAAGCTATTTTAGCTATTTCAAGCTTTTTTAAGAACCCAAAGGAGAATGATTTTTCCTTTTCTGAAGATTCCTACCATTGTTCTCAAAGTTTTTATTTTTAAACATTATCATTATATATAAACATATAAAAAAAATGAAAGTGTTAGTCGCTCAGTCGTGTCCGACTCTGTGATCCCATGGATTGCAGCCTGCCAGGCTCCTCTGTCCATGGAATTCTTCAGCCAAGAATACTGGAGTGAGTAGCCTGCCCTTCTCCAGGGAATCTTCCCGAGCCAGGGATTGAACCTGGGTCTCCTGCACTGCAGCAGATTCTTTACCATCTGAGCCACAAGCAAAGGCCATATACACATATAATTGGTCCTAATTAGATACATTTATAATCACTAAAGAAATTATATATCACTCTGCTATAAAAATATATGCTCTATAAAAGTTAATGAATAAGGAAAACATTGTAAATGCAATAAATATATGCTTTTGGCACCAAACATACACTTCTGTACCCTCTGAACTATCTGAAATTTCAAATTAGCTGAATATTTATAATGATATTGGGCTACCCTGATAGGTCAGTTGGTAAAGAATCTGCCTGCAATGTAGGAGACACTTGTTCAGTTCCTGGGTCTGGAAGATATGCTGCAGAAGGGATAGGCTACCCACTCCAGTATTCTTGGGTTTCCCTTGTGGCTCAGCTGGTAAAGAACCCACCTGCAATGAGGGACACCTGGGTTCAATCCCTGGGTTGGGAAAATTCCCTGGAGAAGGAAAAGGCTACCCATTCCAGTATTCTGGCCTAGAGAATTCTATGGACTGTATAGTCCCTGGGGTCACAAAGACTCGGACAGGACTGAGCGACTTTCACTTTCACTGTAATGATGTGGGTACACTTCCCTGGTGGCTCAGAGGTTAAAGTGTCTGCCTCAAGGGCAGGAGACCTGGGTTCGATCCCTGGGTTGGGAAGATCCCTGGAGAAGGAAATGGCAACCCACTCCAGTACTCTTGCCTGGAGAATCCCACAGATGGAGAAGCCTGGTAGGCTACAGTCCACGGGGTGGCAAAGAGTCGGACAGGACTGAGTGACTTCACTTCACTTCATAATGATGTGGGTACAGTGCATTTTGATTAGGGAAAAATATAAACTGGATATTTTTCATACTACCATTAACACATATTTATTTTACTTGAGAGATTTGCTTAGTGAATTTATTTTTATGTTTAGAAAATTTAAATTTAATTGCTCATTAAAATACTTCAAGAAGAGAACAGACGAAAGAGAAGAGACATCAAAATGACAATGATGTATGGGAAATAGAAAAAAAGAATGAATGATAAAAAATAGTTTTCCATGGCAGGAATACTTCAATGTGGAGCTAAAAGTCTATTTTTTTTTTTTTTTTTTTGCTTTTAGAGTTTTAATTTTTACTAACATGCTCATTATGAGAATGAACATAATGCTTTTTTACTAAAATTCTAAAAGGACAAAAACCAAAACTAAATTATGTAAAAGAAAACTACCCTGATTCTTCCACACAAACGCAATTCCACTTTGGTTGAACTGAAAGAATTAGGTTTCTCTGAGTTAATTCAATTGGAGTTAGTCAACCCTGTCAAATGATTCAGAAAAAAATAAAGTGACTAGAGTTAGATGAGCGTCTTTTCTCCAGAAACTTTGACTCTGATGTACTGAGAAAATAAGTTTTCAGTCTGTGAGCAAGATTAAAATTGACTAGAACATGTTAGTTTGTTTGCAATTTGGAAGGGCTAAAACTATTCGAATGCAAGCTAGCTATGATAATTTACTATAACTACTTCAGCACAAATCATAAAATATTTCATTCTAAGAGGTCTCTTTCATAAGACAACATGGCCAGTGGCATCCCAAATGTAGTAAATAGATCTGTTTTTTAAAGACATGGTGCCATCATTTTTTAATTAAAAGAAATTGTATAATAAGTAATTGGAGATAACATTACCTACAAAAAAACATCAGAACATTAACATTCTTGTATATTTTGACATACCCATCCAAGATAGTAAGATACACTGAATCACAGGCATCTATGATTCAAACAGACAGTTATCAGTTTAAGAAGACAGCAGCCTGGTCTACAGCAATATCAATTTGCTAAGTAATTCAGTTATCACATTTTTGATCCACAGAGATGAAATTCTGAAATACCAAAACATGTCAAGACTGTATCTGTATACCAAAAGCCTAATGGAATCTGAAATGCATTGAATTAACAAGTTGTCATGCAAGTAATGGTAATAATTTTAGTGAAAGAGGAGAATAGATTTTTTTTCCTGAAAGAAAATGGACAGGCTTACCTAAGTATCGAAGTATAGTAGCACCTCTAAAAGAAAAAGCACTGCTCACAGGAATTCTTTACTAATACCTAAATTGAAAAATTGAACTTTTTTGTATCAGTTAGAATGAGCCTTTTATAAACTTGCAAGTTTGTATACTGGGATAATTATTTAATTTTTGATTATAAAAACAAAATAAAGTAGCTGAAATAGTCAGTCTGATATATTCAGTTAGACATTATTAGGATTTTGAAAGATTTCTTCTTTTCTATCTACAAGGTTTCTGTCCTTTATTGTGCCCATCTTGTCTCATGAAGAGATCTCTAGGCTTTCCCATTCTATAATTT
Organism: Moschus berezovskii; assembly: GCF_049115385.1. NCBI lineage: Eukaryota > Metazoa > Chordata > Mammalia > Artiodactyla > Moschidae > Moschus > Moschus berezovskii. The sequence continues at coordinate 43,309,626 of NC_142460.1, read as the reverse complement.
TCGCTATTTCTTTGCATTGATCACTGAGGAAGGCTCTCTTATCTCTTCTTGCTATCCTTTGGAACTCTGCATTCAAGTGGGTATATCTTCTCTTTTCTCCTTTGCCTTTCAATTCTCTTCTTTTAACAGCTATTTGTAAGGTCTCCTCAGACAACCATTTTGCCTTTTTGCATTTCTTTTTTCTTGGGGATGATCTTGATCACTGCCTCTTGTACAATGTCATGAAACTTTGTCCATAGGCACTCAGTCTATCAGATCCAATCCCTTGAATCTATTTGTCACGTCCACCGTATAATCGTAAGGGATTTGATTTAGGTCATACCTGAATGGTGTAGTGGTTTTTCCTACTTTCTTCAAAAAGAGGTGGCAAGAATACACAGAACTATACAAAAAAGATCTTCATGACTCTGATAACCACGATGGTGTGATCACTCACCTAGAGAAAGATATCCTGGAATGTGAAGTCAAGTGAGCCTTAAGAAGCATTACTTAGTGAACAAAGCTAGTGGAGATGATGGAATTCCAGTTGAGCTATTTCAAATCCTAAAAGATGATGCTATGAAAGTGCTGCATTCACTATGCCAGCAAATTTGGAAAACTCAGCAGTGGCCACAAAAGTGGAAGAGATCAATTTTCATTTCAATCCCAAAGAAAGGCAATGCCAAAGAATGTTCAAACTACTGCACAATTTCACTCATCTCACACACTAGCAAAGTAATGCTCAAAATTCTCCAAGTCAAGCTTCAATAGCACGTGAACCATGAAACTCTGGATGTTCAGGGTGGATTTAGAAAAGGCAGAAGAACCAGAAATCAAATTGCCAATATCCATTGGATCATCAAAAAAGCAAGAGAGTTCCAGAAAGACATCAACTCTTGCTTTATTGACTACTCTGGGTTCTGCCTAAATCATCTCCTCCAATTGAAACACTAGATGCGATGTCTTTATTGAATATTGATCGACTAACATCTACTTCATCCCTTTGACTGTGTGGATCACAACAAACTGTGGAAAATTCTTCAAGAGATGGGAATACCAGACCATCTTACTTGTCTGCTGAGAAATCTGTATGCAGGTCAAGAAGCAACAGTTAGACCTGGACATGGAACAACAGACTGGTTCCAAAGCAGAAAAGGAGAACAACAAGGCATATAATGTCATCCTGCTTATTTAATTTATATTCAGAGTATATCATGCGAAATGGTGGACTGGATAAAGCACAAACTGGAGTCAAGACTTCTAGGAGAAATATTCATAACCTCAGATATGCAGATGACACCACCCTTATGGCAGAAACTGAGGAAGAACTAAAGAGCCTCTTGATGAAAGTGAAAGAGGAGAGTGAAAAAGTTGGATTAAAATTCAACATTCGGAAAACAAAGATCATGGCATCTGGTCCCATCACTTCATGGGAAATAGATGGGGAAACAATGGAAACATTGACAGACTATTTTTTGGGCTCCAAAATCACTGTATATGGTGACTGAAGCCATGAAATTAAAAGACATTTGCTCCTTGGAAGAAAAGTTATGACCAACTTAGACAGTGTATTAAAAAGCAGAGACATTACTTTGCCAACAAATGTCCGTTTAGTCAAAGCTATGGTTTTTCTAGTAGTCATGTATAGATGTTAGATTTGGACTATGAAGAAAGTTGAGTACTGAAGTTAGGATACTTTTGAACTATGGTGTTGGAGAAGACTCGTCCCTTGGACTGCAAGGTGACCCAACCAGTTCTATCCTAAAGGAAATCAGTTGTGAATATTCATTGGAAGGACTGATACTGAAGCTCCAATACTTGGCCACCTGATGCGAAGAACTGACTCACTGGAAAAGACCCTGATGTTGGGAAAGATTGAAGGTGGGAAAAGAAGGGAACGACAGAGGGTGAGATGGTTGGATGGCATCACTGATTCGATGGACATGAGTTTGAATAAGTGCTGGGAGTTGGTGATGGACAGGGAAGCCTGGCGTGCTGCAGTCCAATGGAGTCGCAAAGAGCAGCACAGGACTGAGTGACTGAACTGACTGATCTTCAAGGTTACCCTGATCATCCTGCTCCGCTCTAATGATGGAGAAATGAATTAAACAAATTCACACATGCAAGTGTCTGGTCATACTGTGAAGTGACAATAATTACATTGCAAAAATTACTGAATATACAGCATGTATTTTAAAAAAAGGCAACCACAAATTTAATTTTACTTATTAATAAAACTGTCAGATATATCTAGGGATGGCATAGCATCTAGTGTTTCAACTGGAGGAGCTGATTTAGGAAAAACTCAGAATAGTTACCTTCTGAGGTAGGAGGTTGGTCACAGTGTACATGTAAAGAAGAATGTAGGTTGAAGAGCTGTTGGAAATTCTTTTTAATTGCTTATATTTAATTTCCACAATTTACAAGCAAAATGAATTAACCACCTTTGCAAAGGAGGGAAGAGCATGTCATGTAAGTTTGAGAAGAGTCGGAAAGGTTTGAAATATTCATCTCATAAAGAGAGAGAATGAATTGACTCGAGAAATAAAGGAGTTTCTGGCTCCATTGAACGTCATTAGTCATGAACCTAAAATGAGTAAAGCCAGTCTGATTATGTGTTTCTCTACAACTATACAAGTGAAGAGGAAGAGAGGAATTTAGCATGAGTTGTGTTTCAGCCAGATGAGTAGAGCAGATGAAGGGAAACATGGCAAACAGAAGAGGATGTATCCAAGAAATTAATTATTATGCTAGAGCAGAAAACTTCATTCAAGTAAGGACAGAACTGAAGGCATTATGGAGTCTCAGACAATGAATCGACAGTCTGAAAGATGGAATTTTTGGTGGCATCTGAGCACTAGATGGAGTAAAACGGACAGATAGAAAATGACAGCTAAGAGTAGAATGCTTGATTTCAGATTATGGTGGTGAGAGTTGGTGATGGACAGGGAGGCCTGGCGTGCTGTGATTCATAGGGTCGCAAAGAGTCTGACACGACTGAGCGACTGAACTGAACTGAACTGAACTGATGGGGAGAAGAGTCCAATGGTCATAATAACTGGCGTCATAGTCCAGAAACCAGAACTCTTCAGAGGTGGATGCATCGAATTTGTAGAAAGTCATGATCACAGAGATTTAGAACAGCCAGAAATGCTCTAGGTGAGGTTGTCCAGGACCCCGGATCTTTGTGTACTGTTGCTATTCCTCCTTTCCTGGTCTCCACACAGGGACTGGGGTACTGAACCAGAGACTGATGCAGAATTCTGCAGGTTCCTGCAAAACATTCCCAGCTCTCCATAAAATGCCAATACTTATAGCTTCATAATCACACTCACACACTTCCTAAAAATCTATCAGATCTGATCCCATCAATGTCACCAGAAACTCAGCTCTGGGGCATCTTTCAATACAGAGACTTCCAGTCTTGCACACTGTCTCTGAATTCATCAAGTCCTTCACCTTTCTGGACCCACAGACACTTCTAAAGCATGCTCTGGAACTCATGCGCCCCCATCACCAATCACCTTAAGAATTATTGCCTTCTTCTCTGAATGTTACAGAATTAAAATAGCTATTTCTGGTGAGAATACTGCTTCTGCTGATACCCTATTAAGTGGAAGAAACTTCATCTCCCACAAACTTTTTCACTGAGCTCAATATGCTTTAGATGCTTCTTCCTTCCTTATTCCTCAGTGACATCTGGATAATCACTTCTTCTTTTCTCTCCCCAATTTTGTTTAGTTTTATGAAGCTTATACCATTAAATCCAGCCATCTAACAACAGTTGTGTTGGTCATTCTGGGTCCTTTCTTTTTGTGTCTTGAAATGATCAACTAGAGTTTACTGGAATACTCTCCACCCCTCCAACACTACTCCTGTCATTCCCACATTTTAATATGCATATCAACTCAAGAAGAGGTGAAAGATCCAACAGATCTACAATCATAGAAAACACTAAGGAGTAGTCAGATATTCACTCCTAAAAGATATTAAGTTCTAACGGTTTTATACTGACTTTCATTAAAAATCAAAATACAGAAATCTCAACTTACTTCTATAAAGTGGTATATTCTTAACAACAAACTCAGAAAGTACTAGCAAAAAGGAAATCTAATGTAAATATTAGGAAGATTACTTGTGTGAATTATGATAGGTATAAAATTCTAAACAAAGCAATGCAAAGAAAATTCAGAAATAGTAAATATATGTATATATATATATATATATATATATTGGGCTTCCCTGGTGGCTCAGAGGTTAAAGCGTCTGCCTCCAATGCGGGAGACCCGGGTTCGATCCCTGGGTCGGGAAGATCCCCTGGAGAAGGAAATGGTAACCCACTCCAGTATTCTTGCCTGGAGAATCCCATGGACGGAGAAGCCTGGTAGGCTACAGTCCACGGGGTCGCAAAGAGTCGGACACGACTGAGTGACTGAATGGATGGATGGAATGGAATGGATGGATATATATATATAATGAGAAAAACAAAGTTGGTTAAATATTAGGAATTATATAAATTTCATCAGCCACATTAAGTAAAAAGTGAAAAAATAAACTTTGAGACTTTGATGCCATAAAAGCATTTGATAGCATTCAAAACACATTCAGAATTGCTTAGCAAGTATGGAAAAGGGTTGCCCTGGCTTGATAAAGAGTACCCACCAGAAAACTTCAACAAACATCATACTTAATAGTAAAGTATTACAAATATACCACTGAAGTGAGCAATGAGATAAGGATGCTGTTGTCACTGACTTACCAGTGCACAAGCAGGGAATAAATAAGGATGGCATGTGGTAAAAAGAAAGACACAACATTATCATTGTGTCATTGTCATTGTATCTGCTTCAGTTCAGTTCAGTTCAGTTCAGTCGCTTAGTCGTGTCCGACTCTCTGCGACCCCATGAATCACAGCACGCCAGGCCTCCCTATCCATCATCACAAAATAATTAACAAAAATATTTTATGGAAACTGGAACATCCAGTAAGCAGCAGAGTTATAGAGACAATATAGAAAAAGTACTGTTGGTTTACTTGCTTAAGTTATGTCTCACTCTTGTGACCCCATGGACTATAGTACGCCAGCCTCCTCTATCCATAGGAGTTTCCAGGCAAGAATACTGGAGTGAGTTGCCATTTCCTTCTCCATGGGATTTTCCTGACCCAGGGATTGAACCAGGTCTCCTGAATTGCAGGCAGATTCTTTACCAACTGAGCTACTGACCCCATGAAAATAAGATAAAATATGATAGAAAAATATTTAGCTCATTATGGCAACAAAAATAAATATGAAATGACTAGAAATATTATTCTAACATATTTTCAAGCCTTATTAAACCTTGGGAAAGGCTACTCTAGAACAAACGAGGAACTCTTAAGACACACTTGAGGTGGGAGCAAAACACCCATTGTTATTCCCACCTTAAAATTACTTAATCACCGATGTTAGGCAGTAAATTGTAGTGATAAATCATGTAGACTCTGGAAACAGAATAAAACTGTCTTCAAATCCTGATTCTACAATCTACTAAGCACATTTGTTGATTTCAATCTCTGAGCCTTGATATTCTTAACGAAAAATTTTGACAATAGTATCTACCTTTGTTGGACTGTAGTTAGAATTAAGCTGTGTATACATTTCTTGGTACAGTAACCCACCATGGCTTTTCTCATGGATTCTTACATATCTTCTTAACTGGTCTGTCTATTGTGTCCCTCAGTTCCCTCTGGTCTGTACCCATGCAGAGTGATTCTGTTAAACAATCATTCAGATGATGCTATTTTTGGCTCTGAATCCTTAAATGACTTCCTAATATCAGCAGAGTAAAAGCAAAGACCTTACAGTGGCCTAAATGTCCCTTCCTTTTTTGTTTAGTCCCTTGTTACTTCTCTTCTCCTACTCCACTTCCACTTCTTTCTCAGGCACCTGGAATTTGTCATTCCCTCTGATGGGAGCACTCTGCCCCAAGTTTGCTTCCTCGCCTCCTTTGTCTCTTTCTTCAAATGTCATCCTTGGGCAGACAAACTCCCTGACCATCCTAAGACTGAAAAACAGAACAATACAAAATCGTAAACCTTCACTCTGCTCACCCTTTTTCCCATTTCTTCTTGAAATTCTTTTCCTGTTGTGTGTGTGTGTGTGTGTGCACTCAGTTGTGTCCAACTCTTTGTGACCCCATGGACAGTAGCCCTCCAGGCTCCTCTGTCCATGGAATTTTCAGGGAAAGAACACTGAAGTATGTTTCCATTTCCTTCTCCAAGGGCTCTTCCCCAGTTAGAGATCGAACCTGAGTCTCCCGAGCCTCCTGCACTGGTAGGTGGGTTCTTTACCAGCTAAGCCACCAGGGAAGCAAGCTATATTCAATAAATATTTGTTGCATGACTAGAACTACTATTATAACAGCACCACTATTAAATGGAGTTATTTATTTTACTTCCATGTGTTAATATGCTGACTTTAAAATATCAAGTCTTCATTGTACTTCATCAGACTATTTTATAGCGATTTTTTTCATTTTGTACCTGCTAGTGAATGGTAACCCACTCCAGTGTTCTTGCCTGGAGAATCCCAGGGACGGCGGAGCCTGGTGGGCTGCCATCTATGGGGTCGCACAGAGTCGGACACGACTGAAGCGACTTAGCAGCAGCAGCAGGAACAGTTCCTAGTATATGAAAATTACTATTCAATAGGGGTCCTTAATTATCCTGATCTATGTCTTTGTTAATATCCCAGGTAGATCTCTCCCATACGTTTCTTGATATCCATTTCTTTACAATCCTGTACTGTAGCAAGTTACAAATCTTAAAAAAAAAAAAAAGCTTACATTTCAAATCTCTTTCCTATGAGTTCCTTTGAGATCAAATACCAAGATTGAAAAAAACAGACTTAGTGGTACACTGAGCAAATGAGTCCATCCAATCTCAGTCAGCAGTTTGGCTCAGTAAGTAAAGGCTTCTCTTACTATAAATATGAATCAGATTCTCAACACCTATCATCAGTCAAACCTTGGGGGCACAGCTAGGATTTGGAGAAGTTCATAGGAAGTTGTGTAGGCCTGGATCCAACAGAGGAGCCTCTGTGGTGTATAAACAGTGTGAAGAGTGAATAAAAATGATGAAGAACTTTCTCAAAGTTCTGACCAAACAATCTGCCAACTTTTGAGGGGATTACAAGATCCAGGAAAAATTGGCTTTTACGTTAAAGGTTATTAGTCCTCAACAGATAATATTTTCTGGAGGAAGTCTGAACTGAAGAGGCTTCACAGAGATTAGAGGAGTTTAAACATTACACAAATGTGAACAGTCGCAGCAGAAAATGAGCCAATAAATCAGTTTCCTTAACTCTTGCTTTCACTGATTAAAACTTGAAGCCAAAGTCCTCCAGTGGCATGAGATAATCAAAGGCATTTTCTTAGAATGATGTGTAGGTGGTGATTTATAAACTGTAAAACTGCTATGTCATATGGTAAACAAAACCTGGATAACACAATTATTTCCATATATTGCTTCAGTTATAATCCTGATGGAGTATATATTTTAGTTTCTTTGCTGCTGCTGCTGCTGCTAAGTTGCTTCAGTCGTGTCCGACTCTGTGAGACCCCATGGACGGCAGCCCACTAGTCTCCTGTCCCTGGGAGTCTCCAGGCAAGAACACTGGAGTGGGTTGCCATTTCCTTCTCCAATGCATGAAAGTGAAAAGTGAAAGTGAAGTTATTCAGTTGTGTCCGACTCTTCACGACCCCATGTACTACAGCCTACCAGTCTCCTCCGTCCATGGAATTTTGGAGTGGGTTGCCATTGCCTTCTCCGTTAGTTTGCTTGAAATTGATATAAAATTTATCTAATTTATATTCATGTTTATTTTAATTGCATTTTCATACCCATTTTCTGATTAGTATATTAGAAAATAAGTATTACCTCTGGTTCTGCTGATGTTCACCATAATACTACTTAACTAGATTTACCTAAAAAAAGCTTCTGTTTGGGATCTTACTAGCTAGTAATTATACTACTTTGATTTGAATATTGGTAAAGTCACCAAAGTATTTTGAATTTCCTAGTGTCAGATGAATATAAATATATAGTTATAGGTTTTAGATATAAACATACAGGATTTAGATATAGTTGTTTGTTAATTCTTTCAACACTCAGGATTTGATCTAACCCAAAGGTAACATACTTTATCCCTCAAACTACTTACTATTTGCATCTTATGCAGGCGGTAATAGATGAGTATATGATGAGACTCTCAGACTGAGATTATATAGCTAATATGGCTTCCTGAGATTTGACAAATAAATGCCCCAGATAGAAAGCATGCACGTGAATTTATCCATAATTTGACTGCAGGGAAATACTGGAGCTGAAATCCAGGTTTTCTTCAACCACAGTATCTCAGAAAAGATTTTGGAGAGAACTAAGTTCATTGGTTTTAGTAGCAGAACAGTTTTTAATACAAACAGTAATAAAAATCTCAATGTAATAACCCAAACTTCTTTAATTGAAGTGTGGAGATGGGTGGAGAAGGCAGAGGGTAAAGATAATCCCACCACCACCATGTGCCACTCTGCTGCTCCAGACACACCTCAATTGCACCTTAGGGCTCAGTTGAGGCTGCTTTGGAAAAATGTTCTGACCTATTTAAAAATTCATTTTAAGAATTTATTTTAAATTCTTACCTAAAGGTAAGAATAAGAGGGCATGGCAGTTTAATGCCTTTATTTACTATTTATTTTTTTACTATTAATTTTTATTGCTGTAGGGTTGAATTACAATGTTGTATTAATTTCATGTGTATAGGAAGCAACCTAGATATCCATCTGCAGACGAATGGATACGAAAGCTGTTGTACATATACACAATGGAGTATTACCCAGCAATTAAAAAAAACATATTTGAATTAGTTCTAATGAGGTGGATGAAACTGGAGCCCATTATACAGAGTGAAATAAGCCAGAAAGAAAAACTCTAATACAGTATACTAATGCATATATATGGAATTTAGAAACATGGTAACGATAACCCTATATAGGAGACAACTAATCTTTGAATGTATAGGCATAAAGTTGTTTCTATTATTTATATGATTAATGCTTCTACGAATAATTCCCATTTTGAATATTGTTTATTTGCAAGATTTTTCTTGTTGATAATTGTTACCTGATGTTTCCCTTTTTAGAGAAGCTTTTCAAGGCAGCTTAGACTCTATTGAGCCTCTCAACTTTATTTTTATTTTTATTGCATTAATACCTGGTATGTATTAGGGCTTTCTTTTCTTTATGATTATTCTGCTTATCTTGCTAACTTCTTAAACTGGCTGTATACTTTTATACTCATTGCTTTTCCTTTTTATGTAAAGTCTACTACATTTAAGGCCTCAGTGGATAATGTTTTCCATATCCCGTAGATTTGAAGACTTTGTATTTTTGTTATCTTTCTTTAATGATGTTGTTTTTAAATGCCATGTGAGTGATATAAACAAATTGTAAATTTCAGTTTTCTAATTAAAAAAAAATTTCATGTGTATAGCAAAGTGAATCAGTTATATGTATAGGTACACATATGTCCTTTGACTATATGATATACATATATGATATATTACATATATATGTGTATATATATCCTAATATGTATACATATAAGCCTTTGACTGTGTTCGGTTCAGTTCAGTTCAGTCGCTCAGTTGTGTCCAACTCTTTGCAACCCCATGAATCACAGCATGCAAGGCCTCTCTGTCCATCACCAACTCCCGCAGTTCATTCAAACTCATGTCCATCGAGTCGGTGATGCCATCCAGTCACCTCATTCTCTGTCATCCCCTTCTCCTCCCACCCCCAATCCCTCCCAGCATCGGAGTCTATTCCAGTGATTCAACTCACCCCATGAGGTGGCCAAAGTACTGGAGTTTCAACTTTAGCATCAGCCCTTCCAATGAACACCCAGGATTGGATCTCCTTGCAGTCCAAGGGACTCTTAAGAGTCTTCTCCAGCACCACAGTTCAAAAGCATCAATTCTTCAGCAATCAGCTTTCGTCACAGTCCAACTTTCATATCCATACATGACCACGGGAAAAACCATAGCCTTAACTAGACAGAACTTTGTTGGCAAAGTAATGTCTCTGCTTTTTAATATACTATCTAGCTTGGTCATAACTTGCCTTCCAAGGAGTAAGTGTCTTTTAATTTCATGGCTGCAATCAGCATCCACAGTGATTTTGGAGCCCGAAAATGTAAAGTCTGACACTGTTTCCACTGTTTCCCCATCTATTTCCCATGAAGTGATGGGACCAGATGCCATGATCTTCGTTTTCTGATTGTTGAGCTTCAAGCCAACCTTTTCACTCTCCTCTTTCACTTTCATCAGAGGCTTTTTAGTTCTTCTTCACTTTCTGCCATAAGGGTGGTATCATCTGCATATCTGAAGTTATTGATAATTCTCCCGGCAATCTTGATTCCAGCTTGTGCTTCTTCCAGCCCAGCGTTCCTCATGATGTACTCTGCGTATATGTTAAATAAGCAGGGTGACAATATACAACCTTGACGTACTCCTTTCACCACAAATTGTGGAAAATTCTTCAAGAGATGGGAATACCAGAGCTTCTTACCTGCTTTCTGAGAAATCTGTATGCGGGTCAAGAAGCAACAGTTAGAACCAGACATGGAACAATGGACTGGTTGCAAATTGGGAAAGGAGTATGTCAAGGTTGTATATGGTCATCCTGTTTATTTAACTTATATGCAGAGTACATATAACTCTGGGCTGGATGAAGCACAAGCTGGAATCAAGATTGCTGGGAGAAATATCCATAACTTCAGATATGCAAATGACACCACTCATGGCAGAAAGTAAGGAGGAACTAAAGAGCCTCCTGATGAAAGTGAAAGAGGAAAGTGAAAAGTTGGCTTAAAGCTCAACATTTAAAAAACTAAGATCATGGCATCCGGTCTCATTACTTCATGGCAAATCGATGATGAAGCAATGGAAACAATAACAGAATTTATTTTCTTGGGCTCCCAAACCACTACAGACGGTGACTGCAGCCATGAAATTAAAAGATGCTTATTCCTCCAAAGAAAAGCTATGACAAGCCTAGACAGCATATTAAAAAGCAGAGATGTTACTTTGCTGATGAAAGTATGTTTACTCAAAGCTATGGTTTTTCTAGTAGTCATGTATGGATGTGAAAGTTGGATCATAAAGAAATCTGATCACCGAAGAATTGATGCTTTTGAACTGTGGTGTTGGAGAAGACTCTTGAGAGTCCCTTGGACAACAAGGAGATCCGAGCAGTCCATCCTAAAGAAAATCAGTCCTGAGTATTCATTGGAAGGACTGATGCTGAAGCTGAAACTCTAATACTTTGGCTGCCTGATATGAATAACTGACTCATTGGAAAAGCCCCTGATGCTGGGGAAGATTGAAGGTGGGAGAAGGGGACCTCAGAAGATGAGATGGTTTGAGGGCACTTCAACTCTATGGACTTGAGTTTGAGTAAGCTCTGGGAGTTGGTGATGGACAGGGAAGCCTGGGGTGCTGCAGTCCATCGGGTCATAAAGTGTTGGGCACGACTGAGTGACTGAACTGACCTGATACATATATCCATTCTTTTTCAGATTCTATTTCCATGTAGATTATTACAGAGTACTGAGTAGAGTTTCCTCTGCTATACAGTAGGTTCTTATTAGTTATCTATTTTATATATATAGTAGTGTGTATGTCTCTATGCTTGCTAAGTCATTTGCTCATATCTGACTCTTGGTGATCATATGGACTGTAGTTTGCCAAATTCCTCTGTCTGTGGAATTCTCCAGCAAGAATACTGGAGTGGGTTGCATCCAGGGGATATTCCTGGGCCAGAGATCAATCCAGCATCTCCTGTGACTCCTGCATTATAGGCGGATTCTTTACCCTTGAGCCACCAGGGAAGCCCAGTAGTGTGAATATGTCAGTTCTAATCACCCACTTCATCCCTTCTGCATCCCCTCACTTCTCTTTGGTAACCATAAGTTTCTTTTCTACATCTGTGACTCTATTTCTGTTTTGTAAATAAGCTCATTTGTAACATATTTTTTAGATTCCACTTATAAGAAATATTATATGATTCATTTCTCTGTACGGAAATGGAAAAAAAAAAAAGAGAATCTATGAAGCCAGGTGATTCCCTAGAATCACAGGGCTAATATTTAGACTGAAACATAGTCCAGTGCTTTTCTTACTACATCAATCTTTAAAAAAAAATTGCTCCCTGAAGCAAAGGCAGAACAACCTCACTAGTACTCAATAAGTGCACATTAAAGAAACTAAAATGTCATATCTTTCTCCTTAAATAGGTAATTTTAAAAGCTCTACTGCTTAAAACCTATCAGCCATTACAGATAGTTTCTCCTTGAGAAAACTCTAATACACCTTTCCAAGATCCAGTCTAACATTACCCAGTAAAACTTCCTATGATATTTATGCTCTGTTCAATATGGTGGCTACTAGCCACACGTTGAGTGCTTCTTAAGTGTGAGTGAGGAATGAAATATTTTATCAGTTTACATTTAAGTAGCTACATGTGGTTGGGGGCCACCATATCAGACAAACCAGGCCCAGTGCTTTATTTCTTCTCTAGTCTCACCTTCCACCATATCCTCACCTATCACTTATGGTTTGTCCATATTACATTTCAGTTTTATGAATTCACCTGCTCTCTCCTGGCTTCTGCACATTTTGTTAGTATCACTCCCCAGTTCTTCACTTCTCTTGTACTTGCTAATTTCTATTCACCTTTTATATTTGGTGAAGTGAAGCTTTCCTTAAGACAGTGTCTTAATTCTCTAACTCTCTTCTGCCTTAAGCCCTAAACAGCTGCCACCTAAAATTGTTTGTTGTTTAGTCACTAAGTCATGTCTGACACTTTTGTGATCCCATGGACTGTAGCCTGCTAGTCTCCTCTGTCTATAGGATTTCCCAAGCAAAAATACTGAAGGGGTTGCCATTTCCTTCTCCAGGGGATCTACTCAACCCAGAGATTGAACCTGTGTCTCCTGCATTCACAGGCAGATTTTTAACCATCGAGCCGCCAGGGAAGCTCTCCACCTAAGGTGGACAGCTTTTAATCTACTCACAGCAGCAGCAGTGCAATTATATTTTTAATATCCCTTTCCATTTGTGAGATTATGGGAAAAGCAATGTGCTAGCCACAAGCACTTGATTTGTCACATGTATTTGGAACAAATTGATATATGAATATTTAAAAGTTCATTTAAATGCATTAATTATATTTTTGAAAGTTAGGCAGAAAAAAATAGATGCTACATGTGAAACTATTATCATCTCTCAAACAGAAAGACAGATTAACTCCACATTTCGGTCCAACCATAGTATGATGAACTGATTTGATGGCACAGTGTTTTAAAATCTATTCTAATAGTCAGCAATGATGTAATGATGTACTGGACTAGAGTCAGTTAAGTGATCATGGAAAAGAAACATGTCTTTTCTAAAAGAAACATGTCTAAAAGACATGTTGAGAATTGGATTGAATAGAACTGGAAAAAACTGAATAACCAGAAACAACACAGTGTGCCTTTCATAAAAAATACAGAGAATAGTAATAACAAAGATACTACATTTGGGAGCTAAATAAAACTTGGGTTATATAAAATAAAAATGATAATAAGCTTGTAAATTCAGAGGAATATCAAAGTGTGAAATGTCTAAGTTGTACAAACAATTGGTAATACGTGAATATTGAGAGTGTATTGCAACCTTCAGGCTAAAAGTTGTAGATATTAGAGCCACATGATTGGCTGGGCTTTTAAATGGAAATAAGTGTAGGAAGAAGAAACTGAATAACTAAGTATTTAAATATATCCAAGTTAGGAGACAAAAGGAAATAGAGATGCCACGTTGACTATTTGTGTGTGCATGCTAAGTCACTTCAGTCATGTCCGACTCTTTGCAACCCTATGGACTGAAGCCCACCAGTCTCCTCTGCCTATTCAGAAGTATACAGAAATCAAAAGTTGAGAGTTTGAAGAGTTTGAAAAGTATTGACTTTCCAAGAGAACTGAATTGGAAAGGCATGGGAAACATGAAATTTGAATAGAAAAACTCTTAGGTGTGTTCTTTGAGACAACACTTATCCATATGATTGTATAGAAGCACAAAGAGGAAGTATTGCCACCCATACTTCTCAAGTGACCAGAGGACTGTGCTCCAGATATAAGACCACGAATTCAGAGATAGGGCTTACTGTACATCATTGTGATTAGGACCAGGAATTTTGCTTTTGTATCTACTTTTCTTTTTCTTTTTTAAGATATAGAAGACCAAGGTCTGCTTAAAGTTTACCACTTAAAGCTTAATATAAATAGTTTTGAAGAGGAATTCACTATTGGTTTTCCAAAACCTTGACTGTTTGATTAAGAAGGACCCATAACCTACAGGGCCTATATAAGAATTTTTTGTAATAAGTTATTCTCTTAGATTTTAAGGCATAGAATCACACAAAAACTTATGTGCAATACTTAAGTACTATCAGTTCAGTAAAAATACTTCCAATACTATGTTAGGAAGTGCTCTTCTCCCAGGGAGGAAGGGGGGAGGAGCCAAAACCTGGAGGCACATTGCCAATCTCTTTACACTTTTTATCAAGCACAACTTTGCCATTTTTAAGACGTAGCATGAATCACTGCATCTTAATCTACCTCGGGTTAAAGAAAGCAGAAAAATTCATCTGTCAATTTCCATTTTTATTCCTATTTCACAGGTTTGCTTCATAGGCTATTAACATACCCTCCCCCAAACCAAACACACATAGTTCTAGGTTGCAATCAAACATTACTATGATATCTTTACATATCATTACTATGATGTCCCTATGATATCTCAAGTCTCAGAAGCAATAAAAAAGCATCGGGGAGGAAAGATGAATGTGCCATGTGGGTGTAAGCAACATGCAGTCATGTTGGTAATGCAAAGTCAATAGTCACAGTATCTGGAATGACAGAGTGTCTAATGGCTTCGGGGAGATCATGCTAAGAGGTTCTGAGAATGCAATAAGAAAGTATCTGATACAGTTCACATGTACCAGCCACTTTATTCTGTCATCTCTGGCCTTAGCACTCAAGGGTGGCTTACATACAGTCCCTAATTTGAGTTGTACTTTTGTGATGGACTAATTATAGACAGTGAGAGTACAAGTGTGTGAACACTGATATTTTTAGATAAATACACATTCTGGGATAGTTTGAGTAGGAACAGTGATCTGATTTACTTAATAACTCTAGTATTAATAAATTATGGTGATTTTTATACTAGCTTTATTTTTGTAGAGTTTGACCCTTGAAATCCTATACTCCTAGATAAATCTTTTTATATTTGTTTGGTAAAAATGTACTTCATCCACCTGATTTGGCCTTTTGCCTTTTTGACCCAACAAAATTTCATGAATCCCCCAGGCTCAATTCAAAAGTCACCTTTTTTCTAAAGATGATGTTGTATATTGAATTGTACTCAAGTTTAAGATCTGAAGTCCCTTTTTAAAGTAAAAATTGAAGACAGTCAAAATTACCCACGAATATTAAATATTAAATCACCCGCTAGGAACAGTATTCAAAACACATACCTATAAGTATGTATGTATATATGTATATGTGTATATGTATGTGTAAATATATGTGTACACATATGTATGTATATATATGTGTGTTTATATAGGTATATACATGACTTCCCTGGTGGCTCAGATGGTGAAGAATCTGCCTGCAATACGGGAAATCTGGGTTTGGTCTCCAGATTGGGAAGATCCCTGGAGAAGGGAATGGCTCTCACTCCAGTATTCTTGCCTGGAGAATATCGTGGACAGGGGAGCCTGGTAGTCTCCTACCAGACAGTCCATGGGGTCACAAAGAGACAGATATGACTAAGCAACTAAGCACACACACATGCAGGCTGTCAGGATGAGATAGCTGGATAGCATCTTCGGTGCAATGAACTTGGGAACTTGGGTAAACTCCGGGAGATGGTGAGGGACAGGGAAGCCTGGCGTGCTACAGTCCATGGAGTTGCAAAGAGTTGGACATGGCTGGGTGACTCAACAACAACAAAATATATATATATATATATATACACACATATAGTATATATATATAATACTATATATATAGTGTATATATATATATAGTTTGTCTATACAAACAGAAGTTCAGACTTAAATTGAAGAAAGTAGGGAAAACCACTAGACCATTCAGATATGACCTCAATCAAATCCCTTATGATTATACAGTGGAAGTGAGAAATAGATTTAAGGGACTAGATCTGATTGATAGAGTGCCTGATGAACTCTGGACGGAGGTTCGTGACATTGTACAGGAGACAGGGACCAAGACCATCCCCATGGAAAAGAAATGCAAAAGAGCGAAATGGCTGTCTGAGGAGGCCTTACAAATAGCTGTGAAAAGAAGAGAGGCGAAAAGCAAAGGAGAAAAGGAAAGATACAAGCATCTAAATGCAGAGTTCCAAAGAATAGCAAGGAGAGATAAGAAAGCCTTCCTCAGTGATCAATGCAAAGAAATAGAGGAAAACAACAGAATAGGAAAAACAAGAGAGCTCTTCAAGAAAATTAGAGATTCCAAGGGAACATTTCATGCAAAGATGGGCTCGATAAAGGACAGAAATGGTATGGACCTAACAGAAGCAGAAGATATTAAAAAGAGGTGGCAGGAATACACAGAAGAACTGTACAAAAAAGATCTTCACGACCAAGATAGTCACGATAACGTGATCACTGACCTAGAGCCAGACATCTTGGAATGTGAAGTCAAGTGGGCCTTAGAAAGCATCACTACGAACAAAGCTAGTGGAGGTGATGGAATTCCAGTTGAGCTATTTCAAGTCTTGAAAGATGATGCTGTGAAAGTGCTGCACTCAATATGCCAGCAGATTTGGAAAACTCAGCAGTGGCCACAGGACTGGAAGAGGTCAGTCTTCATTCCAATCCCAAAGAAAGGCAATGCCAAAGAATGCTCAAACTACCGCACAATTGCACTCATCTCACACGCTAGTAAAGTCATGCTCAAAATTCTCCAAGCCAGGCTTCAGCAGTATATAAACCGTGAACTCCCAGATGTTCAAGCAGGTTTTAGAAAAGGCAGAGGCACCAGAGATCAAATTGCCAACATCCGCTGGATCATGGAGAAAGCAAGAGAGTTTCAGAAAAACATCTATTTCTGCTTCATTGACTATGCCAAAGCCTTTGACTGTGTGGATCACAATAAACTGTGGAACATTCTTCAAGAGATGGGAATCCCAGACCACCTGACCTGCCTCTTGAGAAACCTGTATGCAGGTCAGGAAGCAACTGTTAGAACTGGACATGGAACAACAGACTGGTTCCAAATAGGAAAAGGTGTACGTCAAGGTTGTATATTGTCACCTTGCTTATTTAACTTATATGCAGAGTACATCATGAGGAACGCTGGGCTGGAAGAAGCACAAGCTGGAATCAAGATTGCTGGGAGAAATATCAATAACCTCAGATATGCAGATGACACTACCCTTATGGCAGAAAGTGAAGAGGAACTCAAAAGCCTCTTGATGAAAGTGAAAGAGGAGAGTGAAAAGGTTGGCTTGAAGCTCAACATTCAGAAAACAAAGATCATGGCATCTGGTCCCATCACTTCATGGGAAATAGATGGAAAAACAGTGGAAACAGTGTCAGACTTCGTTTTTTTGGGCTCCAAAATCACTGCAGATGCTGATTGCAGCCATGAAATTAAAAGACGCTTGCTCCTTGGAAGGAAAGTTATGACCAACCTTGATAGTATATTAAAAAGCAGAGACATTACTTTGCCAACCAAGGTCCGTCTAGTCAAGGCTATGGTTTTTCCCGTGGTCATGTATGGATGTGAGAGTTGGACTGTGAAGAAGGCTGATCGCCGAAGAATCGATGCTTTTGAACTGTGGTGTTGGAGAAGACTCTTGAGAGTCCCTTATACTGCAAGGAGATCCAACCAGTCCATTCTAGAGGAGATCAATCCTGGATGTTCATTGGAGGGACTGATGCTAAAGCTGAAACTGCAATACTTTGGCCACCTCATGCGACGAGTTGACTCACTGGAAAAGACTCTGATGCTGGGAAAGGTTGGGGGCGGGAGGAGAAGGGGATGACGGAGAATGAGATGGCTGGATGGCATCACCGACTCGATGGACATGAGTTTGAGTGAACTCCGGGAGTTGGTGATGGACAGGGAGGCCTGGCGTGCTGTGATTCATGGGGTCGTGGAGAGTCGGACACGACTGAGCGACTGAACTGAACTGAATACAAACCAATATAAATTCAGTAAGTCTTGGTATTGGGTAGTCAGTTTTCTCTGTGTGGCTCCATGTCTCAAGAAAGCCTTATAATCAGTCACATATTTCTTCTATCATTTTTGCTGTTTAGTTTCAGTTTTACTTGTGTCCATTGTTTATTTAATAGAATTATATTAAGTGTGTGACTCAACTCCATTGATCCAGATCTGCTCAGAAAGATTGGCCATCTCTTCTCTGTGCTTTTCTTTCACTGGCTTTATGCCATTGGCAGGCACTTTATCTTATTTGTCATTTCTATTTGAGGACATGCAACAGTGAGGCATTCCCTACAGCTCCCATTTGGATATAATGTTGTCTTCTTAGTCACAAAGGTTAGAATTAAAATGAGGAAAGACTTAAATAGAACATAATAGATAAGTATCATGAATAATAACATTAAAAAATTGCAACAGCTCTAGGTTTCTTGTAATTTGCTTAGTAAAAATCCATTCCCTCGATTTGATCTTTCAGGTGAAGACGATTTGTTCCTGGATCACAAAGCTGAGAACTGAAGCTAACAGCAGTCATGGTTCTAGGGGAACCCTGCTTGGTAAATCCTTACTTGACATACCAGTTATCCCCCGGAAAAGCTTCTCTGCTACTTTTCTCTACAGCTGTAATAGCACTGTAGTTAGTTTTCTCCAGAGCCATCCCCTCTACTAGAAGGTAAGAGAAAACAGGGCTTCTTTTGTCTGTGTATCCCTATTGTCCAACACTGTTTAGTTGATAATGGTTTTCAAAAATGCTTGATGATAATAACCAAAAATTTTAAAGTTTAGCTTTCTTCCACATAAAATCTTGTCAACTCTCTCAAAATAGATTAGATTAGATTAAATTTTATTAACTGACAATGAGGATAATTTGTACTTACTCTGCATTTGTAATTGTTATGTTATAAAACAGAGTAATGATGAATTTAAACTTCATTCCTAATAAGAATGTTTTTATTTATCATTAAAAAAGATGTGCTGCTTAGATGATTCATAATATTGTTTATGTCCATACTAAGCTCGAAGAGATAATTAAATCCCATAGAGTGCTCACCCAGAGCATTGATAAATGTTTATTAATTAATATGGATGTGCTGAAGATAACAAAAGACACTATATAGTGGGCAATTTAAAATTAGTTGGTGTCTAGCTCTAGAGATGAATTTTTCCCATTGCATTGCTCCATAGACTGAATATAGCTTCAGTTGAATAATGAAATCCAGGACTCTCTTAAGCAAAATTCTCTTAATGCGATCTTGAAAGAAAACATTGTTGAACAACAAGTTTCATCACAAACTCCGCACTGAATATATATATATTTAACAACCTTAAGAAACCATTGGCTTGATAATAGCTACTCCTTGGACATCAGAATTTAATTAGGCAATCTAGTATTGGACAGGAGATAAAGTAAATGGATAGTTAGCAACCTTAGATCATATGGCATGAAATAAATCATAATACAAGACTTCTTCCATTTACTATCTTCTACAGTGCGATACTAAATTGGTTTGAGATAAATGGTTTCTATCATATGCCTCTGTTCAGGATAAAAACCAGAAAATGATACTATTAATATCCTGAAGTTGCCTCATTATTCAGGAAGATTAGAATAAAGAACTGAGATAACAAGTCTGTAGATTGTTTTCCTAGCATATTAAAGGCCTTTGCTAATGAGTACTAAGTTTAGGATCATATATATTAAAAAAGGTGAACATAATAGTGGTGTAAAGTGATTAGAAATATATTTCAATGATAATTTAAGATTTCTTACATACTTCTGAAAGTTTTCCTCTTGCAAGTTCATGAAGTAATGAATTTGGTGTTGTAAACTGATTTAATATATTAAGATATATAAGAAATCTTCAATAATAGTTTTAATTCAGTCATTTATATTTATATGTATTATGAAGTAAATTATACATATGATAAATTACACACATGATTTTTCATGATTCTAGGCAATTATTTTAGAAAGAGTAATTAAATTACCTTTGAAATTGTTATAATGTGTCTGATAAATGCTTTATAAAATTTAGAGCAACCCTAAAATAAGTAATCGAATGGGTGATGATAATAGTTTTGTTTGGGATCATGTAAGCTAAAGAGGTCATTTTCCTTCCTGTAGGCAGAACTCCAGGTTAATATCCTTTTAGAGATATGAGTTTCCCTAACGTTGACGTAACAAATTGATATTGGAAACCAATTAAGACTGAATCCCACCCTGTTTGAAGTATCATGTTTAAGAGTTATTCATCTTCCTAATTCTCCTGCCCTGGCAGAGTGACCTAGAGTGTCTATGTAAGAGTCGATTTTCCAATGTGATATGATGTTAGTTTTTTAGCAGAGAAAGAACAAATTTATTTCAAGTTCATAGATGGCAGAAAAATTTAACAATTAATAAATGCAGTAAAAAAATTGTGAATAAATTAATACAAATAACGTATTTTGCCAGAAAGATCTTGATAAACTTTGAAAATCATATAATCATACTCTATTTTTAAATTTATCAGAACGGTCTATTTTTGCTAATTTTATTTTTTGTTACTTGAAGGTATTTATTTGCTTAGCATGCTACAGGTAACAGATGCTGAAAGTGCTAAAAATACTAATGTTATTTTCAAAGAAAACAAATGCAAAGTGTTTTTAAAAGCTATTTTGGTACTCTGTTTGAAACACAGGGTGGTTGGCTGTGGTCAAAATGGAGGGGGTTCCTGAGGGAAAAATGAGTTATTTGTGTGAGAGGAGTGATGATATTGTATTTCCAAATGTACTGAAGATCTTTATATCAAAACGTATAATCCAGGCAGGTAAATGAAGCTATGTAGCCTCACAGATTATGATAATTCTGATTTTCAACGTGACTGACTACCAACAAACTTATTTCGCCTCTACAAGAATTTGTGTTGTTAAAATTATAATTAATTAAAAAAATTATTGCAGTATAATTGGTTTACAATGTTGTGTTCATTTTTGTTGTACGGCAAAGTGACTCAGCTATATATATGTGTGTATATACACACACACATATATTCTCTTTTTTATTGGAGTATAATTGCTTTACAATGTTGTAATAGTCTCTGCTGTACAATGAAGTGAATCAGCTGTGTACATAGATCTCCTCCCTCTTGAATCTCCTTCCTATCCCCCAATATATTCTTTTCCATTACGGTTTATCATAGGATACTGAATACAGTTCCCTGTACTCTAGAGCAGGATCTTCTTGTTTACCCCTCCTAGTTTTCATCTGCTAATCCCAAACTCCCAATCCTTCGCTTCCCCACCCACCTCCCCCTGGCAACCACAAATCTGTTCTCTATGTCTGTGAGTCTGTTTCCATTTCTTTTTTTTTTTTTGAACAGAGGAAAATTTATGCGTCGAACCTGGACTGGTCACTTATGATAATATACATGCTACAATTCCATTCTCCCCAATCATTCCACCTTCACCCTCTCCCACAGAGTCCCAAAGACTGTTCTAAATGCCTATGTCTCTTTTGCAGTCTCTTATACAGGGTTCAGGTTACCATTTTTCTAAATTCCATATATATGCGTTAATATACGGTATTGATGTTCTTCTTTCTGGCTTACTTCACTCTGTATAATTGGCTCCAATTTCATCCACCTCATTAAAACTGATTCAAATGCATTCTTTTTGATGGCTGAGAAATACTCCATTGTGTATATGTACCAAAGCTTTCTTATCCATTCATCTGCAGATGGACATCTAGGTTGCTTCCATGTCCTCCCCCTGGCAACCACAAATCTGTTCTCTATGTCTGTGAGTCTGTTTCCATTTCATAGACACGTTCATTTGTGTTGTATTTTAGGTATCACATGTAAGTGATGTCATATGGGATATGTCTTTGTCTTTCTGACTTACTTTGCTTATAAAACCATGACTCTAACAGCAACAGCAATAACAAACCCTAACCTACAACCCACAAATCAAAAACAAAATAAAATAAATATCACCCACAAAGAAAGTCAACCTACCGCACAACAAATGCCCTGGTAATGCTGCTAACTCAAAGCAAATAGTAATTATGAGGGCGGGCATGGAAACCAGCAGACAGAGTTACATCTGATCACAAATCAGGCCTTTCCTTTATGCTTTCTGCCACAGTCAGGGCCATAATCATAGTGCCCCATTTAGATGCCACGTCTGGGTCAAAAGACATATTCAGAGATCCAAATAAGCACTCCGAGTAGGAGCAAGCTATTGACCTATGAACATCTTTATTTGCTTGTTGATTTATATTCAATATACAATTTCGATTTTAGGTAGAAGATACATAGTTGTAGTTCTAGAATAATTTTGTAGCAGGAGTATGGTCTACCATTGACTTTATTCCAATTACTCCAATTTGGTATATTCCTGAAACTTTTGAAAATGGCACATGAGAAACATGTGGTCAGAGTGAAAAGTAGCAGGTGAGGTTCAGAAACAGAAAAGTCTCCTTTAGGCTGAAGTCTATCACACCTATGCTTTTCTCATAAAGAGCAAGAAGTAGAGCATCTCTAAGAACCTGGAACACTTGAAGACTCAGTGACTCTACACATTTTTATATGCATCTCAGATTTCAGACCTTTAAATATAGCAAAAAATTTCCATCTTTGGTATGAATATCCTAGAAACTAAGGATCACTGGGCATATCCTAGGGCTTAGTCTCTTAAGTTTTAAGAATTAGCTCTTGTATAATTCTATACACTGATCCAGTTTAATAACAGAGAAAGAGATACAGGGCACTGTGGTTAATTGTAGAAAATGACTGTCAATGACTGTTTTCGGAGGTCTGGGAAGCCATCTGAAAGATCAAACAGTACACAAAACTAGGTACAGTGTGTTGTAATTAAGCATAACAGCTAATGGCCCTCAAACAAAACTCTGCTGGAATACACAGTGATTAGAGGCACCTGCAGGTTAATAATTAGAAGCATCTGAGCACAGAAGCAATTAATATAGGGAAACTCTCCCAGGAGGAAAGGCTGAGCAATAAACAAAATAAGCTTCTTTCCAAATCCCCATTAAAAAAAGAAGTCTGTATTAATAAAAAGTTACCAAGCCCAAACTTTTAGGATGCATGAAAATACTTAATATTTAGTTTGTTCTGCATCTTTTAAATTCACTGTACTCATAGACGTTTCATTCAATGTAATCAGGGATGATTGTTTTCCTTCATTTACCAAGTGAGTACCAAACAACTGGAAGCTCTTCAGAATCAGGTATAATAACCAGTAGTGATGATTTGCTAGGCAAAACAAAGACCACCGACATTGAGTTTATGTCTAAATTTTGAGAATTTTTTAAATGAAAGCTTCCAAAAACCTATTTTTTTTTCAAATTACCAGCCATACTAACATGTTGAGTAAACTATAAGCGAAAATGTTCTAATTTTTAGTGTGAAACTGCTTCCATTTTCATATAGAAACATTTAATAATTTCAGTACTGCAAGATTTTCTATATCCAATAAGTACTTTTGGTACGCATGAAAATATGTTCAGTTGGCATCCATTCTTCTACTTAGTGCTGATCATCTTTTAATCTTTATTGTGTGTATGTATAGGCATTTCACATTTCCAAATTATGTTCATTATAGCTATCTTAAATGCATAATGTTCAATTAGATCCCACTGTTCATTTTCTGTTCCAAGCTGATTGCAAAAGTAGATGTTTTGAGAGTATGTAGCAAAGGCTCGCCTGGTGGGCTGCCGTCTGTGGGGTCACACAGAGTCGGACATGACTGAAGTGACTTAGCAGCAGCAGCAGCAGCAGCAAAGGCTAATGTATTCCTAAGCAAAATGGAAAAATGATAAACCAGGGAAAAGAGGGACATTAAAGGACATTAAAGGACTGTGCTGGCCATGTGACCTAATCATTAAAAAACACTTCCAGGGGAAAAAATCTCAAACATTACAGATATACAGATTCATGAATTATGTATAGTCATAAAGGCCCCTGGAAAACATGTTAAATTCAAGCCTTAAATCATTACTTTGAGAACTACTTATATTATTTTTCTTTGTCTTATAATGAATAATTTGCATCAGAATCCCAATACATTTATATCCTACAGCAAAATTTACTTGGTCAAATATGAAAGGTATCATATCCCATTTTTAAATTGTTTTTGCTTTCACCTTTTTACTGGTGTTATCCTTTGTTCATGGGGCAGATGTTGAACAGTTTAGAACACAATGGTTCAGACTTCTGTTAATTACAATCTTAGCCAAGTAGGAAAAAACACTGTAGTCAGTAAAGGTGCTATAAAATATTAGCTTCATTATTAGTATCATAGAATCATCTTATTAAGCGACAGCTTCAGAACATCTCTCCTCAAATACAATCCATATCAGGCTTGTTCTGTTACCACAGCTCTGGCTTCTGGAATGTGTTCATCAGCCTTTAACTTCTAGATCTGAAATGACTTCAGAGACCTTTAAAGATGTATTCTGTTCGCTGGGTTTACTCTATTGCTACATCCTTTATTGTTGTTTAAATTTGATTTTTTTATACTCTTCTCATTTCTTTCAAGGAAAATATTAAACTTACTGGGATTGTTTAGATTTTCTCCACTGTCATCTATTCTCTAGCACTTTCATGATTCCAGGCACTCACTTGGGAACTGGTTAAAATGCAGATTATTAGAGTTCTACCCCAGAGCTATTAAATCAGAAGTTTCACTTTAGATTTTAGGTGATCCAACTGCAAGGAGATCCAACCAGTCCATTCTAAAGGAGATCAATCCTGGGTGCTCGTTGGAAGGACTGATGCTAAAGCTGAAGCTCCAATACTTTGGCCACCTCATGCAGCGAGTTGACTCACTGGAAAAGACTGATGCTGGGAAGGATTGGGGGTGGGAGGAGAAGGGGATGACAGAGAATGAGATGGCTGGATGGTATCACCGACTAGATGGACATGAGTTTGAGGGAACTCTGGGAGTTGGTGATGGACAGGGAGGCCTGGCGTGCTGTGATTCATGGGGTAGCAAAGAGTTGGACACGAGTGAGCGACTGAACTGAACTGAAACACACATTAAACTTTTAGAAGCATTGTCGAAGTCACCAGACAGACACAGATATACACGTCAAAAATACAGTGGATTTGGTTTCATACCACATTTATAAAGTGAGTATCAGAATAGATAAAGTGATATGAATTTTTTTATTTCATAGTGCATATAGAAATTGTTTACCCTACATTGTAGTCTATCATGTGCAATAGACTTATGTCGGAAAAAGTATATGCCTTAATTATAAAGTCCTTTGTTGCTAAAACATGCTAATAATCATCTGAGCCTTCAGTGAGTCAATCTTTTTGCTTGTGGAAAGTTTTGCCCATTTTGATGGCTGTTGACTGATCAGGTCGGGGTTGCTGAAGATTGAGGTGGCTGTGATAGTTTCTTAAAATAAGACAGTAATGAAGTTTGCTGCATAGAATGGCTTCCTTTCATGAATAATTTTCCTGGGGCATACAATGCTATTTGATAGCATTTTATCTCCGGTAGATCTTCTTTCAAAATTGGAGTCAATGTTCTCAAACTCCGTTGCTGCTTTATAAACTAAGATTATGTAATGTTCTAAATACTTTGTTGTCATTTCAGCAATCTTTACATCATCTTTACCAGGATTAGATTCCAGCTCAAGCAACCACTCTCTTTTCTTATACCTAAAAGCAACTCATTTATTGAAGATTCAAAACAAGATTGCAGCACGTGTCACATCTTCAAAATACTGCTAAATCTAGTTCTCTTATTTCCACCACATCTGCAGTTATTTTCTCCTCTAAAATCTTGACTGCTCCAAGTCATCTGTGACGGTTAGAATCAACTTCTTAAAAACTCCTGTTGATGTTGACCTTTGGATCACTTCCCATGTATCCTGAATGTTTTTAATGGTGTCTAGAATGGTGAATCCTTTTCAGAAGGTTTTCAATTGTTTTGCCCAGATCCATCAGCGGGTGAATATCTATGGTAGCTGTAGTCTTATATATAAGGCTTAATAAGACTTGAAAAATCAAAATTATTCCTTGATCCATGGGCTGAAGAATGGATGTTGTGTTAATAGGCATGAAAAAAACTTGAATTTTGTTGTACATTTCCATCAGAACTCTGAGGTGATCAGGTGCCTTGTCAATGAGCACTCGTATTTTGAAAGGTATATTTTTCTTCTGAGTGATACATCCCAACAGTGGGCTTAAAATATTCAGTAAACCATGTTGTAAACAGATGTGCTGTCATCCAGCCTTTGTTGTTCCATTTATAGAGCACTGGCAGAAGAGATTTAGCATAATTCTTAAGAGCTCTAGAATTTCTGAAATGATAAGTGAGCATGGCTTCAACTTCAGGTCACCAGCTGCATTAGCCCCTAACAGGGGAGTCAGCCTGTCCTTTGAAGCCTGGAGGCTAGGCACTGACTTCTCCTTTTTAGCAATGAAAGTCCTAGATGACATATACTTCCAATATAAAACTGTTTCATCTACACTGAAAATCTGTTGTTCAGTGCAACTACTACCTTCATTAAGTATCTTTGCTAGAACTAGGTAACTTGCTGCAGCTTCTACATCAGCAGTTGCTGTTTCACCTTGCATGTTTAAGTTATGGTGATGGCTTCTTTCCTTACACCTCACGAACCAACCTCTGTTATCTTTAAACTTTTCTTCTGCTCCTTCTTACCTCTCTCACCCTTCATAAAATTGAAAAGAGTTAGGATCTTTCTCTGGATTAGGCTTTGGTTGAAGGAAATGTTTGACTGGTTTGATCTTTTATCCGACCACTAAAATTTTCTCCGAATTATCAGTAAATTTGTTTCATTTGCTTATTATCCCTGTGTTCAACAGAGTAGGACTTAAAATTTTCAAGAATTTTTCCTTTACATTCACAGCTTGGGGGATAAGCTTTCAGCCTATTCTGGTTTTCAATGCTGAAGTTAATCATTTTTAGCTTTTGATTTAAAGTGTTAGACGGTGACTCTTCCTTTCACTTGAACACTTAGAGGTCATTGTAGGATTATTAATTGGCCTAATTTCAATATTATATCTAAGGAAATAGGGACGACTGAGAAGAGCTGTAGAACCAGGGGAACAGCTGGTAGGCAGAGCAGTCAAAACACAAACCTTTATTGCTTAAATTCACAATCTTATACAAGCACGATTTGCAGTGCTCAAAAACAATTATGATAGAAAATTAAAGATTACTGATGACAGATTAACAGCAAATATAATAACATGAAAAATCTGAAATACTGTAAGAATTGCTGAAATGTGAGACAGAGACACAAAATGAGGAGATGCTGCGTGAAAAATGGTGCTGATAGACTTACTGGATACAGCGTTGCCAAAGATCTTCAATTTATGAGAAACAATATCTGGGAAGCACAGTGAAATGAGGTGTGCCCGTCCTGGTTTAAAAATGAACACACGGTTTGTTTCCTCTCTTCTGCACATTTCCCTTGACTTCCCCTTCGGTATAAAACAGTCAGTTCAAACTGGCTATGGAAATTCAATGGCACAATAGGAGTTTACATAAAAGTAGAACCAGAGGGATCACCTGATGATGGATCTTTTGCTGAATAAATCTTGTGGCTTGGTTCAATTTAAATTTAAAAATTTAAAATAAATCAGCTTTATATTTAAGAATATTTTCAGTTTTCCCCTCTTACATTTTTGTTATTCGAGCTGAATATCTTAATTCTTTAAAAAATTTTTG
This sequence comes from Moschus berezovskii, assembly GCF_049115385.1. Taxonomy (NCBI): domain Eukaryota; kingdom Metazoa; phylum Chordata; class Mammalia; order Artiodactyla; family Moschidae; genus Moschus; species Moschus berezovskii. The sequence goes on along the minus strand of NC_142460.1, from coordinate 43,281,609 downwards.
AAACCATAACCATATTTCTTTTTCAGTCTTATTACTATAGTATCTGTGGGTATCTGAATAAGCACAGAATGCTTATGTGCAGGATGAAGTCCTAAACCCCTTCCCCAATTATGAGAGATTTCTTCTCCCCACTGAATAAGTGATAAAAAATAGAGGTGGTTGGCAAAATTTTACTTGGCAATCTTGGTTTACAATTTTTAATATTTATCTTAGCTCATATTTTGTTATTTGGTGTTACATTCCAGCAACGTTTTAAATGTTATTGAACATAAAACAAAGATCAGATCATATTTCTTTTATTTTACATTTATTTCCGTAGGAAATATTCTAAAAGGTCCTAAATCTTTTCCATTTTAAGCCAATAATATAACATCAGAATTAATGAATAAATTTTAATGACATTTTGCATTGTCTTTGCTTTTCTTTCAAACAGCCATTGATAAAGTAGTGATAATAAATAAATAAATCTCCTTTGTGTCAATTTTTATCTTATTTTCTTTAGGAGCAGTTGGTTAAGTGGCTCAGTGGTAAAGAATTTGCATGCCAACGAAGGAAACATGAATCACTAGGTCATGAAGATCTCCTGCATAAGAAAATGGCAACCCACTCCAGTATTCTTGCCTGGGGAATCCCATGGATAGAAGAGCCTAGCGGTCCACAGGGTTGCAAAGAGTCAGACACAACTGGAGTGACTGAGCACACAGACTTGAAAAGTTTCTTTCACTTAATTCTGTATCCGTCTCCTATAAATTTTCTTGAATTCTCCCCAAATAAGGGAATGTATATAGTGTTCCATGAAAAAGTTGGCTTAAAGCTCAACATTCAGAAAACTAAGATCATGGCATCTGGTCCCATCACTTCATGGGAAATGGAGAGACAGTGGAAACAGTGTCAGATTTTATTTTCTTGGGCTCCAAAATCACTGCAGATGGTGATTGCAGCCATGAAATTAAAAGACGCTTACTCCTTGGAAGGAAAGTTATGGCCAACCTAGATAGCATATTAAAAAGCAGAGAAAATACTTTGCCAACAAGTGTCTGTCTAGTCAAGGCTATGGTTTTTCCCATGGTCATGTATGGATGTGAGAGTTGGACTGTGAAGAAAGCTGAGCGCGAAAGAATTAATGCTTTTGAACTGTGGTGCTGGAGAAGACTCTTAAGAGTTCCTTGGACTGCAAGGAGATCCAAGCAGTCCATCCTAAAGGAGATCAATCCTGGATGTTCATTGGAAGGACTGATGCTAAAGCTGAAGCTCCAATACTTTGGCCACCTCACGCGAAGAGTTGACTCACTGGTAAAGACCCTGATGCTGGGAGGGATTGGGGGCAGGAGGAGAAGGGGATGACAGAGGATGAGATGGCTGGATGGCATCACTAACTTGATGCACTTGAGTTTGAGTGAACTCCGGGAGTTAGTGATGGACAGGGAGGCCTGGCGTGCTGCGTTTCATGGGGTCACAAAGAGTTGGACATGACTGAGTGACTGAACTGAACTGAACTGATGAATCATAATGGTGGAGTGCTCTGAACTGAATTGAGTCACTAAAGAACCTGCCTGCAAATATTGGAGACCACCTGCAATGCAGGAGACAAGGGCTTGTTCCCTGGGTGGGAAAAATCCTCTGGAGAAGGAAATGGCAACCCACTCCAGTATCCTTGCCTAGAAAATCCTATGGACAGAGGAGCCTGGTGGGCTACAGCCCTTGCGGTCACAGAAATCGGACTGGACTTAATGACTAAACTACCACCACAAACTACATATATTAAAACTCTCATCTCCAGTGTGACTGTCTTTGGAGACTGAACTTTAGGGAGGTAATAAAGGTGAAGTAACATAATGAGTGTGAGATTCTAAGCTGCCAGGATCGGTGGCCTTCTAAAAAGAGAAAGATAAAGACATTTCTCTGTCTACTGACATACAGGAAGGAAAGGGTATGTGAAATCATTAAAAAGGTTTTCAAGTAGGAAGGGAGTTCTCACAAGAATCCACCCATGCTGTACTCTGATCTTGGACTTTCAGCCTCTAGAAGTGTAAGAAAATAAATTTCTGTTGTTTAAGTTACCCAGTTTATGGTATTTTGATATGTCAGTGATAGGGTTCAGGGCAGGCCACCCCAAAATGTACCACTTTGACATATTGATTATTTTGAATTAAAGTTACTTGAGAAATGGCTAGTGCAAGAAGAACATGCTGACCCTTCTTTGTCCTCCTGAAAGCAGGAAATAAATTTCTCATCTGAAGGTGTCCTCCCCATGCCAGGAGGATGGGAGGCATTTTATTGCCAGAGATAGGGTATTCAAGGCCATATAAACAACCTTTATTACTTTACTATCCCAAGCAAAAAACCCTTTGTTTTGTCGAATCTTTGAAAAAATTGTTTGTCTAAAAAGCATAAAAGCTACCTGCTCTGGTCACTTCTTTGACTCTCATATCTTTGGTGTTCCAGTATGTACAAAATTAAATTGGACAGTTTTCTCCTGTTGATCGGTTTTATGTCAATGTAATTATTAGATCAGAAAAGAAGAGAGGTAAAGACCTAAAAGGCTACAGGAAATTTTCTTCTCCCTATAGGAGTTTGAGCACACTAAGTCAGATTTTGGTTTTGAGAAAGGAGGTGCCACTGTAACAAAAATCTGAAAATATGGAAGCAGCTTTAGAACTGGGCAATGGGTACAGAATTGATGGATTTTGAGGTTCAAGCTAGAAGTATATACATAAAGGATAATTCTGATAAGATCTCAGACTGAAATGAGAATGCATGCATGCTCAGTCGTGTCCCATGTGATCCCATGGTCTGTAGCCCATCGGATGCCCCTGTGCATGGGATTTTCCAGGCCAGAATACTGGAGTGGGTTGCCATTTCCTTCTCCATGGGATCTTCCTGATCCAGGGGTTGAATCCACATCTCTGGCTTCTCTAGCATTGCCAGGCAGATTCTTTACCACTGTGCCACCTGGGAAGCCAAGGAATGAGAAACATTGGAAACTGGAGGAAAGGTAACCCATGTTATAAAGCAACAAAGAACTTCACTGAACTGTGTTGTATTATTGTGAAAGGTAGCATTTCAAGATAGGAAACTGAATATTTAACTGAGGAGATTTTTCAGCAAGATATTGAAGCAGGAGCTTGGTTCCTGATAGTTGCTTATGGTGAAATATGAAAGGAGAGAAGTGAATTGAAAAGTAATCATTAAGCAGAAAGGAACTGGAACTTGAAGATTTGGAAAATACTTAGTTGACCCATATCACCAAAAAGAACTAGAAAGCATGTTGTGAAGAAGCCAACAAGGATATGGCTGGAGGAGTGCTTGAAAAAAGCTTATAAGATTATACTTGATAAAGTTTGAAATAGATAGGACAAAATGAAGGATGATTGTTGGAATGTTTGAAAGGACAAAACAACAGACCTATTTGGCTGTGAAAGTACTCTATTCATAAGTATGAGGGGGAAATGACCTGGAAGGTGATTCAAAGATCATGAAGGCATCTCCTTGGTTTCAATAGGCCAGAACTACTGGCCTCTGCCTTAGGGCATGGACCCCACCATAGCAGAGCTGTAGGAATGAGACTCAAACCTAGAATGGCGTGTGTGTGTGTGTGTGTGTGTGTGTGTGATGCTGCAGCCATAGTGGGCCTGGAGGGCAAAGTGTGTAGCCAAAGATTATTCCTGAGCCTAAAGATCTAACGGAAATCACCTTGCTAGTTCTTGGACCTACTTGAGACTTGCCACTTCTTTCTTCCTTCTGATTTAACCCTTTTGACTGGAATTATCAAATCTATACCTTTCCCATCATTGTGTTGGGAGGTAATCACATGTGTGGTTTCACTGGTTTACAGCTGGAGAGAAATTTTGTCTCAGAATAAATCCTACCTCTAGTCTCACTCGTATCTGACTTAGATATTTTGGTGAGACTTCCGATTTTAGAGTTGATGCTGAAATGAGTTAATATTTGTGGAGTGTTAGGTTAATGTGTTTTCGGTGTGAGAAGGACATTAATTTGGGGGGTTTGGGGTTGAACCCTATGGACTGAATTCACATTCAAAATCCATGTTGAAGCCCTAGCCTGCAATGTGACTGACTTTGGACAGAGGGCTTTAAAGAGGTAATTAAGGTGAAATGAGGTCATAAGGGTAAGGTCTTAATCCAATAGGATTTGTGGCCATTTAAGGAGAGGAAGAGAGAGATCATGCTCAGCTCATGTGTACACATTAAGGAAAGGCCATATAAGCACAGGGAAAGATGGCCATCTGCAAGCCAGCCAGAGAGTTTTCCCCAGAAACTGACTATGTTGAAACTCTGATCTCAGATTCTCAGCCTTCATAACTATGATGAAATATATTTTTATTCTTTAATCCACACCATCTATGGAATTTTGTTATGGCAGCTGAAGCTAAGACATCAGATATTTATAGAATATCTATTGTTATGTCCTAATACTTTTGAAGATACAGAGTAGAGAAGAGTGCTTAAACAAAAACAAAAACAAAATCTGTCTCATAAGTTACTTCAGATGAGTCAAAAGGTTCTAGGTTTGTACAGCAATGACTAGGTTTCTATTTATCTCCTTTCCTCCTCCAGCCTCATGTTCTAAAATATTTGTTTCTTTCCCTCTTGCCTGCTCAGTATTCTAGAACTTTTATAGCACCTTGAGAACAGAATACAAAATGAATTAGGCTTGTTTGCAGGCCTAACATACTGAAGGAAAAATGAATTTACGTGTATTGTTGCATATAATTCATCCTACTGTCCTTTGACCAGAGCCAGAATATTTCTGAGAACAACCCTTAAGCTAACAATAATAAGTTAGTCCATGCAGAAGAACTTCAATATTACATTTCCTGGACTATGCTACTGCTATTAGAAGCTCTGATTCTCAAGTACTATTAAAATAATATTATTTTATGTTACATGCTCTTGTATAAAATAGTTGTGTATTTGTATGTCTTGAAAAACATGAAAGTATTCAGATTTGGGCATTTGACTTCTAATTTATAGAAAATATAACATACCCTCTTAGGGTTTTGAATTTTTTTTTTCCTGAGTCCGAATATTTTCTGAAATAACAGTATCTGGGAAAAGGGTTTCCCCAACAGCTCGCAGTTAAAGAACCTGCCAGCAATGCAGCAGACAGGGATTTGATCCCTGGGTCAGAAAGATACCCTGAAGGAGGAAATGGCAGTCCACTCCAGTATTCTTGCCTGAAGAATCCCATGGACAGAGAAACTTGGCAGGCTATAGTCCAAAGGACTGCAAACAGTTCGACACAACTGAGCACACATGTACAATCTGGTAAAAATCCATTTATTGACATTTTTAGGATTCCAAACAGCAACTATTTATACTATGATTGTGCCAACTTTATCATTCTGGGAGAAACTATTAGCAATTTCCAGATGCAGTGAAATACCAAGAGTTTGGTGAATTTTACTTCCTGCTCATAATTTTTCTGTTTAGTGATCTTATTCCATTGAATAATGCTTGGAACTGGACATGAAATAAAGGACTGTTTCAAAACTGGGAAAGAAGTACATCAAAGCTACATGTTGTCACCCTGCTTATTTAGCTTATATGCAGAGCACATCATGTGAAATGCTGGGCTGGATGAAGCACAAGCTGGAATCAAGATTGCTGGGAGAAATATCAATAACCTCAGAGATGCAGATGACACCACCCTTATGGTAGAAAGTGAAGAGGAACTAAAGAGCCTCCTGATGACAGTGAAAGAGGAGAGTGAAAAAGTTGACTTAAAACCCAGCATTCAAAAACTAAGATCATGGCATCCAGTCCCATCATTTCATGGCAAATAGATGGGGAAACAATGGAAATAGTGACAGACTTTATTTTCCTGGGCTCCAAAATCACTGCAGATGGTGACTGCAGCCATGAAATTAAAAGAAGCTTGCTCCTTGGAAGAAAAGCCATGACCAAACTAGACAGCATACTAAAAAACAGAGACATTACTTTGTTGACAAAGGTCCACCTAGTCAAAGCTATGGTTTTTCCAGTAGTCATGTATGGATGTGAGAGTTGGATCATAAAGAAATCTGAGCGCCGAAGAATTGATGTTTTTGAACTGTTGGAAAAGACTCTTGAGTGTCCCTTGAAAAGCAAGGAGATCAAACCAGTCCATCCTAAAGGAAATCATTCCTGAATATTCACTGGAAGGACTGATGCTGAAGCTGAAACTCCAATACTTTGGCTACCTAATGTGAAGAACTCACTCATTGGAAAACACCCTAATGCTGGGAAAGATTGAAGGCAGGAGGAGAAGGGGACGACAGAGGATGAGATGGTTCGATGGCATCAGTGACTTGACTGACATGAGTTTGAGCAAGGTCTGGGAGTTGCTGATGATAGGGAATCTTGTCCCTGCAGCTGCAGTCCATGGGGTTAAAAGGAGTCAGACATGACTGAGCGACTGAACTGAACTGAACTGACACCACTAAATTTGCAATATTGTGTCATACCAGCAATAGGAAGTTAATACACTATGCATAGCGAGGAAAGGATGCTCATGTTTAAATCATCAAGCATGTAAATCACAGAAAGAATGAATTCTGTTACATATGTTCTATCTCAATCAAGTGTTCCCACTGGGTCAGATGATCTGTGTTCCTGTCTTAGCTTTGTCACTGACTAACTGGGTTACCAGCAAGTCACTTCTCCTGGCTGAACCATATGCCTTCTTCTTCTTTTGACTGTGAAGGAATTAAACAGGATCATCATTTCGTCATCTCAAATTTTCTTTACTAATCTCATGTCTCTTTTAAGGCTTTCCCCATCCATCTTCTACTTAAATTTTAACAAACTTTAATTTTGGTTGCTTGAATTATGGGAAAATAAGTGCATTAAAACTGCATTTTCAAATAATTACCATTTTGTTCTCCCCTGTGTCTCCCCGTCCCCAGCACCAATGTATATGAACTTTTGTGATGGGCAGTAGAGGAAGTGGAGGGAACATGGTCTTTCTACTGAGTATAAAGACCCTCTTGCCTTTAACCATTTGATTTAAAATAAAACCATGCCAACCCAACAACTGGAACTTTTTATAAAGTAGTTTGAGAAAAAATCAGGAGCACCCTCGGATTTCTTAGTAAGATTTCTGGACGATAATGAATAATTAGCTGAAAGGAAAAAAAAGATTCAAGAAGCTTGACCATAGCTTGAGAATGAAACAATGTGTGCCCAGTTTGGCTTTGGAAGATTCTTAATGGGTGAGATGAAGTATGGGCTGACAGAAACAAAGTTAATTGTTTTATGAAGTCAAAGGTACTTTTTCTTTTATTGGTCTGAAAACAAACAACTGACTTTTACATCAAGTCTTTAACCCAAAGCCTTTGTTTAACCTAATGGCACTTAAATTCCTTTACTCAACTTTCCAGAGTGGCTTATCTCCTCAGTCAATCAACAGTGGCTGACTCACTCTTCTGCTCTCTCTACCTTGGGGGTCTCAGGGAAAGGGCCATTTTTGGGGCTTACTTCTGTTATGCTTCTGTTTGGCTTTTTCTCCATTCTATTTATCTTAGCTAGTGCCATTCTCTATTTCAAGGCCACCAGGGTCAGTAATCAAATTAGGAGGTGACCAAAGCCTTTTCTTTCTGGGTGGTAAATTTCAGAATATCAAGTCTGTCTCTGGTAGTTGGAAAGATGAACCAACAGAGACCCTTTCCTCACATTGACAGTTTTTCTGTCAAATGAACAAATCTTGAGAGAAAGCTTTCAGGGCAAACCATATATTCAAAATGTGTGCTGCTGCTCCTGTGGTTTTGATTGTTTCCATTTCTGCAACCGGCAGTACAAGGTGTTCTGTGGAAGTGAGCTGTGCGTCCGGTGTCCAGAAAGCAGATTGTTCAGTTCATCTCCCAATTTGAAGAATATTTTACAAAAGAAATTGGAAATTCAAATGAAAGTTTGTTTGTTTGTTTTATTTGCTGATTATAGAAGGGGATTTATTGTTTTTAAAATACTGAATGTTCTCAGCAGTCTCTAATGAATCCAGACAATACATAAAAATAGAATAATTTCTATGATTTACAAGTTATTCACTATACCTTTCTTCCAGACCTGAAATAATTAAAATATTTATGAAGCTTTTTCCCTTGCCCTAGAGCAAGTGAACTTTGCCTTAGAAGGGGCTTAAATATTGACTGATCCATTCTAATGTGACATTTATTAACCTTTGTAACATTTAATGTGCACTAAATGTAATCTTAGTTTAAACTGATTCTGAACAGTAAAAAGTTTTTGGCTATTTTTTAGTTAAGTATGAGTTAAACATATAAGATTTTTTTTCTTGTAAAAGATATTTAAAGTTCAAAATTCATATGAAGTTTTTGAATGGACAGGGCAGACACTACTTTTATATTATACATTCCTGATATTGTCAGCATCTAAGAATATTTAGAACTTCGTGTTGCTGTTATTCACTTTGACTAGCCGGGAACACTAATGATTTTGGTCTCTCTGTGTGTGTGTATATATATATGTAAAATCTTGACAGATATAAAGAAAAGCAGTAACAGAAAGCATGTAGGAAGTCCTTATGTAAATTATTTATTTTATAAAAATTGAGGTGCATGTAATTCCAAACTTAGATCTACCAGTATGAGTATTTTTAATGCAAGCAAAGTGAAAGTGAAGTCGCTCAGTTGTGTCCGACTCTTAGCGACCCCATGGACTGCAGCCTACCAGGCTCCTCCGTCCACGGGATTTTCCAGGCAAGAGTACTGGAGTGGGGTGCCATTGCCTTCTCCTGTTTTCAGGTAAGAGTGTCATAAAGTAGATGTATATTTATTTGACATAAAATGCCATACAATCCAGAGGCCTTCAGTTCAGTTCAGTCGCTCAGTCGTGTCCGACTCTCCGCGACCCCATGAATCACAGCACGCCAGGCCTCCCTGTCCATCACCAACTCCCGGAGTACACTCAAACTCATGTCCACAGAGTCGGTGATGCCATCCAGCCATCTCATTCTCCGTCGTCCCCTTCTCCTCCTGCCCCCAACCTTTCCCAGGATCAAAGTCTTTTCCAGTGAGTCAACTCGTCGCATGAGGTGGCCAAAGTATTGCAGTTTCAGCTTTAGCATCAGTCCCTCCAATGAACATCCAGGATTGATCTCCTTTAGAATGGACTGGTTGGATCTCCTTGCAGTCCAAGGGACTCTCAACAGTCTTCTCCAACACCACAGTTCAAAAGCATCGATTCTTCGGCAATCAGCTTTCTTCACAGTCCAACTCTCACATCCATACATGACCACGGGAAAAACCACTGCCTTGACTAGACGGACCTTGGTTGGCAAAGTAATGTCTCTGCTTTTTAATATACTATCAAGGTTGGTCATAACTTTCCTTCCAAGGAGCAAGCGTCTTTTAATTTCATGGCTGCAATCAGCATCTGCAGTGATTTTGGAGCCCAAAAAATAAAGTCTGACACTGTTTCCACTGTTTTTCCATCTATTTCCCATGAAGTGATGGGACCAGATGCCATGATCTTTGTTTTCTGAATGTTGAGCTTCAATTCATCTATTTAAAGGATACAGCTTACTGGGTTTTAGTATATTCACAGAGTTGTACAATCATCACTACAATCAATTTTAGAACATTTTCATTTCCCCCAAAGAAGCCTTGTACCCATTAGCACTCCCATTTCCTGAGATGGATACAGAAGATACATGTCTCACTCTGACTCTGCCACCTGGGTGAAGAAACTCATCCACTGCCTTCAGTTTTTCTTACTGATGTTCTTCTGCTTTTCTCTCATAGGACTTTTAGAGGCAATGAATTTTGACAGTAGTTGGGAGACAGCATAGGCAACATAACCAAACAAACATCACATCATTCTTATTGCCTCACTTTTATAATTTTGCTGAGTTCAGAACAAATCAAGTCTAAATATTTCATCCCTACCATCAATATGTATAAATCAGCTGAGAAGTGTACCTGAAATCATTCTGTATCTTCTCAATTACCACAAAGAAATAACTGCAGAAATATTTGTACTATACTTTGCATTACTATTGCTTTTGATATTATTTTCTAAAAGTATTTCTAAAATCTCAGACAAAAACTCTTAGCTCTTACTGCAGTAAGACCTTCATTATTACAAATGTTGACCTCAGTACTGTATTCTAATAATTTACTCATGCATTTCTTTTGCCCATTTCTAGCTGCCAAATGAAGAGGTGTACAGCCCGAAATATCTTGATAGTTAGGATTTGCTCCTTTCTTTAAAAGTAGAACCAAGCATTCCACTGATCCACAATTTGCTGCAATGTGAAGCAAGCTTCTTTTCACAAGCAAACTTGGCATTAAAAATGCACTTAATTCTAATTTAAATGTTGTAGCAAATATACGGAAAAATTTCCCAGTAACACAGAATTTATTTCTTACCAAAGTTTGCACAGATTGATTTTAAACTTCATAAACTCAGAAGTTGACTATTAAAATCTCTTTTTGGAATATAATAAATTATTTGAAAATAAATATTTTCAATAAACAATTTTAAAACTGTGGATCTTGAGAAGTTTACATGTATCTTGCTAATATGTAATATGTGGAGTTCCTTAACATAAAAATTAAAATGAAAGTAAAATATTTTTAATCCATAAATATAAATTCAAGAAATGAAATTTTTCTGACTGTTAGAATTATGAATAATTTGTAATTTCATTCTATTTTCTATATTTTTGTAGTTCTCTCCAAGTCTAATTTGCTTTTGTATTAGACTTTTCAGGTTACTATACAAACCTTCTAGTTTAGTCATATTTTGAGTATTTCCAGTAAGAATGCATTGTCTACAAGATATATCAGAAAGAAAAAAAATCACAGGAATATTTTAGTTGGACAGAGTTTACTGCTCAATTTATAAATACCATTTTTCAGATTGTTCCTAAAATTTAAGAGAGATTTTTGCAGGACACAAGAAAATCAAAAGCTATTATTTTCTGTTGGTGTCTTGATTAATATTTCAGTGATATTTATGACAAAATTCCAGGTGTTCCAATTTTCCAAGTTTAGAGCTTTCATTTAAAAAAGAATGAAAGAAAAAATTTTGAAAAACTGGGAAGACTTACTGCTGAGTTGCAGCCCTGTCATTATTTCCACCAGGTTTACATCCCTACAGCCATCTGCAGCCACAGCCCTTCAATGCTAATTATATCCATGGTCAGCTCAATTTTGATGTAACCAAAAGCTAGTCCCTTTCAGATCCACTGTTGTCACAGTTAGCCAGACACAGTCTTCCTGTGAAACAAGTTGGCTTCTATTCACAATCACAAATCTCCAGATAATGGGCAATGATCACAGGCATGTTTCTCAGCTCCCAACTAATTTCCTTCATTTCTCTAAAAATGTGCTTTAACTCCATAGACACTACTAATCGTTTCCTGAAATGAGTCAGTGATTGCTTGAATTTTTAGCTAAATAGATATTTTTCAAAGACTGAATCCTGAAGTAAGTTAGATAAGACTCTCTACAGAGGAATTAAAAAGGAAACTAAACTAAAATAAATAAATAATTAAAAGGATAGCTATTTAGAGAATTCAAAATAGTGGCTGATGACCCCTCAGTCACTATTTTAGAGAAAACATTCCCAATTCGAGAGGAGAGCAGATTGCCACATGCCACAAAACAAAAATAGTCACTAAGTCATATGTCATTTCAAACCCCCAAAATCTTGAATAAACTTAATGTCTTTACCTTTGTGGCTTGTCTCTATGAATATAAGGCTGCATAGCTTGATGGTGTAAATTAGTTATTTAGAAACGTTTATTATTCTATTCTACAAACATTCCCCTAGTTACTGTTGTAATTCTTACACTTAAATGAAAACTAAATAAACATAGTTTATAACCCAATTTTATTTCTAGATGTGTCAGGTAAGGGAGCAATGGAAAGAGTTCCTTTAATGTTTTTTCATTTCAATTCCAAAAGAAATGAAACTTTTGTCTTTAAAACAGAAAAGAAAAAGGGGCACTAATTGAAAAGGTAGGTGACTGGAGGATGTGACAAGATATAGGAGACAGAAGCTGCATTATAACTAAGCTAATGATTTTAACTCAGCATATGGACATTTAGTGCTTCCCTGTTGGCTCAGCGATGAAGAACTTGCCTGCCAATGCAGGATACAGATGCAGGTTCTATCCTTGGGTCAGGAAGATCCCCTGGAAAAGGAAATAGCAACCCACTCCAGTATTCTTTCCGGGGAAATGCAGGGACAGAGAAGCCTGGTGGGCTATAGTCCATGGGGTCACAAGAAAATCAGATGTGACTTAGCAACTCAACATCAGCAACAACAATGGACGTTTAAGATACAGTGTATCTTGTGCCATTTTGCCTTATTCTTTAGATAACTGACATTTTGCAAACTAGGCAAGATTCATTTTCTGTTACATAAAGTGTTTTACTTATGTCTATTTACTTAATGTAAGAACTTGTGTTAATGTGTTGGTATATCTGACCTGTTAAATTAATATTTGAAGTGAAAGTGAAGTCACTCAGTCGTGTCCGATGCTTAGCGACCCCCTGGACTGCAGCCCACCAGTCTCCTCCATCCATGGGATTTTCCAGGCAAGAGTACTGGAGTGGCTTGCCATTGCCGGATGCCATATACTTTCCTAGGCCTTGGGTTACAGCAATGAATGTGACATGCTCAGAGTTCATAGACTAGAGAGAAACTGTAGCCTAGTGTAGAAAACTCCCCTGAATGTACAGTAGGAAAATTTTTAAAGTTAAGATGATATAACTCATGGAAATCTTGTCTTCCTAAGAAATTGGAAGATCATCTGAATACATGTTTCTAAATATACAGTCTACTGCTTGGCTATTCAACAGAAGACTCATTTGGAAGACAGAGATTCCTAAGGTCCATATCAAGTCTATTGCACCACACTCTGGAGGTGGGATGTGAATTTATCATTTAAAACATACTCCCAGATGATTCTGATGAAAGCCAGGTATACGAATAACTGTAAGGTTAAAAATCTACTTGTGGGGTGACATATACAAAGAAGTTAGTCATTTGCACATTATTGCTGTTGCTATTTAGTTGTAGTATTACTGATATGGAAAATAATATTATTCAGTGATGCGCCAAATAAAAACATTGATATTAGCAAGTACGATTTATTCTTTTGACAAAATCTTTTGGAATTCTTGCTACTCTGTGTTGGTAAAACCAATGCATGATTTTAGATTTTTTCATAATAATATTAAATTATATGATATTTAAGGACTATATTTGGTCTTTTCCTTTATTTCTCTACTGTGTCTTGCTGGGTATATGAACAGTTTTATCTCATATTGCATATCATATTTTAGACCTAGAGACATTTCTGTCTAAATGAGAATGGGGAAGTGGTATGGACTCTTTAATTCAGTGACATTATTTCACATACTACTCACAGCTTAACTTGCACAAACTCCCTGCATTTTCTCAGTTCCAAAGAATTTCAATAAAATAAAACATCATTTAATTTCCCATTTTGTGTCCATTGAAAACTGGTATATTTCCCCCCATAATTGTATGTATTAGTACCTGTCACAACAATCAGTAATACCCTTAAAATCTTTTTTCTTGCTAAATATTCTCTTGCATACGCATATTAGATAATGTTTTCCAACACATGTCTCTGTAAATGTCTCTAAAAAGTTTTAAACAAGTAGATTTTTTAAAAATCGATAACTTATAGGTACACTTTAGGACTACATTTGTCCCTAATCTCTATATTAGAAGGCTAAACTCACCTCTTAGTTTCTGGGAATGTTACAAGAAGACAAATATTTGTTCAGCTCACAGGATTGCCAAAGCTGCTGGCACTTGCAAATTTTAGCAGAAACCCATATTTCTTGGGGATATGTGGGCTATCAGACCACATTTCTCCAGCCTGGGGATCAGGAGACCAAAATCCTAATCAAAGTAGGAGACTGAAGTTCTTTTTAGGTTTGTCCTAACTCAACAGGTCCTAGGAGACTAGGTAAGTTGTGTGATATTTGAGGGATTTTTAATGCCTCTGAGAGTTTAACAAATTGGGAGAAAATCTGAAGTGTATCATAATTATTGGGCATTAAGCATGAAGACTGAAAGGAAGGTACAGAATAAAAATTGTTAAAGGACACCTCTAAATTAAAACCTATGAAATTGAAATCAATCCACTAAAATTTCATTGCCCTTCTTTGCTCCCAGTGTATGATCAATAGATATAAATAGCGACTGACAAATTTGATTCCAGAGGGACTCTTTTTTTCAATATGAATGAAGGCAATGGCATAGATATTTTTATGAATTATTTCAATTCTGATATTCTCAATTTCAATGATAAAATTCATGATGTTAAGAAAGGCCAACATCTACTGGTCACACTAAATATTCCCCAAATGCTATAAAGATTCACTGTTGAAAAAAACCTGTTCAGATCCATGTCTTCACTAACAGAAAATGAACACAGTGGTTGAGCAGCTGGTTTTGACTCCTCATTCTATCATTTATGTCACTTTCAATAAGGTATATGAGCCCTCTGTGCTTCAGTTCTTTATCTATAAAAACAGAATTATGCTGTGGTGCTGAAGAAGACTCTTGAGAATCCATTCGACTGCAAGGAGATCAAACCAGTTTATTCGAAAGGAAATTGACCCTGAATATTCATTGGAAGGAAAGATGCTGAAGCTGAAGCTCCAATACTTTGGCCACCTGATGCAAAAAGGAGACTCATTGGAAAAGACAGTGATGCTGGTAAAGACTGAAGGCAGGAAGAGGAGGAGATGACTGAGGATGAGATGGTTGGATGCCATCACTGACTCAGTGGACATGAGTTTGAGCAAACTCAGGGAGGTGGTGAAGGACAGGGAAGCCTGGAGCTCTGTAGTTCACGCAGTTGCAAGCAGTCAGACATGACTGAGTGACGGAACAATAACAACAAGGGCTGGAGAGGATTGAATGAGTTAAGAAAATAAAGCACTGAAGACGTAAAAACAAAAACACCTTTGCACAGAATAAGTGGTTATTAAATATTATGATCTCTTTGACTCCTTTTGAGACCTATCTATTTATCTATTCTGAATGAAAATGCTCTGGCTAAAATGGAAAGTTTTCACAAAGGCATAATATTACTGAAAGAGATAATTATTCCTAATACTATTTAGTGATACATTTAAGAGAGGAAATACACATTAGTATGATACCTGCTATTCTTTTGAAGTTCTTTTTTAGTTCTTACTTCTCTGTGTTGAGAAAGCAAAGAGTGATTTTAGATGCTTCATAATCATAACATGATATTAAAGGTTTTCCTTTTATTCCTGTATTGCATCATTTACTGTTGTAAAGCAGAATCTGGTGCTAGTGATTTTGTATTAAAATTTTTAGCTGAGATTTTTATACTCAATTTATGTAATTATCTAAACAATAGAAGCAACTTTGAATGTCATCTGATAACTGTCTGATATATTTTCATACAAGGCTATCAGAAAGTTACCAGAGTAATTTGTCCTACCTTAAAGATCGAAAGTTATTATTTATTACCTTAAGAGATAACACAAACTTTAATGTATTAATTAATATAGCAAATATGTACATGAGAAGGAAAACGCCATCTCCAAAGAGAATTTGTGGTCAGCTCTTTTCATCAAGGGGGACGGAATTAAGACAAACATGCTAAAACAGAAAACAAATGGAAGATGAGAGGAAGAGAAAAAAGTATTTAGAAGTGTATAATCATTGCTTACACAGCTAATACATTTATAATCTGAAACTCAAGAAGTACCACAGACGTTTAGGAGAAGCAAAGATTCAGGAATTAGGGAGGCTGCTAAAAACAATCCTTGTTGAATAAAATACATAATAGTAACTTACAAAATTGATATATGCATGCATTTGTTTTACCATGTCTGTGTATTGGTTGCATCTAGATTTATCTGTGTGTGCTCAGTCACTCAGTTGTGTCCAACTCTTTGCAACACCATGGACTGTAGCCCACCAGGCTCCTCTGTCCATGGAATTCTCAAAAACACTGGAGTTGGTAACCATTTCCTTTTCAAGGGGATTGTCCCAACTGAGGAATCGAACCTTAGTCTCCTGCAGTTAGATTCTTTACCACTGAGCCACTAGGGAAGCCCATCTGTATTTATATCCACTGCCTAAAAAAAAATTCCTACAGTATTATCTGCATAAGACAGTCCTAAAATGGAACTGAACGTATATCATACAATCATTTAAAATCACTTGTATGTGGGGGGAGGGGATGACATTGCCAAACCTCTAATATCATGAGAAAGCATAAACCTTTGGGTGGTGACCAGGGCAGAGTGTGTCAAGTAGAGTCCCTGGCATGGAGTATATAGCTGATATTCTATTCAGTTCAGTTTTATTCAGTCGCTCAGTCATGTCTGACTCTTTGTGACTCTATGGACTGCAGTACATCAGGCTTTCCTGTCCATTACAAACTCCCAGAGCTTGCTCAAACTCACTGGTGATGGCATCCCAACCATCTCATCCTCTGTCTTTCTTTGGGACTGAAATGAAAACTGACCTTTTCCAGTCCTCTTCTCCTGCCTTCAATCTTTCCCAGCATCAGGGTCTTTTCCAATGAGTCAGTTCTTCACATCAGGTGGCCAAAGTATTGGAGTTTCAGCTTCAGCATCAGTCCTTCCAGTGAATATTCAGGACCAAGTTCCTTTAGGATAGACTGGTTGGATCTCCTTGCAGTCCAAGGGACTCTCAAGAGTCTTTTCCAAAACCAGAGTTCAAAGGCATCAATTCTGCTCTCATCTCTCTTTACAGTCCAACTCTCACATCCATAAATGACCACTGGAAAAACCATAGCTTTGACTAGATGGAACTTTGTTGGCAAACTAATGTCTCTGCTTTTTAAAATGCAGAGTGGTCATAGTGATATTTTGATCGTTTGCTTCAAATATTACTGACAGCCTTGTTGTGATATTTAAAACTCTGTGGGAAAAAACAACGTGCTGGGTTCTAGGCAGCACTTTTACATTTCCCTTTGTCAAGCAATCAGTTAAAATTTCCCAATAAAATGTAAACATTTTCCAGGATAGAATGAGCATGTGCTTTCTCCTGAGTAAGCACGTATTTGTAGAATTCCTTTCTACTTTGAAGCAGTTTAAATGGAAGAATGAAACTGCTAATGCATTCCATTGGAAACTGATGCTAATATTTTCTATTTAAAAGAAAGAAAATGGATACTCAAGTCTCTCTTGGTTGTCTTCCTGTATTATTGAACACCACAGTACTGAATAAAAATGCCCTCAAAATTGAGCTTCAATAATAATGGTCTTTAAAAGTCAATTTCTGTGGGATAAAATTTTTGTTAAATCCAAGCTAAAATAAATACAAGGAAAGCAAAATAAGCAAAACGAATGCAGAACCATCTTCCAATGTACATAAACTTCCCACAAAATGCTCTCTTCTTCAAGATGAGCTCTGCATGTATGCACTAGTTGCATGAGAGTGAGAAAAGTGCCTGTATTATGTATAAATGTCTGATTAACCTATATTTTTCACTAAAATAAGAAATGGATGCCTTATGACAGCCCAAATAACAAGTTTTTCACTGAACAAGACTTGCCTGGAGAAAAGAGGTCAAGCCGATAGTCCATTTTATACCATTTCCTCCTGTCTTACAAAATAACAGCAATCTAGGCTAGGTTAATACTCCCCAATATATAAACACTTAATGAATGCCTGTTGAACAAAACCAGTGCCCCCCTCCTTTCCTTGTTTAAAATAAGTGGTGGTCGTGCTTTTCAGTTAGAATGTAGCTCCTATCTGACTGTGAGACAGTACATTATGTATCCCAAGTCACTTAGTGACTTAACCTTGGTAAGTCACTAGAAATGGCTGAACAATTAACATACAGCTCATTAAATGAGGAAGATCAGGCCCTTGAGAAAATCCTAGCTCACTAGGAAGTAGCAGTTGAGATGTGCAGGTGCATCTACTTACAGCTAGTGTGGATTGTGAAAATTATCTTCCTTTTCTGTTATTTAACCTGATTATGTATAAACAGTCATCTTCATTTTTCATTTGTTTCTTACTTGCCAAAAATAAAATGAAATACTAAAATTAAATATCAGATTTATAGTAGAAAAAAATTCATAGCACATGCTGTGTTTTAAGATTTAAAAAGTTAAAATACTATTTTAGAATTAAATGGAAAGAAGAGATGTAGAAGAGAAACTTGAATGATTAACAAGGAAAAACCACAAGTTATTTCTGTAAACTTGGAGTCTTGGATAGCATTAAATCGATCGTTCTTTGCCCCCAAATGGATTAGTTTTCTTTCAACGTAAATTAATAAAACCAACCTTTTGGCATATAATTCAAGTTTGGCAAACATCACCATCATGATCATCATCGTCTTGGAATAAAAAATTAGGTAAAAAATAATATTTAAACAGAGTGAGTGTTAAGGAAGAAACTTTATGTAGTTGTTAATAACAGAATCATAGCACATATAAGCAATGTTCTCCCACATTTGATGCTTTATCTTAAAAATAGGAAATTAAATAACTTTATTGCAAAGTTAAACACTACGTACATCCTATTCTTTTTTTCTTCTTTTCTTCCTTTTTAAAAAAAGCTGTAGAAATTACTTGTCCATATGGAGAAGTAAAAATAGAATATTTTTTGCCACTTCAAATCTGGAAGTTCTTTGAAAAACTCATGGACTTCTCATTCTTTGATCAAAGTAAATGGAGTGAAACATGCACCCCCAAGGAAGTTTTTAGATAGGAAAAGATCAAATAAAAGCACTTACACTGTAATTTGATGGGTAAGGCTTAAAATAAAGAGCCCATTGAGAAGCTCTTTCATACTTCAACTCCTGCATAAGTAACCTGATTTTTATGTTTAAATTAATATAATCATGCTGAAGTACCTACTAAAATACAAGGCAGCTATAATTGATCCTAAAATTCTACCTGCAGGAATAAAATGCCTCTTAACTCAGTAATATAGCATTTGAAGAGGAATAAATTAGATCAGTCCCATTTTAGATAATCTTTGTGGGTATAGCAGGATATTCCTTACAGCTTTTAAAATTCATTCAATACCTGTAATCAAAAAAAAAAATTGTGTATCTACTATGGGCCAGGTTGATTAATATTAGTGACAAAAGCATCAGTGACCTTACTATGGTAATCTGGAATAACAGTGAAGTTAGTGTAACAAATCTGGTTACAATCTTGGAGAAATGATCTATACATTTAAATAACCTAGACTACAGTAGAACATAGAATATTGACCCAAAGTCATTTTGGCCTATTGTGATAGTGTAAAGCAGTTCTTCTTAAATGTGGTCCTTGGATCAGTGCTGATCCATAGAATGCATGTTACCAGTCGACAGCATATTAAGTACAGAACTTGAGAATAAGCTTTGATAGAAATTTGACAGATGTGTGGTGCTATTGAGTCTAATCATCATTTTAAGAATTGGTGGTTTTAATATGTATGACTCTGTCTTTTTATTTTTCTAGTAATTTATTTTTATTGTACTATACAAAAGTTTTGACTTGAAACATAACACAAAAGAAAACAGAATTGTAAACAACAATGTAGATGATATGCTTGCCTATACTTTTTTGATATATTAAAGAAGAAAAGAAAAAGCACAAGGTGGAACAAGAACATGCTCTAAAATGTCCCTAGGGAAAATAAACTTCATACTTGATATTTTTAATGACAGCTCCATTGCTCAATAATTTAAATTCTGACTCTCTGCCACTCTAACAGTGCTTTCAATTTAGCTATGTTAAATTCATTAGACAAGTTATATTGTACATTATTAAAATTTTGTTCAGACCTTCAAAAGCCGCAAAGACTAGTTCCAAGTTGTGTCACTTGCCAGTTTTAGTTATTTTTGTACACATCTACTCTTAGATCATTCTAACAACTCAGATGGAAAGTAGTTCTTCATTATAAAGATTGTTTATATTATTATCAATTAATATTGATCTTTATATTAATCTAATAATATATTTATATAATTATCAAGATTGTTTATATTCCCAAATATATATCAGCTGAAAAACTATTCAACTAATTATTAGGCAACAAACAAACATTGTTTTTTGACTGTAGACTTCAAACCCAAGCATAAATTGCTATCAAGGTACAGATAAGCTGCTCCTCTTTATTTATGGCAAATTGATCCTCAAACCTAAATACCTGCACGTACTTACAGATGTACAGTGACAAAGTTTTTGATGAATGCCAAAATAAAGGCACATGCTGGGAGTAAGAAATGCTATGATGTCAACTTGAGTTTCTGACAATTCTACCGTAGAGACATAATGGATGGAAAAAAACTGATCATGAGACATGAAATGCAGACACTAAGGAATTCTTGTGATTAGTTCTGTGAGGTCTGCAGAATAATTTTCCTATTCATCAGGATAAGGTGAAGGAAATTTGGTACCTTAACTGACATTTCAGAACAAAATGATTGAAGGGAATATTATTCAATCTACTTTCTTTCATACAGAGAGGAACACTTTACTGAAAATATAAACCAAGGAATATATTCCCAGTATTATAAAACAACAATCATTTGTAAACTGAGAAAAACACAGCTACATAAACATCAAACAAAACATGTGATGAACAATAGAGTTCCCTGAATATCTTAAATATTTATAATTTTTAAAATCTATGGCCCAGATACTATTAAGTAAGAGAGACCACTCTGGAAAAAGACTTTGTACAACTCAATAAAATGACATATAGTGAATTACTGGACCAGAGAACATACTATCTCCTGGGAAATGCTTGTTCACCTGGAAATATGGCACTCTTCTGTACTAGAAAAATTTACATTTCATGACAGTGTAATTCCCTAAGTTTCATGGCATTATTTTTATTCATAGAACAAAAATCTTGATAAACATCAGGAAATTATTTAGTAACAGGTAATTTAATTCATATTCTTCAAATACGGATTTATATAAATAACCTATAATGTGTAGTGTTTGCATTGCTTGAAATGTTGATTAGTAGAGGTGGTTGGTGGTGGTCCTGAAACCAGTACAGTTCAGTCTCTCAGTCATGTCTGACTCTTTGCGACCCCATAAAATGCAGCATGCCAGGCCTCCTTGTCCATCACCAACTCCCGGAGTTCACTCAAACTCATGTCCATAGAGTCGATGATGCCATCCAGCCATCTCATTCTCTGTCGTCCCCTTCTCCTCCCGCCCCCAACCCTTCCCAGCATCAGAGTCTTTTCCAGTGAGTCAACTCGTCGCATGAGGTGGCCAAAGTATTGCAGTTTCAGCTTTATCATCAGTCGTTCCAATGAACACCCAGGATTGATCTCCTTTAGAATGGACTGGTTGGATCTCCTTGCAGTATAAGGGACTCTCAAGAGTCTTCTCCAACACCACAGTTCAAAAGCATCGATTCTTCGGCGATCAGCCTTCTTCACAGTCCAACTCTCACATCCATACATGACCACAGGAAAGACCATAGCCTTGACTAGACGGACCTTGGTTGGCAAAGTAATGTCTCTACTTTTTAATATACTATCAAGGTTGGTCATAATTTTCCTTCCAAGGAGCAAGTATCTTTTAATTTCATGACTGCAATCACCATCTGCAGTGATTTTGGAGCCCCCCAAATTAAAATCAGCCACCGTTTCCCCATCTATCTCCCATGAAGTGATGAAACTGGATGCCATGATCTTAGTTTTCTGAATGTTGAGCTTTAAGCCAAATTTTCCACTCTCCTCTTTCACTTTCATCAAGAGGCTCTTTAGTTCCTCTTCACTTTCTGCCATAAGGGTGGTGTCATCTGCATATCTGAGGTGATTGATATTTCTCCCGGCAATCTTGATTCCAGCTTGTGCTTCTTCCAGCCCAGCGTTCCTCATGATGTACTCTGCATAGAAGTTAAACAAGCAGGGTGACAATATACAACCTTAACGTACTCCTTTTCCTATTTGGAACCAGTCTGTTGTTCCATGTCTGGTTCTAACTGTTGCTTCCTGAACTGCATACAGGTTTCTCAAGAGGCAGGTCAGGTGGTCTGCTATTCCCATCTCTTTCAGAATTTTCCACAGATTGCTATGATCCACACAGTCAAAGACTTTGGCATAGTCAATAAAGGAGAAATAGATGTTTTTTCTGGAACTCTTGCTTTTACAATGATGCAGCGGATGTTGGCAACTTGATCTCTGGTTCCTCTGCCTTTTCCGAATCCAGTTTCAACATCTGGAAGTTCACGGTTGATGTATTGCTGAAACCTGACTTGGA
Organism: Moschus berezovskii; assembly: GCF_049115385.1. NCBI lineage: Eukaryota > Metazoa > Chordata > Mammalia > Artiodactyla > Moschidae > Moschus > Moschus berezovskii. The sequence goes on along the minus strand of NC_142460.1, from coordinate 43,259,357 downwards.
GAATTTCAAGCATCACTTCACTAGCGTGTGAAATGAGTGCAATTGTTCAGTAGTTTCAGCATTCTTTGGCACTGCCTTTCTTTGGGATTGGAATGAACACTGACCTTTTCCAGTCCTGTGGCCAATGCTGAGTTTTCCAAATTTGCTGGCATAATGAGTGCAGCACTTTCAAAGCATCATCTTTCAGGATTTGAAGTAGCTCAACTGGAATTCCATCACCTCCACTAGCTTTGTTCATAGTGATGCTTCCTAAGGCCCACTTGACTTCACATTCCAGGATGTCGGGCTCTAGGTGAGTGATCACACCATCGTGATTATCTTGGTCGTGAAGATCTTTTTTGTACAGTTCTTCTGTGTATTCTTCCCACCTCTTCTTAATATGTTCTGCTTCTGTTAGGTTTATACCATTTCTGTCCTTTGTTGAGCTCATCTCTGCATGAAATGTTCCTTTGGTATCTCTAATTTTCTTGAAGAGATCTCTTGTCTTTCCCATTCTATTGTTTTCCTCTTTTTCTTTGCATTGATCGCTAGGAAGGCATTTTTATCTCTCCTTGCTATTCTTTGGAACTCTGCATTCAGATGCTTATATCTTTCCTTTTCTCCTTTGCTTTTCACTTCTCTTCTTTTCACAGCTATTTGTAAGGCCTCCTCAGACAGCCATTTTGCCTCTTTGCATTTTTTTTGGGGGGATGGTCTTGATTCCTTTCTCCTGTACAATATCACGAACCTCTTCCATAGTTCATCAGGCACTCAGTCTATCAGATCTAGTCTGTTAAATCTATTCTCACTTCCACTGTATAAGGGATTTTATTTAGGTCATATCTGAATGGTCTAGTGGTTTTCCCCACTTTCTTCAATTTACGTCTGAATTTGCCAATAAGGGGCTCATGATCTGAGCCACAGTCAGCTCCATGTCTTGTTTCTGCTGACTGTATCGAGCTTCTTCATCTTTGGCTGCAAAGAATATAAACAATCTGATTTTGGTGTTGGCCATCTGGTGATTTCCATGTTTAGAGTCTTCTCTTGTGTTGTTGGAAGAGAGTTTTTGCTATGACCAGTGCATTCTCTTGGCAAAACTTTATTAGACTTTGCCCTGCTTCATTCTGTACTCCAAGGCCAAATTTGCCTGTTACTCCAAGTGTTTCTTGATTTCCTACTTTTGCACTCCAGTCCCCTAAAAGGAAAAAGACATCTTTTTTGGGTGTTAGTTCTAGAAGGTCTTGTAGGTCTTCATAGAACTGTTCAACTTCAACTTCTTGGGCATTAATGGTCGGGGCATAGACTTGGATTACTGTGATATTGAATGCCTTGCCTTGGAAATGAACAGAGATCATTCTGTCATTTTTGAGATTGCATCAGAGTACTGCATTTCGGACTCTTATTGACAGTGATGGCTACTCCATTTCTTCTAAGGGATTCCTGCCCACAGTAATAGATATAATGGTCATCTGAGTCAAATTCACCCATTGAAGTCCATTTAGTTCGCTGATCCCTAAAGTGTCGACATTCACTCTTGCCATCTCCTGTTTGATCACTTCCAATTTGCCTTGATGCACAGACCTAACATTTCAGGTTCCTATGCAATGGTTTTTCCAGTGGTCATGTATGGATGTGAGAGTTGGACTGTGAAGAAAGCTGACCGCCGAAGAATTGATGCTTTTGAACTGTGGTGCTGGAGAAGACTGTTGAGAATCCCTCGGACTGCAAGGAGATCCAACCAGTCCATTTTAGAGGAGATCAATCCTGGCTGTTCATTGGAAGGACTGATGCTAAAGCTGAAACTCCAATACTTTGGCCTCCTCATGCGACGAGTTGACTCACTGGAAAAGACTCTGATGCTGGGAAGGGTTGGGGGCGGGAGGAGAAGGGGACGACAGAGAATGAGATGGCTGGATGGCATCATCGACTCTATGGACATGAGTTTGAGTGAACTCCGGGAGTTGGTGATGGATAGGGAGGCCTGGTGTGCTGTGATTCATGGGGTCACAAAGAGTCAGACATGACTGAGCGACTGAACTGAACTGAATGCAATGTTGCTCTTTACAGCATCGGACCTTGCTTCTATCACCAGTCACATCCACAGCTGGGTGTTGTTTTTGCTTTGGTTCCATCCCTTCATTCTCTCTGGAGTTATTTCTCCATTGATCTCTATTAGCATATTGGGCACCTACCAACCTGGGGAGTTCATCATTCAGTGTCTTATCTTTTTGCCTTATACTGTTCATGGGGTTCTCAAGGCAGGAATACTGAAGTGATTTGCTGTTCTTTTCTCCAGTCGACCACATTCTGTCAGACCTCTCCACGATGATCTGTCCATTTTGGGTGGTCCCACACTGTATGGCTTAGGTTCATTGAGTTAGACAAGGCTGTGGTCTGTGTGATCAGATTGACTTGTTTTCTGTGACTGTGGTTTCAGTCTGTCTGTCCTCTGATGCCCTCTCAGTGCCTACATTCTTGACATACATTCTTCTTATAATTATTGTATATGCTGCTGCTACTGCTAAGTCGCTTCAGTCATGTCCGACTCTGTGTGACCCCATAGATGGCAGCCCACCAGGCTCCCCCGTCCCTGGGATTCCCAAGGAAAGAACACTGGAGTGGGTTGCCATTTCCTTCTCCATTGTATATGCTAACATGGTTAATTTCATATATTTAGCAATTCATGAAACCTTTATTGAGTACCTGAAATATTGTACCAGTATTGCAGATAAACTTATGTCCCATGGAATTTACAGTCTATGTGGGAAAACAGATTTATAAAATTATACTTATAAGATGAAGAATATGTTCTACACTAGAATGTGTAATGTATTCAAGATAAATATCTATAGAAGTATGATGTTTCAAGTAGAAAACTCAATCTGATTTAAAACATTAATAAGAAAACTATATCTGAGTTGGACCTTGAAAGACATATACTTATTCGAAAGATTGAAAGAAGAGAAAAAATATTTCATGGAAAAGAACACCATGTATAAATCCACAAAGACAAGTAAATGAACAACAAATTTAAGAGACTGAAAATAATTTGAAGTGACTGGAGGACAAGGTACAAAGACTTTTGGGAACTAACACTATATAATTCATTTGATTTGCTCTACAAAGAGCAATATTTGCCCATTTTAACAAAAAAAAAATTACAGATGTTATAGTTTGGAGTAGTTAAGGAAAAATTTTGAGGTGCAAAGTTAAATGATCAGGTTTGTGTTCTAGAAAGGGATTGATTTGATCATCAGTGTGAAGACTGATATTCATAGCATTAGCTTTTTTGTAATGATGACATTAAACTAGGGCAGTGGCAATGATGATAGCAAAAAAGCAAATGACGGACAACTGTTGGATTCTAATTTATAAAATAATAGATACTAGAGACCACTCAAATCACCAAAAAAGGTGAGGTGATTGATTTGTTAATAACCATTTAGTCGATCAACTCATTTAAGAGGAATCTTTCCATGGACTATAAATAATATTATGATATGCACTTTAAATTTCTTAGCATTTTATCTCTCAACTATACTTCCTTATAAAGCTTAAAATTAAAAAATGAAAGTATTAATGTCTACTTCTGTATTGAAATTTAGATGAGAACAAGACCATTCAGAATAAAGACATCATTTCCTAGTCTCTTTGTGTCCCTTTCCTAGTCCTTGACATCATTTTCTAGTCTCATAGTTACAAAGAGAGTAACTATGTGACTAAGTCCTGGGTTATGGGATGCTGTATTGTGTAGCAGCTTTAAGGAACAATTCCTACCTATCAATTAGAGGGAATGCTTCTTTAAAAAAAAATTCTTCCTTTTAACTTCTGCCAGAACTACAAGCATGATTGCTAGAATTCCATATATGAAGAGCAGTGAATTACAAGAGCCTGACAGTCTGGGGATGTAAATAAAACAAAATAAATGATCATATTTAAGTCATTTCCAAATATGCCAGCTAATTTGGAAAACTCAGCAGTGGCCACAGGACCGGAAAAGGTCAGTTTTCATTCCAATCCCAGAGAAGGTTCAAACTACCACACAATTGCAAGCATCTCACATGCTAGCAAAGTAATGCTCAAAATTCTCCAAGCTAGGTTTCAATAGTATGTGAACTGAGATATTCCAGATGTTCAAGCTGCATTTAGAAAAGGCAGAGGAACCAGAGATCAAATTGCCAACAGCTGTTGCATTAGACAATTCCAGAAAAAATTCTATTTCTTCTTTATTGACTATGCCAAAGCCTTTGACTGTGTGGATAACAACAAACTGTGGAAAATTCTTAAAAAGATGGGCATACCAGACTCCCTTACCTGCCTCCTGAGAAACCTGTATGCAGGTCAAGGAGCACCTGTTAGAACTGGACATAGAACAACAGACTGGTTCCAAACTGGGAAAGGCTGTATATTGTCACCCTGCTTATTTAAGTTTATTCAGAGTACATTATACAAAATGCTGAGCTGGATGAAGCACAAGCTGGAATCAAGATTGCCAGGAGAAATATCAGTAATGTCAGATATGCAGATGACATCACCCTATGGCAGAAAGCGAAGAAGAACTAAAGAGCCTCTTGATGGGACTGAAAAAGGAGTATGAAAAGGCTGACTTAAAGCTCAACATTCAAAAAAACTAAGATCATGGCATCTGATCCCTTCACTTCATGAACATCAATGGGGAAAAAATGGAAACAGTGACAGACTTTATTTTCTTGGTCTCCAAAATCACTGTAGACGGTGATTGCAGCCATGAAATTAAAAGACACTTGCTCCTTGGAAGAAAAGTCATGACCAAGCTAGACAGCATACTAGAAAGCAGAGGCATTACTTTGCCAAAAGAAGTTGGTCCATTCTAAAGGAGATCAATCCTGGGTGTTCATTGGAAGGACTGATGCTAAAGCTGAATCTCCAATACTTTGGCCACCTCATGCGACGAGTTGACTCACTGGAAAAGACTCTGATGCTGGGAGGGATTGGGGGTGGGAGGAGAAGGGGATGACAGAGAATGAGATTACTGGATGGCATCACCGACTCGATGGACATGAGTTTGAGGGAACTCCAGGAGTTGGTGATGGACAGGGAGGCCTGGCGTGCTGTGATTCATGGGGTCGCAAAGAGTCAGACACAACTGAGCGACTGAACTAAATTGAACCAAACTGAAGCTATGGTTTTTCCAGTAGTTGTGTATGGATGTGAGAGTTGGACCAAAAAGAAAGCTGAGAATCAAAGAACTGATGCTCTTGAACTGTGGTGTTGGAGAAGACTCTTCAGAGACCCTTGGACTGCAAGGAGATCCAACCAGTCAATCCTAAAGGAAATCAGTCCTGAATATTTACTGGAAGGACTGATGCTGAAGCTGAAACTCCAGTACTTTAGCCACCTGCTGCAAAGAGCTGACTCATTAGAAAACTCTGATGTTGGGAAAGATTAAGGCAGGAGGAGAAGGGGATGACCAAAGATGAGATAGTTGGATGGCATCACCAACTTGATGGACATGAGTTTGAGCAAGTTGCAGGAGCTGGGGATGGACAGGGAAGCCTGTTGTCCTGAAGTCCACAGGGTCACAAAGAGTTGGACAAGACTGAGTGACTGAACTGAACTGAATTGAGGTGGTTAAGTATATTGTCCTGGAATTCATGTTAGCGTGATTTGAGAGGCATAAAAATATATGTGATGAAGTGAATACTTGATGTGATGGACCTTCTAGAGCACTCAGAGGAGATAAGAGATCTAAGAAAAGAACTATATGGAGCATCAGTACCTAGGTTGTTAGTGAAAGAAAAGAGATGGAGGAAGAGGAGTGATAGGTAATGGAGGGCATGGATGGTAGCAATTAGTAGTAACACGATAATTCACTAAGCAACTATTATGTGTCAGCCATTGTCATCATATTTTTCATGTATTAACAATTTTAATTCTCAAAACAATCCTCTAAGGTACTATGGCACTCACAGGATGGGTTCCATTACTATATCTATTTTAAAGGCAATTGGCCCTTGTGGACACAATGGGGAAGGAGAGGACAAACAGAGAATACACTGACATATATAAACTGCCGTGTATAGCGCAGATAGCTCGTGAGAAGCTGCTATATAGCACAGGGAGCCCAGCTCTGTGCTCTGTGATGATCTAGAGTGTTGGGAGGGAGTCAGGGAGGCTCAAGAGGGAAAGAATATGTGTATACTTACAACTGAATCACACTGTTGTAGAGCAGAAACTAACACAACATTGTAAAGGAATTATACTCCAATTAAAAATAAATTCAAAAAGACGAGTAAATCAAAAGTCCTCACCTGAGATAAAAAGTTGATTTGTAACTAGGTATGGTGGATGTTAACGAGACCTATTGCAGTGATCATTTCACAGTATACTGTGTCATTATGTTGTAAGAGTAAACATAATATAATGATATATGTCAATTGTACCTCAATAAAAATAATTAAAAAATGAAGGAAACTGGCATGAAGAAGTTAAATAACTCCACACACTATTACGCTCTTGGTGATTTTGTCCTGTGATCTGGCTCCAGGGCCTTTACTCTTTATTATTCAATCCTACTTCCTCAAAATAGATGGAGAAATTCAACGGGTTGTTAAAAACTCAGAATGGCATCATGGCAGAGAAAGGCTGAGGGTTTCAAAATGATGGCGTTATTGGCTATTACTAATGTTAAGAGATGTCAGGGAAGAGGGCCCAGTATAGTTTATTGATTAGAAATATTGGACATCACCAGTGACTTAGTGGAGACTCCCTTAGTAGAATGGTGAGTCACAGTTTGATATGGATGCTGTGAATATACCTTCTCTCAACACACACATACGTAGTAAGTGTACTTTTTAAGAAGTGAAGGGCAGATGAGAAAATGGAGAGAAAGGACGTATTATTCATCTGTGTATTAAATGCGAGAGTATGAGAAGAAACTAATGACAAAGGGATTTTTATTTTTTTGGTCCTTGTTAGACAGAAGAGACAACTGTGATTTACCCTGTGAAGTGAAGAGCTCAGCAGATGGACTGTTCAAAAATGCAGAAGAAAATGAAAAGCTACAGGGCGAGTTGCAAGAAAATACGGAATGCCATCAGTAGGTCATGGATTAGCCTGGACTACATGGATGTCAATGTCCTCATGGTTTAGTAGAAGGTAGTATAAAATTCATAAAAACTGTAGTATAAAATTCAGGAAACTTGAAAGTAATGCCGTATATATCTTCTAAGAGCAAAGAAAAGAAACAAATCCCAAAAGGACCCAGAGGACGGTGTCCGTCATAAAACAGCATGAGGATAATAATTTAAAATCTAGGATGCTAATATTAGCTCTGCCACAAAATCATTGGCCGAACTCATCTTCTTTAGAATTATGATATCTCAATTTTCTTGTTGAAAAATGGTCCTACTGAAGCAGTATACGTTTTTTTAATGAAGAACTTACATAAAAAGGCTTTGAGGAAAAAATATATTTCATGAATTGATCATTATCAAGAGAAATATGAATAAACCGAAAGTCACCATTTGTTGTAATGGGAATGGTCCCAACCCCAGGCAGCTCTTCCACATCTATGCAGTGTCTTTGAGGAAATCATGCAGCCTCTCTGAATCTTGATTTCTTCATTTGTAAAATAAGGACAATTACCCTTAGAGCGAAAACTTGCTCAAGGATCGACCTAGATTTATCTGAAATCGCTTTATAATACAAATCACTACACAAAGCAATTCTTTTGAGAATCATGAAATAGCAGCTGTAATCAAAGATAATAACAGCAACAAGAGATGCTGAACAGCATCCTTGCCCAAGTGTCTCTGTGGGGGTTGGAGGTAAAAGTCACATCTGTTTTTTTTGGGGGGGTTCCGATGAGTCACATTTAATTTTAAACAGCAAAGCATCACTGTGAACAAAGGAAGCGGTCTAGGGGAACATGACTTTGCTGGACAGAGAATGGTTAACTGTCATATGCTACCCAGCAGAATTGAGAGATGTGTGGCCACCACCAGTGGGGTGGGAAAAAGATGTTGCCGGAGGTTGTGGCTGGGGAAGTTTCTTTTCAGTTATGGGAAAACTTTCTGCTTTTGCCATGTGGTCTCACCACATCCTCACAGACCCCCATGGTGGGGCTCTCTGGAGAGATGTAAAGAAATAGGCAAGGCGGGAAGGCAGTCAGAAGGGTGGAGAGAGGTAAGCTAAGAGGCATCAAGGGAAGAAGCAACTGATCGAGGAGGGAGGGAGCAGAGCTGGAGGGAGGCAGGGATCATCAGAAGGTGCAGTTGTAGCTACTCTACGTGGGTTGGAATACCTGCGCTGATGATATTGAAACCTCCTCTCTTGAAAACCACACGTTCTTTGGTCAGCATCTCTTTTCTATTCGGTCAGAATTCCTCGCTTTTGGACTTCTCTTTTTGCTCTCTCTCTCTCTGACAAAGAGGATGTTCAAGGTTCATAGTGTCGAACCCCACCTGATGCCCATTTTCAGAATTTGGGCCTTAGGATTCCATCACCATGGAATTTTAGTTTTAATTGCTTCCAGCTTTTTATGACTTCCCATCGGAGAAGGCAATGGCAACCCACTCCAGTACTCTTGCCTGGAAAATCCCATGGACGGAGGAGCCTGATAGGCTGCAGTCCATGGGACGCTAAGAGTCGGACACGACTGAGCGACTTCACTTTCACTTTTCACTTTCATACATTGGAGAAGGAAATGGCAACCCACTCCAGTGTCCTTGCCTGGAGAGTCCCAGGGACGGGGGAGCCTGGTGGGCTGCCGTCTATGGGGTCGCACAGAGTTGGACATGACTGAAGTGACTTAGCAGCAGCAGCAGCATTGACCTCTATGTCAACATGATTTCTCCAAAACTCCAGCATCTTCCATGAGATAATAGCTCTCCCTCTTAGCACTCTATTTCCAAAGTATTTGTCATACTTTTTATCATCTAGGACAGAAATCCTGGGTTTATCAAGCTCTGCATAAAACACATCTCTCACTGCTTAACCAACATTAACATCCCCAAAGTGTATCTATTCTCATCCCACATCTCAACTACTGTAAGAGCTTAAATACATTCTCTTAGTTTTCCTAAATCATTGTTTGCATTGTGTCACTTTCCAATTCAAAATGTAATCCTAGTTCTCTACTAATTATGTTAAAAATAAAACTTGGCTTAGTATGTCCTCTACGATTTTGCTTTAGATATCAAATCTGACTTCTCATTACTCATGATATGATTAGTAAAAAAATTTAAAGCTATTTACTGTTGCTGTTGTTCAGTCACGAAGTTGTGTATGGCTCTTTGTGATCTCATGGGCTGCAGCGTGCCAGGCTCCTCTGTACTTCACTATCTCCCAGTGACTGAAGTCGCTCAGTCATGTCCAACTCTTTGTGACCCCATGGACTATAGCCTACCAAGCCAATCCCATCGTCCATGGGATTTTCCAGGCAAGAATACTGGGGTGGGTTGCCATTTTCTTCTCCAGAGGATCTTCCCAACCCAGGGATCGAACCCAGGTCTCCCGCATTGTAGGCAGACGCTTTTTACCATGTAAGCCACCCAGAATCTGCTCAAATTCATGTATTTTGAGTTCATGATGCTAGCAAATCATCTCATCCTCTGCTGCTCTCTGCTCATTTTGGCTTCAATCTTTCCCTGCATCAGGGTCTTTTCCAATGAGGTGGTGTTTCACATCAGGTGGCCAAAGTATTGGAGCTTCAGCATCAGACCTTATGAGTTGCTACTATATGTTGGCTCTGTGATATAAATATAGATGGCACAGTTCCTATTTTCCAAGAGTTTAAGACTTACAGGTAGGCAAATGCATACTGTCCCTAGTCTATATTAGAAGTATATAAGTGGTATGCTAGAAGTATGGGAATTTTGAGAAGATGCTCCTAACAGGGACCACAAAGGGACATTTCAAAAGAAGTGGAAAAATGAGGTGCGTCTTAAAAGACAAGGAGAATAAGGTGTAAAAGATATGGAATAAAGATATTTTAGGCATGGGTTAAGTGGCTTGAGAACACATAGTATATTTAAAGACTCCTAAGTTGTTTTTAATGGCAGGATTAAAAGATTTAGCTATAAAACTAAATGGGTACGCTGGGGTCAGATTATAAAGGGCCTTGTATGCAAACCTAAGAAATGATCATTTTATGCTGAAAGCAATGTGAAGCTGTTGAAAGATTTTAATTAAGATAATGAGTTGCATGATCATACTTGTGTTTTAGAAAGATGCCTGGCAGCAAAGTTGAAAATGCTTGGAAGGGAATGAGAGTGAAGTAGAAAAAAAAAATAGGGAGTTTGGGTCTCTCATAAATTCTTGAGTAAACAGTTACTGCTTAAAAACAGCTACCACCACCACACACTTCCTTTACCATCAGTGCTGAAACCCTATAGTCCAATAAAATTGTTTTTGATGACAATGTTTAAAATAAAAAGTATTTCAAGTAAATATGTACCTACTTTGTAAAATCAGAGATCAGCATTTCATAAACTGCAAATAAAAACAAACCTTTTGAGTTCAATAACAAATTGAGGAAATGTCCTTTAATTCCCATGGCTTTCTAATTTTTTGGATAGTTTTCTCCAGCGTTTTATTTACAAATAATTAAGATTAGGGATACATTACTATACTGTCACATTATAGTTCATTTTTCAATAAAAAGTGGGAAATGTAGACTCTACTTCATAAGAGGATTAAAAAACTAAATTCTTACTTAGTTTCTAACTGCTTACATGTGAAATACACCATAGGCAAGTATACTATACAGAACAGGGATTAGAAAAAACACTTGCTATGTTGGACTACTCAATGCGTATGCTGTTCTGAACCCTCCTCCCTGCACATAATTTCTGCTCTTTGCCTGCCATTACAGGCTTCTGAATGATTTGTTGCTCTGTTTTTTTGTTTGTTTGTTTTTCTGGAAGATTTGTGTATATTTTATAGAAGACCAAAGATAGCCAACACTATAAAATATTTACATATAGTGTGACAGAATAGCATCATCACTACTTAGGAACTTGTTAGAAATAAAAATTATTGGGACATCCTACAGATATACCAATTAAGAATAATCTGGACTATGGCCCAGAAATCTATAGTTTGGTAAGCTTTCCAAATTGTTCCTATATATCTTAAGAAGGATTGTAGTAAAGGGTCAACCTAAAGGCAGAACAATCTAAAGACAGATTTTAGTTAATCAAAAATTTAATTTTGCTGCTATAATGTCTTGACTTTTGGTTTGCGTGCGTGCTAAGTCACTTCAATCATTCCCAACTCTGCACAACCCCATAGACTCTAGCCTGCCAGGCTCCTCTGTCCATGGGATTCTCCAGGCAAGAATACCAGAGTGGGTTGCCATGCCCTCCTCCAGGGGATCTTCCCTGACCCAGGGATCGAACCCACATCTCTTATATTTCCTGCTTTGGCAGGCAGGTTCTTTACCACTAAGGCCACCCTTGTAGATAATGACAAATATCTGCCAAAATTGTACCAATCCTGAGTTGCCTTTGGTTGAACCAAGTCTTCTTGTTCATATAATAATGATCCATAGAATATATATCCCATTAAGCTCATGTTGTCTGTTCATGGGATTCATTTCACCAGAGACTCTATCAACTCATTCAGCAAGGAATATCAGCATATAATGTAGACAATGGGCTTCCCTGGTAGCTCAGTAGTAAAGAATCCACCTGCAATGTAGGAGTCACAGGAGACGTGGGTTCAATTCCTACATTGGGAAGATGCCCTGGAGCAGCGCATGACAAGTCACTCCAGTATCCTTTCCTGGAGAATCCAACGGATAGAGGAGCCTGGCAGGTTACAGTCCATAGTTTTACAAAGAACCAGACATGACTAAAGCGACTTAGCATGCACATATCATGGATGATATGTTAGGACAGAAAATGAAGGTACTCACTGTGGATAACTTTTTAAAATAAATTATCTAACAAAGCAAAAAGATATATTGTTTTTAGTGAGTTTGTGAGCTTTTTCTTAGTTACGTTGTTTTTCTAGATCATAACAAATATTCTTATTTTATAAACTAATTGTTTGATATGGACAATTATAATAATTTAACCAGTGGTATAATGTGCTGAAGCCAATTAGAATATATTTAGAATTAAGAAACAAAGCATTTCTTTTTCTTGATGGAAATTGAATAAAAATGTCAAACTGCTGCAATCAGACATTCCAGATATGAATATTCATTGGCAACTGTTCATGGCAGATTTATGATTTCTTTCACCTGCTGTTAGCAGGAAAAGGAAAACATTAAGTTGCCAAATAAAGCCATTAACATAAGCTAAAAGAAAAAAATATATACACAGATGGATGCTGATCTTGGAATTATGCAATCTTATCAAAAGAGACCTATTTCTTTTATATTGTGAAGGCATTTGTTTTGTACATGCAGATTGCAAAGGTCTAAGATTTGAACTCAGAATCTACAATCTGCACCATCTCCCATGGTTTATGGAGGACAGTGAAACCAAACATCTATCAACTTGTCATGGAATAACTAAGTGTAAAGACACTCATTAACAGTCTGAGTCGTACTTTAACCGTCTGCCCCATTCCTTCAGCACCATTTACATCAACATCCACACATATCAGACTATTTTGCCCTAAAGAAAAGATTTGATTAACTTTGAGGGTATAATTTAAATGGACGATAGCAAACTACTTCTATGGATTTGTTTGGAAGGTTGAGTAATGAGAAACAGCATAAAATATTTGCTTAGGCATGTTAGGTTACTTATTTAACCATGTGTGAATTTCCGTTAATTTGTGAAACACAGTTTTCATAAGCATTTCTAGTGCTTCCTGTTTACTACCAGGGTTGAAATGCTCCAAAAACAGATTTCCTGAAGCAGTTCAGTATTTTCATTTATAGGCAAGAAAAGGACACACCTTTGAATATTTTATTATTGTCATACACAATTCTGTTCTTATTTGTTCTTATTTTCTAGTTTACCTTTTAGGTATCTTTGATACAATCTTTTAAAAAGGTATGTGGATCTTTTTTATAGTTTAAATAAACACAGAGGTAATACTAATGGACATTTCTATGTTAATTAATTGAATAAAATAGTAATGGAACTGTGAAGCCAAGAATTTGGGTTGTATTTTACACAAAAATCATAAGATTTCAACTGAATTATTTGGCAAAGCAATCACTGTATTTTTCTATAAGAAGAGGTATTTGAAGAGATTTGTAGAGGTCTGAAATAAGAAGCCCCCAGCTGCTGTTCCTGAATTATATCAAGAAGTTAAACAAGAAGAGTGTATAGTCAAGTTATTGGGCTTGGTTGACAAAATCAAACTGCATGGTGCTGAGTTCTCAAAAGTTGGCATTTATCTCACTCATTAATTGTTGGTGGAAGTATAAATTGGTGTTGTCTATGGCGGAAAATGTGCTAACATTTTTATGGAGGATAATTCACCTAATATTTGAAAATTAAACATATGCACCTGTTAAGCCAGTAATTCCACTTCTTGGCATTGAACCTATAAAAGTTTTCCACATTTGAAAGAATTTATTGCATCAGAGTTATAGTAGCAAATGATTGACAGTAATCTAAATGTCTGTTAACAGAGGACAGGCTAAATAAATTCTGGTACACCCGTACAATGGATTACTTGTAGATGTTAAAAGAATGAGGTAGTTATATAGTTACTGATGTGGAGTAAACTTTAAAGAATATTTTTAAATTAAAAAAAGCAAGGCACAAAATTTTGTATAGAATATGCTATAGTTTTAATGTGAGAGAGACAGAGAAAAGAGAATTTATTTTTCTGTTTGTTCATTTATCTATTCATCCATCCAGATGGATACACAAGAATCTGTAAATCGTGATTCTCCCTCTATAGATGACTGGGGTGGGAATATACCTCATTCTAATTCTCTGTGCATTATCATGTACTGAGTAAATATATTTAAAAATAAATTTTAATTGCAAAAATTTCATTGCCAACTATGCCACATTATGAAGTATGAGTCAACGTATACATAGAATAAATAATAATATCCTAAATGTTCAAGTGCTATGTACTAGGTATTTTAGTTCGGGGCTATTCTTATAGTAGGCTTTCATTATTTGAGATTTTATCCAATCAGTTACTTTTATGTGTCAAAATTTTACAGTAATGCTATTCTTTTTAAACTTGGTTAATGCTATAGGCCCTCTCCTCCCAAAATTGTACACATCCACACAGGGAGGCCTGGCATGCTGTGATTCATGGGGTCACAAAGAGTCAGACATGACTGAGTGACTGAACTGAACTGAACACACCCACAAATATGCAATAAATCCAGAGGACTGATTTATTATTTGTAGTCCAAGGCTATTATCCATGGATGCTTAATGTTCCATGAATCTTGGGATAACAATTCCTTATTTTTTTTATTAAAAAATTTTTAAAAAACTTTCCATCTTATACTGTGGTGGAGCCAGTTAACAGTGTTGTAAGAGTTTCAGGTAAACAGGAGAGCAATGCAACCATACACAGACATGTGTCAGTTCTCCCTGGAACTCCCCTCCCACCTGGGCCCACATATAACAGTGAACAGAGTTCCATGTGCTATAGAGTAGATTCTTGTTGGTTATCCATTTCAGACACAGCAGTGATGGACAGATGTGAGATTTGGATCCTAAAGAAGGCTGAGAGCCAAAGAACTGTTGCTTTTGAACTGTGGTGTTGGAGAAGACTCTTGAGTGTCTCTTGGACAGCAAGATCAAATCCGTCAGTCCTAAAGGAAATCAACTCTGAATATTCATTGGAAGGATCGATGCTGAAGCTGAAGCTCCAGTACCTTGGCCATCTGATGCGAATACGAGACTCCCTGGAAAAGACCCTGATGCTGGGAAAGACTCAGTACAAGAGGAGAAGGGGGCAACCAAGGATGAGATGGGTGGATGGCATCATTGACTCAATGGACATGAGTTTGAGCAAACTCCAGAAGGTAGTGAAGGACAGGGAAGCCTGGCATGCTGCAGTCCATGGAGTAGCAGAGTCTGACATGACTAAGGCACTGAACAACAACAGCAATCCCTTCCCCTCATCCTCCCCCACTGGCAATTGGGGTCTTTAGTTCTTTTCTAAGTCCGTGTGTCTGTTTGTAAGTAACAACTATTTATTTTAATATGAGATAAACATGGAAGTTATGTACCATTCACCCTTCAATCAGATACAGAGAAAGATTCTGATAATCACTTTGAACAAGACTTTAAATCAAATACAATATGCTAGATTGAAATTTTTGATTACAATCTAAGCCCGAGGAACTCTTGAAAAGCAATACATTTAGGGTCACAAGTGGCCAGCTCACCAGTTCCTTTTTTAGTCATTTTGTATCCTGGCAGCATTCCCATCATTGTGGAAGTGTTTTTTAAAAATATTAGCCAAAGGGAAAAAAATAAACTAAATACTAAGAAAGTTTTATTGTATTTCAAGAGTGAAATAGTAACAATGTGGGGTTTTTTGCCATTAAAAAATTTACTTGATACTAGTTTCAAGGATGTGATGAGGCCTGATGTTATTTTAAGGTAAAAATTTTAATATCTATCACTTCAAAAATAAGCAGTATTACCTAAAAGAGTAGTCACTAAGAAACTACCTTTTTGAAAACACAAAATTCCTGAATATTAGTTGTTTATGTATCAACAACTATGACAGTGTTTCTATTATATGTAGATAGATTTTTTCTAGTATTATATTTACAATAATCACCACTCTATTTTAAAATAACAGTGAATATAAGTCTAACTGTTAAGTACACAAAAGCAGAACACATGGAAGATTTATTAATATAAATTTTGAAGTTGCTAAAAAATAATGAAAGACGTTTAATCACTCCATAGATGTATTCTTTTTAACATGATATCACTGTTCATTCAAATTGGGGTTTTGTATTTGGAGATTTGCATCAGTTATTTTCATGGGTTTGTTTGAACTTCTCATTTTCTCTCTCTTAAAATATTTGAAAAGTAGCATAACATCTCTTTCCTTTGACCTCTTCTGACAAATTAAATATTCAACAACCCTCAAGCATCCATTACCCTTGAGATGACATCATGATCTCAATAACACTCCTTTAAGCTAATCAACATAATTGCCACACATCTAGAACTTGCAGAGATCCTTCTTAGACAAAGGTAGCAGCAGAGCCTCTGCTATTAAGGGGTCAGAATTTAGGTTTAAATGGCTCAGGGTCTTAGATTCAGCACTTTATTTAATCTCTGGTCAAAATATGCTTTCTCCTTAATTAGCAAATGAAGAAACACGAAGCAAGAAATTCATATTCATAGGGTATGATGGGAAAAACTATTCTATAACATCTATTTTGGATAACAAAGCCTTCAACAAAATACTTTTTTTCCAGTTTTTAAGGGACATAGGGCAACTGACAGGTGAAGTGTGGAGCTTCCTAGTATGTGTCCCATTAGTGGACAAGGGATTTGCTCTCTCATCAATAACAATTTTACTGGTTCTTCTGATTATATAGTTGTAAATCTTAACACAGGTTTTATAATTAATGGATCCCAGATGCCCTGAGTATTTGAAAACAATAAAAACAACACAAACAATATTCAAAAACACATATTATGTGCCAAGTACTGTTCTGTTTTCAGACTCTCCAGTTTATTTACGCCTTACAGCCACCTTATGATGTGGGCAGTATTATTAACTCATTTACAGATGAGGAATTTGAGGTGAAGAGGTGTTTACTTATCCTGATCAAAATCATGAAACTGTGTGGGGAATTTGAATCCAAACCAAGGAAATTTACACATTTAAATACTACTAAACTACACTGAGGGCTTCTCTGATGGTTCAGCAGTAAAGAAATTCAAAGTGAAAGTTGTTCAATCATGTCCGACTCTTTGGGAGCCCATGGACTATATAATCCATGGAATTCTCCAGACCAGAACACTGGAGTGGGTAGCCTTTCCCTTCTCCAGTGGATCTTTTCAACCTAGGAATGGAATTGGGGTGTCCTGCATTGCAGAAGGATAGTTTAGCAGCTAAGCTATCAGGGAAGCCCATAAAGAATCCGCCTGCAATACAGGAGAACAGGAGATGCAGGTTTGATCCTTGAGTTGGGAAGATCCCCTGGAAGAGGGTATGGCAACCCATTCCAGTATTATCCCATGGACAGAGGAGCCTGGTGAGCTATAGTCCATTATGTCTCAAAGAGTCAGACATAACTGAAGCGACTGAGTACAAGCATTGTACATTGAACATTAAAGATATGTTTTAAATCACCTTATATTTTTTTCAAAAGAAAGGTCACAGGAAGAGAAAGTGAAAGTGAAAGTCTCCCAGAACTATACATACAGTCCATGGAATTCTCCAGGCCAGAACACTGGAGTGGGTAGCCTTTCCCTTACTCCAGGGGATCTTCCCAATCCAGGGATCGCACCCAGGTTTCCCTCATTGCAGGTGGATTCTTTACCAGCTGAGCCACAAGGGAAGCCCCACAAGAAAAGAAGGCTGATGATTATGTATAGACTCATCCAACAGATATTTATCAGTTACTGTTAGGCATTTTTGTAGAAGCAACTAACAAAAGATGAATGAAAAACAAAATGAAGCTGAAGAAACTTAATACAAAGGTTAGTTTGTTTTTTCTTAACTCTTTTCCAGTCTATCTAGTTTCCAACTATTTCAAGTAATAAAAGTAAAATATATGAGATGAATAACTTTCAATTGTTTCTGTAATTTTCATCTGTATATTCTTAAAACCACTGTATTTAAAAGAGCTTTAAGTAAGATGGTTGCCAGGATATATTAAAGAAGTGTTATTTGATCATTCTGTGATTTTTCTCTATGTAGCTTTTTCTTTTTTTCCTTTTTGTCAGTGTAAGTCTAATCAATATCACCAAAAATTTTCTCTGACCTGTTTCTATTCAACTGTGCATAATGCCTGTAATGATCTATTTTTCTGATTAACCTTCAGATTCTCTGTCTACCATGAAGTCTTCCCTGAAAATATACATGGAAATGACTTTAAAATGTGCGGTTTAAATTACTGATGTGGTATCAAATATAGCTGCTGCTGCTGCTAAGTCACTTCAGTCATGTCCGACTCTGTGTGACCCCATAGATGGCAGCCCACCAGGCTCCCCCATCCCTGGGATTCTCCAGGCAAGAACACTGGAGTGGGTTGCCATTTCCTTCCCCAATGTGTGAAAGTGAAAAGTAAAAGTGAAGTTGCTCAGTCATGTCTAATAACCTATTAATATTTTACTGAATTTTTACGTATTGTTTCTTGAAATCTAGTTGTCTGGTATAATTTTTTGTCATTCAAAGCAGCTCTGTCTAATATAATTTCTGCAGTGACAGGCATATCCCATAATTATATGGTCCAAAACAGTAGTCACTAGACACATATGGCTATCGAGGACTTGAAATGTGGTTAGAGGGACAGAATAATTGAAATTTTACTTTTATTTAATTCAGTAAATCAAATTTAAGTCACATGTGGCTACTGGCCGCCTGACAATGTAGACTGGCAGAGATATATGTAGAGCTGATATTTAATAAATTTTGTTGAATGAATGAATGAATGCGTACATAAAAGTTCTCAGTTTCTCAAGATATATTCATTGCACTTAAATTTTTGTTTTGAAAAGTATTAAAAAACGTCTATGAAGGCAAACATTCTAGGGATGCCTAATCATAGAATCATAAAGTTAGCCTGGGGAAAGACTCTTGATCAGTTAATCATCCAAACTTTTACTTGAGAAACAAGAGACAACTGAGTCCAGGGAAACAAATGTCCTTTTACAACTAGTCTGTAAAGAGGCGAGGACTAGAGTCCACGTGTCTGTTTCTCAGGGTAGAATTTTGGCCATAATATTCTGAAATTTTCTGAGTCATTAAACATTTTGCTTTTCCATCATCTATAAAATTGTAACCTATTTCAGTGCTTCGTTTTGGGGTTGCCTGGAAACAGATGTAAATCCAGGATTGTTCAGCCACTAAGTCATGTCAGACTCTGTGACCCCATGGACTGTAGCATGCCAGACTCCCCTGTCCTTCACTGTCTCCTGGAGTTTGCTCAAATTCATGTCCTTTGAGTCACTCATGCCATCCTACCATCTCATCCTCTGTTGCCCTCTTCTCCTCCTGCCCTCAATCTTTCCCAGCATCAGGGTCTTTTCCAATGAGCCAGCTCTTTGCAGCAGGCAAAGTACTAAAGCTTCAGCATCAGTTCTCCCAGTGAATACTCAGGGTTGATTTCCTTTAGGATTGACATGTTTGATCTCATTGCTGTCTAAGGAACTCTCAGAAGGAGTCTTCTCTAGCACCACAATTTGAAAGCATCATTTCTTGGGCACTCAGTCTTCTTTATGATCCAACTCTCACATACAGGTAGTTAGTTTGGGAGGTGGGGAGAACACAAGCAGAGGAGCAATATAGGGAAGGCTAGGTAGCAAGAAAGCATTATCAAGCCAGATCCTGTCGGCCTCAGAGGTGTCTAACGAAGAAAATTCTGGAACATGATTTAGCCATGCGTATTTCAGAGTAATCCCAGTTGGGGAGGATGGGATGGTGTCAAGTGAGAGAACTGGAGTTCCCACTGGTTCCTGGGCATGAGAAATTCAGTAGATCACAGTGATGAAGCAAGGTGGGAGAGATTTGGGGATTTTGAGGCTTTTCCAGCTTCTATCCACTTTGACTTAGCATAGGACTTAGCTATAGTAGTTGTTAAGTTAGTATTTATTCTAATGAATATGTATAATTGGAAAGATGTTATGCAGCTTGAAGAGATAAGGTTCAATATAGCTGTTTTTAGTTATCAAGTCTTAATGGACCAAGAGTGTTTTTTTTAATTAACTAACTTATTTTAATTGGAGTCTAATTTCTTTACAATATTGTAGTGGTTTCTGCCATACATTGACATGAATCAGACATGGGTGTACATGTGTACACATGGACTAAGAGTTTTTAAAGACCGAGATACTAATATTTGTATCCTAGGAACTAGTACAGTGACCAGTGGTAAATAAATGGTTTCCAAATTATGCCATAACTTAATCTTGTCAACTTAATATACAAGAGAACAACATAATATTTTAATACTCTACTACTCCTACTAATCTTAACAGTAGATACTAATTGTACCTAATATCTGTTTCTAGATTATTTTTGTATAATAGCTCATTATTCCTCACCTTAATTCTGAGCTATTTATACTACTTATCACCATAAAAATCATACTACAACAAAGCACAAGAAGGATTTTTTGTAGGTTTTTGGAGAAATGATATATAAACTATGGTATTCAAAATTTTAATTTATAACTTAATACATTATTATAATTTCTAATATAAGGGATCTTTCATTTTGGAATTAGTTTGGTTTTGAAATGGAGATAAAAGCCTAAGGACTATGGTTCTTCTTATGCATCTCTGTGTTTAAAGTTAGCTGCAAAACTAGTGGTATTCTGAAGCATGCAATACAGATATGGCCATGATAGAAAACCAGAGTTTAGGAGAATATATAGATTTGGAAAGGAACATATACTACTTCTCTCCTAAATTTGATTTTTCCAAATAACGGATTCCAAGACACTTGCTATAACCTCCCACAATAAGCACTGAGTACAGGGTTCCCTCGTGGCTCAGGTGGTAAAGAATCTGCCTGCCATGCAGGAGACCTGGGTTTGATCCCCAGGTTGGGAAGATCCCCTGGTGGAGGGCATGGCAACCCACGCCAGTATTCTTGCCTGGAGAATCCCCATGGACAGAGGAGCCTGGTGGACTCCAGTCCAAGGGGTTGCAGAGTCAGACACAACTGAGCGACTAAGCAGAGCACAGCACCCTCTAGGAATCTTAGATGTGATGCCTAGGATAAGCTGTTTCTTTCACTTTAGAACAGATTTCTAAGTTATTTTCCTACTGAGAAATTAACATCTGCAGAACATATCTGATGTCTATATTGTAGAACTGTTTTAATAACCAGAAAGTATTAAGATGGTAAATATCTTTGTTAGAATTCTACCACCCTAGGCATAGAGTCATTTAGGAAGCAGATGGGTTGAAACTTAAGTAAAAATGTTGTTTAGTGGAACAATTAAAATAGCTGTGCAATAGTTTTACTTCAATTGGTTTACATTGGATTCTTTTCATGGTTTTAAGTCCAGTTTCAGTGCATGTTACCAAATGGAGAATGTTAAAATGCTTCTCATAAAACCACTATAGTGAAGTACACAGAGGCAGGGATAGTGGCGGTGGCAGTGGTTGGTTAAGTCTGTACCAGCTCAGTTTGCTGAGCTGATCATGTGCAGAGATTGCAGCATCTCTTCTCAATTCTAAGTTCAGTGAGGAGACTTCACCTTGGGAGCTTGAAATCCATCAGGCAAGAGTATTTACACCATAGAAATTGTACATGTTACAAATCAAGTTGTTCTATCCCCCATCCTGTTATTAAACATTTAGCAGCATCATTTGCCATATGCCACTGCATAGCAAGGCCTGTGAGGAGTCTCAGAACTCATAACTAACTTCATTCAACATAAGATTTATTTGTAAAAGTGCCTTGCCTGTGTGATACATCATAATTAGGTGGCCAGATTGTTTCTGGAACAAAAAAATCATGATTCTAGAGTTGAGGTGTTGCATTGTACAATGACTGGCTCTACAGCATGAGAAACTAATGGTAAAGACGGGTAGTTTTCATACTTAAATTTTTTATTGCAGTTAAAATTTTACCTTTAATTCTGAGATCATCATCACAAAGTTTCCAAGTTTATTTTGTTAATGAAGTAAAAAAAATACATTGCCATCTCTTCTCATAGCTGAATGAACATTAATATTGAAAAAAGTTTGAAAATTAAAAAGATATAATCTCGGAATACATTATAATTATTCCTAGGAAAGAAAAAATTTTCCTTCTTTCATACCATCCTACTATGTATCAGTGATGGCTTTGTCACAAGCAGAAAGGATCTTTAGAACAGGAGCACAGCAGATATAAGAATGATAACCTGAAAATCATTATATTCAATTTGAACAATGTTGAGACAGTTGAAGTTGCCAGACAGAATACCCAATCATACAAAATCCATGGAGTGTCCATGGATCTCTTTTGTTCTTCAGTTACTCACTAGTGTCTGATCTTTGCAACCCTATAGGCTGCAGCACACCAGGCTTCCCTGTTCTTCACCATCTCCCGGAGCTTGCTCACACATGTACACTGAGCCATGGATGCCTTCCAATCACCTTGTCCTCTGTCACCCCTTTCTCCTCCTGCCTTCAATCTTTCCCAGCATCGGAGTCTTTTCCAATGAGTTGGCTCTTCGCATCAGGTGACCAAATTATTGGAACTTCAGCTTCAGTATTAGTCCTTGAACAATTAAAAAGCAGAGACATTACTTTGCCAACAAGGTCCATCTAGTCAAAGCCCTCAAGAGTCTTCTCCAACACCACAGTTCAAAAGCATCAATTCTTTGGCACTAAGCCTTCTTTATGGTGTTCAGCTCTCACATTTGTACACAACTACTGGGAAAACCATAGCTTTGATTAGATGGACCCTGTTGGCAAAGTAATGTCTCTGCTTTTTAATTTGTTGTCTAGGTTTGTCATAGCTTTTCTTCCAAGGAGCAAGCATCTTTTAATTTCATGGCCACAGTCACCATCTGCAGTGATTATGGAGACCAAGAAAATCAAGTCTGTCACTCTTTCCATTGTTCCCCGTCTATTTGCCATGAAGTGATGGGACCAGATGCCATGATCTTCATTTTTTGAATGTTGAGTTTTAAGCCAGCTTTTTCACTCTTCTCTTTCATTTTCATCAAGAGGTTCATTAGTTCCTCTTGGTTTCTGTCATAAAGGTGGTGTCATCTGCATATCTGAGGTTATTGATATTTCTTCCAGCAATCTTGATTTCAGCTTGTGCTTCATCCAGCTTGGCATTTCACATGATGTACTTTTGCATGTAAGTTAAATAAGCATGGTGACAATATACAGCCTTGACATATTGCTTTGCCCATTGGAACCAGTCCTCATTGGAACCAGAGTATGGTTCCAATGCTCTTCCAGAATACTGGAATACATTCTTCCATGTATGCTCTAACTGTTGCTTCTTGACCTGCATACAGGTTTCTCAGGAGGCAGGTAAGGTGGTCTGGTATTCCCATCTCTTTAAGAATTTTCCACAATTTGTAGTGATCCATACAGTCAAAGACTTTTGCATAGTCAATGAAGCAGAAATAGATGCTTTTATCAAATTCTCTTGCTTTTTCTATGATCCATCAGATGTTGGTAATTTGGTCTCTGGTTCCTCTGCCTTTTCTAAATCCAGTTTCAACATTTGGACGTCTTGGTTCATGTAATGTGGAAGCCTAGCTTGGAAGATTCTGAGCATTACTTTGCCAGCATGTCAATGAGTACAATTGTGAGGTAGTTTGAGCATTCTTTGGCATTTCCTTTCTTTAACTTCAGGGAGAGATATCAAATCTGACTTCTCAGGAAGCTTTCTTTTCTCTCCTTGCTATTCTCTGGAACTCTACAGTCAGGTGGGAATATCTTTTTCTTTTCCCTTTGCCTTTAGCCTCTTTTTTTTTTCTCAGCTATTTGTAAGGCTTCCTTAGAAAACCGTTTTACCTTTTTGAATCTCTTTTGCTTGGGGATGATCTTAATCATTGCCTCCAGTACAATGTTATGAACCTCCATGCATAGTTCTTCAGGCACTCTGTCTATCAGATCTAATCCCTTGAATCTATTTGTCACTTCCATTATATAATCATAAGGGATTTGGTTTAGGTCATACCTGAATGGTCTAGTGGTTTTCCACGACTTTCTTCAATTTTTCTGAATATGGCAATAAGGAGTTCATGATTCGATCTGCAGTCAGCTCCCAGTCTGTTTTTTCTGACTATAGAGAGGTTCTCCATCTTTGGTTGCAAAGAATATAATCGATATGATTTCAGTATTGACCATCTGGTGATGTCTCAGCTGAGGATTTACCGAATTATCTAAATTCCTGGTTTCCTTATCTGTACTCACTTAAGCAGATTTCTCGTAAGAAAAGTTTTTTCAGAGTTACTTTTCTACAGAGAAAATGTAGCCACAAGTATGTGTTCTCCTTCCCAGTTGTCACTCAGTGAAACTAATAAACTCTGTAATCTCACTGAATCTTCCATTAGTTTCTAGTACATTGCACTCATCTTGATAATCCTGGTAACACGTGTAGTTTGATAATGAACAAAAATGAGGACTCTTTCTATAGACAAGATGAATACTAGATTTAATATTGGCCTGATTAACTGCTGTTCTGATAGCTGATCTGGACACCCTGGGATTAACACTGCCCCATGTCCTTCAAACTATGCTAAATAATGTTTCAACTTATTTGAAATATATTAATTTATTTTCAAGTGCTATCAGATATCATTATCACTTATATAATTATTTCTAGTAGTGTTAGTTGCTCAGTCGTGTCTGACTCTTTGCGACCCCATGTACTGTGGCCCGCCAGGCTCCTCTGTCCATGGGCTTCTCCAGGAAAGAATACTGGAGTGGATCGCCATTCGCTTCTCCAGAGGATCTTTCAGACCCAGTGATCGAACCTGAGTCTTCTTCATTGCAGGCAGATTCTTTACCGTCTGAGCTACAGGGAAGATCCATTTCTAGTAAGTTATTGCCAATATTTATATGTTATTAGAAGTGAGAAACAGCTAAAAATGTGAGAGGAACAGTGTATTTTATGTTACCTACTCTTCTAATCCGAAGATTGATACGTGAGAAGAACTAAACTCTTGGACAGTAGCAAGTCAAGCAAGAAGGTCCAGTTAAGTGCATGTTTGGCACATTTAACAAAGCAGATCAACCAATAGCTGTACATTAACCATGAATTTGTTTTTGTAAAGGAGAATTATTATTGACATTTTCGGCTTGAGGGGCCACTGAGAGTGAATAAGTTGAGTGTCGTTCAATTATTTAATCAAGTTCTAGGAAAGATGTGAATCACAAGGTCAGCTGGCATGTGAACTGAATTATAGAGCAGAGTGGTATTGGTCAAAAGGTAGACTGCAGTGGTCACTGAGAGTATCATACAGATTGACTCTTTGTCAGCAAGTATATTGACAAGTGAACATGTGGAAAACTACTTTTGAACTTTTGAATTAAAATGATTTAGAAAAGAATAAGGAACTATGAATAGTTTAGTGACTCTAAGCATGTAGGCTATTTTAGCTTAAGTGCTCTCACAAGAGCCAGTAAATAGGTACAAACATAGAGAAGAGTTTTTCCAAAACCACTGCCAACACAGACACCTGTAATGAGTATTGACAATAACAAGGTACCAGCGTGAATAGTAAATAGAAGCAGTGACTCTTTAAACTATCATTTAGACATACAAAAGTAGAAATACAGAATGTTCACTCATCTCTCAGTTTTTTAGATTTCTAAACATATGAAAGGGCTTCTCTGGTGCACCAGATGGTAAAGAATCTGCATGCAGTACAGAAGATCTGGGTTCAATCCCTCAGTCGGTAAGATCCCTTGGAGAAGGGAACAGCTACTCTAGTATTCTTGCCTGAAGAATTCTAAGATAGAGGAGCCTGGTAGGTTGGGTCACAAAGAGTAGGACATGACTGAACAACTAACAAACACACACACAAACATGTTAAGATGTTTGCAATGTGTACATTATGAACATAATTTAATTAATATAAATTTACTTAGAGAGTGAAATTTGGCAGAATATGATATTTATTTCAATAAGATATGAAGATCTATGTAAAATATTTCTTTCAGTGACTAGTATATGTGCAAAGAGTAACTATTCTGTTAATTTCCAGTGTGGAAAAATAATTACTTTGTTGATTCCCAGTAAGATATACATATCCTTTATGATCAATTGAATCTCTGATAGAATTATAGACATGACTAATTGAGGGAAAGCAGCAGATCCAATATAGTTTTATTTCATAAAGGTTTTGGTTCTGTAGCACATGCCAAAAGTCATCAATAAATTGAGATATATTGTCTTGTTTCAACCACCATTAAGTTACAGCACAGAGCTATAGGATTATAGTCAATGAGTTGTATTTGATGGGTCATTGCCAAGTTCAGGTGACATAAGTAATGTTCCACAGTGGCTGGTCCCAGGCCTATCGTTGAGCATCTTAATCATTGACTTTGATGATTGACTTGTGAACATAATCATTAATTTTCCAGGTAAGTTGCTAAGAGTGACATCTTAAGCACTTCAGAGGGAAAGAATGAGAATATAAACTAACTTTAGGAAATTCCACAAGTTTTCAGAATTAATTATGATGAAATTCAAGAACAAATAAAGGTTATTGTGTTGAATGAAAAAAATTTAAAAAGTAGGATTGTGAGGAAAAGTTGTCTATGCATAAAAATGATTAAAGAAAGTCTGAAGCACCACAGAGAAAGGGATTAAAAAGTCAAATATGGGTATACAATGTGCTGTAAGGTTTAAAGGAAACAGGAGACTTGGAATAACATTACGGCATTGTGGACAAGAGATTTGGGGCAGAAGACTTGTTTTGAATCCAAGATCCAAACTTAGTAACTCTGAGATCTTGGGTCAAACCATGCTGCATCACTGAATCTCATGTGATAAATGGGTTAATTTGTGTAAAAATGCATAGTGAATTTTAAATCAATATACTAGTGTTGGCTTTTGAAAATAATTTCTCTCAAATTATAGATATTTTATCCACACTTTATAGGATTTTTGAAAGGCTTAAAAATTTAAAAGACTTAAATAACACTTTCTATTAGAAGTTTCAAAATTGCAGTTGAATTTTTAATTTTTTAGCCAAAATATAATAATTCCAACCTTTCCAGAAGACAAATGGGAACTAAGCATTTCTAAAGTACTAACTAATCCAGAAGTTGTATTCTGCTAACTATAGTATTGATGATTTAACTTTTATAAAGCCAGGGTTATTGGATTCTGGAAAGCTATGAAATATTCAATTTTAAATGTTTCAAAAGAAAAAAATTATATGACTACATTTTTAACTATCTAAAACTAGATATGACTTCCCTGGTGGCTCAGTTGGTAAAGAATCCGCCTGCCAATGTAGGAGACACAGGTTTAATCCTGGGATGGGAAGATCCTCTAGAGAAGGAAAAAGCAACTCACTCCAGTATTCTTGCCTGGAAAACCCTATAAACAGAGGAGCCTGGCAGGCTACAGTCCATGGGATTCTAAGAGCTGGATACAACTTAGTGACTAAACCACCACAAGACTAGATAAAGTCTAGGCCAAAAACAGTTTGTATATTGTTTAAAAGATCTTTCAGAGGGCCTTCCTGGTTTAATAGTAGGTCTTTTCTTTCCTTTTTTGTTTTCTATCCCCAGTACATTGTTTTACTAGCCTGACTTCACTACTCTTGATTTTTCTACTGCAGTAAATAAATGTTTATTTTGCTCAGTTCAGTTCAGTTCAGTCGCTCAGTCGTGTCCGACTCTTTGCGACCCATGAATCACAGCACGCCAGGCCTCCCTGTCCATCACCAACTTCCGGAGTTCACTCAAACTCATGTCCATCGAGTCGGTGATGCCATCCAGCCATCTCATTCTCTGTTGTCCCCTTCTCCTCCTGACCCAAGTCCCTCCCAGCATCAGAGTCTTTTCCAGTGAGTCAACTCGGCGCATGAGGTGGCCAAAGTATTGCAGTTTCAGCTTTACCATCAGTCCTTCCAATGAACATCCAGGATTGATCTCCTTTAGAATGGACTGGTTGGATCTCCTTGCAGTCCAAGGAACTCTCAAGAGTCTTCTCCAGCACCACAGTTCAAAAGCATCAATTCTTCAGCGATCAGCTTTCTTCACAGTCCAACTCTCACATCCATGCATGACCACTGGAAAAACCATAGCCTTGACTAGATGGACCTTGGTTGGCAAAGTAATGTCTCTGCTTTTTAATATGCTATCTAGGTTGGTCATAACTTTCCTTCCAAGGAGTAAGCGTCTTTTAATTTCATGGCTGCAATCAACATCTGCAGTGATTTTGGAGCCCAAAAAATAAATTTAGTTTTTTTTTTTAATTTCTCCTTTCGTCTTAGGCAAAAGTAGATAATAACAAGGGAGGCAAACTTCTGGTTTGAGAGCTGAGACAGGAATCTGGAATCCTATACACGCAGATGATAACTTGGAGGGGGGTTCGGGAGGGGGAACTCATGTACACCTGGGGCGGATTCATGTCAATGTATGGCAAAACAAAAAACAAAAAAATAAAGTAGTTAAGGAATAAAAAATAATAAAAGATAACTTGTAAAGTATATGCAAATGAAGTCCCAAATATCTATTTCCATAATACTCATCAGACTAAGTTGTGTGGGGTCCAGGTGAAAATGAGGTGCAGAGGAAAACCACTAAGGAAAAAGAAGGGGCTTAAATATGCTAGAATGTTAAAATGACTGAAGCATTTTTCTTACAAAAATGATTTTCACTTCAGATCAAGTGTTCCTTGATCTGAAACCACTAACCTTGATGTGAGAAACCATTTCTCCCGATTAAGTAGCTTAATTTGCATATGCGGTTTACTACATACATAGATCTTACTATACATTCTAATTTTCTGGCGTGAAACTCTCAGTGATTCAGGAAATTTTACATTAAGATTGCCTGGTGATGTGAAATCTGTTCAGAAAGATTGGAAAACCATGTCATATTCCCAGTAGATTATACTATCATTTTTAACAGTTACATCAAAACAAACTCATATCTGCTCAATTGTAAACAATGCTGCATGAAGCATTTGAACTCTAAATAAACAGGCTGTTTATTTAAATATGTAAGTGTTGGAGAAACACAAAACCTGATGCCAAAGTCCCTTAGCAACAAAGAACTTGAATGATTATAAAAAGATTAACATCACTAAATCTCTAAAATAACCTAATCTTGTTAGAATTTAGAACCTGCATTTTTCATGATGATGCAATTCAACAAATCCGCCTTGTCTTTTTCACTTGAAAGAATGCCAGCTCTTTCTTCCTTTTTTCTCCTCTTGCAATTCTACTCCTCTTGATAATAATATCAACATAACCTAACTCGTCTATTGTCCCCATGTATGAAGGACATGTCCAGCAAAACGACAACTTTTTAGTGCTTGTGCTTTCTAGAACAATGCATCTTAAAACCTTAACATATAGACTTATGGACATGAATCTGAG
This sequence comes from Moschus berezovskii, assembly GCF_049115385.1. Classification (NCBI taxonomy): domain Eukaryota; kingdom Metazoa; phylum Chordata; class Mammalia; order Artiodactyla; family Moschidae; genus Moschus; species Moschus berezovskii. The sequence goes on along the minus strand of NC_142460.1, from coordinate 43,230,229 downwards.
AAAACTCTGGGAGATAGAGAAGGAGAGGGAAGCCTGGTGTGCTGCAGTTCATGCAGTCACAAAGAGTCACACACGACCTAGCGACTGAAAAAACAACACAGACAAAACACTTGGGGACCTTGTAAAAATGCAGATTTTTAATTCAGCAGGTCTGGAATGGGGTCCCAGAGTCTGCATTTTGAATAAACTGCCAGATGTTGTCCACTCTGCTCTAAAATAGCAGCTATGTCTTGAAACACATAGAGAAGAAATACTTCACCAAATCTTTGAACTATGACAAAGTTCTAACTTTTTTGTAAAATCCTGCCAATATGAATAGCTCAATAAGAATACAGATATAATGCGGTGGGAATTATGATTCTGGTCTTAAGAAGTAGTAAGGAATCTGAGCTAAGGAAAATGGTACCATCCACAGAGGCCAGTGCTCCTGTATTCCTATCAAGAGGCAGCAATGCTTTAAATTTCTTATTGATACTCATAAAACATCTACTGTATCAGAAGTGTAATGCACTATAGATGCACTGACACTCTATTTTTAATAATATGGTACCCCTCAAATCTTAACCTAGAAGTAGATTTTGAACAGTACATGATATTAATAAATACTGTATATTTTTCAAACGTAGTTAATGAATCATCATTAAGGACAAAACTGTGAGCTAAGGCTGTGTCTGATGTCATACAAAAACAAATGCAACTAATTACAAGACATTTCTATATGGCACAAATGGAAATTGCCGTAAAGATTGACTCACTTTCTGCTTGTGAGATTCATAGAAAACAATACTATTTATGTTTGTTATCTTTACGTTCATGGAAAGAATGAATTAGTTTAATGAGCATTGGGTTGGAGAAAGAGAAGCTCTGAAGTAGGATTAGTCTTAATGTTAGTCGCTCAGTCATGTCTGATTCTTTGCGACACCATGGTCTGTCCATGGAATTCTCTAGGTAAGAATACTAGAGTGGGTTGCCATTCCCTTCTCCAGGGGATCTTCCAGACCCTGCGACTGAACTGGGGTCTCCTGCATTGCAGGCAGATTTTTTACCATCTGAGCTATCAGGGAAGCCCAAAGTAGGATTAGTACCTGTGTTATAAAAACCTCTGTGAACCTCTACCCCTTGAGTAATTAAATGTAGCTAATAACTCATACATATAGGGCTGGTGTGCAGGTGCAGGGGTGCTTCCCAGATAGCTCAGTGGTAAAGAATTCACCTGCCAAGCAGGAGATGTGGGTTTGATCCCTGGGTCAGGAAGATTCCGTGGATGAGGAAATGGCAACCCAGTCCAACGTTCTTGCCTGGGAAATCCACTCGACAGAGGATCTTGGCAGGCTACAGTCCATGGGGTTGCAAAGAGTCAGACACAACTTAGAGACTAAGCAACAACAACAAATAGAGCTGGGACAAAGCAGTGAGCTAATGCACAGAAGATCTTTAGCACTGTGTCTGCCCATGGTTGGTTGCCAATCTACAAATACTAGCATAAAATAATACTCTTAATGATGTGAGTTTTTGGGCAACATTGTATAAACGAGAAAATAATTATAAAACACCTTTCACCATATTACTCCTAATAACGATAATAATATAGATTCCACCATTTATGGAATACATTTATGCATGTCAAGTATTGTATGAAAAACAATAATATCATTCAACTCTGGTATATATCTTAAGTTTATATATTATTTAAGAATAATCAAGTCCTGAAAAATTAAGTAGTTTGCATTAAGTTCCTAGACTTTATTAACTGCAGAACAGGTATTTCAGATTAGAGTTTCTAAGTTCACAATTCCTGGTCTTTCCACTACAGTGATGTACAAATTGTGTCCCTTGACCGTTGTCATCTGTTAGGTGTGATTAATAATGTAGACCACACACTTTAAAACTTGCACCAAAAATGACTATTGAAAAACCAACATAAGGCTTGGCACAGAGTTACAACAAATATACATTCTCTTCAACATTCTTTGGCATTGCCTTTCTTTGTGATTGGAATGAGAACTGACCTTTTCCAGTCCTGTGGCCACTGCTGAGTTTTCCAAATTTGCTGGCATATTGAGTGCAGCACTTTCACAGCATCATCTTTTAGGATTTGAAATAGCTCAACTGGAATTCCACCACCTCCACAAGCTTTGTTCCTAGTGATGCTTACTAAGGCCCACTTGAGTTCACATTCCAGGATGTCTGGCTCTAGGTGAGTGATCACACCACCATGGTTATCTGGGTCATGAAAATCTTTTTTGCATAGTTGTTCTGTGTATACTTGACACCTTATCTTAATATCTTCTGCTTCTGTTAGGTCCATACTGTTTCCATCCTTTACTGAGCCCATCTTTGCATGAAATGTTCCCTTGGTATCTTTAATTTTCTTGAAGAGATCTCTAATCTTTCCCATTCTGTTATTTTCCTGTATTTCTTTGCATTCATCATTGAGGAAGGCTTTCTAATTTCTCCTTGCTATTCTTTGAAACTCTGCATTCAAATGGGTGTATCTTTTCTTTTCTCCTTTGCCTTTAGCTGCTCTTCTTTTCTCAGTTATTTGTAAGGCCTCCCCAATAAACCATTTTGTTTTTTCACATTTGTTTTCCTTGGGGATGGTCTTGATCTCTGTCTCCTGTACAATGTCATGAACCTCAGTCCATAGTTCATCAGGCACTCTGTCATATCTAATCCCTTGAATCTGTTTGTCAATTCCACTATATAATCATAAGGGATTTGATTTAGGTCATATCTGAATGGTCTAGTGGTTTTCCCTACTTTCTTCAATTTCAGTCTGAATTTGGCAATAAGGAGTTCATGATCTGAGCCACAGTCAGCTCCTGGTCTTGTTTTTGCTGACTGTATAGAACTTCTCCATCTTTAGCTGCAAGAATACAATCAATCTGATTTCGGTGTTGACCATCTGGTGATGTCCATGTATAGAGTCTTCTCTTGTGTTGTTGGAAGAGGCTGTTGGCTCTGACCGGTCCGTTCTCTTGGCAAAACTCTATTAGCCTTTGACCTGCTTTATTTTGTACTCCAAGGCCCAATTTGCCTGTTACTTTAGGTATCTCTTGACTCCCTACTTTTGCATTCCAGTCAGCTAGAATGAAAAGAACATCTTTTTTGGGTGGTAGTTCTAGAAGGTCTTCATAGACCTTCTTGTAGGTCCTCATAGAATCATTCAGTTTCAACTTCTTGGGCATTGCTTGTCAGGGTATAGACTTGGACTGCCCTGATATTGAATGGCTTTCCTTGGAAATGAACAAAGATCATTCTGTCTTTTTTGAGATTGCATCCAAGTAATGCACTTCAGACTCTTTTGTTGACTATGATGGTTACTCCATTCCTTCTAAGGAATTCTTGCCCAAGTAGTAGACATAATGGTCATCTGAGTTGAATTCACCCATTCCAGTCCATTTTAGTTCACTGATTCCTAGAATGTCGACGTTCACTCTTGCCATCTCCTGTTTGACCACTTCCAATTTGCCTTGATTCATGGACCTAACATTCCAGGTTCCTATGCAATATTGCTCTTTGCAGCATCGGACTTTACTTCCATCACCAGTCAGATCCACAGCTGGGTGTTGTTTTTGCCTTGACTCCATCTCTTCATTCTTTCTGGAGTTATTTCTCCACTGATCTCCTGTAGCATACTGGGCACCTACTGACCAGGGGAGTTCCTCATTCAGTATACTATCATTTTGCCTTTTCATACTGTTCATGGGGTTCTCAAAGCAAGAATACTGAAGTGGTTTGCCATTCCCTTCTCCAGAGAACCACTTTTTTTCAGAACTCTCCACCATGACCCATCCGTCTTGTGTGGCCCTACCTGGAATGGTTCATAGTTTCATTGAGTTAGACAAGATTGTGGTCCATGTGATCAGTTTGGTTAGTTTTCTGTGATTGTGGTTTTCATTCTATCTGCCCTCTGATGGAGAAGGATAAGAGGTTTATGGAAGCTTCCTGATGGGAGAGACTGACTGTTGGGGAAACTGGGTCTTGTTCTGATGGCAGGGCCATGCTCAGTAAATCTTTAATCCAATTTTACATTGATGGGCAGGGCTGTGTTCCCTCCCTGTTGTTGGACCTGAGGCCAAACTATGGTGGAGGTAATGACGATAATGATGACCTCCTTGTAAAGGTCCCATGCAAGCACTGCTGCACTAGTGCTCCCGATCCTGCAGCAGGCCACCGTCGACCCACGCCTCTGCTGGAAGCTCCCGGACACTCACAGGAAAGTCTGATTCAATCTTTAGTGGGTCACTGCTTCTTTCTCCTGGGTCCTGGTGCACACAAGGTTTGTTTGTGCCCTCCAAGAGTCTGTTTTCCCAGTCCTGTGTAAGTTCTGGCAGCTCTATGGTGGGGTTAATTGCACGATTGCACTCAGCTCACAAGCTAGAAAAGTAGTGCTCAAAATTCTTCAAGCCAGACATCAACAGTACATAAACCATGAACCTCCAGATGTTCAAGCTGGATTTAGAAAATGCAGAGGATATTACCATATGTGAAATAGATCACCAGTCTAAGCCGGTGCACTGGGACAACCCCAAGGGATAGGATGCGGAGGTAGGTGGGAGGGGGGTTCAGGATGGGGGACACATGTACATCCATGACTTATGCATGCCAGTGTATGGTAAAAACCACCACAATATTGGAAAGTATTTAGCCTCCGATTAAAATAAATTAATTTTAAAAAAAAAAAAAGGAGAGGCAGAGGAGCCAGGGACTAAAATGCCCACACCTATTGGATCATTGAAAATGCAAGAGTTCCAGAAAAACATCAACTTCTTTATTATTAACTACGCCAAAGACTTTGACTGTGTGGATCACAACAAACTGTGGAAAATTCTTCAAGAGATGAAAATACCAGACCACCTGACCTGCCTCCTGAGAAATCTGTATGCAGGTCAAGAAGCAACAGTTAGAACTGGACATGGAACAACAGACTGGTCCAAATCAGGAAAGGAGTACATTAAGACTGTATATTGTCACTCTGCTTATTTAACTTATATGCAGAATACATCATGCAAAATGCCAGGCTGGATGAAGCACAAGCTGGGGTCAAGATTGCAGGGAGAAATATCAATAACCTTAGATAGGCAGATGACACTACCCTTATGGCAGAAAGTGAAGAGGAACTAAAGAGCCTCTTGATGAAAGTGAAAGAGGAGAATGAAAAAGTTGGCTTAAAATTCAACATTCAGAATATTAAGATCATGGCATCCAGTCTGATCACTTCACGGCAAATAAATGGGGAAACAATGGAAACAGTGACAGACTTGATTTTCTTGGTCTCTAAAATCACTGCAGATGGTGACTACAGCCATGAAATTAAAAGATGCTTGCTCCTTCGAAGAAAAACAATGACCAACCTAGACAGGATATTAAAAAGCAGAGACATTACTTTGCCAACAAACGTCCGTCTAGTCAAGGCTATGATTTTTCCAGTAGTCATGTATGGATGTGAGAGTTGGACTATAAAGAAAGCTGAGCGCCAAAGAACTGATGCTTTTGAACTATGGTGTTGGAGAAGAGAGAGTCCCTTGTATTGCAAGGAGATCCAACCAGTCCATCCTAAAGGAAATCAGTCCTGAATATTCATTGGAAAAACTGATGCTGAAACTGAAACTCCATTACTTTGGCCACCTGACTCATTGGAAAAGACCTTGATGCTGGCAAAGTTTGAGGGCAGGAGGAGAAGGGGATGACAGAAGATGAGATGGTTGGATGGCATCACTGATTCGATGGACATGAGTTTGAGTAAGCTCCGCGAGTTGGTGTTGGACAGGGAAGTCTGGTGTGCTGAAGTCGATGGGGTCGCAAAGAGTCAGACACAACTGAGCAACTGAATTGAACTGAAACATTCTCGGCCTTCTCAGGGGGCTCAGACAGTGAAGAACCTGCCCACAGTCGAGGAGACTTGAGTTCGATCCCTGGGCAGGGAAAATTCCCTGGAAAAGGGAATGGCAATGACTGCAGTATTCTTTCCTGGAGTATTTCATGAGCCAAGGAGCCCTACAGGCTACAGGCCATGTGGTTGCAGAGTTGGTTGTGATTGAATGACTAACACAAACACACACACACACACACACACACACACACCCAGAGTTTCTGTCCATAGCCATCACTATAGGTAATACTCATCATTACAGATCAGTAATTGAGTGAATAGTATTTTCAAGGTGGGCTTTGCTTACAGTAGCAACAGCATGGTAAGGTCTTCCATCTTATGACTCTGTTATCAACTTCTTTTGTATGCTTTACTCCTGTCTATGCAGTGTTTTCCATCAAGTCATTAATTTTATTTAGCCAGATATAACATAACACTATTGTGGCAAAATAAGCATTCTGCCTTTTTTTTTTTGGTTCCTGGCAGAACACTCCAAACACAACTTTCCTTTTGCTGATGCTGTTAATTGCACAAATGCTCATGTCATCTTGTTTAGACTGTGGTTTCATCCTGTTTTGACTATCATGTTGCCCTTATGCTGGTCTCCCTGTTGACAGACTTCAGCTGGTACAACACTGCGCCTTGCAGGCTGATAGGCATCAGCTGCAGCAGATAGACAATTTCTGCTTCAGCTAGCTGCCAGACACTCATTTCTACTCTACTGTACTTTTAATTCTCCTTAAGAAAATATTTTTAGATTTATGTATGAAAGATGTCTGTCCTTCTTGAGCATTTTAGAAATGTCTAATAAATCCTCCCTTCTCTCATATGTGCTGAATAAAGTGTCATGGAAAAAAAAAACAACCACCAATGGCCCTTTCTATGTTCTTAATAGTCGAGCCTTTTACAAAGCCACCATTTATCTTTTATTAGCACTTTTCGGGATGATGAAATTGGATTTATTACATGTACAGTAAAAAAGAGAAGATGGATGTCAGAAATCGGAATTGTTAATGTTCTCTCTCCCTCTCTCTCAAAATTACCAACCCTCACCCAAACAAATTCCATGCCAGTTTAGTGCAGAGTTGTCTTTAAAAATATGCATTCCATATATTACATCTTGCTTCCTCTTTTATGCTTGTGGTTTTTGCTTGTACAAATTACAAAGATCAAAAATTATGGACACTGAAATAACGCAGAGGAATCCTGTTGAGGTATAAAGGGGTGTGCTAGAAATTTGTGTATGGAAATCAGGAGCTCTGTCAATCACCTGGAACCCCATGTGTCCTTGGATCCAGGGCATTATTACCACACACATAGGATAGTATCTGTAGTTGTTTCCATCTGATGTTTCCTGATCCAATGGTTCTTGCACAGTGCTACAAGACTTTAGTTCCCTAAAACATGGTTTTCCTTATGCTGTGGACATTTTCTTTTCTTTTTTTTGGACACCTGGTACACATCCCCCTGCCTTTGTTCCTAACTGCACTTCTGTTTCTGTCTGGAGAATTCACTCTGCCTTACTGTGTAAAGACAGTACTGTGGAAATGCAGGGATCTTCTTTTTCCTATTGTAAGAGACTTCCAGTCACTACTCAGATATTCATGGAGTGGATTTGTGATATTTATTTTTTCCATCAGATGTTCCCTTCATAGACTTAGAATCTTGAGGGAGGGTGGTAAAGTTAGAGAGCTTCCCAGGTGGCACGGTGGTAAAGAAGCCGCCTGCCAATGTAGGAGACACAAGTGATGTTGGTTCAATCCCTGGGTCAGAAAGATCCCCTGGAGTAGGGAACAGCAACCCACTCTAGTATTCTTGCCTGGGGGGTCGCAAAGATTCCGACATGACTGGGCGACTGATCACATACACATATAAAATTAGAAGAAATAGTTCCGAGTCTGTTTTCTTAACTAGAAAAGCCCCAAACAAAGGAGGGTCTCAATAAACATATTTATTACAAGCTATCTCCTGCAATTCCTAGCCCTCCTTTTTCCGGGGCAACCCAAATTCTGCCACTTTGTTTCCTAAATTCCTTGGAATATTTGAGTTCTGACTATAATTACAATATTTTCTTTTGCTTATTTTTAGCAAGACTTTAATCAAAGAATTCTGGATGTTTGTAACTCAGAAACTGTGCATGATAACACTCTCCTACTTTAAATTTTTTCCTGAGTATGATTGGTTGAAGAATTGAAATATCAATCACTGAGAATCTGTCTCAGGTCTACTATCCAACATTGCCAATTTTAGCCGAACAAATGGACTAAATTATTTATATGTGCTTGTGTGTGAGTGTGTGTGTGTGTGTTTACTCTAGCTTCACCTCCCTGAAAGGAATACCCCGTATATGTCCCTTCTGAGCATCCTCTTTTTCCCTTTTATTTTCATATTATGTATTTTCAAAGTCCAAATCAATTCTGCAAGTCCTTTATAGGGCCGTTTTTCGACACTAAAGCCATGATGAGATCTCTGAGCAGATTTCAGAACAATTTTATTGTTTAGTGCTAACATTCAATAAGATTTGTGAGTACTGTTATTAGTATTCAAAGAGTTACATTTTTCTGCGTGCCTTAGTTCACCATCATGGATGGGTCCAAAACACACCTCAGACTTCCTGTAGTGTTTAGCATATTGTTTCATGAGATCATTTTTATTAAATTAGCATTTAGTTCTCAATATTTAATTCCGCTTTGCTTTTAGAGAATTATTATTGTGATATTTTTTCCTTTGTCTATTTTTCTCTGGTGGCTTAGATAGTAAAGAATCTGCTTGCGATACCAGAGACCCAGATTCATTTCCTGGGTTGGGAATATCCCCTGGAGAAGGAAATAACAACCCACTCCAGTATTCTTGCCTGGAGAATTCCATAGGCAGAGGAGCCTGGCAGGCTACATACAGTCCATGGGGGTCACAAACACTCAGATATGAATAAGTGACTAATACACATACACGTTTTAGAAAGTCACACTTTGAGTGACTACTTTCCTATGTTCTGCAATGTATGTGTAAACTAAGAGTTAAAAAAAATTCTTCCTCCAGAACCTAACACTGAACAGTACTGTTAGGTTGCACTGTTGCAGTTTCTGGATACAGGTCAGCAGAGGAAACTTTAAAATATATACATGGTAATTTAAAGCTGCTCCTAATGATTATAGAATAACTTAGTTTATGTGTTCACCTATACAATTTGATTTTGAAAAGAATTAAAGGGACTGACTGCTTGTAAAACACCAAGGCAGGTTCATTGTCAGATACTCGAAAAGACTCTTGCTAGAACTCTTGCTTTTCAGAACATATTCTAACTACTTAAATGCTAGATCTTTTCGTACCCTACAAAATATGTGGCATCTTAATGCCAAATCTTGAAAAGTGGACTTCAGCTAAGATATTCTTGAATACTGTACAGACTACTTAGACACTTCATTAGGTGAAAGAGTATTGCCTCTTTACTTTAATATCACTACATATATATTTCGGGGATATGCTCCAAAAAAAGAAAAAAACAGGAGGCAAGCAAAAAAGGCCATAATATATATTATTAGTGAGACCTGGATATGGACTGTATATTAGATACTGTGGCATAAAATTTAAACATTCTGAACTATTTAGAAGTGATTGTACTTATTCTCAGGAAATAAATATTGAAGTATTTAGAGTAAGAAGATATGTTGTCTGCAATTTTCTATCAAATGAGCCAACAGGAACAATGATATTAATAATATTAAACATAGAGGATGCTAAATCAATCATGGCCCAAAGTAGAAAGGCAAAGAGAGCTATGTTGGAAAATTTTATCAACATATTTGAGTAAATGTTGATAGTAGGAAAATCCCACATTGAATATAGTTCAGAACAAATGAAAACAAATTAATATGTTGAATGTAAAATATATTATCCCAGGAGAAATATAACTGAGTCATTGTGGTGCATATCAAATTATTTGGAAAAAAAATATGTACTTCTGTGTGTGATTTTGTGTGTGTATATCTGTTAGTGAGTGCTTATAATTAATAATTAATATATATTATTATATTTGTATAAATATATACATATATTTTGTGTCTGTACACATTAACAGAAGCTTATCCTTATTCTAAAAAAGATTCACTTATGCATCATAAAGAATATAATATGAAAAAAGTTCTATTTAACCATTGGCAATACAGCCATATTAATAAAAAACAATTTTTCAAAATCATCTTTAGATTTCTCATCATAGAAATTCTCAATCTTCATTGTAATTTAGTTTTAAACATTTAATAAAAAGGACTCTTTACTATCAAGGAACTGTATCTTGTACCTTGTTTTTTGTGCTCAATCATCAATCATATGCTTATTGAGTATTCATTTATGCCAAGAAGTTTGCATTGTATATTGACAATCATTGTAAAATTGTTTCTTATTATTTATAAGATATTTCTTTTGCTTTTGTACAATTATGAAAGCATAGACAATTGAACTCTTCTAATAGATGTTGAAAGTCATTTTCAAATTTTGTTTCATAAGAACTACTTAAACAGGCACAATAAATCTAAAGAAATGATTATATGGATTTAACAGTTTGGATTGCCTGAAGAACTTGAATAAGAATGGGTTACTTTGGTCAATGAAAAGACTATATGTGTATGCATGTATACATATATATATATATATATTTATATGTGTGCTGAACTTAGTCCATCAGTCATGTCCAATTTTTTGCGATCCCATGGACTGTAGCCTGCCAGGTTCCTCTGTCCATAGGGATTCTTCAGGCAAGAATACTGGAGTGGGTTGCCATGCCCTCCTCCAGGGGATCTTCATAAGGCAGGGACTGAAGCCAGGTTTCCAGCATTACAGGCGGATTCTTTACCATCTGAGCCACCAGAGAAGCCCATATTCATACATGCATTGTCATTAAGGACGGTCATAGCATAAACAATGTAGATTAAATTCAGAGTCTAGATAAATTCTATTAAAGGAGTACGTCAAGGCTGTATATTGTCACCTTGTTTATTTAACTTATATGCAGAGTATATCATGAGGAACGCTGGGCTGGAAGAAGCACAGCTGGAATCAGGATTGCTGGGAGAAATATCAATAACCTCAGATATGCAGATGACATCACCCTTATGGCAGAAAGTGAAGAGGAACTCAAAAGCCTCTTGATGAAAGTGAAAGAGGAGAGTGAAAAGGTTGGCTTGAAGCTCAACATTCAGAAAACAAAGATCATGGCATCTGGTCCCTTCACTTCATGGGAAATAGATGGGGAAACAGTGGAAACAGTGTCAGACTTTATTTTTGGGGGCTCCAAAATCACTGCAGATGCTGATTGCAGCCATGAAATTAAAAGACGCTTACTCCTTGGAAGGAAACTTATGACCAACCTAGATAGTATATTAAAAAACAGAGACATTACTTTGCCAACCAAGGTCCATCTAGTCAAGGCTATGGTTTTTCCTGTGGTCATGTATGGATGTGAGAGTTGGACTGTGAAGAAAGCTGATCGCCGAAGAATTGATGCTTTTGAACTGTGGTGCTGGAGAAGACTCTTGAGAGTCCCTTGGACTGCAAGGAGATTCAACCAGTCCATTCTAAAGGAGATCAGTCCTGGGTGTTCATTGGAAGGACTGATGCTAAAACTGAAACTCCAATACTTTGGCCACCTCATGCAACGACTTGACTCACTGGAAAAGACTCTGATGCTGGGAGGGATTGGGGGTGGGAGGAGAAGGGGACGACAGAGAATGAGATAGCTGGATGGCATCACCGACTCTATGGCCATGAGTTTGAGTGAACTCGAGGAGTTGATGGTGGACAGGGAGGCCTGACCTGCTGTGATTCATGGGGTCGCAAAGAGTTGGACATGACTGAGCGACTGAACTGAACTGATCTGAACTGATCAAGAAGACAGTAGGAACAATGGAACAATGCCATTATCTTTGTGGACTTAAATCTAGCCAGCCAAGAACAAAGTAGGCGCTTTCAATTATATTCAACTAAATGAAAGAAGTAGGATTGAAACTTAGGTCTCCTTGGAAGTGGATGCGTCTGTGCGTGCATTTGTAATTGTGCAAGAGAGGGAAGAGGAAGAGAGGGAGGAGGAGAGGGATTATGAGGGGAAGGGAAGGACTGGATAAGAGGTGAGAAGAGAGAGAGTAGATGAGTATTTGGGGGGAGTGTTTATGTGCAGTTATGGGCTACCGATAAATTTCTTTGTGAACTCACTTTTGGTATTCCCCATGATCATGTCACATATAGCTGACATCTCTATTAAATATAACCATACAACACCAATCAAAGTTCAGTCAAAATCATAGGCTTCTCTTACATGCTCACGTTTCCATATAACACATGCCTTTTATACAGTTCATTTTTCATAATTCTTAGACAAAACACTCTGAAAAATTTTAATTTCTCTCAAAATGTTGCACTTTTGCTGAAATATCTGACATCTATTGTTAGTCATATATTACTACACACTAATATTTTCTTTTTTTTTGGATACATGTGTGATCCCGACAACCTTTGTCACCCATTTCAGAGTGAGCAAAAGAGAGGATAAAGGAAATTATTTTGTTGACATATTTGCTATCTGCAGACTGCTTATTCAGATCCAATGAGGCTTTGAAACCCTCCCCCTTCCTTTAATAAATTAGATAAATTAAACGAAGTAAATTTACTTGTTCAAGGCCCACACCTTGTATGAGCTGAAAGGTCCCAATCTCATTTCTGTGCTTCTTGACCAGAAACTGATTTTTGCTGTCACTTGCATTTACCCTTTCCTGTCACATTGGATTTACGATGCATGTACTTTCTTCCCCCAAACTGAACCTTTACCTCTTTACTTTCACTGTGTGAATTTGTATGTCTAAGAGATACATTTTTAAGACTACTGCCTTGACCATGTTTTCCCTTAGCTACAGACTTACCAATTTTTCTGAAACCTGTCTTTATGCTAGAATTTTAGGTATAATCTATTTGCATGATAAACTACAAAATGCTGTCTAATGTTAATCTTAAAGACCTGTTTCTCAGTGCAGACAATTTTGTTCTTTGCCACCTACCTGATTCAAGCTACCCAAACTCCTATACACACTCACATCTTCCAAATGAATGCTTTTCAAAACCTTTTGCACTTGTTTTCTTTACTTTGAATGGGTTTTTCTACTTATCCAAATAATACTATCCTTCCAGAGTCATCTCAATTCCAAACTACTTCTATAAGTCTACTCTATTACTTCTGGCCAACAAAAATACTTCCTTTTGTTGGGGGAGCATTTATCTTATGATTCTATTCTCTGTTGCATTTTATGACGCATTAAATGGTGTCATCCCTCAATTATTTTATGTGTTTAGGTGTTGTCTTCACAACCAAAGTTGTTAATTTCTTGAGGGCAAAGACCAAGGCTTATATAAATTGTGTAATCCATGTCATTAATAAGGGTGCTATAGCTTCATATTGATTTTAACAGAGAACAGGAAATAGTCTGGCATAATATCCAATAGTCCTCAAATTCTATGCTTATTTAGAGACACATTAAATTGAAAATTAGTTCAATAAGTCTTCACTTTCTTTGGATATAACATGGAAGTACTTTAATTAATTAATTGATTTGTGTTAAATTTCTCCAGTCTTATGTAGAATATTGCGAAGTGAAGACATTAAATGAAGTCAAAGTTATTAATTAATCTTATTCGTGGTCACTGTACTTGTCTACTCAACATTCATTTTATCAATTTCACCCTTCCACCACTTGTAGCAATCTTGTAGTTTGGAACAGATTGATTTCTCCCTTCTCCCTCTACTTCATCGATTGCTTTGTTTTTTTTTTTTGGTTATTAATTTATTTTTTATTGGAGGCAAATTATTTTACAATATTATATTGGTTGGTTTTGCCATACATTGACATGAATGGAACAAAATAGAAAGCCCAAAGATAAATCCACGCACCTATGGACACCTCATCTTTGACAAAGGAGGCAAGAATATAAAATGGAGAAAAGACAGTTTCTTTAACAAGTGGTGCTGGGAAAACTGGTCAGCCACTTGTAAAAGAATGAAACTAGAACACTTCCTAACACCATACACAAAAATAAACTCAAAATGGATTAGAGAGCTAAATGTAAGACCAGAAACTATAAAACTCCTAGAGGAGAACGTAGGCAAAACACTCTCCGACATAAATCACAGCAGGATCCTCCATGACCCACCTCCCAGAATATTGGAAATAAAAGCAAAAATAAACAAATGGGACCTAATTAAAATCAAAAGCTTCTGCACAGCAAAGGAAACTATAAGTAAGGTGAAAAGACAGCCTTCAGAATGGGAGAAAATAATAGCAAATGAAGCAACTGATAAAGGATTAATCTCCAAAATATACAAGCAGCTCTTGCAGCTCAATTCCAGAAAAATAAATGACCCAATCAAAAAATGGGCCAAAGAACTAAACAGACATTTCTCCAAAGAAGACATAAAGATGGCTAACAAACACATGAAAAGATGCTCAACATCCCTCATAATCAGAGAGATGCAAATCAAAACCACAATGAGATACCATTTCACACCAGTCAGAATGGCTGCTATCCAAAAATCAATTGCTTTGATTGCTTTAAACAAGTGAGTATTCTTTTCTATTCTGGTAAATTCTAGTAATCCTGGCTTAAAATAGTCAGAACTGGTATTCCCCTGGCCACAAAACTGGTTCCAAGTTGACCCATTTAGCACAAATATTAGTAATTTTGCCAACACAAATACTTTCCTTCTTAGGTATATGATCTAAAAAGTCTTCTAAAAAGTTTTAGGCAATTTATGTTAGAATTTCTACTAAATATAACTCACAGCATTCTAACAACTGTTCTTGTTTGTGATGGTTTAAGAGAATAATATGAGAAGCCATGTTAGTCACTCAACTGTGTCTGACTCTCTGCCACCCCATGGACTATAGCCTGCAAGTCTTCTTTGTCCATGGAATTCTCCAGGCAGGAATACTGGAGTCAGTTGCCATCTCCTTCTCCAGGGGATCTTCCTGACCCAGAGCTCAAACCCAGGTCTCCTGCATTGCAGGCAGATTCTTTACCATCTGGGCTACATTGGAAGCCCCAAAGTGTCTATAGTTCAAGACAATATTCTGGTTTCCTTTACGTCTAAGTCCTTTACCTGGGGTTTGCTTCTGACAGGAGGAAGGACAACTTTTGCTGCCATGATGGGACAAGGAGGCAGAGGAGGATAAAATGGGTGCAGGCTGGTGTCTGTTCTTTTCTCATGTGTTGGGGGAGAAGACATTAATATATTTTATCTCGAATAGAAATATGTGCTACTGAGTGAAACAAATGATTGATAGACACAAACTTATAAAAATGAATAATCACAAGTGGTTGCAATTTTTTCCTATAATAAGTTGAGTCTTGGGGAAAGGTGGATGCATTTAATGTTATACTGGACTGGGTTGCCATGCCCCCTATCCAGGGATTGAACCTGTGTCCCATGTGTCTCCTGCAATGCCGATGGATTCTTTACCCACTGAGCCACTTGAGAAGCCCATTTAGTATTATAGGTAATTTTAAAGGAACTTAAAAACTAGGCTTCATATTTTTCACTTTAAAGCAACACTTCATGTAATACTCTAAAATATATAACCTAAAAATATAACCCTATATAAATTTATACCTTTAGAAATTCTAGCAGATTTTTCACAATAATCAATACTGTTTATTTCCTAAGCCTGTCTTATAGATTTATCAAAACCAGCAAGTGGTTTCAAAGATCTTTAAATAGATAATTGAACATATCATATTATAAAATTTCATATTTGTATTTGAACATATTTATTTTATTATATCCATAAATGCATGGAGAGAAAGCTCATGATTTAAAAATAAAGTAAAACAACTCCCTCTCCAACAATTCTTACTAACTTTCCAGTATATTTTTGACCCAGGAGAAGACTATTCTAGATATATACCATATCTCTAGGGGTTATTTTGTCATACCATGTAGTAACTGGGGTCAATATCTATTGGCAAATATCCAAGTGCATTGTGGTGAGTGCTAAGAAGAATGATTATACAATAATGTAAATATTTCTAATTAGGGTATATGAGGATATGATTTTGGCCTGTGGTTTTGAAATATAAGTAGAATAAATAGATGGAAAAAGGAAACATTATGAGCAAAGTCATGAAGGAGAGAAAATTCTTGAATTGCCTGAAAGAGTTGGAATGTGGCAAAGTTCAGATTGAGGGAAATGCTAAAAATATTACATTTTCTCATATGCAGTATGTAGCAAACAAATGTTTATTGATTAGGGGACAATATTAGATTTTTTTCCTGGAGAGGATATCCTATTGGAGTTGTGAAAGTTGGATTAGAAAAGAAATAAATAGCTAGAAAAGGGAGAATCTTCCACAAAGTAATTTGAAGAATAGCAGCAGAAAATGAGTCCAGGGAACATGTGTGATAGATGTTTCTGAGGTTAGACTGATAGAACTGATAAAAGCTAGTCAGTTTTCCCTCATCTGGGAAAATGAATGTTAGCGACCAAGGTTCACAAATATGCAGATATTTCTTTGAGTAATCAAGAAAATGAATATAGTAGGCCCTCTGTTTATCCCCTGGTTCTGCATCCTTCGATTCAACCAACTGCTGATTGACAATATTTTAAAAATTCCAAAAAGGTTCAAAAAGGAAAACTTGAAGTTGCCATGGATCAGCAACGATTTGCCTAGTATTTATATTTATATTGACCTACACAGCATTTACATTGTATTATGCATTACAAGTAATCTGTGCATGCTTATTTGCTAAGACATGCCCAACTCTTGGCAAACCCATGGACTGTAGCCCGCCAGGTTCTTCTGTTCATGGAATTCTCCAGGCAAGAACATTGGAGTGGGTTGTCATCTCCTTCTCCAGGAGACCTTCCTGACCCAGGGATCGAACCCACATCTCCTGCACTGGCAGGCAGATTCTTTAGCCCTGAGTCATGTGGGAAGCCTCACAAATAACCTAGAAATGGCTTAAAGTATATAGGAGGATATGTGTAGATTATATGCAAATACTATTTTATTTTACAAAAGGAACTTGAACATCTGTGAATTTTGGTATCCTTGGAGGTCTCAGAACCAATAGTCCATGGATGCCCAGGAAAGGCTGTACTGAAGAAACACCACTTGTAAGAAAACAGATTGTGTTTAGAAAACTGGAAACTGGGTCCTGGAAACCACTGAAAATTCTAGGGTGAGACATCAGAAAAGAGGGGTTAGGAATGGAGAAATGATATTTGTAGTGGTCCTCATTATAACAGAAAACAGAAATGACTGAGGATGTTTCTTTAGAAAACACAGTATCTAAGGATTGGTGAACTGAAGCATAACGAATCTGAGAGGGAACCAAGATAGGAGGAGATAACCAAGATAAGAGGAGAATGAGGAAAAATTATGGTGGTTTAGTCTCTAAGTCATGTCTGACTCTTGCAACCCCACGGACTGTAGCCTGCCAGGCTCCTATGTCCATGGGATTCTCCAGGCAAGAATACTGGAGTGGGTTGCAATTTCCTTCTCCAGGGGATCTTCCTGACCCAAGAACTGAACCCAGATCTCCTGCATTGCAGGTAGATTCTTTACCGACTGAGCTATGAGGGAAAAAGTATAGGGAGAGTCACGGGAAGGAGAACTTTGAAGACAGAAGAGAGAGATGCCATTAAACACTGCAGGAAGAGCAACCAAGATAAAGTCTGAAAAGACACGACTGAGTTTAACAATCAGTAGCATAGAAAAATCCCATGGATGGAGGAGCCTGGTAGGCTGCAGTCCATGGGATCGCTATGAGTCGGACATGACTGAGTGACTTCACTTTCACTTTTCACTTACACATTGGAGAAGGAAATGGCAACCCATTCCAGTGTTCTTGCCTGGAGAATCCCAGGGACAAGGGAGCCTTGTGGGCTGCCGTCTATGGGGTCACACAGAGTCGGACACGACTGAAGTGACTTAGCAGCAGCAGCAGCAGCAGCATTTTTGAGAGGAAAATTTTGAGCACTGTTCTGAGAGAAAATGAGAACTCATTGCCTATTAAAGGTGAAGAAGAAGAAACTGCGACCCTAGACTATATGAGTTTTGTAGGACAGAGGAAGAAAAACAAAAGGGAGGGTAATTTAGAGATGGTAGAGGTAAGAGAGGGAATGGAGAGGAATCAGGTTGTTTTTCAGTCTAAGAGGAAACAGAAAGTGAGGCTGCTGAAATATGAAATGATTTTAGGGAAACAAAAATAAGATTGAATATAGACAAGAGAAAAACAAAAGAAAGTGACTATAGGATAGTGGATTGTGAAGAGGAAAAATGATTTTTTTCTCTACAAGAAGGGGTAAAAAAAACTTCCTGTTACTTTTGACAGGGATGGCAATGTGAGTTTTATTGGGAAAACTATCAGACTACAAAAGGATCATGAGTTACACAAAGAATAAGAGATGATAAGAATATCATGGTGATCAATGTCAGTTATAGGGAAACGGATATCCCTATAATGTGGATTTTTATTGTGAAAGTGAAAATTTTATGATATTTAAAACAGCCTAGAAAATTATTACCTAATAACGGGAGAGTGCTTCTAAGAATCTAATTTATGAATATTCAAACATAAATTATGAATATTCAAACAAGTCATGTTTTTCACTAATACACATCTTATGCTCTACTCATTTTTGTTCATTCAGTTCATTTCAGTTCAGTCACTCAATTGCATCTGACTCCTTGTGACCTCATGGACTGTAGCATGTCAGGCTTCCCTGTCCATCACCAACTCCCAGAGCTTGCTCAAATTCGTGTCTATTGAGTTGGTGATGCCGTCCAACCATCTCATCCTCTGCCATCCCCTTCTCTTCCTGCCCTCAATCTTTCCCAGCATCAGTATCTTTTCCAGTGAGTCAGTTCTTCATATCAGGTGGCCAAAGTATTTATTGGAGCTTCAGCTTCAGCAACAGTCCTTCCAATGAATATTCAGGACTGATTTCCTTTAGGATTGATCTTGCAGTCCACGGGACTCTCAAGACTCTTCTCCAACAGCAAAGTTCAAAAGCATCAATTCTTCGGCACTCAGCTTTCTTTTTTGTCCAAATCTCACATCCATACATGACTACTGGAAAAACCATAGCTTTAACTAGTCAGACCTTTGTTGGCAAAGTAATGTCTCTGCTTTTTAATGTACTGCTATCCAACCAGTCCATTCTAAAGGAGATCAATCCTGGGTGTTCATTGGAAGGACTGATGCTAAAGCTGAAACTCCAATACTTTGGCAACCTCATGCCACGAGTTGACTCACTAGAAAAGACTCTGATGCTGGGAGGGATTAGGGGCTGCAGGAGACAGGGACGACAGAGAATGAGATGGCTGGATGGCATCACCGACTCGATGGACATGAGTTTGAGTGAACTCCGGGAGTTGGTGATGGACAGGGAGGCCTGGCGTGCTGTGATTCATGGGGTTGCCAAGAGTTGGACACGACTGAGTGACTGAACTGAACTAAACTGAGGCTGCTCATAGCTTTTCTTCCAAGGAGCAAGCATCTTTTCATTTCATGACTGAAGTCACCATCTGCAGTGATTCTAGAGACCAAGAAAATCAAGTCTCTCACTGTTTCCATTGTTTCCCCAACTATTTGCCATGAAGTGATGGGACCGGATGCCATGATCTTCATTTTTTGAATACTGAGTTTTAAGCCAGCTTTTTCACTTTCCTCTTTCACTTTCATCAAGAGGCTTTTTAGTTCCTCTTTGCTTTCTGACATATCTGAGGTTATTGATATTTCTCCCAGCAATCTTGATTCCAGCTTGTGCTTCATCCAGCCCAGTAATTCGGATGAGGTACTCTGCATATAAGTTAAATAAGCAGGGTGACAATATACAGACTTGATGTACTCCTTTCCTGATTTTGAACCAGTCTATGGTTCTATGTCTGGTTCTAACTGTTGCTTCTTGACCTACATACAGGTTTTTCAGGAAGCAGGTAAGGTGGTCTGCTTTCCTGTCTCTTTAAGAATTTTCCACAGTTTGTTGTGATCTACATAGTCAAATGCTGATCTACATAGTTATTAGTGACTTTTTCACTAATACACACCTTATGCTCTACTCACTTTTGCTCATTAATAAGTTTTCTTAAAAGTTTGTTCTCTTCCCATATGAGTATTAAGTTTGGGTTAAGTGCAAATAAAAAAGAATTATATATACATATAATCATATATATAATTTTATATAGACAGTGTCTGGGTGGGAGAATAATACAAATTAAATAATATTAGATTAGTTAAATAGTACATTAATTTAATATTTATATATTTCATATTATGTAATATAAATAATCATAAATAAAATAAAACCAGAAATCTTTTATTTACCTGCTACCAGTGCAAGCCTTATTCTAGATAGGGACTTTCCCATTATTTTATTTCTTCCTCACAGTTACACAGTAAAGTAAAAACTGAGACTCACAGAGGTTCACCAGTTTATCAAAAGACATAAAGGCCAAGAGATGAACTCAGGTCCCTCAATTTTGCCTGCAGTTTGTTTCTTTAACTATAATCCTTTACCATATCTACTGATATAATTTTATTTCTAGATCTGTGGGAGGCATAAAGAACTATTGGTTCTTATCTTCTGTTTACAACTCTTGATGTTAAGACCTTTTACTCACCACTTGCTATTATTTTCTCCAATAAACAAGCCTAATTCCTTAATGGTACTCAGTCTTTTACTTCTTTTCTTCTTGGTTGGCACTGACACTTTATTATTTTTCACTAACCTGTGAGGTCCTCAAATCATGGCACTTTTAATTACAAAATGCTAACCATAGCAACTTTTCCCCTCAAGCTTCCACATCACGAGGTAAGCAATGAGTTTTTGGGTGAGACAAAGAGACAAACAGGAAAATAATCTGCAGTATTATACAATAGTGCGATAATGAATCTAGAGGATTATCTTCAGAGTATGCACCCTAGCCAGAAAGAATCCTCAAACTGAATTGTGAAAATGTATTTGTGATAAAACTACTGGACCATGAATCTGAACACCAAGAAGTTATTTATGACTGTGCCAGTAAATGTGACCTTGTTAAGTTCCTTAAATGTTTGATGCTGCTGTTTCCTCAAATATAGAAGAAAGAATTCATTAAACAAGCTTTCAGATCCCACATAGTCAATAAAGCTGTTGGACTGAGCTCTCTTTAAGAATATCTTGGGAGTAGAGCTTTCCTTAAAGGAATGGGTTATGGAGGGAAAACAAACAAATCACTTTCTTTTGGCCTTTTACATATAGACTAACTTCTCAAATGGCAAGCCATCAGAAGCCAGAAGGGAAAAAAAAGACTCTATATATCCATTCACTCCTGACATATTATTAAAATCCCAAATGCCCACCTGAACTCAGTTAAGTCCAAAAAGGCTTTTGCTTTTCCTAGGAGGAGTTAAAATTAAAATCACACCAAATGTCCCAGGAGTTAATGCTGCTGTTCAGATATCTTAGGTCAAATCTCTTGTGATTTACTGTCACAAAACTTTCGGAATGATACCAAAGCAACTCTACCTAACAAACAAAAGAGAAGCCATAACCGTATATTGTCATGTGTGACAAGTTAATGTGGAGCATTTTCTAGCGCTGCCCTCTCCAAAGGTTCCAACACACAAACATCAGGCTGAGTGTATTTAAACAAGCGGTGTTTGAATTCATTCCAGCCTCTCCATTTACAGCAATTTAAGACTATTTGTATTCAGGAAACAAAATAACAAGGGACAGCTGTTTCTCCACTTTGCTCTTAACTTCTACGCTATTTGAAAACACTTTGACAAGCTAAAGACGTTAAAGAGCATCATCTTTATAATTTAGGGTATAAGTAAGTCAGGTAAAATTATGAAGACTAGCATAAAATCAATAGCTTCCTTTTTAAACCAATTTTACTAACAGAGAACTAGCTTATATTCTGGAATACAGGCAATATGCTAGGTGCTTAAAGTGTCATATTTTCAATCTTAAGAGATTCAAGAATGAAACTATACAAGAGCAGAACCTTACTCATGGGTGGTCCTCCATATGTCTAGTCTTATGAAGCATGCCCATATTATTATGGGTCACACCACTCAAGCTGAAGACCACTCAACTGATATGCATGGGGATTACCTCCACATTTGCCATCAACATTTCATAGTATAAAAATGTTATGACACGATAAAAAATTACCCCATTCTCTGATTACCAGGTGGAAATCAAGTACAGCTACTGAAATCCTATCACTGAAGCAGTGGATAGCATTTCACTCACACCTTAAACTCTCTTCATTGTTATTCAACCAAATAACAAAAGGATGATGTTTAAGGGCCTAGGGTATGCTTTACACTATTCTGTCTTCATGGTAGATGTTGGTATCATGCTCAAGTAACTCAAATTTCCAGGTCTGGCTGGGCTACACACAGCCTGAAATTTTCAAAGATGATCATAGCCTATTGGAAATCTACCTTTCAGTATACTGCATAGGAAGAAATTAGTTTGGAATCAAAGTCTAAATTGCTACTTCAAAATATGACACTATTACAGCTACTTAAAAGAAAAAACACAAACTCGCTGATTGAATGTGCCTAAGAGAACACTTTTGATTAAAAAAAAAAAATCTCATCAACAGATTTTTTCCTGCTTCCCAGGATGTGTGAGAACTGCTTCTTTTCCTCAGATACCACATATGAATATTAACAAAAGAACCGTATAAATAGGAGAAATTCTTTTTTTTTTTTAAAACCTAATGGAACGAATGTTAACAGTTTTAGGAATATGTTAGGGTAAGGGAGGAGGGCGGCCATATGCATGTGATTATTTTTAGGTAGTAAATTACCTTCCAAAGGAGCCAGATGGCTCTAGAAACACATCTGCAGCTTTGGTTTTCCTTTTCTCACTACTCACACTGATAATGACAGGGTCATTGAGGAGATGGTCACAAGCAATCCTATGGAACAGACACTGCCTTGTGTGAAAATAGGAAAACATGAACCCTAAGTTTTTTTTTTTTTAGCTAAGACTATACAAAGTTGGACTTCCATCGTTGTTAAGCCAATTGAGGAAATTTTCCTTCATGGTTCCTGTCCATGGTGGTGAGGAATTTGTTACAGGTCATTACAACTCAGGGAGAAATAGGAGGGGAAGTTTGAAGATGGAGTATTATCCATGAATTAAAAGCAACCTTTGTTTTTTTTTGAGAGTTTTTGTTGTTTATATTGCCTCTGAACAGCAAAGGAAACTGTTCTCAAAATAAAAAAGGCAACTTATTGAATGGTAGAAAATATTTGAAAATCATATATCCAGTTTGGTTAATATCCAAAATGCTTGAAGAACTCCTATAACTCAACAACAAAAACAAGCAACCTGATTTTAAAAATGGACTGTGACATTTTCCATCTCATTCAGTTCTTAAATGGGAAGCTTATTGGGATAAAACAGTAAGGAAATAATACAACAGTTTTATGTCATGGCCACTGGGCCAGTCATCAGTTTGTTGTTTTCCAGCTTCAAATTCTCCTTTCTTTGCCCTGTTTCATAATTGTGGGGGCTGTCCTGGTGGCTCAGATGGTAAAGAATCTGCCTGCAATGCATGAGACACAGGTTCAAGCCCTGGGTTGGAAAGATCCCCTGGAGAAAGGAATGACTTACCCATTCCAGTATTCCTGCCTGGAAAACCCCTTAGACAGAGGAGCCTGGCAAGCTACAGTCCATGGGTTAGCAAAGAGTCAGAAACCACTGTGCAAATAACACTTTCACATTTTCATAAGAGTGGAGTTGGATCCTGTAAACACAGTTCCTTTGCCAGCTGGGAGAATGGTCAGCCTTTGTGGCAGAAGGTGTCGAGAGGACATTTATATAGGGAGAAGCAGGAGGGGAGGGAGAGGTCTTTTGTTCAGGTGCAATTTATTATTATTTCTCCTATTGCACAACCACCTCAGCAGTGGAGTACATCTAACGGTACTCATGTACCAGCAAGCTTCAGCAGCATTCCCAAGGGAAGCTGCCTAGTGTGTTTTGCAGGTTCTTGATTTGGTATTTCCCAAGACAGTCTTAGTAGGAGCTGGGTGCTAGCTATCTCTGGTCTGCATCGCCTCGACAAACTCTAACATCCAGGGGTGATTGTCACACCCCCTCCAGCAATGTCTAAATCTCAGCTTTGAAGGACAGGGTAGGTGGTGGGAGCTCTTCCTTGTTGGTTTCTATCTTGGATCTTTTCTGCCCACCCTAGGGATAGTAGCTGACTCTATATTTGCTAATTCTTTATTCATTGGAGTTATCTTTAGCTCTTAGTGGTTAATATCCTGATAGTAGTTAATAATAATATTAAAATTTCCATGTTCAAACTACGGGTCTATATTCTGTCTCCTGATTGGACCCCAAGTGACACAGTTAAAGTATTTAGGAAAGAAGATGAAGAGACATATTAATTAAAGAAACACATGAAGCAACTGAAAGTTTATTACTTTATTAGTTTGAAAAATTATGAAAACACAAATTATGGAGGTGTCGAAAAGAAAACATGAGTATGGTAGAAACTATTAGCTTTTTGCTAAAATCTGCCATCCACCTCTTTGATATTTACAGAATTATAGAGACAACATGACTTCCCAGTCTACTGTCATTTACCTGCTGCCTTGCAGTTGTGTATGGCCATCTGAACAAGTTCTCACCAATAGAGTATGAGTGGAAATAACCCACGCCACATTCTTCTTGGCAACTCGAGAGATCATGAATGTCTCTACTACATTCTCTTCTTCCTTTCTGGTTGAAACCTAGACGGAAAGTGACCCACGTGGATGACAACATTGCTCTGAAGGATGGTGTGCTTGCGCTTAGTCGTTTAGTTGTGTCCAACTCATTGTGACCATTTCGACTGTAGCTGTCTCTGTCCATGGGATTTCTCAGGCAAGAATTCTGGAGTGGATTGCCATTTCCTCCTCCAGGGGATCTTCCTGACCCAGGGATCAAATCCATGTCTCCTGTGTCTTCTGCATTGCAGGCAGATTCTTTACCCACTGAGCCATGGAGGAATCCCAAAGGATGGTAGAACAATTTAGAAGGAATCTGGTTCCTGGTTGACTCTGAAAAGTAGAGATGCCCCACAAAACTGGACCACTCATCTCAAATCTGTTTCACAAGATGAAATAGTTTAAACCACTGTAATTTAGGGTCTCTTTGTTATAACAGTTTTAAGTCATTGTACTTTAGGGTCTCTTTGTCATGACAGCTTAGTTTTACCCTAACAGAACTGCCCATCAAGAAATTCACCATCGTTTCTGTGTCTCACGCCTCTATCCAACATAGATGTTATCTAATTTTACTATCATTCACTTATTTCCACGGTCAAATGTCTTTTCAGTCCAAAAAAATTCTTTCCAATTTCTAGAACATCATCTTGATCTGTCATTCTATAAGCCTGGAATATTTTCACTCTTTCTATTGCTTCAATTTCTAATACGTCCCACCCTCCAAAAAGCATCTCATCTCACAACACTTTTTTGACCAGATTAATTTGACATAAACTCTACTTTTGTAGCTATGAACACAATTATTTTCTGAGAAAGTCACAAGACTAAGTATCAGTTCTGAAATGAAATCCTTGCTGTCTAGAATGCTTAAGAGCTTAAGTTATACATTTATTTCTATCATAGGATCTTTTTTGTATTTAATTTTAATCTCATCAGAATATAAATTCTCTGAAATTGAGCATCTTTGCACCTTTCAGGTCTAAACCAATGCTCTAGGCAAAGGAAATAATAAAAAGCTCACTGTTTTAACTTTTATTCTGAATTATCAATAAAAGGAAACAGCATCCTGTGATTAATGGATTCACTGTGTAGGTCAAGAAATATAAAAGATGAGCCTGGAACTTGCTGACATCCAGAAAGCAAGAATGCCATCAAATATTACTAGTGATTTGTCAAAAGAAACCAATTTGAAAAGGCTTCCAATTATCAAAAAAGGGACAATGTAAGCCCCAATATATCCAAAAATTTGCAATGGCTAGATGCATATATATATGTTTATTTTTCTTCCTGGTTTATAGATAAAGACATTTAAGATAGGCACAGAAAATGCAGGTAACTTGTCCAGGTTCTTGCAGGTTGTAAGTTCTTATTTAACCACTGTTCTCCGATCGCTCAACAGGTAAAGAATCTGCTACAATGCAGGAGATGTGGGAGACACCGGTTTGATCCCTGGATCAGGAAGATCCCCTGGAGGAAGAAATACTCCAGCATTCTTACCTAAAAAATTCCATGGACAGAGGAGTCTGGCAGGGTACAGTCCATAGGGTCATAAAGAGACACAACTGAGAGACTGAGCACTTTTAGCTTATTAGGATCAGTGCAGAGCTAAAAAAAAGAGATACTTATTTTTCTGCCTTTAGTCTCAGGAATAAAACTGCTGCCTGAAGGTGGATGAGAAATAAAAGACAAATACAGAAATGAAACCAGTAAGGAAGAATTGAAGTTAAGAAGATAGGAAATCTACATTGTATCCTTAATCATTAGGGGCCCATGAATATTTGAAGAGGTTCCTTCTTTTGACTTCCCAATCCACACTCATTTCTTTTTTCTTTAACCCATATTCTACCACACTTTTTACCTTTGTATAACACATTATTCTATTCTTATACTATTTATTATGCTTCATCAATGAAAATGATTATTCATAAAAAGGATTTCTTTTCTGTAAATTGGGGATAATAGGTGTGAAGATGAAGAAAGTTTAGACACATAAAGTGCATGGAACACAGCCTAGAAATAGTAAGTGAAGTGAAGTCGCTCAGTCAAGTCCGACTCTTTGCGACCCCATCGACTTAGCTTACCAGGCTTCTCCGTCTGTGGGATTTTCCAGGCAGGAGTCCGGGAGTGGGTTGCCATTTCCTTCTCCAGAAATAGTAAGCGCTCAATAAATGTTAGTTATTGTTCTTGTTACTAATTCTTATTTTGCATTCCACACGTCAACAACACGAGACCTAAAAAATGGAACTCAGAAGTTCTCTCAGTGTCACATTAAGAGAACAAACGTTTAAAACTCACAACTAGAGTTTTATCCCTAAAGAAGTCAAAAATATTTGCCCTTTCATTATCAGTCTCTGCAGCTGCATACCAAACAGCACAGGGCTGTGGGAGTGGTTGACCCTGGCAGAGGGGAATATTTTTTCACTGACATTGTTTAGAATTGCCTCCGCAGAGTTACAGTTAAAAGGCTGACCAACTTTTAGTCAGTTTTATTACAGCTATAAATCTATATCCCATCCCATCTTTAGGCTTCCCAGGTGGCTCAGTGGTAAAGAATCCGCCTGCCAATGCAGTAGACACAGTTTTGATACATTGGTTAGGAAGATCCCCTTGAGAAGGAAATGGCAACCTACTCCAATATTCTTGCCTAGAGAATCCCATGGATCGAGGATCCTGGTGGCCTGTGGTCCATCAGGTAGCAGAGTTTGACATGACTGAGTGACTAAACAACAACATCTCATCAGTAGAGTGCCCAGTATTGAAGGCACCTGGGACAGAACACTTCTATTGTCCTTACTCCTTGCTATACCACTGATTTCCTGTAATAATTTTGGAATCATATAAGCAGTAGTCGACTCTCTGTGACCCCATGGACTATACAGTCCATGGAATTCTCCAGGCCAGAATACTGGAGTGGGTAGCCTTTCCCTTCTCCAGGGGATCTTCCCAACCCAGGGATCGAACCCAGGTCTCCCACGTTGCAGGCAGATTCTTTACCCGCTGAGCCACAAAGGAAGCCCAATACTATAGACCAAGTGTTGCACACCTCCAGGATCTAATGCCTGATGATCTGAATTGGAGCTGATGTAATAATCACAGAAGTAGAGAGCACAATAAATGTAACGTGCTTGGATCGTCCTGAAACCATCCCCCCACCCCGTTTCTTCCGTGAAACTGATCCCTGGCACCAAAACGTTTGAGGACCGCTACTAGAAAATAATGATTCACTTGAATTTGGGTATTTTATGATCTATTCTTATATTTATAGAGCAGTTATTATACATCTGGTATAATCCAAAATACTTCACATAGAGATCCCTCGTAACAACATTTTAAGAAAGTCACAAATATTTTTAAAATAATTTAAAGATTTTAGTTCAAAAATTACACTTCAAAAGAATCAGTGCTGCTTTTCAATGAGCAAGGATACTGGTAAGATTTAAAAATTGTTTTGTACTATAGAATTGAGTTTTACTTTGTAGACTGAAATAACAGCTAGTGTCTCTGAGAGGGAATTAATTTGACCTCTTTGAAATGCTAATTGAATTCTTATCTACAAACCCAATATTTGCATTGTTGAGCCATGTAAAGGAAATATAAAATTCATAAACCTGATGAAATGATAAAAGACATTTATTTAATGAAATCATTAAAAAGAAACAGTCACTTTTATTCTAGCTCTATGTTCTGCCCCACGTGTAAGAGCAAAACAAAATAATACTAAATCACTTAACTATATAGTAGTGTTTGTTATTTAGGTTGTTTGACAATACACTGAGGAATGTTTCCTGAATTTAAAAAATTAGAACAAAAACTTTCAAATAACTAATTGAATGATTTCCATGATTTCTGTGACCTTAAGAAAAATTTTTTTATCAACTTCCAGTTGTTCATTTCTGTAAGTCAAACATCATTTATGCTTTCCATATCAATATATTCTGTTATAATTTTAATTATTTTTTTTAATAAAAAACATTGTTCAGTTCAGTTGCTCAGTCATGTCTGACTCTTTGCGACCCCATGAATCACAGCACGCCAGGCCTTGGTAGGAAATTTTATGATATTATTTCCAATGGAGCTAACTGGCAGTAATGACTTGTAATGGAACAGATACACAATAATCCATGCTAAATCACATTTCATAACAATAGCTGCATATTTTCAGACTCCCCTACCTCAGTCCCCCTCCCCTTAGGAAACCCTACTTTTAAAGCACATTGCGTGCATGCTTGTGCTCAGTTGTATCCGATTCTTTGTGACTGCGTGGACTGTGGCCCACCAGGCACCTCTGTCCATGGGAATTCTCCAGGCAAGAATACTGGAGTGGGTTGCATGCCCTCCTCCAGGGGATCTTACAGACCCAGGGCGAACTCAGGTGGGTTCTTTACCACTAGCACCACCTGGGAAGTATATTAACATACACTAGTGGAGGGAATTTTATCTACTTCCCATTGGAATTTTCTCATATAAAATAGCTTGGACCAAGCCATTATTATCATTTTGTGTAATCCATTTGACTATAACTAAAGCTTTAGATTTTTAAAGGAAAACTCAATATGTAACAATATTATCCTTCCTCTTTATTATGGCCCTACCATGATGGCCATAAATTTCATATGATCATAGAATACAAGATTATGTGTCATATCTTAATTATTTAATTCCAATTGAAAGAGGAAAAGAGTAGGTTTTCAATACTGAATCTGTAATGGATTTTTGTGTACATAAGGACATTTTTCATACTGAAACTAGTATCATGCCAGAAAAAGTTTTATAAGTAAATTCCTGTCTTATGATAAGAAATATACATGCTAATGTGTGTGAAAATGAAAGAAGCAGTGAGTGATTGAAAATGCTAGAGGTGGTGATTTAGACAGAATATAATTGTACTTGAAATTCTGATGCTTAAAATCACTGTGAATCAAAATAATGTGTACAAGAAACAAATCGATCAACAGGGCTTCTCCAATACCTGACAAGTTAGCAGGGTGATATTGAACCAGGACTGAACTCAAGTCAGGCTGTCAGTCTTGATTTACTTGGTAGAGCATTTTATTCGAGTGAAAGTGAGTTATGTCTTTGATTAGAACATACAGAAAAATAGTCATCAGACAGACAGGATAGAGATTGACTTGCTTAAAAACTTCTACTGAATGAAAGCCAAGTTTTATCCTCATTCTCCTGATGTAGGCTCACATCACACAGGTCCTAGTTGAAGTTGCAGGACAATAATATCAGCAGAGTGTTGGTTATTGCTCTGAATATAAACTGCAAAAGCAAAACAATTTGGATCACTTGTTAATATATGAGACCTTATTTATAAAAATGTTCAGATTAGATATATTAACATTTTCTCTACTACAGACCTTGATCTACTAGCCTGGAGGTTTAAACAAACTCCCTTAAGTCCCAGCATAAAAGGCTCTCAACCAAAGCCTGCCTTGTTTCTCTATGGTTAGTTTTTTAGAGATCTTGATAATGCTATCCATTCCCTTCCCGAGGCTGCACATTTTTAGTGATTTTTCAGTGGCTGGGGATGAAGACATAGGTTTCCAGAGGGTGTGACACCTTGCAGGACATCACTGAAATCAATAAGTACAACTTTCAGAGAAAGCCTAGTAATGTTAAGGAAGATTCAGTACAGCAAGGGATCAGGGAGACAATATTTGTCTAGAAAAATGCATTCAAAGGAAGAGCAGAATTCTTCATGGCCTATTGTATCTAATCCCTGCTTCCTTCTTTTCTCTGCTAACTCTTACTTGTGTTTCAGATCTCAAATCAAATATCATTTGGACAAAGATGCCCTCCCTGACCTTCTGACTAAGTTAAGTACTGTATCATACACTTGTGAATTCCCTGTGATTTATTTATCTGTGTGACTGTGTTTAGCTAATTTTGATCAAACTCTCTAGTGCCTTGCCTATGGTATTGTTAGTTACCCAGTCGTTTCCGACTCTTAGCAACTCCATGGACTGTACCCTGCTAGGCTCCTCTGTCCATGAAATCCTCCAGGCAAGAATACTGCAATGGATAGCTATTCTCTTTTCCAGGGGATCTTTCCAATCAGGTAGGTCAAACCCGGGTCTCCTGCATAGCACGTAGATTCCTTACCGCCTGAGCCACCAGGGAAGCTCGCCTTGCCTATAACGGGTACTTAAACGTATATTCAAATAATGAATAAAGATCTAATTCAGTAAAATAAGTTACGTATTGATATTATCCTGGGCTTTTAAGGAGAAAATACAGTATAGACAGTTTGAGGTTGATGAGTCAATACCAGACCATTTTTCTCCATCACTTCTTAAATAATTTCTTTCTCTGGTTTGGAGTCATAGCTCCCAGTTTATTTTTGCATCAAGAGTGATGCCTTGAGAAACACAAACATCCTTAGTGTTATATAGTACACGCTCTACAGTGAAACATAGTTTTTACCAGCTTAATTAATGGATCATATAGCAGCCATTTGAGTCTTTGATTCATTCCTTGTTTATGTACTTGAAGACTCTGAGTATTGCCAATAGCTCCGTGTTATTTTTAATAGGCTAATGGTTGACATTAGAACAAACCACATGCACTTGAGCATCATATCAAAAGTGTTGCTAATGTCATAGCTATCTCACATGTTAGCCTCACCTTGCACTTAAAAACAATATTGAAGCAGTTATGGTCATTGTTATAATCACATACTTTAGATCACTCTATGATCAGACTTATTCATGGAGCATTTCCTGATGAGAATTCTGTACTCATTCAACTGAACACTGCAAGACATTAAAATCTGTCATGTAAGCTCACTTTCAACATTAGCTAGAATTGGAAAGAATGTGTTTTAATAAACATATTGCATCGTATTACATTCTTCTTTAGAGCTTCACTGATAACAAAATTCTCAGTCTACATTTGGTCTTCACACACCATTGTCCTGTCACTGCATTAGGGACCTTGTTTTCAATTATTCAGCACTTGCACAAATCTTTTCCTTCTCTCTTCTCACTCCCTATTTAGCAACCAAGAGGATAGCACATATCAGTCAGTTTAAAATCCTCTCTGATGTTATCCAGAGACAATTAGTCAGATAGCTTTCTAAGGAAAAGTCCTCCCCAACAGAAAAGCATGCTTAAGTATTTTGTAAGAGTCTTTGTAGAGATGGAAATAAATAGGAAAGTACAAGCCATTGAATTCACTCCCCTAACATTTCTTTGCTGACATACAAGCAGAATTTAGTTCAAAACCAAACACCACTTTGGAATTTTACTTTCCTCAAGAAAAGTGCAGCCTTGGGGAGAAAGTAATTACTAAATATGAGTGACGAAAGGGAACAATGGGCCCAAGCCTAAACAGATCATTATAGTTGTTACCAGAGAGTTTCAGAGTCAGGAAGAGGAAGAAAATGGTAGGTACATGTTTGACATTTCAATATTACACCCTTATTAGCTGCTTTCTAAACTCTGAAATGTTTGACATGTAATTTAATTTCCAAGAAGCTAAGCCGTCTTATCCTTTACAAAACAACCTGTTTAAAACTGAAAAAGAATAAAAGAAGAAAAAGAAGTAAAAGAAGAAAAAAGTTTTGTGTGACTACAGTTTTCAAAATGCACAGAAAATGGTACAAAACACAATGTTTATCATTTGGGATGATATTGATTCACTTTTAATATTTTTAATAGAACTTTGTCACTATTGATTTTATTGAGATTTTAAATTTTTCTAGACAACATTTATTGCTTTTGACTGGGGAGAGGTCACAAACATTTAAATATTTGTGCAAATTTAAGTTTAAATAGTTCTTCTTGATGAGCTTAATGAATATTTACCATAACTTTATAAATTCCACAGAGATAAATGTTGATGACTTTACAAAGTATCTTCTAGAGAAGAGGAGATATTGTTATCTTATTCTTTGTTGACTGTTAACATATTTTATGTTTAAAAACATCCTGCTGGATCCTCTATAAAATGTTAGATACTAAATATTTTAGACAAAAATCTTCAACATAAATATTTATGTCGGCAAGAGGATCTGTAACCTGGCTTCCCTATCAAATGAGAAGAATCCAGTAAGGAGGGTGTTTTTCTGTTCCTTATTTCAAATCATGTTTGAATGGCAAAAACCGCCACAATATTGTAAAGTAATCAGCATCCAATTAAAATAAATTTTAAAAAATTAAAAAAAAATCAAAAGTGAAGAGAAAGCATGACTATAAACTCCTCAAGCATAGGCATCATATGTTTTCCTCTCTGAATCCTCAACACTAGCAGATTCTCAGCAAATGAAGCTTTTCATCTTTCATTGTTGCTTGGTGGTCTTGTTCAGAAAATAGTAAACTATTTTATTATAAAATTCATATAATTTCCAGGATTTTCTTTCATTTTACTTTCATCTTTTATCCCTTTTGGGCTTCCCTCTTGGCTTTGACAGTAAAGAATCTGCCTGAAATGTAGGAGACCCAGATTCAATCCCTGGATCAGGAAGATCCCCTGGAGAAGGGAATGGCTACCTACTCCAGTACTCTTACCTGGAGAAGCCCATGGATAGAGGAGCCTGGTGAGTTACAGTCCATGGTCCCCACAGATTCCGACACAACTGAGCAACTAACACTTCACTTCAATTATTTCTTTAAGCACATTTTGAAATTGTGAGGACAGTTACCAAGTGAAATATCTAAAGTGGTTCCTTATTTTTTGAAACATGGTTTCCAAACTTGTCTCTTAGTTGGAATTCATTCTAAAATATGTAGACATTCTAAGTGTATGTTTTGCACAATAAATATTTAATTGATTGATGGGAAAAATTGTTATCTTTTATATGTATTCTATTTCTCCAACGAATTAATTAAAAGAAAGTATTTATTTTGCTCAAACCAAGTTTAGCTGCTTCCTATTATTAAAGAGGTTCATCATAGATCATCATAGAAATGGACGTTTCCAATACAAAGGATAGACTGACATGCATTATGTTTACCCTTCATGATAACAGCTACCAAGGTTTTTATTCTTTTAGGTGGTACAGACAAAAAAGTGGAGAGGTGGGAAGGGTTGTTTTTGTTGTTTTTGTTTAGTCACTTAGTCATGTCCTACTCTTTGCGACCCCATGGACTGCGACCAGCCTTCCCCGTCCTTCACTATCTCCCAGAGCTTGCTCAAACTCATGTCCATTGAGCTGGTGATGCCTTCCAACCATCTCATCTTCTGTCATCCCCTTCTTCACCTGCCTTCAATCTTTCCCAGCATCACGGTCTTTTCAAGTGAGTCAGCTGTTCGCATGAGGTGGCCAAAGTATTGGAACTTCAACTTCAGCATAAGTCCATATGATGAACATTCAGGACTGATTTCCTTTAGGATCGAGTCCAAGGGACTCTCAAGAGTCTTCTCCAACACCACAGTTCAAAAGCATCAATTGTTCAGCCCTCAGCCTTCTTTATAGTCCAACTCTTACATCCATACATGACCACTGGAAAAACCATAGCCTTGACTACAGTTTCATCCTTCCAACTCCTAGTTTCCTTCAGGCCTTCTCTTCTACTCATGTCTATTGCATTTTCTTTGCATCATCTCTGAATACAAACAGAATTCGTAACCTACTCCATTTGCATAGTCATAATGCCTTTGTATTAATGTGTGCCTTGCTCAGAGTTGGAGCAGAGAGAAACTTTACTTAAATAAATTTATATTTTTAATAGTATTGCTTGAGAATGCTTTTTTTCTCATATGCTAACTAGAACAAGAGTTTGTTTATAATTTGACAATATAGCTTGGATATATTTTTATGTTTATTTTTCTTATTACTAATGAGTATGGACATTATTTTATTTACCAAGCATTTGTGATTCTTTTGGGAATGACTTTCTTATATTTTGCCCATGTTGCCATTATGTGATCATTTAAAAATGATTCATTGGGAAGATTAATATAACTTTCTAGTTCTTATTTATCTTTGAAATGTATATGTTATAATTCACTATTCTTAGTAAGTAGAAGCAGACTTTTCATCAAGAACACAATATATTCCTTAATTTTCATATTTCATTATCTCTTATACAGATAATACCAAAAATTGAGACCCTGAGAAATACATTTATATGTACAAAGTTGACTTTCCCTTGAGAGTTACCAGCCAAAATAAACATAGATACTTGGCTATTTTAACACTGAG
This sequence comes from Moschus berezovskii, assembly GCF_049115385.1. NCBI lineage: Eukaryota > Metazoa > Chordata > Mammalia > Artiodactyla > Moschidae > Moschus > Moschus berezovskii. Next base: position 43,195,444 of record NC_142460.1, on the reverse strand, counting down.
TAAGGAATTATTTAAATAGTTGCATTCCTTTTAAAATAACATTAACTTCACAAGTTGGAAATAGTTATGTACAAGAACAGTAAAAAAATTACAAACTAATTTTAAGTTAAAGCACTATTCGTACCTCTCCAGTCATTTTAAGTTTTCTTAAAGGAAAAAGCCTTTTAACAATGGAGGAAGTTATTCATAAAGAAAATTATTTTTACATAAAGTTTTTTAAATGTTTCAACAAAAAAATGATGGACAAAACAATTGCATAAAAATTATCTGATGATTACATTTAATGGAACCAATACAAACAAAATCAGGTTCTAAGGCCTATATTATCTTACAGATTAGTAAATTTTTGTGGTACTTTAATTTTAGTGGTTTTTTTTTGGCTAAAGATCAATCAAGGTTAATATTTCAAAAAAGTAATGTTATTTAAACATCGGAAAAATCTTGAAACAAAATAATTTTGGTCTTGCATATGTATATGCCCTTGGGGAGAGGACCTGCAGGCACAATTTTCTCAATGAGCTGCAACTATGCTTAACAGAGCCTGTGTGCTATGCTAATTCAAATTTCCTGATGAAAATTGGTTTAATATTTTTCCAAGTTTTAAAGTTTGTCCAGTAAGAGTGCCAGTACAAACAATGGGATATATTTATTTATTCATTCTTCTCTTTGAGAAGTCTCCTAAACAAGTGTTTTGTGTGTGTGTGTAGTATATATAATAGTATTTGCAAAAAGAGGTCCTATTATGCTAGGATACTTTTATTGTGGAAAAAATTATATTTAATTGGATTTCTTATCATTATTATGCCACTGGCAGTATTTGTGAAAAGCTTTCCTCTTTTACTAATTTTGTTCTACAAGTTTTACAGATGCATTTCTTATGTTTTAAAAAGTATGTGTTAAATATCAATTCTTATTGATATTTTATGAATATATTTTAGAAAGCTCTACTGTCTTATTTTAATTACAAATATCTTCATTATAGTGTCTATAGGCAGTTGAATATTTTTGGAGAGAGAGAAGATAAACAGCTTAAAAATAAACAATGCCAATGCGGGGATAGAACCCGTCTCCTGCTTTTCAGGCAGATGCTTTACCATCTGAGCCACCAGGGAAGTCCAATAAACAGCTCAATAATAAACAATTGATTTTCTCATAGATAAGGGTATAAAAAATCAGAGGTAATTATTCTCTGTTAAGCTTTATTTATTTATTTTTTTTATTTCAAGATTTTCTTTTGTAATCCTTCATTCCAATCCCCCACAAGATCCATCTTCTTCAGATCTGGAGATCTTGATAACATAGAGATGAAATGCTCAAACACTGAAGATATTTGGGCATGAAAGGACATGCTGCAAAAGTAATTTCTCTAAGAGAGCTTTTAACATTGTAATTCATATTAGTTAAAAATTTTAGTTTGTAATGTCGGTATTTGTTTCAGTACTAAAAGAATGTTATAAACTTAAGACCATAAGACCCTTAGAAGAAGACAGACCTTTAGAAGCTCCGTGACATCAGCGTTGGTAATGATTTTTTGGATCTGACACCAAAAACAAAGGCAACAAAAGCAAAAAACAAATAAGTGCAACTATTTGAAACTAAAGAGCTCTGTACAGCAAATAAAACTATTAACAAAATGAAAAGGCAATCTACTGAATGGGAGAAAATAATGCAAATCATTTATATGACAGGGAGTTAATATCCCAAATATATGAAAAATTCATGAAGCTCAATAGCAAAAAAATCAAAAAATCAGATTAAAATATGGACAGAAGGTCTAAATAGACATTTTTCCAAAGAAAAATATAGATGGCCAACAAGTACATGACAAGATGCTCAATGTCAGTAATCATCAGAGAAATGCAAATCAAACCTTCAAAGAGACATCACTTCATACCTGTTAGAATGGTTATTATCAAGAGATAAGACATAACAAATGGTGAAAATGTGGAAAAAATGAACCCTCATGAACTGTTAGTGTGAATGAAAACTTTTGTAGCCACTTCGGAAAACAGTATGGAGGTTCCTTCCAAATTAAAACAGAGCTATAATATGATTCATCGATTTCACTTCTGGGTATTTATCTGAAATAAACAAAGATACTGGCTCAAAAGGTTGGATTGCTGCTATGTTCCCTGCAGCATTATTTACAATATCCATGATATGGAAACAAGTGTACCCTGATGAATGAATGTTTTAAGAAGACGTGGTGTGTGTGTGTATGCGTGTGTATATGTACACACAGGTAACGGAATGTTATTCGGACACAAAAAGGATAGAAATCTTGCCATTTGTGACAACAGAAATGGAGAGAAGACACCATGCTAAGTGAAATAAGCTGAGAAGGACAAAAACCATGTTCTCTCCCTTATATGTTATATCTCAGAAAAAAAAAGAAAAAACGACAGCAACTCAAGCTCAACAGAGAACAGATTGGTGTTTGCCAGAACCCTAGTATGAAGGGGAGTGGGGAAAATGAGCGAAGAGGTTGATAGGTACAAACTTCCAGTGACTACACCTAGAAATACTGCACTGCATATTTGAAAGTTGCTGAGAGAGTAGATCTTAAATGTTCTCATCACAAGAAAACAAAAATTTTCTTTGTATGGTGATGAAGGTTAACGACTTATTGTGATGACTATTTCACAATATCAAATTATTAATACAAAGCATCAAATTATTATGTGTATACCTGTAACCAATATAATGTTATATATCAATTTTACCTCAATTAAAAAATGTAGAGGTTAAAATCTATGACAAAAATATTATAAAATATTTAACATAAGATAAATTGGACAGCTTAGAAAAAAACACCTTTGCATAATATCTTGATCCCCCAACCAAAAAGCAACTAAGCACAAGAAACTGTACAAAAAGCCAGGCAAACAATCTGGAGAACAGATAGAGTGACAAAGTTTTGATATTGCAGCACAGTCTTCCTCTTGATCTTTTCTTGATGCGACAAACATTGGTATTTGGTATGAAAAGCCTGGGTCTTAGAGGTGAAAGTGTCTATAGGGTAACAATTCACCAAAACTTGTAATGAGGGCAAGTCACAAGGAATCTGGATGAGATGTAAACTAAGCACTATTTATAATAGGATGCTCAAATCCAAATTCAATTTTCCAGACATGTTCTGACAAGCAAAGAAAATGGCTAAAAGATTACTTTCCTAGAGCTCTTTGATTTTATCTCAACATTCCAGAATCTCATCAGTTTTAAAATCTTACACAAAGCAGTATTACTTCATTGGTAAGAAAATGGAGCAAGAACGAACACAAAAGAAAAATTTCTCTGTGACTATTCTTTTTACCTAAAATAAACAATACCGCTCTTTTCCCCAAGCTCTTATATTCAGAGAAGCTGCACACTTACCAATGACTAGGTACATCTCAGAAACATCTGATCACAAATACTGGGCTCCTCTCTTGAAACCACTGGACTGTGTTAACCTAAGGATGTTCTTTCCCCCAAACTTTGAATATTATAGAATTCAGGTTAATGAAAAACATTAAAAAAAAATGATGTCTACTTATTAGTCATGCAACACTATGGGTTTGTCCACCTCATCACGAAGTCCTTATTTAGTAATGAAGCGCTGATTAACACTGATTAACTGATAGATCACTGATTAAAATGGTTCATTAGGGAAGTAACTTGCATCTTATTAATAAACAACCAAATTATCTTCATCTCACAAACTGTCATTAAATAGTTTAGTCTTAGAAGGAATTGCTCTGTCTTCTTCAAATAGTAATGCTTTATTTCTTAGTATCTCAAGTTCAGAATGCTAGTCTCAATAAACTTATGAAATAAAATTCTAAAAAAGCTAAATTAGGTTATCTTTGTCCTGAGGCCAAGTTTTCACCATTCTGGGGTAAAATTCCATTAAACAGTGTACTTAAAAACTCCATGTTAAATGTTCAGATAATATGTAATAGTCTTTTGTTGTAGTCGTAATGTTAGTGGCTCAGTCATGTCTGACTCTTTGTTAACCCATGGACTGTAGACTGCCAGGCTCTTCTGTCCATAGGATTCTCCAAGCAAGAACACTGGAGTGGGTTGCCATTTCCTTCTCCAGAGAATCTTCCCGACCCAGGGACCAAACCCCGGTCTTCTGCTTTGCAGGACGGGTCTCCTTCATTGGAGGCAGATTCTTTACCATCTGAGCTACAGGGAAGTCCCTACAGGCAACAGTCTTTAGCCTCTTTAAATTGTGGTTATGATTGTTATTCTTCCTCCTTCTACCTCTGAAATATGAATATTTCCCCTGGTTCATCTTAAGCTCCCTATTGTTTTCTCTTGGAGATCTCATTTGATGCACGCTTTATCTCCACCTAACAACACCCAAATCTTATCCTCTAGTGCAGTTTCCTTCCCAAATGTCTTCTGTTATCTCTATATTTTCATTATTTGTTATATTTATTAGATATCCTTTCACCCCAAATTCAATATTGGATAGTAACTGTGGTCTGATAAAAGTTCATTATAGAAAATATGTAATTTAAAATATGGGACTGGGGTCTTGAATGTGCCCTGACTGTCTGTGTGACCTTCCTTAGGGTCACTGAATTCCTCCCTTATCTCTTGTTGCTGTTCTGTTGCTCAGTCGTGTCTGACTCTTTATGACCCCATGGACTGCTGGACACCAGGCTTCCCTGCTCTCACTATCCCCTGGAGTTTGCTCAGACTCAGATCCATTGAGTTGATGATGCCATCCAAGCATTTAATCTCTGTTGCCCATTTCTCCTCCTGCCCTCAATCTTTCCCAGTCTTTCTCTTAACTTTAAAGGAATGATATTTTGATAGAATTTTGTATATTCCTTTACTCTCCAATGTAATGTCGCATGATGATCAAATCTAGCCATCTATCCCCCGTCCTTTTTGTTTTGATAAATCTTTAATTTAGACTGTAAAGAATCTGCCTGCAATGCAGGAGATCCAGTTTCAATCCCTGCATCAGGAAGATTCTCTGCAAAAGGAGGTAGCAACCCACTACAGTATTCTTGTCTGTAGAATTCCACGGACAGAGCAGCCTAGTGGGCTACAATCCATGGGGTCACAAAGAGTTGGACATGACTTAACAACTGAACAACAATATCCTCATTCTTCCATTCACCCAGGCTTTTGGAGTCATCTTAAAAATGTCCTGATACTTCAAACTCTAAATCCTGCCAGTCAAAGTACATTGGCAATTTGCACTTTATTTTGATTCTTGCACAATAATATTCCTGAAATACATATTTCCCTATTTTCATTGTATTCTCCGTGATCTAGATATTACTTCCCCAGTGACAAAATATCAAGAACCAGCCCAACTACTACAGATGTCTATTTTCTATCCTCCCATTCCTTTCCTCTTCTTTATTTAGTTGAATTGTTTTCTCCTGTTTTCTTCATTTTCTTCCCTTCTTTCTTACTCTGTTCCAAAAAGGATATAAGGTGATATGAAAAGAATTTTTTTTCTCTCCAAATTTTAAGAAACCAGCAAGAATAAAAACCAAAAGTAAAGTCCAAAAAACGTGGTCACAAATGAGGTTCAGCATAATAAACAGATACTGCTTTAAGCTATTAAATATGTGGTCATTTAATAAGCACATGGCAAACAAACAATGCATTCCATTCATTCATTAATGCATTGCAACAAATGTTTTACTCTCTGTAAACAAATAATTCTTTAAAGGGGTTAGTCTGTCTACACTTACAAGGTGATAATTGGGAAAACCAGAATTCCACTTGGGTAATATGACTGAGATCAGTGCTCTTACTCTGAAACACAGCTGCCTCCCTGTACCAGCACTTTCATATTAATGTCTTCCCAACACACTCTTTACTATTTTGTTCATTCCCTGATCACTCACAATACAAAGACCATACATGGCCCCTTTGTCTCTAATGTCTATAGCCAGCCTCGTTACTCATTCCTTTTTAACACAAATGTCTCCCATCACTGTCACCTATTTACTGTCTTCTGTATGTACTAGTCTAATACCCACATGCAAGTCACTTTCCACTGCCCCCCTAGACATTCTTAATCATTCGTATTAGAATTATTCTTTTCATTCTTTAAAATTCTGATTAAATGTTTTGTGTTAGTTTAAAGCTTAGTAATTTTTTTCTACCATGAAATCAGGAACACTTGCCACCATCAAACAAATGTATATTTTACATGTTTACCTTTTTCATTGTTTTTCTTCTCTTTATAAGGTTCATAAAGAGAGGGATGTTTATGTTTGATTCACTAGGGTATCCTTACCACTTAGAATAGCCTGGCACAGAGGAGGAGCTCAAAAAGTATTTGCTGAATAAATTCATAATACTTACTATCAGTATCACTTATTTAGTATTGAATTTATAAAGATATAATTAATCTCATGCTAACTTACAGTTATTTAAATTATGAACATGCATATTATGATCTCATCTGCAGTGAAGACCAAGAACCAGAGCTCACTGTAGCTCATTCTCAGATTGAGGCCAATGTTGACCAAGTAATGCAACAAAAATCCTTGGAATAGAAAGAAAAAATTGGATATTGCTTTTTATATTATAACTGTAGGTAGTGTTATATATCCAGCATGTCATATCCTTCAAAGTTTTATTCAAATAAATTATATTTCAAATGATTTAGATCATAATTTTGAATGTAGTTCTTTGCATTTTATTCATTTTCTACTCCTTGGAAGGAAAGTTATGACCAACCTAGATAGTATATTAAAAAGCAGAGACATTACTTTGCCAACAAAGGTTCGTCTAGTTAAGGCTATGGTTTTTCCCGTGGTCATGTATGGATGTGAGAGTTGGACTGTGAAGAAAGCTGATGGCCGAAGAATTGATGCTTTTGAACTGTGGTGCTGGAGAAGACTCTTGAGAGTCCCTTGGACTGCAAGGAGATCCAAACAGTCCATTCTAAAGGAGATCAATCCTGGGTGTTCATTGGAAGAACTGATGCTAAAGCTGAAACTCCAATACTTTGGCCACCTCATGCAACGAGTTGACTCACTGGAAAAGACTCTGATGCTGGGAGGGATTGGGGGCAGGAGGAGAAGGGGACGACAGAGAATGAGATGGCCGGATGGCATCACTGACTCAATGGACATGGGTTTGCGTGAACTCCGGGAGTTGGTGATGGACAGGGAGGCCTGGCGTGCTGTGATTCATGGGGTTGCAGAGTCAGACATGACTGAGCTACTGAACTGAACTGACGGACAGTAGCTTTTAACATTTTGACTTTGGTGGCTTAACCACCTAGTTCTTATTTTGGTCAGGTAATTAAACAGTCTGCAAAATAATAAATTCTTTTGGCATTAATTGTGGTAAATTTTTGCAAGAGAATAGTTTTGTAAAAGTGAGTTTTTAGTGATCAGAAACTCATCATAACTTATCTGCTCAGATATTTAGATAATTTTCATATATTAATTTAAAACAAGCAACACCTCTTTGGAATACATATAATTAGTGCTCTTTCATTATGTCACTTTAAAACATGTCAGATTTAAAAAAATAATGCATACACCTTTACAAGACTGAAAATACACTACCTGTTTGTTATTAACGTTCTTCATTGTGATGTTGTTTAAAAAGGATAAGTACACATAGAACTCACTCTAACTTCTCTATAAAAATTATTACCAGGAGCTAAGTAAATGGTTAGAGCCAAAAGATGATGAAGGAATTTTCAATTTCTAATTAGTTAATAGATTTCAAAGTAGGTGGCAAATAAAATCCATTAGTAGGTGTTCTTATCAGTGAACATATCTGTAGGGTGTCTTCCACATCATAGTCTGTCAATAAGTGAAGAGAGCTTAAAATTTTCATTAAATGGAAAATAAACACTTTAAAAAGGATGCTTATATAGGTTATTTTCAAGGATGAACACAGTAGGAAATAAAAATACCAAAGCTGAGACTAATTTATTGCAAAATCCTCAACTACATCTTCTATTACAAGCAAAAATCTGCAAGTTCAATTTGATATAAAAGATTCCATTCTTGGCATCCCAAGGGGGGAAAATAGTTTACTAAATAATCTCTTGCAAAGAACTCAGATATGCTATTCTATAATAAATATGAATGACAATATATATGTAACATGTATACAACGAACACCATATACAAGACTAATATTTTAAAATTCAATAATTAAAGTGGTGCAATTCCTTTGTACCAGAAGTTTAAAAGCCTTCTCCTACAATTTTAATGTAGAGAGATGTATCTTCATTATATTGATTTAGATTTCTCATAAATTCATCATAAAAGTTCATCCACAAATCATGTCAGTAACTATTCAATTGTAAGTGCGATTGCAGAGCTCCCAATTTGAATCCAAAGTGTGATACTGAGACAAGAGAGCTAATAATATGCTTTCTCATCATCTGCACAAATCACGACTTTATTACTTGAAATAGATAGTTCAGTTTAGTCACTTGGTTGTGTCTGATTCTTTGCAACCCCATGATCTGCAGCGCTCCAGGCTTCCCTGTCCATCACCAACTCCCAGAGCTTGCTCAAACTCACGTCCGTCAAGTCAGTGATGCGATCCAGCCACATATATGTATATTATGTAAATGTTTGCTAATATATAGCTATACAAAATATATAATAAACATAGGAGGTATGGCAAGTATAATATATAAAATTTATGTACATAAATTTTACATATGTGTGCATATATACACATGCTGCTGCTCAGTCGCTCAGTTATGTCTGACTCTTTGTGACCCTTTGGACTGTAGTCCACCAGGCTCCTCTGTCCATGGGATTTTTCAGCAATAAATGCTGGAGTGGGTGGCCATTTACTCCTCCAGGGGATCTTTCCATCTCAAGAATCAAACTTCACATCTCCTGTGCCTCCTGCTTTGCAAGCGGATTCTTTACCCAGAGAGCTATCAGGGATATATACACATATACACATACACACTCATAAAACAAAAATCTATTATTTAGTACCAGAAGTTTATCTTTCAGGTACCAAACAGGATAGCTTAACCATAACTTTCTTTATGGTAGCCTGAAACTCTTCTTTTAAGATGTGCATTTAAATTTTTTTTTTAAATTTTATATTGGAGTATATTTAATTTACAATGTTGTATTAGTTTCAGCCTAACACACTAAATCAAAGTTATTTAGTTATACATATTCATACTATCTATTCTTTTTCAGATTCTTTTCCCACATAGGATATTAGAGTATTGAGCATAGCTCCCTATGCTATAAAGCTCTTCTGCTGCTGCTGCTGCTGCTGCTAAGTCGCTTCAGTCGTGTCCGACTCTGTGTGACCCCACAGACAGCAGCCACCAGGCTCCCCTGTCCCTGGGATTCTCCAGGCAAGAACACTGGAGTGGGTTGCCATTTCCTTCAACGCATGAAAGTGAAAAGTGAAAGTGAAGTCGCTCAGTCTAATGAGCACTAAATGCTGTCAGGAAATCTAGCATATGATTTTGTTCGTTCAGTTTCCTATTGTGCAATTTTAAAGGGTGAATATGCCAACCATTTTAGCTGGCATCTCTGAGAGGTTGAGGTGCATTCTTTTTGAAGATGTAGCTACTTTTTAATTCAGTTTCTAAAATATTTCATTTTTATCCATGTTTTCTGACAAAGTCCAATTCCATTTTAAAGCAAAATCCAAGAAAAACTTGAAAGAGAAGAGTTGGTTAAAATATATTTCTCTTATGGATCTCCATGTCACAGAATTTACCTCACTATTTAGAGAACATTTTTTTACTCACCTAGATATCTTGAATCCTAGTGCAAGAATAGGGACTCATTTCTGTTCCAGCTGGTGTTCAAGAGGAAGGTAGCGGAGAACTTTAGTAGGGGAAAATATATTTGTGTGTGTTTGTGTGTACCTACACACACATGCACACATACACAAGTATCCACATGTGTGGGCACACAGAAAATAAGCAGACCAATACCCTGATAATTGGAATTAAAATTCCAGAAGAAATAATAATATAGAAGAATTTAACAGAGAATTGAGATAAGGGAAATTATAGACAGTAAATAATCAAAAGGAAACGAGAAGAAGGATTTCAAAAGAAACTTTAAAGACTAATTAAAATCACCCAGATACAGAGAAACCAGACCTTCAAGCAAAACCATATAATGCATTAAGGACACAGACAGTTAGAGGAAGAAGACTAGATGTAATCTTAGTACAAAAGAAACAAGCCTCAATATACAGAAGGAAATTGATTTCACATCAAGGGAGGGACTAGGGTTCTTTCTTTGGCTTGTAAATGGATAAGATACACAGAGAGGGACTTCAATTTAGAACAACAGTGGCTATGTTTGGAGATGTTTAAGACCCAGTCTGAAGATGTTTGACCAAGAAATGAATTGAGAAAATATTCTACTTTTGGAAGTAAAACATCCCACCATCTCTAAAGACGTATGAAAGAGAAAAACCATTTAACCTGCTTACACATTCCAGCATACCAAAAGATGTGTCTGTTAGGGCAGATTTTCCATTATGTCTTAGGAAACAAAGACAGGATTGCAGAGACAGAAAATGACCCCACAGGCCAAATATTTAGATTCAGTCCGGAAGACCTGAAGGATGCTTATTTAGATATAACTGTCAACAGCTTGGAACACACTTATACACACACACACACACACACACACGAAAGTAGGCCAGTAGAATTAAGAAATTTCATGAGTAAGAAATAAGAGGTTTATATTATTTTGATCATGTTATAATAATAACTAAAATTACTATCTCAAAAGCTTTAAAACATGTGTGTGTATATATAAAAGAAATCAAAGTAAAGCAATGGTTGGAAAAAAAGATGCTTAGCGCTCCTTTCAAGATGTCCTGGTGGCAGGATATACTTAAAATAATATAAAGAAGGCACTCAAGGGAAGAAGTAAAACCAGAGGCTTTAAAAAGAAAGGTAGATATTCCCAGCTGTAGAAATGTTCAGTGAAACATGCAGTTGGAAAAAATAATCAAAGGTGAAGTGGAGCAGAAACAACAAAAATGAAAGTGCAACGGAAAGACATTTATATTGACGGAGATAAGAAAAGAAAGAAGTCAGTTAAACTAAAGCTCTTAAATTCTAAAGTTTATTTTCTCATTCAACGATCATTTATTATGAGCCTACTGTGTGTTTGTTGCACAGTATAACATGAAGCTTTGAACATGAATAGACTACAGTTCCAGTTCTCAAAATGTTCACAATATTTTGGGATTATCTTCCCAAAGACTATAACCAGAATGCAGGCTTTATCATCATTGTTCCTCATTGGAGGGAATCAGGTCTTATAATATTTTAATGTTTTTCCCCTGTAGTACTTTGCGAGTGAGCACATATAAAGAATTCATATAGGCTTTATAGTCTGTTTATTAAAAAGAGCATATGCTCTGACAGTAGACTAATGAGGATTATTCCTGGCAGAGTTAAATGAATTCTTACTAAAGTGTGAGCTCATAGTAAGTATTCAGAAAATGCTAGCTATTTTTATGTTTCTTTAATTCTCAGAACAACCATAGGAGGTAGGCAGTATTATTATCCCTAGCCTAAAGAAAGGATAGATAACATGAAGACAGATTAAGAAATCTAATCATCATTACAAAGCAAAGCCAATAATTGGTAGAACCAGTACTCAAATCCAAGGGCTGTCTGCCCTCAAAACCTGAACTTTAACATCATACTATAGTTGTTTTTCAAAGTAGCTAATACAAAAAGTAGTTGCACAAAGTCCTCAACAGATATTAGCTGCTACTACAGTGTCAGACTTTATTTTTGGGGGCTCCAAAAACCCTGCAGATGGTGATTGCAGGAATGAAATTAAAAGACACTTACTCCTTGGAAGGAAGGTTATGACCAACATAGATAGTATATTAAAAAGCAGAGATATTACTTTGCCAACAAAGGTCCATCTAGTCAAGGCTATGGTTTTTCCAGTGGTCATGTATGGATGTGAGAGTTGGACTGTGAAGAAAGCTGAGCGCTGAAGAACTGATGCTTTTGAACTGTGGTGTTGGAGAAGTCCCTTGGACTGTGGTGTTGAGAGTCCCTTGGACTGCATGGAGATCCAACCAGTCCATTCTAAAGGAGACCAGTCCTGGGTGTTCATTGGAAGGACTGATGCTGAAGCTGAAACTCCAATACTTTGATCACCTGATGCAAAGAGTTGACTCATTGGAAAAGACCCAGATGCTTGGAGGGATGGGGGGCAGGAGAAGGGATGACAGAGGATGATCACCGACTCAATGCTTGTGAGTTTGGGTGAACTCCGGGAGTTGGTGATGGACAGGGAGGCCTGGCATTTTGTGATTCATGGGGTCGCAAAGAGTTGGACACAACTGAGCAACTGAACTGAACTGTTAATATAAAATCCTGTCAAGTTATTGATGACATCATTTCTCAGTTTGAGTACCTCTAATTGTCAGTGAGGGAGATCCAGGTTCCATCCTTGTGTCAGTAAGATCCCCTGGATAAGGAAATATCAACCCACCCATTCTTGCCTGGAGAGTCCCATGGACAGAGGAGCTTATTAGGCTACAGTCCATGGGGTCACAAATAGTCCGACACGACTGGGTGACTTCACTTCACTTCACTCAGTTGTGAGACACAGCCTGCTGTCAAGACTGGCCTTCTTTTGGTACCATATACATACCATGTTCAGTTCTACCTGAAGCCCTTTGTGCTTACCGTTCCCACTGACAAGGATGCTTCTTTTAAATACTGATTTTCACATGGGTGAAACTCCTGAGATTTAGGTCTAAACTCAAATTGTCCCTTCTGAAATGCTTCTCCTGAGCACTCACCCTAGTACCATACAAGTCCACCTCCTGTGCAGTCCCTTGACATTAGCCATACAGCTCTGAGTGCTCATCACTCTCTCATTTGTTTATTTTTAATGTCTTCCCATAAAATATGTCACCACCACTCTTGTTTACCTCTGCATCCATACAAGATTGGACCTTAGTAAATATTTCCTGAATGAATAAAGTGACTAGGACATTTCCTTAATCCTAGAATGTGCCCCCCATATGTTAGTTTATCACTCTGCTTGACCACCCATATAAATTTAATGCAAAATTCACAGTTCAAATGAATACATAATTTTTCTAGAGCTTCCCATCTAGCTCCCTTAAATTTGTCGTTTGTCAATATTAAGGATGATTCTCTTATATGACTCAGCTGAAACGACTGTATCTTCTCTACTTAACATAGTCTTTCTAGTCATTAACTTCTGAAAGTTCTTAAAAGCACTTATAAATTTGTTTTAGGTGTTCAAGTTAAAGAAAAACCTATAAAGATGTATAATTATGGTACTGGACAAATATGTATTTAATATTTGGGAACACACATACAACATTTAATAATTAAGCAAACCTAGAATACAAAGCAAAACTACAATAATTTATGAAAAGTATAAAAGGATAAGGCTTTTTGTTTGTTTTGTGTGTGATTTCTCCTCCCTCCTTTCTCCTCTGCCTCCAACCACCCTTCCTTTTCTCCTTCTCCTTCTTTGTCTTGGTTAGGTAGAAAGAAAAAGAAGAGATATTTTCCTATCTGGTGGAAGCTCCTTGCTCCAGAAAATGTGCTCAACTTAATCAGATGAAAGCTAAAAGCCTCCTATTAGTTTTCCTATTAATAGCTCCTATTAGCACCTAATAGCTCCTATTCCCCACTGAGAACTCTTCCAAAATAAACAGAACTCAACTGTTACTAAAGTATCTCCTTTATTAAGTAGGTGAAAATTTATACAAATATTACTAACATTTATTATTGTTTAGTTGTATCTTTCAAGATATTTTCCCATCCCTGATGGCTCAGTTGGTAAAGAAACTGCCTGCAATAAAGAAGACCCAAGTTTGATTCCTGGGTTGGGAAGATCCTCTGGAGGAGGAAATTGCAATCCACTTCAGTATTCTTGCCTGGAGAATTCCATGGATGGGCTACAGTCTGCGGGGTTGCAAAGAGTTGGACACCATTGAGTGACAAACACTTTCACTTTCTTTCACTTTCAAGATATTATAAAATTATCTTTAGTAGAATACTCTATGCCCTTATTTCTGAAAAGAGATTAAAAAAAGACCTCTACATTTGAGTGTTTCTCCATGGTTTTGAAGTTTATTCTCTGTAAACAGCACAGAAAACTTTTGCCCAGATACATTTCCATAAATTGTACACATCTGTGTTCTGCTTCTCAACTGGCCTCAGATATAATTGTCCTTCATGCATGTGGCACATGTCTAAATATTTACTAAGCTAAGATAAATAGTGTCCAAATCACTATTAAGGGCATTTGCTTTACCATCAGCACTGGTCATTCCCAAGAAAAAATATTATTAAAGTCAAAAGAAACAATTCTGAAGGTAGTATCTGTTGTGGTTCTAACCACACCATTATGAGCCCCAGTATTCTGGAAGGTCAGGTATTTTGAGAATGGTACATTTTAACACAGAGATTTGCAAAACAAAGTAGTATATACTCAGAATAATTTTTCCTATCATATATTTGTGTTAGACTATTGGAAAAATACTTGCAAATAATCCTGAGAGCTAGTTGCGTTTTGTTTTGTTTTTTTTTTTTACAAATAAGGAAATTGTGTCTTGGAAAAATGATTAGCTTTACCAGAGCTGATTAGTTAACCAGAATAGAAATCCTAGTGAAAATAAATTCACTAGAAGGTCTGGTAAGTTAGCATAAGGACATTAGTTTTATTTTAAGTAGATTGGCATTGGACGGCCATGAGTGATTTAGTCTGGATATATTTTATATTGCTACTCATATTTAATAAAGCTGTAATAAATTTTAATGAAACTCATTTGCTGTAGGGTCAAAAAATGGCTTAAAACACAATCAGAACATGATATATAGAAATGAATAATATAGATCGTTCAGATATAGAAAACCATTTTAATGATAATAACCCATCTACAGTTTTATCCTAAATTTCAAAGTACTGAATATATAATCTTATGATACAGTATATTCATAGGAATTTACCTTACATTTAGAAATCCTAGGAAAGTTCAATAGTCTTTATTGGTGTCATTTACAAAACTAACTGAAGAGCGATTATTACCAAAATGCAAGTGTTTTAAAGTTAACATAAACTTTAAGTTGAAAAATATGACTTTAAAGTCTACTCTGACTAGTTTGTTTAGAATAAAATCTATTACTGTTAAATTAGAAGTTGAAAGTTACTAGAATTTATATAAATAAAATACGTTCCTACAAAATTCTACAGTTGTTTAATATTTTTGTATTTGCCTCAGTTGGAAGACAGATTGGCAAAGTATAAAACTTTACTGCTAAAGAGCTTTTTAAAAATTTTATGTACAATTTTAATTAATAAATATCTCACAGTAGCATAATTTACAATAGTGAAAAACAAGAAGCAATATTGATATCCACCAACAGAAAAAATTAGATAAGTAAAATATAGTATATTCATACAATGGAAAAAAGACAATCTTTTCAAAAATGGTTCTTGGAAAACTGAACAGCCACTTGTAAAACAATAAGATTGAAAAGTTCCTCACATCATACACAAATGCAAATGCAAAATCGGATAAATACCTAAATGTAAGAACTGAATATATAAAACTTGTGGAAGATAACATAGGCAGAACACCCTTTGACCTAAATTGTAGCAAAATTTTCCTGGATCAGTCTCCTAAGGCAAAAGAAATAAAAGCAAAAACAAACAAATGGAACCTAATTAAACTTAAAAGCTTTTGTACAACAAAGGAAACCATTGATGAAATGAAAATATAACTTGTGGAATGGGAGGAAATATTTACAAATTTGGACTTCCACAGTGGGATAGTGATAAAGAATTTGCCTGTTAATTCAGGAGACACAGAAGACGCATGTTCATTCCCTGGGTGGGAAGATACCCTGGAGTAGGAAACGGCAACTCATTCCAGTATTCTTGCCCGGAAAATTCCATGACTGAGAAGCCTTGAGGGCTACAGTCCATGGGGTCACAGAGTCAGATATGATTGAGCACACATGCATGTATCCAAAATATATAAACAGCTCAAACAACTCAGTATAGGAAAATTCCGATCAAAAAGTGGGAAGAAGACTTGAATGGATGTTTTTTCCAAAGAAGACATACAGATACCTAACAGGCACACGAGATGATGTTCAGCATCACTATTAGAGAAATGCAAGTCAACCACAATGAGGTTTCATTCCACACCTGTCATAATTTATATCATCAAAAATCTACAAATAGCAAAAGTTGAGCAGGATATGGGGAAAAAGGAATCCTAGTACGCTGTTGATGGGAATGTAAATTGGTGCAGCTGCTTTGAAAAACAGTATGGAGATTCCTTAAAAAACTAAAAGAAGAATTATTATATGACACAGAACTACCGCTCCTGTGCATATGTATATGTAAGAAACAAAAACAAAAATATTAATTTGAAAAGATACATGCACTTTAATACCAGCATTATATATAATAGCAAAGACATGGAAGCAACCCAAGTGCCCATTAACAGAGGAATAGATAAAGTAGACGAGATATACATGTATACACACATACACCCAATGGAATAATACTCAGCCATAAAACAGAATGAAATAATGCCATTTGTAACAACATGGGTTGATCTAGAAGATATTATGCTTAGTGAAATAAGTCAGAGAAAGACAAAGATTATATACCACTTATATGTGGAATCTAAAAAGTAATACAAATGAATGGATACACAAAACAGAAACAGCTTCACTGATAGAGAAAGCAAATTTGTTATCAAAGGAAAGAGGAGAGGGAGTAGAGACAAGTGTGTGGTATGGAATTAACAGATAGAAACTATTATATACAAAATAGATAGGCAACAAAGACATACTATATAGCACAGGGAATTACACCCTTGTAATGGCTGGATGGCATCACTGACTCAATGGACATGAGTTTGAGTGAACTCCGGGAGTTGGTGATGGACAGGGAGGCCTGGTGTGCTGTGATTCATGGGGTTGCAAAGAGTCGGACATGACAGAGCGACTGAACTGAACTGAGTAGCCTATAATAGAACATAATCTGCAAAAATACTGAATCACTAAGGTGTACACCAAAACTGGCACAATATTGTAAATCAACTATACTTCAATAAAACTATAATACATTCATACAATGGAAATTCATATAGCAATGAGAATAAATGAACTACAATATGCAACAACATGAATGAATCTCACACATACTATAAACTGAGCAAAAGAAGCTAAATATTGAAAACTATATACAGCATGATTTTTCAAATAAGAAATACAAAAGAATGTAGAACTAATCTATGGATTAGATGCCATGATAGTGTGAACTTTTAGGGGTTTGCAATGACCGGAAGGGTTGATGATTAGTGCTTCAGGGTAATACTTCATCTCTATGCTAATGATAGAGACATGTTTTATAAAAAATTATCAAGCTGTACAGATACGACTTGTGCACATTTCTCTATATATTAATTAAAAATGCTTTCTTTTTAAACTCTAATCCTGTTTAAACATCTTAACAAGATTTCAGGGTCATTCAAGTTATTAGAGCCAAAAAGGAGACCTAACCCATGGAGAGACAGAACCAGGAGAGAGAAGTATCTCTGAAGCAAATAAAGAGAATACGTTAAAGAACAAAGATAATAATAGGTATATAATGATATAAAACTCTGTGAAGAGATCAGTTAGAATACAAATTAGAAAAGCAAAATATGGGCTTCCCAGAAAAGCAAAATATGGTGCTAGTGGTAAAGAATCTGCCTGCCAATGCAGAAGTCTCAAGAGATGTGGTTCAATCCTTAGATCAGGAAGATGCCCTGCAGCAGGAAACATCAAGCTGCTCCAGTATTCTTGCCTGGAAAATTCTATGGGCAGAGGAGCAGGGCAGGCTACAGTCCACAGTGTGGCAAGAGTCGGCCACAACTTAGCGACTCAAACAACAACAACAACACTGGACAGAGTTTGGACATTATGTATTCTTTGGACTGTTTCTGTGGCTCCTTAAAAGATAAAGGTAGATTAGAAAGAGATGAAAAAATGAGGCAAGATTTGGTGGTAAACATGAAGAGTGATCTTGTGGAATTTGAGGAATTAGTAGAATGGAGGTATTGTTGAGAATGTACTACCATGATATTACTTACACAGAGTATTCACTATATTTGACAGCTACTATGTTTTCAACTTCCTAGAACACTTTCCTCTGGAAGCAGTTCCTTCCACACTCCCTTAGTCATTTAAAAATTTTTTCTGGAATGTTTTCATCTATTTCCTATCTCTTCCCCTCCCAACCCCATACCTAAATGATAGCATGTGACCCAAGCTAATACCATTGACATTCTTCCTATTGGAAATGTGGATCTTGGGATTGGGTATCCCTTATTGCCATCATCCTATTGATGGGATGAAATGATAAAGAAGCTGTAAAGATAAATAACAAAATATTAATAATGGTTACTGTTGAGTTAGTATTTCTAGAAATTTTATCTCTAGTTACATTCTATGTGCTACTTATAATTTAAAAATTAAAAGAAATTAGAATAAATATAAATTTATACTTATAGGAATGTAATTTTTACATATGGTCAATTTTGGACATAATTTGATAAACAGAAATTTGAGAGATAGGAAAATGGAATACTGTTTTTGTCTCTAGATTTATATTTATTTAGTGTTATGTTGCCTTTATATATTTAACTTTTTGATGGGAAAATGAAAATATTCAAAAGAATGGAATTTAAGAAAATTTAAATATGTAAGTAAACAATCTCAAGTACCTGCTATATCCTCTTAACATTTTAAAATATTTTATGGCACATGGTGACTGCAGCCATGAAATTAAATGACACTTACTCCTTGGAAGAAAAGTTATGACCAATCTAGACAGCATATTAAAAAGCAGAGACATTACTTTGCCAACAAAGGTCCATCTAGCCAAGGCTATGGCTTTTCCAGTGGTCATGTATGGATGTGAGAGTTGGACTGTGAAGAAAGCTGAGCACCTAAGAATTGATGCTTTTGAATTGTGGTGTTGGAGAAGACTCTTGAGAGTCCCTTGGACTGCAAGGAGACCCAACCAGTCCATCCTAAAGGAAATCAGTCCTGAATATTCATTGGAAGGACTGATGCTGAAGCTGAAACTCCAATACTTTGGCCACCTGATGAGAAAAACTGACTCATTGGAAAAGACCCTGATGCTAGGAAAGATTGAAGGCAGGAGGAGAAGGGGACAACAGAGGATGAGATGGTTGGATGGCATCACCAACTTGATGGACATGAGTTTCAGTAAACTCCGGGAGCTGGTGATGGACAGAAGGCCTGTCATGCTGCAGCCCATGGGGTTGCAAAGAGTCGGACACAACTGACAGACTGAACTGGACTGAACTGATGACACATCAGAGTTCTGAACACATACATGACTTTCATTATTGAGTCTTATTTTAGAAACTAGCTCTAATTCAGTTACTCATCTTTTACAATTTTTGTTTGAACATTTTGTTTGAAAAACTTATTTTACCAGGTAGTTTTTTTTTTTTTTTCCTTTAAGGAGAACAATACAATACCTGGTTTCAAACATTTTAATTATATTTTAAACATAAACAGTTACATGTACTAGTTCTTTGGTGTAATCCACATCTCTCATCATTTAAACTACTCTGCAAAGTACATTTCTGGAAAGTTTTTTTTAATCACACTATGGAAAGGTGGGCTGTTGCCCTTTACTCCTCAGATAATGGTAATGAGAGATTATGATGCTAGTAAGAGGACCTATCATTAGATCAGCCTTTTTTGTACATTTACATGGTTTATCTCACAAGTAATACTATAACAACTCTTTTAGGTAGGTGATACTGCTATTATTCCCATTTAACTAAAAAAGGAACTAAATAAATATGACTTGTCCAAAGTTACTTAAGTAGTAACTGTTAGAACTAGAAAGAACCTGGTACTATTTTCTATGAGATTGCATACTTTTTCTTTTGTATGTTATATATTTTAATCTATTATTTAAAGTTACCACTAAGAAATAGCTTGAATTCAGTAATGAACATTTTGGTTTTGATTTTATTATCTACATATCTATTTCAGTTCAGTTCAGTCGCTCAGTTGTGTCCGACTCTTTGTGACCCCATGAACCGCAGCACGCCAGGCCTCCCTGTCCATCACCAACTCTCGGAGTTCACCCAAACCCATGTCCATCGAGTCGGTGATGCCATCCAATCATCTCATCCTCTGTCGTCCCCTTCTCCTCCTGCCCTCAATCTTTCATAGCATCAGGGTCTTTTCAAATGAGTCAGTTCTTCTTATCAGGTGGCCAAAGTATTGGAGTTTCAGCTTCAACATCAGGCCTCCCAATGAACACCCAGGACTGATCTCCTTTAGGATGGACTGGTTGGATCTTCTTGCAGTCCAAGAGACTCTCAAGAGTCTTCTCTAACACCACAGTTCAAAAGCATCAATTCTTCTGCGCTCAGCTTTCTTTATAGTCCAACTCTCACATCCATACACGACCACTGGAAAAACCATAGCCTTGACTAGACGGACTTTTGTTGGTAAAGTAATGTCTCTGCTTTTTAATATGCTGTTTAGGTTGGTCATAACTTTCCTTCCAAGAAGTTAGCGTCTTTTTTTTCATAGTTGCAGTCACCATCTGCAGTGATTTTGGAGTGCCCCCAAATAAAGTCATATCTATTTACATTGTCATAATTTTGAAATAGTGGTATATTTAATTTGGGAATAATATATATAATATTATATTATACACATTATGTTTTTAGCTTCGTATATAATATATATAATAGTTTTAGCTTGAAAGGCTTAATTGCACTTATAGCCTTATAAACAAAGGGTATTTTAAAGAAAAGTAAAAACAGGACATTTGCAAATTTGATTTGACTTAAATTTGACATATATTTTAAATGAGTGTATTTATTTATCTATTCTTATGTAAATATTACCAGTCAATTTATTCCTTATTTTATCTTCTCACTTTTAACAAAATAATACTAAAAAATAATCATATTTTCAGGGCATGGCCGTGACCTACAGCTCAATATCTTTTAGCCAGAATCACCCAACTAATCTACTCCCATATTCATCACCCTCAAAAAGTATGTAAAAATATGTTACTACATTTTAAATATTTATCTCTAATATTTTTCTGGTGTGTATGTCACAGCATAGAAATTTTATAGTAAACCATAACTCACCATGCAAGTATAGATTTGTTTTAGAACAGTAAATGAAAATCACCTTTCATTTCTGCTGGTTAGCTAATCAGTCTGTGGTTATAACTACATATATTCAAATATCACCATGACTTCTACTTAGAAAGTCCTCTTCGATGATGAAATTTAACTTTACATAGAGAGATGACCAGATTGACTAGAAAAAAGATTGAATAAGGAGCTCTTTCTAAATATACTACATATACAAGTCAGTTTATCGAGATCCAGCTCTCTTAACTATGTTCTATTAAAAAATGATGCCATCAAGATTTGTAACCTAAGTGTATTGAGGACCAACAGATTCAGAGTAGGAACAGGAAAGTAAGGAGGAATTTGTTGAGTTGATGTTTTTACTGCTTTTGGAAACATTTCACTCAAACATTAGAAATAAATGTTGTTAAATTAGCACTGCTGTTCCCTCACAGCTCAGTTGGTAAAGAATCTGCCTGCAATGCAGGAAACCCACATTCAATTCCTGGGTGGGGAAGATCCCCTGGAGAAGGAAATGGCAACCCACTCCAGTATTCTTGCCTGGAGATTCCTATGGACAGAGGAACCTGGCAGGCTATAGTCCATGGGGTTGCAAGAGTTAGACACGACTTAGCAACCAAACCACATCACCAGAAAGTCAATGTCATAGCAGTAGTGTTTTGGACAGCACTGCACATTATTAGGACCTAAAAATGTACATTGCAACTCCCTCATCAGTTTTTTTGGCTTCATAGCAAATTCCTGTGCTAGTCTTAAAGCTCAATATTGGCCATTTCTCATCTTATTGGAAATCTTAGTTACCAAGAACAGCTGCAGGATACTGATGAGATTTAGGGGAAACTATCTCTTAAGGAGCCATCATCATCTTTATACACCAATGTCTATTAATCTTCAAAATGAGTGGATATTTTGATTCTGCAGTTTGAGGTCAATTCCTAATTCTAGTGGAATTCATACTTCAATATATTTTTTAAACCATAAGTTATAATCAGTTAATAAAATAAAGATTCCATCTTAGTTTTAACTTTTTTATAGTCATAGAAAATACAGAAATATCAATAGTTTATATGTAGCTAGATGAGATATTTACTATTTAGGCTGTATTCTGAATTACCTTTTCAATTTATATAGCTAGGAGAGTTGTCTTACATGGGAGCTACGGTGGAATCAAAAGATTCTCCACAGACTTGCTATTTTTTCTGTGTGGGCCCACCCTTGACTTAATACATGGCATTCCTTTTGCTTGACATTCTATTTCTTAAATCACATTTGCTGTCCTCTAAATTGGATGGAAAAATCAAGTTTCATTCTGTGTTATGCTCTTTGTCCTTTTTCACTTATACACTCTACATTGAATTTAGTAAGGCACTCACCACAGCTTATGAACTCGGGCAACTTCTTTGTAAAAAAGAAAATGAGTTCACTCGTAAGTCTGTTTTTTCCCCAAGCCCTTTGCAAACTAATTACTGCATGTGCAGTACAATAGCAAGGGGAACAGAGCTGAGCAGAAGGTTAGGGAAGGCAATCAGACAGCATGCCACTGTCTGCACAACATCCTGTGAGCCAGGGATGCTGCCTTATCTTGTGTTGATTACCCCTGTAGACAGCATGTAGCCACCAGCCATTAACTCCTTGAAGGACTCCAAGTGTAATTTGAAGTTGCCAGTGCAGTCTGTGCCTTCATATAATGGCATCCTAGATCATTAAACGGTAATTTATATTGTCCTGCTTGCACACACACAAAAATGAAGCCATTTCCATGTTCCTTGTAGAGAGAAAAGAGTAATTTATAGACATATAGACAATAGACGACCTGGGCTATTCAAAACTACCGGCAAGCTGAGTGCATAGAGAAATGAATGTCTTGCATTTAAGGGTCCATGACTCTTTGTGCCTTTTGATGCCAAGCGAACTCTAGCCACGCTCTAATGAGGAGCTTTCCTCCTAACCTATGTGAAGCCACTGACATTTGGCATGTTGGGCAGATAGATCAAAAGTGGCCTACAAGCATGTATAAATGTTTAACACCCAGGTGTTCGACTTGACATTTTCTTGCTATCTAGCAGCTGCCTGATTATTTAAGGATTACCAACAATCATTGA
The DNA here is from genome assembly GCF_049115385.1 of Moschus berezovskii. NCBI lineage: Eukaryota > Metazoa > Chordata > Mammalia > Artiodactyla > Moschidae > Moschus > Moschus berezovskii. The sequence goes on along the minus strand of NC_142460.1, from coordinate 43,172,156 downwards.
ACATGGAGAAAGGTCCACCTGTACTAATCATGTGCTATAAAAGGATCAGTGTTCAACTCAGTTTCTTTTGATTATCGTGGTTAAACTTTCTCTTAGGTCCCCTAGCTTGCTAGAGGAAAAAGACTCACTGAACTGTGCTGTATCAAAGCTCCTGCTATGGAGATATTAATGGATGTTTTTGTGTCCCCAGTAATAGACGTTTTTCTCCTTAAGAAGCTCAGATAAAGAATACTAAAACATATTTCACTTTAGAGGTATGCTATATGATTTCTATTGTTATAAAATTATACCTGAAGTGGATTTAATATAAAGAAATAACTGGCAAGTCAAGTTGCTGCAATTTCATATGCTAATTTTTTGTTATCAAAGTAATACTAAATTGGTATTAGAAGACAGTGGGCTCCGTTCTAGTCCAAGTCCTGTCTCTGATGCTATTAAATGTATGATATTGGACAAATTAACTTCTCTGAGTCTCAATTTCCCCCACTGGTGGATGCGTGCTACTGATGTGCTGTGCTGTGCTTTGTTGCTTAGTCATATCCAACTCTTTGGGAACCTATGGACTGTAGCCCACCAGGCTCCTCTGTCCATGGGATTCTCCAGTCAAGAATACTGGAGTGGGTTGCTGTGTCCTCCTCCAGAGGATCGTCCCAACTCAGGGATTGAAGCTGAATCTCTTATGTCTCCTGCATTGGCAGGTGGGTTCTTTACCACTAGTGCCATCTGGGAAGCCCCATTGTGAGCAGTTATAATAGATTTGTTAAGAGAGATAAAAATAACTTTAAATAATACACTTGTTATAGTAAGGGTAAAGGAAGTCACGCTCAGCTCACACTCTATGCCACTTCAGGTGGAATCAGGAGGGGTGGTATTTATAAGTATATGTTGTGTCAAATGGAGTCAGAGTGCAGAAAACATCCTTTCCTTCACTCTCAAGTATTCTCTTCTAAGTCTATTTTTATTGTTAGTATTATTAATTGCTTGGCATCCTCTAGGCACTCAATAGATATGAGTTCCTTTTTTGTTTTTCACCAACACTTACCTTTTTTTATTCTTTCCCTTTTGTTTTAATGACAATAGAATGGGAATCTTCTGTAAATAAGGAGGGAAGGTTGGTGAGATGAAAGAAAATCCTCTTCCTTTAATTCTGGCCTCTATTTGGACCAGTTTAAAACAGAAGCCTTATAATCACTTTGTCAAATTTGTTAGAAGTTGTTGTCAACATTAGGTTTATTTTTATTGCAACTGAAACTTACTATCTGGGTGCTTACTTACGTTCCTGCTATATATATGCAATACTAATATCAAGATGGTTTGCTGTAGAAAGTCAATGGCAGATGGTTTGTGAAAATACTTTGCTGAAAACATAAACAACCAAATATATACCCGTTGTTCTTGTTATCTGACACGTGTTGCAGACCTAAATACTTTGGGATTTGGGGACACTTTTGGACTTTTAAAATATATTTGTTTCATACATTAACTAAATCTCTGGCTTAATCCCTGTTGGCTGGTATGTGAGCCACGAGATTTATCATTTCTGAGAGTGAAAATATGTTATCCTATTTACCATTTTTGAACATACCGTTGAATTTGTACAATGTGGATGTTGGAAGTACCAACAAAGATCAGAGTATAAGTTACTGTCAGTGCTCCATATATACAGCTCCTCTGTATCTGTGGTCCTGCATCTGAGGATTCAACCAACAGCAGATCAGGCAGCATTATAGAATTTACTATTGAAAAATATCCACGTATGAGTGGACACACACAGTTCAAACCCCTGTTGTTCAAGGGCCAGCTCTATATTGAATGAAATATATTTAAAATATTTGTATATATCAAAAGATAAAATTGCAATCAGACTGCAGGAAATCACATTCACTTGATCATTTGAGATTGTGTAGTATCTCTTTCTGAATGAGGTTTTGGTGGCTGATGAAACAAACTTAAACTTTACACTCTGGAAAAAATAACCAATGATGCTACAGTAGCTTTTGGCCAACTATAGCCCATAGGCCAAACCCAGACAGCTGTCTGTTTTGGGGTTGTCTACAGCTAAAAAGCTTATTTTAAATTTAAAATGGCTGCAAAAATTCAAACCAGAATGCTGTTTTGTGATGTGTGAAAATTACAGAAAATTCAAATTTTAGCATCCATAAGTAAAATTTTACTAGGACACTGTTACATCCATTTATTTATATGTTGTCTGTGACTGCTGTCATGCCACAACAGTAGAGTCTAGTAATTGTGACAGAGACCATATGGCCCACAAAACCTAAATAATTACAATCTGGCCCTTTACAGAAAAAGTTTGTCTACTCTTGGTCTAAGGCATCATTAAAACTTTAGGACAATTTAGTGTTTTCCTATTCAAATAGGGTAGAATAGATCTGAGTCCTTATGTATACATTGATTAGTGACAAAGTGGAAAAATATACACTAGATGGGAGACTAAAATCTTGAAAGCTTTGTTTCCTGGAAAACTATGAAAAATAAATGGACAGAGTTAAGTTGTAAAAAACATAATTAAGATAAAACATATGGATTTTCCAGGTCTGATATAAATTTAATTACACATATATACATTATATATATATAATATACATTATATATATACATTATATATATATGTATATATATGTATGCACGGTTAAAAAGGTAAATGTTAGAGCAGAAACTTGATCAAGACTCACTGATTGTAATTCAACTGGGTGGGTTTCTCATTCTCCATACTTTTCTAAACCTGACTCTCATGAAAGTAAAATCTTAGAGCAAAAATTATTTATGAAGCTTCTTGTAAGAGATCCATATTTATTTAGCCATAAAGACCAACAACCTTATAAGATTAGGCATAAAGCTTCCACATATAGCTTTCCTCAATATGTAGCACCAGTCTATTTGTGGTCACTTAAAATGCACAATTGGAGAAGGCAATGGCAAGCCACTCCAGTACTCTTGCCTAGAAAATCCCATGGATGGAGGAGCCTGGTGGGCTGCAGTCCATGGGGTCGCTAAGAGTCAGACACAACTGAGCAAATTCACTTTCACTTTTCACTTTCATGCATTGGAGAAGGCAATGGCAACCCACTCCAGTGTTCTCACCTGGAGAATCCCAGGGACGGGGGAGCCTGGTGGCCATCTACGGGGTCACACAGAGTTGGATACGAATGAAGTGACTTAGCAGCAGCAAAATGCACAATTACACATCATCAAAAGATTCTGCCCAATTAACATTATATTCTGACACTCATCAAATGCCCAGGTCTCATCATCTTGAAATATCCACTTTGTAGCAGCCATTTTGGCCATCTGTTTCCATTAAAGCCAATTGTTCAGACTAACAGGAAACATCTAGAAACAATGAGATAGTAGTGTCCTGTAAATGAGAAGACATACATAGGAGAAGAGAGATTGCAACATTGCAGTAAATATCAAATATTTATGTTTCCCGAGTACTTCTTTAGTCATAGACTCTGGGCTAAGCACTTTATTTATAGCATGTCCATTAATCCTTGCAACAATCTTATGACAGAGGTACGAATATCATTATTGCTATAGAAAGAAGAATTAAGGAACAGTTACAGATGTTGCTGATCTCACAACAGGATCTGAAGTCCAGAAATTTGTGAGTGTGTGTGTGTGTGTATGTGTGTGTGTAAGTCTGTGAGAGGGACATTCTACCCTACTCTTAATCAGTAGGCAAGTAGGATTGGTTTACTTGTCACCAGAGGACATTTTTGGTGGTGAGAGGGTATGGTGTTTTTGAGAGAAGATACAATGTTTTGTGCAGATAGACTGCCAAATACAATTTTTCTTTCTCTCTCAAATAGTTGGCTCTGAGTTTAGGTTATTTCAACTACTAGAACAATATGCAATATGAATTGAGCATTGATTTATGCTAATTTAATTGTATTCATATTTCTTTTTAAAAACAATCACCATCAAACTGTTCATTGCCATGTCAGGAACACCAGACATGTATGATTTAATAGATAAATAAAATATATTTACCCTTGGTATGTATACTATTCAAAGAGTTATTAGCATAATACTGTGCTTTAGGAAAACATGCTCACTGATGAACTTGAACAAAGTTTTCTTAACAGTTTAACAAGACAGTCCCTAGTTTAGTGAAGCTTCTAGCTGATTGGTTTTCAGATCCTGAGATTTCCCAGCATGTAAACAGTGAAAATACAGGCCACTTAGTGTACAATGCCATGCCAAATTTGAAGCTGGGTTTTAATTTCCTGTTGAGATTAAAATAGTAATAAAAGACAGGAGCTTTAAAAGGAATTGAAACTAAAATTAACCAAAAATAAAGAGGATAAAGAGAAGAATATGTGCCAATGAAGAAAACTTCTCTACGGTGCCACAGAATAAAACTGTGGGGCCTTTCCTTTAGGACTCAGCTTGGAAAGATAGAAAAGGCACGGATTATGGAGCCAGTCAGACCCAGGTCCAAATCTTTTATGAAGGAATTAATAGCCTTATGCTATGCTTTCCTGTGTGCTAAGTCACTTCAGTCATGACTGACTCTTTGTGACCCTATGGACTGTACACCACCAGGCTCCTCTGTCCATGGGATTCTGCCATGCCCTCCTCCAGGGGATCTCTCTAAATCCTATTTGCTAAAAATGTAAATTGGGGAAATTACCTATGCAACAGGATAAATGTTAAAAAAGTATTTTGTGAAGTTTCAAATGCAGTTCTTGAGAATTAGGAAAAATGACAAATGCTAATCTATTGCATTTTCTACGTGCAATCTTGTGTGTGTGTGTTCTCTGCATTTTTCAGTCCCCTCTCTTCCCTTACTTGCTAATATTTTCATTTTTAAACCCTCAAATGTCTCTATATTTAATTACCAAAAGCCAGTCACTATAAGATCTAAGAAGAAAAATCATGCATAGTCAAGCACTCATTAACACTGACCTAATAATAACCATACAGAGAAGGCAATGGCAAGCCACTCCAGTACTATTGCCTAGAAAATCCCATGGATGGAGGAGCCTGGTAAGCTGCAGTCCATGGGGTCGCTAAGGGTCGGACACGACTGAGCGACTTCACTTTCACTTTTCACTTTCATGCATTGGAGAAGGAAATGGCAACCCACTCCAGTGTTCTTACCTGGAGAATCCCAGGGACGGGGAGCCTGGTGGGCTTCCGTCTATGGGGTCGCACAGAGTCGGACACGACTGAAGTGACTTAGCAGCAATAAAAACCATTAGTTGGGTATAAGTAATTCCTAAAAGACGTGAACATTTGGGCAAGGTAACTCATAAAGTTCCTTTCCCAGCTAAAAGTACTTGACTCTTAGAATTACTAGTTAGCCAAGATAAGAGAGTTGGGATGGGGTGTGAGGTGTGAAGGAGGTTCAAGAGGGAAGAGTACATATGTACATTTATTAGTGATGCATGTTGGTGTTTGGTAGAAACCAACACAATATTGGAAAGCAATATTGCTTCAATTGAAAATAAATTTTTAAAAATATTTTGGAGAAAGGTAATATTGCCTCCATGTACACTGACTTTTTAAAATCAACACAATTTACTAAGCACCTACTTTGCATATTAGTTATGAAACTTGCCACAAATAAACCTAAGCAGAGTGGCTAAGACAGTCATTTGTGAAATGATTTTTTTATTAAATGTTAGATTGTAACTGCAATAACAATTGTAAACGGAAGTATAAGTAAAAATTCTGCTGCTGCTGCTGCTAAGTCACTTCAGTCGTGTCCGACTCTGTGTGACCCCATAGACGGAAACCCACCAGGCCCCCCCGTCCCTGGGATCCTCCAGGCAAGAACACTGGAGTGGCTTGCCATTTCCTTCTCCAATGTGTGAAAGTGAAAAGTGAAAGTGAAGTCGCTCAGTCGTGTCCGACCCTTAGCGACCCCACGGACTGCAGCCTACCAGGCTCCTCCATCCATGGGATTTTCTAGGCAAATTCTAAGTGAGGCTGTAAAAGGGAAGGGGTTGACATGGACACATCCAGAAAGGTTCACTGATGGAGAGACCTCAGCTGCTATGTGAAAGCGAAGAGGAGTGAGCAGGTGGGCAGCGAGAGAAACAAAAGCACAGGCAGGAGCATGTAGGGAAAGGAGGTATGGACTGAGAGGAGGCGAAAGACGACATGATGTCCAGAGCAGAGGAATATTACAAGATGCAAGAGGTAAACGGGAGCCGTGTTTATTGTTCGTAGAATGCTAGCCTGAAGTTGGAGTAGACGGTTGACTTCAGGATGCTTTAAGACATATGTAAAGATGGTACCGGTTACATTCTTTCCCACATATTTTGCCATTCATTTACCTATGTAGTTAATAAACTATTGTTATTCAGATACAGGCAATCTTCACTTTGCATGTTAGTGCAGGACTGTGCAGGCTAAAACCATGCAAAGCAATTGTAATATTAATGAGAAAAATTATGATATTTCTGTAGCTACCAAATTTCAGTCAAGTGTCAAAACTTCTCTTACTCTCAGTTACAAATATATAGGGAAATAAAAATAAAAGTAAATTTTTTAAAAACCTGATTTGAAATTTTGGAAACATCAAGAATGGAAGTATATTATTTGTTCATTAAAAAATATGTATCAGGAGCTGTTGCCTTTTTCTCATCATATAACGTAATATGGAGTATCTTTGCTGTCTTAGTGAATTGTCTTCCTCCTTCCTAAGCTAATATAGGCTTCCAACATTTTATCTTTCACAAATTCAGTGTCGTGAAATATCTCTGAGAATTCCTCTAATGTCAAGTCCTTTGTCAGAGCGCTCCCTCTGGGACATCCTCATCCTTTTCATCACAACCTTTTCCTAATTTATGTTGATAAGTTCACCTTCTAAGTTCCTTCAGTTGTATATCTTGTATCTTTTGAATGGTGACACTGTAACCATTCCCAGGGTGAACTATTTCTTCTATAACTTCATTTCCATTTAATTTGTTTCACTTCCAGTGTTATCACCTTTCATTCTTCTGCTCTGGTTTCATCTCTGTCAGTCAATTCCCTCTTTCAATTATCCATTTCTGCAAGTGCCATAGGATATCCCTTGGAGATAAGATGTCAGCGCCAATACAGGTTGCTGTTGGCTCTCTGTGTGCACACCGAATCCCAGGTATGCGGTAAACAATCACTAACAGGCTTTCAAAGAAGTAATTGGTTGGTGACTGATCATGATGTGCATCTGTATTTTATAACAAGTTTTTCAAGTATTTATAAAGATCATGCATGACTGAGGCACACTGTTACAGAAAATCCCAATAATGGGAAAGAAGCACTAGGGGGCAAATACACAAGAACATTTTAGAATCTTTACTTATATTTACATGATCTTTTCCTCTGGATAGCTAAACTACCACCAAGTAGGATTGACTCTTTACATAAGAATGAGGGGCATGGGCATTCTCTATACTCTATTAATATAAATCTAGGATAACCCATATGCATGTAATTTCAGGATGAAATAAAATCAAGAAACATCACTAACAATCTGGGATATATAACCATTGAACAGGCAAAGGTTTTGTTTTATACTTCACTTTCCGTGTCCCAGCTTAAACTGGGTTTCCAGTTTAAACCCAGCTTTGATAATTCTGCTCAATTCAGCAGAAATCTCTTATGCACTAACTAGTATTTTAAAATTAAACTCATTTATTCAGCAGATGAGAAATTAGAGTTGTTACTTGTCTCATACATAATTCTACCAGTCATCCTAGTAGCAATCATTTCTCTCCATAATATCTCCTTAAAAAAGTCAATAATCTTTTCACAGTGGATAATAACTTACACAGTCAATGTGAAAAGAGTGTTCAAGTCCTTTGTGAAATCAACCCAATGTCTCTTGTTAAGTATGTGTGGCTTCAAATCAGTGTAAAATGGCAGGCTAGCAGTTAAATACTGTGCATTGCTGGATCTAATTAATTCTACTATTTTATGCCAAAAATTCCATTAGTTTCCATTAAAGGTCCTGATGTAGTGCAGGCTCCTTTATGTTTTAGAGTTAAAACAATCAAACTTCATTTCAAATTGAGGACTATATTGTAGAACTAAGGGAATGCTAGTGTGGTTTTCTAGGATTGAGGAAGCTACTCACTTTTTACAGGATATTCAAAACAAGTTACTATGTAATGTATTATAGAGAACTTAAATCCACAGGGAAAGGTAGCTAGTAAAAGGCAGCTAAGGAGTTTGCCCTATGGGTTATAATTTTATGATAATATTATAATCTGCCATTGAAAATGAAAATTTCACTAGGGTCACTGGAAATGTTAGAAGTAGCAGTATAGACGAATTTAATATTATTGTGCTTGAGATTTTTACCTCTGCTGTACCTGCTCCTTTACAGATCCCACATACTAATAACTCATTGTACACTTTCATAGCCCCTTTGTCATCAGTAAATGATACTTATTATATACACACTATATGTAAAGCATCACCATCACTATTTTATGACAAATAGACCATTTACTGACATGGAGAATGAACCATGAAAATGGGAAATGGCATATTTTTATCTGCTCCCAAAGGGCATGAAGTATTCTGGACTCTTTCTAATGGGTATCACTAGATTTACTTAGTTTGTTTATCTATTTTTAATGGTTAGAATCAATTTTAGCTTTGCTTATCAATTAAAAAATAATACTTGATAATGAAAAACAATACATATATATAAGATAATCGCAGTTATAGTCTATTATAAGTAAATTTTAGTTTGTGAGATTTTTAAGTAAAAACACGGATAAAGGGATTGCTTCACATGTTGCTTCACATGTATATTTTACCGCCACAGGCTTACTTTTTATTAATCAATCAGTCATCAAGCATCATCTGAAGAAACACTGTTATGCAAGGCTTTATATTAGTAGTTGAGACTAACATTAGTATACAGTTATTATGGCTTCAATCAAGAGAAGTTTCTTCAAGATAGTTTATAACTGGAGACAGTTCAAAATTGTGAATATTTGTGTTAGTGTCCATCCATGCTTTTCTTCAGAGGTGATGATCCAAAGCTTTAGTCAGATTCTTGAAATGTATGTTTTGTTAAGCCTGAGAGATATTCTTCTGGATAAAGGGATATGAAAAGAGCTTACACTAAATATTAAATTGAATTACATGAATTATACAACAATGGAGGGTAAATGTTCACGAAAGGCAGAGATAATGTGGGCTGGGATAGTAGAAAAGAGCCACATTATAAGATAATCTTAAATGCATAGTAGATACTATATACCATATCCTTGTTTTCTAGGTGTTTAGGAGATAAATACATAAAGTGATAACTAGAAATTATATTTCATTCTTATATTTCATTTAGCTTGCATTCTTAGTGAAAGTGAAGTGAAAGTCACACAGTCGTGTCCGACTCTTTGTGACCCCATGGACTGTCCATGGAATTCTCTAGGCCAGAATACTGGAGTAGGTAGCCTTTCCCTTCTCCAGGGGATCTTCCCAACCCAGGGATCGAACCCAGGTCTCCTGCATTGCAGACAGATTCTTTACCAGCTAAGCCACAAGGGAAGCCCTTACATTCTTAAGCTACATGAAATAATTTGAAGATCTAGTTAATATGACTGAACAATCAAATAGCATCAATGAACTCCATGAAATGGATTTTGTCAAAAGATCAATATTTTCATCAATATGTCTTTCTTAAGATGTTAATTTTATGGATGGAATTAAGTTCAATTGATTATAAAAGATAGATTTAGGATATGAATAAGTTTCATATTTAGTAGTTTCTGGGCAGCTCTTTTAAAACCAACTTATCTACCACTAAGTACAGTAAGTCACTAACAATAAACAACAAAAGACTGACCTAGATAAAAAGTTAATTTTAAATTTCACTTTGCGTTTTCTTCTGTTTACCAAAGTTTTTTCAGTTACTTAAATTTCTTATGAGTTTAATATCTAATAGCTACTCAAAAACTGAAGCTACAAGCTTACCTATAATTTATATGCCATATTATGCAAATTTAGGGGGAAATATTTTGAAGGGCTTAAAAATAAATGTTTCTGGAAGATTTTATGAACAGATAATTATATGTACGTTTCACAGGAAGCAGAACATGAATAATCCTGGATAAGACAACAAAGACTATTCTGTTTTCATATACGCAAGTTTAGGTAGTAGATATCAAACAGAATTACATAGTTACCTATGGACAGGTGAAAATTTGTTTCCTAATTTAATAACCATAAGAAGATTTAGATTACTTTTTCATTTTAGAGATAGATGTTTTTAAAAAACTTTGGATCCTTTTGTATTTTATTTTAGATATTTAATATCAATCCCATTTTCCCATAAATTTAACCTTGATTATGAAGCATGACCAAAGTGAATCCAATTTGTCCCAAACTCCTTTGGATGAATTATATCCTATCTTGCATTTTGAATCGACATGCCAGCTTTGTATCAATATCTCTTTCAATTGTTTCATAAGGTTTTTGATTCATATGAAAAGAGATATTCATTTTTACAATTACTGCTTCTCAGAAAAAAGGATATTCTAATTTCCAAGTTTCCTTAATTTCACATTGAATGCAAAAACAACAAAAAAAAATGAAACTTAGCAGCCACTGAAAATACTGTTTTTTGAGGTTATTTCTTTCCAATAAAAACCAAAAATAAAGCCTACTTTCTATTCACCATTGAGCTTGACCATACATCTCCTCTTCGTTACTCCTATTCACTGAAGGTATATGGCACTCTTATGGCCTGCTTGTTAAAGGGGTTACAATAACAAATTAAAGGAATTAATAAAAATCATGATCTATGCCAGATCTTTTCTCTTAATGAACAGTATCAAAAGGCAAAATGATAGGATACTGAATGACGACTTCCCCAGGTCGGTAGGTGCTCAGTATGCTACTGGAGATCAGTGGAGAAATAACTCCAGAAAGAATGAAGGGATGGAGCCAATACACAGTTGTGGATGTGACTGGTGATAGAAGCAAGGTCTGATGTTGTAAAGAGCAATATTGCATAGGAACCTGGAATGTTAGGTCCATGAATCAAGGCAAATTGGAAGTGATCAAACAGGAGATGGCAAGAGTGAACGTATACATTCTAGGAATCAGTGAACTAAAATGGACTGGAATGGGTGATTTTAACTCAGATGACCATTACATCTACTACTGTGGGCAGGAATCCCTTAGAAGAAATGGAGTAGCCATCATGGTCAACAAAAGAGTCCGAAATGCAGTACTTGGATGCAATCTTAAAAATGACAGAATGATTTCTGTTCATTTCTAAGGCAAACCATTCAATATTACAGTAATCCAAGCCTATGCCCCAACCAGTAACACTGAAGAAGCCGAAGTTGAACGGTTCTATGAAGACCTACAAGACCTTTTAGAACTAACACCCCAAAAAGATGTTCCTTTCATTATAGGGCACTGGAATGCAAAAGTAGGAAGTCAAGAAACACCTGGAGTAACATGCAAATTTGGCCTTAGAGCTCAGAATGAAGCAGGGAAGGCTAATAGAGTTTTGCCAAAAGAACGCACTGGTCAGAGCAAACACCTCTTCCAACAACATAAGAGAAAACTCTATACATGGACATCACCAGATGGTCAACACTGAAATCAGATTGATTATATTCTTTGCAGCCAAAGATGGAGAAGCTCTATACAGTTAGCAAAAACAAGACCAGGAGCTGACTGTGGCTCAGATCATGAACTCCTTATTGCCAAATTCAGACTGAAATTGAAGAAAGTAGGGAAAACCACTAGATCATTCAGATATGACCTAAATCAAATCCCTTATGATTATACAGTAGAAGTGAGAAATAGATTTAAGGGTCTAGATCTGATAGATAGAGTGCCTGATTAACTATGGACGGAGGTTCATGATGTTGTACAGGAGACAGGGACCAAGACCATCCCCATGGAAAAGAAATGCAAAAAAGAAAAATGGCTGCCTGAGGAGGACTTACAAGTAGCTGTGAAAAGAAGAGAAGTGAAAAGCAAAGGAGAAAAGGAAAGATATAAGCATCTGAATGCACAGTTCCAAAAAATAGCAAGGAGAGATAAGAAAGCCTTCCTCAGCGATCAATGCAAAGAAATAGAGGAAAACAACAGAATAGAAAAAACAAGAGATATCTTCAAGAAAATTAGAGATACCAAGGGAACATTTCATGCAAAGATAGGCTCTATAAAGGACAGAAATGGTATGGACCTAATAGAAACAGAAGATATTAAGAAGAGGTGGCAAGAATACACAGAAGAACTGTACAAAAAAGATATTCACGACCAAGATAATCACGAGGCATGATCACTCATCTAGAGCCAGACATCTTGGAATGTAAAGTCAAGTGGGCCTTAGAAATCTCACTATGAACAAAGCTAGTGGAGGTGATGGAATTCCAGTTGAGCTATTTCAAATTCTGAAAGATGATGCTGTGAAAGTGCTGCACTCAATATGCCAGCAAGTTTGGAAAACTCAGGAGTGGCCACAGGACTGGAAAAGGTCAGTCTTCATTCCAATCCCAAAGAAAGGCAATGCCAAAGAATGCTCAAACTACCGCACAATTGCACTCATCTCAAATGCTTGTAAAGTCATGCTCAAAATTCTCCAAGCCAGGCTTCAGCAATATGTGAACCATGAACTTCCAGATGTTTTAAGCAGGTTTTAGAAAAGGCAGAGGCACCAGAGATCAAATTGGCAACATCTGCTGGATCATGGAGAAAGCAAGAGAGTTCCAGAAAAACATCTATTTCTGCTTCATTGCCTATGCCAAAGCCTTTGACTGTGTGGATCACAATAAACTGTGGAAAATTCTGATACAGATGGGAATACCAGACCACCTGACCTGCCTCCTGAGAAACCTGTATGCAGGTCAGGAAGCAACAGTTACAACTGGCCATGTAACAACAGACTGGTTCCAAATAGGAAAAGGACTACGTCAAGGTTGTATATTGTCACCCTGCTTATTTAACTTATATGCAGAGTACATCATGAGGAACGCTGGTCTGGAAGAAGCACAAGCTGGAATCAAGATTGCCGGGAGAAATATCAATAGCCTCAGATATGCAGATGACACCACCCTTATGGCAGAAAGTGAAGAGGAACTCAAAGGCCCCTTGATGAAAGTGAAAGAGGAGAGTAAAAAGGTTGGCTTGGAGCTCAACATTCAGAAAATGAAGATCATGGCATTTGGTCCCATCACTTCAATGGAAATAGATGGGGAAACAGTGGAAACAGTGTCAGACTTTATTTTTTTGGGCTCCAAAATCACTGCGGATGCTGATTGCAGCCATGAAATTAAAAGACGCTTGCTCCTTGGAAGGAAAGTTATGACAAACCTCGATAGTATATTAAAAAGCAGAGACATTACTTTGCCAACCAAGGTCCATCTAGTCAAGGCAATGGTTTTTCCCGTGGTCATGTATGGATGTGAGAGTTGGACTGTGAAGAAAGCTGATCGCTGAAGAATCGATGCTTTTGAACTGTGGTGTTGGAGAAGACTCTTGAGTGTCCCTTATACTGCAAGGAGATCGAACCAGTCCATTCTAAAGGAGATCAATCCTGGATGTTCATTGGAGGGACTGATGCTAAAGCTGAAACTGCAATACTTTGGCCACCTCATGCGACGAGTTGACTCACTGGAAAAGACTCTGATGCTGGGAAAGGTTGGGGGCGGGAGGAGAAAGGGACGACGGAGAATGAGATGGCTGGATGGCATCACCGACTCTGTGGACATGAGTTTGAGTGTACTCCGGGAGTTGGTGATGGACAGGGAGGCCTGGCGTGCTGTGATTCATGGGGTTGCGGAGAGTCGGACATGACTGAGCGACCTATCTGATCTGATCTGATTTACTTAGCAATGCTTGTTTCAAAGATGAAAGTTTAATGTATTACAGGATTAAAGAAAAACATTAATCTTTTAAAAAAAGACCTTAAATTTTAAGCCCTTCACAGATAACAAGATCCAAATAATGACTCAAGAATGGCATATGCTAATGAAAAAGCAGTGAAGACAAAGTAGAAATCTAAGGCATATACATATGGAAATCCCATCATTAAGTTCAGATAAAAGCTATTGCATGTGAAGAAAGAATAAAATACATCTGTCTTTCTGTCTTATATGGCTGATTGACCTGGTCTTGGAAGTTTCTAAGAACAAAGTAGTTTCTGAAGTCACAATTTCATTTCTAAAAAAAAAGAAAAGTAACATTTCAATAAGCTAATCAGAGGTATAATTTTAAAAGAGAAGAATAAAAGCTTGCTTTACAGTAAAATAAATTTTAAAGACAGATATAATCATGGTATGAATAATGTTGCGCTGTATTATTGATTAAAAGAGTTTGACCACGACATTTCATTCATCAGATTCCATTTCTCATTACATGAAAACAATGCAGTTATCAAGCATATGTGTGATTTCTCATATGTATGTTGTCTCTGAAAATTTTTTGCCTTAATTTTCAGTGATTAAAGTATTTATTATGATTTTTATCAGAATTGAAGGCTTTCATCATCACTGTCCTTCTGAATTTCAGCCTATTCTAAAGACTTTAGAACTGTTATGAAACAGACTGTACAAACAGAAATTTTAACTTCATTCCATTACTGCATTAATTCTGATTTCTTTGGGTTGGTTGCTTTTTTTAAAGAATATAACTCATTTATATTATTCATTTATTAGTACATGGATATTTGGATTGTTTCCATTTTTAGCTATTATAAATAAGGCTGGTATGAATATTTGTGTACACATTTTTGTGTAGATACAAGTTTTCATTTCCCTCCGGTGATACCTAGGTGTAGAATTGCTGAATAGTGTGGCAACACTACCTCTTTTTTTGGCTTCACCCCACAGCATGTGAGCTCTTAATCAGTAGTTGATGTAAGTACAAATCACTGACTCTTAAGGGCAGTCTCACTAATGAAAATGGAAACCAGCTGAATCCTCTGGAACTGGTACTGACCATTGAGATGATTCAGTAATAGTCCACTCTGGCAAATCATCATCATATGATGATTATAGCACCCCTTAAAAGCACCACTCTGTGCTCACTTCACTTCTCTGTTAGATCAGTAGTTCACTAATAACAATATGAACCTAAGACAAATCTTAACAAAAATTAGAAAAATGCAGATCTATTTCCTTAATGTGAATCCTGCAAGAGAATGTAAAAATGATGCGGTATGGTATTGGTGGTGGGTGTACTATACTAATCATGAAAAAATTTACCTAAGAGATTTAAAAAATGTGTGTGTGCCTGTGTGTGTATATATATGTTTATATTTGTCTTACTCTTCATGATTGTTTCAGTTCAGTTCAGTCGCTCAGTCGTGTCTGACTCTTTGTGACCCCATGGACTGCAGCATGTGAGGATTCCCTGTCGATCACCAACTCCCAGTTTATTCAAACTCATGTCCATTGAGTCGGTGAAGCTATCCAACAATCTCATCCTCTGTCATCTCCTTCTCCTCCCACTTTCAATCTTTCCCAGTGTCAGGGTCTTTTCAAATGAGTCAATTCTTCATATCAGGTGGCCAGAGTATTGGAGTTTCAGCATCAGCCCTTCCAATGAATATTCAGGACTGATTTCCTTCTGGATGGACTGGTTGGATCTCCTTACAATCCAAGGGACTCTCAAGAGTCTTCTCCAACACCACAGTTCAAAAGCATCAATTCTTCGGGGCTCAGCTTCCTTTATAGTCCAACTCTCACATTCATACATGACTACTGGAAAACCATAGCTTTGACTAGATGGATGTTTGTTGGCAAAGTAATGTCTGCTTTTAATAAGCTGTCTAGGTTGGTCATAGCTTTTTTTCCAAGGAGCAAGGGTCTTTTAATTTCATGGCTGCAGTCACCATCTGCAGTGATTTTGTTGGTCACTCAGTCATGTCCGATTCTTTGCGACCCCATGGACTGTAGCCCACCAGGCTCCTCTGTCCATGGAATTCTCCAGGCAAGAATACTGGACTGGGTTGCCATTTCCTTCTCCACAGTGATTTTGGAGCCCCCCAAAATAAAGCTGTCTCACCGTTTCCTCTGTTTTCCCATCTATTTGCCATGAATTGATGGGACCAGATGCCATGATCTTAGTTTTCTGAATGTTGAGTTTTATGCCAACTTTTTAACTCTCTTCTCTCATCAAGAGGCTCTTTAGTTCTTTGTTTTCTGCCATAAGGGTGGTGTCATCTGCATCTCTGAGGTTATTGATATCTCTCCCGGAAAACTTGATTCCAGCTTGTGCTTCATCCAGTGCAGCATTTCTCATGATGTACTCTGCATATAAGTTAAATAAGCAGGGTGACAATATACAGCCTTGACGCACTCCTTTCCCGATTTGGAACCAGTCTGTTGTTCCACATCCAGGTGTAATTGTTGCTTCTTGACCTGCATACAGGTTTCTCAGGAGGTAGGTCAGGTGGTTTGGTTTTACCATCTCTTGAAGAACTTTCCACAACTTATTTTGATCCATACAGTTAAAGACATTGGTGTAGTCAATAAAGCAGATATTTTTCCTGAACTCTCTTGCTTTTTTGATGATCCAGTGGATGTTGACAATTTGATCTCTGGTTCCTCTCGCCTTTTCTAAATCCAGCTTGAACATCTGGAAATATACGGTTCATGTACTGTTGAAGCCTCGCTTGGAGAATTTTGAGCATCCTGTGAGATCAGTGTAAATGTGCGGTAGATTGTTTAGTTACTAATAAAAAAAAATAATCTTGAGAAAGCACCCTGCCCTTGTCAAAGTACCTCCTTAGATATGACTCTTATGGATCCTGGAAAGAAACATTTTAAGTTCAATACAAAGACATCTTAAAATTATGGAATAAGACTACTTTATAAAGAAAGCCCACATATATGAAGTAATTTTGCTGTCTCACTGTATACCATTGGAAAGGGCCCAGAGCAGATTTGCCTTATGCTGATTTCTGTTTACTAAATCATGTTGGAATAGCTCTTCACTCTGCTATGATTAGGGCATGTATTAATACGTTGTATTTTCAACATTTCTACTGAAATATAAAAATCAGGGTTTAAATAGTTTTTCAAAGTAAAAGAGTAAGAACTAGTGTGATACTAAGCATTTTTAAAGTAATGATAAAATACTGAGCTATAAAACAAATTAGAAAATGCCTCATTTAAAACTAGCAAATTTAGTGTTTAATTTTTTTTTTCCATAATACTTTTCCCTCTCAATTGTTAACGTATTTTCAAAATGTGTAGTCATTTTACACAATGTTCTTGATTACTGTTTAGGCCTAGAATGAAAATTTACTTTTCTAAATTTGAATATTTTGTGATAGTTAAATGCTACAAAAAAAAAATAGATGTTAAGTTTCAGTTTGTTTTAAATTTATAGTTTGGAGGAAATGATTTTATTGTGAGTTTCTTACCATGTTGAAGAGTTTTTGTAGGATTCAGATTGATTGGGAATGACATTACCAAAATCATAAAATAATAGTGTGCAGTGCAGAATAAAAGAATAAAACCTTATATCAGTACTCTCTAAAAGAAATACCATGTGAGAGACAAATGTAGTTTTAAAGTTTCTTGTACTGAAAACATTAAAAAGAAACAGGTGAAACTAATGTTAACAATATATCTTACTTAACCCAATATATCCAAAATATCATTTCAACCTTCAATCAATCTGAAAAATTATTAATATATTTCTCATTCTTCCATGTGTTCTAAATCATTGAAACCTGGTTGTGTGTTATAAAAACAGCACATCTCAGTTTGGACGTGTGATTAGTAGCTATTCTGCTGAACGTACAGACTTAGAGGACCAGGTAGCAATGCTCTTAGACTTTACCTTTTAAAAAAGTTTGCATTAAAGGCAAAAGATTTAAAAAATATATAGAAGGTATTAAAAGGAAGAAAACATCACAGTATCATAAATTTAACATTTTCCCCTATGGATGTGAAAACTACCAGTAGAATTTTCTGCTGCTGCTGCTGCTGAGTCACTTCAGTCGTGTCCGACTCTGTGTGACCCCATAGACGGAAGCCCACCAGGCTCCCCCGTCCCTGGGATTCTCCAGGCAAGAACACTGGAGTGGGTTGCCATTTCCTTCTCCAATGTGTGAAAGTGAAAAGTGAAAGTGAAGTCGCTCAGTCGTGTCCGACCCTTAGCGACCCCATGGACTGCAGCTTACCAAGCTCCTCCATCCATGGGATTTTCTAGGCAATAGTACTGGAGTGGCTTGCCATTGCCTTCTCCAAGAATTTTCTAGAGAAGTATAATTAAGGGCAAGAAAGAAGGTTTCAAAGAGCAGGTGAAGGAGATATCGCAGTATACTTATTCAATTGATGCCCTGTATCCAACACAGATTGCCACAATTTGTAAGACAAAATCAGTTGAGGTGGAGGCATTAAGCTGTCTGTTTCTTGCTTGTATCATATCTATTTCTATTTTCTCTGGCTCATACTTATGGTTATTTGAAAAAAAAAATACAGTTTTAGAAAGACGACTTTGTCAAAACTGTTAAAAAATTTTTTTTATCCTATATTGGAGTATAGCTGATTAACAATGTTGTGATAGTTTCAGGTGGACAGCGGAGGGACTCCGCCATACATATACATGTATCTATTCACCCCCAAACTCCCCTCCCATCCAGGCTGCCCGATAACACTGAGCAGAGTTCCCTGCACTACACAGTTGGACCTTGTTGGTTATCCATTTTAAATACAGCAGTGTGTACCCTTGTGTTTTAATCCTTCCCCTCTCTCCTTTACTTTCTTTGTTCCTTAGTAGTGTTTGCAACATGTGCCTGCTAAATAAATAAATAAATACTTGTGTGTTGGGTGTAAGGGTGCATATTTATGAGAATCAGGCTTGGGGGGAAGTCAAACTGTGAAGAGAGCGTTACTCACAGAGGCTCCTGACCCTTAGAAATACCCTCAGCTGTTCTGAAAACCACAGGAAATCTATTTGTTTATGGAAGTGTGCCAGGTGTTTCTTTTTCATAAACTCGTAATTGATTAATCATCATCATCATCTAGGAAAAAAAGGGCAACATTATGATGAGAGGTTGTATTTTCCATCTGTATAATAAATAGAATATTTCAAGTGAGAAATGATGAAGAGAAAAAGAGGGAGCAAGGTGGAGGGAAAATATGAGCTCAAAGTTAGGCAAGTAGATATATAATGTAATCACAGTTTATACTCCCAAGCTATTTGAATTTTACCTCTACTTAATAAAACACTGTGAATTGGCAATATCAGTTAATATTTTGTTCTAGAATTATGACTGTTTTAGTTTCTGGAATAATATTCAGTCAAAAGTAATGAAGTAAAGCACAGTATGATCATCATTTTAAAAATCTGCTACACTTAGATAATAATATCTTATTAAAATTAGTTGTGAATAAAATAGCTGACAGTGAAAATATATTTTTTAGAAAGACAAATCATTGTCCTTGGAAGCTTCCAGTATTTATTGAAAAATGGAAAGTGGTCACTTAATAAAGATGGTAGGATTGGAGAGAAGAATGTTAGGTATCTAGACACTAAATTAAACCATGCAAACATGACAAGTAATCAATAAAAGAATATGTCCCTCTGTGGGAAAATAATTTACCTACCCGGCTATACAATGAAGCATCAGGGATGAACTTTAGCAGGGCCTGGACTACATAGTAAAAGAATGTACAGAAGAAACAGATCAAGAGCTCATTGTGAGGACTACATTTGGAAAAATACAATGTGAATATTAAAACTAGATTTCAAGCATAAGAATAAATGATTGCTAATTAATAAGAAGTGGCCGTTGTCTTTTGGCCTCTCATTGTAGATACAATAAATGAGAACATAGACTAGTTCCCTGATCAGGGATTGAACCCGGTACCCCAGCAATGGGAACACACAGTCTTAGCCACTAGGGAACTAGATCCCACATGCCATAACTGAGTTTAGATGCTGCAACTTAAAAAGATCTGGAATGTTGCAATGGAGATAAAAGATACTACGTGCCACAACTAAGATCCAGTGTAGCCAGATAAATAAATAAATATTTAAAACAAACAAAAGAAACAAAACAAACAGAAAATAATAAATGATAAACCATATTTACAGAATGAGTCAATGTAGATCATTGATAGAGCCCTGAGTTGTACAGCTGACCAACCAGATTGTCATTGTCATCATTTGGATATAAGTTAGAGATCTAGCCTCCCAGGTCCTACTCCAGATCTACTGAATCAGGATCTGAGTTTTGACCAAATTCCCAAGTGATATGTAAGTGTATGAAATGGGAAAAAAATGCTACATATATTTGTTTTTCACTTATTTTCACTGAATATAACTAGATCTAGCTAGACTTTGACTATCACCTGTATCAAACCAAGGTGACCAACTGGGCCAGTCAATGTAAGTTTAATTTTTAGTTGTAGTGTTGCTATGAGTTTTGCTGAGTCTCTATGGCAATGGTGGAATGTCAGTTAGGGGGAAAAATGCTATGATGTGTTTTTCAATTAAATCTGTTTCTGCTGATACTTTTCCACTGAATCTAAAAAATTTTGAACAACTGATGAATTTGATATAAATGAACAAATTGTATTATTGTATAATCTTCAAATACATGAAGAGTTCAGTTCAGTTCAGTTGCTCAGTCATGTCCGACTCTTCGCGACCCCATGAATCACAGCACGCCAGGCCTCCCTGTCCATCAACAACTCCCGGAGTTCACTCAAACTCATGTCCACAGAGTCGGTGATGCCATCCAGCCACCTCATTCTCTGTCGTCCCCTTCTCCTCCCGCCCCCAGCCTTTCCCAGCATCAGAGTCTTTTCCAGTGAATCAACTCATTGCATGAGGTGGCCAAAGTATTGCAGTTTCAGCTTTAGCATCAGTCCTTCCAATGAACACCCAGGATTGATCTCCTTTACAATGGACTGGTTAGATCTCCTTGCAGTCCAAGGGACTCTCAAGAGTCTTCTCCAGCACCACCGTTCAAAAGCATCAATTCTTCGGCGATCAGCCTTCTTCATAGTCCAACTCTCACATCCATACATGACCACAGGAAAAACCATAGCCTTGACTAGACGGACCTTGGTTGGCAAAGTAACGTCTCTGCTTTTCAATATACTATCCAGGTTGGTCATAACTTTCCTTCCAAGGAGTAAGCATCTTTTAATTTCATGGCTGCAATCACCATCTGCAGTGATTTTGGAGCCCAAAAAAATAGGAAATTTCCTTAATCTGAACTATATGTATAGATTTGTTTAGCCATCAAAGGCAAATGACTATCAATGGGTGTGTGTGTGTGTTGCTAAATATTGAAATAAAGATCATTTCATAGATGCTTTTAAAAAAATAAGATAAATTTTATCTGTTGGATAAATTATTATATTTAAAACAATTTCTTAGATTTGTGAGACACAATTGTGTTAACTGATTTGTTGTTGTTCAGTTGCTAAGTAGCATCCAACTCTTTGCAATTACGAGGACTGTAGTGTGTCAGGCTCCTCTGTCCTTCACTATTTCCCAGACTTTTTGCCAATCCATGTCCATTGAGTAGATGATGCTATCTAACCATCTCAATATTTGGCACCTCCTTCTCCTTTTATCTTCAATCTCTTCCAGCATCAGGGTCTTTTCGAATGAGTTGGCTCCTCACATTAGGTGGCCAAAGTATTGGAGTTGTAGCTTCAGCTTCAGTCCTTCCAATGAATATTCAGGACTGATTTCCTTTAGGATGGACTGGTTTGATCTCCTTGAAGTCCAAGGGACACTCAAGGGTCTTGTCAGTTCAGTTCAGTTCAGTCACTCAGTCATGTCCGACTCTCAGCGACCCCATGAATCATAGCACGCCAGGCCTCCCTGTCCATCAACAACTCCCAGAGTTCACTCAAACTCATGTCCATCGAGTCGGTGATGCCATCCAGCCATCTCATTCTCTGTCGTCCCCTTCTCCTCCTGCCCCCAACCTTTCCTAGCATCAGAGTCTTTTCCAGTGAGTCAACTCGTCACATGAGGTGGCCAAAGTATTGGAGTTTCAGCTTTAGCATCAGTCCTTCCAATGAACACCCAGGGCTGATCTCCTTTAGAATGGACTGGTTAGATCTCCTTGCAGTCCAAGGGACTCTCAAGAGTCTTCTCCAACACCACAGTTCAAAAGCACCAATTCTTTGGCGATCAGCTTTCTTCACAGTCCAACTCTCACATCCATACATGACCACAGGAAAAACTATAGCCTTGACTAGACGGACCTTTGTTGACAAAGTAATGTCTCTGCTTTTTAATATACTTTCAAGGTTGGTCAGAACTTTCCTTCCAAGGAGTAAGCGTCTTTTAATTTCATGGCTGCAATCAGCATCTGCAGTGATTTTGGAGCCCCCAAAAATAAAGTCTGACACTGTTTCCACTGTTTTTCCATCTATTTCCCATGAAGTGATGGGATGATCTTTGTTTTCTGAATGTTGAGCTTCAAGCCAACTTTTTCACTCTCCTCTTTCACTTTCATCAAGAGGCTTTTGAGTTCCTCTTCACTTTCTGCCATAAGGGTAGTGTCATCTGCATATCTGAGGTTCTTGATATTTCTCCCAGCAATCTTGATTCCAGCTTGTGCTTCTTCCAGCCCAGCATTCCTCATGATGTACTCTGCATATAAGTTAAATAAGCAAGGTGACAATATACAGCCTTGACATACTCCTTTTCCTATTTGGAACCAGTCTGTTGTTCCATGTACAGTTCTGACTGTTGCTTCCTGACCTGCATACAAGTTTCTCAAGAGGCAGGTCAGGTGGTCTGGTATTCTCATCTCTTTCAGAATGTTCCACAGATTATTGTGATCAACACAGTCAAAGGCTTTGGCATAGGCAATGAAGCAGAAATAGACGTTTTTCTGGAAATCTCTTGCTTTCTCCATGATCCAGCGGATGTTGGCAATTTGATCTCTGGTGCCTCTGCCTTTTCTAAAACCTGCTTGAACATCTGGAAGTTCACGGTTCACATATTGCTGAAGCCTGGCTTGGAGAACTTTGAGCATGACTTTACTAGCGTGTGAGATGAGTGTAATTGTGCGGTAGTTTGAGCATTCTTTGGCATTGCCTTTCTTTGGGATTGGAATGAAGACTGACCTTTTCCAGTCCTGTGGCCACTGCTGAGTTTTCCAAATCTGCTGGCATATTGAGTGCAGCACTTTCACAGCATCATCTTTCAAGATTTGAAATAGCTCAACTGGAATTCCATCACCTCCACTAGCTTTGTTCGTAGTGATGCTTTCTAAGGCCCACTTGACTTCACATTCCAAGATGTCTGGCTCTAGGTTAGTGATCACGTTATCGTGACTATCTTGGTCGTGAAGATCTTTTTTCTACATTTCTTCTGTGTATTCTTGCCACCTCTTCTTAATATCTCTGTTTCTGTTATGTCCATACCATTTCTGTCCTTTATCGAGCCCATCTTTGCATGAAATCTTCCCTTGGTATCTCTAATTTTCTTGAAGATATCTCTTGTTTTTCCTATTCTGTTGTTTTCCTCTATTTCTTTGCATTGATCACTGAGGAAGGCTTTATTATCTCTCCTTGCTATTCTTTGGAACTCTGCATTCAGATGCTTATATCTTTCCTTTTCTCTTTTGCTTTTCGCTTCTCTTCTTTTCACAGCTATTTGTAAGGCCTCCTCAGACAGCCATTTTGCTTTATTGCATTTCTTTTCCATGGGGATGGTCTTGGTCCCTGTCTCCTGTACAATGTCACGAACCTCCATCCAGAGTTCATCAGGCACTCTATCGATCAGATCTAGTCCCTGAAATCTATTTCTCACTTCCACTGTATAATTGTAAGGGATTTGATTTAGGTCATATCTGAATGGTCTAGTGGTTTTCCCTACTTTCTTCAGTTTAAGTCTGAATTTGGCAATAAGGAGTTCATGATCTGAGCCACAGTCAGCTCCTGGTCTTGTTTTTGCTAACTGTATACAGCTTCTCCATTGTAGAGCACCACAATTCAAAAGCATCAGGTATTTGGTGCTCACTTATCTTTATGGTCCCACTCCCACATCCATACATTTGGAAAAACCATAATTTTGACTATATGGGCTTTGTTGGCAAGTGATATCTCACTTTTTAATACACTATGTTTGTCATGGTTTTCCTTCCAAGGAGCAAGTCTCTTTGAATTTCATGGTTGCAGTCACATTCCACAGTGATTCTGGAAACCAAGAAAATCTGTCACCACTTCTACTTTTCCCCTTTCTATTTGTCATGAAGTGATGGGACCAGATGCCATGGTCTTAGCATTTTAAATGTTGAATTTTAAGCCAGCTTTTTCACTCTCCTCTTTTACCTTTATCAAGAGATTCTTTAGTCCTTTTTACTTTATGCCATAAGGGTGTTTTCATCTGTATTATCTGTGGTTGTTGAAGTTTCTCCCAGCAATCTTGATTCCAGTTTGTGAGTCATCCAGCCTAGCATTTTGCATGATGTACTCTGCATGGAAGTTAAGTAAGCAGGGTAACAATATACAGCCTTGACATATTCTTTTCCCAATTTTGAACCTGTTAGTTGTTCCATGTCCAGTTCTAACTGTTGCTTCTTGACCCGCATACAGGTTTCTTAGGAGACAGGTAAGGTGATCTAGTACTATCATCTCTTTAAGAATTTTCAACAGTTTGTTGTGATCCCCACGGTCAAAGTCTTCTATATAGTCAATGAAGCAGAAGTCGATATTTTTCTGGAATTCCCTTGCCCTCTCCATGATGCAATGAATGCTACTAATTTTATCTTTGGGTCCTCTGCGTTTTCTAAACCCAGCATATACATCTGGAAGTTCTCAGTTGAACTACTTCAGCTACTGCTGAAGCTTAGCTTGAAGAATTTTGAGAATAACCTTGCTGGCATGTGAAATAAACAAACTAGCCTATACTTTAACAAGATTATTAATTCCAATTAAAATTTCATTTTACTAAATTTTGATGAGTCACTTATTTAGATAACTTTTCACCTCAAATATAAAGTGATTTTTTACTACATACTGCATAGTCTATAGTTTCCTAATATATTTCTCTGTGATTTACCAATGAAACATACTAAAGTTTCACGTAACTTTAATAAATACTTGTAGAAAGAAAGGGACAGGTGTACTGGAATGAACCAAAGGAGTGGGATGGGGAGGGAGGAAGGAGGGGAGTTCCAGATGGGGAACAAATCTACAACCGGGGCAGATTCATGTCAATGTATGGCAAAACCAATACAATAATGTAAAGTAGCCTCCAATTAAAATAAATTAAAATTAAATTAAAAAAAAGTCAACTTCAACTTGATTTAAATCAAGAAAGGAAAACAAGACAGTGAAACTCGAGAGACACTGAAGAAAACTGAGATCCATTTGTTTGTGACAGAGTGAGAGAGTAAGACCGTGTGAGTTAGAAAATGCTTCATAAGGCAGATTATTCCAAATTGTGCTTTGCAGAACTCTGACTTCACAAAGGTGAGAGAAAAAGAGTTCACTGAAAATAATAAGTTCGGGGCATTCTGAAAAACTCACAGTGCAGATTAATATATCACATTTCGGAGGTCTGCAATTTAAAAGAAATACACACTTTACTTTATCTGCATTTTTCAAGCTTACTCCATCTATGTGTTCCTTTCTAACTTATTGTAGAATACTGATAGACTGATAAATGTACTGATATTTATAAAACACTTTTTGGGTTGCTATAAGAAATTATCATTATCTACTGTATCAGTTCTGATGGGATAAAAGCAAATTTAATATTCTATTAGTATACCAGTTTAAATATTTATTTATTTGCTACCATAAATACTGTCCCTTTTGCCTTTCTTCAGTCAAAAAGATCCAAAAATAGATTCTGCATTCATCTATAACTAATGTGCACAAAGTAATAACTGAGGATTAATATTTGATTACTATTATCTGATAATGTGAACACTTCAATAGCATTCTGTATATATGATTGGACATGTGTATATAACAAAGTGGAGGCTAAAATACCTATGAGATGTACTTCTCTTCTGTTCATCATACATACATGCCAATATGGTACATTGCATCAATACTAGATCAACAAAAATTTAAATTTAGAAAGAACAACCAACAGAGAAAAAACAGAAATGCCAAGCAAAACCCAACGATATAGCCTGAAAAATGTTTTATAAAAGTCAACTTTGCATACAACTTTTTTGGAGGTTTTTCTGGACTAACCTGGTCTAAAGTAGTACATGGAAGAATAAAATACAGGATAAGTTTATTCTTCATGTCTTTAAAACAAAATTTTATTTCCATTTCTATTTACTTATAATGTTTAATATGTTATTAATCTATTCACCCATATGTTATTAATTACAATATTCACAATGACTACTTTAAATCATTCTTGGAAGAAGATATATGATTATATAAATTAATTGCTTACTAATTATTTTATGGATCTTCAGTGGCTAATCCCACTAATCTATAAATTATAACACATACTATGTAGGATTTACATATCTCAGGTTTTCTTCAAATAACAAAGGCAATAAAGTATAAAAGTCATCCATTCTTAGAAGATAACTGAAAACATCATTCTTAATGCATGAATATTCTGAACTTCAATCATTTAACTAAAAGGTTTTTGTCATACTTGTTGATTGATAAGAGTTAATGTAAACAAAATAAGCTGAAAGCAGACTTCTAATGATGCCCACTATTTTAGGTGTCTTTAGGTCACTTTTCTTTTGAGTTTCAGTTAATAAGATTAATTGTTCTATATCTATCATATAACTAAATCATCTCTTTTCTGTGTATTGATTCATCAATCTCTTTATAAATTTTATAAACAATGTGAATTTTATGTTTCCCTTCTAGACATTCTTCCATTTCTCAAGTTATGTAAACTCATTCGCTCTCCTATTGTCATTCAGCAAGTCAATATTAGAGCTAAGATACATTGTCTACAGTTCTGTTGTCCTATCTCTGTCCTCACGGTGTTCAATTACCCACAGAGAGCAATGGCAAATATAATGATTTATGGTAAATCATTAGCTATTTTTCCATTATCCAGTTATCCCAATGAAAGCTTAGCCGATTTAGAAATTACTGCACCTCCACTCCCACTTCATTTTTAAGGAAGCTATCTATTGAGGATACCAGTAAAATCATGATTGTTCAGGAGTTTTGGCAAGCATATTGTCCAAAGTAGGAGAATGTGTGTCATGTTTCTCATTATAAAAATAACAACTGGGCAAAATGCCACCCTTTTGCCTTGGTCACTTATCTGCAATGATGTTTTAAATCATTGCTTGTATTTTTATTCCTTAAGAAAGTCATTGCTTTCAGTTTCTTTTGGTGATTTTTCTTCCCCACCTTTACAACAATACTCCATTTTTTAAAAAAGCTGTAATCCATGCTCACAATGCTACTTCTTACTTGAAATCCATAGATTAAAATGGAAAGATATTATTATTAGAAGATTATAGAATCTCAGAATCATAGAGCTAGATCAGATTTTGGAGATCATCTCTATTGAACTAGTAGTTCTCACTTATAGGTGAATGAATTAGAGGCATGGGTATATGGGACTTCCCTGATGCCTCAGTGGTTAAAACGCCATACTTTCAATGCAGGGAACGTGGTTCAGTCCCTGGTCATGGATCTCACATGCTGTGCAGTGCAGCCAATAAATAAAATGAATAAAATAAAACAAAACAAAATAACACTATTTAAAAAACAAAAGCAGTGACTCATTCATTTAAAAAAAAAAAGAGGTAGGGTGAATGCAAATATGCAGGTTGCAATTTCCTTTGGCTAAACAAAAGATGGAGTAAGGTTTGTTTCTGTTCAAATTCTTATATGGCAAAACCCTACCCCTGATACTCTTGGCCACAACTGACAAGATAATAATGATAGCCATTTTATCTGTGAATTTAGAAACATGATAATGTAGAAAAAGGTTTTAGAAAATATATGTTATCTGTTGATAACTACCAAGAGTAACTAACACCTAAAGAGGATGAGTGACTTTTCTGGAGGCATATAGATAGAGAAGGGTCCAGGGCCCTGGTTGTGACTCTCATTGGTTCAATTTACAGCTGTCATGTAATAAATTATTGAAAATTGAGTGACTTAAAACAATTTTGCTTTGCTCTGTATTTTGTGGGTCAGGAATTCTAGAAGAACTTGGCTGGGTCATTTGCTCTTGGAATCTCTTGGGGTGTTGTAATCTGATGTCAGTGGTGGATGGCTGCAGTCATCTGAATTTTATGAAAACTGGACTTCTGAGGTGTCGCATAACTTGAATGGCAGGTAATGCTGGCTCTTGACTAGAACTTGAAGCTCACCGGGGGGCTTTTGACTGGAGACCTATACCATGAAGGTGTAGGGTAACTGGATTTCTTAATTTCAAAGGTAGAATGTCAAAGAAGTTACAATCATTCAAAAAGAAAACAACTATTAAAAAAAAACACACAAAAAACACTATAATCTTCATTCAGTCTGGCTCTGGCATAACCTATTACATCCTGTCATTCCTTCTGAGAAACTTTAAACATTTCTCTATGCTTTTGGAGACAGCCAGATATATAATTTTCATGCTAGAACTACACTGGACTTGGAAATAAGAAAAGTATCATATATTAAATATTTAAAATTTAGCTACATATCATTCATATAAAAATCAGCAAAATATAACTGAGTACTGCTAGGTGAGAGTCCCAAACCTAGGTACTGGAAGTATAACTATTAAAGATAATTACTGCCCTCAAATCTACTAGGAAAGGCAAATAGTAATAATAGAGTTGAAGAAAATGTTGCTAGGTTGCTGAAACAGAATTATGTACAGGGTTGGCTATGGAAGGACTTTACCAAACAGGAGGTTAAAGAAATGGCTGCAGGAAATTGCGGTTAGAGGAGTATCTGGAGGGGTCCTTGACCAACAAGGTGGCCAGGCTTCTCCCTGACCAAAGACATAGTATTCCAGCACATATATTACAGAAAAGCTAAATTTAAAAAGTCTAGTTAAAATTATAAGGCTATAATATAAAATATATATGTGGTTAAAGAAGATGAGTCTGGAAAATTAAGTAAGAGCCAGATGTTGAAGCCTTTTCTATCAGGATCAGGAGTCTGTATATAATCATTCAACATTAATGATGTAACCGAAACAACTGAAAAGCAGAAGTTATTATTATAACATTTCTGGGGTGATACTTTCAAACAATGGAAACAGTGCAACTAAAATATTTCAAAGTAGTCAAAACTGCATAAAGTTACACATAGTTTGGAGCAGAGAGGAAGCATATTGAAATAAACCATGGATGCTTAAGATAAAGGCCAACAGAAATGGAACTAGATGGAAATCAGGTGTTGACTTTAAATTTGCCATGGCATGTGTTGGGTTATGCTGGGATTGTCCACTATTTGCCTTATATATAGTAATCAAGATAGGGCAAGCCACAGGGAGAATGGGTTGCACATTTTAATTCTCCAGAGACAAAACACATGGCGCTCAAGTCACCTGGCTCCTGAGATTTTACTGCATGTGAACTAGCTAATTAAAGTGAGTGTGAGTTTCCCAGATCAGGTATAAAACAAAGATTCTTTGTGGTTAACATTTTCTGCACATGGCAAGTGTTAAAGTGGGATAAATATGCAGGATGCTGTTTACAGCTCACAGATTTAATTATTCATAAGAAGAATGTCTGTTGAAAATAAATGGGATGCAGGGAAATAATTTCACAGGCCAAGAGGGGAACCAATCTTTAGTCTCAACCCGATGGAGGTTTGTTCCCCAAAGTGTGATCTTTAGAGCAAAGCATGGGCATCAGATGGAAACTTGTTAGTCATGCAGAATCTCACATCCCACTGAAGCAGAATCCACCATTTAATCAGATTCTTAGGTGATTCCTATGGACATTAGAATCTGGGAAGCACAGATTGTGGAGACAGGGCACTGTAGGCTGAGGATAACTGAAAATTGTGGCAGAGGACTTTGCATTTATTTTCTTTGCTTTTTAAAGATTTTATTGACGTGGACCACTTTTAAAGACTTTATTGAATTTGTTACAATATTGTTTTCTTTTTTTTTTTTTTCCATGTTTTGATTTATTGACTGTGAGGCATGTGAGATCTTAACTCCCTGACCAGGGATCAAACTCACACCCTCTGTATTGGAAGGCAAAGTCTTAACCACTGGACCAGCAGGGAAGTCCCTGAATTTGTGTTCATTAGTTGTTTCAAAAAGCATGAATCAAAACTTGAGCAGGAGGAAAACACATCAAGGAATAAAGGTGAGAAATATTTCAAATGGAGGGGATTGAATAAGTAGTCAAGAAGGAGTAGCAATTCTTGTATATAAATGTTACCTATATCCATATCTTTACAGTTGAATTTGAATTAAATACTGGATAGTTAGAAGTTGCTGCAGACTTCTGTTAAGTGCCTAAGACAAGTGGCTGGAACATGGTAGCATTCAATATTAATATTAATTGAGTGGATAAGCTTTACATATATCACTTTATCATACAGAGTAATTTTCCACACATTATTTCACTTTGAGTCTCACAACATCTCTGTAAAGCAGACAGAATGAATAGTTGGCATCATTAGACAAATGCTTTCAACATGTCAACTTTGTAATAACTTAAAATCAACAGGTATGACAAAACCTTTTAGTGTATAATTGATGTTAAGAATATTCATGCATTAAAGATAGCATTTTCGATTGTCTTTGAAGGAGGATAATTTTTACCTGTTACTGCCTTTGTTTAAGAAAGACTAGAATAGTTAGCTGTTATGTGAAGGTTAACTCACTTTGAATAGTGAATTTACTCATTTTAATTAATTTACCAAATTTTCTTACTTTTTACATCTAGAACTTAAAGCAGGCATCACAAACAATGAAATTTAAAAATATATAAGGGAGTGAGGTTGGGAGCATACCACACTTTGTCATTATTGGAATAGAAATGAAAATAGCATTATTCTGTGAGTGACTCTGGGAACACATTTTGCATCATTTTTTCCTTGATGCCGAACATTGCAATTAAGTCCAGTGCAACCTCCAGAAAAAAGTGTGTGCCTTAATGTAAGAGGCATTAAAAAACAGGATATTGAGGATGCTGAAATGCAGAGAAGTAGAAAATTTTCAAAATCACAGGGGAGGCAAGGATTTGAAGTCACACTTTCTGATTAAAAATTGAAAATGTTCCTCCATGATGACCCCCGTTTTCAATTCAAACTTGGGACACATTGTGTAATGTGTGATTTGACCAAAAGATGGCTCTTTGCAGTTCATACGGAGCATCAGTGTAAATCTGGAACATATTTTCAACATAAGTTGCCTCTCAAAACAGCTTGGTTATGTTAAAGGCACAAATAAAATTTGGAATTCTTATTGTAGAGAAAGAACAGAAGTAATTAAAGAACATATGACTGCTTTATTTTATGAGATAAATGTTTGACTTATAAAAGGTATCTTGAATTATATATTTATTAAATCAAGAATTCTTTCTTAAAGTATTGGTATTTCTTTTTTCTATTGTTAAGGGCAAAAATTTGTTACTCGACAAATCAAAGATATATATTTTTATTTTACAAGCTGATTCTTCCAGTATACTGTTCATTTTAAATTTGCTCAAATTCATCATAAGTAAAGTAATTAGGTAAAGGATAATTGCTTTAAAAGATAATTGAGGTTTTTTGTTCCATCATTAGTTCTAATTGCTTAAGTGCTTAAAATCCATATTTTTAAACATCTGAACTGAATACTAATCTCTGGAATCAAATACAGTCAACCATATTACAGAGTTCAACTTGTATTGAACTCTACCAAACTACAAGGTTTGGAGTATTTTTTCTTGAAGATGAAAAAGAAACTCTTTTACTCCATTAATACCCATAGGTGTCCAGTGATCTTATCCAATAAAAAATGATAATTATAGTTGCAATCATGTTTTATGGGGGCTTCCCAGGTGGCTCAGTGGTAAAGAACCTGCCTGTCAATGCAAGAAACAAAGGAGACGTGGGTTTGATAACTGGGTTGGGAAGATCCTCTGGAGGAGAAATGGCAACTTACTCCAGTATACTTGCCTGAAAAATCCCAGGGACAGAGAAGCCTGGAGGGCTACAGTACATGAGGTCACAAAGAGTTGTACATGACTGAGATCACACACACACACACATGCATGCACCATGTTTTCTATACTGGTTATGAACAAGGCATAGTTTTGAACACTTAATGTGTAATGCCTCAACTTTTACAATCATCATTCAAAAAAATATCATCCTCAAATTATAGAAGAAAAATGGAGACTTAAGTTAAATTTGCCCTAGATCAGAACTCAATCAGATTATATTCTAGCTATGTTCTATCTTGCTCCTCTTATTGCATTATAAAATGTCCAGCTTTAACAGGAACGTGCTTGCATTTTCAGAAAGTCACCAGGCTTTGTATTTCTGTAAATCTCTTAAGAATACCCCTTTCAATAAGGAGAAGTGATAATACAATACTGCATCTTATTACACAATGGTTACACAATACATCATAAGATCTAGTTTAGAGGGTAAAAAACAGCGTATTTGGAAATATTCAAATTTGAAGACAATAGTAGAGAATTTCCCCATTTTAAAGTTAGCTAGGGATAACTTTGTTGAAGGCCTATAACGTATATGCCTGGTGATAAAGGGACCACATAATTTATTTTCCAAACCAGGACACTTTTGAGAGTGAAAGGGAATAATCGTCAGACAGACAGCAGAGCAGCAGGCTGAAACAGGGACTGTCCTGGGAAAATCTGAATGTATGGTCATCCTGTACTCAGAGGAGTGATACATGCTGATAAAATTGAATTGGTGAAGCAGAGAAACAGAACTGAGACTAACCTGAACTCACTTAGGAGTGCTTTTGTTAAAGCTTAATTAAGTAACTGTATGGAGAAGGAAATGGCAACCCACTCCAGTGTTCTTGCCTGGAGAATCCCAGGGACGGGGGAGCCTGGTGGGCTGCCGTCTATGGGGTTGCACAGAGTTGGACACGACTGAAGCGACTTAGCAGCAGCAGCAGCAGCATACACCCTAGAGGTCTTCCCAGGTAGTGCTAGTGGTAAAGAACCTGCCTGCAATGCAGGAGGCATAAGAAATGCAGGTTCGATCCCCTGGAGGAGGGCATAACAACCCACTCCAGTATCCTTGCTGGGAGAATCCCATGGACAGAGGAGCCTGGCGGGCTATAGACCGTGAGGTCGCAAAGAGTTGGAGACAACTGAAGCGACTTAGCATGCACACAGACACGCTTGTGTACACCTTAGAGTTTTTAAATTTTTTCCTTCTGGAGGAAGCATGCCAAATTAAGATTTAAGAAGTTTTGTCCAATGCTATTTGTGTTTAACAAATTGCTCCCTAGTTATAGTGATCCATTATACTGAGTTAACTTTGAAAAGTATACTCTTAAAAGGGTCATAAACTGTCCCAGGATAGGGAAAAGGGGAAAGGAAAAATACAGGAATCCTTCAGCATCTTATGTCTTTTTGATTAACTAGCTATATCATTTCCTTAATCAAACCGCACCATTTTTCAATCAGATATTTAGAATATTCTATAAAGAGAAAAACAAAATGCAAATGGCTGTAGGACAACAAACAAACCACATGAAAAATGAATCTACAAATGTTAAATATTTCTGCATTGTGTTAAAATGATTTATATAATTCTAAAACTAATAAAATTGAGCTGACTATCCAATAAATGGAATTTTATATCATGTTTGTTATCAGCTAAATAATTCATTATTTCATTTTATATACATGCTCTTTAATTAACTTACTGACTCAGAGGTAAGACTCTGCTAATCCGTTCATTTCCCCAAGCCCATAAAGAAAAAAAAGTACAAAACATATTAGAGTATAAGAGCAAAAGGTTAAGAGTTTAATATGAAGGAATTTTTAATCAGAGGAGAAAGCAGCTGGTTGAGGTTCTTTCCACCTCAGACTGGAGACCCCAGATTGCATGGTGATTAGTGACACCTGTTTTTTACTAGTCTTTTCCTGAAGCAGGCAAAGCATGAAGTTGGCTATAGAAATGTTCTTGGCATTTTGTTGTTCTTTATTTTAAAAACCACATTTCTTTTAAAGCCAGCTATTTATTTTTAGCCACAGTGTGCCTATTAAAAAAAAATTAGATGCTAAATTTTCCTGCAGGGACTAAAAAATATTTTATAAGAGGAAAGAACAGATAACATTTTCAGTAATTTGGAAAGAGTCTATTTTCGTATACTCATAACTGTTTAAATTTTTTTAAAAGTCATTTAAAACCTACAGCTTCAATAATGGTTTATTGTTAGAATCATGTTCCCCAGCTCAAATCACTAAAGGAACTGATATCTTGGTTTGAATACCACAAGTTAGCTTTGTTTTATTCTACAATAAAGAGAGGAAAACAACAGAATAGGAAAGACTAGATATCTCTTCAAGGAAATTAGAGATTTCAAGGGAACATTTCATGCAAAGATGGGCTCGATAAAGGACAGAAATGGTATGGACCTAACAGAAACAGAAGATATTAAGAGGTAGCAAAAAATACACAGAAGAACTGTACAAAAAAGATCTTCACAACCAAGATAATCATGATGGCGTGATCACTCACCTGGACCAGACATCTTGGAATGTGAAGTCAAGTGGGCCTTAGAAAGCATCACTACGAACAAAACAAGTGGAGGCGATGGAATTCCAGTTGAGCTATTTCAAATCCTGAAAGAGGATGCTGTGAAAGTGCTGCACTCAATATGCCAGCAAATTTGGAAAACTCAGCAGTGGCCACAGGACTGGAAAAGGTCAGTCTTCATTCCAATCCCAAAGAAAGGCAATGCCAAAGAATGCTCAAACTACCGCACAATTGCACTCATCTCACATGCTAGTAAAGTCATGCTCAAAATTCTCCAAGCCAGGCTTCAGCAATATGTGAATCGTGAACTTCCAGATGTTCAAGCAGGTTTTAGAAAAGGCAGAGGCACCAGAGATCAAATTGGCAACATCCGGTGGATCATGGAGAAAGCAAGAGAGTTCCAGAAAAACATCTATTTCTGCTTCATTGACTATGCCAAAGCCTTTGACTGTGTGGATCACAATAAACTGTGGAACATTCTGAAAGAGATGGGAATACCAGACCACCTGACCTGCCTCTTGAGAAACCTGTATGCAGGTCAGGAAGCAACAGTCAGAACTGGACATGGTACAACAGACTGGTTCCAAATAGGAAAAGGAGTACGTCAAGGTTGTATATTGTCACCCTGCTTATTTAACTTATATGCAGAGTACATCATGAGGAACGCTGGGCTGGAAGAAGCACAAGCTGGAATCAAGATTGTTGGAAGAAATATCAAGAACCTCAGATATGCAGATGACACTACCCTTATGGCAGAAAGTGAAGAGGAACTCAAAAGCCTCTTGATGAAAGTGAAAGAGAAGAGTGAAAATGTTGGCTTGAAGCTCAACATTCAGAAAACAAAGATCATGGCATCTGGTCCCATCATTTCATGGGAAATAGATGGGGAAATAGTTGAAACAGTGTCAGACTTTATTTTTGGGGGCTCCAAAATCACTGGGTATTCATTGGAAGGACTGATGCTAAAGCTGAAACTCCAATACTTTGGCCACCTCATGGGATGAGTTGACTCACTGGAAAAGACTCTGATGCTGGGAGGGATTGGGAGCGGGAGGAGAAGTGGACAACAGAGAATGAGATGGCTGGATGGCATCACCGACTCGATGGACATGAGTTTGATTGAACTCCAGGAGTTGGTGATGGACAGGGAGGCCTGGCGTGCTGTGATTCATGGGGTCGTAAAGAGTCGGACATGACTGAGTGACTGAATTGAACTGAACTGAACTGAATGGGCTTTTCACCATTTTGCTTTATCTATCACTTCCTTGGAACCTGTATTCATTTATTTTCTTTCTTCCACATGTCAGAGTTGGATTGGATTTGAAAGGTAATCTGGTTCCACTTGACCATGTTATTGATTAGAATTCAGAGGCCGAAGGAGAGGAACTGACATATTCAAGATCACACAGCTTGAAGGTAGAAAAGCTGAAACTTAAGGTGTGGTAATTCATTATGCACACCTATAGCAAACTAACACAAGGGGCTAGGTAAGGATAATTATGCAACCATTGTTGAGAAAAGAATTTCTTTTCACAACATTAATCACTTTAATTCCAACTTCTTTATTTGTATTTTACAAAGTTATGGCTCAAGAAAGAGAGACAACCTCTCCAGGTAATTATAACAAAAACAGACTGAAATCCAAGTTTCTTACTCCCAACCTAGCTAATCACTTTTCAATATTTCATGCTATGTCTCATATACAAAAAAAACAAACAAACAAATATAAAAATATTCTGTAGAAATCCTTGGTCCCAGGAGACAGGCATTTGAGAAACTCCACTTCCTGCTCATGGTTTGGTTTTGAATACATGATTGTTTTTCATGTCTCTGCACCCACTAAATGAATACATTCATTTAACAGAGTGTTACAGAGCTTCAGCTATGTGCTAGATACTGTATCATATGTAGATGTTTTTATAGACAAACAACT
The DNA here is from genome assembly GCF_049115385.1 of Moschus berezovskii. Lineage (NCBI taxonomy): Eukaryota > Metazoa > Chordata > Mammalia > Artiodactyla > Moschidae > Moschus > Moschus berezovskii. The sequence continues at coordinate 43,135,652 of NC_142460.1, read as the reverse complement.
GCATCTATCATTTTTATTGTATATTAAATTGCCAACCTCAAATATGTATTGAAGAGTTCTTAAGTCTAGCCTGGGCTTCCCTGGTGGCTCAGTCACTAAAGAATCCGCCTGAAATGTGGGAGACCTGGGTTTGATTCCTGGGTTGGGAATATCCCCCAGAGGAGGGCATGACAACCCACTCCAGTATTCTTGCCTGGAGAATCACCATAGACAGAAGAGCCTGGCATGACACAATCCATAGGGTCACAAAGAGTTGGACATGATTGTCGACTAAGCACAGCACAAGTTTAGCACTCTTAAATTTTACAAGCACACTTCAAAAATAATCCACATCATAGTAGTAATTCATAAGTAAAGAGAAACAATGGTAAAAGGGACAAAGCATTAAAATTGTTGTAAAAAAATTAGAGTTCTTTGTTCTTTAAATTTTGATATTTAATCAAATTAAGTCACTGAATAAAGAGCTACACACTTGATTAGATTTTAGAGACTGGGTAATGTTTAGTATAGACTGGAAGGGAAAAAGGGCATCGATAGAAAAAACATAGAAACAAAAAACTAGAAGATGACTCCTAGTATTAACTTTTCTACTTACTAGCTTTGACTTTGACAAATCACTTGGCCTATTTGTTCTTCAATTTCTTTATTTGCAGGATGGGAAAATTTGACTCATTTTTTTAAGATTTCTTCTAGTTTTAACATGATTAAGATCTGAAAGAATAAATATTGATATAGTTTCAAGTTACAATTTCTTTAGTTGATAATTTCCTTACACAAAGGATAGATCAAGGGATACCAAGCTACTGTGGCATACATTTTAGAGCAATATATGTGTTTTGTCCTTTTGTTTTTTTTTGTGGGGGATGATCTTGAATATTTATTAGTTTCATATGACTACTGGCATTCCTTGGCTTGTGGCCATATCACTCTGATATATGCTTTCATTTTCACATTTTCTTTCCCCCTTCTGTCTGTTCTTAATACATACTACAAAATGCAGGGACAGAAGTCATGTGTGTGTGTGTGTTTTAAGGAGGACAGATATGTGTGTGTGTGTATATATATATATATCTTGAAAGTCACACACACTACTACCTTTCATTAGTGTCCTTTTTTTAACAGAAACAAAGAACACATATTCTTATGTTCAAAGCCTTCCAAGGGATAATTTCTTCATGTATGATCTTCATTTATTAAAAGTTGAATATAAACATCGATGGACAATAAAGTAAACTGCCAAAAGATGTGATGGTCTTTTGTGTTAAGACAGATATCAATCAAATATCTGTATATCAGCTTTCATCAGGGAGGTTTCATCTTCTGAATGGAGAGTGCATCTAATGAGAAGGTGGTAGTTCGTGTTCAGTTCCGTTCAGTCGCTCAGTCGTGTCCGACTCTCCGCGACCCCATGAATCACAGCACGCCAGGCCTCCCTGTCCATCACCAACTCCCGGAGTTCACTCAAACTCATGTCCACAGAGTCGGTGATGCCATCCAGCCATCTCATTCCCGGTCATCCCCTTCTCCCGCCCCCAACCTTTCCCAGCATCAGAGTCTTTTCCAGTGAGTCAACTCGTCGCATGAGTTCGTGTAATCCTCAAGAAATAGGTAGGAAAGTTTCAGCTTCTTAGGGAATTTTTGGAGGATCAAGAACATTGCTTGATCTTTCAAATCACTAGAGATTGTCAAGACACGTCCTCAAAGAGAATTATAAAGGTGAATGAGAAATTCGATGGTCAGGAAAAAAACCTGAGTGTGTCTTTTGCAGGCTTCACATTCTGTCCATGAAGCTAAGTGGAACCAGAGCTTTCACCTTAATAGTCAGTTTCCTTAACCCCAAGGAAAACTTTGTTTCAACACAGGGCAAGTCTTGTTCATTTAGTCCTAAATGTTTCTTCCCAACATCTTTGTTGAACAGGAAACATCCCTGATAGTCAGTTTCAAGTAGAGGCATTAATGGAGGAAATGGCAACCCACTCCAATATTCTTGCCTGGGGAGTCCCATGGGCCGAGGAGCCTGGCAGGTTACAGTGGTGTCTACATGGGGTCTCAAAGAGTCGGACACAGTTTAGTGACTAACAGAGGCATTAAATCATAAGAGTATTGTGGGGATGGATATTACTTTTTTTCCACTGAAAAAATTATGTACTTCTCTTTGTTAATATTAAATTTATGCCTCTTGACAATGGTGAATTCAAATATTCATTAATTTGTTTTTGTAACAAATTAAGTTTTAAGGCTCTGTTTCTAGTCTGCCTTTAGAAAAATACTAGAATATTATATCATTATTATTTTAACAATTATCTATTGAACAATTAATGTAGGTCAGGCAAAATAACAAATGTTGAAGACACAATGGCCTCTAGAAAACTTACAAGAGACAAACAGGGAAGTAAATAGAAGATAATTAAGTTTGATAGAAATGGCTTAATTGGGTGGCCAAGTGTAGTACTGTTAGATGAGTGTTTCTACTGAATGTGACAAGATAATACTGGAGAAAGAAGGAGTTAGGCTAATTTGTCAGGAAAAGTAGATGGAGGAAGGGGATACATGGACAAAGAGATTTCAAGTATTAGTGTAGGAGAGATCATCCTTCTCTAAGTGTGCCTTTTAAATTCTGGTTCTCCCGTAAAAGTAGCGTTAAAAAACAACAACAACAAATTATGTCTTTAGGAAAAAATTCTGTTCCTGCATATAGGACTCACAACTTCCCTAGAGATATTGCTTAATCACATCTATTTTAAACCCTTCCTATCCTGGCCTATAATGAAAAGGACATCTTTTTTTAAAAGGTCTTGTAGGTCTTCAAGACTGGAATGCAAAGTAGGAAGTCAAGAAACATCTGGAGTAACAGGCAAATTTGGCCTTGGAGTACGAAATGAAGCAGGGCAAAGGCTAATAGAGTTTTGCCAAGAGAACGCACTTGTCATAGCAAACACCCTCTTCCAACAACACAAGAGAAGACTCAACACATGGACATCACCAGATGGACAACACTGAAATCAGATTGATTATACTCTTTGCAGCCAAAGACGGAGAAGCTCTATACATAGCAAAAACAAGACCGGGAGCTGACTGTGGCTCAGATCATGAACTCCTTGTTGCCAAATTCAGACTGAAATTGAAGAAAGTAGGGAAAACCATTAAACCATTCAGATATGACCTAAATCAAACCCCTTATGATTATACAGTGAAAGTAAGAAATAGATTTAAGGGTCTAGATCTGATAGACAGAGTGCCTGATGAACTCTGGACGGAGGTTTATGACGTTATACAGGAGACAGGGACCAAGATCATCCCCATAGAAGAGAAATGCAAAAAAGCAAAATGGCTGTCTGAGGAGGCCTTACAAATAGCTGTGAAAAGAAGAGAAGTGAGAAAAAAAGGAAAGATATAAGAATCTGAAGGCAGAGTTCCAAAGAATAGCGAGGAGAGATAAGAAAGCCTTCCTCAGAGATCAATGCAAAGAAATAGAGGAAAACAACAGAATAGGAAAAACAAGAGATCTTTTCAAGAAAATTAGAGATATCAAGGCAACATTTCATGCAAAGATGGGCTCGATAAAGGACAGAAATGGTATGGACCTAACAGAAGCAGAAGATATTAAGAATAGGTGGCAAGAATACACAGAAGAACTGTACAAAAAAGATCTTCACGACGAAGATAATCACGATAGTGTGAACACTCACCTGGATCCAGACATATTGGAATGTGAAGTCAAGTGGGCCTTAGAGAGCATCACTACGAACAAAGCAAGTGGAGGTGATGGAATTCCAGTTGAGCTATTTCAAATCCTGAAAGATGATGCTGTGAAAGTGCTGCACTCAATATGCCAGCAAATTGGAAAACTCAGCAGTGGCCACAGGACAGGAAAAGGTCAGTCTTCATTCCAATCCCAAAGAAAGGCAATGCCAAAGAATGCTCAAACTACCGCACAATTGCATTCATCTCACACGCTAGAAAAGTCATGCTTAAAATTCTCCAAGCCAGGCTTCAGTAATACATGAACTGTGAACTTCCAGATGTTCAAACTGCATTCAGAAAAGGCAGAGGCACCAGAGATCAAATTGCCAACATCCGCTGGATCATGGAGAAAGCAAGAGAGTTCCAGAAAAACGTCTATTTCTGCTTCATTGCCTATGCCAAAGCCTTTGACTGTGTGGATCACAATAAACTGTGGAACATTCTGAAAGAGATGGGAATACCAGACCACCTGACCTGCCTCTTGAGAAACCTGTATGCAGGTCAGGAAGCAACAGTTAGAACTGGCCGTGGAACAACAGACTGGTTCCAGATAGGAAAAGGAGTACGTCAAGGTTGTATATTGTCACCCTGCTTATTTAACTTCTATGCAGAGTACATCATGAGGAACGTTGGGCTGGGAGAAGCACAAACTGGAATCAAGATTGCCGGGAGAAATATCAAGAACCTCAGATATGCAGATGACACCACCCTTATGGCAGAAAGTGAAAAGGAACTCAAAAGCCTCTTGATGAAAGTGAAAGAGGAGAGTGAAAAAGTTGGCTTGAAGCTCAACATTCAGAAAACGAAGATCATGGCATCTGGTCCCATCACTTCATGGGAAATAGATGGGGAAACAGTGGAAACAGTGTCAGACTTTGTTTTTTGGGGCTCCAAAATCAGATGCTGATTGCAGCCATGAAATTAAAAGATGCTTACTCCTGGGAAGGAAGCATGTTAAAAAGCAGAGACATTACTTTGCCGACAAAGGTCCGTCTAGTCAAGGCTATGGTTTTTCCCGTGGTCATGTATGGATGTGAGAGTTGGACTGTGAAGAAAGCTGATCGCCAAAGAATTGATGCTTTTGAACTGTGGTGCTGGAGAAGACTCTTGAGAGTCCCTTGGACTGCAAGGAGATCCAACCAGTTCATTCTAAAGGAAATCAATCCTGGGTGTTCATTGGAAGGACTGAATGTAAAGCTGAAACTCCAATACTTTGGCCACCTCATGTGATGACTTTACTCACTGGCAAAGACTCTGATGCTGGGAAAGGTTGGGGATGGGAGGAGACGGGAACAACAGAGAATGAGATGGCTGGATGGCATCACCGACTCGATGGACATGAGTTTGAGTGACCTCCGGGAATTGGTGATGGACAGGGAGGCCTGGTGTGCTGTGATTTTTGGGGTCGCAAATAGTCGGACATCGGACACGACTGAGCGACTGAACTGAACTGAACTGAACTGATCCTGGCCTGTTGAGTGAATCTCTGTATGGCTTAGAAAGCTTGATCATCTCTTTGGATAAGAATTAAAAGCTCATTTGTGTAAGTATGTGTCATATATTGTTTTTATTTTCTTGTTACCTCTCCCAACAATTGACTCACTCCTTTTACTGTTTCAGAAAAATAAAAAAGAGGATGATTTATTTTATAAACAAAGAAATGTGCTATATGGTGTTAAATAACATAGATTGCTTTTCTATAAGTGATCAACTCTTCATCTACCAGAGGTGCTGTAGTTATAAGGTCAAGATTGATGATTCTCATTACATTGTGACATTTCCCAAAAGTTCAAATAAGGTCGTGCATGGGTACGTGCTAAGCCTCTTCAGTTGTATCCAACTCTGTGCCACACTATGGACCGCAGCTTGACAGGCTCCTCTGTCCACAGGATTCTCTAGGCAGGAAGGCAAGAATACTGGAGTGGGTTTCCATGGCTTCCTCCAGGGGATCTTCCCGATCCAGGGATTGAACCTATATCTATTAGGTCGCCTGCATTGGCAGGCAGATTCTCCACCACTAGCGCCACCTAGGAAGTCCCTCAAGTAAGGCCAGGGTGACTAAACCCTGCCTACAAGCAGCAGATATCTCAACCCAACCTCTCTTTCTTTTCTCTGGTGACCACAAATTCCATATAACTCAAATGTGGAAGAGGACTAATGTGATTAAGAATCTAAAGTCATACATAATCTTCTTTCCCTTCCACTTACATTGTTCCTACCTTTATTTCTGGTGAACAAGCCAAGAGTTCTGTAACTTTGGCTATTGCTTTTTACAGACTATGAACCCATGCACACAGGATTTGGACTGTAAGATCTAATATCTTCTTTGTGAACTTGAATTAAATTTAACATGTCTGACTCTACTCCATTTTCTTACCTATTTTCCTCACTGGGCTATTGTGCACAGCATGGAAAGAAAAAAAAAGCAATCTTAAAATGTCTGGCAACATTCAAAGTGCCATGAAAATATAAATAATTGCAATAAGTAGAAGGTGTAGTGTAGTAACCATAATCTCGAAGGTCTCTGGAAATCAATGTGCTCAGATAAAAATGTCTTTAATCTCCCCTTGTGCTGATCATTTGTCCAAAAAAAGGGATAGAATGGTTGAATTAGGGAGTCTTTGTATTAACAAGGGCTTCCCTCATAGTTCAGTTGGTAAAGAACCTGCCTGTGATGCAGGAGACCCCAGTTCGATTCCTGGGTGGGAAAGATCCACTGGAGAAGGGATAGGCTACCCACTCCAGTATTCTGGCCTGGATAATTCCATGAACTGTACAGTCCATGGGGTCACAAAGAGTTGGCTACAACTGAGCGACTTTCACTTTCACTACATTAGCAAATTTAGAGATCTTCAGATCTAATCCAAGCAAATTCAAAGAGGAAAAACTGACTTTCCCTCAGATAATGTAGAGATAAAGTAGAAATAGTAACCCAGATGGACAAAACGGAATCAAAATCATTGATTTACTCAATCACTCTTTGAAGACAGTTATGTACAAATCATTATTCTAAAAGTGTCACTTAGAGTTGAAAAGAGATATAATCCATAAACTGGCTTGTAACAAAGAAGTTGGGTAGGGGCATGAGAAAGAGTAATATTTGGCCCTAGAGAAGATGAGATGAGAGAAGAAACAGGGCAGGATCCAGTGTGGAGGTAGGGCTACATCTTGAAGTCTAGCTAGTTTTCTAATACCATTTTACTGATGCTTCAAATCTCTTTCTATTAATCTGAATATTGTTAGCACAAATCTGCATACATGCCTTTTTCTCAGGATAAAGTTTTAAAATGAGCTTATTCTAGGGTGGTTGTCTCTTAGCTGGACACTGCTATTACACACTTATTGAGTCCAGAATAACACAAGAACTGATAAACTTCTCAAAGGTAAAGAATGAGTCTGTTCTGAATGAGCACTTCTAGAACCTAGAAAGTGTCTGTCCCATGGAAACTGTTTAACAAGTACACAGTGAATAAATGAATAGATACTTGACACCAAAATAAATAGATTTTTATATTTCTTAGAATTTATTTTATTGAACAATTCATGTAATCAATAATCTTAATATAAAAGGAAAAGCCCAATTGTGAATTTCCAAGAAACATAAAACTAATCATAAAATTTGTTTAATTTCCTCATAAAATTTGACTATAAAAAGTTTATAATGTACAGAGAGACTACAGATAAATTTTATGTAATATGAATACTTGAAAGCATTTGTGGCTTTTCATCTAAAGGTACTTACTCATGTAGAATTCAGACTGTATACATCCATGCTCAAAATTTTCTCCATTAGATTTTAAAACCCCTAAACTCCCTTTTTAATTCTTCCCCATCGCTTCTCACCTAATCACACAAGAGTGTCCCAAGATATACCCAAATGCACATGTGTAATGACAAAGTACCAAGTTCCCTAATTAGTGCTGAGTCTCAAATTTGACAATCTCAGACGTGCTATTAGCAATAACCTTGAGATGTCTATGAGTGAGTTATTAGAAGGGAGGTCTTATCCAAAAATATGATTTGGGCACTTGGAGAGTCTTAATAGCATCTGATCAGCAGTATGTTTCTTAATTGGAAATAATAAAAGCAGCAGCATTATCACTAGTAATCAGATTCCCTTAGTTATGATACTTAGACATCATAAGACAAATGATTTATTCAACTCTTTGGAACTTCTCCAAGAAAGCTAGGACATAAATAAAACACAGAAGAGCAGCAAGACTGGGGAAACCACAGTGCAGTTTAGAAATTGTGAAAGAGTTACACTCCTCCTACCTGCAGTGTAGCAGTTTTAATGAATATGGTGCAGTTGCCCTTTGACAAATAACATCGTTTCTGTCCAAATACTAATACACAGAGATTATGTCTCTCAAAGTACACGTTCAAAAGCCATTTGAGGGAACCATCATATTATAGTTTTTCTAATGACCTGGAAACTTAAAAAAAACAAAAACGATAAGACTAAATGTTCTTTGTGTATTATTGTGGACTGGCTTCCTAGGTGGAACAGTGGTAAAGAATTTGCCTCACAGGAGACAGGAGACACAGGAGATGCAGGTTCAATATCTAGGTTGGGAAGATTTCCTGGAGGAGGAAATAGCAACCCACTCCAGTATTCTTGCCTGAAAAAATCCCATGGACAGAGGAGCCCAGAGGTCTACCGTCCATGGGATCGCAAAGAGTTGGACGTGACTTAGCGACTCAGCACACACACACACCCTAAGTAAAGCCAGCTTCTATTTGAAATCACAACTATTAGTAGAAACATATTTTTGTTCTCCTTCCTGTTATTTTTATTTAAAAAATCTATCGTTTATCTTTTGAACACATCCCTAATTAGTCTTTCATTTTTCATACATATACCAATTAAAAATTACCAAGATTTGCAAGAAATGGTATGATTTTCATTAATTTTTATGGTCCTCATTTAGAGGAAGCTTAAAAACAAGATATAATGGCAAACAAACAAACAAACAAAAATTGTCCAGAAAGGAATAGGCCGGTAGTTTTACTCTAAAATGTTCAAGGAGCTAAATGTGTTTCAGTTACATTCAGAACAAGCACTAAAAATAATTTGAGTACAGAGAAAATTAGTTTGCCTGGAATGCTAAGAGCAGCCCCTGCTGGTTACTGTCATATAATTTGAGACATGGAAAATTTTAATGAGAAAAGAAGCTGCAATGAGAATAAAAGATACTGGAGAGTTCTTTATTTTTCAACAGCACATGATTTCTTCTTTGACACTTTTTCAATACGTGACCTGCAGTGTTTGCTATAAATCACATATAAATTACGAAACATCTAAATCTGAAAGGCTTTTTCTTTTCCCTTTGAAGCAATCTTTTGTTTCTTTTTTTATTAATTTATTTATTTTAATTGGAGGCTAATTAAAATATTGTAGTGGTTTTTGTCCTACACTGACATGAATCAGCCATGGGTGTACATGTATCCCCCATCCTGAACTCTCCTCCCACATCCCTCCCCATCCCATCCCTCAGAGTCATCCTAAATGACCACTCAGATTTTGCTCACAGCAGCACCCTGAATCCCCCAAACTCACAGATAATAAAGGAAAACTAAAGAAGCATTATTGTGGGTATATATTTGTAGCTTGAACTGAAAGAATAACTTGATTAGAGTCACACTTCACTAGATCACTCTTTTTAAATGCATAATAAAGTCATATTAAAAAATAGAATAAAACATAAGCTTCTAATTATGGCTCTATAAATGAAATAAGATATATAAAAGTTAATTTAAAATATTTAAAAACTATATTCCTTCCTCTCACTACCATTTTTTTTCTTGGAGGTAATGGGGAAAATAATATAAAAAAGTATTATAACAAACTGAAATAATTCTGAAATTTATATTTTTCCTTTCTTCTCTTGATTTGTCCTCCAAAATATGTTGCATCTGATTCCAGAATAGTAATTCTCCATCCTCCGAAGTCTCTGGCTTATATTCTGATAAAAATCCAAGATGATTTATGTGGAAATACCTGTCACATCTGCCTTTTAAAAAAATTATAGACATTTGCTTAACTCTTCTGAATTAATAACCAAAACATAAACATAAGTGTATTTGTTTAATTTGATACCATTACAAATTCTTCATTGACTAACACTGGATTTTCAAATTTTCCTTGTTTTTGCATTTGAAATGTTTTGCAAAGTGTGTTCCATGTTATCATATTTCTATGATATAAAAAAGAGGCAATTTGTAGATTGAAGTTGGAAATGCAAAATGCTCTGAACCCTATGGAAGGAATATCTAACAAATAATTATTTCTAAAGTTCAAAAAAAAAACAAATTAAATAGGCTCTATAGTATTAGAGGTCTTCCCAGGTAGCACAATGGTAAAAGAATCGGCCTGCCAATGCTGGAGATGCAAGAGAAGTGGGTTTCATCCCTGTGTCAGGAAGATCCCCTGGAGAAGGAAATGGCAACCCACTCCAGTATTCTTCTGCATTGGCAGGAAGGTTCTTTATAACTAGTGCCACCTGGGAAGCCTCCAATCTTTAAAGTGTACTTTTAAATTTAGAAAAAGGCACACAATTTTGTATATAAAATGCTATAGTTTTAATGTGCAAGAGACAGAGAAAAGAGAGAGTCAATTTTCTCTGTCTGGGAAATCCCATGGACAGAGGAGCCTGGCAGACTGTAGTCCATGGGGTTACAAAGAATCGGACACTATTAAGCACACAAGCAACACAGCACGACGACTTAGAGGGTTAAAAAATATTCTGCATACCATGTTCTCTTGAAGTTTCAGAATACAAGTTAGTATATTAAACTCTTTGATATATCCTTTTGTAAGGAAATATATGTAACTTCTTCTAACTCAACAAAATTTTCAGTGAAATGGAAACTGAAACTTTTCATCTCAAATCTAGGGAGATATGGTGAATTTATCTCTTTGAGGAACACTCTGTGTAACACATTTCTAATTCTTTAAGGCTGAGCACTAAGTGTACATTCATCCCTAACACCTCTTCACCCTTAGGTATTTCAGGACATTCAAGAGTGATCCAGAGGAAAACGTGTATCACAGATGACTTGTGGCTCCATCCCCAGGGCCGTGTCATCTTGAGTCTTCCCCACCAAGCTCTTATCAAGTGACCATCAATCACCCACAAAATAAAGTTCGGTCATCTTTTCAAGGCACATGGTTTGGCCTATGCCTGGCTATCAAAATTTGAACACCTAACAGTATGTATCCTTTTATTTTATTTCAGTCTTCACGACTTTGCTCATACTTGTCCTTGTGCTAAGGATATCCATATTCTCCATCCTTTCTTCATAAATTCTACTCAAGTAAGAATTTGTGATGGTACAATTAACTCACCCAATAAACTGAGCAACTGAGGACAGGAATAGCAAGAAAAGCACTCTGATATTTTTAATTGATTCTTATTCTATTCAGTTTAGTTCTGAAAGAAATTAATTTCATGAATCATCAGTAAAATGCACACTGCTGGTTAAGAATACTGTAATCACATTTATTTTTTAGGGAAGGGGATCCAGGGTGGGTTGGACTGGGAGTTTGGGGCAAGCAGATTTAAACATATACAGAATGGATAAATACAAGATTCTCCTTCCTAGAATAAGGAACTATATCTATCTATAACTAAATCCTTTTGCTGTAAAGCAGAAACTCATACAGTATTATAAATCAACTATACTTCTATTAAAAAAAAGAATAATCACATTAAGGTTCATCTGTTTAGGCTGTAAGTTGAACTGACTCTAAGGTATGATTGTATTGCAGCTGTATGTACCCAATTAGAAAAGAAAATAAACATTTCTATTTTTCTTTCTCTTAAAGTATATTATCTTTAAAAAGGAGGTTTAGAGTCTCAGCAAAGTTGAACAGATTACCCATATATTCCTGTACCCTGCTGTATGCATATGTGTGTGCTCAGTTGCTGTCATGTCTGATTCTTTGCAACCCCATGAAGTGTAGGCCACTAGACTCCCCTGTCCATGGAATTTCCCAGGCAAGAATACTGGAGTGGATTGCCATTTCTTTTTCCAGGGGATCTTCCCTAACTGAGAGATTGAACATGTGTCCCCTGCTTGGCAAGCAGATTCTTTACCACTGTGCCATTTGGGAAGCCCTGCTATATGCGTGAAAAAAGTGAAAGTGAAAGTTGCTCAGTCATTTCCAACTCTTTGTGACCCCAAGGATTATACAATCCATGGAATTCTCTAGGCCAGAATATTAGAGTAGGTAGCCTTTCCCTTCTCCAGGGGATCTTCCCAACCCAGGGATCAAACCCAGGTCTCCAGGATTGCAGGTTGATTCTTTTGCATAGCCTCCTCCATTATCAACATCCCCCATCAGAGTGGTACACATGTTAACAATTGATGAACCCACATTAACGACACATCATAATCACCCAGAGTCTATAGCTTATGCTTGGGAGTATATATAATAAGAGTTTAGACAAATTTGTGCTAACCTGCATCCACCATTTAAGTATCACAATATCACAGAATAGCTTCACTGATTTTTTTAAACTGCTGTTTCAAATAATACATGATTATTTCAGAATATTTAAGAAATAAAAATATAAAAATGAAACATGTAAAATTTACACATATTAACATAGTTTGCAATTTTTCAGTCTTTGAATCTCTCTGTATATACACATAATTTTGAAAAATTGTACCATACTATATATTTTGTATACATTTTTATTTAATAATACTGTACAGTATACATCATTAAATATTCTAAACTATAATTTTATTATAATTACTTTTTGTTAAATTCATTACTTTGCTTTTTTTTAGATTCCACATATATGTGATATCATAGGGTATTTATAAAATAATACTTATACTACTTTAAAGGAAGATAAATATTTTACTGTGAGAATAAGTTAAAATGTATTTAACCTGAATTATGCAATTGAACTTTAGATTTAAAAAAAATTTTCCCCCAAGGTTATAAATCACAAGGTGATGAACATCTTAAAAGATATATGTAGGTTTATCTGTGATTGAAAAAAGTGAAATTGTTAGTTGCTGGGTCGTGTCTGACTCTTTGCAACCCCATGATGAAGCTCACCAGGCTCCTCTGTTCATTCACAGGCAAGAATACAGGAGTGGGTTGCCATTCCCTTCTCCAGGGGATCTTCCTGACCTAGGGATCTAACCCAGGTCTCCTGCATTGCATACGCTCTGAGCCATTATAGGAATTATGCTTCTTAAATAAATTACTATAATTAGAATTACTGGATGAAAAAAAATTTTAAAACATATTTATGTATATTTTAAAATTATCCTTTAAAATTGTAATAATTTATATTCCTACCGTATGATTCCCCATACTTTATTAACACTGAGTGAATCATTTAAAAATAAGATAACAAATTTAAATAGATATCATAATAAATTTAAAAATAGCTGAAAGTATACGTACTTGTTTTGATTTAATTATTTTTTATTTCTAGTGAGATTGAATTATTTCCATATTACCAATTATATTTATTGTTAGCATTTTGGTGTTACTTTAAACTTTTTATTCATATTTCAATTGATCTTTAAAACTTTTTATACATTAAGCATCTTATATGCATTACAAATAAATATATAGTCTTTAAAATTTTTTCAGATGTTTTCTTATGCAGGAGGCATAGTAATATTTTCCTTTGTGATTCTTTAGTTTTAGACTTAGAAATAAATTTATCAATATAATATTAATTCACATTTATATTTTCTTCTACCATTTTCAGCTTCTTTATTTTTATACAAATAATATTTTAATGCACATTATTTATCAGTCAAGCCCCTAAAGTGGGGATGAAACAACAAACCAATATCCTGACCTTTAATTTTGGGACCTTCTGTCAATTTACTAACAAATATTTAGGATAAATACGCTGCTACATTAAATTTATACGGATTGAAAAGTATCATCAGGTTTGAAAGGTATCATCAGATTGATATGCTATTTTATGGCCCCATGGCAACTTGTTTAGACAGAATTTAGGATATCTTATAGACACTGATGGGCTTCCCTGGCATTTCAGAGGTGAAGAATCTGTTTACTATGTTAAGAAATTGCCTGCAATTCAGAAGACATGGGTTCTATCCCTGGATTGGGAAGATCCCATGGAGAAGTGAATGGCAACCCATGCCAGCATTCTTGCCTGGGAAATCCCATGGACAATGGATCCTGACGGGCTATTGTCTGTGGGGTTGCAAAGAGTCAGACACAACTTAGGGACAGAATTAGAACAACAGCTACAGGCATTGGTTCTCTCCTGTTATCATAGGGGGCGGAACTTTCAAAGCAAACCCCTAAATCCATAAAAATGTTTTTTGGTCTTCCCTCCTGGTAGCTCAGCTGGTAAAGAATCCACATGCAATGCTGGAGACCTGGGTTCAATCCCTGGGTTGGGAAGATCCCTGGAGGAGGGAAAGGCCTGGAGAATTCCATGGAGTGTATAGTCCATGGGGTCACAAAGAGTCAGACACTACTGAGAGACTTTCACTTTCACGTCCAAAAACCACATATTAAAGTAAATTTACACCTGGGTTAAATTAAACCCACCAATAAATTTCAGAGGGAAAATACATGTTTAAATTATTCAAAGTAGATACAAAGATATTTGAACATTCTACTTGTGTGAATTCAACTATTATAAAAATGCATATTGACAAGTTTTTTACACAGGATATTGACAAAGACTGAAATTTTTTTCTATTGTACTTAAACATGTGTTAGGTTTTAGTCATGTTTTATAAAAGCTCCTTGATAGTAAAATTATAATAGCAGAGATCAATTATAGAGATATATTCAAAGCAATAAAATCCCTGATTCCTTTATTTAAAATTAACTACAATTTAATTTTTGAATGTAATCAACTACCATTCAAATGTAGTTTTATTCACTTATTCATGACAAAGTATAAAAGTAGATGTCTCTAAGTCATAACATTAACACAAATGCCCTCCATTTTCTTAGGTCAAACCTGAGTCTTAATATATTGCAATTAAAAAGATGCTTCAAAAATTCTATGAATGACACAGATGTTGGCTTTTAAAAATTACACATACTCAAACAACGTCATTATTATGAACAATAGCATGTGCACGTGCTCAGTCATGTCCTACTCTACGTGACCCCATGGACCGTAACTCAACCCCCATCCCCCACACCTGACTCCTCTGTCCATGGTGTTTTCTAGGCAAGAATACTGGAGTGGGTTGCCATTTCCTACTGCAGGGGATTTTCCTGACCCAGGGATTAAACCCACGTCTCTTGTGTCTTCTGCATTAGCGAAAGGATTCTTTACCACTGAGCCACCTGGGAAGCTCCATGAACAATAGACTTAATAAGAAAATTGCCATAAACTCCTTCAGTCACTTATGTCTACCAAATGAAATTATCTCTTACACTGTTTTGTAAATTATTTCATTATTCAAATAAATGGAACAGGTAGTGTCTGTTTTTACATATATTCCTAGATTTTTTTTAAAAAGCACATGTTTTAAGCAGGACCTGACAGATTTCAGTGTGCCTATAGGAGAGTTCCTCAGAAATGATGAGGGACTCTGCAGAAAATGCAATCAATGAAGGGCTAGAGAAAATGTAATAGTTGTACTCACACCTATGAAAGAACTGCCATGGACAATGTCCTGGCTCCAGAACAAAAAGAAAGTTACTTCAGGAGTTGAGGTAAGAAAGATTCTAAGTGAAAATGGGACCACTTTGATTTTTATTGCATTTTTTTAAGCCAAACCTAAGAAAATACACCCACACACACATTGCTCCTTTTCCTTCCCTCTAGGAAGGAAAAACATAGCAAAATCCAAACAATGCAAATCTAGAATGACCTAGAATAAAACTCTAGGTTTGAATTTTATTACAATGTGCCTTATTCTATCTATCTCACAATGTGTCTTTTATAGCTCATATATAAAGCTGAAGAAGTGTAATACTGAAGAGTATGCTAACTATTGATATCAAAGAACTTGGGATAAAGTTAGTCCTAGGAAAACTGGGGAGAAAAAGATAGAGATAATAACTTTGATTTTCAGTGACTAATTTTTATAATGTTTATCTATCTATATCAATTGAGGGATCTTTCTATGTATTCATAAAGAAGAATCTATATCCAGAGAAGAGGGAGAGAGAGGGAGAGAACAGAATGGTATATACTTATATCTTCTCTTGTTAGAATACAAATAAGATTAATAGCAAAGAGATACATCCTGAAATAATTTAATTAAGAAAAAGTAAGTCTTTTCAAAGTTACCGTGGACTTCTGATTTTTAATGTAATTTGAAAAGCAAGGGACTATTTTACAGAACACTCATAAAATTAGAAAAGGTCATTACTCTGAGTCCCTTGTCTTCTGCAGGGAAACTAAAAATGAGTTCACAATAAATCTTGTATAAACCTGAATACTTTCAGGGAAGGAAAAAAGTAGCACTCTCTGATTAGGCCGAAATGAACATATGCATTTTTTTCACAGCACAAATTTTATTCAAGCTAAAAAATCATCCTTCTATGAGGGAAGAAAATTAGGACAACCAATTATTCTCTCTTAAAATATTTATTTGAGTTTGAATTTTTAATTGAATTTTTAAAAGGTTATATTGAAACTCAACTTGTTACTATATAGACTTTCTGCCATCAGTTTATATTTAATAATTCAGAATTTATTGAATTTCTATGATGTTTCAAGCAATATAGGCAAATATATAAGCAATATACCAGACTTACATAGCATATGAGAAAAAATGGATCATGAAAGAGAATAAAGGTCTCAAAATGACAATATTTCTTTAAAAACCTAATCAAATTCTTCTCTGTTCACTACTGAATTATTTTGTTTCCATACATTGTTTTATGTTCACATGATTCTCATAAAGTTGAATAAAAGTTCTTTTGTTAGAGGAAACCGTTTTTATTTTCAAATACTATTCATAGTTGTTCACCAGTAAAATACACATAATACTCTTAATTGACCTGATGTATTCTCCCATTTATGAGCATCTACTCAATTTTTATTTCACTAAAATTTTATTTCAATACTGCTGACTATATTTTTTCTGGGCTCCAAAATCACTGCAGATGGTGATTGCAGCCATGAAATTAAAAGACACTTACTCCTTGGAAGGAAAGTTATGACCAACCTAGACAGTATATTAAAAAGCAGAGACATTACTTTGTCAACAAAGGTCCGTCTAGTCAAGGCTATGGTTTTTCCAGTGGTCATGTATGGATGTGAGATTTGGACTATAAAGAAAGCTGAGCACTGAAGAATTGATGCTTTTGAACTGTGGTGTTGGAGAAAACTCTTGAGAGTCCCTTGTACTGCAAGGAGATCCAACCAGTCCATCCTAAAGGAGATCAGTCCTGGGTGTTCAATGGAAGGACTGATGCTGAAGCTGAAACTCCAATACTTTGGCCACCTGATGCGAAGAGCTGACTCATTTGAAAAGACCCTGATGCTGGGAGGGATTGGGGGCAGGAGGAGAAGGGGACGACAGAGGATGAGATGGTTGGATGGCATCACTGATTCAATGAACATGGGTTTGGGTGGACTCAGGGAGTTGGTGATGGACAGGGAGGCCTGGCATGCTGTGGTTCATGGAGTCGCAAAGAGTCAGAGATGACTGAGTGACTGAACTGAACTGAATTGGGTCTAAACTAATTAGTGGGCTACCCTGGTGGCTCAGGTGGTAAAGAATCTGCTTGTGATGCAGGAGACTTGAGTTCTATACCTGGGTTGGGAAGATCCCCTAGAGAAGGGAATGCTTATCTACTCCAGTATTCTTGCCTGAAAAAATCCCATGGTAGGAGGAGTCTGGTGGGCTTCAGTCCATAGGGCCATAAAGAGTTAGACATGACTGAGCATTAAGCACACAGACACACACACACACACAGAGTACCGTGAAATTCTTAGTTATAGATCAAGTGATTTGCTGGAAGATTGGTACTTAATTTAAGATTATCCAATCAAGAGAAGTATAGGACTTGTGTTCTAAGTTTGAGGGGAAAATTGTTTGGCCTTATACATGACTTAGATTATATTGTTCCATTGGTCCTGGCAGCCATCTGGTGATGCCAAAGAGAATCTGTCAGAAAATACTTACTTGGCACCTAAAATAGTGTGTAATAAATGTGTATTGTAATTTGCTAATATTGCAGCATAATATTTTTGGCCAAAGAGCTTATTTTATTAATATTTAATCAGTATATAGCTCTATCCTTTGGAAATCATTACAAGGTTATTTAAGGAGTTAAAATACTTTTGTTACACAGTGAATGAGAATATGGATTTTCTGTGGGCATATATGTGTGTGTTCCAAAACAAATCTTTTTTTAATAAATAAAAATTGTTGAATTTAAATTCTTATTCAACCTTAAACATATAATAATAATAAAATCAAATGACCCTAATGTGGTGTAATGTTCTTATAAAAAGCTAACTGATCTCCAAAGGCTTACACGGAAATCAGTCTTAGAGTTACAACTAGTCATCCCAGCACAAACATAGACAGTATATAAAAATACAGAGATATTACTTTGCTGACAAAGGTCCTTATAGTTAAGGCTATGGTTTTTTCAGTACTCATGAATGGATGTGAGAGTTGGACCATAAGGAAGACTGAGTGTTGAAGAATTGATGCGTTTGAACTGTGGTACTGGAGAAGACTCTTGAACTGCAAGGAGAGCAAACCAGGCAATCCTAAAGGAAATCAACCATGAATACTCATGGAAGGCCTGATGCTGAAGCTGAACCTCCAGTACTTTGGCCACCTGATGAAAAGATCCGACCCATTGGAAAAGACCCTGATGGTGGGAAAGACTGAAGGCAGGAGGAGAAGGGGACGACAGAGGACGAGTTGGTCGGATGCCATCACTGACTCAATGGACATGAGTTTAATCAAACTCCTCTAGTGAAGGACAGAGAAGCCTGGTGTTCTGCAGTCCGTAAGGTCACAAAGAGTCAGACACAACCGAGCAACTGACCAACAACAACAACCCCAGCACAAACATTTTCACTCATCTTTTTAATCTTTTGGGCTTCCTAGGAGGTGCTAGTGGTAAAGAACCCACCTGCCAAAGCAGGAGAGACATAAGAGTTGTAGGTTCGATCCCTGGATGGGGAAGATCCCCTGAGGAGGGCATGGTAATCTTTATTTGGGGTGAGGTAAAAGAAATATGGTGTCTTCTATGCACTAAATATAATATTAGTTCATTGGAACCCTGAGAACATTTCTTTACAACATCCTTTCAGCCTTTATATTTTCATTGTGTTGTGTTTAAAAACTTGCCCTGTATTTACAGGTAGTTTTTTTTTTTAATGACTCTATTTTATTCTGCTAGAACAAAGATAGTTTTTACCTATGAAACATCCACTTGCCTAAATTTTAAGAATTCAAAATTTAATTGATTGACATCTGACCATCAATCAGCCCTTCATTTTGTATAGAGAACTGTACAAAAATTAAGTGTATAATAGAGTTATATGGAGTATCTTTCTTGGGTAAAATACATAGAACATCTATATCTCTGTACACAGCATCTCTGTTGATATATTTTTGCCTGAATAATTTGATCACTGTCAGGAATCTAAAAAGATTGACCTGCATCTACTGTCATGATAGCATTAAATTTCCATATGTAATGAAATTAGTTATTCACTTAAACTCTATCTGGTGCCTGATCCAAGAATAAACTGATAAAATTAAATATTTTACCAAAAGCAAACTATATCACTTAAGAAAGGAACATCAAATTCTGATACATCATCCACCATTCACAGATAACTGTATTTGTGACTCTTATATAGGCCTTACCCTAATATACTGATGCATTAAAAGAATGCTATTTACCTCTCAGTGCCCTGAGAACAAAATTTGGACATTCAGAAGGAAAGAACAAGAAACACAATGTCATTCTGACTTGGAATTCTTAAATTCCCAACCGCTTCCTTTAAAAAAATCACTGTAAAAATTTTTTTTTTATTTTAATCTTGATACTTGACAGTCATGCTATGAATTGAATTTTTTAAAACTTTAGAGAAAAGTTTATGCTCTTATAAGTCAATAAATTGTGATTCTTGATTAGTTCTGTTGTAGAAAATATTAGGCAATTTACTAGGAAGGAAATCTTTACTTATCGTCAAAGATGTTTATCTGGCTACCTCAATAAACTGAAGATTAGGCAGATCAACATTTAAAATCCAGATATACAAAATTAAAAATGTCTGAAGTCCCACTAGCTGCTTTTCATTAATTTTTAATAATCTAGTTGAACAGGCTTTATTTATCTTATTTTTAAAATAACTTTAAAAATTGAACATTTCTCCCTGAAGTTGAAATAAACACATTTGGAAGCAGTAGATAAACAAGGTGTTTCTGGTAGAGACCAAAGTGCAGTTTAGGTATTTCCTATAAACTGAGTCCCCACCTAAGTAATGGCATCTGGTCCCATCACTTCATGGGAAATAGATGGGGAAACAGTGTCAGACTTTATTTTGGGGGGCTCCAAAATCACTGTGGATGCTGATTGCAGCCATGAAATTAAAAGACGCTTACTCCTTGGAAGGAAAGTTATGACCAACCTAGATAGCATATTATAAAGCAGAGACATTACTGTGCCAACAAAGGTCCATCTAGTCAAGGCTATGGTTTTTCCAGTGGTCATGTATGGATGTGAGAGTTGGACTATAGAGAAAGCTGATCGCTGAAGAACTGATGCTTTTGAACTGTGGTGCTGGAGAAGACTCTTGAGAGTCCCTTGGACTGCAAGGAGATCCAACCAGTCCATTCTAAAGGAGATCAGTCCTGGGTGTTCATTGGAGGGACTGATACTAAAGCTGAAGCTCCAATACTTTGGCCACCCCATGCGAAGAGTTGACTCACTGGAAAAGACTCTGATGCTGGGAGGGATTGGGGGCAGGAGGAGAAGGGGACGACAGAGAATGAGATGGCTGGATGGCATCACTGACTCAATGGAGGTGAGTTTGAGTGAACTCTGAGAGTTGGTGATGGACAGGGAGGCCTGGCGTGCTGTGATTCATGGGGTTGCAAAGAGTTGGTCACAACTGAGCAACTGAACTGAACTGAACAGAGAAGAATGGGCTAAGTGGAACCAGTTAGAAAGAAATATAATAAAACACCAGAGCATTTTTAATATGTTATTAGAAGGAAGCCACTGGCTTTTCAATACTTCTTTAGAATGGCCAAAATAAGCAAGAATATTGGTAAAGTAATGATTCTATAAACACCCAAACAGGATAATCATTTTTGTGCATGTAGCTACTTTATTACCTTTTATAAAAAGCCAAATTTATTAAAGTAAAATGTATTTCAGAGAAATTTATAAAGAGGTCTTAGAATTTCCTGTGATTTATATGAAGCTTTATGTTTGCAATGATTTGGTATTTTTACAAAGCAGCGTGCTTTAGGTTTTCTAAAAACCCTGGTAATTTAGTTCTCAAAGATTTTCCTATTAAAAGTAACACAAAAATATCGGTAAGATACAAAATGTCACTGTCATAGCAATTAACATCCATTAGTCATGGAAGTCAGAACTTTTCATAAATGTAAATATGTTTTGCTCTTCCAGGTCAGAAAATAAACCAACTAAAGATGAAATCAAAGCATCGGTCAAGCTTTTAAAATGAAGGTCAAAGTCAACATTTCCTCAATTTATGTTCATTTCTCTGGGGTGAGTTACTACTTTCTAAAGAATAGGCCACTGGTATATATCTTATGTAGAATATCTAGGTCAGAAAAAAGGATAAGATCACAAATAGACAGCAGGTTTCTTCTAAGTTTGTGGTAGAATAGGAAATAATTTACTTTGTTCCCAAATTCCTGTAGTCATCTACATGTTAAGTTTGAGTTTTTCTCATGGAGAAATTTTCTCCTTTTTATGTTATTGAACTTGTACAAATGTATCCTCTTTTGTATCTTTTATGATTCAAATCAATAAAGCCATTTAAAACTCTAAGCCAATTGATTTCAAGTCAGAGACTATATTGATTTAATGATAAAGTTGTTCCTTAACAATAATTTTCCTTATATTATTGCTATTTGGAATGTAGTGTTGTAAATGCAAAAAGATCTACAAAAATGTATTTTCCCTTAATTTTGAAGTGGAAGACTTATTTTTTATTTGCTACAAAAACATAACTAATATAAATTATTTTATTAGAAAAACATTTAATGGGAATTTTAATTAATTTTACAGAAAGTATATTTTTCTAGCAATAAAACTTAGAATGTTTAATTTAAGATACTAGTTCAAGATCAATGTCAGAGAGTGACAGAGAATTTCTGGACCTTATCCATTTTTGATGCATATAAAGTTGAACTCTGCTTTTATTACTTCCACAACTTACACTTATCTTTATTTTTTCCTTTCAGTGGATGACTTTGCTCTCTACTTCAATAAGAAAATGCATCACCAACGCTATGTGTGCGTGCTCAATCACTTCAGGTGTGTCTGACTCTTTGCAACCCTATGGACTATAGCCCGGTGGGCTCCTCTGTCCATGGGATTCTCTAGGCAAGAATAGTGAGTGGGTTGCCATTTCCTTCTCCAGGGATCTTCCTCACCCAGTGATTGAATCCGTACCTCCTGTGGCTCCTGCACTGCAGGCTGTTGCTTTACTGCTGAGCCACCCAGGAACCCCCACCAATGCTATACTTCTGCTAAATCTCTATGTTCTGCTGTAAAAGTATCATCATCTTATCAAGTCAATTCTACTTTCAGGCTGAATTCTCCTCTTCAGGGATTGTTACCTTCTTCTGTTCCAACTTTTACCACCCTACTGAATTTCACCAAAATACTTACAAATGTGTCATATGTGGGTGAAATAAATGTAGTAGCACCTCTCATTTATTAAAAAGAGAAGCAATCAAGAAATAGAAAGAAGTAACCAAAAGAGCCTAGCTTGATGCGACACCCACTACTAGCTTTTGTATCATTTTTTTCTTCCTCTTCACAGATAACACTTCTCTCCAGAGTTGTCTCCATTTTTTTCCTTCTCGTTCACTCATCCCGATCATTCTAAAATTTATTTTCAGCACTCTTATTCAAATTGTGTTTATCAAGGTCATCAGTGACTTGTTTATAACTATATACAAAGACCAGTTTTCTCTCCTTATCTAGCCTGGTGGTTCTTACTGGGGACAATTTTGCTTACCTTCCCCAGGGGACAGCTGCCAATGTCTGGAGGCAATTTTGGTTGTCAAATCTGGAGGGTGTGTGGAATCCAGTGGACAGAGATCAGGGATGCTGCTAAACATTCCTGCAATGCTGCTAAATATTCCAGCCTCCCACCACAAAAACATTATCTGATCCCAAGGATCTGTACTGTTGAGGTTGAGAAGCTCTGAACATCTCAGACTTTCAACAACATCCCCCAGCTGTAAACACCTATTTGTGTCTCTCACGAAGAACATAAGCCTAATGAGTCCTTATCTTTCTTATTTTTTATTATTTTCATTGTTGGTAGAATACTGACTTGCCCTAGATTAGGCAGGCAATTTCTACATTTCATCAGTAAGCATCTCTCACATGATTATTGCTTTATTTAGCAGTCTATTTATGTCTTGAACTAATGGTAAGATAGATTGGTTTCACCCTTGCAAAACAGTTTATCTAACTTCCACAGGACAACTTTTCCAGAGTGGCTCAAGGTGAAGTTCTCGTTGCTTCCCACACTTCCTTCCACCTTGCTGGGAGATAAGATGAGAAAACTTGCAGCCTTATAGCTAAGGAAAAATAGAGTTCAAGGTAACTTGGATTCAAGTCAGTTATTATGGACATTTATTAATATTTAGGTGATTATATGGGCTTCCTCAACAGCTCAGTGGGTAAAGGATCCACCTGCAATGCAGGAGACATAGGAGACACAGGTTTGATCCCTGGGTAAGGAAGATTCCCTGGAGGAAGAAATGACAACCTACTCCACTCCACTGCCTGGATAATCCCATGGACAGAGGAGCCTGGCAGGCTACAGTCCAAAGGGTCACAGAGTCAGACATGGCTGAGCAATTAAGCACGAACACAGGTTATTACAGCATTTTAGGCTAAATAGACCTTTTTGAACAGGTCAGAAATCTCAGTCACCACTTAACATGTGAATCATTTGCTTCATTGTTTCATATAAAGTAATGGATTCAAGTCTCAGAAAATAACTTGCAAATGGATTTGAGAAAAAGTCTTTTGAACACTGAGCAATGTCGAAAATAGAAACCACAGCAGGAATTATCAGAAAAAAGCAAACAGTGAATAATGAAAAGGTCAACATTGATATCTCTGTTTTAGATGATAAAAATAATGTGAACTTCCTTCTCACTAGAAAATAATACAGATATAAATAATACCTGATACATTTTATCTTGAAATGAATTTGTTATATTTCAAAGAGAATATAAGCCACTGTATCAGTTTCTAATATGCAAAATATGGTTATAATTATTGCATGTAAAAACATTCAATTCTTAACATCAAATTTTTAAATCTATATTAGGCTTCATCCTCTGTCATTCTCAGCAATCTTTCAGAGCCTGCTTCTTAGAAAGAGTATGTGTATGCACATCTTGGGAATGCACATAAAAACAGGATGGAGTATGCTATAACAATGAAATATTACCGTTCCTTTCTGCTTCACATATTTTAGATTACCATTTACCATTTACTGTTGGCAGCATAGAAAGGTACTTTCTTTAAACAGTAAGTTTTAAATTCTTACTGAGAACAGTAGTAAACAATAATGATTTTATCTTAGACTTCACAAAAATAATTCATGGATTCAATATGCAAACTGTATTCTTCAAGTTCAAAATAAACTAGATTAAATCATGTGTGTGCATGCTCAGTTGCTGACTGTAGCCTGTCAGGCTCCACCATCCATTGGATTTTCTAGGCAAGAATATTGGAGTGGGTTGCTATTTCCTCCTTCAGGGGATCTTCCCAATCCAGAAATCGAACCTGAGACTCTTGTGCCATCTGCATTGGCAGGCAGATTCTTTACCACTGACCACCTGGGAAGCCCCATCTGGAAGTGGTGAGGGGTGACAAAGACACAACTCCCTATGGAGTTGGTTAGCTGGCAAGGTGTCATTTTGAGGGGGACTCCTGAAAAAGTTCTTGACTAGGTTCTTTGAACTAGATCTGAGCCCTATAAAGACAGAAAAATGAATCTTCTGCAAATAGTTTGATCAGATGATGTTTTCCAAAGTATATCACCAAATTTATGAATTGCAGGTTTACACCTTTAAAAGTTCTGATGGTAAAATGGAAGAGTTTCAGTGTAATAGGTTAAACAGTTTTTATAACATGTGGACCAAACAGCCCAATTTGCTTCATAGGGTCCAAGTTTAAACCTGTTTAGCTCAGTTGGTAAAGAATGCGCCTGAAATACAGTAAACCCTGGTTCACTTCCTGGGTCAGGAAGATCCCCTGGAGAAGGGATAGGGTACCCATTCCAGTATTCTTAGACTTCCCTTGTGGCTCAGCTGGTAAAGAATCCATCTACAATGTGGGAGACCTGGGTTGGATCCCTGGGTGGGGAAGATCCCCTGGAGAAGGGAAAGGCTATCCATTCCAGTATTCTGGCCTGGAGAGTTCCATGGACTGTATAGTCCATGTAGTAGCAAAGAGTCAGACATGTCTGAGCGACTTTCAATTTCTTTTTCTTTGGACAAGTATTAATGGTGTCACTTTTTATTTAAAAAAAAAAAAAAAGTCCCTGGCTTGGAAGATAAGTTATATGGCTGTCCTTTTTAATAGAAATATTTGATTTTTGTTGCTGTGGATCACAATAAACTGTGGAAAATTCTTCAAGAGACGGAATACCAGACCACCTGACCTGCCTCTTGAGAAACCTGTATGTACGTCAGGAAGCAACAGTTTGAATTGAATATGGAACAACAGACTGGTTCCAAATAGGAAAATGAGTACATCAAGGCTGTATATTGTCACCCTGATTATTTAACTTATATGCAGAGTACATCATGAGAAATTCTGGGCTGGAGGAAGCACAAGCTGGAATCAAGATTGCTGAGAGAAATATCAATAAACTCAGATATGCAGATGAAACCACCCTTATGGAAGAAAATGAATAAGAACTAAAGAGCCTCTTGATGAAAGAGGAGAGTGAAAAAGTTGGCTTAAAACTCAACATTCAGAAAACTAAGATCATGGCATCTGGTCCTGTCACTTCATGGGAAATAGATGGGGAAACAGTGGAAACAGTGTCAGACTTTATTTTGGGGGGCTCCTAAATCATGGCAGATGGTGATTGCAGCCATGAAATTAAAAGATGCTTACTCCTTGGAAGGAAAGTTATGACCAACCTAGACAGCATATTAAAAAGCAGAGACATTACTTTGTCAACAAAGGTCCGTCTAGTCAAGGCTATGGTTTTTCCAGTGATATGGATGTGAGAGTTGGACTAAGAAGAAAGCTGACAGCTGAAGAATTGTTGCTTTTGAACTGTGGTGTTGGAGAAGACTCTAGAGAGCCCCTTGGACTGCAAGGAGATACAACCAGTCCATCCTAAAGGAGATCAGTCCTGGGTGTTCATTGGAAGTACTGATGTTGAAGCTGAAACTCCAATACTTTGGTCACCTGATGTGAAGAGCTAACTCATTTGAAAAGGCCCTGATGCTGGGAAAGATTGAGGGCAGGAGGAGAAGGGAATGACAGAGGATGAGATGGTTGATTGACATCACCGACTCAATGGACATGGGTTTGGGTGGACTCCCGGGAGTTGGTGATGGACAGGGAGGCCTGGTGTGCTGCGGTTCATGGGGTCGCAAAGAGTGGGACATGACTGAGTGAGTGAACTGAACTGAACTGATGAAAAAAATTCCAAATGTTAACAGGTTACTTTAGAAATTTGAAAAATAATCCTAAAAATTCAAAAACGTGAGCAAACAGATTATAAATGCAAAAGTTCCTGAATGAAATACTGTTTTTTTTTTACATTTGTGGTGATTTTGTCACTCAGTCATGTCCAATTATTTTGTGACCCCATGCACTGTAGCCCACAGTCTTCTACGTCCTTGGGGTTTCCCAGGCAAGAATACTAGAGTGGGTGCCATTTCCTTCTCCAGGGGATCTTCCCTACCCAGGGATTGAACCCACGTCTCCTGCTTGGCAGGCGGATTCTTTACTACTGAGTCACCTGGGAGGCTCCTCCCCCACTTTTTAACTGATATTGATAAATATTAAATATTCTGAGAATTTAAAACCAGTTACAGTATAGCTGAGTGGCTTGGACATGTTACCAAAGCTCATTTGTAAAACAGTGATAGAAGTAGTATTGTTGAAGATAAAATGAGTTAGCTTACATAGATTGATTCTAACATGCCTGTCATAATTGCTTTATTTGATTTAAAAAGATTGTTAATGATAAATTGGAAAATTTGGAAATATTAGTGAACTAGTTTTTCTATTGAATTGGCTTTAGGAAAAATGTGTTTTGGCAAATCTACTTTTTAATAGTTAACATAGAGCATGTACAATGTATCTCTAGGAATTCATAGAAAAACATGAACAGATGTCAAGGAAAAGGCAGCTATATGGACATTTCAATTTATACAGTTAATGTAGCTTCATTTGTTTATATCCACAGACTTCTGAGATATAGGGGAATTTGAATTTCTCTACTGTTCTTCCCTCTGGGTGGGCACATAAGCCAGGATACAGCCAGTCTTCACAGAACTTCTTCCAGGTTAAAATAGATATTTTATATATTATCACCTCTTAAGCCACCTGTCTTTCCCTTCTAGAAATAAGCCTTCTGGGTATTTTCTTGTAGATTTTAATACTTAAAATAGAGTCAAAATATACCTCTAGTTCTCTGGGAAATTTTTCTCCTCAATTATATACAACGTCATCAGTGTGGCTGGCATCAAAACTGTCTTCAAAGCCATGAGGAAAAAATACACAATTTATAAGATCTGGCTTTGCAAAATCAGCTTTGTGAATACTTGCCATAAATCTCAGAGATCATGTGCCAGTGCGATTAGGAAATAAAGCAAAAGATATTCATTGGCCATATGTACAGAAATAAAATCTGTTTGCTAAATTAAATTGCCAGTCCATTCCCAATCTGTCTTTTCTGGCAATCTTACAGCTAATATGTCATTTCAGTCCTCATTGCCACTTGTCACACCACTTCATCACTTACTAAAGACTTTCTTTCTTCCTTCCTTCCTGTCTTCCTTCCATAACTATGAAAAATAAGGGCCTTCATATAGCAAGCATTATTTAGGGACTAAAAACTTCAATAAAATAGGATTCCTTCCCTGAAGAATATAAAATATCTATTGGAAAGCAGGTATGTCAAGAATTGATCAATTTCCCAGTTAGTCTGTCAGCTCTAGTTCCCATCTCCTGCTCCCATCACCAACTGTTATTTTTATAAAACTCATTTCCGTTCTTCCCTAGTTATAAATCTACAATGATTCCCCCAGAAACTTCAGAATAAATCCATAGTCCTTATCACAGTATAGGGAGACTTTGCAACCTGCTTTAAGTTATCTTTCCAGCCCTAACTTAGGCCACATTAAACTATGCATCAATCTTCACTTTTCTAAGACTTCCACATATTCTTTCTTTTTTCTGCCCAACTGTTCTTCCATTAGTTCTCCAAAAATATCTTTATACATCTCTCATCGAAGCTGTTTCAGATTCTCCCCATTACAGTAAACCATTTCTCCCTCCAAGTTTCCACTGAGCTTATACTTTTATCACAGTATTTAAAATAACATATTATGATTTCCAGGTAATGTAATCTTATCTGATAGATAGGACTCTGAAAATAAGGAATCATGCTTTTCTGTGGGGGCAATCTGTTGCATTTCCTTATTTCTGTTGTAATATTAGTTAATAGCAGATGATCAATACATATTTGTCAAATAAGTGAATAAATTATACTCAAGCTTCAAATATTACCCAAATGTTACATTATCCATGAAGTCTCTACCTAAACCCACATGCTCTCCTTGATACCAAATCCCCATGAACTCATAAGACATCACCCATTCTTCTCTCCTAACAGTTGTCCATAAAGGATTAGAAGGAATTATATGAATATCAGAAAGTGGTGTCTTGTTTAATGTTTTCTGTCTAGTCAATAGTGAGGTGACACTAGATTTCAGGGTTCTTACTATACTCCTGGGCTTGCCAACCCTGAAGAAGTAGAACTAAATATAGAGCAAGGTAGTTACTATTCTCTTCAATAGAAAAATTCCCCCAACCTGATCATTCAATGCTAGGCAACAATGAACACTTATATTGATTAACACTGTATTACTATTAGTTATCCCTGAGAAAGGACTTCAAAAAAAATTGTGTTGTGGCCTAGAACTGAGGATTTGAAGTAGAAAATCAGAGTAAGGTCACAATGATAAACATGATTTTTAGGGAGAGAAGCATGTCTTCCCCTGAGAAAACTTGTCTTTCAAGGATTCTTAGAATCATTCAACAATGAAAGGAGTTTCCTGGCACTCAATGATTTCCTTGGTGTTCATGAATTAAGAAAATCTTCCAGTAAACTGGACAGGGAATCCCAAATATATAGCAACAGAATACCTATTACTCATTGTTGAGGACTCATGCCCCCAGGGCAGGTGTTGACTTCTGTCTACCTGCCCAGATCATTGCCATTTCAACATCACTCCTATTTCTTTCTCTTCAGTATCCCACATTCCATTTCATTCCCTCCTCCTGCCCACTTTTCCATGCCAAAGAAACTCATATCACATTGTATTCCTCAGGGATCCTCTAAACTTCATTGAAATATTAATAGCAGAGGAAATCTAGGTGTTTTCATTAAATTACATTCATGAATATTCAAACTGACATAACAATATTTTGATTTATATCTCAATTTATTCATATATAGTAATTTTTGTTTTTACTAAGGACTAACTTTGGTGTTTTTCAAATATTTGTTTTATATACCCAAACTATGGAAATAATCAGATACTAGGCTATAAACCTGTCAAGAATATACTAATGTCTTAGAAATACTTGTGCACTCAGAATAGTACCTTTAAAACATTTAAACACTGAACACTGAACATAAAATTTGTTCATATGTTCAATACGAACACTGAAAATAAATCTCAATATACACCAAACATACTTGTTCCTTTCAATATTTCATTATTTCATAGTATAACCTTAATGGTAGTCATAAAAATACATATATTAAAATTCAACTGCTGTATGTTCACAGGACAATTTTGTTTTAATAAGCTGTAACTATTAATAAATGCAAAAGAGCAAAATGGCTGTCTGAGGAGGCCTTACAGATAGCTGGGAAAAGAAGAGAGGCGAAAAGCAAAGGAGAAAAGGAAAGATATAAGCATCTGAATGCAGAGTTCCAAAGAATAGCAAGGAGAGATAAGAAAGACTTCCTCAGTGATCAGTGCAAAGAAATAGAGGAAAACAACAGAATAGGAAAAACAAGAGACCTCTTCAAGAAAATTAGAGATTCCAAGGGAAGATTTCATGCAAAGATGGGCTTGATAAAGGACAGAAATGGTATGGACCTAACAGAAGCAGAAGATATTAAGAAGAGGTGGCAGGAATACACAGAAGAACTGTACAAAAAAGATCTTCACGACCAAGATAGTCATGATAATGTGATCACTGACCTAGAGCCAGACATCTTGGAATGTGAAGTCAAGTGGGCCTTAGAAAGCATCACTACAAACAAAGCTAGTGGAGGTGATGGAATTCCAGTTGAGCTATTTCAAGTCTTGAAAGATGATGCTGTGAAAGTGCTGCACTCAATATGCCAGCAAATTTGGAAAACTCAGCAGTGGCCACAGGACTGGAAAAGGTCAGTCTTCATTCCAATCCCAAAGAAAGGCAATGCCAAAGAATGCTCAAACTACCGCACAATTGCATTCATCTCACATGCTAGTAAAGTCATGCTCAAAATTCTCCAAGCCAGGCTTCAGCAGTATGTAAACCGTGAACTCCCAGATGTTCAAGCAGGTTTTAGAAAAGGCAGAGGCACCAGAGATCAAATTGCCAACATCCGCTGGATCATGGAGAAAGCAAGAGAGTTTCAGAAAAACATCTATTTCTGCTTCATTGACTATGCCAAAGCCTTTGACTGTGTGGATCACAATAAACTGTGGAACATTCTGAAAGAGATGGGAATCCCAGACCACCTGACCTGCCTCTTGAGAAACCTGTATGCAGGTCAGGAAGCAACAGTTAGAACTGGTCATGGAAAAACAGACTGGTTCCAAATAGGAAAAGGAGTACGTCAAGGTTGTATATTGTCACCTTGCTTGTTTAACTTATATGCAGAGTACATCATGAGGAACGCTGGGCTGGAAGAAGCACAAGCTGGAATCAAGATTGCTGGGAGAAATATCAATAACCTCAGATATGCAGATGACACCACCCTTATGGCAGAAAGTGAAGAGGAACTCAAAAGCCTCTTGATGAAAGTGAAAGAGGAGAGTGAAAAGCTTGGCTTGAAGCTCAACATTCAGAAAACAAAGATCATGGCATCTGGTCCCATCATTTCATGGGAAATAGATGGGGAAACAGTGGAAACACTGTCAGACTTTATTTTTTTGGGCTCCAAAATCACTGCAGATGGTGATTGCAGCCATGAAATTAAAAGACGCTTGCTCCTTGGAAGGAAAGTTATGACCAACCTTGATAATATATTAAAAAGCAGAGACATTACTTTGCCACCAAGGTCCGTCTACTCAAGGCTATGGTTTTCCCCGTGGTCATGTATGGATGTGAGAGTTGGACTGTGAAGAAGGCTGATCGCTGAAGAATCGATGCTTTTGAACTGTGGTGTTGGAGAAGACTCTTGAGAGTCCCTTGGACTGCAAGGAGATCGAACCAGTCCATTCTAAAGGAGATCAATCCTGGGTGTTCATTGGAGTGACTGATGCTAAAGCTGAAACTGCAATACTTTGGCCACCTCATGCGACGAGTTGACTCACTGGAAAAGACTGTGATGCTGGGTTAGGTTGGGGGCGGGAGGAGAAGGGGATGACGGAGAATGAGATGGCTGGATGGCATCACCAACTCTGTGGATATGAATTTGAGTGAACTCCGGGAGTTGGTGATGGACAGGGAGGCCTGGCATGCTGTGATTCATGGGGTTGCGGAGAGTTGGACACAACTGAGCGACTGAACTGAACTGAACTGAACTGAACTATTAAACCAATGAGTTATCAAAAGAGGGAAGAAAGTCCTCCCATTTTGATTTCATAGTGAATTCCTAGGATAATTTTTATTACTACACCCTAGATAATTTGGCTTCATCTGATAACAATCAGGAAACCTTGGTAAGTGTTTTGCTTATTCCAATTGAAAAAGATAGCTCTTCAGGTATAACAGTCAAAATCCATTTATAGAGTTCAATCTTTATTTGGAACTGAAAACACCTCTGGATAAAAAACAAAGTAATAAACAAATCCCTGAGAGGGAATATAATGATTTTAGCAGAGCAGGGTCAAAACTGATGAGCAAGACAGAAATCATCACTGAATCACTAGCAAAGTCAACATTTACTAAGAGTGATAAGAAAATGTTCTGAGTACCAAAGATAAAAAGGAAAAGAGAGAAAGAAGAAAAAAATAAAGGAAACTAAAAAAGGAAATGTTATCATGTAGTGAATGGGATACTTTTAACGATGCTACCCTACAGGCAAAAATGATTTCCATTTCTTAATGCAAAGGGAAATGTTTTTGCTAAAATGCCTTCTGGCACACTTTTTACAAGTAAATAATGAATTTTGTATAAGCATATTTTACTGCTGAGTTATCAATTTTACTTTGCATTCACGTTTTAAAGATAGTGAGAAACAATTGTGGGTCATAGGGATGAACTTCCAGACAAAGGTTGACCATAAAACCAGTTAACTGTTTTTCCAATAATTACTGGCCTGCAGGGAGACATAATTGAAATATATGAATTTCTAGGATTATAGTTTCCAGTGAAAACTGTGCTTTATGGAACTGACAGCACTAAACAAAAAAGATACAGCAAAATAAAACCTCAACTTTATGATTCTGAAACTAATAAATAAACAAGGCTCTACAAAATAGAGTTTGCAATCACATCCAGTATTATAAGGATTAACTTTAGGAAAAGATATGATTAATGTTCAGGAAATTTAATACACTTAATACTCAGTTTTAAAATTAACCATAAACCAAAGTATTGCTTATTTTCCAAAACATGAAATGTGGCAATCATTGGGAATACTAAATCTGGTGCAGTAGTAAAACACAATTACTCGCTAAAAGGGGGAAAGAAAGATAACTAAATGCTATATAGATATCCTGTTTTTCATATTATATATTTTTCTACATAAAACATTATGTTGTATAATATATCTTGGGTATTAACAGCACATGTCCACAATTAGGCAGATTTGTTTTAGTATTGGTCTACAACAATAGGTCCTGTGCCTTTCATTTTTTTATTCTTCACACCCTAAGAGTCCAAAATATGTTAGGGACCAATAAATATTTGTTGAATGAGTGAAAATTAATGAAAGCACATTGATTAAAATAAATTAGCCAAATAAAGATGAATAATTGGAATTTATAGCAGCATAACAGAAATCAATACATTTTAAATATTTCCATTTTTATAGTTTTCTTTCCTTGTTCTCATCCTTTTGTGTCCCTTATATTTTCTTACTTAAAGTCATTTTAATATTAAGTTGTAGCTTCAGGACACACCATATCAGAACCTAGATTTTCTGATTTCAATAACATTTTTCTCAGAGTCTAGCAGCTAAAATATCAGTAAATGTAGAAATGTATAGCATAGCTTTTTCAATGATAAAAATACAGCCATTTCATATTCTTTGAGACTATGAATACATGTACATGTAATATTTTAAAAATCCATTTCGAACATTCCAGTTTTTAAATTTAACATAAACCAAAGACATACTCAAAGAATGAAATGACTAAGTCATTGGGAATATCTGTTCCAGTTTACTTATGCCAATCATAAATAATTCATTTTATAATACCCCATATCTGAACATTTTTTACTAACCTCAAAATCAAAGGGCCTAAAAATTACAAAAGCCTCTTTTCTGCTTCTGCAAGAGACATCTTTTGCCTATGAACTGGAAAACATTTTTCTTTGGTTCTGGAATTCATTCATTCTTCATTCTTTTATTTATTCGTCAGATACGTATGGATAGCCAATGAGAATGAGTCTCCTGCATTTGAAACAGAGATGTGAACCACTCTTAGGAAGCCTACACACATACTGGGGGTAGCAGAGATTTATAAATAACTAAAATGCAGTATCGACAAAAATATAAGGTGTAGAGCGTTTAGGTAACTAGTCCATGGTAGTGGCAAAGTGTCCTGCAGAGAAAAACTGACACAACTTCTCATGCAAGAGTACTTCTTAAATAAAAGCTACAGAAAGTGAAAGTCGCTCAGTCGTGTCCATGGAATTCTCCAGGCCAGAATACTGGAGTGAGTACCCTTTCCCTTCTCCAGGGGATCTTCCCTACACAGGGATAGAATCCAGGTCTCCCACATTGCAGACGGATTCTTTACCAGCTGAGTCACAAGGGAAGCCCAAGAATAATGGAGTGGGTAGCCTATCCCTTCTGCAGCAGATCTTCCCAACCCAGGAATCAAATTGGGGTCTTCTGCACTGCAGGCACATTCTTTATCATCTGAGCCACCAGGGAAGCCCAAAAGCTACAGAGTGACAGGCAAATGCAGGAACCTGATATGACTTCCCCAACAGCCCTTGTGATCAATATTCTCTCTTCCCTCCTATCACCTATATGTGTTACACAGCCCTGGGATAAGACTCCCAAGGGACTTGGCAACATCTTGCTCTTTTGTTTTGGATTGACCAATCTGACCCTAGCCTAGGAACCCCAAACACTCTACCTGCAGATGTTAATAAAAGCAAGTATACCAGGTCCTGTCACTCTGACTGCACCATGACGTGACATCTGAAAATAGCCCTTTGAGATGTGCCAAATACTTCCTTAGGACATTCTCTATTTCAGTTCCTCTTTTGTTGGTCTTTTGTTGAATAAATTTACCATCCAGTGCTCTATATTCCAGTTAATAAATTTTAACAAAGTCATAAGAGAAGACTATAAACTCAGAAAAGTGAAGATAGGGGAAAGAGGAATTTAATGTACAGAGAAAACATGTTGGCTCTACAAAGGATCTATTTTTTTTTAACACATATCTGAAGAATGCTAAAAAGACAATTTACAGGGAGCAAGTTGGAGAGGGAGAAGAGGCCCATATACTAAGAAAATACACACACACTCCACATCTTCTTTATCTATTTATCTGGCACTGGATATTTAGGTTGCTTCCATGTCTTGGCTATTGTAAATAGTGCTGCTAAGAACATTGGGGTGCATATATCTTTTCAAAGGTTTTCTCTGGACATATGGCTGTGAGTGGGATTTCAGGATCATATGGTAACTCTATTTTTAATTTGTAAAGGAATCTCAATATTTTTCTCCACAATAGCTCTACAAATTTACATTCTCAATAATAGTGTAGAAGGGTTCCTCTTACTCCACACCCTCTCTAGCATTTGTTATTTGCAGACTTTTTTTATAATGTCAGAATAGCCATCTACTTGGTATCTCAGAAGGTAAAGAATCTACCTGAAATGCAGGAGAGCCAGGTTCAATCCCTGGGTTGGGAAGATTCTCTGGAAATGGAAATGGCAACCAATTCCAATATTCTTGCCTGGAGAATTCCATGGATTGAGGAGCCTGGTGGCCAACAGTCCATGGGATTTCAAAATGTCAGATATGACTGAGCCACTAACCCTAACATACAGGATGGTGATACCTCATTGTAGTTTTGATTTGTACCTCTCTAATAATTAGTGGGAATCTGCCTGCAATGCAGGAGACCCAGGTTGAATCCCTAGGTTGGGAAGAACCCTTGGAGAAAGAAATGGCAACTCACTCCTGCATTCTTCCCTGGATAATCCCATGGACAGAGGATCCTGGTTGGCTACAATCCTTGGGTCATAAAGAGTCGGACATGACTGCAGTGACTTATCAATAATCAGTGATGTTGAGCAACGTTTCATATACCTTTTGGCCATCTGTATGTCTTCTTTGGAGAAATGTCTATTTAGACTTTCTGCCTATTTTTTGATCAGATTCTTTGTTTTCTGATATTTAGCTGTATGCATGTGTGCTCAGTGGTTTAGTCATGTCTGACCGACTCTTTGAGACCCAATGAACTGTAGCCCGCCAGGCTCCTCGGTTCATAGCATTTTCCAGGCAAGAATACAGGAGTGGGTGGCCTTTTCCTCCTCAAGGGGATCTTTCCCAACCCAGGGACTGAACTGCATTTT
Organism: Moschus berezovskii; assembly: GCF_049115385.1. Classification (NCBI taxonomy): domain Eukaryota; kingdom Metazoa; phylum Chordata; class Mammalia; order Artiodactyla; family Moschidae; genus Moschus; species Moschus berezovskii. The sequence goes on along the minus strand of NC_142460.1, from coordinate 43,099,531 downwards.
CTGCATTGGGAGGTGAATTCTTTACCACAAAGCTACCCAGGAAGTCCTGAGTCTTATGAGCTCTTTGTACATTTGGGGGGTTAATCCTTTGTTGGTCTCATTTTCTGCCATTCTGTACATTGTCTTTTTGTTTAGTTTATGGTTTCCTTTGGTATGCAGAATGTTTTAAGTTTAATTCATTCCCATTTGTTTATTTTTATCTTTATTTATTACTCTAGGAGACAGGTCCAAAAGATATTTCTACAATTTATGTCAAAGAGTGCTCTGACTGTCTTTTTCTCTAGGAGTTTGATAGTCTCCAGTCTTACATTTATGTCCTTTATCCAATCTGAGTTTATTTTTCTGTATGGTGTTAAAGACTGTTCTAATTTCATTCTTTTCATGTAGCTGCCCAGTTTTCCTAGCACCACTAATTGAGGAGACTTTCTTGTCTCCATTGTATATTCTTGCTTTCTTTGTCACAGATTAGTTGACCATAGGTGTATTGGTTAATTTCTGGGCTTTCTGTCTTGTTCCGTTCATCTATATTTCTGCTTTATGTGCCAGCACCAATCTCTTTTGATTGCTCTAGCTTTGTAGTATAGTCTGAAGTCAGGAAGCCCGATTCTTCCAGCTCTGGTTTTCTTCCTCAAGTTGCTTTGGCTATTTGGGGGTCTTTTGCATATCCATACAAATTTAAGAGTTTTTTGTCCTAGTTCTGTGAAAAATGCCATTGGTAATTTGATAGGGATTGCACTGAATTTGTAGATTACCTTGTGTTGTATAGTCATTTTGACTATATTGATTCTTTTAATACAAAAACATGGTTTAACTTTCCATCCGTTTGTCATCTTAAATATCTATGCAGTGTTTTGAATGGAATAGTTAGATAGTCACAAATATGACAATGGAGGTAATCCAATGTGTTGGAGAAACGTTTCCCAGTCATCTTCAAATGATTGGATGTAGGATTCAAGATGACAAGAGTTGGATTAATCTGAGGTTTGAGTTTATTGAGCATATGTGGTTGAAAAAATAAGTAAACAATCAGGGTCAAGAGTGCTGTTTAAATTTGTTAAAATGTTGGGTAATGGGATCTAGGCTGGATGAAGAAGCAAGTAAAGTCAGCTGAATTCATACTTGCCATACTTGAGGGAGGAAAATTAAAATATGATTCATAGGAAGTAAAAGATAAAAGTTTATGTTCAAAGAGATTTATTATTTCAAAGGTAGAATAACTTATAGCAGTGTCTACATGGTAATGAGTGACTTGACAGTTTGGATATTGAGTGTTACTGTTGAATAGGACAAGGAAGTGAGAGGGTAAGGACTGTTGTTCTCAAACTTCATTCTGTCTAAGCATTGTCTGGAGAGCTTTTGAAAAATGCAGATTCCCTGATTCTACTTTTGAGAATTCTGATTCAATAGGTCTTCTGTGGGATTCATGAGTTTGACTCTTTAATGAAGACAGTTTGGATGCAGATAGCAGGCATATCACACTTTGAGAAATGGCCGTAGGATGTTAAAATTATATGTTATGTAAATGTTGTTGAAGTAGTACGGAAGCAAGATTTTCGATGAGCAAGGAGTGTCAAACAAGTCAATACAGGTGAGTGATAAAGAAGTCAATAAATACAAGAATAAATAATAATGGGGATGATAAATATTGGAGGTACTGTATTGTTCTCAGTTGCTCAGTCGTGTCAGGCTGTGACCCCATGAACTAGAGCCTGCCAGGATCCTCTGTCCATGGGACTTTCCAGGAAAGAATACAGGAGTGGGTTGCCATTTCCTACTCCAGGGGAATCTTCCCCACCCAGGGATACCCTGCATCTTTTTTACCTCCTGCATTGGCAGGCAGAGACTTTAATGCTGCACCACCTGGGAACCCTATAAAAGCTGAATAGGCTGAGATTTACAGTAAAGGGCAAGGAGAATGCCAAGTCCATCCCTGGGAGGAGTGAGCGTAAAAAATGTGTTTTATGCACACAAGATCCTGTTGAGAAAAGTTCTGTCTTTAATAAAGAGTCAAGGATGAAGTAAACTAAAGGAATAATCTTGTCACTTGCATGTATGGATTTATCACTCATAGATAGCATATTACTCGTATTTTATTTACTACTTTCTCTTTGCCTATAAGCAAAACTCTATGAACATTATGCTTTAAAAAAAGTATTTATAAAAATAAAAGTTTGGCCAGAAAAGTGTCTATAGGAACTTATCTTAATGGCATATTTCTTTTCAAAAAATAATGCTATTATATGAATGTACATTATTATAATAAATGCTTCAAAAGAATAATTCTGATAATGAAAACATAATTTGTTTTTCTATTCAAACACCTAGACTGTGTAATAAAAAAATAATACATTGTCATTCACATATATCTTCTCACTTTTAAAACTAATCATATTCTAATTTTAGTGTCCATACTTAAAAGCAATGTACTTCATATTTATCTATTTTACCATTTTATTGAGATATAATCAACATGTATGTCTCTAATATAATACTCATATTTCAGTCATAAGGCAACAACAAAAATAATATACAAGCAAAAATTAATTTAAATTGAAAAAGTTTATCTAATTTTCATGGCAGCATTATTGATAATAGACAAAACATAGAAGTAATCCAAATTTCCATTAAATTCCATTAATGGATAGCTAAAATTCATGTAATGGAATGTTATTCAGCAGTTTAAAAGGAATAAAGTACTTATATATGCCACAATATGGATAAACTTTGAAAAATTATGCTAAGTGAATGAAGCTGCTCACAAAAGATTGTGTAACTCCATTTATTTGAAATGTCTAGAATAGACAACTCTAGAAAGAAAGAAAGTAGATTGACCAGTTCCTAGGTTGAATGTGTATAAAGGATACAAACTTTCTATTTGAGAGGCATCTTACAATTAGGTTATGAAAATAGTTACACAATTCTGTTAATGGATTAAAAAACATTGCATTTCACGCTTTCAAATGGTAGATTTTGTGCTATATAAGCTGTTCCTCAATAAAACTGTTTAAAAACTAAAAAAGCTTTCTGTCTCAGTTCTCCCTCTAGGATTACCTGTGTTTAATTGCATGAAGAGGCCTCCAACAATATTGCCTGTCTCATTCCTTCTTTTGCACTACTTCAAGTCAGTTCACTTCTAGAACATTTCCAGCAACATTGTTCCTAACACAGAGACCTGCTCTGGCCAAAGTCACACAAGTCCCCCCGTCTTTATTTTTCAGATCACTTAAACTTGATTTTTTCATGGCTGTTAATAGAATGACTTCATATCCTTTCTTTGCCCTTTGCTAATGAATATAAAACACATTCTGAAACACAACTGCAAGTTTCTTGTAAAATAAACCTCCAAAGCCAATTGTAACACACTGGGTGTCCCAGATCTTCTTCTCAAAGATCAAAGCATGATTTCCCATAATTGTTAGCATGATTGAAATGAAAGCAGCCTGCTTCTAGCCTTCAGTCTTATGATGGTGACAATAAAAAGAATAAATGTGGTAGAAACAGCTGTACATTTTCAGGAATGATAAACTTCAGCTGGAATTTTTTTTAAACCTAAGCTCTGCATTTGAAGTTTATACCAGCAACTAACTTTAGACAGAAATGGGACTTTGAAGATGAAAGACGAAAAGCAGTACAACAGAATAAGGGTTGGTCAAAAGAAGATGAAATAAACGAGTAAATAATGCAGGAAGTAATCAGTTTCAGAGAAATGTGGTATAAAGACCTTAATAAATTGAAAACCATTTCTGAAGAAAAATATATCATAATGACAGTTCTTTGCATTATATTATGAAGGTAATAAAACTGAAGAGTCAAAAGACTCATCAGAAATATGCTACTTTATAATTAATGAGAAGCAACAGATGAAAGGCAAATTGAAATGTGTTTATTTCTCTTATTACAGAAGCCCAGGTGATGTATTAAATATGAATACTTCAAAAGTGAAGGAAAATGTTTTATGTAGAAGTTGGGAAACTTTGTAAAATTATGATATTTTTAACTTTGCTTTTGAAATATAGAGATTTTTGATTTGGGATAGCAAGTAAACTTGAGAATCTAAGTAACTTGATTAGTATTTGGAAAGGTGATAATTTGCACAAAATGGAAGCTGTGAGCTCTCCTGGCTAATTGCAAATAAGCATTGTGACTTATGTTGAAGGATTCAAAATGTTCTAGGATTTATGCCAGAGTTTTGAAAATCCTGGGCTTTGTCAGATTAAATATACTTTAAAAAAACAAACTTTTTGATACACAACTTGGAATATTTTTGTGACATAATGGATAAAAGAAAATTAGTAACTAACTTCCATATTAGAATTTGATTATTGCGCTAAGAAAATATTGTTGCTGAACAAATGCCTCTGAAGAAAATTATAAATTTCAATATTTTTAACATTAACCTTTGTTGTCAGACTTTACGAGAGAGCTGCAATTCACAAGTCTCCTAAACCACCCTTAATTAAAAAGGTGAATTACTCTAACCATATTCTTTAACCTCAGTGACTAGTTTTGACCCTAAAAATGGATTTTATTTTTATGTTACTCAAATCTATAGCCTCTTTTCAAAAAAAAAAAAATAGAGTAAAATATTAAACATAGGGATATTGTTTTGCTTTGGTCCTACCTATGACAAACTTGAGAGGTATGGAAGAACTGTAGCAATTTGTAATGATCTGTAGCAAAAGTAAGACTTCTTCCAGCTCTACTTTTTATCATTTTGTTCAGACTTTTCTACACGAACAAAGGAAGGCAAAAGTCTCTCTACTAACTCTGCTAAAGGTATTTGTTGGTGCCCTATTCTCTTATGTGGAGACCTATTTGATAAGATCTCAGTTTAAGTTTTCAAGAAATTATTTTTTCTAGCAGAACTTTTACATTTTTATTGGCAGATTTTTAGCAAGAAAATTGTGCTAATGATGCAATTCAGGATGAATTCATTAACTATACTTCATGAGGATTATTTTTCTCTTAAAATATACAGATATTAATCCAAAGAAAATAAAAATGTTTTTTGAAACGAAAATTTAATTACAATCAAGTAAGTTAAAATTTGAATTTAATTAAAAATAAATTAAAATTAAAACAGATATCAAACACTTTGCTGCTGCTAAGTCACTTCAGTCGTGTCCAACTCTGTGCAACCCCATAGACGGCAGCCCACCAGGCTCCTCTCTCCCTGGGATTCTCTAGGCAAGAATACTGGAGTGGGTTGCCATTTCCTTCTCCAGTCAAACACTTTATTTAACTAATATTTTGAGATTCCCATATAAAGTGGTATAATATCATTATGATGTCGAAATAATTGATAAAAATAGCTGTCAGTATGTTTAAATAAATCATTCCTTCTATGTCAGATTATATTTATCTATGTTAGCACTGAATTAACATTTTCCATTAAGTTTTAAAGTGCAGTTTCCATTGCAAGTAAACTGAATATATGCTAAACAAAACCTTAGCAAACTTTACAAACATCTACTTTAACTGTTACTTCCCTAAAATTTAAAAAGTATGGACCACATTAAAATATCCTCTGTGATGCATGTAGAGACTGCATAAATGATTTTTTAAAAAGCTAAAGGAGTAATGGATAATGTAATGAAGCAAAAATACCCAAAGTCTCGAAAATCTGTTCATGCTTTGTTGAATGTTTCTGTATTGAGTACTGTATTTTGTGTCACTTGAAGGGACACATGTCCAAGAAAATTCCCAATAAATGTTTCATAATAAAGTGACTAAAATGTTCTAGGCAGTGATTTTGAATTTTCAGGTGAATAAAGTCCTTCTTATGTGACCTTTGTACTGCAAGTACATTCTTTCCGTCTACATTTATCTAACAGTAAATGCGGAGGCTCAATACCTCTACCCATGAAATAACATTGCTCACAAATTAAAGCCTCAAAGGAAACATTCCTGTGATACTTCCTGAAATGATGAGAGCTCTTCAGACCTATATCTTTAATGTCCATGAGTATTTATAATCACATTGAGGCTTTCTTAATTTAATGACTTTTAGGCTTAAGTCTATGATCTTCAAGCCCATTCATGGTAAGTTTTCCCTTAGTAAATTGTTCCAAGATGAAAATTCAGAAAAACACTGTGTCTTTCAACTAAAGGAAGGGTGATTACAGTTATTTGGGGAAAGTATCAAAATAAAATTGGCAAAAGGAACAGGATTTGATGAAGCTATTGCAATCCTGAACCCTGAGGTTTAAGTTCAAGCTGGTGTATGCATAAAATTTATGAAGCAGGATGGCAATAATTCTAGCCTATTAACTGTATTAGCATTATATAACCTGAGCTATAGTGGTAGGGATAAAAGTTCTTATATAACTCTTAGGCTTAAGCTTATATCTGTTCTTCTGTGAAAATTAGATGGATGTCATAAAAATTCTTTAGCAGAGCTCTGTTGTCAATGAATGTTTCCAAATAAAATTGTTACAGAGATAATCCTGTGTGTGATAGACATTTACAAGCACCATTCATTCACACATTTCTTTAGGGAATGGTGAACTACCAACCAGTTTGGGCAGGTTATGTAATGGTAGTAAAATCAATAGGATAAGATTACAACCAAGTTACTGATGGATTTTATGCTTTTATCAGTTGAAATTTAAATATTGGTAGTCAGAAATATATATATATATATGGACTATCAAATGTTTTTTATTAACAGTATCTAAGAAATTTCCATTTTAAAATCATTTAGAGGATTAAGAAACTATAAAACTCCTAGAGGAGAACATAGGCAAAACACTCCCCGACATAAATCACAGCAGGATCTTCCATGACCCACCTCCCAGAATATTGGAAATAAAAGCAAAAATAAACAAATGGGACCTAATTAAAATTAAAAGCTTCTGCACAGCAAAGGAAACTATAAGCAAGGTGAAAAGACAGCCTTCAGAATGGGAGAAAATAATAGCAAATGAAGCAACTGACAAAGGGTTAATCTCAAAAATATATAAGCAACTCCTGCAGCTCAATTCCAGAAAAATAAACGACCCAATCAAAAAATGGGCCAAAGAACTAAACAGACATTTTTCCAAAGAAGACATACAGATGGCTAACAAACACATGAAAAGATGCTCAACATCACTCATAATCAGAGAAATGCAAATCAAAACCACAATGAGGTACCATTTTACCCCAGTCAGAATGGCTGCTATCCAAAAGTCTACAAGCAACAAATACTGGAGAGGGTGTGGAGAAAAGGGAACCCTCTTACACTGTTGGTGGGAATGCAAACTAGTACTACCACTATGGAGAACAGTGTGGAGATTCCTTAAAAAACTGGAAATAGAACTGCCATATGACCCAGCAATCGCACTCCTGGGCATACACACCGAGGAAAGCAGAATTGAAAGAGACACATGTACTCCAGTGTTCATCGCAGCACTGTTTATAATAGCCAGGACATGGAAGCAACCTAGATGTCCATCCGCAGACGAATGTATAAGAAAGCTGTGGTACATTTACACAATGGAGTACTACTTAGAAATTAAAAAGAATACATTTGAATTAGTTCTAATGAGGTGGATGAAACTGGAGCCTATTATACAGAGTGAAGTAAGCCAGAAAGAAAAATATCAATACAGTATATTAACACATATATATGGAATATAGCAAGAGGATCACGATAACCCTGTATACGAGACAGCAGGAGAGACTTGGATGTGTGGAGCAGTCTTTTGGACTCTGTGGGAGAGGGCGAGGGTGGGATAATTTGGGAGAATGGATTGAAACATGTATATTATCATATGTGAAATGAATCTGACGTAGTTGGGGGTTCCCCACATCAACACTCTGTGGATTTAAGAGGCCGTTCCTTCTGGAAGTGTATAAATTAGCCTGGGATAGAACCTGCATGCTGAATTTACTAATTAAGAAATGAGAAACCAGAACTATAAAGGTGGCATAGAAATACAAGAAACTATTCTTAAGTAATCTTTTAAAACTTTGAACAGAGTTACAGATTTTACCATTTGTTATAAACTAGTATATATAATTTAACCAGAACCATAAGAAAATTAGTATTGTGTGAATTCTGAAGCACTTTCAACATATTGTAGGAATAATGTGGACTTTCTTGAGTTTTACACTTTCATAAGTAAATGGTCTGTATATTGTGAAAAAAAAGTCATTTAGGGGATTAAAAGTGGTTTTGTAATCCTCTGAGTTACTGTTAAAGACTGTTAATTGTGGCCAAATAAGGCTTGCACACCCAGTAAAGCTCTTTACATCAGAAGAAGGTTTTGATTCCTCAGACTGCCAGTTATAAAGATTCTTGTTGAAAGCTTGTTTTAGAGTCAGTTCATGGTTTATGGAAGAATATCAAAGCTCTTACCTTTTGACCACATTTCCTTTTCTAAAATAAAATTGATGTATCTAGTTTAATCACCTACCTAATGCACCAAATTCACTGATGCTTCATGATAAAATATATGAGTCATTTTTTTATCTGTTACAACTTAGATCAATTGTGGGTATTTTAGTCAAGCTACCTTTCATGAAGAAATGGTGGACATGTTCTTTGTGCAAGTTATATAAAGTTAGAAATAAAAAAAAATACACTATATCATGTTCATCAATCTTCTCTGTGGCTATAAAACTTATGTCATACATCACCTTCATAGCAACAAAGTTGAATGACTTTACACCACCTTTTAAACTTTTAAGCAAAAATGCAATAGAAAATGGATGGACATGATGCCAAATGTAGCACTAATTTCATGTATGCTGCTGTTGCTCAGTCACTAAGTCATCTGTGACCATCTGACGCCGTGGACTGTAGCACTCCAGGCTTCCCTGTCCTTTACTACCTCCTGGAGTTTGCTCAGATTCATGTCCATTGAGTCAGTGATGCTATCTAACCATCTCATCCTCTGTTGCCCTCTTCACCTCTTGCCTTCAATTCTTCCCAGTGTCAGGGTCTTTTCCAATGAGTCAGCTCTTCAAATCAGGTGCCCAAAGTTTAGGAGCTTCAGCTTCAGCATGAGTCCTTCCAAAAAATATTCAGAGTTGATTTCCTTTAGGATTGACTGGTTTGGCCTCCTTGCTGTCCAAGGGACTCTCAAGAGTCTTCTCCAGCACCACAATTCAAGAGCATCGATTCTTCAGCACTCATTCTTCCTTATGGCCCAACTCTCGCATCCATACATTACTACAGGAAAAACCATGGCTTTGACTAGACAGACCTTTGTTGGCAAAGTGAGTGTGTTTTCTTTTTAATATATTGTCTAGGTTTGTCATAGCTTTCCTTCCAAGGAGTGAGCATCTGAATTTCATTGCAGCAATTATTGTCTGCAGTGATTTTGGAGCCCGAGAAAATAAAATCTGTCACTGCTTGCACTTTTTCTCCTTCTATTTTCCACAAAGTGATGGGACCTGATGCCGTGTAGGCCAACCAAGACGGACAGGTCATACTGAAGAGTTCTGACAAAACATGGTCCACTGAAGGAGGGAATAGCAAATCATTCCAGTATTCTTGCTGTGAGAACCCAATGAATACGAACAGTATGAAAAAGCAAAAAGATGTGACATTGGAAGATGAACCCCTGCCCAGTTGGAAGGTATCCAATATGCTACTGGGAAAGAGCAGAAGGCAAGTACTAACAGCTCCAGAAAAAATGAAACAACTGGGGCAAAGCAGGAACAACACTCAGTTGTAGATGTTTCTGGTGGTGAAAGCAAAATCTGATGCTGTGAAGAACAATGTTGCACAGGAACTTAGAACGTTAGGTCCATGAATCACGGTAAATTGGAAGTGGTCAAATGGGAGATGGCAAGAGTGAATATCAACATTTTAGGAATCAGTGAATGGGCAAGTTTAGGAATCAGGGATGGGCCAATTTAATTCAGATGACCACTGTGTCTACTATGTGGGCAAGAATCCCTTCGAAGAAATGAAGTAGCCAACAAAAAAGAGTTCAAAATTCAGTACTTGGGTACAATCTCAAAAATGACAAAAAATTTCCATGTATAACATCCTAGAAATAAACGACAATGTGATGGTATATTTTCATGAGAGCTGACATGATTTACAACTGGAGGATGCTAGTTACTCACAAGAATTTGTTATGGTCAGTTAATATGGGACAGTTAATGTGAAGCTTATATTCCATTAAGCAATTCAAAGATTCTCTATAGGCAAATTTAAGCACATGCAACATCTGAACTCAGTCATGGAAGTCAGGAACAAAAACAAATTCCACACCATTGCTCAACTGTGTCATGTTTAATGGTCATTAGTGGCTTGTAGACAAGACTCAATCTGCTAGGTAAACAACCAGTTTGTTTGTTGTTTGAAGTGTAAACAAGGGATGATTTACTTATATGTTAATTTTGTTTCTTTCTTTAACACTTTAGGTTGTATTTCTTCTCTGACTTAAGCAACTTTTATCTAGACTCATTTAAGCTACCATTTTCTTCAAAATCTACAGCAAGATACTTTTGAATAACCTCATGTGGAATATCTCCAATTTCTATAATAGAGCCTTTTTAAAAAATAAATCAAATGGTGTTTGGAACTGTATTTATCTGTAATAAACTATTACAAATAAAAATAATAAACGGATGAAAAACCTGAGACATACAATTTTTTCTTTTTGAGGACTAAAGTTCAAGTATTCACTAAGGCAATAATGCCAGTTTTCTTGTAGTTAATAAACTAGATTTAAATACAATTTCAAAGAAAGAGACACCACAAAAGTATCTAAAACAGGGTCGCTTGAATGAAAGTATCATTAATGCATCTACATTGACAATACACCAATGTCAATAAAATAAATAAATTTCGTTTCTTTATGGCCATATTTCATATGTAAAATTAAATATCTTTTACTTTATTCTGGTTTGATAAACCAGAATAAAGTAAAGCGCCTAGAGGCACAATTTGAGTATGACAAACTCTGTCATTAAAGTACTGTTTACAAACTATAAAGGAATGAGTTTATAAACTCATAATTAATATAAAAACATAATTCTGATAAAATATTTTAAAACAAAGCTTCTAAGCAAGAGTCAACGTACAACTGTTTTGCAGACAGAGCCAACCCTAAATTTCCTTTAAAGACAGAACTTGACAAAATTTTTTTGTGAACATCTATGTCTCCTCTGCTATATGTTGAAATAAGATTTATATATTAGAGAAGTCATAGATTTGGTTTATATTCTCTAATAAGAGAGAATAAAAGGGGGCTGTAGATTGGAGCCCTCTATGTATATTGTTTTTTTTGTTAAGGACCATAAAGAAAGAAAATCGACTAAAATGACTAAATGTTATTGGAACAATTCCCACAAATGCCAATAATTATAGATTTTCATTTCTTCGGTTCTCACGGTTCTGTCTTTAGTATCTTATTACAATGCACAACACAGCATAGAGTACTTTCCATACGACACACATTTAACATCCTTCCACCATGGCCAAGATTCTGGTAGGTCTAAGTGATGCAATAGAAACCACAGGAAATGTGAGATCTGTCAAATACTAAACTGTCCATGTTACTGAGCAAGTACCAGAAAGAGGCCCTCCTTTAAGACTCCCATCTTTCATCTCCTACAATCCTACTAAGTCCATCTTTATTGCCTGTGTATTTAACGATAAGCTTGAAAGGGTTTTTGTTGCTGCTGTTGGTGGTGTTTTTAACAAAATCATAGCATATGCTGCCTGGAAGATTAGTGACTTTCTTCTTAGAATTTCTTCTCAGTTGCTTGCAGGGATTCAAATAAGATCCTGTGGGAACACTTACTAATCTGGGCCTCGGTTTCTAATCATTTTGTAGATGGAAAAGGACCTTCTCTTTCTCTGTGCCTAAGTATACATTGGAAAATCTATTTTATGCCTAACAATTGTATAAGTGCAAAATGACATTGCATTCCATCATTTAAAATAAATAGATCAAAATCTTAAAATATTTCTACACTGGTATCAGAAAGAAAGACATAATATTTACAAATTTGGGGTCACCTACTGCAAGGTCTACAAGATGAAGAGTTAATTTCTCTCTTGTTTCCCAATAAACACTCATTAGACACTGAAAAGAACAAGCTAAAGTCTTGAATACAGTTAATAAACTCTTTGGCAGAACCATCAATCTCTATAGTTCATATCAGATGCTGGTTTGTTGCATGAAAAATCTGTATTAAAAAGTACCCAAAGTCAGTGTCATGTCAATAGAATTGAGTACCATTTTAATGTATATTTATATCCCACTTCAATCCAGTGCTAATTTTGGAAAACTGTACCATGCTGACTCTATCAGAAACTACTCTAAACTTTGAGTGATGTGGGTCTCCAGCAAGGGACTGTCCTGCACTGTCCTGTTATAGTCTGTTAAGCTCTCTGCCTTGTGAAAAAGGAGCATTAGCTGGAAAAATGCTATTCCACACGTATATATTCCGGCTGGCTTCCTCTGCCACACCCTCTCAGAATTCCTCTCACCAAATGGAATTTGTTTAAATCTTTCTCTTCAGTTCAAATATCAAAAGTTTGCTTGTTGCTTAATGGGTTCAGACCAATTTTCATAATGCTACTTTTACATAGAATTCATCATTCTATGTCTGAATTGTGACTAAGTCTAGTTTTCCACATTCTTTGAAAAATTGTCTCCAGAAACAAAGACCATATCTCATTCCCGCACAATGAGCAGCAGCAGCAGCAACAACAACACTTTTGAAAGCTCATTATATTCAAGGCTTACTTAGTTACTAAAAAAGAAAAGATATAAATAGCTCATGGGCAAAATTTCCTATCTAATTTGGGAATATTGTTGAGTTATACACGAGTAATTTTCCATATTCTGAAACAAAAACAAAAGTCAATACCAAAAGACTCCTCTCCTTTAAGCAGACTACCCCTTTTTCTAATATACTATCTGTACAGTTTTTCATAATTTTTAAAAATTAATTAATTAATTTTAGTTGGAAGAATTATTTTACAATAATGTGATGGTTTTTTTGCCATACATCAAAATTTTTTAAAATATAGTTTTCCATTTTTTTTCTGAAGTCTTAGATTTTTACTTTAAAAATTCACTCTTCTAAACCTATTACTCAGAGAAGGCAATGGCACCCCACTCCAGTACTCTTGCCTGGAGAATCCCATGGACAGAGGAGCCTGGTAGGCTGCAGTCCATGGGGTCGCCTGAGTCAGACACGACTGAGTGACTTCACTTTCACTTTTCACTTTCATGCATTGGAGAAGGAAATGGCAACCCACTCTAGTGTTCTAGCCTGGAGAATCCCAGGGATGGGGGAGCCTGGTGGGCTGCCGTCTATGGGGTTGCACAGAGTCGGCCATGACTGAAGCGACTTAAAAGCAGCAGCAAACCTATTACTTAGGAATTATCCTGATTTAATTCAATTAAATGAACCTAGTCTCTTAACTTTGAATTTGTCTTATCTTTGTCATAGTTATGCACTGTATTGGAATTCCTCTATTCCCCTTAGGTATGACTGAAAACTCAGTCAACTTACCTCCAATTTTGGAGGGCATTTTAAAACATGAGCTTAATTTTGAATAAAGACGGCAACTAAAGCCTAACATTGGTTGGAAGTAGAAAAAAGAAGAGGAAAAATGGTAATTTTCTTTGTTCAAACAGGTAATGCAATAAAAACTTACCAGCTTTTCTTAGGAAATATTGACATTTAATAGTCACTGGACTAATCCCCAGATAACTAATTGGTCAAAAGCAAATGTTTTTGTTTTGTTTAATGAATTATTTATTTTGACCAAACCACATTTAGCATTCCTTTGAATGTTAAAGCACATGCAAACAATTTGTTGAAAATATCTCATTAATATAGACATGGAAGCTCTGCCAGTAGAGGAAGACATAACTAAATAATCAAGCTGAAATCTTAGGAAAAAAACAAAAAATCTTTTAAAATGTATAGAGGGATTATTGTATGGGAATCACTGATTAAAACTAGAATAAAATCACTTGATTTAATTCAAAGAAGTGTAATCAAATAATTATCTGATTATCAGAAGCAACCTTAAAATAAAGTCTTATTTAATAAGTTTAAAAAGGCATAAAGATTTGAACTTCTTCATTAGGAAGTCAAAATTGTAGGAAAGTTTTTCTCCATGCATTGTAAAAGAGCATTTTCCCAAGGCTTATTAGACAGATCACTCACTACATAAGATGTTTACAGATGTGATACTAACAAATAGCTCCAAGGCAATTAATTTTGTAAAATCTATGTTTTTAAAAGACTATTTATCACATTTATTTTTTGAGCAGCTTATTAAGTTTCATTATTCCAGGGTCGTCAGAACTTTTAATAAGCTTATCTTCCTTTTAAAATCTGAGAATAAGTAACAGTGTTAGGAACATCCTGTAGACAAGTTTCCAAATATCACTTTTAAAAAATGTTACTGTGATAGATTTTAATGTGAAAGTTACCTTAAAAACTGCTAATCTTAACTAAAATAACTTCATTCAAATATAAGAACAGAAGGTACATTAGATAAAGAAAGAAAGGAAGAAAGAAAAAGAGTTCTGTGATGACTAAACTATTTGACAGCTATTTCTATGAAGTTTTACTCTCCTTTAAAAATAGAGTGAATGTCATTACTTAAATGTAGGATCAGGTTCTGGGCCACAGCACTATAGAAGATAAAGACTCAATCAATTTCCTTAACTAAAAAATCCCTGGTGAGAAGAGCACCTAGAAGTCACAGTGAACCACTAGTCTCCTTCCTGTTGATTTGCTCTTTGTAAGGGTCTTCTGAGAACCTCGGTCTGGAAAGGAAGTGAGTTCAGTTCAGTTGCTCAGTCGTGTCCAACTCTTTGCGACCCCATGAATCACAGCACGCCAGGCCTCCCTGTCCATCACCAACTCCCGGAGTTCACTCAAACTCATGTCCATCGAGTTGGTGATGCCATCCAGCCATCTCATCCTCTGTCGTCTCCTTCTCCTCCTGCCCCCAATCCCTCCCAGCATGAGTCTTTTCCAGTGAGTCAACTCTTCGCATGAGGTGGCCAAAGTATTGGAGCTTCAGCTTTAGCATCAGTCCTTCCAATGAACACCCAGGACTGATCTCTTTTAGAATGGACTGGTTGGATCTCCTTGCAGTCCAAGGGACTCTCAAGAGTCTTCTCCAACACCACAGTTCAAAAGCATCAATTCTTCAGCGATCAGCTTTCTTCACAATCCAACTCTCACATCCATACATGACCACTGGAAAAACCATAGACTTGACTAGACGGAAAGTAATGTCTCTGCTTTTTAATATGCTATCTAGGTTGGTCATGGAGAAGGCAATGGCAAGCTACTCCAGTACTCTTGCCTAGAAAATCCCATGGATGGAGGAGCCTGGTAGGCTGCAGTCCATGGGGTCGCTAAGAGTCGGACATGACCAAGCAACTTCACTTTCACTTTTCACTTTCACACATTGGAGAAGGAGATGGCAACCCACTCCAGTGTTCTTGCCTGGAGAATCCCAGGGACGGGGGAGCCTGGTGGGCTTCTGTCTATGGGGTCACACAGAGTTGGACACGACTGAAGTGACTTAGCAGTAGCAGGTTGGTCATAACTTTCCTTCCAAGGAGAAAGGAAGTGAAGCCATGATCAAAACACAGGAACTTGGGTTCCTTTATTCATTATGGCTATCACTTCCCTCTCCTGGCTTTTCTACTTCTCCTTACATTTTCTTCTCTCCTGTCTCCTCTTAAACCTCACAATTTTCCTTCGATGATAATCATGATTCAGAATAATAGGATAATATACTCTTAATTTTACTTTTATCCTAGAAGTTCTAGCAAAAATAATAAAATGGTAAAATATTTCATTGTAATGCATACTGAATTTAAAATTTTATACCTAATATTATGGGGACAAATAACTTGATTTGGACTCCCATTTACTATTTTTTCTATAAATCATATCATGCAGCAATCAAAAACTTATTAGAATGATTGGGCTATAAGAGGCAAAAATAAAAGTGTTTTTTGTCCATTCATATAGTCAATCAGCAAATATTAGTTAAGGTCGACTTTATTTTAAGCAGTGTGGTAAGTACTGTAAGTTAATAGAGCAAAATCCCCATTCTCTAGGAAGCATAGAAATTAAGAAATACTTAATATAATTAATGTAGTGATGGAAATATGAACAAGATACTATGTGAGAAAAAGAAAAAAGACCCATGTATTGCTTGGAGAAATGAAATCTGGAAGAGGTGACATTGAATTAAAATCTAGTAATAATCACTGCAAGGTGAAAGTGAAGTCGCTCAGTCGTCTCCTACTCTCTGTGACCCCATGGACTATAGCCTACCAGGCTCCTCCATCCATGGGATTTTCCAGGCAAGAGTACTGGAGTGGGTTGCCATTTCCTTCTCCAGGGGATCTTTCCAACCCAGGGATAGAACCCAGGTCTCCTGAATTGTGGGCAGATGCTTTGCACTTAGACGCTACCGTCCAAGCCACCAGGGAAGCCGGTAATAATCACTAGCAGTTTCCAAAGGGTCCAAGAGTGAGGCCGAAAAAATCTCCAGAGAGAGAAAAGTGGTTTCAAGATAGGTGAGAAAAAGCATGATGCAGGGTGATATCTGACTCTTGCCCAGCTCCTGTAGTGGATGTTTGGCCTGCCCGGCTTCCTATTCTGTTCTACTTTCACCTTCTTGCACACCACCTGCTGTGAAATAGCTGCTGAATTTTGGTGTGCAAGAAATGATACCTCACTGTTTTAAATTTTATATTTTCAGCTAGTGAGCCTAATCACCTTTTCTATGTTGATCTGCCTAAATGTGTGTATTTTTAAGCAACAGATAATCTGAAATACAGAGAAAGTCATCAAACTTGAAGAAGCCTTGAGAGTAGTGATATAAATATTCAGTTTCCTGTGGTTCATTCAACCATTTAAAGACTCGAACCATAAATATCTTTTAATTTCTATAATTTTGAAAGCCTAATAAAGCCTAATAAGAGATGATTGATAAATGACAAGAATAAATGACCTAAAAGTGCTTAAGGTTTGTGTAATATACATTTGTGTTCTTATATTTATTTTCTATCTCTCTCTTTATTCTCCCTAGAAAAATGCATATCTAATTTTAATGTAACCTTTTATATACTCTCTCTCCCTCTCTCTCTCACACACATACATCACACATATATATATTTTGTCCACACCCCATGGAATGCTGGATCTTAGTTCCCTAACCAGGGATCAGACCACACCCCCAGCGTTGAAAGTGTGAAATCTTAACCACTGGACCACCAAGGAAGTCCCTGCTCTGCTGTTGCTATGTCACTTCAGTCGTGTCCGATTCTGTGCGACCCCATAGACAGCAGCCCACCAGGCTCCCCCATCCCTGGGATTCTCCAGGCAAGAACACTAGAGTGGTTTGCCATTTCCTTCTCCAATGCATGAAAGTGAAAAGTGAAAGTGAAGTTGCTCAGTCGTGTCCGACTCTTCGCAACCCCATGGACTTCAGCCTACCAGGCTCCTCCGCCCATGGGATTTTCCAGGCAAGAGTACTGGAGTGGGTTGCCATTGCCTTCTCCTAAGGAAGTCCCTATGTATATCTAATTCTAAATGACTCTTTTATGCCTATCTTTTCAAGGTATTAGTAAACATTTCTACAAAGATATTTCATAGAAATTTCAAATTTAGGATATAAAAATAAATCCATTATCCTCACCTCTCAAAATCAAAACCAAAATTATATATTTCCCTTTTGAACTCATGGCACCATCATCCACCCAACTTCCCAAATGAGAAATCCAGAAGTCATCCCGGTTCTCACTGGTGCTATAATTCTCATAACTCATCATTCAAAAAGTCCAGTGATCCGATCTAGCTAGTCTCTCTCCATTCCTTCTACTACCCTCTAAATCCTCTGTTTGACTTCTGAAACTCCAGATTTGTCCCCTTGTTTCAAATCTCCTTATCTTTATACATTAAAACCTATTTTTATGTCATAGTACCCTTTCAAAAACTTGAAGAAAATCTCAGCATCCCCTTTTTGAAAACTTTAAGGGGAAATCTCTGCACCTATAGAATGAAGTTCAAATTACCAGGTATGCAAATTCTTACTAGAATTACTAGGCCTGCAAATTCTTGTGATGCATGGTTGGTTTTTTGTTCTGCAATGTTTTCACCAAACAGCTGATTGAATGACATGCTTCCTAAAACGACATTTTGCTGACTTTCCTTACTCGAAGCTTATTATACAGATAATTTATGAATGTATTTTTGACATGAATAATTCAACTAAATAGAGTAAATTTGGCATGATTTACTGAATTCCTCTTCACCGTCTATTTCTTAGAAATAACAGCTATCAAACACCGGATGTGAATTTCATCATGCTTTGTTTTATCTCCCAATAACTGTGCTTCTCTTCCCTCTGCCAGGAATGCCTTTCCCCTTTTGTGTAGTGAACTCATAGATCCAACAGTCTGGACTCTTGTGTCTCTGTAGAAGAGATGCATGCTTGCATCCTAAGTCATTTCAGTAGTGACCTACTTTTTGTGACCCGTGGACTGCAGCCCGCCGTGTTCCTCTGTCCATGGGATTCTCCAAGCAAAAATACTAGAGTGAGTTGCCATGCCCTCCTCCAGGGATCTTCCTTATCCAGGGATTGAACCCATATCTCTACAAGAGAACATTTCCTCAACTGTGTGAAACTATAGAGAAAATATCTGTGTGTTTCTCTCTGTTTAGGGTTTTTGAGCAGGTAAACTGGGACCTCAGTTAAAGTACATACCTTTGAAAGTTAATGGGTGATTGGATAGATAGACATGTTTAGCAACACACAAAAATTTATCTCCCTAGGGCTATGTGTTTCCATTTCAAAGAGGAATGAAACCGAGAAGATATACAGTTACATTTCAAAGTAAAGTTTATATTACATTTAAAACTTGTAAAATTTTGGAGAGTAGGTTTCTTGCCCTCTCTCAAGAGAGGAGGGTGGGAGCTGTGTAGCAGTTTCCATTTCAAGATTCACAATTTTGGAGTTCTTCTGTGGTATAAATCCCTTCCCTTTGTACACACAGGCATAAACAAATGGCTCTCATCTCTCTGCCTCAGATAGGGGACTGGGATTTAGAGAGATAGTCTGTGTTTGATACAGAAACATCATTTTGCATTCAGGCTAATATAGATAAACCTAGATATTAGAAAATTATTAAATTGAGCAAATTAAACCTCCCTCTATTCTTCCATAGCTACGTATTCTTACCTCTAACAATACATTTATCACATTCGTTTATTTGTTGCCCCATAAATGTGAGTAACAAGATAATAGAAGTTGTCATTATCAGTCTTTGAGTCACAAGTTACTTGTGTGTTTCCTATGATATTGACACAACAAAAGGATACAAATAACAAATAATCAGGGGCAATTTAATTCCTTGGAACTATTCCACAATGTCTCCAAATAAAATAGGCATCATATATCTTTATATCCTATCATATCTTTTCCCATAGAAAACCAAAGTTTATATTAAATTTACTATGGAAACATATTGAATTTATATTAAATTTCTTTATAAAACTCAGAAAACAGGAATCCATCAAACATGTGACATTCTAGTTTTTGAGCTAAAATGGAGATTTAGAGAGTTGGAGGGCAATCAAGATGAGCAGGAAGAGGCAAAGACATAATAATTCCTGCTGCTGCTGCCGCCGCTAAGTCACTTCAGTCATGTCTGACTTTGTGCGACTCCATAGATAGCAGCCCACCAGGCTACCCCACCTCTGGGATTCTCCAGGCAAGAACACTGGAGTGAGTTGCCATTTCCTTCTCCAATGCATGAAAGTGAAAAGTGTCCTTGAAGTCGCTCAGTCATGTCCGACTCTTTGTGACCCCAAGGACTCCAGACCACCAGGCTCCTCCGTCCACAGGATTTTCCAGGCAAGAGTACTGGAGTGGGATGCCATTGCCTTCTCCTACTCAACCTCATAAGTCAAAATCATATATTTTTACTTTTGAGTTTTGGGTGGCAGAAATAAGAAGACTACCTTCTAGACAAAGTAGTCAAATTGGCTTCAATAACACCAAACACTGAAATAATCACTGAAACAAAAGAATTAAAAACAATATTAAAATGACACATATTTCTTTCTCTATTATTATTTATAGTCCCATAGTCAAGTTAAAAATTCTATTTTGTTTTCATGTAAAGTAGAAATCAAGTAGAAACCAGGATAATATCATTTATCTATCTTGAGGTGGTTTTCATGATATTCAAAATCAAATGCCTAGTGTCATGAAAACAAAAATTTGCCATATATCTACATCCGTGACTAAAAAAGGAAGTGGATTAAGAAAGTATGTCAGTGGGAGTCTGTTTTTTTTGTTTGTAGCTGTTTTAAAATAATTGATTCTCTCTTTGGGGAAAAGAGTCATTGACTTTACTACAGAGATTATCAGTAAATTTGTGTGGCTCACCCACCACTCTAATCATTATTGTCAGGAAGTCAATTTGAGATCACAG
Source organism: Moschus berezovskii (assembly GCF_049115385.1). Classification (NCBI taxonomy): domain Eukaryota; kingdom Metazoa; phylum Chordata; class Mammalia; order Artiodactyla; family Moschidae; genus Moschus; species Moschus berezovskii. Next base: position 43,079,084 of record NC_142460.1, on the reverse strand, counting down.
GTCATAGCTTTAAATTCAAGTGTGGCATAGGGAATTTAATCAGTAATTGTATGCAGACGGAAAAAATAGCATGCTGCAAGCAAACCTACTTTGATAATACATTTATTTAAACTGGGTTTAAAATTATTCTGGAAATGTGTTTAAATAAAGATAATATTGGGGTTGTGTACATTTAAAACTTTATTATGAGATCTTCTACATCTCATTATTATAAGGTCTAAATATTTTGCTTTTTAGTTTCTGCCTCAACAATTCTATCAAAACTGCTGTCTTAAATGTTACCGATGGCCTCCTAATTGCCAAATCCAATGGCCTTTTAAAATTCCTCATCTTCTTTGACACTGTTGTATTATTTGATCCTACTCACATCCCCTTCTTTCTTAATTGTGTGCTCTGTGTTACAGCATAAGGTAAGTTTATGATGTGCACCCCTCTCAATACACCTCACTTTGTGTACTCTTTTTGTCTTTTGGAACCTTTTTTTATTTCAGCAAAAAATGTAAGCATAAACTAGGTGGAGTTCATGAGTCATTTACAGTTTATTAGTTATTGTAGTATTCAGGCATTCAGGATATCTCCTTTTCAAATATGAGCAATTAGGGAGGATTTATCACAGAATTAAAAGAGAACCTACACAGATGTAATGGTTAACATCAGGAGTAGGCAAACTATGCCTCTGTGCCAAATCCAGCCTTATCTGTTAAGTTTTACTTGAACACAGCCACATTCATTTACTTCCATACTGTCTATGGCTGCTTTTTTTTGCTACAAAGTTGAGCCGTTGCCATAAAGACCATATTTCATGCAAAACCTCAAATATTTACTGTCTGCCTTCATGCAGAAAAAGTTCACAGGCCCTTTGATTAGAGGATTAATTCAATAACCTAAGAAAGAACTACTCACATTTTTCAAACTTTTTAATTTGTTTTGGGATATAGCTGATTATCAGTGTTGTGGTAGTTTCAGGTGAACAGTGAAGTGACTAAGCCATATATACACATATATCCATTCTCCCCCAAACTCATCCTCCCATCCAGGCTGCCACATAACATTGAGCAGAGTTCCATGTGCTAAACACAAGGTCCTTGATGGAAACTATCCATATTTGATGCTAAGAAAAAGCCTTGTTATTGTAAAGTTTTATGCCAATATAGGATTATGGTGTGGAACTAGTTGTAGGCACAAGATTCTTCTAGTGCCTGACTAGATATGACTTTCCTTTTTGGCATCTTCCCTGGTGGCTCAGACAGTAAAGAATCCGCCTGCAATGTGGGAGTCCTGGTTTTGATCCCTGGTTTGGGAAGATACCCTGGAGGAGTGCATGGCAACCCACTTCAGTATTCTTGCCTGGAGAATCCCCATGGACAGGGGATCCTGGCAGGCTACAGTCCATGGGGTCACAAGCAGTTGGACATGACTGAGCAACTAAGCACAGCACAGCACAGCACTCAATAATAAAAGGGAAAATCCAGCATAGTTAGTTATCTACATAGATTCTAGAAGACCTCTTGTGACCCCATGGACCTTAGCCTGTCAGTCTCCTCTGTCCATGCAATTCTTCGGTAAGAATACTGGTGGGTTGCCACTTCCTTCTCCAAGGGATTTTCCTGACCTAGGAATCGAGCCCAGGTCTCCTGCATTGCAGGCAGATTCTTTACCAACTGGGCTACAAAAGCTACCATCAACTTATTCAGAACTGTATTAGTTCAATTGTTGTTATCCAACAAAATACTTTTTCAGTGGAATTTTTATGGTACCCATGTAAAACCCCATTGCATATTTTCAGAGGGATTGATTTTGTGCTGAATGTCTACTTTTGTGTTCATTGTTGTTTAGTCACTAAGTCATATCTGTCTCTTTTGTGACCCCATGGACTGCAGCCTGCCAGGCTCCTCTGTCCATGGGATTTTTTCAGGCAAGAATATTATTCAACAAAAAAATAAATCTAAAAGAAAAAAATAATATTGGAGTGGGTTGCCATTTCCTTCTCCAGGGATCATCCTGACCCAAGGATTGAACCTACATTTCCCACATTACAGGTGAATTTTTTACCACTGAGCCACCTGGGAAGCCTTTGTGTTCATGTATGTGTGTATGTGTGTGTGTGTGTGTATAATTTTAAAATTGAGATGAGTTAATTATTTGAGTTTTTTTAGACCTCATATTATAAAATAAAAGCACCTATATCTATAGAAGAAATAATATTTTTAAAATAATGCAATGCAATTATTCACTTTACTCTCTGACACTACATTCTCTTATTCCTGAAAATATATTTGAAGATTTTTCTGTAATAATTGACATTCAAGCATGTGAAAAATAGGTTGGTGAGGGCAAATGTCTTCCTGTTGTACATCTAACTAGCTTATAACCATGGACAATACTCAGAACACTTCAAGAAAGAGGCTTACTCAGCTGTTAAATGAAATGAGATTATTTCAAAGATCCTTTCAAACTATAAAATTTCATGATTGATAGAGGACTCTCATTAATGATCTGACCAGAAGATTTACTGTTTTCTGAAGCTTGTTATACAGTTTCTCAATTGACATCATCAACAAAAGACAAATAAGTTACCATACATTTTAGTCAATTTTCTCATAGTAGCTCGTCATCAACATTTGAAAATCCAATATTTTGTGATCTCTGATTAATAAAAAGATAAAAAGTTTTACTAGAACTAACATTTCAAGTGGTTTTCTATGTACAGGCAGTCCTTATTGCACATATTTCTGAAATGAACTGATTTATCACAGTTTAATTTGAAACTGCAATACTTTGGCCACCTCATGCGACGAGTTGACTCACTGGAAAAGACTCTGATGTGGGAAAGGTTGGGGGCGGGAGGAGAAGGGGACGACAGAGAATGAGATGGCTGGATGGCATCACCGACTCTGTGGACATGAGTTTGAGTGAACTCCGGGAGTTGGTGGTGGGCAGGGAGGCCTGGCGTGCTGTGATTCATGGAGTCGCGGAGAGTCGGACACAACTGAGCGACTGAACTGAACTGAACTGAATTAAATAAATACAGTCCCCCCAACAAAACAGTTCAAATTCCAGTTTACATTGTATATTAACTGTAACTTCATGAAGTGCAAGTTTCACTATTAACTCTGCTCACAAGTCACTACATAAACAAAATATGTGCATCATGATATATAACAATTTATGTCACTTCCTCCAAAGTCTGTCAATGATTGGCCATTGTGCATTTGTTATTATATTCATATATAGCGAGCTTGTTGTGCTGACTACTTGTCTCCCAGTGATAAATCCAGGAGCCATTTTACAAAAAATGCATAATTGACAGAGAAATTTAGTCAACAAAAATCACCTCACACCTGTCAGGATGTTTATTATCAAGAAAACAAAAGATAACAAATGTTGACAAGGATATGGAAAAATTGGACCCTTGCTCACTGTTGGTGGAAACACAAAGTAGTGTGAGTGCAATAGAAAAAAGTAGAAAAATCCCTCAAAAAATTAAAACTACAATATGATCCAGCAGTCTCACCTCTAAGTATTTATATGAAAGAATTTAAATCAGGCTCTCAAAGAGCTGTTAAGACGTCTGTGTCTATAGGTGAATTGTTCACAATAGCCAAAAGGTATAAACAACCTAAAGGTTCTTTGACAGATGAATAGACAAAAAAATGTGGCGCATAAACAAAACATGAAATACTATCCAGCCCTTAAAAATGAAGGAAATTCTGCAATATGCAATAGCATGGATGAATCTTGAGGAAGTTATACTGAGTGTAACAAGCCAATCACAGAAACACTGCATGATCCCCCTTAGATGATGTATCTAAAATAGTGAAAGTCATAATGGAAGCCAAAAAATGGTGTTTACCAGGTGATGTGAAGAGGGAAAGAAGGGAAATTGTTCAATGAGTATGAAGTTTCAGTTACATAAGATGAACAAATTCTAGAGAGCTGTTCTACAACATTGTACAATAATATACACTAAAAACTTAAATCTCATGCTGTATTTTTACCACAGTAAAATTAAATTAAAAAGTCAATGTATAGTGAAGAACTGGAAAGTGATGATGCTGGAAGTGAAACTCAAATCAAGCATTAATGGCATTTAGAAGGAAAAGCTATCTGTGTGACTGTTAACACAGTTACCCTCCACAATATACAGCCAAAGGTACCTAGTGAAAGCAAACTTGCTGACATAAAGAAACATGGTTATGAAGAAAATGTTGAAGATGTCCCAGAGGAAGTGATGTTGGCAAAATATTCCACATTAAAGGAACTCTCACAGATATTTCTTTATGCTGAGAGCACAAAAAATAGTCAGAAGTTGATCCAAACTTAGAAAGGAGTATGATCATTTAAAGGCATAGAAAAAATGCCCATTCCATAGCATAACTTATGTAACAGGAAGGCAAGACCTATATTAATGTTTTCATAAATAAATAAAACACTTTAATTCTCAATGTTTTTGATGTCTTAAATTACAGTATGCTAAATAAATGTGTTTTATTTATTTTTTTAAATTTCCCTATTGGCTTATAACAGACCAAAAGGGAAATTACCAACAGGTAAAAGGATCTTTAATGTTTTGACTCCAAAATTTAAAGGTCATGGAGCAATCTTAATTTTTCTCATTGATTATTAAGATTTCTGCCCAATTTCAGTTTGCTTGATCAATTTTACAGTTCTAATCCATCTAGCAAATTAAGGGCTGCCTATATTAATTTCAGCAAATCTTCAGAATATATCTTGTAAGAATTGTCAACACAAACACTAGCAGAATGCTATTTATAAATTATTTGGGATGTAGAAATTGTTGAAGAGGAACTCCGACTAGAGTTGCTCCTTTATCTGACTTTCATGTGAACTTAAACTTATCTTTGCTCTGTTCAGTGCATAAGAAACTATCCCTTTGTATAGGCATGTGTGTGTGCGCTCATGTGCTCAGTCATGTCTGACTATTTTTGAGACCAGACCTCATAGACTGAAGAGACAGTACTTTGCCAACAGAAGTCCATCTAGTCAAGGCTATGGTTTTTCCAGTGGTCATGTATGGATGTGAGAGTTGGACTGTGAAGTAAGCTGAACTCCGAAGAATTGAAGCTTTTGAACTGTAGTATTGGAGAAGACTCTTGAGATTCCCTTGGACTGCAAGGAGATCCAATCAGTCCATCCCAAAGGGGATCAGTCCTGGGTGTTCACTGGAAGAACTGATGCTGAAGCTGAAACTCCAATACTTTGGCCACTTCATGCGACAAGTTGACTCAATGGAAAAGACCCTGATGCTGGGAGAGATTAGGGGCAGGAGGAGAAGGGGACGACAGAGGATGAGATGGCTGGATGGCATCACCGACTCGATGGACATGAGTTTAGGTAAACTCTGGGAACTGGTGATGGACAGGGAGGCCTGGAGTGCTGCAGTCCAATCGGTCGCAAAGAGTTTGACATGACTGAGTGACTGAACCGAACTGAACTGAATTAGTTTATTCAATACTTAGAGCTCCTCACTTGCTCCTTTAAATTTCCCTGGTGGATCGGCTGGTAAAGAACCTGCCTGCCACCAGGAGAAGCAAGAGACAGGGGTCTGACCCCTGGTTTGGTAAGATCCCTTGAAGAAAAAAAATGCAACCAACTCCAGTATCCTTGCCCAGGAAGTCCCTTTAACAGATGATATTCCCATTTCTTTCAGAATGTTCCACAATTTATTGTGACCCACAGAGTCAAAGGCTTTGGCATAGTCAATAAAACAGAAATAGATGTTTTTCTGGAACTCTCTTGCTTTTTCAATGATCCAGAGGAGGCTGGCAATTTGATCTCTGGTTCCTCTGCCTTTTCTAAATCCAGCTTGAACATCTGGAATTTCACAGTTCATGTATTGTTGAAGCCTGGCTTGGGAAATTTTGAGCATTACTTTACTAGCATGTGAGATGAGTGCAATTGTGTGGTAGTTTGAGCATTCTTTGGCATTGCCTTTCTTTGGGATTGGGATGAAAACTGCCCTTTTCCAGTCCTGTGGCCAATGTTGAGTTTTCCAATTTGCTGGCATATTGAGTGCAGCACTTTCACAGCATCCTCTTTCAGGATGTGAAATAGCTCAACTGGAATTCCATCACCTCCACAAGCTTTGTTTGTAGTGATGCTTCCTGGGGCCCACTTGACTTCACATTCAAGGATGCCTAGCTCTAGGTGAGTGATCACACCATCGTGGTTATCTGGGTCATGAAGATTCTTCTTGTACAGTTGTTCTGTGTGTTCTTGCCACCTCTTCTTATATCTTCTGCTTCTGTTAGGTCCATACAATTTCTGTCTTTTATTGAACTCATCTTTGCATGAAATACTCCCTTGGTATCTCTAATTTTCTTGAAGAGATCTCTAGTCTTTCCCATTCTATTGTTTTCCTCTATTTCTTTGCACTTATCACTGAGGAAGGCTTTCTTATCTCTCCTTGCTATTCTTTGGAACTCTGCATTCAAATGGGTATATTTTTCCTTTTCCCCTTTGCTTTTATTCTTTTCACAGCTACTGTTAACGCCTCCTCAGACAGTCATTTTGCTTTTTTGCATTTCTTTTTTTGGGGATGGTCTTGCTCCCAGTTTCCTGTATAATGTCCTGAACCTCCGTCCATAGTTCATCAGGCACTCTATCAGATCTAGTCACTTAAATCTATTCTCATGTCTACTGTATAATCGTTAGGGATTTGATTTAGGTCATAGCTGAATGGTCTAGTGGTTTTCCCCACTTTCTTCAATTTAAGTCTGAATTTGGCAATAAGGAGTTCATGATCTGAGCCACAGTCAGCTCCTGGTCTTGTTTTTGCTGACTGTATAGAACTTCTCCATCTTTGGCTGCAAAAAATATCATCAATCTGATTTCCGTGTTGACCATCTGGTGATGTCCATGTGTAGAGTCTTCTCTTGTGTTGTTGGAAGAGGGTGTTTCCTATGACCAGTGCGTTCTCCTGGCAGAACTCTATTAGCCTTTGCCCTGCTTCACTCAGAGGCCAAATTTGCCTGTTACTCCAGGTGTTTCTTGAGTTCGTCCTCTTGCATTCCAGTCCCCTATAATGAAAAAGACATCTTTTTTGGGTGTTGGTTCTAGAAGGTCTTATAGATGTTCATAGAACCATTCAGCTTCAGCTTCTTCAGAATTATTGGTTGGGGGATAGACTTGGATTACCATGATATTGAATGGTTTGCCTTGGAGATGAACACAGATCATTCTGTTGTTTTTGAGATTGCATCCAAGTACTGCATTTCAGACTCTTGTTGACTTTGATGGATACTCCATTTCTTCTAAGGGATTCTTGCCCATGGTTGTAGATATAATGGTCATCTGAGTTACATTCACCTGTTCCAGTCCATTTTAGTTGGCTGATTCCTAAAACGTCGACATTCACTCTTGCCATCTGCTCTTTGACCACTTCCAATTTGCCTTGATTCATGGACCTAACATTCCAGGTTGCTATGCAATATTGCTCTTTATAGCATTGGTCCTTGCTTCCATCACCAGTCATATCCACAACTGGGTATTGTTTTTGCTTTGGCTTCATCTCTTCGTTCTTTCTGAAGTTATTTCTCCACTGATCTCCTGTAGCATACTGGGCAACTACCGACCTGGGGAGTTCATCTTTCAGTGTCCTACCTTTTTGCCTTTTCATACTGTTCATGGGGTTCTCAAGGCAAGAATACTGAAGTGGTATAAACTGAATAATCTAATTATCATTTCAATAACACTAACATCTTAAGGCTTTGTGTCCAAATATCTACAATCCTAACATCTGATCTTCCATCTCATCTTCCCTACTGTAGTAGTTTTTGAGTCTCACATTCATTTTTCATTTTTTCCTCCTCATTCTTCCCTTATTCCTTCCCTTGACTCTGTCACCTAACCAATCTTGGAATAAACCCACATCTTTATTATTATTATTTTTTTAAATTTTATTTAACATGCTTTATGTTTTTTGACAAAACTTTAATTCAATATCTATCTTTCAGCATGCTCCATCATACCCCTGTTCAGAATAGATGATAATTCCTAATTCTCCTTCTCTCACACAAATCAACAAAATAAACATTTCAGAATAAGTGTTTTTTTCTTGTATATGATACTTAGTTAATTTCCTCCCCCCTCCGTGTTTCCAAAGTACTGGAATTATGTTCATTAAATGAAACTCATTTCCCAGCATTAACTCTTCAATACTTAAACAATTCTCTTGACAAAAAGGTTAGAAAGATTTTAATTGCATACATCAATCTGAGTCCAGTTCATCACAATCTCCAAATCCTACAAACATAATTGACTTCCGGGTACATGCACAATATTAACCCTCTAAAGCAATTCACTGTGCATTGTAGCAAACAATTATGTTTCTAACTTGTTAATTGGATGGACAAAGATGTGAAAAATACAAGCATTGCAAAGCTAACTATAAGTTCCCATTTAAATATATAAAATATTGCAATATGTGGTCATACATCCCAGAAAAATATATACCATTCATTTACTAGTACAATATTAAGATGAGGTACTCTGCATGATAAATCAACAAGATATATAGAGATTGTCCCAGACAAAATTGCCTTTCATACTCTGGTCCATATGACTTTGATCTTTTGTCTGAGAAATGGAGACTAACTTTATTGGTATCTAAAATATTTTCAGTTTCTAAATACAGATGGTTCTCTGAACAAATTCTCTAATTAATCATGAAAATAATCTTTTTCCCCCTAGACTCCCACACACTATCCTAAGTCCTGATTATTTTGATAGTAAACCTCAAATATCATCTAAACCAAAATTATAAGGCAAAATGCCTCTAGTTCTTTTCCCCCTTTTAATATGTCTTATGAAAGAAACTGCTTTTAATCTGATGGTCTTTAGGTTGAATTCTATTAGAAGAAATTGGACCAAAATTGACCTGGGTAGTGAAATTTATCATTACCCACAGAAAATGGACAATGAAATGTGATTAGGCTACATGTGCCCATCACTGACTTTTTCAAGAGCAAGCCTTGAATAGAAAATCCTGGATTCAATGAATCAATAACTGTAAAAGCAAAATTGGAGAGCTGTCAAATCAACTTAATTCCTCTTTCCTGATCAAGTGGCATCCAATCACCTAAGGCACAATGCTAATAATCAAATTAGATTGCTTTTGACTCCTTTTACAGGAGTCAAAACACACATCTGACTGTAACTTTTCATATACTCAACTTTGAAAAGCCAATAATAAACCAATGTATACTAGAATTAAATGATTGTTGCATTCTCAGGATAAGACAGATGACAGAATTACTTTTGATTATTCTCATAAATGAAATGGAACAATTAATAGGTTGCATTCATCGATTCAACAAATATCTCAAACCTAAGGAACTTTGCAAGCATCAGCATATTAATATGGTTTATCTCTAGCTATGGCATTTCTTTTGCAAAAAGCAGTCATTTTTTAGTCTTTGTTGTTTGGAAGATCTAAATATAACATTCATTCTATTGGATCATATGCCTTGCCACCCGGCCTCTGGCTATCTTTCTTGTGGGTTTCCTTTACAATTTATAACATGGTTCTTTTTATACTATGTAATACTTTCCTATGCATAATAATTGAGAGCAATGACACAATATTATTCCAAATGTAAATGTCCAGCACAGTGCTATTCATTGAGTAAATGAATAACTGTGGAAAGATAATATTATGGATAGGGCACAGTCTAAAATTGTGAGAGTGTTTTGGCAGAGATAAGATTGGCCTTTCATCACATCACATCGCCAAAGGCAACATTTCATTCAAGAAGATGGTCAAGAATGCCCTTGAAGGAACCAGTTTCCCATGTGCATGCCAGGGGGACATGGGTGTCTTAGGGAATGCTACACTGTGTATCTTTACATTGTCAAAATGAGCTCATTAGAAATGCTGGAGCCCAGGCTGCCTGAGAAGAGTTTTCCTGAGGTTACAAGAAAAAGCAGATGAGTATACTGTTAAAATTTTTCTTTCCCAACAGATATATTTATAACTCTCTGGACAGTTTTTCAGCTGGTGATTGCATAACGTTTAGAAGAAGAAAGGAAATCTGTGGTTAAAGAGTAAAGTTAAAGGAAGAGAAGAAAGAGGTGAGTTAACAGATCTTAAGAGAAGACAGTTTTCTTCTCTTGGATAATAAAAAATTAGATTATATAACAACAATAACTTCAAATAGAGTCAACAGTGTACATTAAAACCTGGAAAACAATATTAATGAAGACAAGAAAAGGAAAAGAATTTGTAATGGACAAAGTAAAACGAGGGCTTCTCTGGTGGCTCAGATGGTAAAGAATCCATCTGCAATGCAGGAGACCTGGGTTCGATAGGAAATGGCAACCCACTCTAGTATTCTTTCCTGGAAGATTCTGTGGACAGAGAAGGCTGGCGAGCTACACTCTGTGGGGTCACAAAGAGTCGGACATGACTGAGCAACTAACACTTTCACTTTTTCAAAAGTAAAATGACAAAAAGAATAGGGAGAAAGGAAAGTTAGGGAAAAAGAATAGAATAGTGATGTTGGAAAAGGGAATGGGCATTGTTACATCCTTCTCTGAAGAATAACTTCTTTGTTGAAAGCATTTATAGACCTAGCTTTGACAGCGCTCAAGGTACACATACTTTTTGCCTTTTCTCTTCTTATTCTCCTAAAATATGATTCATCCAAAAGGAACAGGAAACCCAAAGTGACATTTACTGAGCTCTGTGTCTCAATAAGAAGCATTAACTTGGGAGCAATATCCAGTGTTGGCTGTCCCACAGCCCAGTAGGCTTTCATGTGGAGAAATCCATGGCAGAGCTCAGCACATCTTCAAGCACAGAGTTAGATATAAAACAATCAAAGCAGAAACAGAGGGAAGAGGTGAGTGTTTGCTACAAAGATACAGAAAATGAGCTCTGGCCTTAGTAAGTGATCAACACCACCTTGCAAAGACTTGCCTTGGAAAGGCTTCAGTGGTTCAGGGCAATAAAATAATGTGCATTGTGTTAATGGTTTTGTGTTTTTAAAAGGAAGCTGGAAGCACATTTAAACATTTGCAGATGGAACAGATGGGACAAAAAAAGAAAACTACATTATTCAGATTACACTGCCTTGGTCTGGGCACTGATCTAAAACAAAGGCAAAAGCTAGAGGGAGATTTAATATCAATATCAGATCTTTAGTTCAGGCACACACACACACATACACTCACACATCTGCTCTGATGGAGACTAAAAGGAATCTGGATATCAGAAAGTCCAAATAAAGAGAAAAAAGTCTTGTTATGGCAAAGGCCTGGAGAAGTCTGATAGGAGTTTATGAGACTTCCCTTGCCATAAACTCACCCCTCAGCAAAAGATAACTGAAGTCTAAAGTACTCTTTTCAATTTGCCATTCGAATTTTGTTTATTCAACAAGACCTGGATAAATAGTAGATCTGATTAGTAGCTAGATAAAGGAAGTACCATAGCTGCTACTGCTGAAAGGTTTGAAAAGATCTCAATACACACAATTAAGATTAACCTGACATATGATAATACCAAAGTCTTTGTATTTCTTTTCAGTGTGGCTCAAATCCACAGTCCAGGAAATAAATGTTTAGCAAATATAAATTACAACTGTACTCATGGTTAAATTTCTGTAGATGTCTCCTGTGTTTTATGAGAACTCAAAAAGATGTCCTGAGGACCTTATTTCTTTAATTTTAACTAAAGAGATAAAATCTGTTCATTTTTGGGAAAGTTGACAATTACTTTCTAGAATGGAGCAAACACTGAACATAACATAGTTACAAAAATATAGAATGAACTGTATTTAATTTTAAATACAAAATACAAACAATTTCTTTTAAAATGCATCTATTGATTACTAAAAAAAAAAAAAGTAGTGTTACTTGGTTGGTTGGTTTGGTTTCGTTTTTATTTCAGGGGGAGCAAGAAAGAGGCATAAAATCTGTAGCATACTGAGAGGTAATAAATGGTTTTCCACCAGGGTTAAAAATAGTTTCAGAGTGGTCTTCACATAAGTACTCCAGATAGATCTTAGAAATATCATAAATCTGTCAAGGCTTATAGGACAGATTTAATGGCATCAGTGCGCTTCAACGCACTGCTCTCAACCAGGGTTCATAATGGTTACTTCATTTTGGGGAAGAATAGACACCCTGGAACCAGCTCACAAGTTGAGAATGTGCACCTTTCCCAGCTTTACATCTTGCGCCATCAGTTTGGAAGCTTGAAATCGGCCTTGGAAATAGGCAAAAACTACAAATTACAGTGTGTTCCTGGCTACAGATTAGCAGGCTTCCCTTACAAATTATCGAGCTTCCCTGGTGGCTCAGACAGTAAAGATTCAGCCTGCATTGCGGGAGACCTGGGTTTGATCCCTGGGTTGGGAAGATCTCCTGGATAAGTGAACAGCTACCCACTCCAGTATTCTTGTTTGGAGAATCCCATGGACAGAGGAGCCTGGCAGGCTACAGTCCACGAGGTTGCAAAGAGTCAGACACAACTGAGCGACTTTCACACTAAACAAGAGTGTCTCCAACTTCCTGATAGCCAGTTACCAACATGTGAGTATCACTCCTCATTCTGCTTTCTATTATTATCTGAACAGTGCTGCAGTAACTCATTAACATTTTGCCAGGGAACTTGTTAATAAGACACCTTGTCAATGGTCAATGTTGATTTTCATTTTCAGCCCATAGCCCAGTAGTGCCTGAGGACTTCCTGCTCAATTCTCACCATTCAAGAACTGAGTCGATTAAAATGCCAAACACTCTGCTATTCTTCCACTGCTCTCTTATGCATTTGAACGTCTGGCAAGGACAATGCTAACAATTCTCTCTGTTTATGACATTTATATGGATAAGTGTGAATTTGAAAGTGAAAGTGAAATCACTCAGGTGTGTCCAACTCTTTGCGACCTTGTAGCCTGCCAGGCTTCTCCGACCATGGGATTGTCCAGGCAAGAATACTGGAGTGGGTTGCCATTTCCTTCTCCAAGGGATCTTCCCAACCCAGAGATCAAACCCAGGTCTCCTGCACTGCAGGCAGACTCTTCACTATTTGAGCTACCAGGGAACCCCAAGGGTGAATTTACAGTGTATTTATTCTGTCTAATAAACACATAGCCCTTTATAGATTACATGACATTCTGTTCATAGCTGTGATGTTGTTGTTCAGTTTCTAAATCATGTCTGACTCTGCAATCCCATGGACTGCTGCACACGATTCCTCTGCTCTTCACTATTGCCCAGAGTTTGCTCAAATTCATGTCCAAGTCGATGGCAAACTATACCTTACCATCTACATAAAAATGGTTAAATGAGAAGTCTTAATAAAATAATTGCATTTATTTTCTTGAAATAAGCTTATCATTAACAGATAATTTATTCCATATCTCAGTCTAGCACCACTGTCCTAAAATTAGCAAAACTTTACATATAATTGGTAGTTTGCTTTTTACTATCTTTAATATCAATCTACTTTTTCCAGCTACAGTTGCTTTATCAACATAAAGAAACATCAGAACACAATGCCTAGAAGAAGATAGAAAAAAATTACTTCACACATCTAGATATAAAATGTTTAGCAGCCCTGTGGAAGAACATATTAATAAAACAGGAGAAAAGCAATTAAGAATTGTGCTTTCTCCCTGGTGACAATTGAAAATGTGGCCTAAAGTGGAAATTGACAGGCAATGCTCTTGAGTTAGCTGTTACCATGTCAATAGGTGTAAATTACAAGAGGCAATGTTGACTTTAATTGGAAGATCCCTAGCATTGCTCTGATTTTAGCTTTGAGATACACAAACAAGAAGTCATTTTATTCTGTCACTTCACATCATAGTAGAGATACAGGTAAGGGCAACAAGTTCAACCAAGACAAATAGAATATAAAGCTTCCTTTTATCAAAGCTCTGGAAGGTGGCTAGGTGAACTGACTCAGTTAAGGGCAGGTGTTAATGATTTCTAAAGACTCATTAAAGATAGTGATCCATTTCAAAGTGTGTTTGACAGAAAATGTGTTGGAGTAACTAGGATGAACAAAGGGAAAAGCAGGAATAAACAAATATTGGATCTTCAATGCTTACTATTAACAGTTTAAAATCTCTAAAATATAAATGCCTAGAAAAAAAGGTATCCACTACAATTTGTGGAAAGTGAGACAGGTTACTATTTTTCTATCAAAGCCGTTAATACCTGAGTCATAGATCTAAGTCAAGACATTGGATCAGAATTAAAGATGTGAGAAACCATTAGAAAGCAATTTAATAAGACATTCTAAGGGACATTTATCTGTTTTGTGTGTGCAAGTTGCTCAGTCATGCCCAACTCTTTGCCACCCCATGGAATATACAGTCCATGGAATTCTCCAGGCCAGAATACTGTAGTGGATATTCGTTCCCTTCTTTGGGGCATTTTCCCAACCCAGGAATCGAACCGGGGTCTCCTGCATTGCAGGAGGATTCTTTACTAGCTGAGCTACCACTGAATTACATAACTATAGCTCTCAAACTCTGGACTGTGGACTACTTAGGCAGGAAGGAGTTGTTAGGATGTAGAAAGCATGAAATTACTGGAAAAAAAAAAAAGCAAATACAGGTAAGTTTGAAAATGGCCAACAAATAAGCAGACAACCAAAAACATTTTGATCTATTTACCTGACAGAGATGAGCGACAAGTATTAAAAACCAGGTCTAGGGTTCTGAATCTCAGAGCATCATTACCTCCTCAACACACTACTTCCCCACTAACATCAGAACACTGGGTTCTCCACAGAGATAAACAATTTATCGCTGCAGAGGTTTGGTGGTTTATAACTTGTGCCAGAAGAAAAACTCAATGCAAAGGGTCTTGATATGTATTTGACTTGCCCATGTTTTAAAAAATAATCATTAAGAAAAGATAAAAATCAAAGAATTCTCATGCTAATTGTAAAAGACCAACTCTGGCAATGTTGCTAATAAGAAAGGAGGAAATTATAAATTATTCTGCTTCATTAAAGGGCAATTTCCCCAAGCGCTGTGTGCCTTACACAGATTAGAAGCTCACTTACATTTACCAAGTTGATAAAAGCAAAATTTAAAATGAAATAACTAACCAATGCCCTTTTCTTTACAGAGTCGGAATACTTATGATGTTTCTGAATAAAACAAATGATAAAAATCCTTTATTAAAAAAAAAACAACTGTGAAGTATCTACATGAAGATAATATATTGAGTTTAGTTGTTGGGAAACTTTATGCCACTTTCTGATTGGTGAGAAAAGCGATAAAGTTGTACTTGAGTATGAAGAGGGTGACCTCCTTGGGCTTATTCGGACTCTTAATATAACAGTCACTGAACTAGCTAATTAGCTTGGCACAGTTTCAAATTATTGGATCGTAGAAAGTGATAGAGTGCAACAGAATGTATTTGTTGGCGAGAATAACTATAATTCATTCTTTTCTGGGAGGCACTCTTGTGGAAAGGATTTTTAGTAGCTTTTTGATCTCTGGCACTGATTTAGAATAAAGAAAAACACCCATTTCATTCATCATGGTAATATTCAGTGGTGAGCAAGCATAGTAGAAGGATAGGAATGCATGATCCACAAAAGTGAGGCCTTAGGAAAAAGCACTATTATCCAGGCAATAATAAGCCTTTCTCTTCAGATAAATATTTTGGAAAATATCCAGACAAATTACATTAACATACAGAAATTGTTGGCAAGTTGAAAACCCTCCATAATCTTTTTCTGTCACAGAGAATGTATATGAAAATACCTGTGAATGACTCAAATCACAGATTCCAGAAAATTCCACTTGTTTATCCTCAACATTTGGAGCACTGGCCTGACAGGCTTCCTTCTGAAAACATGGATTCCCAAATGCCTAACCACTGGAAGAGATGGCCTTTGTCAAGCTCATTCAGATGGCTGATCGGTCTGAAAGATGCAATTATAATAAAAACTAGTAAACTGATCAGTCAGAAGGTCTGTAAATGTTGTGAAGTGTGTCACGTTGAACCATGGTCTCAGCTGCGAGAACTGGCAAGTAATTATAGTGAGTAGAAAGCGTGATTCTTCAGGCTGTTTTGACTTCTGTCCTTGGCAGGAATAGACCATGCCTTGCAGGGTCAGTCTGGTTCAGCATACATATGCCAGACCTGTGACCACACTGGAGAAGTTTTGTGCTAGGAGTTGTTAGAGTTCACCCAATCCACCTGAATCCTTCCAGAAGGACCAGTTATAATCCTAGGAATTTTTTGGAACGGAGAAGGCAATGGCAAGCCACTCCAGTACTCTTGCCTAGAAAATGCCATGGACGGAGGAGCCTGGTAGGCTGCAGTCCATGGGGTCTCTACGAGTCAGACATGACTGAGCGACTTCACTTTCCCTTTTCACTTTCACACATTGGAGAAGGAAATGGCAGCCCACTCCAGTGTTCTTGCCTGGAGAATCCCAAGGACGGCAGAGCCTGATGGGCTGCCATCTATGGGGTCACACAGAGTCGGACACGACTGAAGTGACTTAGCAGCAGCAGCAGCAGCATGGTCAGGGTAAGCAATGTTCTGCAAGATGGAAGTACCTGCTGCACTTCCTATCCTCATTATTCAGTCAGAGTAGCCAGCTAACTCCATGTTTCTCAACCCTGTTATTTCTGGTCAATGCCCAAATCACCAGGTTTCTCATTTGCTCTTATTCTCTCTTCTTCCTCAGCTGATTGCTACTCTTTCCTTCTTCCCCAACTTTTAAATTATATCTCTTGGGACAAAACTCAACAAACTCTGCCATCATCTCAGCTACTTCTCTGAACTTCTCCATCATCTCCGTGACTTACATGTAACTGTTCTCCTGCTGAGGGTATCAATTTTACAGCCTTCTCCTCCACTGTTTGTCTCTAGAATCCATACACCTCAGGTGTAGAAGGTGACCAGTTTTTTGTTGCTGTTGTTACTTCCACACTATAATCTTGCTCTGTTTCCCTTTAACTGCCTCCTCATTTTCCTGTAAGGACCTCCTTGGTGTATAACTCACAACTTCTTTCACCCAGATCCTGCTGTCAACCTGATGTCACTATGTTCTCTCTTCATGGACCTCAGGATCTCCAAAGACATCCAGTTCACATTAGCCGTCCAAGCCTACATCTATGCCTTAGATTTTATCAACATCATCCAGAACTGCTTCAATATGAACCACTGTTTTTAC
The DNA here is from genome assembly GCF_049115385.1 of Moschus berezovskii. Classification (NCBI taxonomy): domain Eukaryota; kingdom Metazoa; phylum Chordata; class Mammalia; order Artiodactyla; family Moschidae; genus Moschus; species Moschus berezovskii. The sequence continues at coordinate 43,061,911 of NC_142460.1, read as the reverse complement.
ATCTATCCATCCATCCATCCTCTCGTCTATGCCACTTTACCCTCTAGCTCTATTTCCCTTCTTTTCTCAATGCTCTTCTGCTTAAAACTTACTAAGGACTTCAATTGCTATGTCAGTTTATTTTCAGCCTCCACATAATCTTCATCCCATTCTCATGTAAAATACCTAATTATTTTATCTATTTTCCTCACAATGAACTAGACTCCCTTGTCCCATTCTGACATCTACCTGGGATGTCTCAAAGCTGGATAAATTTACTGTTTTCACAGCTATATTTAGAGCTTAAATCTACTATTAACTCTTCATTTACCAAATCAATATTTATTGAGCAATTGTGGGTTTCAGATGCCATTAGGTACTAGGGGCATAATAGTGAAAAAACCAGTCACGGGTTCTGTTGCATAGCTACTTCCAGATGGGAATATAGGCCAGGTTTAAATAATAACATAAATAAGCATGAAAATGCAAACGTGATAAGGTCAAACTTCTTAATGTGGTTCAACAGGTACTTCATGACTGAGCTTCTTACCATTCTATGTCCACATTGAGTCATAGTCTCTTTCTCTGTTATTCTTATATGATACTTCATTTGATTAGAAAATGTTCCTGATAATTCCTACCTATTCTTCTTGTATCCTTCAAGTTTCAGGTATGTGCTTGGTACTGCACAATGTATTCTTATGACACTTAACATTTTGCCCACCTTAAGGTGGTAAGAGATTTCACTAATCAGGTTAATTCTCAAGGGATAGGCGGTAAAATGGAAGATGAAATACTCTTCCAAAAGAAAGTTGTTATCTGTTGGGAAACAAGATGAAAGTGTAAAGGAAGTACAGAAATCGGAAGAAGATTGTAGTAGGGGACTGATTAAACACAAAGGGAGGAGGAGACTGGTTATCTAAAAAGGAAGAGAGAGTATTAAAACTGCTAAAAGTGTGGAAAATCTGAAGGAAAGGAGAAATGCCTAGACAAAACTATTGGGAAGCTATCTGTATAATACCTATATAACCCCCACTTATTTGTTCTTTTAAGGAATGCTGCAATAAGGACTTATGTTATTCTTTTAGTCTCCTGGCTGTTGAATTGTGTTTCTTACTTTTTTGTGTGTTCAGGCAAGAGAAGGGGAAGCTTGCTTGCAGAAGAATGCTGGAGAAATCCAAGCTATATTTTAATTACTTGATCCCTCACGCATGGCATTGCAATTGTCTGTTTTTCCTGATAAATTTTAAGCTCCATGAAAGCAGGCATCAAGATTAATTGACTGGTACAGTGCTAATTACAGAGTAACTGGTTAAAAAAATTTATTATGTGAATCTAAAAATGAATAAATGCTTGAATGAATATATTGTTGTATATTCTATAATATAATTGAATTTGTCAATAAGATATCAGAGATTAGCAATTCAAAGCTGTATATAGTTAGCATGGGAATAGTAATTACAACTAACTATAATACTTTAGGAAGAAATACAAACATTTCAAATTATGCATTAGTTTATAATTATTTGATTTATGAAAGATACATCATAGGAAAACTGCTGTTGTTCAGTAGCTAAGTGATGTCCTACTCTTCGTGACACCATGGACTGCAGCTCACCAGGCTTCCCTGTCCTTCACTATCTCCCAGAGTTTGCCCAAGTTTATGTCCATTGAGTCAGTGATTCTATCTAACCATTTCATCTTCTGTCGCCCACTTCTCTTTCTGCCTTCAGTCTTTCCCAGCATAAGGGTCTTTTCCAATAAGCCAGCTATTTGCATCAGGTGACCGAAGTATTGCAGCTTCAGCTTCAGCATCATTGTGATATCTTAACTTAAAACCATGTTACTATTTAAATATCATGTTATTACATTGTACGCTTGAAGGTCAAAAATCATATGCGTGTGCAACAGACATATATATAGTTAATACACTGACATTTTTTTGCATGCCATTTTTTAAAAGGAGAGGGGGGAAAGGGAAAGAAAGAAATGGAAAGAGATATTGGAGAGAGGGAGAATATGAAATCAGTTACAATTCCAAATTGTGTCAAGAGCATGTGCATTTGTTCAAGAAAAAATGAGAAAGATGATTGCTGCTGCTGCTGCTAAGTCACTTCAGTCGTGTCCGACTCTGTGTGACCCCAAAGATGGAAGCCCACCAGGCTCCCCCATCCCTGGGATTCTCCAGGCAAGAACACTGGAGTGGGTTGCCATTTCCTTCTCCAATGTGTGAAAGGGAAAAGTGAAAGTGAAGTCGCTCGGTCGTGTCCAACCCTTAGCAACCCCATGGACTGCAGCCTACCAGGCTCCTCCATCCATGGGATTTTCTAGGCAATAGTACTGGAGTGGCTTGCCATTGCCTTCTCCGAGAAAGATGATTACAAAGTGTTAAATAATTCATTCACATGAAAATGATGACTTGGATTTGTCTTCAAATTTTTTTATTTGAAAAATAAATTCAAAGGACTAGGATTGCCATGTTCTTGGCTTATTGTGTACATATGTGTGTATACAAGAACACACACACAAAGAGCTCTGCTTCTAGTCTGTAACAGACACAGTTGCACTTTCCTAGCTTTTCCCACTGCTGCTGCTGCTGCTGTTAAGTCGCTTCAGTCGTGTCCGACTCTGTGCGACCCCATAGACGGCAGCCCACCAGGCTCCCCCGTCCCTGGGATTCTCCAGGCAAGAACACTGGAGTGGGTTGCCATTTCCTTCTCCAATGTGTGAAAGTGAAAAGTGAAAATGAAGTCACTCAGTCGTGTCCGACTCTTAGCGACCCCATGGACTGCAGCCTACCAGGCTCCTCTGTCCATGGGATTTTCCAGGCAAGAGTACTGGAGTGAGTTGCCATTTCCTTCTCCGCTTTTCCCCCTATTAATAGCTATTTCAAAATTTGATACTGATTACTAAATAATTTCAATAGTTAACTTGATGTCCAGAACCTTCCTAAAAACCACATATAATACCACACTTTCTTGGTTGGTTTCTTAACTTCTTATTTTTACCATCTCCTGATTCAGGTCTGATATCCTTTGTATGAACTGTGTGACTTATCAAAATCTTTTCTAAGAACAGTCTCAGCCATAGTGCATTTATAATTAATTCTCCCCCATAATTCTGTCACACTGAACTTTCTGTCATTTCCTAGATCCTGCCATGCCTTTTTCTTAATGGGTGCTGTGGGAGATACTTGTTTGCCAAGCAAGAAAACGTGGATCCGCATCCACAAGTGAAAAAGCGGATACACCAGAAACTGCTCCACAGTATGTTCCCTTCATATGATTAAAACTTTTTGTGGGGTTATTTGATTTTCAGAGCCATTGATATGGTTCTGTAACCTTCTTCATGAAATATTTAAATGGTACAAAGAATGAAAAGAACTATAATCCTAACATTTTAGCATTCACTTAGTAGAGATTAAATAAATATCTTCATGGAAGATAGCATAAATCAAATATATATATAAGCCCATAGTCAAAAATATCCTTTTAAAACTGTAGTGTTTAAGGAAATTTAGAGTATCCCATTTTAAAGAACACCTGACTCTCCTTTGCCTTAAATATTGGCGATAAGAATACAACAACCCTTCTTCTTGCTGGAATTGATTTCTGGCATTTCATGGTGCTTCTTTTCAGAAAACTAAACCTTTAAAAAACTACTAATTTTAATAAATTACAGGTAATACAGTCAAAAATTATCTTGTTATAATTTCCCGCTTTTTAAAGGTGATCAAGAGGAATACGATTCAACATATTCTAGATGATTTTGTATCAGTATGAATACATTATTGATCTGTTTTGTTAAGTAATGATACCTTTTATGAGGATTTTAGACCTATTATCCAAAGTCTATTTGTTGACTTTTTTAAATATCCATTTTTGGTAAATTTAACTTTTTTTTTGGATGCATGACTGTCCCTAAAGCCAAGGGAATGTTTAGTTATTTTTTACTGTTGCTGAGGCTGGCAAATCATAATAATAATAATACATACTTATTGAATATAAACTATATATGAGATATTATTCCAAGCTCTCTGTATGAATTAACTCATTTACTCCTCATATGAGGTTATATTCATTCTGTGTATGAGGAAATAGGGGCATAGTATGAACTGAACTGAACTGAAAGTTAAAATATTTGCCCAATGTCGCATGACTAGAAGGAATTTGATCCCAATTACTCTGGCTGTAGAGCCTGTGGTTATAATCTTTTTGCTGTGATGCCCATGTAAATGTGTATTGAAAAACTTAGATCATATTATAACTGTATACAAAAAATACTGCCATTAAAAGACACTTGATCCTTGGAAGAAAAGCTGTGAACAACCTAGACAGCATATTAAAAAACAGAGACCTTACTTTACCAACAAAGTTCCGTATAGTTAAAACTACGGTTTTTCCGGTAGTCCTGTATGGATGGGAGTGTTGGAACATAAAGAAAGCTGAGTGCTGAAGAACTGATGCTTTTGAACCGTGGTGCTGGAGAAGACTCTTGAGAGTCCCTTGGACTGCAAGGAGATCAAACCAGTCAATTCTAAAGGAAATCAGTCCTAAGGACTGATGCTGAAGCTGAAACTCCAATACTTTGGCCACCTGATACGAAGAGCTGACTCATTTCAAAAGACCCTAATGCTAGGGAAAATTGAAGGCGGGAGGAGAAGGGGACTACAGAGAATGAGATGATGGGATGGCATCACCAACTCGATGGACATGTGCTTGAGAAAGCTCCAGCAATTTTTGATGGACAGGGAAGCCTGGTGTGCTGCAGTCCATGGGGTCACAAAGAATTGGACATGACTGAACGACTGAACTGAACTCTGAGCATAAGCTAAATAGCAAGGTGACAATGTGCAGCTTTGATATACTCCTTCCCAATTTAGAACCAGTTCATTGTTCCATGTCTGGTTCTAACTGTTGCTTCTTGGCCTGCATACAGGTTTCTCAGGAGGCAGGTAAAGTGGTCTGGTATTCCCTCCTTTTTAAGAATTTCCCACAGTTCGTGGTGATCCATACAGTCAAAGGCTTTAGAGTAATCAATGAAGCATAAGTAGATTTTTTCTAGATTTATCTTGCTTTTTTCAAGGATCCAACGGATGGTGGCAATTTTATCTCTGGTTCCTCTGCCTTTTCTAAATCCAGCTTGAATACCTGCAAGTTCTCAGTCATGTACTGTTGAAGCCTTGCTTGGAGAATTTTGTGCATTACTTCACTAGTATGTGAGATGAGTGCAATTGTATGGTAGTTTGAGCATTCTTTGGCATTTGCCTTTCTTTGGGATTGGCATGAAAACTGACCTTATCCAGGCCTGTAGCCACGACTGAATTTTCCAAATTTGCTGGCATATTGAGTGCAGCACTTTCACAGCATAATCTTTTAGGATTTGAAATAGTTCAGCTGGAATTCCATCACCTCCATCAGTTTCGTAATGATGGCCCACTTGACTTTGCACTCCAGGATGCCTGGCTCTAGGTGAGTGATTACACCGTCATATTTATCTGGATCTTTAAGATCTTTCTTGCATAGTTCTTTTGTGTATTCTTGCCACCTCTTCTAATATCTTCTGCTTTTGTTATGTCCATACCATGTCTGTCCTTTATTGTGCCCATATTTGCATGAGATGTTCCCTTGGTATCTCTAATTTTCTTGAAGGGATCTATTGTTTTCCTCTATTGTTTCTTTTCACTGATCACTGAAGAAGACTTTCTTATCTCTTCTTGCTATTCATAGGAACTCTGCTTTCAGATGGGTATATCTTTCCTTTTCTCCTTTGCCTTTCTCTTCTCTTCTTTTCTCAGCTATTTGTATGGCCTCCTCAGACAAACATTTTGAATTTTTGCATCCCTTATTCTTGGGGATGATTTTGATTACCACCTCCTGTACAGTGTTAGAAATCTCCATCCATAGTTTTCAGGCACTCTCAGATCTTATCCCTTGAATCTAGTCACTTTCACTTAATTTAGGTCATACCTGAATGGTCTAGTGGTTATCCCTGCTTTCCTCAATTTAAGTCTGAATTTTGCAATAAGGAGTTCATGATCTGAGCCACAGACAGATCCTGGTCTTGTTTTTGCTGACTGTATAAATCTCCATTTATGGCAAAAAAGAATATAAACAATCTGATTTCAGTATTGACCATCTGGTGATGTCCATGTATACAGTGTTCTCTTGTGTTGTTGGAAGAGGGCATTTGCAATGATTAGTGTGTTCTCTCGGAGAAGGCAATGGCAACTCACTCCAGTACTCTTGCCTGGAAAATCCCATGGATGGATGAGCCTTGTAGGCTGCAGTCCATGGGGTCGCTAAGAGTCGGACAAGACTGAGTGACTTCACTTTCACTTTTCACTTTCATGCATTGGAGAAGGAAATGGCAACCCACTCCAGTGTTCTTGCCTGGAGAATCCCAGGGACGGCGGAGCCTGCTGGCTGCCGTCTATGGGGTTGCACAGAGACGGACACGACTGAAGTGACTTAGCAGCAGCAGCAGTGGGTTCTCTTGGCAAAACTCTGTTAACCTTTGCCCTGCTTCATTCTGTATTTCAAGGCCAAATTTCCCTGTTACTCCAGGTATCTCTTGACTTCCTACTTTTGCATTCCAGTCACCTGTCATTACATTGTTTATTGTAAAATAATTCTTGATGTATTTCTTTCCTTTTTAAATAATAAGTATTCAAATATCAGTCATATCTGACTCTTTGTAGCCCCAGTGACTGTAACTTGTCAAGCTCCTCTGTCCATGGGGATTCATCAGGCAAGAGTACTGGAGTGGGTATCTATTCCCTTCTCCAGGGAATCTTCCCAACCCAGGGATTGAACCCAGGTCTCCTACATTGCTGGCAGATTCTTTACCATCTGAGCTACCAGGAAGCCCTATTCAAATACCAATATGATTTCTAGAATAAATGGTGTTTTGGAAGTTTCCTTATAAACTTTATGAAATTTAGAAAGACCTTGAAAATGTCAGCAAATTTTTGGTAGAAGGAGAGGTTATATAGCTTATGTAAAATTCTCAGAGCAGGATCTGGAGCTAGGAACTATTAGGACCATCAGTCTTGGGAGCTTTAGATATGTTGTATTTTACTTTTTCATGAATTGATTTAAGTAATAATACCTGGTTAAGTTTATCCAGTAAGCAAGCTTACTTTTCTTTATGGATAAAATAGACTAGAAATTTTAAGACTAACAGCTAACCTTGAGTGTTTTGAGACCCAAAATACAATCAAAGATTATTTTATTGAAAAAGTATATTGGAGTAGTGGTGGGCTTTAAAGTCACCGTAAGCCCGTAACTGTTCTGTTAATTCCTCCCCCCACCCCAAACTGATTGATTAAACCTGAAATCTAATAGGAAATCTTTTGTTGACTCAAATAGGATACAACTATATCTTCTCACTTAACTGAAGATCAAAGGGATGGTCTTTCCCCCCACAAAGGGATCGCTATCACATGCTTTTAGAGATAAGGAAATGAAAACCCAGACTTCTGTAGAGGATGGGGGAAGGTTCACTGTAGTTCTAGTTTTTCATTAATCTTCTGCTTACTCATTCAAGGCCATTTGTCTACGCTGTGTTCAGAGTTAAGCAATACCCATCAACAAAAGTATGGATATTCCCTGTTAAAACTTGCAAACCAGGAAAGATAAATGCTAAGTTACAAATTGTGTCTGTCTAAGCCATTTAAACCTTGGTCACTTTGATACCAAACTTTTTGTTTTCTTCTAGCATCTCCTGCTGCATCTCCTCCTGACATTTTCTCCCCCTCTTTTATTTAAGAAAGCTTTTCTGACTTGGAGGCAAGCATAGTAAACTACTTCTGGCTTTAAATTAAATGGCTGAGGCTAGACCAATATTATTCATTAAAAATATAAAATAAGATTCACACATAACTTAAAATTTTCTAGTGGTCACATTGAAAAGAATAAAAATATACAGGTGACAGACTTTATTTTTTTGGGCTCCAAAATCACTGCAGATGCTGATTGCAGCCAGGAAATTAAAAGACGCTTACTCCTCGGGAGGAAAGTTATGACCAACCTAGATAGTATATTAAAAAGCAGAGACATTACTTTGCCAACAAAGGTCTGTCTAGTCAAGGCTATGGTTTTTCCCGTGGTCATGTATGGATGTGAGAGTTGGACTGTGAAGAAGGCTGATCGCTGAAGAATTGATGCTTTTGAACTGTGGTGCTGGAGAAGACTCTTGAGAGTCCCTTGGACTGCAAGGAGATCCAACCAGTCCATTCTAAAGGAGAACAGTCCTAGGTGTTCATTGGAAGGACTGATGCTAAAGCTGAAACTGCAATACTTTGGCCACCTCATGCGACGAGTTGACTCACTGGAAAAGACTCTGATGCTAGGAAAGGTTGGGGGCAGGAGGAGAAGGGGACGACAGAGAATGAGATGGCTGGATGGCATCACCGACTCGATGGACGTGAGTTTGAGTGAACTCCGGGAGTTGGTGATGGACAGGGAGGCCTGGTGTGCTGTGATTCATGGGGTCACAAAGAGTCAGACACGACTGAGCGACTGAACTGAACTGATACTGCAAGGAGATCCAACCAGTCCATTCTAAAGATCAGTCCTGGGTGTTCATTGGAAGTATTGATGCTAAAGCTGAAGCTCCAATACTTTGGCCACCTCATGCGAAGAGATGACTCACTGGAAAAGACTCTGATGCTGGGAGGGATCGGGGGTGGGAGGAGAAGGTGACGACAAAGAATAAGATGGCTGGATGGCATCACTGACTCGATGGACATGAGTTTGAGTGAACTCCGGGAGTTGGTGATAGACAGGGAGGCCTGGGGTGCTGTGATTCATGGGGTTGCAAAGCGTCGGACATGACTGAGCTAATGAACTGAACTGAAACCATTTAAATAAAATAATGCTTCCTTTATGATTCATTAGCAATTTACATGAGTATTTATTTATTTACCTTGCCCAAGGATTTATTGTAAAAGAAATATCTAGGTTCCAGCTACAAGTCAAAAAAGTAAAAACTTCCTATTTTTTATAAGCTTCAGTGACTTGTTTTATGAAAAAGAACTAGCTTTATTTACCCAAATTTTGTTACCAAATGAATGCCTAAACATTAACTAAAAAGATTTTTTAAAAAAACAGGGGAAAAAATAAAATCCACCAAATAAAACTACAAAAGAGGAAGATATAACCAAATCATCAGAAGCCAATGATTTATTTGCACTTTTCTAAATCAGAAATCTGATTCATTACCATGTTTTTCTTACTTGGAAAACTTCTGACTGTTTCTCTTATTTTATCAGAGAGAAAATTTCCAATAATTCTCAACTTCTATGTTTTACTAAGAATATTTTTATCTTAAATTTTGAATTTACAATAATTTGAAACACATCAAAATTCCTTTTTCTTGGGTACCCATTGTGTTTCAAAACCTCTTTGGGACATGTCTTCCTTTGTCAGATACTCTTTGGTATTCATTAACCTAAAATTACTGGCAAAAACCAAAACAAAAAACCATGAATAGTTTTGTGGCTGGGTGGTCTCTGGTTTCAAGAATTAGTTATGGTTTTACCAATTAACTCTTTTGATTGTTCTATACAAATTTTATTGGAAAAATGTCCTATGTGGAGATTTTTCCTTCTGGGAGTGTGGGAACATTTTCTGCTTTCCATGTGAGGGTGGGGAGTCTGCATTTGTAGTGCAAATGTTACAATTTATTTAAAATACTATAACAAAATTTGGCCTGAGGTTTTTAATTCTCTTTTAATCAAGTTGTATTTAAAATAAATACACATACAAGTCATTTCCTTTACCTGAAACCATGGCAAAGAGTAAAGAAGATAGATGTGTGTGCCACTGATTAAAACCAACAGGCTTTAAAAAGGACTACAAGCTTTGTAAATTGATGCCATCAGTTCTGTCAATGTGAGGGCACAGCTTTAAGAAAACATTTCTATTTTATTTCTTTCTGGATAGTCGAATAATGGAATATATAGAGTTTGTCAAGAATATTCCTGGAATTACAATGGAGTTCTATTCTTTGCTTCATGACAGAACCTTTATATATTGTTTATGTAAGCCCTTACTTAAAGCAAAGTTAATATGGAATTAAAGCAGAGTTCAAATAAAGTAAGGAATTAAGTAGCGTACCACTTTTGTCTCTCCCACTAATACTTACCAATTACAAACAGTTTTTATGGCCCTCTCTCTCCTTTCAACATTCCCTATTCCCCTTTGGGCTTTTAGTAAGTTAATATATTCTGTATATTTAGCTGAATCAGATTGCTATAGATTACTCTCAGCTTTGAACACTGAAGATATTTTCTTGCCAAAGACCTTTACATTCTCTTCATTTAACAGCTTTTCTTGAATCTCTGACAATGTCCTGTAACTTCCAAACTAAAGGTGGCAGGGAATCAAAAGAATAAGGGAGAAGGAAGGCAGAAAATGGACTGAGTACTTTTATATCATGAAACTCCACAACATAATGTCAGTTTGTTTTTCAGTCAATAGATTCATTTTTCCTTCTGCTAATTAAAACTTTCTGGAGCCAGGTCTAGTGATATCCTAAAATACATTCTTTCTCAATCACTTCAAGTAAACACATAAGTTCTAAACACCATTTTGAAGAAGAATTCTGATTTTCTCGGATATTTAGAATATAATTTCTTGAAACAACTAGAATCAATATGATTTTTTTTAATGAGAAAATACTTAAAAATTAATTTTTTAAATATTCATTTATTGACTAATTCTATATTCAGAGTGCTATATAATTTCACTATTTAATGAAAGTACCTAAAGAAACAGATCAAATCTTAGAATATTCAAGAAAAGAGGCTCTCAAAACGACTAGAGACTTTAGCCCACATTTAATCTTTTTTCCCTTATTTCAAACACAAATAAATTCATAAGGACTTAAAAAACTATTTCAAAAGTATGTCTCAGAAATCTCAGTCACATTAAATTATAGAATATGTACATAGATGAAGCATTTGTAATCAACTAGAGAAACACAAAGTAATGAATTTGGAGAAATAATTGTAACCTAATGCTTGATAGACACCAGATGATATATGCATGTGTGTTTTCCATTTTTGGGGGTAATTCTTAAAAATAATTTTATCATCAATATCTATATTAAACAGAATCATATTATACCAGAGCAATTGGAATTTTAAACAGCTTGCCATCTATAGAAAAATATCAGCAAGCTATAAAAATCAAGGAGTTATTTGTAATATTAAACTGAATGTTTTTTGATTAAGTATGATTTGATTCCAATTTTTCAATGTGTCTTAGGTTTTTTTAAGCTAATTAAATTATAGAAATATTATTTTACCCTAATTCAATTGTCCTTGGTAATCATGTTTTCTTAACATTTTTAAATATGCCTCAGGATACCACAATCTTTCTGTTGCTCATTTTCCTTGTAAAATATATAAGACTTAACCTAATTGGCTTGAAATATTTGTTTGGATGATTTATCTAAAATCATGATGTAGGAGGTTCTTCAGGACTCAGATCTGGGCCTTCCTCTGTTCTTTTTCAGATTTATCTGCCTCACTAATCGCATATCTTATCATTTAAAGCCCTCCTTTATGATGAAGTGAAATGTAGTCTCTCAGTCTTGTCCGACTCTTTGTGACCCCGTGGACTGTAGCCTACCAGGCTCCTCCATCCATGGGATTCTCCAGGCAAGAGTACTGGAGTGGGTTGCCATTTCTTTCTCCAGGGGATCTTCCCAACCCAGGGATCAAACCCTGGTCTCCTGCATTGGAGGCAGACACTTTAACCTCTGAGCCACCAGGGAAGCATCCTTTATGATAACAAGTCCCAAATTTAGATCCTCAGTTCAGATCTTTCTTCTGAGCTCCTTGTCTACCTAGGCAATTGCTTGTCTGATGTGTTCTCCTGCATGTCCAAAGGATAGCTCCAAGGTAACTTGACAATAATGGAGCACTTCTTTTTTGTTTTTTTCCTTGTTACAGATCTCACCCTCTCCAGCTTTCCTCATCTTAGTTAATGACATCATTTTCAACTGAGTTACTAAAGCCAAAATTTTTTCATTCTTTCTTATTTTAAAACATTTGAATAGGCTTTAAGCTTTAGAGGAGTTTTAGGTTCACAGAAAAAGTGAGTGAAAGATACTGAGTTCTTATGGCTCTCACACAGGTACAGGCTCCCCCAATATTAACAACCCTATCCAGAGTGGTACTTCATTAACAATTGATTAACCTACATTGAAATACATCTGTCACCCCAAATTCGGAGTTTACATTAGAGTTCACTCTGTCATATGTACAGCACATAGAGTGAACCCTAATGCAAACTCTGGATTTTGGGTGACAATGATGTTAATTGTATAATTGTCATTCTTGATTTCTCCCTTTTCTTTTCCACTTTCATCCTCCTTCAAATTCATCTACAACTTATGTAGATTTCACCTACAAAATATTTCCTGAATTTGTCCTTTATCACTGGTACTACCTATTTTTCACATGTGAAACTGGGGCTTCCCTGGTAGCTCAGATTGTAAAGAATTTGCCTGCAATGTGGCAGACCAGGGTTTGATCCTTCAGTCCGGAAGATCCCCTGGAGAAGGGACTGGCTACCAACTCCAGTGTTCTTGCCTTGAGAATTGCATGGACAGAGGAGCCTGGTTGGCTAGAGTCCATGAGTTCTCAAAGAGTGGGACATGACTGAGTGACTAACACTTTCACTTTTCCTAAATTGCTATACCATTTTTACCCTTAGCAAATGTATTCTTTAAATGGCAATCAAATCATTTCACTCAAGGCTGCATGACTTTTGATTGTACTTAAAAAAATATCCATTCTCAACATCCCTTATTTAGACTACAGGTTCTAAATAATCTAGCCTTTACATATATCTCTAACCTCTTCTTACACCATTCTCTCCCAGACTCATGCCTTCCAGCTACAGGCAACCTCCTTCTATCATTCAGACCTCCACACTCTTGCCTGCTCCAGTGTTCTTACACAAGTTATTTCTCTTGGGTGTTCTTTCATTCTCCACGTCCTTGATGTGGCTGGTTCCCTTTTTTCCTTTAGGTCTCAGTTTAAATGTTCATTTTGGTGAATAGTTTTCATTGATCACCTGACCCCAAACAGGGTTATTAAGTCAAACTCAGCTGTTAACTAACGTTGGGCAAGCTCAAAAACATCTCTGAGCCTCAATTTTCTAATATATAAAATGAATAGAATAATAACTATGTACTTCATAAGGTTGTTGAGAGGGTATAAGCAGTTAATATGTGAAAAGTGCTTAATAGATATTGTATGATAAGCACCCTGGCATCATTATTATCTTGCCTCTATTTTTATGTATCTTTCATCAGCATTTGTTTTTTTCTCTCAAATGCCCTCAACCATGAGTGCTGGGTTTATATAGTGTTGGGTTTTCTAATTTTCCAATAACAAATCACCTTTTATTAAAATTTGACTTTAGATTAATTATCTTTTCTGATATCAATATTATCACTTGAAGAGTTTTAGATAATCATAATCCAGTTTATTTAAAGCATAATATCTAATGTATTAAATGATGATGTTACTTATATTATGTATATTTTTAAATTTATAACTTTTACAACCATATTTCTAACCTTCTTAGGATTTTAAAAGCAAAATTACTAAGAAAATACAAACATAAAGAAACTATATCACACAAAAAAATCAGAATGTTTTATGTGGAAAAATGAAAAGAAGCCAGAAGCAACCCAAATTACCATTTACACCAAGTATGTTACCTTTTGGAGAAGGCAATGGCAAGCCACTCCAGTACTCTTGCCTAGAAAATCCCATGGATGGAGGAGCCTGGTAGGCTGCAGTCCGTGGGGTCGCTAAGGGTCGGACACGACTGAGCAACTTCACTTTCACTTTTCACTTTCATACATTGGAGAAGGAAATGGCAACCCACTCCAGTGTTCTTGCCTGGAGAATCCCAGGGAAGGGGGAGCCTGGTGGGCTTCCGTCTATGGGGTCACACAGAGTCGGACACGACTGAAGTGACTTAGCAGCAGTAGCAGCATGTTAGCTTTTGGTATTAACCTACTTTCTCCTGCATTTTATTAACATTCATATCCCTAATAAAATGGTGATGTCAGCATTAAAAAAAAGGTAAATTTTAAGTGGATAGCTTTAGAAAATAAGAAAAAAATAACAAATAGGTAATTAAGTCTGTCATTTTCTGTTTGTTTTTAAAATATATCCCTATCAAAAGAATACAAGACTGTTCTATAACTAAAGTAGGAATATGAAATGAACAAATAAGGTTCTAAAATATTCAGATAGTGCTTAGACTGTCAGAGGTAAGAATCATACAGTTTACAGAAAATAATTCAGTATTTGGGTTGATTTTGAAGTCAGCATGAAGAATTTTCTATAAGTTCTGTAGTATAAGTTGTTTTTTTTTTTAAACAGAAAGACTGTGAGGTTTTAGGCATCAAAGCAAAGCTGGATTTCTTTGTGAATCGAAGATTTCTAATCATCCCTCTCTGCACAATGTTTAGCTTTAATTACCTTCGAAAACATACCAACTGCACACAGCAATAATTTTATACTTATGTTGACAAGAGCTTAACTATACTCAGAGCACCACAAAATCCATCATCTCTAATCCCAGTGGCTCTAGAAAAATAACACTAAAGAAACCTCAGCTTAATTTAAACCTGTAATAAGCCAAAGAAGGAATAAAGATAACTATCCCCAGATTAGCACACATTCTGACAATTTTAAGAAAATAATTACCCCAACTTTCTTATGTGGAATTGCTAATTTTGCAAGGCATAAGTTAGGATAAAATGAAAGGACAAAAAGACTTTCACCACATAATTACATTGTATCTGAAGTAGCAAATCTCTAACTGGATTTCAGTGTCTCCAACCCCACCAAGTGGACTAATGTGTTATTTTTGTTAACAGCTTTTACAATAAAGTATTCAAATTGCAGGCTAAAGAAGCAGAATAAGCTTCCATAGTAAAATAGCTGTATCCTTCCAAATTTAGGTTTATAGATTTTAGCAAGAAACATAAAGTATTTTATATGCAGTTTCAAATTTATATAACTATTCAGAAACATAGACCCAGCTTTCTCTACAGTTTTTTAGTATACAAAATAGTTCAATGTAACTCAGATTAGAGACTTAAAAAAGGAGAGAATTATAAACCAGGTATAGAAATTAATATAAATATATAATATTATAAAATAAGATACAAAATATATACCTTGGGAAATTTTAACAAAGTTTTATTGGTCAGAGGTAATTTATGATGAGTTTTATTTCTTTACAGATAATTTAATTGACCAATAAAATTTCTTCAAAACAAAATCTAAAGATTCAATAATAAAAAGTGATAGTTCTATTTAAGAAAACAGTAAAGCTGAAAGTACCATGAGAGGAAAAGTCAAAGGTTTTGGAGTCAAAAATACTTCTTTTAAAGTTTTGAATCACCGTATACAATCCTGATGATCCCTGGCCATTCTTGTCCCATCTGTCAAATGGAGTTAATTAAACTTAATAAGTAGAGGTGTTGAAAAAATTCCATAATATTTGACTAGAGCTAGCCTGATTATGAGAATAACAATAACCATTCTGGTAAGAAAAGCAAATGGCAAATAATCAGAGCTTACTTCATGCTGGATACATGATTTATACCATTAAACAAAAGAAAAACCTCATATTCATTATTACATTTAACTCCACTTATTATTGCCATTTTACAGAAATGGAATCACTTTTTCTAAGACCAGGAGAATATTAGGGGTCTGGATTTCCCCTGTGTACACTATCATGGTACTTGATCAATGACACCCACTAAGGAATGTTAAGCTATATCCTGTAAACACTGAAAAAACAAACTCTGCGGGAGAAAGCATCTAATAACCCTAGGAATAGTTGCATACAGTTTAAAATTTTCTTTTCAATATTATAGTTTCTTTCTGCTATTTCAGGTCACTCACATTTTGTTTAATAATATAGTAAAATTAATCTGTGGTGTGACGAAGAGGAAGCTTCTTCTCTATTTAGTCTAGGTAAAGTGGTACCAATCTTGAAATGGGGTGTTGGGCATAAATCCAAAAAAGAAAGCCCGGATGATAGGAAAAGTGACCCAGAACAAGCTGGAAGTGGCCCTGAGCCAGAGATTGGTGGAACTGAATAAAGGCCACCAAAATGCAACATGTCAGCCATCTTCAGAGCTTCTCAACATACAGGGTAAGCAGAACCCTTGAAGCATGAGATAAGTCAGGATGTTGCTACATGGGTATTAAATGAAAGAGTAATGACCACGGTTGAAATCTTGAGTGTGAACATATCTAGGTTGCTTTAGTTCCTCTTAGAAACACACACACACACACACACACACACACGGCAGAAAGAGAAAAAGGCAGATATCTGAAATTTGACCTGCAAAGATGGACTTTGTTCACATAATTTTTTATTCAAAGGGAAAAAAAAAATGGAGCTTCCCTGGTGGTTCAGTGGTAAAGAATCTGCCTGCCAATGCAGGAGACGCAGGTTCAATCCACAAGTCAGGAAAATCCTCTCAAGAAGGAAATGGCAACCCACTCCAGTATTCCTGTCAGAGAAATTCCATGGACAGAGGAACCTGTCAGGTTACATACAGTTCATAAGGTTGCAAAAAATTCAGACATGACTTAGCAACTACAACAACTTAATTACAATATATGTTTTTGCGTTCTAAATTTCACTTTTAAAAACTTAACAGCATACTTCATGTATTAATGTGTAAACAAATTTACTATATCCATTTAATGGCAAAGGTACTTTTTAAAGCAATAATTTTGAAACAAGTAAAAACAAATCTTACCATACTTTCAACCTGTAAGTCAATGGACTTACGACTACTTCAACCAGAATTGTAGAAAATTGCCTCCAGTAAATGTAGAAACAAGCATGAATTTATGTCTCCCCCAAGATTTTTGTACTTTACAATATTAAGAAAATATTTCTCTTTTCTCTTGAGGTGTTTTAATTCTGAGACTTTGAAAAGAAAGAGGTCTCTTTTTACTTGAAGCTAGATTGTATCTTTCACAAACCTTTGTTCTCAGCATTTTTGTAGAGTATGGTCTGAATAAGCCCCGGAGTTGATTCAAACTCTGTAGGACATACCATAATACTGAGATCTGTCCAAGTTTGTCAAAGCTAACCACCACTCTAGATAGGCTTGGAGTAGCTGCTGCTGCTGCTCAGTTGCTTCAGTCGGGTCTGACTCTCTGCGACCCCATAGACGGCAGCCCACCAGGCTTCCCCATCCATGGGATTCTCCAGGCAAGAACACTGGAGTGGGTTGCCATTTCCTTCTCCAGGCTTGGGGGAGAGAAGACTCTAAACTAGGGTTTATTTTGAAGTCCTTGTATGATTTGGACTCCACAGTGTACATGAATTCAGTTCAGTTCAGTTCAGTCGCTCAGTCCTGTACGACTCTTTGTAACCCCAAAAAACACAGCATGCCAGGCCTCCCTGTTCATCACCAACTCCTGGAGTTCACTCAAACTCATGTCCATCGAGTTGGTGATGCCATCCAGCCATCTCGTTCTCTGTCGTCTGCTTCTCCTCCCGCCCCCAATCCCTCCCAGCATCAGAGTCTTTTCCAGTGAGTCAACTCGTCGCATGAGGTGGCCAAAGTATTGCAGTTTCAGCTTTAGCATCAGTCCTTCCAATGAACACCCAGGACTGATCTCCTTTCGAATGGACTGCTTGGATCTCCTTGCAGTCCAAGGGACTCTCTTCTCCAGCACCACAGTTCAAAAACATCAATTCTTTGGCGATCAGCTTTCTTCACAGTCCAACTCTCACATCCATACATGACCACGGGAAAAACCATAGCCTTGACTAGACGGACTTTGGTTGGCAAAGTAATGTCTCAGTTTTTTAATATAATATCTAGGTTGGTCATAACTTTCCTTCCAAGGAGTAAGCATCTTTTAATTTCATGACTGCAATCAGCATCCGCAGTGATTTTGGAGCCCCCAAAAAATAAAGTCTGACACTGTTTCCACTATTTCCCCATCTATTTGCCATGAAGTGATGGGACCAGATGCCATGATCTTTGTTTTCTGAACGTTGAGCTTCAAGCCAACCTTTTCACTCTCCTCTTTCACTTTCATCAAGAGGCTTTTGACTTCCTCTTCACTTTCTGCCATAAGGGTGGTGTCATCGGCATATCTGAGGTTATTGATATTTCTCCCGGCAAGATTGATTCTCCGGAATCAAGATTATTCCAGCCTGTGCTTATTCCAGCCCAGCGTTCCTCATGATGTACTCTGCATAGAAGTTAAAAAGCAGGGTGACAACATACAGCCTTGACGCACTCCTTTTCCTATTTGGAACCAGTCTGTTGTTCCATGGACAGTTCTGACTGTTGCTTCCTGACCTGCATACAGGTTTCTCAAGAGGCAGGTCAGGTGGTCTGGTCTTCCCATCTCTTTCAGAATTTTCCACAGTTTATTGTGATCCACACAGTCAAAGGCTTTGGCATATTCAACGAAGCAGAAGTAGACGTTTTTCTTGAACTCTCTTCCTTTCTCCATGACCCAGCGGATGTGGGCAATTTGATCTCTGGTGCCTCTACCCTTCTAAAACCTGCTTGAACATCTGGAAGTTCACGGTTCACATATTGCTGAAGCCTGGCTTGGAGAATTTTGAGCATTTCTTTACTAGCGTGTGAGATGAGTGCAATTGTGCGCAGGAGGGCTGAGGAGCTACTCCACGTTCAAGGTCAGGAGGGGCAGCCTTGAGGAGATACCCCTTGTCCAAGGTAAGGTGCAGCAGCTGCGCTTTGCTAGAACAGCTGTGAAGAGATATTCCACGACCAAGGTAAGAGAAACCCAAATAAGACGGTAGGTATTGCGAGGGAGCATCAGAGGGCAGACACACTGAAATCATAATCACAGAAACTAGTCGATCTGATCACATGGACCACAGCCCTGTCTGACTCAATGAAACTAAGCCATGCCATGTGGGGCCACCCAAGACGGGCAGGTCACGGTGGAGACGTTGACAGAATGTGGTCCACTGGAGAAGAGAATGGCAAATCACTTCAGTATTTTTGCCTTGAGAACCCCATGAACAGTATCAAAAGGCTAAATGATAGGATACTGAATGAGGAACTCCCCTGGTCGGTAGGTGCCCAGTATGCTACTGGAGATCAGTGGAGAAATAACTCCAGAAAGAATGAAGGGATGGAGCCAAAGCAAAACCAATACCCAGTTGTGGATGTGACTGGTGATAGAAGCAAGGTCCGATGCTGTAAAGAGCAATATTGCATAGGAACCTGTAATGTTAGGTCCATGAATCAAGGCAAATTGGAAGTGGTCAAACAGGAGATGGCAAGAGTGAACGTAGACATTCTAGGAATCAGTGAACTAAAATGGACTGGAATGGGTGAATGTACATGAATTACCTGCAGTTAAATACAAAACTCTCTGTTCATGTGAATTTTTTCTTGCAGCAAAATCATTGTTCTCAAAGAGAGCCACAATTTTAGAAAAATATAAGGAGGTGTGTTCTATAATATAAGGAGGTTGCTCTCTGATTTCTACATGAGAATTATGATGAGGACATAACTCATGCTTGAGTCTCTACCTCGTAGGCTAATCCTTGGAAAATCAAGTGGAAAGGGTTTTATTATGCTTTCATACTCTTCAGGAAATATGTCCACCAGAGGAAGGTCATGAACTTTTGCAGAGGCGTGTAAAATGGACCCTGAAAAAAACTAGAGATTTTGACTGAAGATGGGCAATGATGTGCCTTTACATTTTGAAAAATAGTCTTTGACTCTAGGCTACGTTTAGCCTTTTTCTACATTTATTCTCAAGGAATAAACACAATAAATATTTTACGGCACTCTCAAAAGGGTTGGTTGTTTTTTTCACTCACTCTCTAAGCCAGAGATTTAAGCCTCGACACATTTTGATTTAAAGAGACAGTCAGGCTTCCTCCAAAACTAAGCTCATGGGTCAAGGCCACTCTACTTAGAGTGTGTTTCCATGACCGGGAGCAGCCCTTTGAGTTCTTGGAGATGCAGAATCCCCGGTCCCACTCCAGTCCTAAGTCAGAGTCAATATTTTAAACAAGATACTCAGTAATTTGCATGCACATTAAACTTTGAATAGCACTATTTTATGCTATTTAATTTGTGCTTTCCATAGACCTCTGTGTGTTCATGTGTGTGCGTGTTCTTGGGAGGCAAAATATGGTTAGGAAGCACAGTTAGTCTCTACTAGAGTTTTCTTACTTTTTATGTTTGTAAAGCTTTGACATTTTCTTACAAAGACTTGAGTGACGGCTATCAGTTTATAACTGAGATCTATCTGCAACCCTAAATTAAAAACCATTTTGAAACTCTACCTTCACTGGTTTTCATTTGTATTGTACTCAGTCACGTTTGACTTTCTGTGACCCCCATGGCCTGTAGCCCACCAGGCTCCTCTGTCTGTGGGATTTTTCAGGCAAAAATACTAGAGTAGGTTGACATTTTTTCCTTCAGGGGATCTTCCTGACCCAAGGATCAAACTTGCATCTCCTGTGTCTCCTGTATTGCAGGCAGATTCTTTAACCAGAGCCATTAGGGAAGCAGCTTCTTCTGGACTTTTATAAAGAGATTTAAATTAAATTTAAAATTTTTAGGAAGTTTGAATTATTCAAAATTTAGTTCAATTTGGTTTTCATAGTTCACAGAAAATTATTTTTAATATCTGTGAATGTCTTTTAATATCTCCACAAAATTTCATGTATTAATTACCATTTAAAAATATTTTCCCAAATATCTATTTCTAAATAAAATTTTTACATATTTATGTTTATAAATATCAGATTCTTATAAATCTTATATGTTTTCTAATTTTCTTCAGAATTTCCTCTTCCACATCTCAATATTGTATTGCTAAGTAAAGAAATTTCATTTATAATCTTAAGAGGACTTATTGGTTTCACTCAAGAATGCATAGGTTCTTTTATATTTTTAACCAGTTTAATGCAATAGCCAAAAAGCAAAACATAAACAAAACAAATATACAAAAGTCCAGAAAAAAAAAAAACTGAAAAATCAATTAAGAAAAACAGTGACAAAAAAAGTGTTGCAGGAAACAGGGATCTTATAATATGTACTATAGCATCTCTCTGTGAAAAACTAAAGAGTTAAATATAACATCTGATTAATATTTTCTGAAGCAGGTCATGTATTCTGAAGGCAGCTGATAAACTTTATGGTTATATGGCTCTTCAGCTTTTAGGTTTATAAAAATAAAGATATTTCTTTCCCTCTTTTCATTTTGAGAACCACTCCAAAAAACAAGGAACCCACAGAGACTAGGAGCTTTTATGAATGAAAATATGTGGAGATGAAAGACTGAGAAGAAAGATGAATGACTTCACATAAAGGAGGGATATGGAATCTCAGTGTCTAGAGAAGAAGAAATATTGCTTAGAAGCAAATTGGCTTGCCCAGCAGATCTTAGATATTTTCAACAATTATAATCACCAAAGCAAATTTAAATAGATGATTTGCAAATATATTTTAAAAAGCAATTAGACTGACTGATTTAGAGAATGGACTTATGGCTGCAAGAGGGAAGGCTGGTGGTTGGGATAGTTAGGGAGTGTGGGATGGACATGTACACACTGTTACATTAAAAATGGATAAACAGGAGAAGGAAACGGCAGCCCACTCCAGTACTCTTGCCTGGAAAATCCCATGGACGGAGAAGCCTGGTAGGCTAGAGTCCATGGGGTCGCAAAGAGTCAGGCACGACTGAGCGACTTCACTTTCACTTTTAGTTCTCTCAGTCATAGAGAACCAGTCCTCTCTTAAGAAAGGGAGAAGCAGCAGCTGCTTGCTGCCAGCAGTCCCAAATCTTTTTTTTGGCTTTGAGTTTTATTTTCTGTGTATCATTGACTATAACTAACACTGGTCACCTTGGATTCATAGTTGGAACAGAGGAACAGACCTGAGACACCGCCAGCACTAGCCTGAGCAGAGCTGCCCCCTTCCTCTGCAGTTGTGGTTTACTGCTTCCTGGGTTGGAAGGAATAACTGGGAGCTCTGCATGGATCAGACCCTTCAGGCAAGAACCAGTGTGTTAATAGTGTGAATCAGATATGCTGACTACCTGCTCTGCTTAACTGTTATGAAACTAAATATAAGCAGTTACAAAGCACATACTTTGTTATGTGCTAGGCTCTGCCTCCTGGCCTGTAGATAATTTAAGAAGACCTAGGGAATACCATCAGACGTGATAATTATATTTGGGTGTTAACAAAAGCAGATCTAGACAAGTTGTCCACTTAAATGGTACCTTTTGGTCAGAAAAAATTTATTTAAAGATTGTGATCATGTAAAATTACTCAAACCTTCTAGCAAAAATATTTTTTGAAAAATAAACTAAATGCCTTTATAAAAAAAAAATAAAATAAAAATGGATAAACAACAAGGCCTTGCTGCATAGCACAGGGAACTCTGCTCAACATTATGTGGCAGCCTGGATGGGAGGGGAATTTGGAGGAGAAGGGATACCTGTATGTATATGGCTGAGTCCCTTTGCTGCCCACCTGAAACTATCACAACACTGTTAATAGGCTATGTCCAATATAAAATAAAACGTTTGAAAAAAAGAAAAAAATCAACTAGATCCTCAGGTACCCAACCTTACTCTCTCTCTGATTTGCAGTTTATTCTCTGACAAAACTTCATCAGAGAGATTGTAGGTTCAAAATAGAGGCAAGAGATGAACTATGTGATTTACTGAGAGACTACAATATCCCAATACTTTTTCTAGAGAGCTTTCAAAGGCTAATATCCAATCTTGAAGCCCTTAGAGAGTTTAGACGGCTCTTCTGGAAGAATCTGTGAACCTTTCCTTAGAAAAGACACATCAACACTGACAGTTACGGAGCTTGAGCCACGTATATGGAGGAGGGTACTGGGAGGCCCACACCGGCATAGATCAGATTCACTTGTTCAATGAGTTGATGAAGCCTCAATTGATTTTCTTTCTTGAAAGAAATTTTCAAGGGCAGAGTAATTTTAAAATTACAAGAAAGCAATTTATGAGAATAAATGCCTAGAATTTTCAGATTTATGCTTCGAAATCACAAGTGGATTTCCTGAGTATTGTGTGAGGCATGATGTTCAAATGACAATGTAAATGTTAAAACACATCCCAGTGAAGTGAAGAGCTTTTCAAATCAGCAGGCATTTTAACTCATGCTTCAATATCAAATAAGAGGTGAGTTTCAGTTTAAATTTTATATTCCACAGGGAAGAAGGCAAACATTGTTCTCTTTGATAGTACCATCTATTAAATGCCCTGGATGCCATGAAGGGGAAAAAAGTCCTAAATGGATATGTGCATAAACTAACAGTTTCTAATTATTTTTCAGGATATTGCTGTAGTGGAGTAATCATACACCTAAAGCTCTTAAATTAGAGTTTTCCACTAATTATTCATGATTTACTTGACTATTGTAAGATTCTGCCTGCAATGCAGGAGGCCTTTGGGAAGATCCCCTGGAGAAGGGAAAGGTTAACCACTCCATTATTCAGACCTGGAGAATTCCATGGACTGTATAGATTATGGGGTTGCAAAGAGTTAGACGTGACTGAGAGACTTTCCCTTTTAACAAGATAGATCAACTACATAATTATTTAATTCATTAGAGCATTTCTTAAGTATTGGTTTCTCTGTAAAGGACAGGGATGGTATGGACCTAACAGAAGCAGAAGATATTAAGAAGAGGTGCCAAGAATACACAGAAGGACTATACAAAAAAGATCTTTATGACCCAAATGATCATGATGGTGTGATCAGTTACCTAGACCCAGACATCCTGGAATGTGAAGTCAAGTGGGCCTTATGAACATCACTACGAACAAAGCTAGTGGAGGTGACGGAATTCCAGTTGAGTCATTTCACATCCTAAAAGATGATGCTGTTAAAGTGCTGAACTCACTATGCCAGCAAATTTGGAAATCTTAGCAGTGGCCACAGGACTGGAAAAGGTCAGTTTTCATTCCAATCCCAAAGAAAGGCAATGCCAAATAATGCTAAGGCGACCTCAAAATTGCACCCATCTCACACACTAGTAAAGTAATGCTCAAAATTCTCCAAGCCAGGCTTCAGCAATGCATAAAACATGAACTTCCAGATGTTCAAGAAGGATTTAGAAAAGGCAGAGGAAGCAGAGATCAAACTGCTATGTCAAGGCTGTATATTGTCACCCTGCTTATTTAACATATACAGAGTACATCATGAGGAATGCTGGGCTGAAGGAAGCACAAGCTGGAATCAAGATTGCCAGGAGAAATATCATTAACCTCAGATATGCAGATGACACCACTCTTATGGAAGAAAGTGAAGAGGAACTAAAGAGTCTTTCGATGAAAGCTAAAGAGGAGACTGAAAAAGTTGGCTTAAACTCAATATTCAGAAAACTAAGACCATGGCTTCTGGTCCCATCACTTCATGGAAAACAGATGGGGAAACAATGGAAACAATGACAGAGTTTAATTTGGGGGGCTCCAAAATCACTGCAGTCCTGGGTGTTCATTGGAAGGACTGATGCTAAAGCTGAAACTACTATACTCTGGCCACCTCATGCGAAGAGTTGACTCATTGGAAAAGATTCTGATGGTGGGAGGGATTGGGAGCAGGAGGAGAAGGGGACAGCAGAGAATGAGATGGCTGGATGGCATCACTGACTCTTTGGACATGAGTTTGAGTGAGCTCTGGGAGTTGGTGATGGACAGGGAGGCCTGGCGTGCTGTGATTCATGGGGTCGCAAAGAGTCGGACACAACTGAGCGACTGAACTGAACTGAACTGAAAATCACTGCAGATGGTGACTGGAGCCATAAAATTAAAAGATGCTTGTTTCTTGGAAGAAAAGTTATGACCAACTTATACAGTGTACGAAAAAACAGAAACATTACTTTGCCAACAAAGTTTTGTCTATTCAAAGCTATATTTTTCCAGCAGTCATGTATGTGAGAGTTGGGCCATAAAGAAAGGCGAGCACCAAAGAATTGATGCTTTTGAACTGTGGTGTTGGAGAAGACTCTTGAGAGTCCCTTGGACAGCAAGAAGATCCAACCAGTCCATCCTAAAGGAAATCAGTCCTGAATAGTCATTGGAAGGACTGATGCTAAAGCTGAAACTCCAATACTTTGGCCACCTGATGTGAAGATCTGACTCCTTGGAAAAGACCCTGATGCTGGGAAAGATTGAAGGCGTGAGAAGAAGGGGATGACAGAGGATGAGATGGTTGGATGGCATCACTGACTCAATGGACATGGGTTTGAGTAAGCTACAGAAGTTGGTATGGACAGGGAGGCCTGGTGTGCTGCAGTCCATGGGGTCTCAAAGAGTCGGACACAACTGAGCAACTGAACTGAACTGAACTGAATTTCTCCAACAAGTGTATAAATTGAGGACTACAAAAATGTATTATGTTTTCTGTGACTTTACCCCGGGATCTAGAATACAGCTAAACAGTAGACTAAAAAGAAAAAAAAGTCTAAAACAAGTCATTTAGTTTCAGCAAAGTCAAGCATATGAAATGGCCAATTTTTAACAGCAGTAGCACAACATCAACAAAACCATCTCTGCAGACTGAATATGAGAATTTATGAATGAAATTAATTTATAAGTAGAAGTGTAAAACAGCCATTTTCTAAGTACTATAAACGTATATCCTCTTTATAGTGAAGTATTTTTATTTGTTCATTGTGATAGTGTAGAAGGCTCCAGTTACATAGTGGTGAGCAAGACAGGACTAGTCACTTCTACATATCCCTTACAGTATATAATACATCAATATGAATTAAAGATATAGATTTGCCTAAGGGGTAGAAAGCAGAGTGAATGGAGCCTAAGAGCATTGGGTTTAAGCCCTGCTTTAACACTTGCTGACTGACTCTATGTTGTATATTAAATATAGGTGACATTTCTGGCAGTCATACAAAAGCTGTTTGATCCCTCATTCTTCATAAACTCACAAGATGTCAAAGGTCAAATAATATGACAGTTTTTGTGGCAAAAACTACTGTAGAAATATTTTTAAAGAACTACTAGAGGACATATATTCTTTCCTAAATAAAAACATTAAAAGTACAGAAATTTATGAAATGTATGAAAGCTAAAACACATAGCAAATTTAAATGCAAATATTAGTTAAAACTAATGTACATCCAAGTTTTATGAAGGTCTTTATAAACTATTTCTTTAGGTACATATATTTTTCTTAAAACTGTGCAAGATGTTTTGTACAAACGCAGACAAATGCAATTAATGAATACATATAAGAATCATAAAATATGTAACTTCCACATTTTAGCTCACATAAGACAGCTTATTCATTATGTTCAACCTTAATTATACTAATAGAAATTAGTATATGCACAATCATGGGAAAAATACGATTATAAGAAGCAAATTTCAGAGATTATTATTATATATTGAGCAGTGTGAGAGAGCAAATCTCTTTTAATTAAAGGCTCTATTTCAAATTAGGATCCACAGGATATGATAATAAAAATGTGTGCTGAGAAGAAAACTTGAGAAGTTAATGTACTGATAAAAATAAAGATTTAATTAAATTCATAAATATTGCGAACAGTGATAGTAAGGGTAATTCAGCTCCTAACAGCAATGGTTATAACGTTCAGCGTACATCACATTGCTGTTACACAGTCCTAAGGAGAACTATGGGACCCTGCTGATGAGGGCCATCAATTTCTTAAAACCAAGCTGAAATGGTACTTTGGGGAAGAAAGTTTTTATCACCTCTCATGGGAAGAGGAGGGAGACGTAATTCGAGCAGCAGTGGAACAAGCCAGCCCAGATCTGTGTCCAAGTTGCCTCCTGAAGTTCCTTACACTCTTTATCTCAGGGTAGGATTTCCAGGTTTCTTCTTCCTGGCCAGTCTCTACCCCCAGAGCAGAAAGGGAGAGCCTCTCCCAACATCAGCTAACCTGCTTTTTCACTTTGTTCTCAAACTACCACTTTAAAGCCTCAGAAATAAGCCACAGATGGTCAGCCAAGGCTAATTATTACTACCATAACAATGCTAATTGCTTACTGGTTTGGTTTTTCTCTGATTTTGGAAGCTCCAAGCTAGTTAGAATCTAATTTGTTTTAACAGGCAAACCTTATCCTAATTGTGGGAGTATTTTGAAATCTATGCCCCTGTCTACCTAGGAGATATTCCTTGGTAGAGCAAATAAATCTTCATTAAAGTTTGTGTTACGTGGGGCTAGACTGAGGCATAGTGTTTACTGCACGAAATCACAAAATCTCAGCTTTGTGCTCAGACAGTTGCACAGGGATTTTCTTTGGCTCACCTCCTGCCTTTTCAAATTTTATATTGAATGTCTCTAGTTGGCACCTAAATTCTACACCTCCATCAGATTCTACTGCTCAGGTCATCTTCTACCAGGAGCTTTGCATATTTAAGTTTCCTGCTTGGCCTCTTCAGGTATTTGAGCCTGCAGTTCCCACACTGATTAACAATATTGTTTGGTCCATAGGAAAGAAGAGTTTTTGGCCCATGTCAGAATTTTTCAAATTCTGAACAGCCCAAGAAATAGAGTTGTACAATTTATTTTTAAAATTCTTTTTTAAAAAAATGGAAATAAAACACTTTGGGGGATTACAAAATTTTGAGAGATATATTGGACAAAATCCATATATAAAGATTTTATAGGATATTTTTTCAGACTTGCTGTGCCTTGTTCAGTAATCTGTAGAAGCCTATTTTTATCAAATTGTGTTACAAAATCAATGATAATTATAGTTCTTTTTATTTTACCTCGTGATATGTTTAATATTTTATATTTTTATAAGATATAAAAAACCATTTTATGTATCACATAATAAGGAGTATACAGTTGAAAAAAAACAACTGTGTGGAGTATATATGAGCAAAAATGTCAGATCACAACAAAACATACCACTAAAGTAAGAAAAATAATAATAGTAAGCAAACATTTACAAAAGTCCTTATCTTTTATGCCTGATTACTCTGAAGCATACTAATCATTACATGTTCAATCAAAATGTATCCAATTAATTTTGTTTTGCCTAATATTAACATTGACCTTCTTATTTAAAATTTTGGTTTCACGTCCGTTGAACACATTTTTTTGTTTCTTTTTAACATTATTGCTTATGGAGTTAGTAAAGAAACAAGAGGCTGGTGTACAGAAATTAATGAAGAAACCCAAATCTCCCCAATTATATTTAATTTCAAATTTTGGCCCATTAATTTTATTTCACTTTCAATACTGTTTTTTACAATAAGAGAAAAGGCAGCTGATTGCTTTTGGAAATGTTGTATATAGGTGTTTAATTTTTCAGTTTAATTGTATTCTAAGATGATTGGCAATTTGTCATCAGTTCTTAGGCTTTCCATAGTCATCTATCAATAACTAATCTGAAAAGTCATTTTGAGTTAGAGCTGTTCTCTTCACACCACTCTAAAATTTAATTGCACTTACCTGCAACTGCTCCCCTGGGACATTTTATGCTACAAAAACAGCATATTTTTCAACACCTTTTCTGTTTCTCAATAAAATCATGTTACCATAATAAACATCCTTGTGAAAGTTTGCTCTGTCCAACATATGGAAATATGTGTCATTTCATCTGAGTTAATTGCATTCTGAAATGTTATATATGCCATGTTCACAAAATAGAAATATTATCTGAGTAAGATCAATAATCTATTGACGAAATTCTGTCACTTCTGCGAATAAAGACTTTCTAAATCATTATTAGTTACTTTTTGAACACATCAACAAGATTCAAAAATAAAATCAATATCAACTAATTTTCAAAAAATGTGTTTATGTGTTGATAATAAAACAAGAAGCAAACAGGCTTGATTACATTTTTCAGGCAAAAAAAATAATTGAAATACATTTAAAAGCCAATTTGGCTTCAATAGTAGGAAGAGATGTTAGATATCAAATAATTAGTTTGGCTAACTTTTTTTACTTTTCAATACACACTTTGAACCTTGGGAAACACAGTATCAGAATTAATTAAAAATATTCCACTGTTAGTGCTTTCATTTAACGTGTATTCAGGACATCTTCCTCCATACTAGGAATTTCATGTTTTTGCTCAGACAATCCTCTTGCCTAGAAAACCCCATGGATGGAGGAGCCTGGTAGGCTGCAGTCCGTGGGGTTGCTAAGGGTCAGACACGACTGAGTGACTTCACTTTCACTTTTCACTTTCACACATTGGAGAAGGAAATGGCAACCCACTCCAGTGTTCTTGCCTGGAGAATCCCAGGGACAGCGGAGCCTGGTGGGCTGCTGTCTATGGGGTTGCACAGAGTCGGACACGACTGAAGTGACTTAGCAGCAGCAGCATACATACTGATATTCTAGAATAAAAATCCTAATAGCTTATTCATTTCCCTAACAGTTTAAAAAATATTTAAGATAGCTATATTTATGGTATTTACTTGCTGATGCAATGGCTCAGCAGGTAGAGAAACTGCCTTCAAAGCAATAGACACAGGAGATGCGAGTTAATCCCTGGGTTGGGAAGATCCCTTGGAGGAGGAAATGGCAACCCACTCCAGTATTTTTGCTTGGAAAATCCCATGGACAGAGGATCCTGGCGGGCTACAGTACATGGGGTCGCAAAGAGTCAGATGTAACTGCGTGACTAAACACTCACATAGTATTTATAGCAGTAGGAAAGGAAAACAGAATTGGATTCACTTTTGTGAAATGAGTATATATATTTGTATATACTTATTTGATCAATTAAATGTAGTTAGTTTTAAAATGTACTACTTAAGTGTTTTGGTGTCTGGGAATAAAAATGAGTTATAAATGATACCATTGATTGATGTGCTATGTAAAAATTTTATGGCTTAAGCTCATAGTTTTCGTAATTGTAACATCAAGATCCAAAGGCATTGAGTAACTTTCTCACCAGAGGATGGTATATGAAGTTAAGGTCTATTCTTAAACCTTGGAAGCAGTGTACACTGAATATATTTACTGGTATTGTTTCACTAATGCTCCAACACATCTGTGCTATTGGGATTTGGGTAGGTTGAGGCAGAATCTGTGAGACAAAAAAATAATCAGCAATGTAGGAATAAAAAAGGAAAAGAAAATAGGGGGAAAGTGTGGAGTTTATTTATAATTTCTATTTCCTTTTCACACACTGCTCAGCTGAGATTCAGCTTCAGCTCCAATAAGCACACAAAAATGGCTTCATCAGATGTCGTTTGTGAACTTCTCATCAACAGATCCACAGCAATACCTCTTTCTGGTCCTCATTCAACTCATTGCTGCAGCATTTGACTCTGTTCATCACTTTTCTTTTAAGAACCCTCTCCTGATTCTCCTCACCTGGCTACATCTCAGAGCAATGTTGGCTCTGACTTCTTCAATGGTGCCTTAAATGTCACTATTTATTCACCAGATATTGTGTCCTTGAGTGCTAAAGTGCTCCAGTTGTGTCTGACTCTTTGCAACCCTATAGACTATATTCCACCAGGCTTCTCTGTCCATGGGATTTCCCAGCCAAAAATACTGGAATGGGTTGCCATTTCCTTCTCCAATTTTGTCCTTGTGTGTGTATGTGCTTAGTCGCTCAGTTGTGTCTGACCCTTGCGACCCCATAGACTGTAACCTGCCAGGCTCCTCTGTCCACGGAATTCTCCAGGGAAGAACACTGGAGTAGGTTTCCATTTCCTTCTCCAAGGGAATTTCTTAGCCTAGGAATTGAACCCAGGTCTCCTGCATTGCAGGCAGATTCTTTACCAATAGACCTACAAGGACAGCCCATTTTGTTCTTGCCTATCTTTAATTATCAATATATTTCATTTAATTCCATGTTTTACTCAACTAATTATACATTCATTGAGCTTACTGATGCTCAGCATGAAGAGAAGCATGATTGGTTAGAAAGGGTAAGGTCATACCTTTGGGATTGGAATGAAAACTGACCTTTTCCAGTCCTGTGGCCACTGCTGAGTTTTCCAAATTTGTTGGCATATTGAGTGCAGCACTTTCACAGCATCATCTTTCAGGATTTGAAATAGGTCAACTGGAATTCCATCACCTCCACTAGCTTTATTCATAGTGATGCTTCCTAAGGGCCCACTTGACTTCACATTCCAGGATAGGAAAGTTTTATTTATGGAGGATACAGAAAATTAATGCTTTTTTTTAAATCCTATCTACTCATAAGTGATCTGAAGGCTTTTACAGAGCACCTAGTTAAGATAAACTTAACAGATTTATCTATACCCTCAACCTTTACCTCAGCCTCCAGATTAAAATTCCAAATACCCTCTAGACATTTCCCCATGGATGTCCCACCCTCTTTTCATATAAGTATTTTCAAATGTGACATCATTATAACTTCCCATCAACAGTGTTTTTTCTTTTTATACGTGAGCACAGTGAGTGGACACATGACCATTTCTGTTCTCAAGGCCAGAAACCTAGTTATGCTTCCCTTACCCTGAATCTGTACAAACACTTTCAAGATCTTCTTCCAAAATGTCTTGTACCTTTACTCTCCAGTCCATTTCCCCTGGTCTTTGCCCAATATCAGACCTTCATCATTTCTCAAGTCAGACAGAATAGACATGATAGCTTTTCTGATTTTTGCCAATCCCCTTTATACAAGGTTGCCTGTTTAATTTTTGCAAGGTTCCATTCTGGTCATGCCCCACACTGTTCAAAAATTTTCCATAAAGCATGGCTTACAAAATAAAATCTTGTCTCTCTTACAAGGAAATAAAATGTTCTATCATTTGGTACAGCTCTCTCAGTTTTTTCTTACTTTCTTCAGTGCTATCTCAGCAACAATTTTCAGTTTCAGGCCTTTAACAGCTGAATGTATTTGCTTTCAAACTCTCTCACCTCAACATCTAAAGTCGTTGGCTTGCTCTGTAATTAAAGCATAGGTATTCTTCAAGTCTGAGCTAAAATTTCACTTCTTGGAGAATCTGCCCTCACTTCTTTCAACTAGTCAGAATTCATGGCAGTTTTCTTTCTACAGCCATAAAGATTTTTTCTTGTGTTTATTTATTCAGCTCTGGGCTATGATCAGTCAATTATCTGTCTTTATTTCTAGCCACTCAGGTGAAGCCGGGAGTCCTTTGTATAGATGCATCACAGATATTTGTTCGTCAAGATAAAACCAGTAAGGGAGGACTACTGAAATCTAAATAATCTTTGGAAAGACCTGCTGAAGACCATGATACACCTCACTTCTCTCTTTTACTGCTCCCCAGGCAGCCTCATCTACTATCATAACTTCAATTAGCAGCTACCTGCTAAAGACAACAAAATCAATCCCACAGCCCGGTGCTCTTTCCTGAACTACACATTCCACCTGGATATTACACAGGCTCTGCCAGCTCAACCTGCCTAAATGTGAGCTCAGCTTCTTCCCTAAACCTTCCTTCTCTTCCTGAATGTTTCCTGTATTGGTGGTGACAATACTCAACCAGTGGCCCAAGGCAAAAATTTGGAGCCATCCACGAACGCTTCTTTTTTCTTACCTCCCACATCCTACACATTTTATGTCTTAAATAATTTTTAGGCATTGCACTTCACTTCATCACTGTTATGAATTAAATGCTTGTGCCCTTTCTAACGGAGAAGGCAATGGCAAGCCACTCCAGTACTATTGCCTAGAAAATCCCATGGATGGAGGAGCCTGGTAGGCTGCAGTCCGTGGGGTCGCTAAGGGTCGGACACGACTGAGCGACTTCACTTTCACTTTCACACATTGGAGAAGGAAATGGCAACCCACTCCAGTGTTCTTGCCTGGAGAATCCCAGGGACGGGGGAGCCTGGTGGGCTTCCGTCTGTGGGGTCACACAGAGTCGGACACGACTGAAGTGACTGAGCAGCAGCCCTTTCTAACAAAGAAGGCAATGGCAAGCCACTCCAGTACTATTGCCTAGAAAATCCCATGGATGGAGGAGCCTGGTGGGCTGCAGTCCGTGGGGTCGCTAAGGGTCGGACACGACTGAGCGACTTCACTTTCACTTTTCACTTTCACACATTGGAGAAGGAAATGGCAACCCACTCCAGTGTTCTTGCCTGGAGAATCCCAGGGACGGAGGAGCCTGGTGGGCTTCCGTCATGGGGTCACACAGAGTCGGACACGACTGAAGTGACTTAGCAGCAGCAGCCCTTTCTAAAATTCATATAGTCAGATTCTAACTTCCAATGTGATGGTATTAGGAGGTAGGGCCTTAGGGAGGTGTTTAGGTCATCAGTGTAGCTCTCTCATGAATAGGAGTAGTGTACTTATAAAAGAGCCCAGAGAATTCTCTTGCCCCTTCCACTGTGCAAACACAACAAAAAGATAGCAAGAAGCTGGCTATGAACCAGGAATTGGACCTTCACCAGGCACTGAATCTGCTGGCAATCCCCTTTATACAAGGTTGCCTGTTTAATTTTTGCAAGGTTCAATTCTGGTCATGCCCCACACTGTTCAAAAATTTCCCATAAAGCATGGCTTACAAAATAAAATCTGGTCTCTCTTACAAGGAAATAAAATGGACTTTTCTTGGACTTTTCAGCCTCCACAACTGTGAGAAGTAAGTTTGTGCTGCTATAAGTCCCTCAGTCTTCGCTGTTCTGTTATAGGAGTCCAACCTGAGACAGCAACTGATGCACATTCGTGGCTCAGGTCTTGATCATTCTGTACATAATCTACTAACCACACTCCCCTGACTCATGTCCTTTAAAATCTCCATGGCTGCTATAATGCTTTGCATAAAACGCAAATCTGAACCCTCCACCCAGTTGCTTTAAATTCTATAGTTTCCTCTTCACCTGTGGGGTTGAGCCCAGTCTCTTCAACCCAGCATAAATCATTTCACGTCCTCCCTCCCTGACCTCTCTGGACTCACTTCTGCTTACTCCATGCCCCATACTTGATGATTCAACTACGTAAACAGCAGACTTCTCTTTCCTGCCACGCTGACTCTCTTCACAGTGTTCCTCCTTCTTCCTGGTATGTCTTTTCTTCCATCCACTGCCTTTCTCTTTTCCCTTGATCTTTTTATTTTGCTAATGCTTGACCTAAGTCTAGACAGACCATTATATTCACAGGGAAAATCTCTGCAGCTTTTTGAAACTGGGTTGAGAGTTCTCACTTACTTCCATTAGCAACAGCCTATCATTCCCCTTAGACTGAGTTTATTTTTATATTCTGGAAAAAATCTGAGTTTCTTAAGGGTGAGGATGTATCCCAGCTATCTCTGAAACCACAGTGCCTCCAAAAGCGGGTGGTCAATAGAGGTTTACAGAAGAAAAAAGAAGAGAACTAATGAGTCACTCTTGTGGGAACATGGTTAGTTGGCTTGTTAGCAAAATTACTCTGGTTCTAAGCAGAGCTGTCCAAATGTGTACTTTGTGGACATTATGCTGTGTCTGGAGCTGTCTAGTGAATTTAGATTACTTCTTGGTTTCCTACAGAAGATTTTTCAGATGACCTAATATTTCACACACTAACTTTCTAATTTGGCTCCTTCAGAGCCAAAAATTTCCAGAAACTGTACGAAACACTATAACCACTTTAGAGAATTTTCTCCAAGTCAGTTTACACTAACCAGACAGGTTCAATTAACCTGTGAGTGAAATCAATAATCTGTATGGCAAGGTTAATACAATTGAAAGAAATC
The DNA here is from genome assembly GCF_049115385.1 of Moschus berezovskii. Taxonomy (NCBI): domain Eukaryota; kingdom Metazoa; phylum Chordata; class Mammalia; order Artiodactyla; family Moschidae; genus Moschus; species Moschus berezovskii. The sequence goes on along the minus strand of NC_142460.1, from coordinate 43,027,236 downwards.
TACCTATCCATTTAAAAGTGGTTGTTTCTATGGCTAATCAATCATTAAATTCTCATTACTTTAATTGACAAATTTTCTATAGCTTAGATCCTATAGAAGTGCTTCTATACCTTTTTCATATTTTACTATTTTTTAAGAAAAGAAATTATACATCCTCATTTGTCACTAAAGTGTCTATGCAAGAGAAAATTTTAATTGAGGAGAAAAATTAAGTGCTTAAAATGAATATGTCCATAAAGATTCAATATTCAATAGCTTAGATTCTTTCTAAGCATCAAAATGTCAAAATAGCTTTGGTTTACATAATTAAATTTGCCAAATCATTAGCCCATAATTTAATGGCTCAGTATTATTCAGGGTGAATTCAACAACTAAACTCTCAATGTTTTAAAATTGACTACAACACTGGAAATGATTTTCACATAATCAGTAGAAAGAGCTAAATAAAAATGATTTATTGACAATACATTTGAGCGGTTAACAGCTTCTTTAGGTCTTGCTTTAAAACATTTAATTAATGTTTCTGTTTGGTACAGCAATTATAGCAGTGCCCCCTGGAAAATGGCTCTAAATGAGGGCATAGACCATTCCTTGGTTATGTGACCAGGAGCATATTTTTATATATCTTTTCATACATCATTTCATAGCAAGAGTGAGCTTGATTTCTGCTCTTAACTCTCGAGAAATCTGAGTGTTCACTTGAGAATTATAGGTTTGATCTTAATCTTTTAATTCACTGTAGTTTATGCATACTTCCCCTGGGTCATCTCTAGTACTTCTTATAATATCACTGGTGAAGGATAGATGCTTTATTTTTTAAAACAATTTCTAATCAGTTTCAGATGATTTTAATAAAATACACTGAAAGCAATTGCTCTAAAATAAAATTAAAAATTCAAAGACAAAGTACATATCCATTTTTAAAGTGATTCTACAAACGGAAAATAACTGTGAAACTGGTATAAGCTTTTCTTAGGGTTACTCAGTCTTTGTATTTATTTCATTGTTGACCAGTAACAAAGTTCACCAACCAACACTGGTTTTTAGACTATATTTGAAGACTGAATCCATGCCCGGGTCTTCAATTCACAAAGGCAGGTTTAGAAATAAGACTATATCTGCTACTCAGTTTTCTGGAGGGTCCTTAAAGCATAAAGACAAGGAAAATTTTTTAGTACTGTATGTTAACAATGGCTCCTTCATTCTCCTTAAATCCTCTAAAGACAGGCTATACCCTTGGCCATAGTTTCCCCTCCCCCTCCCCCTTCCCTGGCTCCCACTCATACATTTGTTGATTAACCCTCGGTAGTGGCAATATTGTTTATAGATTTAGCTTGACCTCGTAATGTCAAATTACTCCATTAGTCCCAACAAGCTATTGTTTCATCAGTCAAATCTCAAAAGAAGCATTTCCTGAATATTCTTAAACTTGCATTTTAACATCTACATATCAGGCTTTCTTTTAAATATCTATATTGGTTTTCACTCTAGGACTCATCCATCCTAATTAGTCATTATGTGGAAAAACTGATTGCCACAACACAGAGAAAATGGCAACAAAAGAAGCTACAGCCTAGTGAAAACACAAAGAATGGTAATTCAAGACAATGCTACCAAGTGCCATTAGCCGAAAAAATTTACAGTATGGATGGAATGACACAATTTTCACTGGCCAACAGTTTATAGAGCAATATGGCATCCTGAACATATTATATATATATATATACACGCACACAGAGTTCTGTGGTGGATTATGTTTTCATATTAAAAATGTATTATGTATCTAATATATGCATATGTAAAATATGTGTATATATATATATATAAATACAAACGTGTTCACACATGCGTTGCTCACACACACACCCTCCCTGGAAAATTTATCAGAGACAAATAGCATTTTAATAAAATAGCTTGACATAGAGTATCTGAAAGGTATACCTTAAAACTAAATCATTTCTCTGAGCCCCAAATTGGAATATTCAAGTGGAATTCCATACTTGATGCCATCCTTACATTTGTCTAAAGAACTAAAAAGTAGCACTAAAGAAAGAAAGAAAGTGAATTCACTCAGTCATGTCTGACTCTTTGCTACCCCATGGACTGTAGCCTACCAGCACTAGTGTGTCCTAGATGGAGCTTTTGACTGGCTCCTCAAATCTAGTTTTCTTCTACTGATACCTAGCTCAGATGCACCACCTATGAATTTATCTTACAGAAATTTGCAGTCAGGGCAACTTTCCTTCTGAGAGCATAATAACTATTGACAAAGGATTGATTAAAATAAATAACTCAACAGTTATTCAATCATACATTATTCAACTTTTAAATGAATGAGATAAATTTTTATATTCTGACTTGGAAAAATATAATTCAAGGTACACTGTTAAGTTGAAAAGACGTTTCAACACTGTAAAGTATGATTAATTATTGTATGATAATAGCAATATAGCCTGTTATTATAGTCATAGATTAAAAACATGTGGGAGAACACATGCAAAAGAGTTCACAGTGTCTCTTTCTGGGTACTGGGATTACAGGAAATATGCACTTTTTAAAAGGTTTTCTATAATATATGAATTTTAGTAAGCATTTTTATTATTTTAAAAATCAGAAAAATAAAACAGTTTAGAAAAGGAAAAGAAAGACACATAGAAGTGACCTGGTGAAAACTACAGTGAAGAACAGGAATCTAAAATAGGACATACAAAGAGAAGAAAAAGGAAAATTAAGCAAGGTGATGCTTAGAGATTTAATTAGCATTTGAATTGTGGCTCTCCCAAAGAAGGAGCCATGTAAAGACCAAGCAGATAGATCACAATGCTTCTGAGTTTTAATTTTACATAAAGTCAGAGTCAAGAAATTATTTAAAATCATAAAGTAAGAAGGGTTTAAATGATGATCCCTGTGCACTACAGACATTGGTGATTTCATGATGCCCTCAGGCATAAGAGCAGCCTCTGCAAGTTCAAGACTGCAAAAATTTCTCAGAGATCTGAAGTTTTCAGTGAGAGAAATGACGAGTAATAAACTTTTGTTGAAGTCTCTAAAAACTATTTTTAAGTGGGTAATAATCCTTACAATTACCTATGAAGCAGGCAACGCTTTTGATTTGATTCTGTACAATCATTTGCTGTCACCAGTGGCTGCTGGTGGTCAATTTTGGAAAGATGGTTTCATTTTTTGGCCAATTTTAACTGATCTTTACTAAGTGATGTCTTCAAAATAAGTGAAGGTAACGTGCGTGTTGAGAGAAGAGATTAGCAGAGTTATGTGCAGTATTTTTTGACCTGTAGAATCTAAGAATTCTGAGTGCATTATAGAGAGTAAAGAATGACGGGAAGATAAAATAACAAATGTTCTTATGTCAGTTTTAACCAACTCTGACCCTTAAAAATAAACATGGAATTTTTATTTATTTACAGCTACTATGGAATTTTGGCTACTGCCAGGGACGCAGATACAGTGAGGTGAACCCAGGACACAGAGCTAGGATTTGAATTTAGAGTCACAAACATTTATTGATAAAACTGCCACAGTCAGGGCATTACACCAATTTTATTAGATTGCATTGCTTGTTGGTAGTGCTTTTACTTAAAACATTTGAAATGGAGCTGAGGGCATGATACATTTAATAAAAATAACCATATATTAAAAGAAACACATAAAAAAATCTTACATCTAAAGCAAAAACGGTATGCTGACATTAAAATGAAAATAAGAAATTATTCTGTTCATTCTTAAAGCAAGGTTTTTGTGTAAAAATGCAATGGTGTCGTACAAGAAAAGCTTTTTCATAGTTTAAAAGAAATGCTGTTCAAATAATTATTTTAAGCATAATTTTTAGCTCATGACTCATTGTCATTGATCAATGACTCTGTTCCTACCTTCCCTCCCTCCCTTTTTTATTTCCTTCTTTTTGTCACTATTAAAACCCATTATCAATTCCTGGGAAATCAAAATAGAATCTGGGTAATAAAGTCTAACCTTCTCTTTGGTGCTTAGTCTAGTCTCACTTGCTCATAGAGTGCTGTGTGCAGAGGTCTCGCACCAGGCCCTTCAAACCAGAGTTCCACAAGGGAAAAGGTTGTGCTGACTTGTTGTGCTTGACATACTGTAAGCTCAGGTGGAGACTGCGAGCAGAAGCTACACACAAATTGGCAATTCAAGGTGGTGGTGGCGGGCCATGTGCAGAGATGCTGAGCCTGCCCAGCGTTGCGAACTGGAGCCTGAGCAGCACGGCCATGCTTGCCCGGCAAGAGCTAAACCCTCACTTTTCCCCACTGATGATAAAATTTTCCCTGATTTTTATAAAATGAGTGTGCTCTAGAGCACAAATTCAAATCTCTCCACTCTTTGATCAGAGAACAAAGCTTTCCTTTGCTTCTGAACCAAACTTGGTCTCATTTTATTGGCTAGAGTGAAACTAGCAGGGGAACTCTTATTGGGGACCAACTCAGGAGAGTCAGAGACCCTTGCTTCTTCCCCTTACTCATCCTTTTTTTCTCTCTTTTTACTTTCACCAACTTAAAAAATTATAATGAATAGCAATGAGCCCATATCCTAAGTCAAAAGCTGGATAACCAAAAAATTACATAGATCTACGGGCTCTCCCCTCTCCCTCATTTGTTTCCTCCAACTGAAGTAACTAAAGTTCTAAATTTTAAAATTATCATTTTTTTCCTTCAAGGAAAAAAAATCTACATTTATTGCATATATAGGTATTCCAACATAATCTGTTGTTTTCTAAAAAATACATATATATATATGAAAACTCACTTGTAGTTTTATAGGTCCTGTTTTTTTCATTCAATATTGCATTAAGATGATTTAATTGATTATTTATGATTTATAATGTATACATTTTCATGTGTCAACTCAAAAAAAATAGTCACAACCTAAAAGTTGAAAGTTATGTTTTGTTCAGTGGGAATTTTTAGGACGTCAAGCCGAGAAGTACGTGTTTGCTAAGTCACTTCAGTCATGTCTGACTCTTTGTGACCCTATGGACTGTGGCCTGCCAGGCTCCTCTGTCCATGAGGGTTCTCCAGGCAAGAATACTAGAGTGAGTTGCCATGCCCTCCTCCAGGGGATCTTTCTGACCCAGGGATTGAACCCATGTCTCCTGTGGCTCCTGCATTGTACTCGGATTCTCACCGCTGAGCCAACAGGGAAGTCCCAAGCCCAGGAGACAGTATCTCCAATGATCCCAAGAGAACTGCTTTGAGGAGGTCAGGGAAGGAGCCAGGTTACATAGAAATTTTGCAACAAAGGGCAGGTAGTCTGAACATCAAAAGATTATTGTTAATTAAAGAAAATCAGATATCTCAAGTTAAGAAATTCAGCCATTTTCTACGTATGGGAAGATGCAAGAGTCTAGGGTCACTGAAATCATTCTTTTCCGTATGCACCTCAGCTTTCCTGGGCCAGTATCTTGTTTTTCTCACATCCTGTACTCCTATGGGGCTCACTCTAGGGAGTGGCTGCAGTCCTGATAGCTGTCAGATAGCTTCTCCTTCCTGAGTGCCCTTAAGACTTAGGAACTCACATTGGAGGGCTGGAATCTCTGATGTCTATGATATACTATTTTTCTGGGATATGGCTGGAAATATTCCAGTTATCATATGGCTGTATAATATTTCATGCTGGACTATAATTGATTGCCTCACTTTGCTGTTGAATTTTTGAGTATTCCCTATAGTAAAACTTAGCAATTCCACTCCTGGAAATATTAACATAAGAAATTTTTGCTTGTGTACATCAGGAATGTTCATAACCATACTAATCATAATTTAAAAAGTAAAAAACTATCAAAAATCTTGCTTTTGAACTTTAACCAAAGGAATTATTTATCAGAATTGTCCAACATTCTCATTAATGCATCTCTTATGAAATTCAGTGAATATTAAGGTAAATTTACTTTTATTTTAACTTTAAATTTATTTTTATTAAAAAACCACCTATTTTCAAGACAAAACTTTTCTGAATATATACACTTATCTCCATATGTACTGCTAACACTATTTTGCAACTGTCCAAAATGGATCGATGGTAATTATTTTGTTTTATTTTAATCCTTGGCATAGTACTTCTTATTAAGTGATACTTCCCTTATTATTTGGACTTCCCTGATAGCTCGGTTGGTAAAGAATATGCCTGCAATGCAGGAGACCCCAGTTCGATTCCTGGGTCAGGAAGATCCCTTGGAGAAGGGATAAGTTATCCATTCTAATATTCTTGGGCTTCCTTTGTGGCTCAGCTGGTAAAGAATCTGCCTGCAATGTGGGAGATCTAGGTTTGATCCCTGGGTCAGGATGATCCCCTGGAGAAGGGAAAGGCTACCCACTCCAGCATTTTGGCCTAGAGAATTCCGTGGATTATATAGTCCATGGGGTTGCAAAGAGTTCCTTATTATTTGATTTTCTATCTCCTTAAAATAGAGAAGGATAATTACTTTAGAATATTGTGGAATCTTGTCATGCTTGGACATCACTGTACACCTACCACCCTCAACACTGTCTTATACACAGCAGGTGTACAGTAGATATTTGTTGAATGTAGAAGCAGTTACTAGTGCAGTGCTGATGTATGGCACTGGCTGATCACCATGTTTTGGCAAGTCTAAAGAGTATTTGTTATTTTATGATTGTGGATACAGTGATTAAAACATGTTCTGCTATATGTATATATGTGTATATATATATATATATGCCCTCCTTTTTGGACCTCCCTCTCACACACCCCCATTCCACCCATTTAGGTCAATGCAGAGTTGATTCAATTACTTGTATGGCAGAAACGAACACAACATTGTAAAGCAATTATACGCCAATTTAAAAAAAAGAAAAGAAAGAGTTCTGTAAGAATAGTATATTTTAACTTCATCGAATACAAGATTCTTATGTTTAAGCCTGCACTAATGCAAATAGAATTTTTTTCATCATTTATTAAATACTTCTGTAATTAACCCACAACACTTCTTTTATATTTTGCCAAGAAAATATTAACTATTTTTTTTCCCACTGGAAAATGTAAAACTAAACCAAAAATGGGGCATCTATTTCAAAGGCTCCCTGGTGGTGATTGTGGCCCTAATTAAAGAAGGCGTTCTAAAGTGAGAGGTAATTGCTGACACACAGAATGCAAAGAGTTCAATGAGAAAAATGAGCAGTAATGAATATTCACTTTGAAGCTTGCCTGACAGAGTGCTTAGATTACAGAAAGTTGGAGAACTATCCTGAATATGGCTGATAAATGAGACTCCTTTCTTGACCCTCACTTCCATCAGTACTTAAGCTATATCAGTTTTAATGCTTCAGTTTGGGAGCCTGCCTCTAAAAGTCAAAGATTTATGGTGAGTGAAAAATGTCCATATTAAAAAGGTAAGAGGAGAGCCAGATGATATCCACTTTTGACCATTATAATTAATAGCTGAATCTCCGCTGGTAACTAATTGAATGGAGGTCAGTGGGTTGCCATGGTAATGTCCTAGCCAAGCAATTTTACCCATTTTCCAGTCTGGTGCCCCTTTGCATAACTGAAGTTATAAAATGCTTTAATTGCAAGATTTGCAAATGATGCAACATCTGGGCTCGAATTTACATATAAAGGGAGAAGTTTAATGGAGTTATTAGCATATCTGTGTGAACTCCTCAGTTTTTATAGTTAATTATGAAACCTGCAGTTTTGCCAATGAACTCTGTATACAATAGGAAAAAAGCAGCAAGGAAAGATATACGAATCAGCAATTTAAGTTTACACCATTCATCTTAGGAAGTAAAAATTTATAAACTGCCAGTCTTATTCTTTGCGTTTGTTGTGAGTGATTAAAAAAACTGGCTAACAATTGTTCACCAATGTTTAAACAAAAAAAAAAGGTTTTATGTTTAAAAATATAACTCCATCATTCTCATGACTCTATGCAGTAAAATAAAAATTTTAAAAAATATGCCCAGAATTATGTTTTCAAAAATTTAGCAAAAAGAAAACAGCAACTGAAAAATAATGTTGGTATTTCACCCTTGCAACAAGAGTATAATAAAATTATTATTTAATTATAGGCATGTGGGAATTCCCATAACACTATTACCATAAGAAAAGAGAATAGAATGTATATACTTTACGAATTACCTAATTCAGACATAGTACAAATAAGTGATGTTCTATAATAATACTGTCCTAAGACATGGGACTAGGGTATGTGGGTTTATAAGTCTGATGTTATTGGTGTTTTATGTAAAACAAAAAACCCCAAAAATTGTGTCATTAGAATCACTGTTTACTCTAGCTATTGGCTTCTGAAATGAAGTCTCTCAAGGCACCCCACAAAACTTATAATAACATGAAAAATCAGAATACCCTTTTAATCGATATTATTATAAAGATGGAACTACTTTATAGGTCTAACATGCAGAATAATACAGAAAACCAGGAGGAACGATGATAGAATTTTAAGAGAAAGAAAACTCCAGAACCCCTCACCTTTCCGGGAGTGGCACTACAAGCATCACTGAGTATTTTAGTAGAATTTTATGCCTAAGGCATGTTTTTCTACCAAAAGCATTACTTTAAGCTATGTTTTCCAGGATGCTGACACAGCTAATTATCTGAGATTTGTACCTCTAAATTTCAATGTTTGCAGAGAAGTTTGCTTCTTAAAAGTCACACACACACAAAAAAACACTAAAACCATAAAAGTTTAAAAGTTCAGTTCAGTTCAGTCGCTCAGTCGTGTCCGACTCTCTGCGACCCCATGAATCACAGCACGCCAGGCCTCCCTGTCCATCACCAACTCCCGAAGTTCACTCAAACTCATCTCCACAGAGTCGGTGATGCCATCCAGCCATCTCATTCTCTGTTGTCCCCTTCTCCTCCAGCCCCCAACCCTTCCCAGCACCAGAGTCTTTTCCAGTGAGTTAACTCGTTGCATGAGGTGGCCAAAGTATTGGAGTTTCAGCTTTAGCATCAGTCCTTCCAATGAACACCCAGGATGGATCTCCCTTAGAATGGACTGGTTGGATCTCCTTGCGGTACAAGGGACTCTCAAGAGTCTTCTCCAACACCACAGTTCAAAAGCATCAATTCTTTGGCGATCAGCTTTCTTCACAGTCCAACTCTCACATCCATACATGACCACGGGAAAAGTTTAAAAGTAAAGATTTAATTATAGGCATAAGTATCTTACACGATAGGGCTTCCCTGGTGGTTTAGTGGTAAAGAATCTGCCTGCCACGCAGGAGATGTGGCTTCAATCCTGGGAAGATCCCTTGGAGAAGGGAATGGCAACCGACTCCAGTATTTTGCCTGGAGAATTCCATGGACAGAGGAGCCTGGTGAGCTATAGGCCATGGGGTTGCAAAAGAGTTGAACACAACTTAGAGCTAAATGACAACAATAACAACAAAAACATTGTATAGTACTCAACTGAATTTAACACACCTTTTGCATGTATAAAATATTACATTCAAAAATGTAATTAAAAAGAAAACTCATCTGAATCGAAGGAAAACGGTACAGGACAAAGACAAAGGGCTTAGGATCGCCAACCAGAGAGCTGGATTCAAATGAATTCAGCTTTCTCATAGCCAAGTAAACTCAGGTAAATTGTGTAACACCCAATAGATCTTAGATGCATCTTTAAGGTACTATCGATAACGCTTACTAACCATCTTGTCATAAACATTTAACAACACAAAATCTTTAGCAGGATGCTAGTACATAATACTTTTCAGATAATATTTGAATATAATTTTAATTATCCACCTCATTTGTGGGGACAGCTACTACTTCTGATACCAGTGGCTGAAATTGGTCAGAGTCAGGTAAAACCATGACTGATTGGTAAATTTGAGTTAGCCTATTGTCTCCTAGGCTTCCCAGGTGGTTCACTGGTAAAGAATCCACCTGCCAATGCAGGAGTCCCGGGTTCTACCCCTAGGTTGAGAAGATCCCCTGGAGAAGGGAATGGCTACCCATTCCAGTATTCTTGCCTGGAGAATCCCATGGACAGAGAAGCCTGACAGGCTATGGTCCATGGAGTAATAAAAAGTGGGATGTGACTGAATGACTGAGAAGGCATGCATGGTCTCCTAATGAAAGCATCGTCTTTTACTAATAGCCAAATTATTGGAAATGAGCTGCTTTGAAGTCCAGTCTAGATCCATAATTTTTCACTGGTGCACAAAATTTCCATGCTGCTGGGTAATGAGAATTACTGCAGGGAGCAACATCATCTTGGTAAAACAAAGGCAGTAGAAATGTTTTCTCCAGAGAAGGCTGTTAAAAGGTCAGTTTTCATTCCAATCCCAAAGAAAGGCAATGCCAAAGAATGCTCAAACTACTGCATTATTGCATTCATCTCACACGCTAGTAAAGTCATGCTCAAAATTCTCCAAGCCAGGCTTCAGCAATACGTGAACTGTGAAATTCCAGATGTTCAAGCTGCTTTCAGTAAAGGCAGAGGAACCAGAGATCAAATTGCCAACATCCACTGGATCATGGAAAAAGCAAGAGAGTTCCAGAAAAACATCTATTTCTGCTTCGTTGACTATGCCAAAGCCTTTGACTGTGTGGATCACAATAAACTGTGGAAAATTCTGAAAGAGATGGGAATGCCAGACCACCTGACCTGTCTCTTGAGAAACCTGTATGCAGGTCAGGATGCAACAGTCAGAACTGTACATGGAACAACAGACTGGTTCCAAATAGGAAAAGGAGTACGTCAAGGTTGTATATTGTCACCCTGCTTATTTAACTTAAATGAAGAGTACATCATGAGGAACACTGGGCTGGAAGAAGCACAAGCTGGAATCAAGATTGGCAGGAGAAATATCAAGAACCTCAGATATGCAGATGACGCCACCCTTATGGCAGAAAGTGAAGAAGACCTGAAAAGCCTCTTGATGAAAGTAAAAGAGGAGAGTGAAAAAGTTGGCTTGAAGCTCAACATTCAGAAAACTAGGATTATGGCATCTGGTCTCATCACTTCATGGGAAATAGATGGGGAAACAGTGGAAACAGTGTCAGACTTTATTTTTTTGGGCTCCAAAATCACTGTGGATGCTGATTGCAGCCATGAAATTAAAAGACGCTTACTCCTTCGAAGGAAAGTTATGACCAACCTAGATAGCATATTAAAAAGCAGAGACATTACTTTGCCAACCAAGGTCTGTCTAGTCAAGGCTATGGTTTTTCCAGTGGTCATGTATGGATGTGAGAGTTGGACTGTGAAGAAAGCTGATCACCAAAGAATTGATGATTTTGAACTATGGTGTTGGAGAAGACTCTTGAGAGTCCCTTGGACTGCAAGGAGATCCAACCAGTCCATTCTAAAGGAGATCAGTCCTGGGTGTTCATTGGACGGACTGATGCTGAGGCTGGAACTCCAATACTTTGGCCACCTCATGCGACGAGTTGACTCACTGGACAAGACTCTGATGCTGGGAAGGATTGGGGGCAAAAGGAGAAGGGGACGACAGAGAATGAGATGGCTGGATGGCATCACTGACTAGATGGACATGAGTTTGAGTGAACTTCGGGAGTTGGTGATGGACAGGGAGGCCTGGCGTGCTGTGATTCATGGGGTCGCAAAGAGTCGGACACGACTGAGCAACTGAACTGAACTGAACTGAATAGAGAAGGGAAGGTGTTTGGTTAAGATTAAACAATGTGCTAAGTCACTTCAGTTGTGCCTGATTATTTGAGAACCCATGAACTGTAGCCCTCGAGGCTCCCCTGTGCATGGGATTCTCCAGGCAAGAATACTGGAGTGGGTTGCTATTTCCTTCTCTAGGGGATCTTCCCAACCCCAGGATCAAACCTGCATAGCTTATGTCTCCTGCATTGGCAGGTGAGTTCTTTACCACTGGCACCACCTGGCAAGAGAGAAAAAGGTAAGAAACTAGGGAACGAAAAAGTTGAAAATGTGTAGAACAGGACCAGGGCATTTCTAGGTGGTCACAGAGTAGCTAGAAGCCACATAAAAAGAAAGGTATCCTTGATGTGAAGAGCAATGTCATTAAATATGGGAAGGCATAAGGAATTAATAAAGAGATAGAAAAATATTTCCATGCATATTTTTTCAAGTGTAACTAGCTTTAAATCTTTAATCATGCAATTCATTTTTTACTTTCTCCTTGTAATTTTTCAATTCCTTAAAAAAATGTTGAATTTAAACAATGAAAGTACATCGTTATGACTTGGGGACCACTCTAAATACACATTGAGTTGCTAATCATTACTCTTCATTTAATGTGGTGGAAACTAAGACCTAAAAAATGAACACAATCAATCAATAAACACAAATTAAGTAACTTTCATTTATACCAACCTGTGAATATACAAAATTATGTGAGATTAAGACCCTACTGTCCTGAGACTTGCATTCTGTTAGGAAGTGGGCACATGAGCCTGACTGAGCCAAACTGAGCAGCTTGTGACTACACTGGTTCAAGGATGCATATTCCACATAAAGGGAACCTCCAATTATTGGGTTGGGAAGATCCCCTGGAGAAGGGAACAGCTACCCACTCCAGTATTCTGGCCTGGAGAATTCCATGAACTGTATAGTCCATGGGGTCGCAAAGAGTCGGCCACGACTGAGGGACTTCACTTTCATTTTCATTGAGAAAGGAAAGCTCTTTCCTTCAGGAGCTTAGAATAGGAATCCTGGAGGTTTTGTGGGGCCACTGTTGCCACCCTATGGAAAAAAATCTTCATAAAGATGACATGACAGAGATATTGAGCTGACAGATGGAGAGAGATGGTTTCCCAGTGTTTTCAGTGCCTGACTATGCATTTATGGTTGAAATCATCATACTTCTAGACTGTTAATTATGTGAACATTCAATTCTTCCTCTTCCTTAAACACTTAAGCCATGCAAGATGGATTTCTGACTCTTACAAGTGAATTAAGAGTTCTGACTAATAAAACTGATTTAGAATTTGTAAGGGTGGAAATATACAGACAACTACAAATTAATTTTGTTTAACAAAAGCCTTTTAACAGCTAAATTTATGATCAAGTTAATGCATATGTTTTTAGGCACTATTAAAGTCTTAAGGCTTAATCTTTTCCTGTATTTTTTGAAATTAAAAATAATCTAACTGCTCCAAAAACAATATTACTCCAATTGATCATGTCATGCTATTTCATATCATCTGTAGAGCCTGAAAAAATGCTTGCAATTTTGGTGGTTATTTCTATTCCAGAATTCTGCTTAGACACAGTTTGAAACCACCACTCTGAGCCCCATGCCTGTATGTTTGTGGTAAAAATAGAATTTTTGTGAGCAAAATGTGATGGCTTGGAAATAACTGCTACCTGCTTGTACCTTCATGTTGCAAAACTGTCAGGTACTTCAACCTGTTAATTATCAGCCTACAGAGCTTGGGATCACTTCGATAGGAACAAAACATCTTCCCTTTAAAAAAGAAAGGAGAAAGAAGACAGTTCCTGCTAAATACGCAATCCTAAAAACCTCAGTTTGTAGGAGTACAAACACATATTGTAAAATTATGAATCAAAGAGAGAGAGTCATGAACAGAAAATAGTTCAGGAGTTAAGTCTGAGAAGTAAGGAAATGAGTCAAGAGTAGCTATACTAGTGGTTCAAAAATGATGCAATATTCTATTTTTAAACTGCTGCTGCTGCTGCTAAGTCGCTTCAGTCGTGTCCGACTCTGTGTGACCCCACAGACGGCAGCCCACCAGGCTCCCCCGTCCCTGGGATTCTCCAGGCAAGAGTACTGGAGTGGCTTGCCATCGCCTTCTCCGTTCTTTAAACCGAGTGATGCACAAACAGGTAGGTGGTCATTGCGCCACTAAACTTCATAGCTAACATGTATTTTTAATAAGATTTTTTGGCCCCAGTTTTTCATGGACTTTTGCATTCCTTTTTCAAGTCTTTATTTTACTAGCGTACTCAAAAAAAAAAACTTATTTTCCTTTTGAGTATGTTTATATTTCTCTAGGAATGAGGCTATGTGGAAAGGGATGGACGGATGAGGAAAGTGAAATATAATGTAAAATGTACATTGGTGTACATGTTAAATTAATTATAATACAACCACCTAAAGGATGTTTTATTCTCTCAAAGGAAGATTAATGTTTTAAGGTATAAATACTTGAAAGGGAACAGAGGAATAATATATAATCTGACAAGTTCAGTTCAGTGGTTCAGGCAAGTCCCACTCTTTGTGACCCCATGGACTGCAGCATGCCAGGCCTCCCTGTCCATTGCCAACTCCCAGAGTTTACTCAAACTCATGTCCATTGAGTCGGTGATGCCATCCAACCATCTCATCCATGTTGTCCCCTTCTCCTCCTGCCTTCAATCTTTCCCAGCAGCAGGGTCTTTTCCAATGAGTCAGCTCTTTGCATCAGGTGACAAAAGTATCGGAGTTTCAGCTTCAGCATTAGTCCTTCCAATGAATATTCAGGACTGATTTTGTTTAGGATGGACTGGTTGGATCTCCGTGCGGTCCAAGGGACTCTCAAGAGTCTTTTCCAACACCACTGTTCAAAGGCATCAATTTCTCGGTACTCAGCTTTCTTTATAGTCCAACTCTCACATCCATACATGACTACTGGAAGAACAATAGCTTTAACTTGATGGACCTTTGTTTGCAAAATAATGTCTCTGCTTTTTAATATGCTGTCAAGGTTGGCAACACTTTTCTTCCAAGGAGCAAGCGTCTTTTAATTTCATGGCTGCAGTCACCATCTGCAGTGATTTTGGAGCCCCCCAAAAATAAAGTCTGTCACTTTTTCCACTGTTTCCCCATCTATTTGCCATGAAGTGATGGCACCAGATGCCATAATCCTAGTTTTCTGAATATTGAGTTTAAGCCAACATCTTCACTCTCCTCTTTCACTTTCATCAGGAAGTTCTTCAGTTCTTCTTCATTTTCTGCCATAAGGGTGGTGTCGTCTGCATATCTGAGGTTATTGATATTTCTCCCGGCAATCTTGATTCCAGGTTGTGCTTCTTCCAGCCCAGCATTTCTCATGATGTACTCTGCATATAAGTTAAATAAGCACAGTGACAATATACAGCCTTGACGTACTCCTTTCCCTATTTGGAATAGGCCTGCTCTTCCATGTCCAGTACTCACTGTTGCTTCTTGACTTGCATACTATTTTCTCAGAAGGCAGGTCAGGTGGTCAGGTATTCCCATCTCTGTAACAATTTCCCACAGTTTGTTGTGGTCCACACAGTCAAAGACTTTGGCATAATTAATAAAGCAGAAAAAGATGTTTTTTCTGGAACTCTCTTGCTTTTTCGATGATCCAATGGATGTTGGCAATTTGATCTCTGGTTTCTCTGCCTTTTCTAAAACCAGCTTGAACAATGGAAGTTCATGGTTCACATGTTGTTGAAGCCTGGCTTGGAGAATTTTGAGCATTACTTTGCTAGTGTGTGAGATGAGTGCAATTGTGGGGTAGTTTGAATATTCTTTGGCATTGCCTTTCTTTGGGATTGG
Organism: Moschus berezovskii; assembly: GCF_049115385.1. NCBI lineage: Eukaryota > Metazoa > Chordata > Mammalia > Artiodactyla > Moschidae > Moschus > Moschus berezovskii. Next base: position 43,011,754 of record NC_142460.1, on the reverse strand, counting down.
AATGAAAACTGACCTTTTCCAGTCCTGTGGCCACTGCTGAGTTTTCCAAATTTGCAGATATATTGAGTGCAGCACTTTCACAGCATCATCTTTTAGGATTTGAAATAGCTCAACTGGAATTCCATCACCTCCACTAGCTTTGTTCGTAGTGATGCTTCCTAAGGCCCACTTGACTTCACATTCCAGGATGTCTGGCTCTAGGTGAGCGATCACACCATCGTGATTATCTGGGTCATGAAGATCTTTTTTGTTCAGTTCTTCTGTGTATTCTTGCCATCTCTTCTTAATATCTTTTGCTTCTGTTAGGTCCATACCATTCCTGTCCTTTATTGAGCCCATCTTTGCATGAAGTGTTCATTTGGTATCTCTAATTTTCTTGAAGAGATCACTAGTCTTTCCCATTCTGTTGTTTTCCTCTATTTCTTTTCATTGATTGCTGAGGAAGGCTTTCTTATCTCTCCTTGCTATTCTTTGGAACTCTGCATTCAAATGGGTGTATCTTTCCTTTTCTCCTTTGCCTTTTTGCATTTCTTTTTCTTGGGGATGGTCTTGATCTCTGCCTCTTGTACAATGTCATGAACCTCCACCCATAGTTCTTCAGGAACTCTGTCTAACAGAGCTAATCCCTTGAATCTATTTGTCACTTCCTCTGTATAATCGTAAGGGATTTGATTTAGGTCATACCTGAATGGTCTAGTGGTTTTCCCAGTTTCTTCAATTTGAGTCTGAATTTGGCAATAAGGAGTTCATGGTCTGTGCCACAATCACCTCCCAGTCTTGATTGAGGGTTTTCTAATCTGACAAGTAGAAAACTCACAATCTATTTTCATTCCTGATATTCAACTGGATTTTAAAGAGTTTGTTAATGTGATATTATCTGAGCAATATTTTCTTTATTTTTAATATTATTTTTCCTCTTTCTTTTCCCACTGAAAAGTGAGACTCCTGACTCTGAGACCTACACACTACCAAGAGATTTATTTTCATATAAATATTTTAAAAATAATTTTCAAGCGATGGTCATTGATTTAACATTAGACAACATAATAGTACTTCTCAAGTAACTTATATTTCAAACATATATTTATATAAATATTTCAACAATTAGTGACATATTAGACAAAATTTTCACTCCCTTCACAACTAAATTCTTTTTTGCACGAAGAATACATTTCAACTTTCTAACTTTGATTGGTAGGAATTTATAGCACACTTGCCATTATTATATTTTAGAAAAGATTGAGTGAAGCTTAAGTTAAATTATAAATAAGATAATTGCTTTAGCAGTGTGAAATATTGCACTTAGATTCTTCTAACAGGAACATCACTCTTTTGTGTTTATGTTTAGAGTGGCATTTCTCCATATAGTTCTCTAGATGATAGAAAAAAATCAGTTTTATTCTTAAACCACTGGAGTAGAGATCTGTGAAGTAAGAAAGCATAGGACAAAATGGCATTCTAGTGGCCAAAGAAGATGTAGTTTCTCAGTATGACCAGTTTACAGTAGAATAATTGAAAAATTAGAAAAATTGTTTAAATTGCCCAAAGTTCAGTTCAGTTCAGTTCAGTCGCTCAGTCGTGTCCGACTCTCTGCGACCCCATGAATCACAGCACGCCAGGCCTCCCTGTCCATCACCAACTCCCGGAGTACACTCAAACTCATGTCCACAGAGTCGGTGATGCCATCCAGCCATCTCATTCTCCGTCGTCCCCTTCTCCTCCCGCCCCCAACCTTTCCCAGCATCAGAGTCTTTTCCAGTGAGTCAACTCGTCTCATGAGGTGGCCAAAGTATTGGAGTTTCAGCTTTAGCATCAGTCCCTCCAATGAACATCCCAAAACCAATCAACAAAATAAATAATCTCCCTAAAATATATTTTCTCAATTTATCCACCTTGCTCTGCTTCCAAAATTCCTTCCTGGTTAAAACAGTGAGAATACTAGACATTTGCATCACCTACCTACTAGGTTGGATTTAAAATCAAGTCAAGATTTGGTAGAGATCTGATTTCCTGATGCATTACATTGTAAATTAACAGAAGATGTCAAAACATCAGTTAGAATCAGCATAAAAGATTTTGTATACCAACATCCTTATTTTACAACTAAGATGAAATTAATGAGAATATAAACCCTAATTTTACAAATAAAAATTTTAACTTTTAACATTTGATTTTATAACAAGCAATAATAAATGATAATGAGAACTGTTTTATTTGCATTTTCTTTAATGCCTTTAACTACTCTCTAGTAGTGATTTTAATTGTTTCTTTGAAGTATACCAGCACCTTGGTTGAAGGTCTAGATGGAACTTTTGAAAAATGAGAAAAGTATGAAAAACATCTCCTTAAACCACATACCCTACAAATCAATGTGGGAAATTATTTAATTTAACCATTAGTCTTGCTCTTGGGTAGCCTTGCCCTACAACGGCTTGGGTTCCCAGCCAGAGATTGAGGCCAGGTCATGGTGGTGAAGGAAATGGCAAAAAAAAAAAACAAAAAAAAAACTACTCTCTAAATGTAGTGTGTGTGTGTGTGTGTGTGTGTGTGTGTGTGTGTTAATCACTCAGTCCTGTCCGACTCGTTGCAATTTCATGAACTGTAGCTCTCCAGGCTCCTCTGTCCATGGAATTCTCCAGGCAAGAATACTGGAGTGGGTTGCCATTCCCTTCTTCAGGGGATATTCATGACCCAGGGATCGAAGCTGGCTCTCCTGCATTACAGGCAAATACTTTATCATCTACTCTTTAAGTATAGTTTTTATTTCATTTATTCCTTAACTTTTTATTTGGAAAAATTTCAGACCCACAGGGAAGTTGCAATGAATACACAAATACAATGAATATCCATAAGCATTTCACCAATTTGTTTACATTTGATATTCATCTATTAATATTTGTTCTTTGTTACCCTAAACATGGCTGCCTTTTCCTGTATAACTATAATGTGATTATCACATTCAGAATTTAGTATTGTTATCACAGTATTATTTAATATACAACCCACATTCAGGCTTTGCTAAATATCCTCATAATATTTAGTCTTCTTTGTCTGATTCAATATTGAATCAGGAATCATGTATTCTATTTAGTTATTTATCTCTAATCTCCTAAAATTTAATGTAATTTTCTATATTTCATTTTAAGTATTCAAAATAGCTACCCCTTAACTTTTGATTTTGACTTTTTAAATTTTATTTATTGACTTAATATTCAGTTCAGTTCAGTTCAGTCGCTCAGTCATGTCCGACTCTCCGCGACCCCATGAATCACAGCACGCCAGGCCTCCCTGTCCATCACCAACTCCCGGAGTACACTCAAATTCATGTCCACAGAGTCGGTGATGCCATCCAGCCATCTCATTCTCTGTCATCCTCTTCTCCTCCCGCCCCAACCTTTCCCAGCATCAGAGTCTTTTCCAGTGAGTCAACTCGTCGCATGAGGTGGCCAAAGTATTGCAGTTTCAGCTTTAGCATCAGTCCCTCCAATGAACATCTAGGATTGATCTCCTTTAGAATGGACTGGTTGGATCTCCTTGCAGTATAAGGGACTCTCAAGAGTCTTCTCCAACACCACAGTTCAAACGCATCGATTCTTCGGCGATCAGCTTTCTTCACAGTCCAACTCTCACATCCATATATGCCCACGGGAAAAACCATTGCCTTGACTAGACGGACCTTGGTTGGCAAAGTAATGTCTCTGCTTTTTAATATACTATCAAGGTTGGTTATAACTTTCCTTCCAAGGAGCAAGCGTCTTTTAATTTCATGGCTGCAATCAGCATCTGCAGTGATTTTGGAGCCCAAAAAAATAAAGTCTGACACTGTTTCCACTGTTTTTCCATCTATTTCCCATGAAGTGATGGGACCAGATGCCATGATCTTTGTTTTCTGATTGTTGAGCTTCAAGCCAACCTTTTCACTCTCCTCTTTCACTTTCATCAAGAGGCTTTTGAGTTCCTCTTCACTTTCTGCCATAAGGGTAGTGTCATCTGCATATCTGAGGTTATTGATATTTCTCCCAGCAATCTTGATTCCAGCTTGTGCTTCTTCCAGCCCAGCGTTCCTCATGATGTACTCTGCATATAAGTTAAATAAGCAAGGTGACAATATACAACCTTGACGTACACCTTTTCCTATTTGGAACCAGTCTGTTGTTCCATGTCCAGTTCTAACTGTTGCTTCCTGACCTGCATACAGGTTTCTCAAGAGGCAGGTCAGGTGGTCTGGGATTCCCATCTCTTGAAGAATGTTCCACAGTTTCTTGTGATCCACACAGTCAAAGGCTTTGGCATAGTCAATGAAGCAGAAATAGATGTTTTTCTGAAACTCTCTTGCTTTCTCCATGATCCAGCGGATGTTGGCAATTTGATCTCTGGTGCCTCTGCCTTTTCTAAAACCTGCTTGAACATCTGGGAGTTCACGGTTTACATACTGCTGAAGCCTGGCTTGGAGAATTTTGAGCATGACTTTACTAGCGTGTGAGATGAGTGCAATTGTGCGGTAGTTTCAGCATTCTTTGGCATTGCCTTTCTTTGGGATTGGAATGAAGACTGATCTTTTCCAGTCCTGTGGCCACTGCTGAGTTTTCCATATCTGCTGGCATATTGAGTGCAGCACTTTCACAGCATCATCTTTCAAGACTTGAAATAGCTCAACTGGAATTCCATCACCTCCACTAGCTTTGTTTGTAGTGATGCTTTCTAAGGCCCACTTGACTTCACATTCCAAGATGTCTGGCTCTAGGTCAGTGATCACGTTATTGTGACTATCTTGGTCGTGAAGATCTTTTTTATACAGTTCTTCTGTGTATTTCTGCCACCTCTTCTTAATATCTTCTGCTTCTGTTAGGTCCATACAATTTCTGTCCTTTATCAAGCCTTAGAGGCTTCTAAAACTTTGTTTTCAGTATTTAACATGGTTCAAAATTTTCATCTAATTTGAATTGCATATGTTTACTTTGGTTTTCATTTTTAAGTAAAAATGGCAATTTAAGAGATAACAATGGGTTCACAGACATATGCAATGAATTGCACCAGTATCCCCAATACCCCAAAATCATGCTAACATAATAAAAATGTGAAAATCCATTAATCTCATTAACCTTATATTTTTAACATAAATGTATTTAATTCTAACATATCTTTACCTTTTCTGGCTGATTTTGCTAGAACCTGGAGACCTTCGTGATGCTAAGTAAGTACGTAAATAAATATATATTCAGAACAGTAATTCTGAAAATCTCTCTGAACATTTTTCTTTTTACTCCACACTTACTTCATACTTCACAGAAAAATCCCTAATTATAACATTTACCTGAACTTCCTTTCCCTCAGTTTTCACCCTATAACAATCGCCATGCCTCTCCTAATATTACCTGCCTCATCCCCTCCCCTACCTCCTCCCTTCCCACACAGGATTCCCCAAATTCCCCAGTTCATCAAATCACTTGCCTGTCTCACCCATCAAACAAAAATACAGTAAAGTCCACAACCATGTTTAACTCCACCATCATAGCCTTAATCATATTAAAATTCATTCCAAATCATGTACTTAGTTGAGAAGGTGATTTTGGTATATTTTTAAATGTTATTCAAAAATATTTTATTCCACCGTGTAAGCTATTTCCCCTCAACTGTTTTTGTACTCTGCTGTGAGATGTTGGAATTACAGCTCTGTTAGCTTCATTTCTGTTTTGTTTTGTTAAGTTCTGTCAATAAGTGGTACTAGTGGGAAACTAGAAAGCTTGAGGAATAAGGATTTTGTTACTGACAGTTCTTCGGAACTTAACCTGAGCAGTGGCACTTCTCTGCCGTTGCAGCAGCTGAGTCCAGTTTGCATTTTTCTGCTTCTCTTGCAGAGCTAACTATATCATGGTCCCCCCTCAGAAACACTGTCAGCAGCCTTGTAGGTTACCCTCCTCAGAGATCTGGGTGCCAGTCCCATAAGACTGTCCAGAGACACCAGAAAAAGGCAAGAAGCACACCTTCTCCAAATTGTCCAGTCTTCTAAGTGTTAATAAACTTTGGCCTCTTCTGTTTATTCCCCTAGCCAACGGGGTGGTAACGACTTGCTGAGTTGCTAATTCCATAGTAACAGAATTCTTCCCTATCTTTTAAATTACCAGGTCTACAACTTTATATCTAGTAAACAGCTATTTAAATCAAATTCCCTCTGTTCAAATAATTGCTGAGATTATTGTATCCTAACTGGACCCTGACTTGTTCAACCATGTCTGCAGTCAATGCATAACTTTTAGAATGGCCCCTTGGCAGTAATGAAGAAGTCAACAAAACTACTGTGTTCATATAGCTACGTCTGCATGTATATCATGGAACATGCGTGCATGCTAAGTTTCTTCAATCATGTCTGACTCTTTGTGACCCTATGGACTGTAGCCCACCAGGCTCCTCTGTCCATGGGATTCTCTAGGCAAGAATACAGGAATGGGTTGCCATGTCCTCTTCCAGGGAATCTTCCTGACCTAGGGATCAAACCTGAGTCTTCGTCTTCTGCATTGGCAGCAGGTTCTTTACCAATAGGACCACCTGAGAAGCATATCATGAAACACTTGACTATTTATTCAGCATTTACTCTATGGCAGGAATTGTGATAAATTCTTTACTTGCATCAGTTCAGTTCAGTTCAGTCGCTCAGTCGTGTCCGACTCTCTGCGACCCCATGAATCACAGCACACCAGGCCTCCCTGTCCATCACCAACTCCCAGAGTTCACTTAAACTCACGTCCATCGAGTCGGTGATGCCATCCAGCCATCTCATTCTCTGTCATCCCCTTCTCCTCCCGCTCCCAACCCCTCCCAGCATCAGAGTCTTTTCCAGTGAGTCAACTCGTCGCATGAGGTGGCCAAAGTATTGGAGTTTCAGCTTTAGCATCAGTCCTTCCAATGAACACCCAGGATTGATCTCCTTTAGAATGGACTGGTTGGATCTCCTTGAATCATGTCTAATCCTTGAACTATTTCCAAGAGATAGATGGTATTGACTATGCTCATTTTATAAGTGAGAGAACTGAGGCTTACAAAAATTAAGTAATTCGATAATCTATGGTCCTCAAGCTAGTAAATACAGGTGATAAGACTCTTAACCTGACTCATAGCTTGTGCTTTAATCATAAGCTATACCAACCAGTGAACCACCTCTACTATAACCTCAGAAAATCTGAAATTTCTACAAACAAACCTTCAGTTTAATCTGTCAGTTCAGTGGCTTAGTTGTATCTGACTCTCTGAGACCTCATGGACTGCAGTATGCCAGACCTCCCTGTCCATCACCAACTGCCAGAGTCTACCCAAACCCATGTCCGTTGAGTCGGTGATGCCATCCAACCATCTCATCTTCTGTCATCCACTTCTCCTCCTGCCTTCAATGTTTCCCAGCATCAGGGTCTTTTCAAATGAGTCAGCTTTTCACATCAGGTGGCCAAAGTATTGGAGTTTCAGCTTCAGCATCAGTCCTTCCAGTGAATATTCAGGACTGATTTTGTTTAGGATGGACTGGTTGGATCTCCTTGCAGTCCAAGGGACTCTCAAGAGTCTTCTCCAACACACCCTCAGTAACCTTTATTTTAGCATCTTCTTTACTCATTAATATTGGCTGTCTTTCTATTTGCTATTCCAGAGATAAGAAATCTTATCCACTTAGACTTTTCATTTCTGGCTCAGCAATGCAGGTTTCCCCAGGACTGTAAGGGCAACTCTCTATCCATAAAAAACTTCCTGTTTTATAGCTCCTCCTTAATCTCATATACAAATCCAGGCAAACTGACTTTAACTGGGTCATACCACTCTTCTCCTTAAAGTATTCAAAGGATCCCAGTTGCTGTGAAGTGCAAAGCCCTTAGCCCACCATTCTAGATTCTCTGTGACTCAGACTGAACTTAGCTTGTCCACTCCTGACCATTGAATCCTCTTCACATCAAACTACTGTAAATGCTGTCAGTACACAGTGTTTTTTCTTGTTCTTTTTCTCCCTATACCATTTACAGTTCTGGGTACAAAATACATGATCTGTGACTAAATGCACGGTGTTTTTTCCTGTTCATTTTTTCCCATACCATGCAGTTCTGAGTATAAAACACATGAGTTGTGATAAAATGCAGGAATGAATAAAAATCAATACTGTTGTCATTACTGAATGAAATTCTAAATCTTTATCTGTTTTTATGAACTTAAGTTCTTCTCCATCCTGAGTTCCTCTCTCTTTACCTCCTCTAGTTAAATTTCTTCATTCTTTTGCTCATTTGTTTAATCTGCAAAAGTATTTGAATGCCTTTAACTGTCCCTATTCTTCAGCATCTGTCTGAAATTCTCTAGTGCTGCTTCTTCCATGAAGCCTCTCCTGAAATCCCCAGATGATAGATATTTTCTCCCCTCTTCCCTGCTCCTCACCTCCCACCATGCTTAAAAGACATATCCATTTTCATGTTGAGTGAAAAAATTCATAAAGGTAAGGACTGTTTCACTCATACTTAAGTTCTAAAAGTGCCTTTTTTTTTTTTTTATTGTTAGCATCTTTTGAATCTTTTCAGTTATCTGAAGAAAAGGCTCTTAGGAGAGAGCTGCAATTTCAACTGGGCCTAAGACACTGAAGTTTCTGCATTCTATGTCCTTTGGAAGATAATGTTTTTACCTCCATCTCCAATTCACCTATGAAACAAAAGGTTAGGATTCCGAGGGGAAGTATGAGAAATATGAACGCTTTGAGATCCTTCACATTCTTTAATAAAAGGGGTAGAAATTATATCTTAAAATAGCAGCAGACATCATTCATGATCATACAACTATTGGATTTTTAAAATAAATTACCAACTCATTACAGAGATTTCAGAATAAGAATTGCCTGTGGTCTTTGATTTTTATTTTCACTTGTTTAGTGAGAAGCAATCATGCAGAGAAACTGGAACATAGATTTTGAAGTCAGACATATTTGATTATTGAATTGCTGCTGCTATTTTCTGGGACTGCGACCTTGGGATATTATTAAACCTCTTTAATCTGTAGTTTCCTCATATTTAAAACAAGAAAATACTGAGTACCCATTTCATAGGGTTGTCATAATAATTAACTAAAATCCTTTATGTAAAATGTTTAGGATAATGCCTGATATATAGTAAGCACACAGTTAAAGAAAGTTTTTAATATTATTAACTACCCCAGCATCTCCCAGTCCTTGTAAAACTCAGTAAAGCTATGGATGTGGTTAATGGTATATAGGATATAAGAATTCAGTTCCAAAATAGTCAGTTCTTGAATGGAAAGTGTAGAGAAACAAGAATCCATTGTATTTGTGGGGTGGGAGAGGTGAAGATGGATTATGTGGTTACCAAAAGTATTAATTATGTTGAAGGCTTCAAGTTAGTCCTAGGGGAAAGTCAGTTCATGTGGGAATACAGGTTAGCAATCAGGGGGATGCAGAAATGCATTTCTGCAGCTGGTGGCACTTTGTGGGTGGTAATAGTTGATATAACAGGAGGGCCAGGCAAACTTAGAAAAACCCCAAGGGCTCAGGGCAACAGAGGGCTGCAGTAGAGATTTCAGGGAAAAATAAAAAATGATCAAGATGGGTGGAACTGGTAAAATGCAAATCTAACTTTAGTATGTCCACCATATTTTGTGTATAGGTAACTTTCCCCCTTATCCTCAACTTGTCAGGTTGTCTTGAATGGTTCTTGTGACACGTGTGCTTGGTATGTGGATAACTTTGGTCATGCCGAGCTAAAGGAATGTGCTCATGGCCTCTGTAGCCTTGATCAGCATGGACTAGAAGCTTTGGTAGTAAGGATCATGGCTGCCATTATTGACCTTAATGGGAAAGAACAGAGGAAATGTGTTGTTAGCCAAAGATAAGGTGAGTAGTGTCACATGTAGTTTTTAATATTTAATGAATCTATATGAGCACAATCCATTATGTGACAATTTAATTATATGACAAAAAAGTTTGATAAATAATATTGTGGTAGGACATCTAATTCATTATTTAACAAAGAAATCAATACTTTCATAAATCATTGTTCTCCACAGTCGTACTTTTTTTTCTCCAAGTGTGTAAAAACCCTTATTCAGAATCCATAGGCAATTTATTTTCTGGTCAGGACAAGTTTGAATGGAAGTTTAATTGGGCCCAGGACAGACATAAATTCTATTTACTTTTTTTTTAACCATTAAATGGAAAAGCTTTCGATACAAGTATTTTTCAGGAAGCCTTAACTGTATCCAGACAGTATTTTCCTACAGTGTGTTTCAAGAAAAGAAAGTAGTGGTAGCCATAAATTATGTATCATGCTATAACAAAACAAAATAATAATACAAAAATATTTTATATATCCATTTTCATCCTGGTTTGACTTCAATATGTATTATGGACACTATTTTTACTTCAATGTTTTTCAACAGTCAAATTTATAAATATCACAGAAAATTAAATATTCATTAAATATATGCTTCCAGAATGAGACTACTTTTAATTTTTTGAACCTCATTATATAAAAAATTATTCATTTCATTCCAGTTTAAATATTTGTTACATGGGAGATATTCTTGCCTCATTTAACATAAATCCCATTTTATTTTGTAACTATCATTGTGTCCTTGCACAAAATTCACATTTATACAGTTTGTAATTTAGTAAAGAGTTATGCTTCTTTTGGCTGAATTTTTATACACTGTCAAGTTTGCATTCTAATTACAAACAATACTGAACAGAAGCAAAATCACATAATACTTTTTTTCCCACTTAGGCTTTTTGTAATTGTTGATCATATGTGACTGAAATATTTCAGTTTCTTGCATTCCTCTAAAGAATTAGCAGCTTAAAAAACTATTTTCCAATAATAAAAATGACCTCTTTCATACAGAGTCCCAAGCTCCTAATTCTCTGTAACATATTCAGAACCAGAGTACAGCCATCTAAAGCCTTCTTTGACTGTAATAAAATACATTATTTGCAATTTTTCATCTCACTTTAGCAACTTTATTGCATTAGTAACTGTCTGTCATTATATATTTTACTGTTAATGATTATTTAAAGTAATGAAGCATAAAAGCCTTATGGATGAATTTTCATCTTTGAATTCCAATATTCCCATTTAGTTATTCTGTCAGATTCCTCCTAATAGTTCACTGTTTGACATTTGGTTGAAAATGAAAATCACTGCAAGAGAATAAAGTTTTCCTATATCACTTACCACTCACCATTGTAAAACAGGATTTCTTTTTCCAGGGTTATGTTTTATATAATATTGTAGCACCCTAGGGGTTCCAGGTGGTGCTAGTGGTAAAGAACCTGCCTGCCAATGCAGGAGATATAAGATAAGTGGGTTCAATCCCTGGGTCAGGAAGACCCCCTGGAGGAGGTCATCGTGACCCACTCCAGTATTCTTGCCTGGAGAATCCCACTGACAGAGGAGCTTGGTGGGCTACAATCCATAGGGTTGCAAAGAATCGGACAGAGCTGAAACATCTTAGTACATAGGACTTTGAAAGTGAAAAGTGAAAGTGAAGTTGCTCAGCCGTGTCTGACTCTTTGCGTGGACTGTAGCCCACCAGGCTACAAATATCAAAGCAAAATTAAGAACAAGTATAAATATTTCTGAATTAGCTGAGCCTCAGACCACATAAAATCATAGTGGTTAAGATCTCCAACTTATTTGGCTATGTAGTTTTCTAATTTGGGGATTTAGGGGCAAGTTTATTAATCTCTCTGCTTTTCAGTTCCCTCCTTTGTAAAATGAGGAGAGTAATACTATGTTTCTCATAGTGTGGTTAGAGGAATAAAACAATTTTTAAAACTTTTTTATTGGAAATAAGTTTAGACTTACGAGAAAATTACAAAAATGTTCAGAGAGTTCATGTAACCTTACATCAGCTTCCTATAAAGTTAAAAACTTACATAACCATAGCATAGTTTTCAAAGTCAGAAAGTTAAAATTACTAGAGATCTTATTAGATGATCACTTATTTCCCCCCAGTTTTGTTCTACTCTAGGCTCAAACTCAGGATACTACATTGTACATTATTCTTATATCTCTTTAGTCTTCCTCCGAACTGAGAGAGTTCCTCAGTCTTCCCTTGTCTTTCATAACGTTGGTCCTTCTGATGAGAGTTGGGAAATTAGTCTAGGGTTTATGTTTAAATGTGACTTCACCTGATATTCTCTAATGATTATATTGAGTTTATGCATTTTTATAAGAACACTACAGAAGTGATATTGTGTCCTTCGTGCACCGCGCATATGTCACCATGTCTTAGCAGTACTCTTGTTAACCTTGTTGTTCAATCGTTCGGTCACATCTAACCCCGTGGACTGCAGCACACCAGGCTTCCCTGTCCTTAACCATCTCCCGGAGCTTGCTCAAACTCATGTCCATTGAGTCGGTGATGCCATCCAACCACCTCATCCTCTGTCGCCCCTTCTCCTCCTGCCTTCAGTCTTTCCCAGCATCAGGGTCTTTTCTAAAGAGACCACTTGGTTATGGTGGTATCTATTGGTTTTCCTTACCGTAAAGCTACTATTATTCACTTTGTAATAGATAAATATCTTGGGGGATATTTTGAAACTATGCAACTGTTTCTCTTCAACATTTCACCTTACTGATTTTATCATTTATCGGTGAATTTTGCCTGCAATGATAATTACTGTGATTTTTATCTAAGGGTGATTTTGAATCTTTGCCTTCTGTGTGTCTGTGCTTAGTTGCTCAGTTGTGTCTGACTCTTTGTAACCCTAGGGACTGTAGCCACCAGGGGGATTCTCCAGGAAAGAATATTGGAGTGGGTTGCCTTGCCCTCCTCCAGAGGACCTTCCCAACCCAGGGATGGAACCTAGGTCTTCTGCATTGCAGGTGGATTCTTTACCATCTGAGCCACCAGGAAAGCCCAAGAATACTGGAGTGGGTAGCGCATCCCTTCTTCGGGGGAACTTCCCAACTAGGAATTGAACTGGGGTCTCCTGCATTGCAGGTGGATTCCTTACCAGCTGAGCTACCCTGAAGCCCTGTCTTCTATGTTTATTAATTGGAATATTTTATAGGGGAGAGTTGCCAATTGTGTGTTCGTATATTTTTTAATTATTAATTTATATTACTTGTGGATATTTATAGTATTACCATTTATTTTGCTGCTCAAATTCCCTTGGCTTTGGCCATTGGGCCACTCTGTTCTTATGTCTTTTGACATAATGATTTTTTACTTTTGAACATTTAAAAATTTTCGGGTACTACTCAAATGTTCCAAGCTTATTTTTCATTTTTCTGCCCCAGTCCTGGACTCAGTCACTAATCTAAGGAGCCCTGGTTCCTTTTACTAGGGAATAATATTTAGAAACCAAGATCTGGGTGTTAGGTGTGTTCACTGCTGTGTGCTAAGTTGCTTCAATCATGTTCAACTCTTTGCAACCCTATGCAATGTAGCCCACCCAGGATCCTCTGTCCATAGAATTCTCCAGGCAAGAAATACTGGGGGTGGGGGATAGCTATTCCCTTCTCCAGGGGATCTTCCCAACCCAGGGATCTAACCTGGGTCTCTTTCATTGCATGCAGATTCTTTACCGTTTGAGTCAACAGAAAATCCCAATTAAAAACTTATTTCATATTAATAATTTCCTTTCTAAATTTGCATATAGGTATACTAGTTTTGCTTAAAGTGGGATACTTTGGCAAATCCAGTGTGGAATAAATGAGCAACGCTTTCTTCAGCTTCCATGTGAATCCATGAGGAATACATAGATAGTTGGAATCTTTGAAATAGTACAAGTGTTGATGTATTCACTGTGAAGACAAGAAGACAACGTAGGACCCTATGTACTATATTATTGGAACCATTCTGGGATGCTTAATAATTTGCGGAGAGAATATGAGAAACAAATACTGCTGCTTAGTATCTATTTTCAAGTCTAAAGAAAAGAAACCAAAGAGTTAGCCAAATCCTGAAGCTGAAATACAAAAATGAACAAAACTGATCATGTTATTCTTGTTTACACAGTAAGAATAAACACCGAATCTAACCAATTTAAAGGTGTTAATAGAAAAGTTCTTTAGGGTGATAATAAACTAAAGAAGAGTTGGTATTTGTCATTTTGGATTTTCTTAAAGATGGCAACAATGTAACTGTTCTGATGATTTTAGATTCTATGTTATTTCCTACAAAATGTCGACACTTTTCAACCAATGATTTAAATTTTTCTAACAAAAAATAATCTTATCTCATAATTAGAAATAAAATTGAGGCAAATCTGATCTAAATATTTTTGTTCAATGGTAAATATTTTCTATTGCTTTCCTTACTATGCTAGAAAGAGAAAAGCATAATTGGTATTTCAGAGCTAGAGTTAACAGGAATTGTGAAGTAACATATTCTTTTGAAATACTGACCAATTCTTTCTTTGGAATTATTTTGCCCTTCTAATATTTTAAATATTAATATCAAAAAATGGAATGAGCAACAGCAAGAGCATGTAATCGAATTACCATCTTATCAAGGCTAATGATAGGACTGTCTCATGAATCATTAGCAATTCATTTCACACAGTCACAAAAGCATTCAAATGCATTTATGTGGGGCCTGCTATGACTGGGTAAAAATATCAGAAGATTACTCAGGCAAGATTCACTGAATAAAGTTGAAAACTTAAGACTGAATCATTTACATGACAATGTCATCCAACTTCCAACTCCTGGAAATAAATGGCAAGTTTCTAAACAAAAGGTAATTAGGTTACGACACTTCATATTATAAGGAGATGTAAACTGTCAGCGGAGAAGGCAATGGCAAGCCACTCCAGTACTATTGCCTAGAAAATCCCATGGATGGAGGAGTCTGGTAGGCTGCAGTCTGTGGGGTCGCTAAGGGTCGGACACGACTGAGCGACTTCACTTTCACTTTTCACTTTCCACTTTCACACATTGGAGAAGGAAATGGCAACCCACTCCAGTGTTCTTGCCTGGAGAATCCCAGGGACGGGGGAGCCTGGTGGGCTTCCGTCTATGGGGTCACACAGAGTCGGACACGACTGAAGTGACTTAGCAGCAGCAGCAAACTGTCAGCACTCTCCAGTTAAACTATATCTTTCCCAGTTACTCACTGTATCTCCATAACATTATACAAATACTCAACAGTGCATCCAGCAACCCTATTATAAATTCTACATAAACCTGCTTGATCACAAATCATGCGTTTTTTTATTTTAGTGGCTTTCACCTTTAGGTTAAACACTTAGGCTTTTCCAGGTTAGTCTTAAGTTGAAATAAAATATAGAGGTTTTCTGAAATATTAATAGTAGTGTGTGTGCATGTTAGCTGTTCAGTCATGCAGAATTCTCTGTGACCCCATGGCCTCTAGCCTGGCAGGCTCCATCATCCATGGAATTTACCAGGCAAGAATACTGGAATGGGTTGCCATTCCCTTCTCCAGGGGATCTTCTAGTTTGTATGATAACCAAATGTTTTCTACCTAAGATTTGATGGCTCTCTTTGAGCCTTGAAAAGCTCATGTTTGATTGCATTATATAAGATAGTGTTAGGCACAGAAGAGTAGACTGTTATTTTCTAAACTGAAGAAAATAAATACATGTACGTGGGGAATTGTGAAATTTAAAGTAAAAGTAAATCTCTCCACTTTTCTTCCTCCACCCCATCCCATAGGCTACCCCATCTGTTCCAGTCCCTTGGTGACAATGTAAGCAGATGTTTCCCCAAGCATGTTGTTTTGTGGTTTTATTTCTAGGACTCTATTAAAAAGGAAAAAAAAAAAAAACACAAGTTTACAAAGCCTTTGAAAGGTTTTGGTTTTCATAGAGTATAAGCATCCAAGTTCCTTTGTCCTCCTCTAAATCCAGGTCAGGTAAGTTTAGATTTGAAACTTCTGCTGCTGCTGCTAAGTCGAGGGCGCTGCAAAGCCCCAGGGTTTATCTCTTGCTAGAGGCTGCCTCCTGCTGGTCACCTTTGGGCTTGCAGTCACTTAGGGCTCGTCCTTGTGCAAGCCTTGCTGCTGTGGTGAACACAGCATATAGAACTTCTGCCTGGTTCCAAAAATTTTTTTGCAGGCTGAAATAGCTATGCACACAGCGTGAGTGGCCATGCCTTCCTCCTGGGGATCTTCCCGACCCAGGGATCGAACCCTAATCTCTTATGTCTCTGCACTGGCAGGCGGGTTCAACAACTGAACATTTTAGCAGGAGAAAATGAGGATAAGTGGTACAAATAAATACAGGAAACTATATATAGTCATTTTATCCTAAGAAACTATATACGGTCATTTTATCCTAAAGTATCAAATGACTATTAATTTTACAAAATATGTTCAAACAATCGTGTGGATAATTGTCTAAAGTACATCTCCTCTAAATTATCAACATAAAATGAAAGGGATGAAAGGGAGGCTAGAGAGGGAGGGGATAAAAGTGCACATGTGGTTGGTTCATGTTGTTGTGTAGCAGAAACTAACACAATATCACAAAGCAATTCTATTCTAATAAAAAATAAAGAAATTACCCCCAGAACCCAAAACAAACACAAAAACATTACGTTCGTTGTTAGCAGAATCAGACTAGCAGTAGGCAGATATTTTGCTCACTGTATATATTTGCATTTGAACTGTGGTGTTGGAGAAGACTCTTGAGAGTCCCTTGTACTGCAAGGAGATCCAACCAGTCCATTCTAAGGGAGATCAATCCTGGGTGTTCATTGGAAGGACTGATGCTAAAGCTGAAACTGCAATACTTTGGCCACCTCATGCGACGAGTTGACTCACTGGAAAAGACTCTGATGCTGGGAAAGGTTGGGGGCGGGAGGAGAAGGGGACGACCGAGAATGAGATGGCTGGATGGCATCACCGACTCTGTGGACATGAGTTTGAGTGAACTCTGGGAGTTGGTGATGGACAGGGAGGCCTGGCGTGCTGTGATTCATGGGGTCGTGGAGAATCGGACATGACTGAGCGACTGAAATGAACTGAACTGAACTGAACTGATACCTTTGCGTGATCCAGGAAGGCCCTGAGCCTTTGCCTCTGCAGATCTCTGTTAGAGAATTTTTCCAACCCAGAGTCAGTGGCCAATGCACGCTTGGAAGTCTAATACAACAGGCAATTCTGTTAATCTTGAAATTTTAGTAAGTCGAAAGTCAAGGTGAATTATGTATCCTTTTGCTTATGAACTGGTGAGGAAATGTCTCCATGCACTTAGATCTGAATTTTTAAAAGCTTCAATCCCACCACAGACAGATGTCAATCTATGTGACTTTTGTGATGATTGATCAAGAATGCATGAGACACATAGTGGAGGTAGAGTTGGGAAGGTCAAAGCCAAGGGGAAAGTAAGCATGAAAACTGATTGGGCTGAAGGGTAAGAAAAGGAAGAACATTTCTTAAATAACTGCTATTTCACAGACACTATGCTCTTTATATTCTCATGGTAGCCCTATAACATACTCATTCAGTTCAGTTCAGTCGCTCAGTAGTGTCTGACTCTCTGAGACCCCATGAACCACAGCACACCAGGCCTCCCTGTCGATCAACAACTCCCAGAGTTCACCCAAACCCATGTCCATCGAGTCGGTGATGCCATCCAAGCAGCTCATTGTCTGTCCCCTTCTCCTCCTGCCGTCAATCTTTCCCAGCATCAGGGTCTTTTCAAATGAGTCAGCTCTTCACATCAGGTGGCCAAAGTATTGGAGTTTCCCCTTCAACATCTGTCCTTCCAATGAACACCCAGGACTGATCTCCTTTAGGATGGACTGGTTGGATCTCCTTGCAGTCCAAGGGACTCTCAAGAGTCTTCTCCAGCACCACAGTTCAAAAGCATCAATTCTTCGGCGCTCAGCTTTCTTTATAGTCCAATTCTCACATAAATACATGAGCACTGGAAAAACCATAGCCTTGACTAGACAGACCTTTGTTGGTACTCATTATTAGCTGCAGTTTAAGACTAGACAGACCAGAGTATGTCAAAGGCCTAGCAAAGCCATGAACAGAAGGAAACATCCTATTTAGAAGTCTTGAGTTGTATTCAACAAATTGCTAGCTAATTTAGATCAGAAAACAATAACAACAACCACAAACTCACCCAACTTATATGATGTGTGAAGATGATAAGGCGGTTTACAGAAGTAGAGAAGCTGAAGACACACTCAGAAAATCAAGGATCAGGCAGCTAGAGCATTAAGCAGACAGGAAGTGACCTTTCTATAGTCACACAGTGGCAAAACTAGAATGAGAATTCCAATCACAACCCTAAGTTTGGGGTTTTGTTACAGACTGAAGTGTGTTCCCCCAAAATTCGTGTGTTGAAGCCCTAATACCCAGTATGTCCAAAGATGACTGTACATGGAGGCAAGGCCTTCAAAGAACTGATTAAGTTCAAAGGAGGCCATTAGGGTGGGCTCTCACCGATTTAGCTGGTGTGCCTATAAGAAGAGGAGACTTGGACCCAGAGAGACACCAGGGATGAATGCAGACAGGAAAAACCATGTGCGGACACAGCAAGGACACACAGTGTAAGCTAAGGAGAGAGGCCTCAGCAGAACTCCAACCTGCCATACATATAGATCTTGGGCTTCTAGCCTCCAGAAAAGTGAGAAAAAAAATTCTGTTGATGAAGTAACCCAGTTTGTGATATTTTGTTACAGCAGCCCTAGCAATCCAATACCGAGCTCTCTTCATATTATCATTTTAATGAATGAATCTTACATGAAAATGATTTTGTAAGACCAATATACTGCACAAATACATGTAATTGCTGGCATTGTGCAAATGTGCATGCCAATGCAGAAGACGTAAGAGAAAAGGGTTTGAACCCTAAGTTAGGAAGATCTCCCCGGAGGAGGGTATGACAATCCAGTCCAATATTCTTGTCCAGAGAATCCCATGGGGAACTTGCAGGGCTACAATCCATGGGGTCACAAAGAGTTAGACCCAACTGAAGCACCGTAGCACGCATGCATGCATAATTCTTACTCATTGATGCTTGTCAGGGGTCAGAGTGGCATCGTGGATAAGAGCAACCCCTGTGGACATAAATCCCAGCTCTGCTGTTGACCAGTGGTTGTTTTTGATCCAATTTCTTAACCACATCCTGCCTCCTTCCTCAACTATAAAGTGTAGATAATAATTGTATCTAATTCATGAAGCTGTTGTGAATGTTAAAGAAATCAATCCACGTAAAGCACTGAGGGAATGATGTGGTCTAGACCATTTCTCCAGTTACATCCCAAGCTTGGTAAATCATCTCCAGACATGCAGTCAGGCCATGTTCGCTCATCACATTTAGCTTGCTTGGTTAGTGGTCTCCTAACTAATTTTGAAAGGGATCCTTCAAAACTCCCTAAGTTCCGTCATGTTCCTCATCTGCTTTTCCCCTTCTCTTTATTTCTGCTGTTGATTTTGTCTTTTTGTGAATTCAGGCATTCCTAATGGCCATTTCATTTCTGCTCCATTTTTTGCCCCAAACAAAAACTGACTCTTTTGGCCCTGACACACAACTCATGAAAATATCACTATCTGAGTGTCTTCTAAACTTACCAGATGTGGCTTTTAAAGCAACTGTAGGTCCGGTTTCACGTATAGAGGCAGGGTGATAAATAAACAAGTAAGAATATATTTGTTTTTATTACCATGTATTTTATAGCTTGTTCTAAAAATCATCTTTCTTTTGCTACAATAAATACTTTTAAAACTGGTAACTGGAATTGACACATTTAAAATACTTTGTTCTGACTAGTTTTAAGAAATATTCCCATTGCAATTCCCATCTTGAGAAGAACTGCTGTTGTTCAGTTGCTCAGTTGTGACTGATACTTTGAGACCCAATGGACTGCAGCACACAAGGCTTCCCTGTCAATTACCACATCCCAGAGTTTTCTCAAATTCATGAAAATTGAATCAGTGATGCCATCCAACCATCTCATCCTCTGTCTTCCCCATGTCCTCCTTCTGTCCTCAATCTTTCCCAGCATCGGGGTCTTTTCCAATGAGTTGGTTTTTCACATCAGGTGGCCAAAGTATTGGAGCTTCAGCTTCAGCATCAGTCCTTCCAATGAATATTCAGGACTCATTTCCTTTAGGATGGTCTTTTTGATTTCCTTGCAGTCCAAGGGAGTCTCAAGAGTCTTTCCCAACACCACAGTTCAAGTATTAATTTTTCAGTGCCTCACCTTCTTTATGGCCCAACTCTTAGAGCCATACATGACTACTGGAAAAACCATAGCTTTGACTAGATGTACCTTTGTCGCCAAAGTAATGTCTCTGCTTTAAAATATGCTGTCTAGGTTTGTTACAGCTTTTCTTCCAAAGAGCATCTTTTAATTTCATGGCCACAATCACTGTCTGCAGTGATTTTGAAGCCCAAGAAAATAAAGTCTGTCGCTCTTTCCACTGTTTCCACATCTATTTGCCATGAAGTGATGGGACTGGATGCCTGATCTTTGTGAATGTTGAGTTTTAAGCCAGCTTTTTCACTCTTCTTGTTCACCTTCATCAAGAGCCTCTTTAGTTCCCCTTTGCTTTCTGCCATAAGGGTGGTATCATCTGCATATCTGAGGTTATTGATATTTCTTCTGGCAATCTTGATTCCAGTTTGTGCTTCATCCACCCTGGCGTTTTGCATGATGTACTTTGCATGTAAGTTAAATAAGCAGGTGACAACATATAGCCTTGAACATACATACAGTTCTTTTCCCAATTTGGAACCAGTCTGTTGTTTCATGTTTGGATCTAACTGTTGCTTCTTGACCTGCATACAGATTTCTCTGGAGGCAAGAAAGGTGGTCTGGTATACCCATATCTTCAAGAATTTCCCACAGTTTGTTGTGATCTACACAGTCAAAGGCTTAAGGGTAATCAATGAAGCAGAAGTAGATGTTTTTCTGGAACTCTCTTGCTTTTTCTACGATCCAACAGATGGGGCAATTTCATCTCTGGTTCCTCTGCCTCTTCTAAAACCAGCTTGAACATCTGGAAGTTATCCTGGGCTTAATTAAAATTATGGCAATCTTATAAACACCTTGCAGCGTCATACCCCATGGCCTAAACAAGTAATATTCATCTGAAAGGTGCAGTGCCATAATGCATATTTCTTTTTCCTTTCAGCAAGCTGAATAAAAATGCCTTTCCACAGTCTATTCAACTAAAGATTTGATTAACACATTTTTCTTTGCATTGTTATGAGGACAGCAATGGCTTTCCTGCAATTTAGTATAACAGATGAATAGATGGGTCATCCAAATATGTTGGTTAATTTTTACCTCCAAAAATTAGACATCCATGTGTTCTGACTTTATTGGACACATTTTTAGTACATATTGCAGGTATGTTGCTGAAATGTATTCCTAAAAAATCTACCCTCATGATTTCACTTCTGGTTAATGCACTATTTTAGTTAAAATGGTTTCTGAGTGATGTGAATCTCATAGCAACACTATTCATGTGAGAGTATTGCTCTGTTCTTGGTATATTATTTCCAACTTCTAATTTTCATTTATTTTGAAGATTCACTATTATTTTTCATTTTTTTCGTGTCTCTATGGCATTTGGTACAGATTCCGCTCTCACTTCTCTCAGAGTGATACAATCATCTTTAGTCACCATTCATTAAACTTGCAGGATGCCAAAGAAATGAATGAACAGATAAGGCCCCGGGTACTTCCTAGATGCACTTGAACAGGTTAATGCACAAAAGCAAACACAATATGTGATAGCTTGGAGGTGGCAAAGGAACTGAGTTTATCATTTCCTTCCCAGGATCTTTTTGTCAAGTCTTTAACCAGGACTTATGTATAATCTCATTAACTGATGAGGACATTATAGAATTTTACTGAGTTTAAGTGACTCCTCTAATGCCACACTGAGGCTTAGTGACAATTCATGTTTATAGCTCACAGCCTAACTTTTCTTTGCCAAGCATGTTGAAAGATTCCAGTTTCTAGGACAGAAAGGGGGTGTGCCACCATGGCACAGAGACAGTCACAATTAGAAATGTGCCAAATAAATGAATGAATGAATAAACGTGTCAGGGAAGGAATTTCTTGTGTGGTAATTTGTGGAAGTGTTTCTGTATAATTATATCACTTCACATTTCCTCAGGCTAATGCCTTAATGTTTTAGCCCGAATCTTAATAATACAGGGTGAACATTCTTTCTGTTGTAGCTGGCTGACTAGCTAGCAGTTATTTCTCAATTCTAACATCTTGACACAAGCACATACTCCCATGGTAGAAAGAAGAACATATAACTCATGATCTGATAGTACAGTAGACTTTTTTGCTCCCCTTGGGTATATTAAAAAGCAGAGAGATTACTTTGCCAACAAAGGTCCGTCTAGTCAAGGCTATGGTTTTTCCCGTGGTCATGTATGGATGTGAGAGTTGGACTGTGAAGAAAGCTGATCGCCGAAGAATTGATGCTTTTGAACTGTGGTGCTGGAGAAGACTCTTGAGAGTCCCTTGGACTGCAAGGAGATCCAACCAGTCCATTCTAGAGGAGATCAATCCTGGGTGTTCATTGGAAGGACTGATGCTAAAGCTGAAACTGCAATACTTTGGCCACCTCATGCGACGAGTTGACTCACTGGAAAAGACTCTGATGCTGGGAAAGGCTGGGGGCGGGAGGAGAATGGGACAACAGAGAATGAGGTGGCTGGATGGCATCACCGACTCTGTGGATATGAGTCTGAGTGAACTCCGGGAGTTGGTGATGGACAGGGAGGCCTGGCGTGCTGTGAATCATGGGGTCGTGGAGAGTCGGACATGACTGAGAGACTGAACTGAACTGAACTGGGTGGACCAGGGAAGTGAGACTACTTGCCAGTTGTGTTAGTCCACTGGGGCTGCTCTAACAAAAATACCAGAAACTGGGCATTTTATGAAGAACAAATATTTATTTCTTACAGCACTGGAGGTGGGGAAGTCTAAGATCATGGAACCTGCAGATTCAACGTCTGGTGAGGACCCAGTTCCTAGATGGCCATCTTGTTGCTATATCTCCTATGGCAGAAGGGGTTTGGTGAGCTCTGTGTACTCTCTTATATAAGTGCACTAATCTTATTCATGAGGGCTCCATCCTCATGACCTAATCATCTTCCAAAGGCCCCACTCCTTAATATTTTCACATTGGGCATTAGGTTTAACAGATGAATTTTGAGGGGACAAAACATTCAGTTCTTAGCACAAATTGGATGAGAAGTCAACATCAGTGATAATTGGTTTTTCCCAATACCATATAGCCAGCAGTCAATAAGAAGGGATCCTTGACATCCCACTCACATTCCAAATTTATGCACAAATCTTTCTTTAAAACACTCTTTCCAACATCCTCCTGAATTCTTTGAGATTCATTTTTATGATCTTGTCTTATGTTTACAATGTGGGGCTTATTTCTTGCTTCTCTAGTACTCACATTCAGATGTTGGAGAGCATCCCCTTGGTCCTACTTCAGACACCAAATCCCTGTCTTGCCTTATGCCCTTGGGATTCAGCATACTTGCTCTTTTCCTCATAAACAAGAGAATGGGCACTCTGCTGCTACTGTCAAAACAAATAAAACTTTACCAGTGGCTTGTGCATTTTAAGGGCTTCCCTGGTGGCTCAGATGGTAAAGAGTCTGCCCACAATGCGAGAGACCAGGTTTGATCTCTGGGTTTGGAAGATCCCTTGGAG
This sequence comes from Moschus berezovskii, assembly GCF_049115385.1. Lineage (NCBI taxonomy): Eukaryota > Metazoa > Chordata > Mammalia > Artiodactyla > Moschidae > Moschus > Moschus berezovskii. The sequence goes on along the minus strand of NC_142460.1, from coordinate 42,988,097 downwards.
AAGGAAACAGCAACCCACTCCAGTATTATTGAATGGAGAATTCCATGGACAGAGGAGCCTGGCAAGCTATAGTTCATGGAGTTGCAAACAGTCAGACACGACTGAGAGAGTAATACTTTCACTTTCACACTTGTGCATTTTAATGCTAACAAAAGCCTGGTAGGCTGCAGTCCACGGGGTCTCTAGGAGTCAGACATGACTGAGCAACTTCACTTTCACTTTTCACTTGCATGCATTGGAGAAGGAAATGGCAACCCACTCCAGTGTTCTTGCCTGGAGAATCCCAGGGACAGGGGAGCCTGGTGGGCTGTTGTCTCTGGGGTCGCACAGAGTCAGACATGACTGAAATGACTTAGCAGCAGCAGCAAATATGACAAGATTTTTTTTTCCCTAAAATTTGTGGTTTGTTTCTCTCCTAAGCTGAGCATCAATATATAAACTATTGTTTTCGTACTTGGATTCTGAAAGATATTCATTTTAATAACTAATAGTATTTCTTTGAATAGAATTGAAATAAGATGTGCCACCTCCTTCAAGAATAATAAAATGTATTAGAGCACATCTTGTAATCAATTATATTTATTATTTTGCCTTATTTTCTAGAAATTCTGGAAATTAAAAAAAGTTTAGATATTAAAAACAGACGAGAACCACTAACTGCTGAAAGTTCCTGCAAATATTACGCATTTACACACACATTCTCTGGATTGTACTCTTTGTGTTTAAACTCAGTGTTTAAATTCAGCATAATATCTTAAAAACTGTGCTGTAGATTTGTAAGTTTCTCATTTGTCTCTTGATGTAAGAAGTCACTCAATTTAACTTTAGGATAGAGTTTTAGAATAGACATGGTTTAAGGAATCTGTAGTAGAGATGCAGATCTAGCTACCAATAGTCTACCTGCTCTCAGATTCTGTGTTTTTCTAAAGGTACTTAATTTTTAAAATATATTTATCCTATAATTGAAGTAATTATTTTTTTACCAGCACCTCCACTTTCTCATTTTTGTCAGTTTCTCTGTTTACTATTCAGGTGGCTTGGATCAAAATCTCTCTCCAGTGTTGGAGGAAGGAAGGATATAGAGAAAAGAGACAAAACAGGAGTCAGTAACAGAAACAACTGCTCAGGTGGTCAGGGAATTGGTGCCACCTGACTCTGTCAAAAAAAAAAAAAAAATTGGAGAAAGATGAGAAAACACAAAATGGGGACACATCAAGCATGCTAATATGACAATGTCAAATTTCAGAATTTTAAAATCAGGCCCATAACCTTGGAAGAGGTCTTGTATAACTTGTATTGAAGGTATATTTGCATAGAAGTTTGTGGATAATGTATGTATTCTGGGAAGATGTATCTGTTTACATTTTAACAAAGACTAAAGAGAACATTGGCTGTGTATAGTACAAAAATTTTGTTACTGTATTTAAAGAAAGATAATGTGGATTTTTGGTGGAGTTAACCTCAAATCCTCCTCCCAGTGATTTTTTTTGGTAACAACCTATGTTATAGGGCACAACCAGATATGCTGCTGCTGCTGTTGCTAAGTCACTTCAGTCGTGTCCGACTCTGTGTGACCCCATAGACGGCAGCCCATCAGGCTCCCCCGTCCCTGGGATTCTCCAGGCAAGAACACTGGAGTGGGTTGCCATTTCCTTCTCCAATGTGTGAAAGTGAAAAGGGAAAGTGAAGTCGCTCAGTCATGTCTGACTCATAGCGACCCCATGGACTGCAGCCTACCAGGCTCCTCCATCCATGGGATTTTCTAGGCAAGAGTACTGGAGTGGCTTGCCATTGCCTTCTCCAACCAGATATGCTAGTTACATCTAGTTCCAACTCTTCCAAATGGGTGATATTCATTTCAGGGGACTTCTGATGAGGTAATTATAGTCAGTGCTGTTACATAACCAATTCTGCAAAATCCACTTTACTTTGTACACATTCAGCAAATTTGGCATGATGAGTACCAGTACATACATTCTAGAATGAAAGATTCTCCTACTTTAGTAGCTTATGTTGGGATTGTTGATTTTGTAACTAACTGCATTTCAAAAACTCGTGAAATAAACATCCGCCTGTTTTTGTTCATAGAGGGAATGCTGTGAATTACACATTGGAAAATGAAAAGGAAAACATTAGATATTTCTGGATGTGAGCAAATAAAATATAAGCATTACATCTGAAAAGGCAGTAACTTTTGACTAGATTTTCACAATTGTTGAAATAGCAAAAAACTTAGATAAAAGTAAGAAAGCTTTTTAGATCAGTTGGGAAAAAGTATTTTCTTTTCAAAGAGGTATAAAATAACACAGTTGATAAGACCTTGATTTGCTTTTAAAAATTGAATTGATAAAAGTGAATATTTTCATCTTAGCAATCGGCAAGGACTAATGGGGAACTAGAAAAGCACGAAAAGATAACCCTAGTGAATAAAAGGATTACGTATTAAATAGAAAAGGCAAACTTATTTTATCTGACTCATTTCAAGTTTGGAAATCATTTCAGGTTAAGTTTAAAACAAAAAGCTTTATTTCTTCTAACGTACATTAACTTGCACACTGTATAGTATCTTTCTTTCTGTCCCGAAGGACTTAAAACCACTGCCACAATATATTTAAAGAAACTAATTAATTTGTAGTCATCAATCATTTCTGCCATTTTTGGTATCCATTTATGTTTCTAGACTTAGTTTCAGGATTACAGCCAAAACTCACACACATCAGAAAAGAATATTAAACAAGGAAAAATATCCCTTAAACCACACAAGGATTAATTTCACGTTCAGAGACACCATTTGCCTCACTCCCACGGCAGAAATAATTAATACAAGCAAACAGGAATCCATTCCCTGAGATGTACTTCATTTACACACCACACTCCTCCTACATTTCTCTTCCCTCCAGATAGAGTCCTTCAGTGTTTATGACACCTTAACATAGTTTTTTTCCTATCATTTTTAAAAAATCAAATAAAACAATCCTTCAAGGAAATTGAAGCTTAGAAAATGTAAATTTTATTAGTTATGCACAAGGATTCTTAGCTATGTATTAGCAGTTTAAGGGATTAGAGAGTTGTTTCATCTTCTTATAAATTTGAACTGCTAGGATATGACAGTTGATGTGAGAAATTTCTGAGCAGCCGTCATCTGCATGCTAAAGCCAGCAGCTTTCATACTTGAATAATACGCCTATCTGGGGGCATAGCTAAGCAGTTCTCTTTATCCTTTGCATCCTGAATATGTGGGACTCTCCACTCTCTCTGGAACTGTTAGACACAATCCATTTAGATTTGCTCTTTGAGGTGAGCTGCAGAGCTCAAGTGAAGATTTTGTATTTCAATAACTGGCACATAAATGCAGGGAGGGTTAGGTTACAGTGTAGAGGAGCTCAAGTTAAACCCCTTAGTCAGTAGGTTCAAGAGAGGAATGCAAACTAAGGAAGATGAAAGAGGTAACAAGCAAACTGTGCTTACCTATGTGTTTTTAAAGTTGGACAAGGTAATAACCTGCAGACTGATAAAATGAGAAATACACCAACTACCTCTACAAGTTTTTTGAGCCCTTTCTAACTTGCTGAAATAGAAGTATATTAGGAGTCTAGGTGAAAATAAGCTATGAAAGAGAATGCACTGTCTTCTGAGCTAGATGATGGGTAGATATGTTGGCTTTATTATCATCCTTACTTAAACCATACATGGTATGTGTTTGTGCCATTTGACCTTGTAGCTGCATTGGACATGTTTTTCCACTTTCTCCCTGAAATGCTTTCTTCTGTCTCGTGTTTCTCTCTTTTTTTTTTTGTACTTTTTTGTTTCTGTCTTTGTTGATACCACTTCCTTTTCTTAATCCAGAACTCATCTCATGGACGCTATGCTTTGCTGTCCACCCTCACTCACTAGGTGATTGCATCCAGGCTCAGCTTCTAGACATGCCCTTTACACTTGAGACACCCCAGGTCGTACTTCTAGCCCAGGTCTCCCCCCAGATCTCCAAATTTTTACATCCAACTTTCCTCTCACATCTTCACTTCAAACTTAACACATGTAATACTGATCTTTGACTTTATCCCTCAAAACTACTCTTTTGACAGTGATCTCCATTTCAGTAAATGGTGACTCCATCCTTACGGTTACTCAAAACAGAAACCTTAGAATCCCATTCTTCTTCTTCTTTATTTTGAGTATAATTGTTTTATAATGTTGTGCTAGTTTCTGCTGTATAACAATGTGAATCTGCCACATATATGCATATATCTCCTCCCTCTTAAACCTCCCTCCAAATGCCCCGTTCCACCCCTCTAGGTCACCACACAGCACCAAGCTGAGCTCCCTGTTCATCCCATTCTTAAATTTTTTCTTTTTCTTTTTTAAATTTCCAGACCTACCATCAAGCTATGCTGGCTGTATGTAAAAATACATGTGATTTGAGGTATTTCTCACTAACTCCGTCTTTCAACTGGATCATTTCACTGGATCAATAGCCTGCCTTGATATTTGCCCTTTCCTCTCAGTTTTTTTTTTTTAATTTAATATAGAAAAGACAGATGGATCCTTCCAAAAGAATCATATTTTTCCTCTACTCAAAACCCTCTAGTGACTTCCCATTGCACTCTAAGTAAGGACCAAGGTTTTTATACCCGCTAACAAAGTCCTATATTATCTCAACCACACCTCCTTACATTAGCACAGATCCTATAAAGAATATCTCCTTTATTTATTCTGTCATGCTGACTTCCTTGCTGCTCCTCAGATGTGTCAAGCATATCAACACTTCAGAGCCTTTGCTCTGCCAGGAAGCCTTTTCCTTAGTTATCCACAAACTCCCTCCTTTACCACTTTCAGCTTCTGCTCAAATGTCACCTCATTAATGAGGCTTTCCCTTACCACTAGATTTACAACTTCTTCTGTTACTGAACCTAACTCAGGTTTGCTTGCCCTTTGCACACACAGAAAAGCCAGTCTACTGATGCGGGCTTGTGGTGCACGTAAGTACAGTACTCACTGCATGGCGCCAAGCAAGCCTGTGGGAGACCAGCCTCAGATCCATTCTAACTTGATCTTTGAGTTAGGGCTTTTTTAAAGGGAAAAAGCAAAGAACTTGAGAATAACCACTGTCTTGTGACATTTCTTAATCATACTTTCAGAAGTCAGGAATCCTCTCATTTACATTATCAGGCCAGGCGAACCATGGCTGGGGGTCTGTTAACTTATCTTTCCCTGGAAAAACCAGTTGAGTTTGTAAACTAATGATAATATCTACAATGGCAGTTTTGGTACATTAATGATATTATCCACAACAGCAATTTCAGTCATCTGACTCTGGTTGATGAGTGTTCATGTAGCACTGGATTGAGGTCAGAGGGAATAATTTTTTTATAGAGAGATTAATCATAAACTCAGTAAAGGAACTCGATTTTGAAAAGTGAAAGTGTTAGTTGCTCAGTTGTGTGTCTCTTTGCCACTCCATGGACTGTAGCCTGCCAGGCTCCTATGTCCATGGGATTCTCCAGGCAAGAATACTGGAGGGAGTTGTCATTCCTTTCTCCAGGGAATCTTCCTGACCCAAGGATCCAACCCATGTCTCCTGCAGTGCAGATGGATTCTCTACCGTCTGAGCCACCTTACTAAGGAGTAAGGGAACTCGATTTTGGGAGGACCCAATTCGCATCTCCCTCTTACTGCATTTTTATAATTTCTTTACACTTAATTTTTTCCTCATCGCACTTACTACCATTTGACTCAAGTTGTTTTTCTCTATCATTTGCTTATTTCTTGTCTCCCATACTCTGTGAATGTCCCATGAGAAGAGGATTTCTGGGTTTGTTTACCACAGTAACTCCCTGGCTTAGAACAGAACCACACTTAATATCTTAACAAGCTATAAAATGAGTACATTTCATATACTCTTTACATAAATATTTCATAATACAGATTTCAAAAAAGGAAGGCAGTATAAAAATAATGATAAAATAAGGGAATTGGCAGTTTCTACACAAAGGCCCATTTGAAAGTTTTCTTACTTCTCTTAATAAAAATGAAATTTCGTTATATAATGAGGAGTTTGATTAAAATTAGTGTTTTACAACCAGCTGTTTTTCTATCATGTAGACAAATTAGGATATCCAAAATTAATAGATCAAGTTATATAATTTTACTTGAAAAGAAATGAGGCAAGGAGATGAATTAAGGCAACTTCATTAAGTGGATTATGATGAGAGAAGATAAAAACTGATGATTAGAAGCTATAGTATTAGAAATGATTTAGTATTGCATTAGTAAACTTGAAAAATGTTCCACTTTACATTATTTATTTTTCTTAGTGATTGGACTAGTAAACAAATATCTTTTAAAATTTATCTTCCAGACACTATGGTTTTATGTCCAGTGGATAATTGTGATGGCTTCTGGGTAGTCAGAACTTTTGAAATACCCTATCTATGGTTGGGGAAATTCTAGGCTTATGAGTTAAGAAGGAGGAAGAAAACCTGGCTTTCCTGACACCTTGGAGGCTGAGGTTCAGTCATGTGCTACCAAGGAGACACCTGTATATGGTTTTGACCTGGAAGGAAGCCAGTTGAGAAAACAAGCACCCCTTGCCCAATTCTGTTCTTACTCTAAAGTGTTAGTAATAAATGTAGGTTGTATATAAGCAATCTTTATATCTTATATTACTTATTAAAGTGTATAACACATACAATCAAATATTATAAAACAGTTTCAAATAATGGTTTAAATGAATAAATTAGCAACTCTTTTTTCTACAACTACATCTATAGTCCTTTTCAGGTGAGAATTTTGTAGTGTTCAGTCGCTCAGTCCTGTCTGACTGTTTGTGACCCTATGGACGGCAGCACAGGGAGGACTGTCCTTCACCATCTTCTGGAGCTTGCGCAAACTCATGTCCATTGAGTCAGTGATGCTATCTAACCATCATGTCCTCTGTTGTCCCCTTCTTCTCCTGCCTTCAATCTTTCCCAGTATCAGGGTCTTTTCCAAAGAGTCGGCTCTTCACATCAGATGGCCAAAGTATTGGAGTTTCAGCATTAGTCCTTCCAATGAATATTCAGGGTTGATTTCCTTTAGGATTGACTGTTTTGATCTCCTAGCAATCAGGTGAGAATACATAATTTTTTTCTTTAATGGAGAAAGCCCAAGTCATATGATTTTTGTATAGTCAACAGCTCATTACACAGTCCTGGGTAAATGTTCAATAGATAACTGCTGACTGATTAAATAAAAATATTAGCTGTAGTAAATGTACACTTACTAGAAATTAAGTGAGAAGCTCTGTCATCATGGACAGAGGAAGAATTTCAGAATCATCCAGTCCTACTGTATGACCTTGAAAGTTCCCTTACCTGCCTTTACTTCACTTTCCCCTTCCATAAAATGGGGATAATTATGTCTTCTTTTCAAAACTGAGAAAATTAAATCAAACACTACATTTTAAATCAGCTGACATCTAACAGGTACAAGATGGTATCTTGTGCTTATATAGTTACAGATTTCAGAATAACCTTTGGTCTAGATAGACACATATAATCCTTTCTGTTTGAGGCTGAAAAGCATGTCATATATAATTACTTGGAAAGACACTACAGAACATAGATTGGACAAAATATGTCAGGCAGGCAAAATGTGTAAATCCTTGAAAAGTGTTAGTCACTCATTACATACGACTGTTTGCAACCCCATGGACTGTGGCCCACTAGGCTCTATCCATGGGATTTCCCTGGCAAGAATACTGGAGTGGGTAGCCATTCCATTCTCCAGGGGATCTTGCTGTCCCAGGGGTCGAACCTGGGTCTCCTGCATTGCAGGTAGATTCTTTACCATCTGAGATACCAGGGAAGTTCAAGTAAATCTTTATGAGAGTCTGAAATTACTGGTGTATATTAATAAATACTTGAGACTCGGGCCTAAATGATTTTGTCTGTACTATGACATAAACAATGTAACAGAATGCAAATTATTTAACAGCAATTTAGCCATGATTTACAGAGCAATAATACCTATCTCTACCAAAGTTACTGTAATTAGAACCAATGAGACTCATTAAAACTCTAAAACTCATCTAGTGCACCAACACCTTAGCAGACAAAAACAAAATCAAGCATATTGTAAAATCTTTCTTTTGTTCTCACCTCAAAGTGAGATGTTTCTATAGTTTCTCTTTAGCAATTTGCATCCCTCTGTATGCTCAACTATATGTATAAAAATGTTCTAATCAATACCCATATTGAAAAAGTGTTTAAGCCAGAATTTTTGTTATTCAATTGCAAGTGTAGAATCAGTACAGTAGAAAAGGCTATAACACTATTTTATGCCTGAAGGATTTCAGACAGTACATGGATTGATGCTTCACTGGTTTTTCGGTGAAGAGAGTGAACAGGATCAGAGGAATGAGAAAGGAACGGTGAGATGGCAAGGTCTGTGGAGCATGGCAGCATGTCACGGTGGGGCTGAATGGGGGAAGGAGGGGAGGGATGGGCTCTCAGCTTCACAGCAGCCTGGCACAGGTTATCAGGACCTCAGCACCTGCCTGGGCGTTGATGGTAGGATTTCCTTTACTGACAGATTCCCGGAACACATGCAGTCTCTTAGCACTGTCTTCTGATAACAGGAACCTTATGGCTTACATAGAAGCTTGGAAGGTAGAAAAGATAGAGATTCTAGGCAAAGGAACATTATATGCGAAGTTCTTAGAGGTTTGAAAGAGACACATTTTGGGAATGGTTAGCGGTCAATGGCCAGAGCTGAGGTGGCATTAAGGAAAGGATGGTGAATGAATCCAGAAAGACAGACTTGGGTTAGATAGTGAAGAATCTTGAATGCTATGCTCTCTGGATCCTTGGCTTTTTGAGTGATGTGTGACAGGCGACAGGAAGGTTGACAGCGCTCATTAAATGATCTCTCTTTTCTCCATGGAGGAAGATGCAAGATCAGAGGATAAATGAAACAATCAGTAGCAGCTCTTTAAAGATGAATGGTTTGAATGTATAGAATAGTAAGGAGGAAACGAAAGGGGGATTGCACCAGAAGAAGGAATTATGTGTGGAAGACACAGCCTGTAATGATTTCAACAGGTATATTTCTATGAGTAATATTTGACAGGCATTTCACCATAATTAGCAGCTTTGTTTTGTATTTCAATGTTTTATGGTCAAATTATTGAGTTATTTCTCTATGTACATTCTGAATTAATAAAACAATTTATAAAGTATATTTATAATGATTTTACTTTGAAAACACCTCAGAATGAAAACCAGTAACTGTGATAATACTTCAGTTCAGTTCAGTTCAGTCTCTCAGTCATGTCCAGCTCTCCACGACCCCATGAATCACAGCACGCCAGGCCTTCCTGTCCATCACCAACTCCCGTAGTTCACTCAAACTCATGTCCACAGAGTCGGCAATGTCATCCAGCCATCTCATTCTCTGTCGTCCCCTTCTCCTCCCGCCCCCAACCTTTCCCAGGATAATACTTACATGGCACCTATTTTTAGGCACTAAGTGCTCTGCAAATATTGAATATTTAAACTTCATAGCAAGTCGTACAAAGTCATACAGATGAGGAACTTGGGGCTCAGAAAGGTTCAAAAAATTGTCCAACATTCCATATTTACTCGGTGGTGAAGTTAGGATATGAATTCAAGCAATCTATTCATTAGTTCTTAGCCACTGAAAAGCCCTTAATATGTAATAGGGTTTAAAAAAGTCCACAGTTACTTGGAACCACCTGAACTGGACACCATTTTCATCCTGTGTTGTGTTGTGCTTAGTTGTGCTGTTGTGTCTGACTCTTTGTGACCCCATGGACTGTAGTCCACCAGGCTTCTCTCTCCATGGGGATTCTCTAGGTAAGAATACTGGAGTGGGTTGCCACACCCTCCTATAGGGGATCTTCCCAGCCCAGGGGTCGAATCCAGGTCTCCTTCACTGCAGATGGATTCTTTACCATCTGAGCCACCAGGGAAGCCCAAGAATACTGGAGTGGGTAGCCTATACTTCTCCAGGGGAGCTTCCAGACCCAGAAATTGAACTAGGGTCTCCTGAATTGCAGGCAGATTCTTTACCAGGTGAGCTACGAAGACTATTACATTCTTCAACTTAGTACACACTCAGGACCAGTATTTTGTTATTTTCTGAGTATAATATAGGATTAGAACTGGTCTCTAAGCTTTGGTATTTATAGGCTAATTGACAAGCCATAAATTTGCCACTAGTCATAACGTATATAAGTATTTATACAAATATATAACATAAACAGATATGTTTTATCTCACAACTTTGTATCTACTGGTGCAACTAACAGTAGTCACTAAAAAAAAAGGTTAGTATGGAACAAATAAAGATTTGTATTAGAGAATTAAATGATGCTTTTGGTCAGCTTTATTCTCACTTTTATATTCCTATACTGACTTAGGAGCTGAAATATCTTCAGTCATGTAAATCACAACAACTACCAACCCCCAGACTAGGGTTCAAATGAGAGTTTTATCTTCAAACACACTCTGTTTTGCTTTGCAATAAGTCTTCTATTTACAAATGGGTTTTCATTATCCATAGAAAATGCAAATGATGCAAGTTAAACTCATTCAAGATTAATTTTCATTTGAGAAGTGCAAGATTTGTCGCTCTTCCTTTTCACAGGCAAATATCCATAGCATACATTAATGTTTCATGAGAATAAACAGCAAATTAAACAAATCCTCCTGGACAAATGGCATTTGGTCATATCATATACAAATAATTCTGACATTTGGTAGGACAAAGAAACATCACTTTGATATTACCTTCGGTTAGGATTTTAAAATAAAACATGGTGTTATCTCTTTAGCTTCATTTAGAAAAGTTCACTCAGCTTCACTGATAATCCCCCCTATGTACTGGTGGAAACTTTATGCACAAAAGTATCCAAATGTTCAATTTCTGCAACTCCAAATGGTTTATATTTGGACACTTAAGTTGAACATCACTGAAAACTATAATTATTTTTCTTATTATTTAATTTGTATGAGTTTTGCCTGAGCTGAAGTAAGATAAAATTCCTTGGGAGATTTATTAGAACTTCTATTTGAATCAGAAAAGAGAACTGTTTCTCACAGAGTAAATATAAGCACGGAAAGCTCAAAGTGCAGTTGGGTGCCAATCACGCGGTCTGAGATCACCTCCACTGAATGATTTAACAATTTTGAGTTATGTTACCCAGGAGGGCCAGGATGTTATGAATATATACTCCCCAGTAGGATCTGCAGTTGAAGCTCCTGTCTAATGGGGTGTGCTAATACATAATGATAATGTCCTTCACAGAGCCTCTCTCTAATGGTGTGTGTTACTTTATAACGATAATATGCTGGAATGAGACAATAACTTTAATATCCCTCCTCTATCGAGAATATACTCCAAATAGTATAACGCTCATGAATGAGCTCAACTGGTGGCTCCTTCAAATTGGAAAACAGTGAACAAAACACACACCAATATCTCTTTTTAAATTCACAACACAAGGAGAAGAGAAATCACCAGGATACATAGTAGTCTGAAAGACTAGAGGTGGATTTTTATTTTGTCTTTTTTCTCACTTTCTCTTTTAACATAGATGCTTGGGGGTGTATGATCACTGACTCTCCAAGTGGCCTTTGAAAATGTTTCTTTTTCAGTGGAACAGATGTTAAGGGAATGACTGTGCTGAATCACTCCTGGGGCTGAACATACTATAGTTTTTCTTGTAAGTTCTCTCATCAACCTCTTCAATTAATGTAGTAGCATAGTAGAGGTAAAGACAGATTAATGCTATTTTTATGCCAAAGTATTAAAAACTTTATTTACACTGGAAAAGTCATCTAATGAAAGCATTCATATCTTTACTTTTTATTGTGGTGGTGGTTTACTCGCTAAATTGTGTCTGATTCTTGCGACCACTTGGAATGTAGCCCACCAGGCTCTGTCCATGGAATTTTCCAGGCAAGAATACTGGAGTGGGTTGCCATTTCCTTTTTATTAGGGTCAGTCAATTTAAATATAATATTTAAAGATACATAAAGATAAATACCTAGGTTAAGTGATGGCAGTTATTTTAAAGGAATATATTTATATATAAAGCAAAACACTTATTTTATCCTCATTGGAGCATTATGTCATAGGAGTTATCAAGTGAGCATGAAGACTCAGATACTAAAATATTAAAAGCTGTCAGAAATGTTAGCATTCATATATTTTATAGTGTAAGGAGAAATTAGGTAATTATTTTTATGTAAATATATCCAAGTCTTTATTTCCTGATTTTTTAGTTTCCATTTTCTTTACATAATGGTGTCACAATACCTCAATTAATAAAACAGTGTTTGTGAAAATCACTGTAAATAATTAAGCTTTATTATAATGTGTAATAATAGCAAAAAAAAATAGCAGCTACTTCCTAAGAATTTATGAAGGGCTTCTCTGATTGCTCAGTTGGTAAAGAAGCTGTCTGCAATGCAGGAGATCCCGATTCAATTCCTGGGTTGGAAAGATCTGCTGGAGAAGGGATAGGCTACCCATTCCAGTATTCTGGCACTGTACAGTCCATGGGGTTGCAAAGAGTTGGACATGACTGAGCGACTTTCAGTTCAATTCAAACATAAATAGTACTTTTGTATTTTTATTTCACTTAAACCTTAAAAAAATTATGCTATCAATACTGTTCCTGCTCTTAGCTTAGTATCATGCTCAAGGTCAAACTATTAGTATAAATGAATCAGAGGTGACAAACAGCTTATCCTGACAGTCTCTGGGTTGTGAGTCCTTATTAAGAATGAAGCCAATATAAAATCATTCCTCCAGGAAGTCTTTTAAGGTGTCTTTTAGGCTCAATATGACACACCTCTTACGTGGTCTATAGATCTGCCCATCGATCTTTAATCATATACAGTTGACCAATGGGTTCTGTGTCTGTGAATCCAATGAACTGTAGACCAAAACTATTTGGAAGAAAGCTTTCCAGAAAGTTCTAAAAATCAAAACTTAAATATTCTGTGCACTGGTAACTATTTATATAGAGTTTGCAATGACTCATGATAAAGCAGGTAAGATGTTTCTACTTGTAGGACAAAAAAGAAGTATTATAAAGCAGACAATCCACACCTGACATTTTATAGATTCTAAACTGGTTTGATTTTAGTAATTTGCCAAGTTGCAGATATTAAGTATGACTGCAGAGAAAGAAGAAAGATTACATTTGGGGAAAATCAGTGAAGTAGTGCATTTTTTGGTACTGTTTTATAAAATATATTAGGATGTCAATTGTCTTTTGAAAAGTTAATTTTAAGAGATTTTGAGCTACAGTTGTTGCATATATGGTTTATTAAATGTTTATGTGTCATAGTATATCTGAAGAAAGGGACTCATTGTTAAGAGATCTGGCATCTAGCCTAAGCTCAGCAACTTCTTAACTTCAAACGGGGTGATTAAAAAAAGGTCTGAACTATTTAAAACTTGGGAAGATTCATCAGAGACCTTACAATCCCAATTGTTAGTTTTGTAAATTGGGCAACTGATTTACAATTTGAGCCCGTTTTCTCATCCAAAAATAAGAAAACTGAATTGTATAGCCCATATGTTGTAAGTCTCAAAAATGACAACATATATAAACCTGTTTCCAGACTACAAAGAAAAATGCAAATACATTAGACTGTTTTTACTGTTAGTAAAGTAAAGATGTTTGTTTTAGTTAATTATTAGAAGATTATGAGATATCAAAGGCAATAACAAGGTTAAAGCATGCATCCACATTTATTGACAAGGTTGATTACATTCTACCTACTCCCCAAATTTGTTTTTTGGTCTTTGTCCATCACAGACAAGATCTCATAAAGCCTTTGTTTACACCTCTCTTGCAACAATATCTTACTTTGCCATTCTATATTGTCATTTGGACTCTCTTACTTAAATTAATTGAGAACAAAGGCTATCTTGGATATTCCCTGGGCAACTAGAACTGCAAGTTCAAAAGGCAGTCCCAAAACTTAAATGGGACAATTTTTAGTATTAAACAATTTTATCCCACTGGCCAGCTAAGACCAATAATTAATGTGTGTTAGTAACCAGAACCCTATGTTACAGCTGGAGTTCTCAAACTTGGCTCTCCACATATGCTTAAGAAGTTTAAAACAAAACAAAAAATTTGACTGATTTTTTTTAAAAAGCAAAAATATCACCCTAGACCAACTGAGTCAGAATCTCTAGGAATGAGAAACAAGGCATCAGCCTTAAAAGAACAAAACAAAACAAAAAAAACAACAAACTTTGAGTTAATTGTAATATGTGGAGAAATCAAAGAAACATCTTTCTAGAGTCAGAATTTTAGGTTAACTCCAAATTGGTAGAAATTCTGAATGTTTAAAAAGCAGATTTATGTTTAATGTATGAAAATGTAGTTAAATTTCATTCAGAACCTTGTTAACAAGTATAAATTATTTCTGAAAATTAGCAGGTCTGGTGGTGAGGAGCTGGGAAAGTCAGCAGTAAGTGAAATATGACAGTTTCTAACTATGTCACCCTGATTTGTTTCAAATTATTTATGCACAGACATAAACAAGCCATTATTGAGTACAGTTAATAACCCATGACAAGTTTCCTTAAAATAAATGGGGTCTCGAAATTCAGTTTTATTTATTAGCCAATTTGAATTTTTTTCCTAGGCATTTATCCATCAAACACAGCACTATTATTGCAGATGCATTATGCAGCATGTCAAATTAAACCATTGTTGATAAAACAAACATTAGTTATTGGAATGATCCAAATGCCAGCTTAAAATGCTGTATTGTAGCTAATAAATATGCCTGACTTCGAGGGCAGAAAGAGTGGGCAAACATGATAATTTGATTTCTGTGCCTGTATTTCAAAAAAAACTTTAAAAAACCCCAAAAAACTCTCACAAAGGACAATGGTTTTGACTTCTGTTTAGTGCTCAGCATATTGTGCTGACAGAAGTAACTGATAATGGTAACAAGGGCAAGGAGAGATACGGACAAGTTCTCTCATCTTGTTTCTTTGTCTAAAAACACATTATCATCGTTTATCACGTGAAAAGGCCTTTTCAGTGCTCAATTTCATATTATTTCTAAGGGTCACACTTTAGAGGACCAGGTAGATGGCCTGAGATACATGGATTTAGATCAATTATTAAAGATGGACCAAAATTCCATATTTGTTAAGTCCCTTATGAAGTAAAGAGTATATTTGTTATATATAACCTTTTAAAACTCATGCTGTTAAGCTTATTTCAGGGTTCTACCCTGCATTCTAGGAAGAGGTATTTGTTGATGTAGTCTTAAGACAATCTGTGACAGTCTTCCCAGGTCTTAATGCAAGACGAACTAAATTTAGTATCAGAGAGATGGCCAGAATTCTCACAAACTACTGTACAGGCTTAGTTTTTATATCTGCCCTGCCCCCATTTGCTATACGTCATTCCCCAATGGAACGTTCCATGTAAAAGCTACTAAGGGTACTGTGATGAATACAATAAACTAATAATACTCTTTAATTTTTATAAAAAATTAATTAATATACACATCTTGAATAGAAACATGAATGCCATTTTATAATGTAACTAACTGCAGAGATACTTAAAATATTATTTTCACCTTTCTCTCAACTTTATAAAGCACTTCCTTCTTAAACTGAGCAAATTCTTTAAAGAGGTGAAACTATTAATAACTAATATGAATTTGGTACTCTCCACCTATCTTTTGGTCCCTTCATCACTTCCTACAAACGCATGCTCTGAACACAGGACATATCCTAGTGAACATTTTAGATTTGGTTTCTGTCCTTAGGGATCTTTCTTTTCAGCTATGAAAACAAACAAACAGTTATCCACAATTTAAAATGTTTATAACAATATGGAACTGTGGGAGGAAGTGGGTGTTATGGGTGCATATTATCAAAGACACAATACAGAAAGGAAAGGATTATAATAGGTTTCCTAAAGAGAGTAATATTTAGTGTGAGATGATCAGAATTAAGAATTAGTAGTTATTTCACCATAAAACCTTGAGGGTGGGAATGAGGGGAGGGAGGTGAGAGAATAGAAGAGAAAGAAGAAAGACGGAAAGAGGGAGGAAGGGAGTTTTATATACACAAAAACATTTGCAAATGACTATAACAAAGAAGGAGTGTGCCACACTCTGTTCTGTGCATTTAGGATGTTTAACTGAATCCGTGTCCTTCACCCACTAGATGACAGTAGTATGCTCATCTCCAAGTTGCGGCAAACAAAAATGACTCCATGCTTTGTCAGATGCCCACTGGAAGGCAAAATCACACCAACTGCTCTAGAGATAAAGGGTTTGAGTGTGGGATAGGTGTGTATGTGGCCAGAGATGAGGCAGCAGAGATCAGCAAAACTGAATACTCTTCTACTGTATGTTATTTCCCATTCTGTTCTTCCATACTCAGTCTGAAGCTTTTAGCTAAGCCCCAGTCTTCCACAATCCTGTTCTCCCACTACACAAGGTATCGGAAAGGTTGGTAGAGTGGTATGACAGTTCAAGAAGACAAAGAACCATTGTTCATGTCAAAAAGGGGTGAAAATGGATGATATTAATTGCAGATTTGTATGCTGAGCACAGCACCATATGGAAAAGTAAAAAAGCAGTAGATTGAGGACGTGACACTGTGTCCTTGTGTTTTGAAGAAAGGTTGACTCAAGGTTAATGATTGGGACTTCTCTGGTAGCACAGTGGATAAGAATCCACCTGCCAATGCAGGGGATACGAGTTTGATCTCTGGTCTGGGAAGATTCCACATGCCTTGGAGCAACGAAGCCTGTGCACAACTATTGAGACCAAGCCCTAGCGCCTGGGACCCACAACTACTAAGCCCATGTGCTGCAACCACTGAAGACCATGTGCCTAGAGCCCATGCTCTGCAACAAGAGAAGCCACCTTAATGAGAAGCCTGCCACCGCAATGAAGAATAGCCCCTGCTTGCAACCAGAGAAAACCCAGGCAAAGCAATGAAGAGCCAATGCAGCCAAAAGAAATAAATAAGTAAAACTATCTGGGACTCTGTGGGAGAGGGTGAAGGTGGGATGATTGGGGAGAATGGCATTGTAGCATGTATATTATCATATGTGAAACGAATCACCAGTCCAGGTTCGATGCATGATACAGGATGCTTGGGGCTGGTGCACGAGGATGACCTGGAGGGAGGATATGGGGAAAAGGGAGGTGGGAGGGGGGTTCAAGAAAGGGAACACATGTACACCCGGGGCGGATTCGTGTCAATGTATGGAAAACCAACCAATATATTAATGTAAGGTAACTTGCCTCCAATAAAATAAATTTTAAAAAAATAAAATAAAAATAGTGTTGGTGATTGGGAAATGTAAAGATGGAGAAGCAAAAAATAGCTGTTGGGCTGGGGAACTGGTAACAATTTAGACCATAAATCTGCCACTTACTTTCAGATTATATAGCAGAACACGAAAGACAGTTCTTAAAAGATAATGATAAAGGCCTGACACACATTCCTAAGTTGTTTCTACAAAATGCAGACCCGCATGACGAAAGCTGTTGACGGCAAGAACATAGACCCTAAAGTGGTTGGAACCAGAAGGTGGATGATGCTGACTCCCAATTATCTCACCACTAACCAACCAGAAGAATGTCCATAAGCTGATCATGCTCTGCTCCTTGAACCGTTACTATAAAGCTTCTCGTTCCCAGTTCCAGGGTGAGACGCACAGACTTGAGGGCATTATCTTACTGTGGCCCCCTTTGCCTACAAAGTGAAAAAGCTATTTCTGTTTCACCCAGAACTCTGTGTCTGAGATTTAATCTGGCACCTGTGTACAGAGACTGAGTTTCGGCAACAGAAGTACACAGAAATTGGATTATGAAATAGTTTTGATACTTTTTTTTTTAAGGTGTTTGAATTTTATCCAGAAGTTTGTAGAACCCTATGGAGGATTTGTAAACAGGGACTTTCTCTTTAAAGAGAAACACTCTGACAGCCCTATTGGATTTGTAAAGCGTTTGAAGGAGCAGGAAATAGCTGGGAGCAAGAAACCCAGTTAGAGGAATAGGTTTATAATCTTAGTGAGAAATGTTGAGAGTCAGGGCTGCGCTGGCTTGTGTGGATGTAAAGAGAACAGATTTAGAAAGATTTTTAGAAGATAGCATTAATATTTGTTCATCACAAAAGTTTTAGACCTGGTGAGGGAGAGGGAGATGTCAAGATGACTTCCAGCATTCACTGGGTGTTTAGCAATGTCGTTCTCTAATTCTAGGAAATAAGTTCTGTAAGTGTTAAAAGCTCAAGAAATTGTCTACAGAGTGGAGGACAGAAGTTGAACTAATAGAGATCACCCCATCAGGGTACTGCATGGGATAAAACATGAACCAGAGAAATATTCTGAATGGCTCACACATGCTTTGAAGAATAATGCACATCTAGAGAAACATATTTCAACTTTAGAAATGACTATTTTGTGCAATCATGGAATAAAACCTTATGAATGAATTGCTATTTTATCATTAAATATTATTGTCAAAATTTTGTAAGACAAATTAAATTGTTATGATAGTACACTGAACAAAATATTGGGGCAGATATTCCAGAAATAATTCCTTTTGAAAGTTAATCATTAATAGATCACATTAAAAGTGATATATAATTCAAGGGATATAAATTCACAGAACTTCTAAATTATCAGTGATTGGCTTGGTTTTTAATCATTCTTAAATGAAGCTATATTTATTATACATTTAGCATCATATGGAAAATATATTGAAATAATTAAGAACATACACTATGCATCACAATAATTCCAACTGAAAGTTAGTATTTATTTTCTTTAATATATAGAAGAGCCCTGTATAACATAAAGGGATCTGTTCAAACTTGGTAGATATTATAACATGAAATTTGAGAGTAAGCATGGTTTAATCTCCTCATTGTGCTCTTCTTTTCTCCCTCCCTTTCCTGTCTCCAGTTTTATAATTTTATTTTTAGCTAAAAAAACAATAAACAAATAAAAGAGACATCAAAACATAGATGCAGAAACAAGAATAAGAACAAGTTAATATTACTGTAAAAGAAGTCACTATTGCTTTCCCCAAGGTATGTCTGACTTTATTTTAGATAATGTGCCATTTGAGACATATCTCTCTTTTCCCCAGAGACTTTTGAAATAATTACATTTAGGTTGCCCTTCTTTTATCAAGAGACTGAAGATGTTATCAATCTATTTCTATTCCACAGAGCTTAGAAACCTTCAGTGGAATGTTAGATGTTTTATAGCAAATATCGTGGAGACAACACACACCATAAAAAATGTTACTCCATTAATCATTGGAGTGGTTCAGTCTGGATTGATCATAGTTTTGAGAATGATATTACAGTGTGTTTACTGCTTGAATTCTAGTTTCTAGAAACTCATCCCTAGTGTACCAGGGGATGTGGTAGTTCAGTAGATTTAGGACAAAATTAGTTTTCACAACATAATAAAGCAATTAGTTCTAACCTAGGTTATGAACACAGGAAAAAGATTATTGTTTTAAGAAAACTGAAGAAACCCTTTCATTTATCCTATAGAATGGACATCCCCCTTTCCAGAAAACTTATATCCTGCCACAAGGCACAAAATTTATAGACCATGTATATGATATATCCTAGTGAGTAAATGATTGTGTTGGAAAGAACCTTAAAAGATATCTAGCCTAACTTCCCTCCAAATAATGGAATCCTGCCTACAGTGTCCTTGAAAGACAATGATCTTACTTAATACAAAGCCTCCAATCTATTGCTGCTGCTGCTGCTAAGTCACGTCAGTCATGTCTGACTCTGTGTGACCCCATAGATGGCAGCCCACTAGGCTTCCATCCCTGGGATTCTCCAGGCAAGAACACTGGACAGTCCTAATTAAGACAAAGTTCTTCCTAGTAAACCAAGCTGAATTTTCCTATTTGTATTCTCTGCTAGCTGCCTCTCCCCACAAAAAAAGATAAAAACATTTATTTCCACATAAATATAATAGTTCTTTAAATACTTGCAGATAATCAGCATATTTTCCATCATTCTTCAATTCCCTGTGTAAAAATATTCTAAATTTCCTCAGCTGTTTCTGTGATTTACAAACCTCTCCTATCCCAAGTTCCTTTTCTGGGCAATTGATTAGTCTTAACTCTTAGTGTGTGGTATTCTGATCTTCCCATAGGACTCTCCTGTGGAAGACTTCTGCATAATAGAACATCCAAATTTTACTGTTTGCTCATGCACAACTTGTATACAACTAAAATTTCTGGGGCTTTTCATGTGACTAATCACTTTGACACTTCTGTGAAATGGTTTGAATTATTTCCAGCTCAGTTTCATCTTGATTTTGATCCTTGATTCCTCTGACAAAGATATTTAAAATCCAGTTATAAAGAACCTATCAGAACCATGCAGTCCTGGGCTTATTCGAATCCTAAGTTTGCATTGAGAGTAACGTTCTAAGAATGTGCTTAATCTACATATTTTATCTCAATTTTCATTGCCATCTGAAATCTTGATTTAAAAAATGTTAAAGATAAAAATAGAGTACTTACAATCTTTATATATAAATAATTTGGAAACTTTAGCTCCATTATTGAAAATGCACAGGTCATTTAAAAAAATTAAATCCACTTGGATATTTCAAGAAGTCTATATATTTCCAGGGATTTCTCAGGTGGCGCTAGTGGTAAAGAACCCACTTGCCAATGCAGGAGACGTGAGAGACATGGGTTCAATCCTTAGGTCAGGAAGATCTCCTGGAGAAGGGAATGGCAACCCATTCCAGTATTCTTGCCTGGAGAATCCCATGGACAGAGGAGCCTGTAGTACTGCCGTCCATAGGGTGGCAAAGAGACAGACATACCCGAAGCGACTTAGCTCACATATATTTCCATCTGGCTTACATGATTGCAACGTGATATGTAGGGTGACTTGCTGAAGTGCAAATGCAGAGAAACATGACATTACACTGATTTCCTAGCCTTAGGAATCTTGCCAGTTAGCTTTGTTTTTTTCCTGAGTCCATGATGACTTCTTCTATTCAACTTTTGCTTGTGTAAATGCAAAGTCATCTATTTGATGGTTTATAGCTTTTCTAAGGATTATAGTTAAGCCTTTCTTGGTCTATGGTTGTCAAAATGCAACTGTCTACCCCTGGTGGTTCAGATGGTAAAGAATCTGTCTGCAATGCAGGAGACTTGGGTTTGATCCCCTGGAGAAGGGAATGGATGGCTACCCATTCTGGTATTCTTTCCTGGAGAATTCCATGGAGAGAGGAGCCTGGAGGGCCACAGTACATAGGTTTGCAAAGAGTTGGACACAGCCAAGTGACTAACACTTTTACTTTTCACTCCTTCAGTTAGCTGGCCAGTTCTTTTACTATTCAGTGATGCACTGATTTCATAATCTCTATAATAATGTGGAGTTGGAAAGGCAATGTTTCTCTAAAACATACTCCCAAGTGAAAGTACTGAAACTGTTCAGCATTTGGACAGCATAACTGCAAAAAGGTTAACTGGAGTAGGCTGCTCCAGATTCTCTGATTAAAATGTTTCTTTTTGAAATATTTATTATAAAATTAAATTTCTGATGTCTTTACTAATGGGGATTGATATAGAAAGTTATTTACACAGAAGATTATCATTTGGTTGTTTTAAGATTATAGTTGATTCATCCACCTCATTAGAACTGATTCAATGTATTCTTTTTAATGGCTGAATAATACTCCATTGTGTATATGTACCAAAGCTTTCTTATCCATTCGTCTGCAGATGGACATCTAGGTTGCTTCCATGTCCTGGCTATTATAAACAGTGCTGCAATGAACATTGGAGTACATGTGTCTCTTTCAATTTTGGTTTCCTCTGTGTGTATGCCCAGGAGTGTGATTGCTGGATCATATGGCAGTTCTATTTCCAGTTTTTTGAGGAATCTCCACACTGTTCTCCATAGTGGCTGTACTAGTTTGCATTCCCACCAACAGTGTAAGAGGGTTCCTTTCTCTCCACATCCTCTCCAGCATTTATTGCATGTAGACTTTTGGATAGCAGCCATTCTGACTGGTGTGAAATGATATCTCATTGTGGTTTTGATTTGCATCTCTCTGATTATGAGGGATGTTGAGTATTTTTTCATGTGTTTGTTAGCCATCTGTATGTCTTCTTTGGAGAAATGTCTGTTTAGTTCTTTGGCCCATTTTTTGATTGGGTCATTTATTTTTCTGGAATTGAGCTGCAGGAGCTGCTTGTATATTTTGGAGATTAATCCTTTATCAGTTGCTTCATTCGCTGTTATTTTCTCCCATTCTGAAGGCTGTCTTTTCACCTTGCTTATAGTTTCCTTTGCTGTGCAGAAGCTTTTGATTTTAATTAGGTCCCATTTGTTTATTTTTGCTTTTATTTCCAATATTCTGGTAGGTGGGTCATGGAGGATCCTGCTGTGATTTATGTCGGAGAGTGTTTTGCCTACGTTCTCCTCTAGGAGTTTTATAGTTTCTGGTCTTACATTTAGGTCTCTAATCCATTTTGAGTTTATTTTTGTGTATGGTGTTAGGAAGTGTTCTAGTTTCATTCTTTTACAAGTGGCTGACCAGTTTTCCCAGCACCACTTGTTAAAGAGACTGTCTTTTCTCCATTTTATATTCTTGCCTCCTGAAACTGGAGCCTATTATACAGAGTGAAGTAAGCCAGAAAGAAAAACACCAATACAGTATACTAACGCATATATATGGAATTTAGAAAGATGCAAATGATAACCTTGTATACGAGACAGCAATAGAGACACAGATGTATAGATCAGTCTTTGGGACTCTGTGGGAGAGGGTGAGGGTGGGATGATTTGGGAGAATGGCATTGAAACACGTATGTTGTCATATGTGAAACAAATCACTAGTTCAGGGTTAATGCATGTTATAGGATGCTCGGGGCTGGCATGCGGGGATGACCCAGAGGGAGGATAAAGGGAGGAGGGAGGTGGGAGGGGGGTTCAGGATGGGGAACTTATGTAAACCCAGGGCGAATTCATGTCAATGTATGGCAAAACCAACCAATATAATATTGTAAAATAATTTGCCTCCAATAAAAAATAAATTAATTACAAAAAAAAAGATTATAGTTGATTCACTGAGCATTAAGGTATCATGTTTAATAAAAAGAAAGCCTTGATTGGATATGTTACGCTACTGCTCAAGCACAGTATCCTCACATTGCTTTTTAAGTGCAAAGTTGTATCTCTTCGAGTTTGTTCCAACTGTCTTTATCTCTGCTATAATCATACAACAATTTGTTTCTGCCCTATCTTCCTCACCCTTAACATTCATACCAAAAAACTGATTAATTAACAATAATAGCTTTACAACATAGGAAAGAGATTTAGGTAGATGAAATGAGTCACAGAACTTAGCATCTACTTGTAAAATCAATCAGTTATTAAACTTTGGCCTTTCACACAGGAAATCAACCTTGTCTTAGTTCTGAGAGACCACCAGTGATGTCTAAGGTCACTCTAAGTTTCTCTGTTTGTAAACAACTGTTAATTATCGTCTGGACTAAGAACCAGCGCAGTGTATAAGGGCTTCCAGATATACTGTATATGTTCCTGTTTAATTTGAGCAGAAACTATAGGAAAAACTCAGATTTCATAAAAATTTATTTGTTAGGAATGCCCGTGACCACCTGTAACAGAAGCAAGCACATCTTTATTAATGGGCCATAACAGTGAGTGGGAAAATGGGTTGTATCTTCCTTTTATTAAAATAGAGCATTTAATCTAGGAGGGCTAAGGGACACTAGAACTCTGTCATCAAACTCAGTCACTGATTGCCTAGTATGTTAAGTCAACCTACAATGGGAGTGAGGGAAAAATGTATTTTGAGAACCATCTGTGTTTTCTGAGCTTATGATTATTACTATGCTTTACAAATGATGAAACCAAGGCTCAGAGAGTTGAAAGATTCATCTCACACTTGTCTAATCAGTAAATGTCAGAACCAATTCTATCTCTGCCAAATTTCTCCACTCTTTCACAGCTCAAAGTGCCTCTCACTGAATTCTTGAATGCCTTTCCTAATTTCTAAATGGAATGCTCTTCATCATTAGTATAACTATGGTGGTGGTTTAGTTGCTAAGTCATGTCCAACTCTTTGCCATCCCATGGACTGTAGCCTGCCAGGGTCCTCTGTCCATGGAATTCTCCAGGTGGGAATACTGGAGTGGGTTGCCATTTCCTTCCCCAGGGAGTTTAACTACATACATATATATATATATATATATATATATGTATGTATATGAATATAAACATACGTATATATATAATTTCTTACAGGGATATTGGTATCATTGGTAGTAATTACACAATAACAGTCTAAGGACTGTCCCATTTGAATTTATATTTTTTCTAAGATTATTGATAATAGAACACTGTAAGGATAAGAAAACAATACCATTTTAAAAGAGGTCAATTAAAAGCAAATGCAAGATTTTGCATTTATCTTTACGTTTATAGTTGCCTTCTCTACGTATATACTCATTGCAGCAGGGTCTTACTGTTCTCTTCGTTTAATCTTGAAATGTTGTATCTTTTATCCTTAAACACTTTCAAGAAATTTATACTCTCTGCTAGAGCCTATGATTTGGCTCTGAAGGCAGGCTTTGTGTATATTATAGAAGCCAGAATGTTATTGCTGATTACCAACCTGAGCTGCATTCTCATAATTATAGAAGACAGTGCGTTTGTGGTTTTATGTATTAAACATTCAGAGATGAATGGAATACATGGCTTAAATGCATATTGAGGAAGAGTCGGTATTGAATTACTGAATTTTAAATGGATTGTCCAAACTTGAAGTATGTAGTTTGCAAAGATATCAATATAATGTGTTTCTTTGGATACCTTCAGGCTAATAATGCCCCATACCTGCAACAACATTCTATGTTGACTTGATTTAAAATCCTTGCACCCACAAGGTGGCACAAATAGTGTGACAAGTAATTGTATATCAGTGGTCTTGGCCATATGTATGATACAGAATATTATTTAACTAAAAATACTGGTTATTCCATGTATAATCTGTAAACGTTTTTCAAAAATCATTCATTTTTGTGGAAATTTTATTAACAATGGAAATATATAATCTTATACTTTCATTAAATGTAGTCATCAAATCATCTGTTCTTTATCATTCTTAGCTCCCTCACTACCAGAAAGCATGCAGAGGTTGCCCTCACATAGGTATGATTGTAAATCTTAAAATGGATATTATTATTTTATGTTATGACTGAAATACACTTTTTGTGAAAACTTAATACTTGTATAAAAGAAAGTGCAATAATATACATAGCATATAATTGCTATTTTATATAAACACATTGGGCTTCCCTGGTGGCTCAGACAGTAAAGAATCTGCCTGCAATGCAGGAGACCTGGGCTTATTCCTTAAGTCAGGAAGATCCCCTGGAGAAGGAAATGGCTACACACTACAGTATTCTTGCCTGGGAAATTCCATGGACAGAGAAGCCTGGCAGGCACACAACTTACTGACTAAACCACCATACACATATTCTCAGTTCATTTCCAAGGCAAACCATTCAGCATCACAATAATCCAAGTCTATACCCCCCAAACTGAGGCCAAAGAAACTAAAGTTGACCAGTTCTATGAAGACCCACAATAACTCATAGAACTAATAGCAAAAAAAGATATCCTTTTATAGGGGATTGAAATGCAAAAGTAGGAAGTAAAGAGATAACTAGAATAACAGGCAAGCTTGGCCTTGAAGTATAAAATGAAGCAGGACAAAGGTTAACAGAATTTTGTTAAGAAGAACATGCTGGTCATAGCAAACACCCTTTTCCAACAACCCAAGCAACCACTTAACAGATGTACATAACCAGATGGTCAATACCAAAATCAGATTGATTATGCTCTTTGCAACCAAAGATGGAGAAGCTCTATACAGTCAGCAAAAACAAGACCTGGAGCTGACTGTGGCTCAGATCATTAACTCCTTATTGCCAAATTCAGACTTAAATTGAAGAAAGTAGGGAAAACCACTAGACCATTCAGGTATGACCTAAATCAAATCTCTTATGATTATGCAGTGAAGGTGATGAGTAGATTCGAGGGATTAGATCTGGTAGACAGAGTGCCTGAAGAACTGTGGACAGAGGTTTGTAACATTGTACAGGAGGCAGTGGCCAAAACCACTCCAAAGAAAAAGAAATGCAAGGAGGCAAAGTGGTTGTCTGAGGAGGCTTTACAAATAACTGAGGAAAGAAGAGAAAGATATAACCAACTAAATGCAGAGTTTCAGAGAATAGCAAGGGGAGATAAGACAGTCTTCTAAATGAATAATGCAAAAAAAAAAATTAGAGGAAAACAATCGAATAGGAAGGACTAGAGATCTCTTCAAGAAAATTGGAGATATCAAGGGAAATTTTCATGCAAAGGTGAGCATGATAAAGGACAGAAATGGTAAGGACCTAACAGAAGCAGAAGAGATACAGAAGAGAAGGCAAGAATATATAGACCTATACAAGAAAGGTCTTAATGACACCAGATAACCATGATGGTGTGGTCACTTACCCAGAAATGGACATCCTGGAGTGTGAAGTCAAGTGGTCCTTAAGAAGAATTGCTATAAACAAAGATAGTGGAGGTGACGGAATTCCATCCGAGCTATTTCAAATCCTAAAAGGATGCTGCTGTGAAAGTGCTGCATTCAATATGCTAGCAAATTTGGAAAATGCAGCAATGGCCCCAGGACCGGAAAAGGTCAGTTTTCACTCCAATCCCAAAGAAAGGTAGTGCCAAAGAAGGTTCAAACTACTACACAATTGCACTCATTTCACATTCTACCATAGTTTTGCTCAAAATCCTTAACTAGGCTTTTGCAGTACGTGAACTGAGAACTTCCAGATGTACAAGCTGGGTTTCAAAGAGGCAGAGGAACCAGAGATCAAATTGGCAACATTTGTTGGATCATGGAAAAAGCAAGGGAATTCCAGAAAGACATCTAGTTCTGTTCGGTTGATTATGTGAATGAATAATTTGATTATGTGGCTCTTCGGTTGTATGGATAACAACAAATGTGGAAAATTCTTAATGACATGGGACTATCAGATCACCTTACCTTTCTGCTGAGAAAAATGTATGGTAGAAGCAGCAGTTAGAACTAGACATGGAACAGTTGATTGAGAAACAGGATCAAGTATGTATTTGTCACCTTATTAGTATTAATTTATTTCCATCATCACTGCTCTTTCTTTTTCCTTCCTGAAAATGTGGAAAGTATATGAGAGTTTGGATCCAAAGTATGGCTTATAATTTCAAGATCAGTCTTAAATTTTTCCCTGTGTTTAGTTCAAATGCTTACTTTTTGAGAGTGAAAGCAAGGAATTGTATAGAGAGAAACCAGGTTTTTATCTGATCCTTCTCTCAACTAGCTCTGTGACCCTAGAAAAAGAGTCCATTAATATCTTGGCTTATTCTCCTGAGAAATAAAACCTGGAAATTCTCAAGTGTTCTTGCACTGGATGTTCTTAATTACTGGGTGCAATTACTTGTCACCTGGTGGTGGTGGTTTAGTCTCTAAGTTGTATCCGACCCTTGCTGTCCTATGGACTGTAGCCTGCCAGGCTCCTCTGTCTGTGGGATTCTCCAGCAAGAATGTTGGAGTGGGTTGCCATTTCCTTCTCCAGGGGCTCTTCCCGACCTAGGAATTGAACCCGGGTCTCCTGCACTGCAGGGAGATTCTTTACCGACTGAGCTATGAGGGAAACCCTAAGTATCCTTACTTTAAATGATTCAGTCCAGTCCATTTGTTGTTGCTGAATCACGTCTGACTTTTTTACAACTCCTGGGACTGTAGCCCACCAGGGTCATCTCTCCATGAGATAGCCCAGGCAAGAATACTAGAATGGGTTGCCATTTCCTTCTCCAGGGGAATGAAATAGGATGAAATGATTTAATAGGATGAAACTATTCCTGTTAGATTTCTGATCAAATGTTTACAACACTTTCTTATATGGTAATAGGCTATGCGCTTAATAATATTTGTATTACTCCTTTACTTCTTATCCTTTTCTTTGTAAAAACTTGTTCATTTTTTAATGAAAAATGAGGCAGTTTAATCTTTGAGCTCTACACCTATTATTTTTGTGTATTAAAATTAAGGTAGTTGCCTCTATATTCAGTTCAGTTCAGTTGCTCAGTCGTGTCTGACAGTTTGCAACCCCATGAGTTGCAGCACACCAGGCCTCCCTGTCCATCACCAATTCCCAGAGTTCACTCAAACTCATGTCCATCGAGTCGGTGATGCCATCCAGCCATCTCATCCTCTGTTGTCTCCTTCTCCTCCTGCCCCTTATACCTCCCAGCAACAGAGTCTTTTCCAATGAGTCAACTCTTCGCATGAGGTAGCCAAAGTAAAGGAGTTTCAGCTTTAGCATCAGTCCTTCCAATGAACATCCAGGACTGATCTCCTTTAGAACGGACTGGTTGGATCTCCTTGCAATCCAAGGGACTCTCAAGAGTCTTCTCCAGCACCACAGTTCAAAAGCATCAGTTCTTCGGTGATCAGCTTTCTTCACAGTCCAACTCTCATATCCATACATGACCACTGGGAAAACCATAGCCTTGACTAGACGGACCTTGGTTGGCAAAGTAATGTCTCTGCTTTTTAATATGCTATCTAGGTTGGTCATAACTTTCCTTCCAAGGAGTAAGCGTCTTTTAATTTCATGGCTGCAATCACAATCTGCAGTGATTTTGGAGCCCAAAAAAATAAAGTCTGACACTGTTTCCACTGTTTCCCCATCTATTTCCCATGAAGGGATGGCCACTATATATATGCATTTAAAAATAATTTGAAATGTTTGGTACAACATCTTCAGAAGAAAACAAAACAAAACAAACATTAAACTGCCATAAATTCAAGAATAGTTAAAAGAGAGAAGCTCTACTCTTAAATTCTCCAATTCATGTTTATATCTTTCAGTTCAGTTCAGTCGCTCAGTCGTGTCCGACTCTTTGCGACTCCATGAATTATAGTACGCCAGGCCTCCCTGTCCATCACCAACTCCCGGAGTTCACTCAAACTCATGTCCATAGAGTCGGTGATGCCATCCAGCCATCTCATTCTCTGTCGTACCCTTCTCCTCCCGCCCCCAATCTTTCCTAGCATCAGAGTCTTTTCCAGTGAGTCAACTCGTCGCATGAGGTGGCCAAAGTATTGGAGTTTCAGCTTTAGCATCAGTCCTTCCAATGAACACCCAGGATTGATCTTCTCTAGAATGAACTGGTTGGATCTCCTTGCAGTCCAAGGGACTCTCAAGAGTCTTCTCCAGCACCACAGTTCAAAAGCATCAATTCTTTGGCGATCAGCTTTCTTCACAGTCCAACTCTCACACCCATACGTGACCACTGGAAAAAACATAGCCTTGACTAGACGGACGTTTGTTGGCAAAGTAATGTCTCTGCTTTTTAATATACTATCTAGGTTGGTCATAACTTTCCTTCCAAGGAGTAAGCGTCTTTTAATTTCATGGCTGCAATCAGCATCCGCAGTGATTTTGGAGCCCCCAAAAATAAAGTCTGACACTGTTTCCACTGTTTCCCCATCTATTTCCCATGAAGTGATGGGAATGTTTATATCTTTAAACAGTTTTATAAAATGTTTATATCTTTAAACAGTCTTTAATATTTTTCTGCAAGAATATCAGACAATAAAGTACATCAATTAATCATAACACCTAAATAACTGTTTCAATTCTGAAAAATCTTGAAACAATTTAATTTTTGAAAGTCACTAGTAAATTATCTTGCTGATCATTAGCTCTTGCCATATATAATTTGCATATTAGGCTCATCCATTTCAAGGTGATTAACGGGACATTCAATTATCTGATCAGATTATTTAGGATGGAAACATCATCTTCTTTCAATTTCCTGGAGACACCATCAAGACCCTGGCACCTTAAATACAGCTATTTGAGAAGTTCCCTTGGATCTGAATTGATGGTCTCATTTTTTTGGCATGCTTGGAATATTTTCATATTCTCCAGGTCATTAGCTACTCTCCATCTATCAATGATTAAAAACACCAGATTTGGAAAGAAAGCTAGGATTAAATTCATTCTTAATGCTACATATAAAAAATAAAATATACTGTTTAGCTTGATAATGATCTCCTGTAAAATAGCCATGGCTTTGTTTTATAAAAAGTTAGGAACTAAAAAAAAGAAAAAAATTTAGGAACTGAATCATTCAGGTGTGTTTTCAGCATGTAACGCAGTGAATGGCACATGGGGTTTCACAATGAATGTGTTGAAATATAGTCGTCTGTTTCACTCAGTTTAGTTTAGTTGCTCAGTTGTGTCTGACTCTTTGTGATCCCATGGACGACGCTGAGTTTATTGCTTATTATTATTAATAATTGTAATATATTTGTAAAATAACCTGCTTTTCAGATCTGTGAATGTGTGTTTGCTAGTGCACTTATAATGTTTGGAATGATAACTGGTATAAGGCATTATTTAATGCATACTTATTGCTGGAATTAGTGAGTATATAAAATGGTTTCAACCTCTTTTTTCCTTACTTAGCTGAGAGTCATGAAGAAAATATAGATCTCACCCAATAACCACAAGGAACTGGATTCTGACAACTACCTGAATTATTTTGGAAATGGAGTTTTCCCAAGGTCTTCAAAACAAGTCTGTCTGGTGAAAATTTTGAGTGTGGCAGCTTGAGTAGAAAACTCTGTGAGTCTGCACTTGATCTGAGCTACTGAATTGTGAGGTATTAAACAGGTGCTGTTTGAAGCCCTTGATTTTGTGGCAATTTGCTCCATGGTGACAGGAAACTAATACAGGTTTAAAGAACTGGAGGAATATTTCTGATATTTTGATAAAATTTTTGATGTAATGCTGATTGTGTTCATATCTCAAAGTTATTATCTGAGAATTACATTTGATCTCTAAAGTCATGTTGAGATCGTCTTTAACAAATCTTTAATATGAACAGAATTGTTAATATGTATGAGGGCAATTTTTCTGTTACTCTTTCTGGAAATGTGCTCTCTTGAGCCTCATGGGGAATTGGTGAAAATTAGTGCAAATTAGCTGTACTAGAAAGACTACCTTACACTGGTGTGTCCTGATAGTTTATTCAACACTTGAAGGGCATATTTGCTATTCCATCTTGCAAAACATGTTTTAATTTAATGTAGGAGAGGTAGGAGAAGAGAAATAAAGCATATGGGTACTTTCACCTTTTCCTCAGTTTCATTTTCTTTGTGTTTTAATCTATTCCTTAAGAATGTCGAATAGCCAAAGCAATCTTGAGGAAGAAGAATGGAACTGGGGGAATTAACCTGCCGGACTTCAGGCTCTACTACAAAGCCACAGTCATCAAGACAGTATGGTACTGGCATAAAGACAGAAATATAGATCAATGGAACAAAATAGAAAGCCCAGAGATAAATCCACACATCTATGGACACCTCATCTTTGACAAAGGAGGCAAGAATATAAAATGGAGAAAAGACAGTCTCTTTAACAAGTGGTGCTGGGAAAACTGGTCAGCCACTTGTAAAAGAATGAAACTAGAACACTTCCTAACACCATACACAAAAATAAACTCAAAATGGATTAGAGAGCTAAATGTAAGACCAGAAACTATAAAACTCCTAGAGGAGAACGTAGGCAAAACACTCTCCGACATAAATCACAGCAGGATACTCCATGACCCACCTCCCAGAATATTGGAAATAAAAGCAAAAATAAACAAATGGGACCTAATTAAAATCAAAAGCTTCTGCACAGCAAAGGAAACTATAAGTAAGGTGAAAAGACAGCCTTCAGAATGGGAGAAAATAATAGCAAATGAAGCAACTGATAAAGGATTAATCTCCAAATTATACAAGCAGCTCCTGCAGCTCAATTCCGGAAAAATAAATGACCCAATCAAAAAATGGGCCAAAGAACTAAACAGACATTTCTCCAAAGAAGACATAAAGATGGCTAACAAACACATGAAAAAATGCTCAACATCCCTCATAATCAGAGAAATGCAAATCAAAACCACAATGAGATACCATTTCACACCAGTCAGAATGGCTGCTATCCAAAAGTCTACATGCAATAAATGCTGGAGAGGATGTGGAGAGAAAGGAACCCTCTTACACTGTTGGTGGGAATGCAAACTAGTACAGCCACTATGGAGAACAGTGTGGAGATTCCTCAAAAAGTTGGAAAAGAATGTGATGTTTTCTTATTTTTAATAGTATGTTCTAAGCTATTGGCTTCCCTGGTAGCTCAGATGGTAAAGCATCTGTCTGCAATCCTGGAGATCCAGGTTCAGTCCCTTGGTTGGGAAGATCCCCTGGAGAAGGAAATGGCAACCCATTCCAGTACTCTTGCCTGGAAAATCCCATGGACAGAGGAGCCTGGTCTAAATATTAACTACATTCTCCATGTATGAAAGGGCTTCCCTGGTGCCAGTATATCATGGATATTGTACAGTACGAAGCTCTGCGTAACACTATTCAGATTGCTAAATCCTTAGAGTATATGGCCTGGCATTTTGATTAACACTATGAATTCAAGAACAGTTTCAGTTTCCAAAGCATGTTCATGTAGCAGCCATATATATTTTGGATGGGATGGGGAAGGTGGTGGGAGGGGGGTTCAAGATGTGGAACACATGCACACCTGGGGCAGATTCATGTCAACGTATGGCAAAACCCATACAATAATGCAAAGTAATTAGCCTCCAATTAAAATAAATAAATTAAAAAAAAGAAAATGGTAAAAATAAAAATAAAGGAAAGTTACATTAAAATATAATTATTTTCTACATCATTTGGTTAGAGAAAATATTGCCAACTGTTTTGCGTGATATAAACTGAAAAATGCACAATAGCTTATTTTATTTCTGGCATAAATAAATCAATAATTTGATTCTTAAAGAAAGACAAAATAGATTGATGGAAATACAAGGGTTAATCTATGGCAGGAATTGTTAACCTTGGGTCTATAAATATCTGAGGAGCTTGCAGATAGAATTCAGAGGGTCTGTGATATTGGATAGGGGAAAAAAATCATTTATAATTTCACTAACTGCTATAAAAGTGGACAATAAGCTGAAGAACTATTGGGAGTATCTATAGCTTTTCTTTCTCATATTTTCCATTATATTACAATTGTTGCAGTTATCTCAACATATTCCTTACGATCACCATTATTTTAATATTTTATAAGATCTGACACTATGTCTTGGCATTTAATATGTTAATAACAAATACCATGTACTTGATATCACATAGCTAATGCCATAAAAATTTGAAAATTTCAACATAATTTTTGCCCCAAAGTTATTTTATTATATGTATTTTAAAACATTATTTTGAGAAGGTGTCTATAAGCTATACAGGACTTTCAGGGTGGTTGCTGGCCCACACAGAGATGAATACTTTGTGAGTATTTATTAGAAGAAAACAACAATAACATCAACTGGAAAAGAATATCTGCATCCCCAAGTTCACTGCAGCATTATTTACAATAGCCAAGACCATGGAAAAACCAAAATGTCCAGAACAGATGAAGAATAACTGATGCACACACACACACACACACACACACACATATACACAAACTAGAATATTATTCAGCCATAAAAAAGAAGGGAATCTTGTCATTTGCTACAGCAAAGATGGACCTTGAGAACATTATTTTAATAAGTCAGAAAAAGAAAGGCAAAGACCATATGATCTCCATTATGTGTAACATCTAAAACAAAAATCAAACCAAAATAAAACAAAATCAGGAACTCAGATACAGAGAAGAAATAGTGGTTGTCAGAGACAAGGGATGTGGGTAGGCAAATGGGTAAAGGTACAAGTTTCCAGTCATAAAATAAGTAAGACCTGGGAATATAATGTAATGTACTGTAGCTAATAACACTGTATTTGAAAGTTGTTAGAAGAGTGGATCATAAGGGTTCTTTCGCATCATAGAAACAGAAAGTATAACTGCATAGTGATGGATGTTAATTAGATTTTATTGCATTGATCATTTCAACATATATGAAAGTGACAGTGTTAGTCCTTCAATGTGTCTGACGCTTTTCAACCCTGTGGACTGAAACCCACCAAGCTCCTCTGTCCATGGAACTCTCCAGGCAAGACTACTGGACTGGTAGCCATTTCCTTCTTCAGAGGATATTATATATATACATATATATATATCAGATCATTATGTTCTACATTTGAAACCAATAGAATATTATATGTCAACTATATATCAATAAAAAGTAAAGGAAAAAGAAAAAAATTAACAGTCTTTATTCTATGGGCTTTTTTACCTTTGAATTAGCATATATGTGATCTTTTTGAAGGAGTGTTGAGGAAATTTCACCAAATATATATTCTCCTTTAATACATAAATATGATACAAACTTCTGTCCTCAAAAGTTGAAGTTCTTTTGGGAATCAACTGAAACATTTTACCCTGTCATTTATTTGATGTGTTGCTGTCTGAAATGTAGATTGATGATTGACAGCATTGATGTCATAAATTATGCATGCGAATTTAGTGAACACAATTAAACTGAGGCATTATGGGTAATTTAAATAATTACATGTATAAATAGTATTACTAGTCTTGTCAAAATCTGCACCTATACTAAATGTCAGCATTTAATATCAACAAAGAACGTTAAGGATTCAGAATTTTGCATCAGTATGGTTGGGAGATTGATTTCAAGTTCAATTACTTGTTAAAATAATATTAGCATACATTGGTCTCACAACTTTTGTTTTTGGCTTTTATCTGATGTACGAGTAAGGATATAAACTCTTTACAATTTTGTTTTTGTCTACTAAGCTAAATGGCATATACAAGTTAAACATTAGCCATCTATACAGATACTTCTACTTTTGTATAATTCTCCTCAATATTCATGGTATTTTACTGTATGTGGTTGTTGGTTTAGTTGCTAAGTCATGTCTGACTCTTGAGACCCTGTAAACTGTAGCTTGCCAGGCTCCTCTGTTTATAGGATTCTCCAGGCAAGAATACTGGAATGGGTTGCCATTTCCTTTTCCAGGGGATCTTCCTGACACAGGAATCGAACATGGGTCTCCTGCATTGCAGCCAGATTCTTTACCAATTTAGCTATAAGGGAAGCTCATTTTTTTAAAACTGTATATGTTTGTATAATATTATAATATCAACTTAAAATATACATGTTTTTTATTATTCAGAACATATCCTTTACTGCCATTTTTCAGAGATTCTGTCATCTACCTAAATGTGGAGGATAAAGAATTCTTTAGCCAGATTTAATTTGTTTTCCAAATACATCACAACTAAATTTTTAAACCAACTTCTGAATATTGGTCATCACTCTGATTAACAGTGAGTCATGTTTCAACTTTTGGACTACTATCTAGTGGTTAGGCTGTGTTGATTTTGAATTTAATACTGATTTGGATTTAACACTAAAGAGTTATCTTATTCACAGAATATTTTTAAAGATTTTTGTAACATCTTCATAACTGAACAGTTGAGGCAAAATGGCTCAAAATTTAGATAATATAGTAGTTTGGTTCTATATATCTAGGGGAATCATAAATTCTTCCATTGCAATACTATGTTCTTCCAATAATGGGTTTATAGATGGCTGATGTTTAACTTGAATGTGCCATTTAGCTTAGTAGACAAAAACAAAATTGTAAAGAGTTTATATTCTTACTCATACATCAGATAAAAGCCAAAAACAAAAGTTGTCAGACCAATGTATGCTAACATTATTTTAACAAGTAACTGAACTTGAAATCAATCTCCCAACCATACTGAGGCAAAATTCTGAATCCTTAAGGTTCTTTGTTTAAGTCTCTTTAACCATGAGTGTCTCAACTTATGCACTGCAGTGCTCCAAAGTACTAGGACAAGACTCTTAGACTAGTCTTAAACTATCTAACCATGAGAGAATATTTTAATGTTTTAAAATATGTATTTATAAAACCTAGAAACTGACCTCAAAAGAGTTGGAGCTATAAGATCTGTTAATTTCATTCATGTTTTCTGATGCATGTAAGGTGAAATACCACTAAAACCATATTTATAATTTTTATATTCTAAGAGATATTATATAAAATAAAATTCACTTTCAAATTCAGTTCAGTTCAGTTCAGTCGCTTAGTCGTGTCCGACTCTCTGCGACCCTATGAATCACAGCACGCCAAGCCTCGCTGTCCATCACCAACTCCCGGAGTTCACTCAAACTCATGTTCCACAGAGTCGGTGATGCCATCCAGCCATCTCATTCTCTGTCGTCCCCTTCTCCTCCTGCCCCCAACCTTTCCCAGCATCAGAGTCTTTTCCAGTGAGTCAACTCGTCGCATGAGGTGGCCAAAGTATTGCAGTTTCAGCCTTAGCATCAGTCTTTCCAATGAACACCCAGGATTGATCTCCTTTAGAATGGACTGGTTGGATCTCCTTGCAGTACAAGGGACTCTCAAGAGTCTAGGTGACAGTAAAAATATGTTGCTAGCAATTTTCATCCATTTAATTGATACAGAATGTCAAGTATATTTTTAATCCAAATTTATATGCATATATAATCACATAAAATATTCTGGGCAAGACAGTTTGATCTTAATACAATTTGTAACAATTTCCAAAGTACACTTTTTAAAAATCAGAATTAAAAATTAATATTTCCTTTGATAAATATTTTATTCTTATATTCTTTCTGCCATGATTTTCAAAGAAGCTTTACACCTATTTATAATTTAAAAATAAAATTGTAGAATCAACTATGAAA
This sequence comes from Moschus berezovskii, assembly GCF_049115385.1. Lineage (NCBI taxonomy): Eukaryota > Metazoa > Chordata > Mammalia > Artiodactyla > Moschidae > Moschus > Moschus berezovskii. Next base: position 42,951,248 of record NC_142460.1, on the reverse strand, counting down.
ATTATTATTTCCTAATATGTTCTCTCTAAGACTTTAAATAAATAAAATGATGAGAATCTTAAATTCTGAATCACAGCGAACAAGTTAGAGGACTATTTGAAACATAGAAACAGATATATTAAATGGGGTTTTATTAGATCCTTCCTTTCATCATAGTCCTGAATTATGCCCATCAGGGATTTTCCACCACATTGGTAATTATACCTTTGCTGCTGCTGCTGCCGCTAAGTCACTTCAGTCGTGTCCGACTCTGTGCGACCCCACAGACGGAAGTCCACCAGGCTCCCCTGTCCCTGGGACTCTCCAGGCAAGAACACTGGAGTGGGTTTCCATTTCCTTCTCCAATGCGTGAAAGTGAAAAATGACACAATCACAGACTGTTGCAAATTTGCATATAGTTAACTTTCCAAATGAGTGATACAGATAGAAAGCTATATATCTTTCTCTTGAGACAGAAAAGATCATATCTAATCTGGAAACTAGGTTGCCCATGCAGATGGGAATACTTTAAAGGATGAAGGAAGAGTCTTTTCTGTCCAATACCCATACATAAGTACACACACACACACACACACACACACGGTATTTTGAAGCATTTATATTGAGTTGGCCCAGATGTTCATTTGGATTTTTCCATTACATTTTAAAAAAATATATTTAATTGAAGTAATATACCAGGGCTGGTAGCTCAGAAGATAAAGAATCTGCCTGCAATGCAGGAGATCTGGGTTCAATCTCTGGGCCAGGAAGACTCACTGGAGAAGGAAATGGTAACCTACTTCAATATTCTTGCCTGGGAAATCCCCATGGACAGAAGAGCCTGGCTGGCTACAGTCCATGGGGTTGCAGAGTCAGACATGAAGCGACTGCACTCACTAAAGTAATAAAAACCACTGGGAATAAAGAAAATAGCAGTATTTAAGGGTGAATTGCAAGTTTTCCCCATTTACTCTTTATGCCCAGTCACACATTCTAGTCCTTTTGCATTTTAACTTTTTTCCCTTTTAATTCTGATGATTTTAGAATTTCAGGGAAAAAGAAGTGAAAGTCACTCAGTTATGTCTGACTCTTTGCAACCCCATGGACAATTTATTAAATTTATCAGTTTTTATATATATTGATTTCTTGAGATGAAAAACTGGGACATAACACACTTGTACTATTCTCATCCTCATTTTCTTCTCCTCTTCTTGGTTGATATTTATCCAAATTAAAGTTTTCTGTTGTTAACTCCAATTTTTAATGTATTTAAACTTCTACATTTTAATGGGAAAACCCTAAATTTTAGGCCAACCTGATAATTTATAAATTACAATATACCAAAGTAATAATGAAATTAAAAGACGCTTACTCCTTGGAAGGACAGTTATGACCAACCTAGACAGCATATTAAAAAGCAGAGACATTACTTTGCTAACAAAGGTCCGTCTAGTCAAGGCCATGGTTTTTCCAGTGGTCATGTATGGATGTGAGAGTTGGACTATAGAGAAAGCTGAGCACCAAAGAATTGATGCTTTTGAACTGTGCTGTTGGAGAAGACTCTTGAGAGTCCCTTGGACTGTGAGGAGATCCAACCAGTCCATCCGAAAGGAGATCAGTCCTGGGTGTTCATTGGAAGGACTGATGCTGAAGCTGAAACTCCAATACTTTGGCTACCTCATGTGAAGAGCTGACTGATTTGGAAAAGACCCTGTTGCTGGGAAAGATTGCAGGCAGGAGGAGACGGGGACGACAGAGGATGAGATGGTTGGATGGCGTTATCGACTCGATGGACATGAGTTTGGGTGGACTCCGGGAGTTGGTGATGGACAGGAAGGCCTGGTGTGCTGCAGTCCATGGGGTCTCAAAGAGTCGGACATGACTGAGTGACTGAACTGAACTGAACTGAAAGTAATCATTCTAACAACTCTATGAAGTAAGTAAAGTTGGTCATCTCTGTTGATAACACATTGGCTGAGACATGGAATTAGGTGGAAATTCCCAAGGGACCTGAGTGGAGAAAAAAATGACTGTCTCAACTCTGTGTCCTGTACACTGTCTCCCATACAAGGCCAGAAGAAAAGATGGAAAAGGAGAAAGTGTAACGACTGTAAAAGAAAGATTGTGTTTAAAAGGTATCCTTGAAGAAAAATATTTTCTGATTTTGAAAGAAATCACTCAGTTTAAATAAATCTATTGTTTATTCAATGGGGCACCTGCCATGTGGCAGCACATGTATTAGGGATAGAGCAATAAATTGGAAAGTGAAAGAAAGTCTCTAATCTCATGGGGTTTACATAAGTGGAGAAAAACAAGTCAAGAAGTAAATAATATGGTTTTACATGGTAATAGTTGTTATGAAATTGATGTAGAACTCGAGGGAAGCCATTTTAAATAGGGACAACTTGTGTAATAACAGCAAAAGCTTACAGAAGTCTATTCAGCATCCTTCGTTGTTTGGTGGCAGATAAGGGAGCAATTGTATTTTATACTTGAACTCAGAAATTTAAATGGAATCAGACATTCAGTTCTACAAAACCATAAACCTACCTCAAGCAAAGATGGCTGAAATCACAGGGTGAGGCTTGCCAATATGCATGTCCCTCCTCTACCTGAGAAACAGCCTCCCGGTTCATTTTCTAGGTTGCTCTCTGTCAGTTTGTTAGAGACTCTACACTTTGGGGCCATTTTTTTGGATTGGTGCTTCTGTCTTAATAACTGCAATTTAAGCTAAAAGTATCCCATAGTCCATAACAAATGCTTACATTTTTCCTTTAAAGCAAATGCATAAGAGGAAATATGATCTAATACTGTGCTGTCCAATATAGAAGCCTCTGGTCATGTGTGCTTATTGAGCACTTCAATTGTAGCTGGTCCAAATTGAGAAAGGCTGCAAGTGTAAAATACACACTATAATCTTAAGACGCTGAAAATATTGGGTTAAAAACAATCTTAATTTACCTATTTTTACCTTTTTAATTTAACTGTCACATGTTGTTTAATTATTGAGTCATGTCCAACTCTTTTGCGACCCCATGGACTGTAGTCCACCAGGCTCTTCTGTCCATGGGGATTCTCCAGGTCAGAATACTGAGTGGGTTACCATGCTTTCCTCCAGGGGATCTTCCTGATCCAGGGATTGAACCCATGTCTCTTATGTCTCCTGTATTGGCAGGTGTGTTCTTTTGCACTAGCGCCACCTGGGAAGGCCCTAAGATGCATAAGGTCTGTAAAATAATAATTTTTTTCTAAGCACCACTCTCATTTTGCAATTATCTCAAACACTTACAAAAATACTGGTACTACCTTAAAGGAACATGTGGATCCCTTTGATATACCTATAATTCACTGTTGAATATATCAAATATAAAAAGTTTATCTGTTACTGTTTTTTTCTTCATTTTATGTTGGAGTGTAATTGATTAACAATATTGTGTTAGCCTCAAAAGTACAACAAAGTGAATCAGACACGCACGCATCTATTCTTTTTCAAATAATTTTCCCATTTAGGTTGTTAAATAATTTTGAAGAGAATTCCCTGTGCTATACAGTAGGTTCTTATTGGTTACCCATTTTAAATATAGTAGTGGGTACATGTCGATTCCAAACTTTCTAACTATCCCTCTCCCTCACCCCTCATAACCATAAGCTCATTCTCTAAGTCTCCCAATCCAGAAATGGGCAGAAGACCTAAATAGATATTTCTCCAAAGAAGGCATACAGATGGTCAAGAGGTACATGAAAAGATGTTCAATATAGCTAATTATTAAAGAAATGCAAATCAAAACTACAATGAGATTATCGCCTCACACCAGCAAAATGACCATCATCCAAAAAATCCACAAACAATAAATGGCTGGAGAGGGTGTGGTGAAAAGGGAAGCCTCCTATACTGTTGGGAATGTAAACTGGTATCTGTTACTTTTCATATCCAGTTAAGAACACTAGGGGGAGACTCAGAGAGTAACAAAGTTTTGAGAAAACCATGTCTGCTAACAGGAGGACAACTTTACATAATTAGGCTGTTTATCTTCCTCAATTACACAAAAAATGTATTTAGAAATAAGAATGCTCCATTAGAAACAGGAGCTCCATGTGCTCTGTTAATGCTCCACATAAATAGACCCTCAAATTTATGTATTAGATTGCCGTTGAGAATTATTTTCAATAAACACACACTCACATATAACGTGCACACAGACCACACATGCATTTTCCCAACTCATGATAAATTCTGCCAAATAGTCCTGAAATAAAAATAAATAACCACATGTGCACAAACTGGTGGTTTTTCTAAATATACCAATTGATTGAACATTTATAATCAGTCATATACTCTGTTGTTTCCGCTTGGCAACCTTCTGGCGAATTTTGTCAGATAAGAGAGTGTTAATTGATGATCATGGATTCCAGTTTTCAGTTAATGCTTATCATTTCAATCAGTGGCTCTCAAAATGTGGTCCCTGGATCAGCAGTAGCAGCAGCATCTATGAACTTCCTAAACATGCAAATTCAGGTTCCCCTTCCCCCAGACATAGAGAATCAGAACATTTGGGAATAGTACCCAAGAGTGTCTTTTAACTAGCCCTCCAGTATGACTCTATTTCTTACTAAAGTCCTAGAACAACTGGATTCGAGGAAAACTTCACAATGTGAATTTCTCTAAGAAAATTTGCAGTGTGCTAAAACAAAATCTGTATTTATCAGGTTAACGTGGCATTGAAATCCAAAGTCAAAATTTACAACATGCCTGAAGAACGCTGCGTTAATTTTTTCTCCAGGGGACTAAACACATCACAGAAAAACTGAATCTTCCTCAATTTCTGTTTTTATGATTTTCCATCCTTGGAAGCATCTTCCTTGCTCAGAAGAGACATGACCTCAGTCCATGAAGAGAAAGATCAGTGAGGTCAGCCAGGTCAGTGATTCTATCTGTGCTTGGAAGAGCATCTGACCCGTAAGAAGCAGCATGAGATTGTTAGCTACTAATACCTAATACTATTTCTAAAGGTTTTTTTTGTTGTTGTTGTTACTGATTTCTTTACTAGATGGCAGAATTAATAGATGTAATTCCTTTTATTACAAATTACTAGTGGTAAATTACAATTGGCATTGCTGTTTAATGGGAAAAAAAGGTTTTCTGATGAAGTAGTTTTCATTCTACAATATGATGTGAAATGTGTTTGCTTACGGTTAAAACATCAGTCTCTCAGACTCCTGAGGACTAAAATCCTACAGGAAGACCGTCTGGAATTTTTCCCTGAGGCTTCTGTACAGATAGCATATTATTAGCAAGGCAGTGCGGTTAACAGTATGCACATGTGTATATGTGGCAGTGGCAAAAATGTGAATCATCTTGGTTTCCTAGGACTGCCATAACAAAGCACCACAGACTGGGTGGCTTAAACAACAGATGTTTATTGTCCCACAGTTCTGGAGGCTAGAATTCTGTATGACGATTCAGTAGAACTGGTTCATTTCAAAGGCTGTGAGGGAACAATCTGTCCAGGATCTCTCTCCTTGGCTAGTAGATAGCTGTCTTTTCCCTCTGGTTCTACACCATTTTTTCCCCTATGCTTTCTCTGTGTCCAAAGTTTCCCTTTTATAAATACACCAGTCATGTTGGATTAGGGTCCAGCCCAATGCCCTTATTTTAACTTTATTACTTCTCTAAAGACTTTATCTCCAAATATCTCCATTCTGAGATACTGGAAGTTATCAGTTCAGTATATGGATTCTGAGGGTGGGAATAAAATTTGAGTTTTAATAGATGAACTTTTTTGTGTAATTATATTGCTTTGAGATCATACACATCTCATATACAATGTCACATTTATACCTCTTCCTGCTGAAGATAATGCATCATTAGAGGATTTTAAGAAGGGGGGTGATATGATGTGCTTCTGAGAGCCACAGGCAGTAAGGATTAAAATGGGAAGAAACTAACATAGGCAAAGGCTTGAGTAAACAATCACATCAAATGTCAGTTTAAAGACATGTGAAGAAGACATTTTAAAGAAAACAATCAGAAGGAATTCAAGAGCTAAATCTCTGGTAAAGAAAAGTGTTCAGGTATTTTATTTTTTTTTAATAAAGGAATAAAGAACATGAAATCATTTTAAAGTAATTCCTAGGATTTTAGTTGGGATCATTATTGGATAATGAAGATAATAGAAAAAAATCATGATTCTGTAAATTATATATGAAATTGGATATGGAGTAGAATACAGGTTCAGTGTGTAGTTAGAGATAAAAGCTAATGGGTTAGAGGAGGTTTGGGGCTAAAAACATCAAGTGAGCATAGAGTAGATATAGGAACCATAGGTGCATATAAGCAAATAAACACTCAGCAGAAACTTAGAGGAAGAGGGGAAATGTGTTAAGTAGGAAAGACTAAGGAAAGAAATATCCATTGGGAAGATTGAAAGAAAGAGAAACTGATGAGAAAGAGGAAAGCTAGCCAGATATTTGAATTGTGGAAACCCCAGAAGAAGAGCATCTAGGAAAATAAAGATTCTGAAATTCTGTGAAGTCTGGTATTTTAACTCCTGAGAAGGGGTCACTGTAGTTGATAATTAGAATTCGAAAAAGAGCAGTGTAGAATAGTTTAGGAGCTGTCTATGTAAGTTTCTGTGTGTATGTGTGTCTGTGTGTGTGAATGTGCCTTTTATATCAGATATTAGAGCTGCATAAAACTCTGGGGAAGTTTTGACCCAATGTTCTTCAGTCCCACTTCTACTGATGTTCAGAGCTGGCAACCTCATTTGTTAATACTTGCTTGACCAAGTATCTATCATGAGCCAGACACTGAAACAAACTCTAGAAATACACAGTTAAAATTACGACAGCTTCTATCCTCAAGGAGCTCTCAAATTCATGTGATCCTCACGTTAACAGAGGGGCATACTGATGTTCATTTGGTGCTTCCTGATGCTGTAGGGATCAAAACTTACTTTTCAAATGTTTTCCTGTAGTTGAATTATATGCTCTAGTAAACAAATCAGGTTTTGTTTTTTAAAAAAATAGGTCCCAAGGTAAAATTTTATAATAGATTGCTGCAATTGTTCTCGACATTTTAGGAACTATCTGTTCTAAGTCCACTACAGAGAGGGTTCTATAGTGAGGAAGTGGTCATAAAATAGTAATCCACAGCTACTAAATCTCAAAATAGATACAAGTGTTAGTTACTAGACAGTGTTTGTGTTATCTGGAGTGGTTTGCTCAGATTTTGAACATACTATCTATCGGTTAATCCTGACACTACATCACTGCTGTGTCTTAATGTGCTTCAAACTGTAACAACTTTCACCATTTGTTAGAGAAAGTTGTTTAGTAACCAAGTCATGGTCTGCCTGCTCTTTTTCGACCACATGGACTGTAGTCCACCAGGCTCCTCTGTCACATAGGATTTCCTAGGAAAAAATACTGAAGTGGGTTGCCATTTCCTTCTCCAGTGGATGTTCCTGACCCAAGGGTTGAACTCACATCTCCTGCATTGCAGGTGGATTCTTTAAAACTGAGCCACCTCGGAAACCTGTTAGCAAAAGTATAAAACCATATATATAAGGACTTAAATATCTCACATTATGAATTGGAAAGCATCCTCTTGAATATATATATATTCTGAAGTGGATCAAATGAATCTTGAAAATTGTTCTAGTCAGATATTAGGGTTTTTTTTTAACTTTTCTATGTATATTTATCCTTTCCTCTTTTTGTGTTTGAGGAGGGAGGATTTTGAAAACTTTACAAGTGCTATCATAAACCGTGTGTATGTTGCTGCTGCTTAGACGCTTCAGTTGTGTCCGACACTGTGAGACCTTATTTGTGGTCAAATATTTCCATTAAAAATACATCACATGTCAATCTTCTGTTTCACAAAGTGTTTTTTAAAAATTGGATTTGCCTGTGAAAACTAGCACAGTTCTTCCTCCCTGAATATATATCCTTTCATAAATATTACTAACTGGCCCAAAGCTGACATTTAAATATCATTACTATAAATAAACCATAAAACCTGATGCCTGACTTGAAGGTTCAGTGTTACTGAGTAACTGAAGAAGCATTATTTTTAAAGGAGAGGAATGGTTTTGGATTTATGGACCCAATAATTTCTCTCTTTATAGAACTCTACCAATTTAATTAAGGGTTAAGGATAAAAGCCACTCTAATTGTGTCCTCAGAAAGGGTCAATGGCACGACCATTTTCCTGGTCACTTTGACCAGAAACCTGGCAGTCACCTTTGACCTCTCATGTGCCATCAATCACCAAAATATATGTCTTCTCCACAGCTCATTTCTGTACAATCAGTCTAGTCCAGGCCATAGTCGTCTTATATCTCAATCACTGTGATAGGTTTTAACATCAATTAAAGTTACAAGAGGGGCTTCCCAAGTGGCTCTGGTGGTAAAGAATTGGGCTTCCAATGCAGTAGATGCAAGAGACAAGGGTTAGAGCCCTGGGTTGGGAAGCTATCCTGGAGGAGGGTGTGGCAACCCTGTTTTCCAGTATTGTTGCCTGGAAAATTCCACGGACAGAACAGCCTGGTGGGCCACAGTTCATGGGGCCACAAAGAGTCGGACAGGATGAGCGACTTCACTTTCACTTTTATTATATCTTGAGTCATAGCAAATGTGATGAAACTTTGCAAATTTTGAATTTTTTTTAACTGATCTTTTACTGATCTTCATCTTCTTCCAGCTAATCTGTGGAAGGATATAAAGGATATAACACCTCTGCTTTGTGCATGAACGAGGTAAAACTCCTTGATGTAATATTTAAAATAATGGTTTAGCTGCTTTTATCCTGCCCAACTAATAATTTTTCTTCTACATTATTTCCTATAGCTAATTCTCTACTGGTTTCATTTCCTGGACTTTGCCTTCTCACTGTCTGGGTTCCCATTTTCACATGCACAATGTGTGTTTAGAAGCATTTGCTATTTTAAAATAAAAGACTTTTATTTTCTTATAATGATGAATTTACTTCTGAGGGCCAGAAGGGTTGTGGTTGGGCCAATAGGAGGGAAAAATTACTTAATTGTTCTCCCAGATGCTTCTTTATTACTGACTTCCTGCATGTTATATCCTTATAACAATAGACTATTTTCAAAAGAGAGTAAAATATTTGAGGTGAATTACTTTAGTTTAATGAGGGCGTCCTAGGTATAAAGAGACTGCCTGCCAATGCAGGAGGCATAAGAGATGTGTGATTTCAATCCCTGGGTTGGGAAGATCCCCTGGAGGAGGGCAAGGCAACCCACTCCAGTACTCTTGCCTAGAGAATCCCGTGGACAGAGAAGCCTGGGCAAGGTACAGCCCAGAGGGTCGAAAAGAGTAGGACACAACTGAAGTGACTTAGCGGGCACTTTAGCTAATGAAGCTTAGCAGATCAATCACGTGGTATGATCAGACAGTAAGCTACAAAAATAAGTAGTGAAAAATAAAAGGAGAAATAAAGATACAATAAGACCAAAGAAAGAAGGAACAGTAACTAGACTTCAGTAAACAACTATTTATAAAGTTAAATGTATAACAATCTGAATGAGGACTTTGATAAGATTGAAATGAAAGGAAAAAGTAGATGACAAAAATGACACAACACCAGCCACAGAGAGTGATCTATCAATGTCCTGGGAAGCAGAGTGCAGAAGAGCTAGGTGGATACTGGAGTCAGTCTGCTTTGAAGCATCCACCTCCCTGTGTTGGAAGCCTCTGCAGGTAACCCCTGGGCTATGTGCAGGTTCTGATTGACAAAGGTAATGAGGTTTGTTTTTCAGCACCTATCGACTGTTGGGCTTCCCTGTTGGTTCAGACAGTAAAGAATCTGCCTGCAATGTGGGAGACCTGGGTTCAATCCCTGGGTTGGAAAGATCCTCTGGAGGAGGGCATGGCAACACACTCCAGTATTCTTGCCTGGAGAATCCCCATGGACAGAGGAGCCTGGTGGGCTACAGTCCATGGTGTCACAAACGTTTGGGCATGATTGAACAACTAAGCACAGCATGCACACATCAACTATTTATGCCACATATAATTTAATCTTTAAACCAGCTGATTAAGGTAGAAGCTATTGATTTTCTGTTTTAGAAAGGAGGCACATAGGGTTTTTTGGTAACTTAACTGAAATCTTACATTTTCTTGGCAGGATCAATAAAAGCATATTATGCTCTATTTTATCAGTTTCCATAGAGTTCCAGAAAAACATCTATTTGTGCTTTATTGACTATGTCAAAGCCTTTGACTGTGTGGATCACAACAAACTGTGGAAAATCCTGAAAGAGGTGGGAATACCAGATGACCTGACTTGCCTCCTGAGAAATCTGTATGCAGGTCAAGAAGCAGCAGTTAGAACTGGACAAGGAACAACAGACTGGTTCCAAATAGGACAAGGAGTATGTCACCCTGCTTATTTAACTTATATGCAGAGTACATCTTGAGAAACGCTGGGCTGGAAGAGGCACAAGCTGGAATCAAGATTGCTGGGAGAAATATCAATAACCTCAGATATTCAGATGACACCACATTTATGGCAGAAAGTGAAGAAGAACTAAAGAGCCTCTTGATGAAAGTGAAAGAGGAGAGTGAGAAAGTTGGCTTAAAGCTCAAAATTCAGAAAACTAAGATCATGGCATCCAGTCCCATCACTTCATAGCAAATAGATGAGGAAACAATGGAAACAGTGACAGACTTTACCTTTTGGGGCTCCAAAATCACTGCAGATGGTGACTGCAGCCATGAAATTAAAAGACACTTACTCCTTGGAAGAAAAGTTATGACCAACCTAGACAGCATATTAAAAGCAGAGGCATTACGTTGCCAGCAAAGGTCTGTCTAGTCAAAGCAATGGTTTTTCCAGTAGTCATGTATGGATGTGAGTTGGACTACAAAGAAATCTGAGCGCAGCAGAATTGATGCTTTTGAACTGTGGTGTTGAAGAAGTCTCTCGAGAGTCCCTTGGACTGCAAGGAGATCCAACTAGTCCATGCTAAACAAAATCAGTCCTGAATATTCATTAGAAGGACTGATATTGAAGCTGAAACTCCAATACTTTGGCCATCTGATGCAAAAAAAATGACTCGCTGGAAAAGACCCTGATACTAGGAAAGATTGAAAGTGGGAAGAGAAGGGGACGACAGAAGATGGGATGGTTGGATGGCATCACTGACTCATTGGAGATGAGTTTTAGTAAGCTCTGGGAGTTGGTGATGGACAGGGAAGCCTGGCATGCTGCAGTTCATGGGGTTGCGAAGAGTTGAACACAACGGAACAACTGAACTGAACTGAACTGAACAGTTCATACATATAGCTGCAGCTGACCTTCATCTGGTCTTAAGAGGCAGATAAATCAGCCATAAATCTCTCCTTCAAATGCAGACATCTATACTTTAAAGAATTTCAAAATAATTAATATAAAATTCTATACGTTCTTCCATAATATCTGAAGTATGACATACTTGATGAGAGTTTCCTGTGGAAATAATTCTGGAAGCTTTTTCAATAATTTTTCATCCCTTCAAGAAATAGTTATTCAACTGTAAACACTATGGTTTTAGTGAACAGTTGTTCTGTGACTTCGTGGTACTTTACAGTTAAAGAGAAAAAAAGTAATTAAAAATAAAAGCATAAAGAAACATAGCTGCCAACTTTAAAACCATCATATAATATAAAAAAGTAGGGTGTGCTTGTATAGTAGGAACAAAAAAATTCCATAGTTGAAGATATCCTCTCTTATCTATTATGGCTACAGTAAGAAGCCAGTGAAAGGATTCTGCACAGGTAAAGTAATATGATTCCATTTCTATTTTTAAAAGATTAGCTCTTGTGGAGGAAGGTCCCAAGGGAGTAAGTAGCAGCATTAGGAAGAGAAGGGAGGAAGTAATTGCAGTGGTCCAGGAAGAAACAGGATTAAAGTAAGGTTCTAGATGTTCACCCATACAGATTTATTTCATACCTAGGACAATCCTCTGAAATAGTTACTGATATTTTACATTTATGGGGCTTCCCAGGTGGCACTAATGATAAGGAACCTGCCTGCCAATGCAAGAGGTGTGGGTTTGATCTCTGAGTGCAGAAAATCCCCTGGAGGAGGCTATGGCCACCCGCTTCAGTATTCTTACCTGGAGAATCCCATGGATAGAGGAACTTAGTGAGCTAATGTCCACAGGGTTGCACAGAGTCAGACACGACTGAATTGACTTAGCACACATGCATTTTACAATTATAGAACTGGAGTACAGAAAGGTGGACTAGTCCAAGGTCTTAAGCTTGTAAGTGACAGAGTGAGGATTTAAACAATCTCATTCTAGTTTTGGCTCTTAATGTTCTGCAATACATTTGTTTCTCAAGTAGACAGAAAAAGTTGAAAGTTTGGAGGAGAGAGGAAACAATTCATGAAGTCCATGGGACAGCAGGAGAAAAGAGGATCTACAGTGAACGTGGAGGGATTGCATATTATTAGACAAAGGTCCTGCACTTTGTTGGATTTTGAATTGTCTTAATGAGCTAGAATTTTTTGTTATTATCTCATCAACGATGACTCAATCTTCAGATAATAATAGTAGGAAACCTTTCTTTTGAGAAAAAAAAATTGGATTATGACAAGGTTAAAGATTCCCTAAATGAGTTCTAGTGGTTTTTACTTTCCCCATCCAAGTACTGTACTTTAGAAATTGAAACCCTCAATCCAGATGTCTTCCTCAGTACCCCTGGTAAGTGTTAAATTGCCTCTAATTTGACAAAGTACAAAAGTGATTATGTGGTGTTGCTGGCTACATTTCAGGTGTGGTTAAAGCCTGTAGAAAGTGCTTTTGGATATGCTAACAACTCAACAGTGTTAATTAAAGGCAATAATATACTTGGCTCTTTGATAGAGAGGGTTCCTGCTAGGATAGTGTAAACACTGAAATGCACACACACAAAAGCTAAATTTTGAGAATTTGCCTCAGATCAGCAGAATATGTTGGCTTCCAATGTGAAGTCATGTAATCTATTTTACAAAAATGAAGTTCCTATGAAGAAGATGGATATGGAAGATGAAAGAAATTCAAAAGAAAAGCAAATCTTTTATTTTTACTGATAAAGAGTTTTTCTAGCAATCTTTGCTAAAAATCACTAACTCATTTCTTTAAAAATGAGGTATAGTTTTTAGGTGATAAAAATATACCATGTAGTAATATATAAAAATATATGAATGTACAAGAAGTATATCTGATATTTGTTAACTATATACTCTGGTCATAGATGAAGCCTTTAAATTATAATCCATTTGGGAGAGAATTATGCCAATATTTTGTTAGGAAGGCTAGCAATACACTGCTTTCCATCTCCCTGGGATGGGTAGAAAGAAATTATGTTTAGTTCCTTCTATTCCAACCTTCCTCCTTTCTTACAAGATTACTGAAGATTTACATGCTGTAATAGTCTCAGAAATGTAAAAGATACCACTTCCCTTTTTACTGGAATTACTTTTGAAGAATAATTATCAAAAAATTTTCTAGAATTTTAAAGAGAAGAAAAAAGTTTACTCTAGTGTTGTATATAATATAATATAATAAAAAAATAAAATTGGGAATTTTTATTCAAAAGTATATTCCCATAACTTTTTGGGGGGCACAAAATAGGTTGGAATAAGACCAACATAAACTGTTATTCCCCAGATTCCAAGGAAAAGAATATGGGCATTCTTGATATTTTAAATTGTTCCATCCTTACATTTTGATGTTACTGTTTAAGTCAGAATAAAGAACAGAAATAGATAAGAGAAAAAAGTTGCAATCCCTAATAAATGGAAATTTTGAAGCTATTCATTCAGAAAAATGGAAGTAATACTCAATCACAAGAAATAAAACCAAAGAAAGAAGGAATATTTTGTTGCTTCATGGCTTCCCTGGTGGCTCAGACGGTAAAGTGTTTGCCTGCAATGCTGGAGACACGGGTTCGATCCCTGGGTCGGGAAGATCCCCTGGAGTAGGAAATGGCAACCCACTCCAGTACTCTTGCCTGGAAAATCCCATGGATGGAGGAGCCTGGTGGGCTACAGTCCATGGGGTCGCAAACAGTCGGACACGACTGAGTGACTTCACTTTCACTTTCAATGTGATAAGCTACAAACAAGAAATTCTAGAGAATTACATCAGGCATAAAGAATAAAAGATTTCCTCAGAAACTAAGAACAAATGACGATCCCATTTCTTGAATCTTCCTTACAGGACAACTCCTTCCTTCAATAAGGTCCCCTTGACCACAAGAGAGTACCTCGGTGATCCCCACTTGTTCTAGGAAGCACGCACGCTTAGTCATTCAGTTGTGTCCACCTCTTTGCGATCCTTTGGACTGAAGCCTGCCAGGCTCCTTTGTCCATGGGATTTTTCAGGTAAGAATACTGAAGTGGGTTTTCATTTCTTCCTCCATGGGATCTTCCTGACCAGGGATCCAACCTGCATCTTCTGTGTCTCCTATATTGCAAGCAGATTCTTTACCCGTTGAGCCACCGGGGAAGCCCTGTTCCAGGGAACTGAACACTAAACAATTCTTTTGAAATGTCCCCAGATCACTTCCTTCTTTCTTTTGCAATCAGCTAGACTGCTAACTGAGCCAGAAGATCCATTAGAAACTCTGTCCCTGCTTCCAGACTTTCTATCTGAATAGAACGCTTGACAATCAGAGACTCTATAGGTATGTCCTCTTTTACTTTATCAAGCCAACTCTCCTTTGTAATACCTTTTACAATTAAAAGAGTGTTTTGTGTGAGATCATATGAACAATTTCAACATTTAATTTAGGGCGTTGATCTCTACTTCCTCCTCAATATTTTAACTCACAGACCCACCTAGATCTTTTATCTCAGTTATTAATTCTGGCCAAATATGCTTTTGAACTGTGGTGTTGGAGAAGACTCTTGAGAGTCCCTTGTACCGCAAGGAGATCCAACCAGTCCGTTCTAAGGGAGGTCGATCCTGGGTGTTCATTGGAAGGACTGATGCTAAAGCTGAAACTGCAATACTTTGGCCACCTCATGCGACGAGTTGACTCACTGGAAAAGACTCTGATGCTGGGAAAGGTTGGGGGCGGGAGGAGAAGGGGACGACAGAGAATGAGATGGCTGGATGGCATCACCGACTCTGTGGACATGAGTTTGAGTGAACTCCGGGAATTGGTGATGGACAGGGAGGCCTGGCGTGCTGTGATTCACGGGGTCGGGGAGAGTCGGACACGACTGAGCGACTGAACTGAACTGAACTGAACTGAATGTCATGTAATTGACTATTCTAGATACCACTGTGGACCAAGATAAAAAGCAGTGAAAAGAGTATGTCTTGCTCCCAGGCTAATCCCTGGATCCAAGGGGAGTATCGTGCTGATGCTACAACTATTTGAAAAGGCTTTCATTCCATAATTTGACAGATGAATATTAAAACCCAAGGCAGAACTGAAGTAATAGTTTAACATGAAAAAGTCAAAGTTGGTATATGCAAATCATTTTTGAGACCCTAATTAGTTTCTCTGCACATCTGTGCCCACACAAGTTGTACAAAAGGGAGATGGAGGAAGGAATGAACAGTGGGAGGGAGATATTGGAGTTGCTTAAAAGGGGAAAGAAATTAGAAAAACTTGAGTAGGTGAAATGAAGGGAGAAGGTCTTTCTGAGGGGGAAATGTACCTAGAGAAAAGAGGAAATGATCTTGTGAACAGTCTGGGAAATTTTAACTTTGCTCTAAGTTTGGTCATGTCTCTTTTTGCCCCCATGGACTATAGATTTGGTCTGGTCACTGGATCCTGCTGGTGGCCATTACAGGGCTCCTTTCAAGACATCCTCTATCCTGAATCCAGTTTTACTCTTTAAAGCTCAAAGCTGACCATGCATCTTCCCTGTTTAAAGACGTTGGCTGCTACTGCTAAGTTGCTTCAATTGTGTCCGACTCTGTGCGACTGCATAGACGGCAGCCCATGGGATTTTCCAGGCAAGAATACTGGAGTGGGTTGCCATTGCCTTCTCCAATGCATGGAAGTGAAAAGTGAAAGTGAAGTCTCTCGGACGTGTCTAACTCTTCGCAACCCCATGGACTGCAGCCTACCAGGCTCCTCCGTCCATGGGATTTTCCAGGTAAGAGTACTGGAGTGGGTTGCCATTGCCTTCTCTGACGGTTAGGGGTCCTCAGTTGCTCTCAGGATAAATCTACTTCCCGCCTAGCATTTCACCAGTATCCTCTTCCTCTCCTCAAACTCTACCTTGATTCTTCTTGTTCTTGGGTCTCTGCATCTGCTGTTTCCTCTGCTTGGATTAATAGCTCCCTCAATTAGCCATTTCTTCTCCTGATCCTATTACTCTTTTCAGTTTACTGCTTAGAAATCCCTTTCTGGAAGACCTCGGACAGCCATTTCCCTTCAAGTACCCTTGGTGCTCCAGTAGCACTGTCCAGCTCCAAGAATTATATGGCACATGGCTGTATTTTGCTTGTTTCCTGTTCTATAAGACCCCCTAGATTGTGAGCCATGTGATGACAAGGTCTGGTGTCTATCTTAATTTTCATTATGCAGCTAGTATCTAACAGAGTTCGTAGGGCTTCCCAGGTGACTCAATGGTAAAGAATCTTCCTGCAAGGCAGGACAGAGAGAAGACACACATTCGAAACCTGGGTTTGGAAGATCCCCTGGAGGAGGGCTTGGCAACCCACTCCAGTATTCTTTCCTGGAGAAGACTATAGACAGAGGAGTTGGTGGGCTACAGTCCAATAGGTCACAAAAAGTTGGACACAGCTAAGAAACTAAACACAGCATAGCACACAGTCACTAAATATTAAACTAATAAAAGAATACATTTGAAAGTAATTTAAGTGAGCTGTAAACATAAGAAACAATACATTAGGACTAAGGGTTTCAAATCTTTTTTTTTTAAATAAGACTTAAAAATTAACACTGATTTCTCTTTTTAAAAATAAACCTCAACTGATTTTTGAAAGCTTTTAAGACCTCAGTAAAGTATAGCCTTCCTGATTTTTGTTTACACCAATAGTATACTGATGATATGTGGTCCAGTGACAAAATAAAAGGCTTTGCACAGCTAGAAAATTAGATTAAAACACAACAAACTGATTGAATTTAAAGATTATATGGGGTCACAGTCTCAAGATTCTTGTATTTGAGAATTGCCAGTAGTGGGTGCTATCATCCATAAATCAATCCTCCATGTAAAGAAGTACATGAATGATGTAAGCCAGGATGATACTTTTGCAGCTCAAATCATCTAAGGGTTCCTATCAATGCACGATATACTATTACATGCTATCACATATTATTTGTGTGGTATATTTGAATTTACATAGTAACTCAAAAAGGAATTAACATGGAGTGGGATGTTTATCATGCCAGGTAATTTTCAACAATAATAATTCTTCTACTCATACATAATCCACGCATGGATTAAGGACTCTGTGGTGAACACACATATGGCATATGCTTAACTGGTAGAATTCTAGTTAGATGCCCTTAAGTGTTTATGTAAACTCCATTTTATCCTGAAATTCTTATCATTTATACATTTATTTTATTTATTTATTTTTATTTTTTAATTTATTTTATTGGAGGCAAATTACCTTACATTAATATATTGGTTGGTTTTGCCATACATTGACATGAATCCAGCCCGGGTGTACATGTGTTCCCATTCTTGAACCCTCCTCCCACCTCCCTCTTCCCCATATCCTCTCTCCAGGTCATCCCCGTGCACCAGCCCCAAGCATCCTGTATCATGCATCGAACCTGGACTGGTGATTCATTTCATGTATGATAATATACATGCTACAATGCCGTTCTCCCCAATCATCCCACCTTCAACCCTCTCCCACAGAGTCCCAAAGACTGTTCTATATACTTATGTCTCTTTTGCAGTCTCGTATACAGGGTTAAGGTTACCATCTTTCTAAACTCCATATATATGTGTTAGTATACTGTATTGATGTTTTTCTTTCTGGCTTACTTCACTGTGTATAATAGGCTCCAATTTCATCCACCTCATTAGAACTGATTCAAATGCATTCTTTTTGATGGCTGAAAAATACTCCATTGTGTATATGTAACACAGCTTTCTTATCCATTCATCTGCAGATGGACATCTAGGTTGCTTCCATGTCCTGGCTATTATAAACAGTGCTGCAATAAACATTGGAGTACATGTGTCTCTTTCAATTCTGGTTTCCTTGGTGTGTATGCCCAGTAGTGCGATTGCTGGATCATATGGCAGTTCTATTTCCAGTTTTTTAAGGAATCTCCACACTGTTTTCCATAGTGGCTGTACTAGTTTGCATTCCCACCAAGAGTGTAAGAGGGTTCCCTTTTCTCCACACCCTCTCCAGCATTTTATTGCATCTAGACTTTTGGATAGTAGCCATTCTGACTGTTGTGAAATGATATCTCATTGTGGTTTTGATTTGCATTTCTCTGATTATGAGGGATGTTGAGCATTTTTTCATGTGTTTGTTAGCCATCTTTATGTCTTCTTTGGAGAAATGTTTGTTTAATTCTTTGGCCCATTTTTTGATTGGGTCATTTATTTTTATGGAATTGAGCTGCATACAGACTGAAGGTGAAGGGCTGGAAAAACATATTCCACGCAAATAGAGACCAAAAGAAAGCAGGAGTAGCAATACTCATATCAGATAAAATAGATTTTAAAACAAAGGCTGTGAAAAGAGACAAAGAAGGAAACTACATAATGATCAAAGGATCAATCCAAGAAGAAGATATAACAATTATAAATATTTATGCACCCAACATAGGAGCACCGCAATATGTAAGACAATTACTAACAAGTATGAAAGGGGAAACTAACAATAACACAATAATAGTGGGAGACTTTAATACCCCACTCACACCTATGGATAGGTCAACTAAACAGAAAATTAACAAGGAAACACAAACTTTAAATGATACAATAGACCAGTTAGACCTAATAGATCTCTATAGGACATTTCACCCCAAAACAATGAATTTCACCTTTTTCTCAAGTGCACACGGAACTTTTTCCAGGATAGATCACATCCTGGGCCATAAATCTAGCCTTGGTAAATTAAAAAAAATTGAAATCATTCCAAGCATCTTTTCTGACCACAATGCAGTAAGATTAGATCTCAATTACAGAAGAAAAACTATTAAAAATGCCAAGATATGGAGGCTGAAAACATGCTGCTGAATAATGAACAAATCATAGAAAAAATCAAAAGAGAAATCAAAATATGCATAGAAATGAATGAAAATGAAAACACAACAACCCGAAACCTCTAGGACACTGTAAAAGCAGTGCTAAGGGGGAAGTTCATAGCAATACAGGCACACCTCAAGAAACAAGAAAAAAGTCAACTAAATGACCTAACTCTACATCTAAAGCAACTAGAAAAGGAAGAAATGAAGAACCCCAGGGTCAGTAGAAGGAAAGAAATCGTAAAAATTAGAGCAGAGATAAATGCAAAAGAAACAAAAGAGACCATAGCAAAAATCAACAAAGCCAAAAGCTGGTTCTTTGAGAAGGTAAATAAAATTGACAAAGCACTAGCCAGACTCATCAAGAGACAAAGGAAGAAGAACAAAATCAATAAAATCAGAAATGAAAATGGAGAGATCACAACAGACAACACAGAAATACAAAGGATTATTAGAGAATACTATAAGCAATTATATGGCAATAAAATGATAACCTGGAAGAAATGGACAAATTCCTAGAAAAGTACAACTTTCCAAAACTGAACCAGGAAGAAATAGAAAATCTTAACAGACCCATCACAAGCACGGAACTAGAGGAAGTAATCAGAAATTTTCCAGCAAACAAAAGCCCAGGTCCAGACGGCTTCACAGCTGAATTCTACCAAAAATTTACAGAAGAGCTAACACCTAGTCTACTCAAACTCTTCCAGAAAACTGCTGAGGAAGGGAAACTTCCAAACTCATTCTATGAGGCCACCATCACCCTAATCCCAAAACCTGGTAAAGACCCCACCTAAAAAGAAAACTACAGGCCAATATCACTGATGAACATAGATGCAAAAATCCTTAACAAAATTCTAGCAATCAGAATCCAACAACACATTAAGAAGATCATACATCATGACCAAGTGGGCTTTATCCCAGGAATGCAAGGATTCTTCAATATCTGCAAATCAATCAATGTAATACACCACATTAACAAATTGAAAAATAAAAATCATATGATTATCTCAATAGATGCAGAGAAAGCCTTTGACAAAATACATCATCTATTTATGATAAAAACCCTCCAGAAAGTGGGAATAGAAGGGATATATCTCAACATAATAAAAGCTATATATGACAAACCCACAGCAAACATTATCCTCAATGGTGAAAAACTGAAAGCATTTCCCCTAAAGTCAGGAACAAGACAAGGGTGCCCACTCTCACCACTACTATTCAACATAGTTCTGGAAGTTTTGGCTACAGCAATCAGAGCAGAAAAGGACATAAAAGGAATACAAATTGGAAAAGAAGAAGTAAAACTTTCACTGTTCACTGATGACACGATCCTCTACACAGAAAACCCTAAAGACTCTACCAGAAAACTACTAGAGCTAATCAATGAATACAGTAAAGTTGCAGGATATAAAATCAACACACAGAAATCCCTTGCATTCCTATACACTAATAATGAGAAAATAGAAAGAGAAATTAAGGAAACTATTCCATTCACTGTTGCAACAAAAAGAATTAAATACTTAGGAATATATCTACCTAAGGAAACAAAAGACTTGTACATAGAAAACTATAAAACACTAGTGAAAGTAATCAAAGAGGACACTAATAGATGGAGAAATATACCATGTTCATGGATTGGAAGAATAAATATTGTGAAAATGAGTATACTACCCAAAGTAATTTATACATTCAATGCAATCCCTATCAAGATACCAACGATATTTTTCACAGAACTAGAACAAATAATCTCACAATTTTTATGGAAATATAAAAAACCTCGAATAGCCAAAGCAATCTTGAAGAAGAAGAATGGAACTGGAGGAATTAACTTGCCGGACTTCAGGCTCTACTACAAAGCCACAGTCATCAAGACAGTATGGTACTGGCATAAAGACAGAAATATAGATCAATGGAACAAAATAGAAAGCCCAGAGATAAATCCACTCACCTATGGACACCTTATCTTTGACAAAGGAGGCAAGAATATAAAATGGAGAAAAGACAGTCTCTTTAACAAGTGGTGCTGGGAAAACTGGTCAGCCACTTGTAAAAGAATGAAACTAGAACACTTCCTAACACCATACACCAAAATAAAC
Organism: Moschus berezovskii; assembly: GCF_049115385.1. Taxonomy (NCBI): domain Eukaryota; kingdom Metazoa; phylum Chordata; class Mammalia; order Artiodactyla; family Moschidae; genus Moschus; species Moschus berezovskii. The sequence goes on along the minus strand of NC_142460.1, from coordinate 42,929,973 downwards.
TCAAAATGGATTAGAGAGCTAAATGTAAGACCAGATTCTATAAAACTCCTAGAGGAGAATGTAGGCAAAACACTCTCCAACATAAATCACAGCAGGATCCTCCAAGACCCACCTCCAAGAATATTGGAAATAAAAGCAAAACTAAACAAATCGGACCTAATTAAAATCAAAAGCTTCTGCATAGCAAAGGAAACTATAAGCAAGGTGAAAAGACAGCCTTCAGAATGGGAGAAAATAATAGCAAATGAAGTGACTGATAAAGGATTAATCTTCAAAATTATCATTTATACATTCATTTTAATGCATTATGAGTTTTTCTGCTTCTTACATTAAGGATTTGAAAACATTTCATTAAAAAAAAAAACCTGTAGCATATTATAGGTAAAACGAGAAGTGTCTATTAAAATCCTTCCATGAAGACACACTGACACGCACCCCAAATCTAAAAACTCAACTAAATTAAAATTTCTCAGAAAGTTTACTGAGGAGTTCATTGCAGAGATCGTTATATGACTGACATTTTCTAGGTTAAAATATGAATTTTAAAATAACTGCCTCTAGCATACTAACATTTGGGTTGAACAAATGAATTATAGATATGATCATAAAATAATATTCTTTAACTTTAAAAAACAAAGATAAAAGTGAATTGTCTGCTTCTCTATAGAATGCAACTTACAGTTGTTCATCCAAGATTGGGGAGGAGTGATTTCTTTTAAAATTCTTGTTTGTTGTTGTTGTTCAGTTATGTCCACTCTTTTAAATCCCCTCGACTGCAGCACATCAGGCCTTCCTGTCCTCCACTGTCTCCTGGAGTTTGCTCAAATTCATGTCCATTGAGTCAGTGATGCTATCTAACCATCTCATCCTCAGAAACTTCTTGTTTATTATACTTTTACTTCCAGAGAAACAAAGATATCTATCACAAATAAAATATCATTTTATTATTTCCTGCTGCCAAATCTGAACATTTAAAAATAATATTGTTCAGTTCAGTTCAGTTGCTCAGTCGTGTCTGACTCTTTGTGGTCCCATGGACTGCAGCACACCAGGCCTCCCTGTCCATCACCAACTCCCAGAGTTTACTCAAACTCATGTCCATTGAGTTGGTGATGCCATCCAACCATCTCATTCTCTGTCATCCCCTTCTCCTCCCTCCTTCAATCTTTCCCAACATCAGGGTCTTTTCAAATGAGCCGGTTCTTTGCATCATGTGGCCAAAGTATTAGAGTTTCAGCTTCAACATCAGTCCTTCCAATGAATATTCAGGACTGATCTCCTTTAGGATGGACTGGTTGGATCTCCTTGCAGTCCAGGGTACTCTCAAGAGTCTTCTCCAACACCACAGCTCAAAAGCATCAATTATTCAATGCTCTTCTTTCTTTATAGTCCAAATCTCACATCCATACATGACTACTGCAAAAACCACAGCCTTGACTAGATGGACCTTTGTTGGCAAAGTAATGTCTCTACTTTTTAATATGCTGTCTAGGTTGGTTATAACTTTCCTTCCAAGGAGTAAGCGTCTTTTAATTTCATGGCTGCAGTCACCATCTGCAGTGATTTTGGAGACCCCCAAAATAAAGTCTGCCATTGTTTCCACAGTTTCCCCATCTATTTGCCATGAAGTGATGGGACCAGATGCCACGATCTTAGTTTTCTGAATGTTGAGTTTTAAGTCAATTTTCTCACTCCCCTGTTTCACTTTCATCAAGAGGCTCTTTAGTTCTTCTTCAATTTCTGCCATAGGGTGGTGTCAAAACAATATAGTTACCATGGTTATTACAGGGTAGTATGAAAATACATGGTCAATTGTTTTAATATCATTATGGAACTTACACACATAATTTTGAGTGCTGAATAATAAAGCACTGTTCACTGACTAGAGATATTTTTCAATTAGATAAAAATTATTTTATAGAATTAGGAGAGAAACAAATATTGGGATTTAAGTCTAAGAATTTCCCATTTTAAAATGATTTTCTCCCATTTAAAATGACACTGCATATTGAAGATGTAAAGAAATGAGAAAAATTAAAATAACTAAAGATAAAATCAATTTAAAATGTTGAACTTTTAAGGTTCTCATGAAATATCAGAAACTGGGCTAATATCTGTAAGACAGGTATTCTTTTTCTTTCATTTTCACTGAAAAAGAGACGGAAAGATACTTTTCTACCCCTATAGCAAATTTATAGAGTTACAATCCCAAATTTTGAAAGATTAGTTAGAAGAAAACTGACTTCCAAGAAGAAGTTCGTTATTAAAATTTTTTTAAACCCCTTGCTCCTCAAATTATGGTCCTTGGACCAGTAGCATTGGCAGCACCTGGGAGCTCATGAGAAATGCAGAATCGCCGAACTAAATTTGAATCTGCACGGTAACAAGATTCCCTGGAGATCCGTATTAAAGTTTCAGAAGACACAGTCTGTTACACAGGTGTATATAATTTCTTTCTCCTTGAAGACCAAGGAGATTTAGCACTGCTCATATTCATAATGTTTTCCTGTGATAGGAGGTAGGTTTTAATTTTACAGCAAAAAAAATATTGTGCATCAGGGATGTGATTTATCACATATTACACTGTCAGTAAAGATAAAGAAATCAATATTAAAATGATTTCTTTATATTATTCTATAATGTGAAGCTATAAAGGGAATGCATTTTAGGTAATAAAAGCAGACTTGCTAACATCTTTTGAGTTTTTATGCAATTAGAAATTGTAGGCTCTGTAAAGAGAACAATCTCCAGAAGGGATTTACTTTCTATGTTCTCTTTTTTATTATTTTACTATCAGTAATTAGGGCTTTATAAGTCTGTATGATTGCATAGTAAAAGAATCTCTGTACTTTTTTACTCTCCGAGTTTGTTTCTTAACTCCCTGATTTTATTATAGCAGGCATCCCCCCAGTCTGAATAATTTTGTTATTTTAATGTTTAATTGATTCATTTCATTTCTTTTCATGCCTAATTCTGATAGACAATTATTTATTTTTCTACCCTTGGTAGGGCAAAGCACAATGTGGGGGATGGTGTGTATGAAATGGTGAGTACAACATAATCTCTTCTCTCAAACACTCTCCAGTTCATCAAGGTTCATCAACCAATAACCATGTTTAATTTTAATGACAAAGAGAATGCTATGGGAACACAGTTACTTGTGATTTGTGGTGTTAGTTAAGTCTTCCTGAAGCAGAAGCTATTTAAAACTAGGCCAAGGAGGATGGTTGGGATAACAAGAAGAAAAACTTAAAAGGGGCATTTTGTGTGTGAAGAGAACAAGAGTATCTCCACATGGTGGATTATTACAAAAAGTGCCTGGGAGTTACCTTATCAGGCAACTTTTAAAGCACTTACTTGGCTGTTTTTATTAAAGCATACAAAGTTAAAGTAGGCTGCTTAACATAAAATCAGTGGCTGAAAATAATCTCAGGAGTAATATAGCAAAATTAGATACAAAGTTGGTTAACATCCTACACGGTAACATACATGAAACCTTTAGGGTTATCTTTTCCAGTAGACAGAAAGTATGTGTTACTGATCAATTTTCTAAGAGTTAACATCTAACTTTACAGTCTAACTCTAATCGATAGTTAGTAAACACACAATGCCCTAGGTCTCCAGCTGACTCTCAGATGGCGTTTGACAATGCTATGATAAAACTTCAAAAAGTCACTTCTAGATACTTTTTAAATTGATTTGACAACAGTACTCTTTTGGGCTTCCCAGGTGTCACTAGTGGTAAAGAACCTGCCTGCCAATGCAGGAGACATAAGAGACATGAGTTTGATCTCTGGAAGGAGGACATGGTGATCCACTCCAGTATTCTTGCCTGGAGAATCCCATGGACTGAGGAGCCTGTCAGGCTACTGCCCATAAGGTCGCGAAGAGTCAGACAAGACTGAAATGACTTAGCAAGCACGCACCCAGTTAAATAGCTCTATCATACCTAGTTTGTAAAGGAAATTAAGTCTTAGTGATATTTTGCAAACCTCAAATTACTTGACTGATACCAGAAAAAAGCAAAACAAAACTGATCTCTAACTTAAATCCTGATTTATTTGATTTCAAAACCATAGCCTTTGAACTACTTAAAAAGGATTAACAGTTTATGTTTATCCTGTTCCGGCAATATCTAAGTGCTAAACTAATTAATTCAATACTTGAATAAAACAGCCCCCATCCAAAAAAAGAAAACAAAAATGTAAGATTGTTGGATAGATTCCCACTACACAAATGAAGAGACCAAGATGGGAAGGTGTAAGGGAGGGAGAGGGAGTCAAAGCTTCAAGACCCAGGAAAGTAGCTAGGATTCAGCCTTCTAAGACTGTGTTCAGTTCAGTTCAGTCGCTCAGTTGTGTCTGTTCAATAACACACTTCAGTGTGTCCTGAAGACAGGACAGACAAAAGCTACAGAAGGGAGGGAGATGCTGCTTGCAATCTCCCCTGAAGGAGCCGAAACTTGCTTTCTATGGTTCTTAACCATTTGGGGATCATATATTAATCTGTGACTAAGAAAGTTATGGTAGTTCTTCTCCTAAAACGTGCATATCTGTGCTTATGCACAAAATTTTGCAATCCCCTTTAGAGGTTTATTCACTCTTTAAAGATGCTAAGCATTTACTTCTTCATGAGGATACCAACAGGTATTCAGAGAGGACGCCTATCAACTTTTAAAACAAATATCATATGATACTGCTTGTATGTTGATCCTAAAATGACATCTTAGCAACATGAATGGATCTAGAGATTATCATACTAAATGAAATAAGTCAGACAAAGACAAATATATGATATTACTTATATCTGAAATCTAAAAAAAAAAAGATACAATGAACTTATATACAAAACCAAAATAAACCCACAGACATAGAAAACAAAGTCATGGTTACCAAAGGGTAAGAGGGGGAGTGGGGATAAATTGGGAGTTTGGGATGAACAGGTACACACTATTATACCTAAAATAGGTAACCAACAAGAGTTTACTATGTAGCACAGGGAAATATACTCAATAATTTGTAACAGCTATAGGGAAAAATAATATGAAAAGGAATATATATATATATATTCATTCACATATATATGTACGAATTACTTTGCTATACATCTGAAACTAACATCGCGATTCATCCAATACAACAACTATACTTCAATTTTTTTAAAAAATGACATCATATTAACCTCTCTGGGTATTATTTAAGCACACTGTGTAAATAAATAGAGTTTTGACCAAAATGTGGAAGATGAAAAATAACGCAATTCTTACCTTCTTCCAGGTACCACCAGGACCAAATCCTCTAATTTACTCTGATCTAATTCCAACCTCATGATTTCATGAAAATCCACCTTTTCTCAGGAAGGGATAACGAGATGCGAACTTGAGAGAGGAGTTAAGAGCACATACTCTGATTTAAATATCCCAGGTTAAATACCAGCTTTCCTAGTTTCTAGTTGTGAGTTTTGTTTTTTTTTAACTTCTTCATGTTTTAATATCCTTACCTGTGAATTGAGGATAGCAAGAGTTCTTACCTGTTATGAGGCTTCAATAAGCTTGTATGTGTATTTACACAATGTTTGAAGCAATATTTGGCACCTAGTAAGTACTATATAAGCATTTGTTAAATAAATAGTTGGCACACATCTGAAATCCTTCTCTTTTCTTTTGACTGAATATATAGAAAACATATTATCAAATACTGAGACTGCAATAGCTCTTCTTAAGGTCTGTAACATTTCTATGACTCTATTTTGGAGAATATAACTCCATCTCTAGGATTTTGAAGCTCTGTAGTGTACATAAATGAGACTCTCTGATGATTTAAAAAACACTAACTTTCTGCAATATGAAGAAAAAAAAAGATTTTTTCTATTCCCAAAAATGGAGATATAATTTATAAATTACCTTTTCTCTCTACAGGTTAATATAATTTCTCTTAAAGTTTTCCGGCATTTCCTGACTAATTAATTATGTAATGTTAAATATGAGTTCACTGGAGAAATATGTAAGTAATGAATATTCTTAACAATGAAGCTTTATCTTATTGTACTTCATCTTTTCAGTTATTGAATTGATGAACTACTATTTTCTTAATTGGGGCTTTACACCATGAGATAATTTTATCTCACGGAATTACCATTTTGTTTCTTGGCATCTTACTACAACAGATATTCTTGGTATTTTATCAAAAAGATATTTTATGAATCTTCATATTTTATTGATTGTGATTTAATCACAATCAACAAAATTTGACTAAGGGACATTCTGAAATTTATACATTGTCTTAAAAATAGGAAATCTTCTTATTCACTATGCTAATTCTGATAGGGAAACTGTGTCTTATAACATCTAACTTGACCAAGAGCTTTGAGAATATTTTCTTTGGTTAATTTAATGCTGTGTTAGTATTTCTGGGTTTCTTTTTCCTAATTCTAGATAATATTTAACATTTATTTAACTTAATCAGAAGTTGTGAATCTTCAAACATTTTAAAGATGAAAAGACCTTACATAATTTTACATCATTATGCAAACATGATATTCATGCTCACCTTCTAGACTTATGAAGCATAATATTTTCAACTTTCTTTAATTTACACTGTGTAAACTTTACAATGTTTCTTGTTATATTCTTTATGCCATTTTTGTCATAGATGGATTGATTAAGAAATTGTGATATTTACAGATAAAGTAGGGACAGATAAAAATTTTGAAATGTATTTATATATTCTACTATACATCAATTTTTATTATTTGAGGAGCATTGCTTAAAAATAATACAGGTGACTTCAAACTGACACAGAGGAGCATTCATCTTTTTGACTGAAGCTAGTTTTCTTACTCAGATTATAAATATATCTTCGGCAAGTTGTGTTTATCTAAATCAGATTACCTTCTTTAGTAAATTTTCAATGAGCATGCTCATATTTGAACAGTAGAGGGAGCTCTAAAAAAGCTTAGTGAATAGAAAAGTTGAGGCGAAAAGCAGTAAATAGAAGATTCAAGGTAAAAATTTACTAAAAATGCACGTCAGAAGTCAACAAATTAATTTCAAAATCATATATTTCTAAAAAATCCTTTATATAGTTAATATGTTTTCCTCATTGTTAGTATTTTTAATAATTGTTTTATTTTTGAAGGACTCTAGATACACAAGTCATTTGTTATTTTTGAGTATGTCCTGTCAAGTTTATGTATAAGTTTACTTAAGCATATCTGGACTAGGCTCTTTTATATGACTTATCCTCTGCATTTTATGCATGCTTCAGTTGTATTAATGGTTTGTGAACACTGATACTTTTAAGAACTTTATTGTTCAAAAGACTGGCTTACTGACCCTGTTGGTCTAAACAGGGATAAATGACTCTATAAAAGCCCAGAACTACCTAATGGCTGTAGCTAGTTGATGAACAGTTGATATATACTGAGTATTTATTGGACACTTCATGCTGCTCTGGGTCTCTAGTAAATATAAAAGGAATATAACCAAGTGGAAGTATTCTCAGTGGCATGGGGTAGCTTTAAATGGCACATGAAAAGAATTTAGGACTTGAACTTGGTTCTCAAGGGTATGAATAACTTATTCAGGTGTAATGACTCATGCATCTCAGGACTGACTTGAGGTTTGCATTACATAATAAAGGTAAATTTCCTTAAACTATTAATGAATCACAAGTATTTAATAAGTAATCCCTTTTTGCTTGCATGTACATCAGAGTTAGTAAATGTACACAATCCAGTGTCCACATTCTCCAAATTAAAAATCTCTGAAAACTGATATTGTTTTCCATATAATTGACTTTGTGTAAAAACCTAGCCTGAGCCAAACTAATTCAGTAACAAGGGGTTACCTCAGTTGATCGAAGTTACATATAGTAATTATATTTTATACTTTACAAACAAATGCCATTTTCCTGAACATCCTGTTTGATTATCAGGTGCTTGGTAGAATATTATGCAGGTGTTATATCATATCTTGAATATGCATCCCATAATAGTTCTAGGCTCTAGAAACTTCTGAACTTCTAAAACATTCTTCCCTGGTGGCTCAGATGGTAAAGAATCCACCTGCGATGTGGGAGACCTGGTTTAGATCCCTGGATTGGGAACATCCCCTGGAAGAGGCCATGGCAACCCACTCCATTATTCTTGCCTGGAGAATCCCATGGACAGAGGAGCCTGGCGATCTACAGTCCATGGGGTTGCAAAGAGTCAGACATGACTAAGTGACTAAGCATAGTACACACACAGCACAGTGTTTAATTTATCAGGTAAAAAATTAAAGATGAGTATCTATCATGTAGAGAAAACCTAAGCAATAATCTGTCATTACATAGGCTGCTATGATCTGAATGTTTGTGTTCCCTCCATATTCATTAGTTGAAATCCTAACCCACAGGGTGATAGTAGTAGGAAATGGAGTCTTCGAGAAGTGATTAGAATTAGATGAGGTCATGAGGGTGGAGTCCTTATGAATGGGGTTAATGCCCTTACGATGGTCAGGAGAGAGTTTACTTTCTCTCTCAGCTACCTACCATGTGAGCATACATTGAGAAGTTGGCAGTCCACAGCTTAGGAGAAGGCCCTCAGCTGAACTTGATCATGCTGGCATCCAGATCTCACACTTTGAAGTGCCAAAACTGGGAGAATAAATCTCATTGTATGAACAAGTGAGGCTAGGTACTTTGTTGTAGCAGCCTGAACTAAGATATAGGCCATCACACGTTCAGGGATTTACATCTACATCAAGCCACTTAATAACTGACATCTATATTACATATACATAATAACAGCATTATGTGGAACCACTAAATTTTCGCTAAGCATAGAGACCACTTCTACATGATGTGATGATAACCTAGTTAGTTACAGATTTCTCCAAAAATCCTGGCATGTATTTACATCATTTAGTTGAACACAGCATCTCAGGGTCCATATATTTAGAAACACTGTAAAATTTGTTAGATAACAGGTGATCAATCAAAAAAATTATTAGGAATAATTATAAAGAGAGGGCTGATAATGAAATGATTTACAATATATCTAATAGAGTTAAAAAATAATCCTGCTTCTGCACTAATGATTTGACAGGTGGAATGCCAGAAATACTACCAGAATTTCTCCTAAATAAATATAAACAGCATATTTAAGAACAGTAATATGAACTCTTTTCTATGCCTGAAAATGAAACATGAGAAAATTGAAGACAAGAAAAACATAGATGTGAATGAAAGTGACCCACTTAGACTTTAGGGAAAAAGTTTATCTAGTAGTTTAGCATTAGGCATGTACTCCTATTGGTCAAATGTCTTTGAAATATATGAAAGCCAATATATCCTGAAACAGTTTTAATGCAGCCTTGTATATACAGGAGACCCCTCCCCTTCCAGAAGGTTTCAGTGTCAACACTAAATGCAACTGTGAATTCAATTTCAATTGCTAAGTAGGGGGAAAATGTCTTTAGATACTTTCCTAACAATAACTGAGATATTACACTTGTATACATACATTTCCAAAATAAGATAAGTGTAGCATGATGGGCAAAATATGAGATGGCATGAGGAGAACAGCTTATTAAAGCTATTGAATATGAGTTCAAAAATCCCAGACACAGAACACAATGCTTGTAAGTAAAGCAACATGTTGAATAAATATTTTTGCCTAAGAGCACAGTTATGTAATTTTCAAACAATATAAAAACTGCAGCTATTTTCAAGGATACCACTGCTTTTCTTCTTTTTTTAACGATAGAATGTTTTTGCTTTTTCCTTGTCTCAAGTTCTTTTCCCACTGTGGGGCTTGTTTATTTGCTCGCCACAGCTTTATTTTGGTTTTCCCTGCTGTGTTGGTGTTAAAACAAATTAGTTTCATATATTTCCCTAAAGGTAGTTGATTTAGACATTTTCTCTCCTATGGTAAAGATATAAATGGCTTAATAAATTTATTTTAAGGTAGCTGCATTTTAGTGTCTCTGTGACTTACTTCCTGCTGAGGAATCTCAGTATGCTGCTGTGAAATATCGTGAAAGCTTCCTGAAGAGCTGGGCTGTTGTTTCGTCTGATCATCACACTGAAATCATGCAGAGCATTCTTCCTTTTTTCGTTTTCCTTCCTCTCTCCCCTTCATTCTCCTTTACTTTCTCCGTCTCTCCCTTCTTCCCCATTCCTTTCTTCCCTCCATTGCGATGATATTTGCAATACATTTTGTAAACATTAATGATTAGAATAATATGAATAAAACCACATGTGTTGGCCTTTTCTATCTGGGTTTACTTCTTTTATAATAAAATTATCCTCAGTAAAAAAACATGACTTTTTTTTTAACTGATCTACATTCTTTAGTCAGTTTTTAGTTCTGATTAGGCTGACTTGGGAGTTTCTCAAGATAGAGGATTTTGAGCAATAGAAAAAGAGACAGCAGTGACTCTAGGCTCTATTCCAAGCCTGAGGAGCAAGAGGCTTAAGGAATTCCCTGGCCCAGGCAGCAGGTATTTGGAACCGAGTGATGTTCTAGAGCTGTGATGGGGAATGCACACTGAATTCCATCCTGCTGCTCTGCCTGTGCTCTCATTACAGCCCAAGTGAGTCTAATTTTAGAAACCCCCTGTTTATTACACTTCTGTGTTGGGCAAATAATAGGTACTCTGTACATATAATTAGAAAATTTTCTGGGGAAACTATTGGTCTTCAGACCTTTTTGCTTCATTGTTTTGGAAACTCTCTTAGTATCCAACCTTCTACTGTGTCTGCTAGTGTCAAGTTCTCTTGAGTTTGCCACAATGCAGAATCCACTTACAGGAAGGCTTCAGTGGTGGTTCAGCTAGTAAAGAATCCATCTGCAATGCAGGAGACCCCGGTTCAATTCCTGGGTCAGGAAGAGCCCCTAGAGGAGGGCCCAGCACTCCGGTATTCTTGCCTGGAGAATCTCCATGGACAGAGGAGGCTGGTGGACTACGGTCCATGAGGTCGCAAAGGGTTGGACACGACTGAGCAACTAAGCACAAGATACACTTAGAGGAAAAGGCACTGCCTTTAAGAAGCCCCACCACACCACCCCAGGCAATTCATTGCCTGTATTTCAGTAGAAACTTGGTAGACAAAGAAATCTATTTTCTTCAAAAGAAACTTTGATTTTTCCTTAAGTGTGCACTCGCAGTCACAGAGAGCCCAGGGTAGATGGTGATCAAACTTTCTCAATCAGTTGATAATGGCAGGGGAGCAGGTGATAAACACAGACCAATAGTCATGTGTCTACTATGGAAGTGGATGTTGCCATTCATTTTTCTGGGTAGTCTGAAGTTAATAGTTAATACTCTTTCTCCACTGTATTTGACTACCCACTTGGTGAGACCATAGAGAGTATTTAAATATGAATCAGTGGGATTCCCAGGTGATTTCTAGTGGTAAAGGTCTGTGTGCCAATGCAGGAGATAGAAGAGACTCTGGTTCCATCCATAGGTAAGGAAGATCGCCTGGAATAGGGATGGCTACCCACTCCAATATTCTTCTTTGGAAAATCCCATGGACAGAGGAGCCTGGCTGGCTCCTATATGGTCTCTATATGGTCTCTATATGGTCTCAAAGAGTCAGACACAGCTGAACGACTGAGCACACATACACAAATATGAATCAACACTTTGTAGTCAGACAAAAGACAGCTTTCATTATTTATTTACCAGAAACAACAGCAAAAACAATTTCCTTTTTTTCATTAGGAGAAAGTTATGAACTGAATGCTTGCATTCCCCCTCAGATTCATATATTGAGATTCCAACCCTCAGTATAATAGAAGGAAGTGTGGCCTTTTAGCTTCCAATACCTGAAGATTTTAAGTGCAAATCCACAAATTTTCTTTTATATATAAACTCCAGAAGGGGAGAAATGGGGATATGCTCTGGTCTACCTACATTGCAGAGTAAGTAAATAAACACTTTTATGAAACTTGATGCCATAAAACTGGAATTCAAAAATCACAGAAATTAAGAGCTACTGTCTATGCTGTGGATAAATAGTAATGAAAAGTTTCAGGATTATGTGGCTATTATTATACCAATAACTGCATACAAACATATCTTAATTTTGAGTTAGTATGAAATATTTTCCTATATCAATACACTATTTCTATTAAAGTTATGATCTACGAAATGGAAAAGCAATGTATTTCACAAATATTTCAAATTACATGAATTGAACGTGTAATAATATATCAGAAATCAATGTGAAATTTTTCTCTGCACCACTCTCAAACAGCTTAAGGCAACGGAATCTCATTAGAGCAAAGAGGATGAATACTTAGTAGAGTCGAGTCTCTGCATCCACCTTCCCGCATTTGGGTAATTTCAAGTCCATTTTGGCTTTCAGTGGCTGATTGTCAGGGTCAGTAAATGTCTCAACTTACCTGGGGTGATCACGATTTCCCCGATGGTCCTGACTTAATATTTTGCAGCCCATTTTCCCTTTCATTCTAAAAATCCTCCTCAAAATCGTATAGGGGTATACGATCACCCTATATATGTGATCCATTTTACTACATAAACATAAAAGAAGTTGCAAGGCCTGAGTAAAAGATAAAGTACCACACTGCCAATATTTCATCCTTTGAAAATAACGTGTGAGAAAACATGATCTATTAAATAGATACTTTTGTGTTGGGAAGATAAAGAAAGGTTATCACTTTTTCTGTAGTTTTCACTGTTCTATAATTTATTGCTAATTTCATCTACTTAGGCTTATAGTAAAAATGACAGCTCTGGCTGGAGAAATGTGAACTATGTAACTAAATCTGGTATATTCTCACCTCTGTGTGCCTGGGAGATGAGTTAATAGTTCCAGGCCAGAAAGGTTCCATTTTGGTACCTTTAGAAAGGTCATGGCATCGCAGAGCTTGAAAAGATTAACATGCATTCAAAAATCTGAACGATTAACTTCTTGCCCTCTGACTGACCTGTGCACCACATAAACACAATTTGAATAAAAATGTGAGGGCAACATTCTTCTGATAGACCTGTGGTTGTCTTCCTAGTTAAAATTACAGGGTCTTTACAGGCTAAGAGAAGGGTGGTAAATTACTGCCATCAACTATGCATAAATGGAGCCTAACTGTCCATGGCAAACAAGATTACGCTTTGTGTATTCATAAATAAATTTTTTCTTCAGTTCAGATCCTTTGAAAATACAAAGTAAAGCAAACTCCTTTGTGTTTAAAATATGAGAATTTATAAATATATATATATATAATAATTTTCAGATGATAGCATACTTTTGTATATTTACATTACAAACATTTTTGAAAACAGATAACTGTCTTTTTAATAACCTGGATTTTAAAATATCTTTGTATATTGTTACTGCAGTATACTTAAGTTTAAAAGCCATCGCTTGAGATACAGTAATGAATAGTGTAGACACTGAGCATTTACTTTCTTATTATGATAACATATATTATGTCATGTGGAAAAACTGATAATACTCTCTTTTAGGAATACGCTAGCTGTGTTCAAAAGTTTAAGCTGATCTACAGTCAAGATATGAGTCCTGAGGTATTTGATATCAGACATGTCACAAACTATAACATCAACATCTGATAAGCTATTGATGACCAAGAAGTGAATAACAAGGATATGGGGAAATAATTAGTTTGAATCCCCATATCAAAACTAGCCCAACAGGAACACAGTTTAGCATTCAACAAGCATTTTTTCAGGAACAGACAAGAATAACAATAATCTTAAAAAGCCCACTTGGTCCTTCTGAAAACATTGGCAGAGGCATTTTAAAGGTTCTGAACAAGCAGCAAACAGAAGTTGTGAGTTTCTTAACAAGGTAAAGGTGGTGCTCTCAAAATTATCATTGTTATCACCCCATAAAATCCATTAATGTATTCAGCAGCACTATTAATAAAATTAGAAAGGAAATTCTCACTCATAAAAGAAGGGATGGGCAGAGGATCCGATGACAGAGCTTAAATTCTCTGTTTTCCTTAGAGAAATGTGATTATTAATTGACTGTATCTTCTCCAAATTTTCCAAATTATTCAGTACAACTTAATAAAATATCCTTTAGCTATAGGGCTTCCCTGGTGGTTTAGCTGGTAAAGAATCTGCCTGATATGTAGGAGGCCTGGGTTTGATTCTTGGGTTGGGAAGATCCCATAGAGAAGGGAATGGTTACTCACTCCAGTATTCTGGACTAGAGAATTCCATGGATTGTATAGTCCATGGGGTTGAAATTTGTTGGATACCACTGGATGACTTTCACTTTAGATACAGGAAGACTTTGAGGGAAACTTAGAAAGATCATGCCAAATGTTTCTTCCTTTTCTTATAATTGTCTAACCCAAGAAATCATTGATTCAAGTCCAAATAGAAAGGTAGAAGAATACTTGATAGGAGAAAGACATAAAGAAGGAGAAAATAGAGATGAATTCTGCTCACAGTGCTAATAAATTCTCCATTAATAATATATATTCATCAAATTGAAGATTTTTGTTGAAAACGTATTTCATCATATACATAGAATGTAGGTAAAATTAAGACATTTTAGTCTAAAACCTCATTCTTAGTAAAAAAGTGTAAAGGAACATAAGGCAAATGTCATTTCAGGTACGATATGCTGGACAATATGGATGGTGGAAAGTATAGGACAAAAGAAATCTGCTGAATTAAATTGAGGATGGTGACTTTCATTCTCCAATTGTTCTGTAAGAATAGAATAAGAACAGTTGAATGGAGAGAGGTGGCTGAGCCTAAAAAAAGAGATCTGACCAGAGAGATAGTCCACACTCTGTTGATCTCTGTAACAGAGAGGATGAGGAGAACACAAAAGATAAAAAGATCTGTGTGCCTTACAAGATACACCAGCAGGAAGTTTGAAAGGCAAAGCAATCCTAAAACATTTATGACCACCATCAGGGAGTGCATTCATTCATTCTGATCATAATATCGATGGCTATCAATTATCAAGTATCTGCTACAATTCTGACATTATGGGAAATATTATTTTCAATTTTACTGAGACTCCTATATGGAAGGTAGAATTATGCTCAGTTTAAAGATGGAAAAACAAAGCCTCAGAGAAGGCAAATATCTAATCCAAGCAAAAGCCAAATATGTGAATCTATGATTGAAAATGTGGTCTGTCTGCCTCCGCTATGATATGACCTGTCAGCATTTATTCTGTGACTAGATATCCCAGATAGTCAGTGAGATATTGGGCTCAGAGGATAAATAAAGCATGACACTAAATCTCAAGAGACTTACACTCTAACAGATTTAAATGACAAGCACAGATGTTGCCAGGTCACTGAGATATATGAAAGGAAGATGCCAGCAGAACTCTCGGAAGTTTCCCAAAAGGGATGTGTGTTATCCTAAGTTATGGAGAAGGCCTGGCAAAGTAGAGGGAAGTGAGAATTGAAAGATGAATGTTCTCAGGTGAATGGATAGCATGGAGGAAAATGACAAGGTTTTGTGTGAAGTGTAAGAATCTTGCCTTCTTTGGATTAGGGTGGACTGCATCTAATGATAGTGAGTTAGAGAGAAGGCAGGACATTTTGAAAGAAAATCACATTCTCACTTACTTTCTGAATTCTTGTCTTATCTCAGCCACGTCACAATAATGTACCCTCTGAGCTGAAGTGCCTCCCGTGATCACATGCTTCCTTGTGCTATCTTTAGATGGCTTTTGACTCAATGCATCAGAGATTATATCTCATATTTTTCATATTCTTAGATTTGCACTTAATAGGTGCTTAACAATGACCAGGTATACATGCCTGTGTTAATAAAGCAGTAGCATTTCAGTTCAGATTGATCCTACTAATGCAGAAAGGAAAGATATTTGTTTAATATGTGTTGATACATGATATTTTCTAAAAGTTACCTAGAACAGCAGGAATTATTCCAGTCTATGATTGCACTAATTATCCTGCACTTACAACTTTTGGCTACAGTTGGGGTGAGCAGAACTTGAAATAAACACCCCAACAGTCATATGGTTCTTGATTTTTAAAAGCCTGTAAATGATGTGTAAAATAGGGGGGAGAAATTTAGAGATGTATAGTTACCTCTACTTACCATGTGACCATCACTCATTGACATAGAAAAATGTATATGCGTGTGTTAGAAACTCAGTCATGTTTGACTTTTTGTGACCCCATAGACAGAAGACCGTCAGGCTCTTCTGTCCATGGAATTCTCCAGGCAAGAATCCTGGAGTGGGTTGCCATTTCCTCCTCCAGGGGATCTACCCAACACAGGGATGAAATCTGAGTCTCCTGCATTGCAGGCAGATTCTTTACCATCTGAACTATATATCATGCAGCAGAATCAAATATTTCTGGTTCCTTTCTAATCTGTGCCTTGCATTGATAGCTTAGGAGGGTGGGGGGCTGGGGGCACTTAAAAATGAAAATCTCCATGGAAATGCCCTGTGTATAAATACAACCTAAATTGTTTGCTGCACTTAAAAATAAGGATTGAGGATGCTTTCCTGAATTTGTAGTGTTTAAGAACATGGACCTTGCTTTGTGCATTTTATACCTTTGCAAAAGTCCTAAATCTGCAATGTCAAATATGTTCAGTATGATGACAGTCTGCTGAACTGAATTCATCCCTCTTAAGTGTTTAAGGAAAATCTTGACATCCTTGGCAGGGGTGTTCTAAAAAGTTAAGTTTGCTTCTTCCAAAGAATTTCGATTTTTTCATAATCACTACGGCTGTGTCTTTGCAAGATTCATGACTGCTCAATATTTTCGAAGTTTCTTACTGTCAACCTGCAGGCCTTGCTTGTCCAAAGTGAAGAACCTTGGTATCATCAGCCTTAATATGACGGGAAGAGGTGCAATCCATTCTTTAACACATTAAAAAAAAAAAAAAAAGAGTTTCTTGGAGGAGAATCAAAGTGTAAATTTGAAACTATAAATATAATTTTATCTTACATAAAATGTATTTAGAAAAGGAAAAAAACTTCATGGTGCTTGTAAGAAATTATTTTTAAAGAAGAGGCATCATTATCCTAATGATTCATTGTGCTATTATAAATTATTTTAAAATTGGTATTGCCATAGCTTGAAGCAGTTCATAACTTTGTTATGACATTTTCTTCCTCACAACACAGGCAACATGTTTTTTCTTCTAAGTTAAGTAATTTTGAAATTCCCTGAATAGTACTTGAAGATTTTCACGCTTCTTGGAATAAATTATGTTTCTTTATTCTTAAACTATGATGAAGTCACTGAGAAATGTCAGAAGAGAAGTAAAACCCTAGGGAAGCTATTAACAATTTAGCATTTCCAGTTCACAAGGGAATGTGAATTCCAGAAAATGCAACTATCACATCAGAGAGAACTAATCTTCTTAGCTGGGTTTATCTTGAATATATCATCTTAAATAGCAAAAGACAACCCATTTCCTCACACTTTTGGTGTTTTATGATAGTTGTTTTCAACTTGACAGAGATTAGTCTGAACTGTGTCTACCTCTCCTTTATCAGTGTACCAACTATTTTGGAACTTTGAAGTTCAATCACCATATGTAATCAAAGTAAACTAGTTGATTTTAAAAAATCCAGCAGAATACAGCTTAAAATCAAGAATGAAGAAGGTACATGGTGTTAATACATATTAGAACTAAAGCAGGAATTCTTTAAAAAGAAACTTCCAAATAACAGGAGGAGCACTGAGCAGTAAGTCTAGACTACGATCAGTTCAAATTAGAATGAGAAGTCAAGCTCCAAGAATGACTCAAAGGGATTCATGTATTAGTTTCAGTTGGAGGATATCAGCTTAGAAGCAAAAGTGGAATATGTTTCGTTTATTTTTTCCCTTAAAGTAAGAAAAACGGTATGAATTACAAAGTTAAAAATCAAAAGCCTCCCAGAAAAATCCCATTCTATTTTGAGGCCAAAGTGATTGATATATGATTTAAGCAACTAACAATATATAAGGAAGAGAATCCATTTGACATTTACATTAGGGTTCTTTGAATGGTATAGGGATTATGGTATTAAGCCCAGAGAGAATAAAGCAAAATCTTGGTACACTTATTTGCTTCTGCAAGGATAATAATTAAGTGGTTATAACTCTCTAGAGGCATTTTGATAGATTCCAGTATTTAGATTTAAACTCTGAGTCAATAACTGCAAGCTTAATTATGGCTACCATAGATTATATGGTATTATCAAACTTGAAAATATAAAAATAAGAATATACTACAGAAGCTGGAAATGTTTGGGAGAAGAGATTGTGAGATAGATGGAGTGATAGGGCACTAGCAGTGTCATTCTACATCATGTGTGATTTCAGATAGTTGGTTAGGAATTCAGACAGAAATATAGGGTCTTTGTTGTATTATTTAGAGCTAGTAATCTTCAGTGGAAGGATCAAAAGTACTAACACAACTATGTGAAACTGGATAGGAAATGAAAGTGTACATAGGCTAAATGCTCATCTTTTAATACATGAAATAAAAAGTTTAAAGATAACAGTAATAAAAGCATAGCATATTGTTTAGAATCATAGAGATGACTAGAATTATAGAGATTACTATGAGAAGAACAAAGATACAAAAGGTGAAGAAAATATTTCTACTGGGAAGGATGATAGGGTGTTAGGTTGTTGTCCAATTTTATTTATTTACCTACACATGATGTACTAGAGGAAAATAAAAATTATACATAATAGCAATAAAATTGTGTGAATTAGTACACATTATATCACAATATAGATCTGGAACATACATCCAAATTCTCCACATACTAAAACCACTGCCTGTGCAATTTCCTTTTGAGATATCTAAAGCTTTTGAAAAGAAAAAAGATTTTTTACACAGGATCATAATGCCAGTCATGGAAGTAACTAAATTTACATATACAAAAATCTAGTCAATTAGAAATGCCTGATTATATAACTAAGTCTGAAATCTAACACGACCAATTTTCTTTACTGACAGCTTATAATATGCTTTTATATTGACTGTCACAATACAGGCATAGTCACTGACTCTAGTACGCTGAATCACATATGTATGTTTTGGCTTTCTTCCCTTTAAAATCAACAATAAAAACACCCCAAGCTCCTTTAAAAAAAAAAAAAATACAGATCAATGTACTAGTTACATGTGGATATATATTTTAAACACTCCAACAGAGCACAAATATATAATCCTCTTTCCATTCTAAAGGTTAAGAGTTACAAGGTTACATACTGATGTGCCCTCTCTTTTTTCTTTTTTCATACCCCCGGGGAAAGCAAATGGAAGATGAATTTCTTCATCAGTATCTAGAGCTTGGAAAAGTGCTACTAAGTATAGTGGTGAAAATTTCTCATAGGAGATCCTAGTGTCTTAAGGATATTAAGCTGTTCTCAAAGAACACTGTTCTTTGAGAAAGCGTTAAATTACTGGCTACCTTGATCAAACTGAAATGGTAATTACCTTAAAAATATTAATAGTATCCTCTGTGCAAAAAAACAATGCTCAATAGAAACTCCACTTTTTAATTTAAGTAACGAGAAATTTACATTGCCATCTTAAGGAATTTTAGGACATTTATGTTAAATTTCCACAAAGCATTTGAGATTTTATTCCAATTGATATCAAGCATACTTTATACAGGACCATGTTCTCATTTCCGGCCACTTACAATCAGAAATGAAAAGCATCTTTTATTCCTTCCTCCCTTCCTGCCTGCCTCCCTCCCTCATTTTCTTCTTCCCTTCTTCCTTGGGGGGAGTGAGGGAGTGAGGTACATATTCTTGGGTTCCTCTCCATGCCCTTATTTTACAAAGCTCATATGATCCCTTAATATGTCATTATTAAAAAAGTACTCTGGAAAGGCTGCAAGCCTTTGTCATCCCCTTCTCCAAATTGTTTACATAGTTCCTAGAATAGAATATGTATTCCATACCATGTCAGTTGAGTTTACTCCATTTCACAGAAAATATAATTGTACTGACCTTGATTTATTTATTGTTCATTTTGGCTAAAGATTTTCTATAAAACAAACATTTTACACATTTAAAAATAGCTCATTTTTTCCAGGCAGCAAAATTAGATCTGAACCACCTGCTTGCTGTGTGCGTGAATCAACATCAAATTCACAGTTCATCATGCCATAAATACTCATGCCTTGGGAACTTGCCAGACACATGCCTTCTTCACTAATGTGATTTCACCCTGATTCCCCACTATAGAATTGCAACTCAAGGAAGCAGCTAAACCATGCAGAGCACACACTTAGAAATGGTGCCTTTTGATACTGACTTGCATGAGACCAAGGTCCTGTTCATTTTTAAATAAAATCAAATCAATTAAATACTCAAAGCCTATCATTCTATAAAAGAAGTTTCCCTACACAGTTGTCAGTCCCATTTCAGGTGAATGATGGATGATGGGGCTTAAGGAAAATGGGGTTTGCTGTAAAGTAGGAGAAGATAAGGAAGCAGCCTCTAAGCAGTTTACACAGTGCTGTTTGCCATTAGACACACATTTGTAATATAGGGCAGCAAAGTGGGACACAGGGATCAGGAAACAGTGAGAGATTACTACAGAGTTTACATAAAAGCCGGTGTGGCCAGATATATACCTTCAGTTTTTACTTTCATTATTGGAAAAATAATATATCCTCATGTTTTGTTTTGTTTAAATTACAAACAAGCATAAAAAAGCACCCAAGGAAAATCAAAACCCTCCATGGTAACTCAGAGTTCTTTCCATGACTCAGGGTCCCATGGGGTCACAGAGAGTCTGACACAGCTGAGCAACTAACACTTTCACTTTTCATGGTAACTCATTTCTACTCCTGGATATATATATAGTAACTATTGTTAAGGAATTCCTTCCTGAAACTTGCTGGTATATGTGCATATACCTATTTTTTAAGTGAAAAAAAGCTACTCATGCTCTTTAACTTCAGTTTCCTTCAGCATTCCTCTATGTCTATAGATTTTGGTCTTTCTTTTAAACAAGTTATAACACATTTCATTGTTTGACTCACCCTCTGAATAGATATCTAGGCTAATAGCATTTTTTTTTGGCATGTGATCACAAATCATGCCAAAATATAATGTTTGTCCATGTTTTTCCATAAGAAAAATTCCCTGTAGTAAAATTTCTTCTCTCCTGATATGCATAATTCAAACTTTACTAAACATGCCAAGTTCTTGCACTAAGAAAGTCTAACTGCTTCACTGTAGCGGCCATGAGACTACCTGCCAGTCTGATATAGAATTTCACTGCTTAGATGAATAAGGAAAAAACAACAACAAATTTTAAGAAGTTATAAAGTTTCAGTAAGATTTAATATAACCACCTCCATTGAATCTATCATGATAAACACTATAAATAACCTCACAGGTATACTGTGGCAGAAAGTTCTTAAAGAAATCTATGGACTAACTTGCTGAAGGTCATGGATTTATTCTGATAATTTTAAATGTCTCATAATTTTAAATGAGTGATTAATGATTTGAACATTATTTCACACAAGAGTAGTTAGACTTAAGTTTTTCCCAACCCTGGCCAATGTTAAATAGCTAATTAATAGAGTTTAAAATTCTGGGTCTCTTTTTTTAAATTCAGAGATATCTTGCTTCTACCCCGACACTCTAAAGAAACTCCAAGCTCACAACGATCTTCTTATCATTAACTTCATCAGTCTCTTTTATACTCTTATTATAATATAAGTAACATGTGACAGCATGGGCTACTGTCTCCTTGACAGTCACCTGTCCTTGGCTTCCATCTTCCAGTCCATATCGCTGGGTTTTCTCCGAGCATGTTGGCTTTTCCATTTGGGATCCCCAGTAGGTCCTGTACATTTTCACATACAATTTTTCCTACTGAACCCATCAGTTCTCCCCTCTACCATTTGCTGATCTGACCAGTCATCACACCTGCTACTCAGGACATCCAGAATCAAGTCATCCTTCGAGGATTTCCTAGTGCTCTTAAAGTCCAAAGTTACCTAATATATTTTACAAGACGTGACATGATTTGTTTCTAGACTAATCTCTCATCTTTCCATTACTAAGACTTATTAATAGAGCTAACCAGATAGAACCCAATGGAGCTATTTTTAAAACCTTGAAAATCCTTTTTCTGTTTCATCCTTCAGGTTAGATTGGGATATCAGGTCCTCTGGGATCCACTCAAATATGAGTCATATATTCCACATGGGTTCAAAATAGAATTTATTAATACGATAGTTACCATACTGTATTATAATTGCTTGCTTAACTGGGCTCCCTGCTCCTAGCTCTCAGTTGACTGCTAAGTCTGTGACAAGCTTATTGTTTTTTGCCTCTTTATCATAGCATGAAGCAGAAATGAGTCTTTCAATAATTAGTAGTGTATTAAATACCAAAAATAGAAAGCTGAAGCTAAACTTGGCACTCCCAACAGTCCTTGGCTACTTCTTTTAAGCTAATTACCCAGTATACACATAATTCTATGTTCGTAGTAGTATCAGTTTAAGGGTCTGAATAAATATTGTTACCTCCTGAATTCTGGATAATACACCACTTCAAATCTGGATTATTACTTATCAATTATTTATTATATTCTAATAAATAATTGAATGCAATATTTATGAGATATTATTAGAAAATATGTTATTACTTTTAAGTTTTTTCCCATGTATGCAATTAATAAATTCTTGAAAGACTGTAGGCATTATCAGTCCAATTCAGTTCAGTCACTCAATCGTGTCCAACTCTTTGGGACCCCAAGAACTACAGCAAGACAGGCTTCCCAGTCCATCACCAGCTCCAGGAGCTTGCTCAAACTCATCTCCATCGAGTTGGCGATGCCATCCAACCATCTCATCCTCTGTCATCCCCTTCTCCTCCTACCTTCAATCTTTTCCAGCATCAGGGTCTTTTCCAATGAGTCAGTTTTTTGCATCAGGTGGCCAAAATATTAAAGCTTCAGCTTCAGCATCAGTCCTTCCAATGAATATTTAGGACTGATTTCCTTTAGGATTGACTGGTTTGATCATATTGCAGTACAAGGGACTTTCAGGAGTCTGCTCCAACACCACTGTCAAAAGCCTCAATAGTTTGGTGCTAAGCTTTCTTTATAGTCCAACTCTCACATCCATGCCTGACTACTGGAATGCATGTATTATATGTCACATATGAGAAGGAACTAGCATTTGAAGAGAGATGATACTGTTCATTTTGTAATGGAGACAGATGATAAACCTTTATCAATTACTATAGGCGGCAAGAGTAATAAAGAATCACCTTCTAATGCAGGAGATATAGGAACTGTGGGTTGTGTCACTGGGTCGGGAAGATCCCTTGGAATAGGAAATGGCAATCCACTCCAGTATTCTTGCCTGGAGAATCCCATGGACAGAGGGGCCTAGAAGGCTATAGTCCATGGGGTCACAAAGAGTCAGACACTACTGAAGCAACTTTTCATGCACACATGTATATTTTGATAGACAAACAAAGTAAAATACTGAAATACAATGAGAAGAACAAAACAATTCAGGCAGACTACATCAAGAACTTTATAAAGATATATGTAAAGATCATATATTTATCTTATTTATATTAAACATCTAAAAATCCTGTTAGATTGTCAGCTGCTTGATGGCAGGAAACATTCTTAAACTATAAAGAGAAAGAAGGAGGAGATAAACATCTGGAGAGTAAGAGAAAATGAAATTGTTTTTACACATTGGGAGCTTGAAGTGATGGTAGGACCTGGTGGGTGTTTTCAAATATTCAATAACTGCCAGGTAGACAGATAGACTATATCTAGGACTAACAGGGGAATGTTTTAAAAGGCAAAAGTTGATTAAACCTGAGGAAGACTTTCCTATTAAACGAATGTGTTGGAAATGAACATAGGCTGCTGCTGGAAGACGTGAATGCACCATCACTAAAGATGCCCCAGTGCATTATTGATGGCCACTTATCAAGGATGATGCAAAGGAAACAGGATACGCTAGAATAAAGTCTATATCGATGGGATAGTCTGAGGTACAAGGGTATTTCCTGCTCTACCTGTTACATTGAAAGATCACCTTGATTACAATCACTAAGTAATTTAATTTTAAAATTCAAGGGAAAAATGGGGACTTTTCAGAGATGAGCTGAAGGCTTCCTTCCTGCTGTTACACTGGGCATTGTTTCAGGAAAAACATCTCTATAGAGGTTATGGGATTGAAATGCTTTCTAATAATTATGTCTGCTGCTGCCGCTGCCACTGCTAAGTCGCTTCAGTCGTGTCCGACTCTGTGCGACCCCATAGACGGCAGCCCACCAGGTTCCCCCATCCCAGGGATTCTCCAGGCAAGAACACTGGAGTGGATTGCCATTTCCTTCTCCAATGCATGAAAGTGAATAGTGTAAGTGAAGTCACTCAGTTGTGTCCGACTCTTAGTGACCCCATGGACTGCAGCCCACCAGGCAGTAAAATTTTATACCGTAGCTTGCGATCTGCACTTTAGGACTAAGACTAGGGGAGAAGATGGGCATCTTGATTAAAGATTTTGGGAGAAAAGTTTCAAGAACTTGATACATTTGCTCATGAAATTTAAGAGTTGGATCACATTTGTCTTTCATGAAAAATTTATTAAAAGTTCCAGTAAAAATGGCATGAAAACAGAATTTTATAAATAATTTGGCATTATTAAATATCCCATTTTAAGTGTCAAGCTCCAATTTTTAACATTCCTCTCACACCTCAACCGTTAATAAAATCTTGAGTTTGAAAAAGACAAAATTTTCTAGGAAACATTTTGATATTTTAGTGATTAATACTGTTATGTGCTGTGTTGTGCTTAGTCACTCAGTCATGTCTGACTCTTTGACCTCATGGACTGTAACCTGCCAGGCTCCTCTGTCAATAGGGATTCTCCAGGCAAGAATACTAGACTGGGTTGCCATGCCCTCCTCCAACAGTGTCATCAGTTCAGTTCAGTTCAGTTCAGTCACTCAGTCGTGTCCGACTCTCCGCGACCCCATGAATCACAGCACGCCAGGCCTCCCTGTCCATCACCAACTCCCGGAGGTCACTCAAACTCATGTCCACAGAGTCGGTGATGCCATCCAGCCATCTCATTCTCTGTCATCCCCGTCTCCTCCCGCCCCCAACCTTTCCCAGCATCAGAGTCTTTTCTAGTGAGTCAACTTGTTGCATGAGGTGGCCAAAGTATTGCAGTTTCAGCTTTAGCATCAGTCCTTCCAATGAACACCCAGGACTGATCTCCTTTAGAATGGACTGGTTGGCAGACATCTGTAAAACTTAAAAAAATTTTTTTTTTAAAGTCACTCTTGAGTGGTTCTATTGCTACCTTGATAATTATATAACATCTTATATCTTATACCATAGTCTTTTTACACATTAGAAAATTAAGAATCACACAAACAGTGGATTTGAATGGGCACTGCTTCCATGGCCGGATCTCACAGCTGTTGAATGGCCTTATTTAAACACTTTCCTCATCTTTCCTTCGTCATTGCTTGGTGGTATCCTCTCCACTTCCCCATTTCCAATTTCTCAGTGTACACAGAAGCCTAAATTTGGCTGTGGTGAGAAATAACTGTTACTTATGCCATTTTACTCTTCAACTGCATTACTTTCTCCTTGAGATTTCCACTGAGCTTTACAAAAGCCTCCCTTCAGGGACTTCCCTGACAACCCATTGGTTAAGACTTTGCCTTCCAATGCAGAGGGTGTGGATTCCATCCCTTGTTGGGGAGCCAAGATTCCACATGCCTTGTCTCCATAAAACCAATATATATATTTATATAAAATAATGGAAGCAATACCATAAAAAACTCAATAAAGACTTTAAAAATGATCCACATCAAAAAAAAATCTTAAAAAATAACAAAAAACTTCCCTCCAGTTCCGAGAAAGAAAAATGACAGATGATGGACTATTTCTTTCCATATTTATTTCTCAATATTTCAATATATATTACTCTCTCTTCGTCAGAAATGTCCACTCTTCACCACAACCACTGATCAAGGTCTGAGATCCTCCTTTGTCTTCTCTGTTCTTCAGTGTTCTTCTCAGTTCAGGTCAGTTCAGTCGCTCAGTCATGTCCGACTCTCCGCGACCCCATGAATCACAGCACGCCAGGCCTCCCTGTCCATCACCAACTCCCGGAGTTCACTCAAACTCATGTCCATAGGGTTGGCGATGCCATCCAGAGATCTCATTCTCTGTCGTCCCCTTCTCCTCCTGCCCCCAACCTTTCCCAGCATCAGAGTCTTTTCCAGTGAGTCAACTCGTCGCATGAGGTGGCCAAAGTATTGCAGTTTCAGCTTTAGCATCAGTCCCTCCAATGAACACCCAGGACTGATCTCCTCTAAAATAGACTGGTTGGATCTACCAACCCTCAAATGCAGGGTAAAATCTGCTTCTGTGTTTCAATTCCTAAACTCTGCCTCTCAGACCTCTATCAATTTTTACTTCATTTACAAGAATGAACATGATGTGTGTCCAGATTAAATTAAAAAAAAAACCAGAATAAATATTGACTATAAAATTTCATTTTGTTTTCAGCATATAGAAAATGCCAGACCCACAGTAAATTCTCAATGAATGTTTGTTGAATGAATTGAATGTGAATAACCACTATCCTTTAACTACTATTTCTCTTCTCCTGGGAGATGAAAGAATCAATACCAATTAAAAGAAATATTCTGAACATCTAAACACAACATGATAAATTTACTTAGGCCAATAATGAGATAGTGATTTTTATATACACAGTATTCTGAAGAAGTGAAAAGGTGATTGATTTAGGAATATGAAATGCTATTAAAAAGATACTGATCTCTATCATGTGACTTGCTTTGCATGACATTAAAACAAATAATCCAATCTCACCAGGACTGTAACAGCAATCATATGATGTCCATCACAGAAGATATGCAGTTCTTATCCCCATAGCAACATCTGTAGTACTTATGCAAATCACTTTAAATTAACCTTGACATGAAAAAAAAAAGTACCCTAGGGATGATGCTGCTGTTGTGGCAGTTCAGATGAGTAACATGATTTTCTAATAAAACTTCACAGCAAAAATTAGGATAACAAGATCCTGTTAGCAAATTTTCTTAATATGCGTTGGTTAAACCATACTGTCAGTGCTAGCATAGGGGTAATTAGAAGTATTACAGATAATGAGCTACCTTATTGATTATTGCCCTTTTGTAACCCGGCATAGTTCAGGTAGTGGAATGTGTTCTGAATAATTTGCAGTTTAAAAACATGAGACAATGATAATTTTACACTTATAATTTTAAATTTAGGTTGAATATAGTGCTTTTTTTCTTTCTCTTTTTAGGAATATTTTCCATAGTCAGCAGAACATGAAAAAAAAAATCACCCACCTAGACATAAATCCATGTTTCAAAAAAAAAAAAAGCCCTGTTCTATAAAACATGCAGTGTTGTACAAATAAGAATACATAAGCTTTAGGGCAAAGTCACATATTTCCATCATGGGTCTGTTGAATTAAGATAGCACTTTACTTGTAAGAATTGAAAGCTTATTTGAAAATTTATACCTAAGAGAGAAATAAATATGCTATCAGATTTCACAACACCCCAAAGTGGAAGACCATTTAATTTTAGTGCAAGTAAATTATGGAATTTCCTATTAAACATCGTCTTTATTTTAAAATATATTTTATGTGTATTTTAATAAAATACGAAATCAAAAATCAAAATATGTGTAGCTGAACTGTAGCAACTAAATTAGGAAGGAAGAGTATTTTCTGAAAATAAATGTAACTGCTTCTGTGTATTGAATTTTGAAGATTCCCTAGAGTAATTAAGTAATTAGGTTTCTGCTTCTGAGCTGGATTACTTAAATATGGGGTAGCTAATTTTCAAAATTGTGAATTGAGTGCTGCTTGGCCCAAGGGACCAGCCCTTGAGATAGAAATATCACCTTTTGGTGGTTTGGATTTGGCCCAGAGCAATATACAAAAGACAGGAACGTAAAATTTTGTATAGAGTAAAGCCAAATTGTTAGAATTCCTTTGGTAAAAATAAAGCTAATTTACTGTCAAGTGCTTAAGATGGTAGTGATGTAGGGTTGTAGTATGTTTATTTCCCAGTGCTGCTGTAACAAATTACCAAAAACTTAGAAAATTAAAACAAAACATAGTATTTTACAGTTCTGTTCAAATGGGTCACAAGGCATGGGCAGAGGCTCTGGAAGAGAATCCTATGTGTCTTCTCTAGATTCTGAAGGCCATCCACCCACTGTCTTTGGCTCGTGACCCAAGTCTTCCATCCTAGAAGCTAAGCTAGTTCTCCTCTGCCTCTTTTCCTTGCACTAGGGGCCCCTTTGATTACATTGGGTTAACCTGGTTTAACCAAGGACTGAAGCTAAAGCTGAAACTCCAATACTTTGGCCACCTCATGCAATGAGTTGACTCACTGGAAAAGACTCTGATGCTGGGAGGGATTGGGGGTGGGAGGAGAAGGGGACAACAGAGAATGAGCTGGCTGGATGGCATCACCGACTCGATGGACATGAGTTTGAGTGAACTCTGGGAGTTGGTGATGGACAGGGAGGCCTGGCGTGCTGTGATTCTTGGGGTCGCAAAGAGTCGGACACAACTGAGCGACTGAACTGAACTGAACTGAATCTTCTTAAAGTCAGCTGATTAGGAAACTTGATTCTATTGACAATCTTAATTCTCCTTGCCTTGTAACCTTATTTATTCTAAGGTTCTGAGAATTAGGACATAGACATCTTTGGGTAGCCATTAATATTGCCTACTCTAAGTGAAACTGTCAAAAATCATGGGGTGAGTAGAGAGAATTCATTGGGTAATATGCTTGGCTCGATGAGGGGAAACAATACAATTATTTTCCACTGAACTTCTTGAAATTAAATAAAAATGGAGATGGGACTTGAGTTATTCTAAGCAGACAAGGCCATTTAAACCATGTAAATAAAACTAAATCTAGCTTACTTTATAAATGTAAGTGAAACTTAGGTAATAGCCTCTAATAATCATAAAAGAAAGCTAACTGATCTTCTTAAAATAGTATGAGATAATCACTTTTAACAAATTACCTGCCATCTGGACACTCTCATTGTAATAACCAATCAACCAATTATTCATTGTAAAGGTAAAAACCTTCCTCATTTTCACTTTATAAGCCTACTTGTAATTCTTGTCCCTGAGTTTCAAAACTGTCTTGAATTTGGAAGTTTGTGAACTGTTTTTATATGTACATTAAAACCTTGCTGCTGCTGCTGTTGCTGCTGCTTAGTCCCCTCAGTTGTGTCTGACTGTGCAACCAAATGGACTGTAGCACGCCAGGCGCCTCTTCCATGGAATTCTCCAGGCAAGAATACTGGAGTGAGTTACCCTAACCTCCTACGGGGGATCTTCTCAACACAGGGATGGAACTGGGGTCTCTTGAATTGCAGGAAGATTCTTTACCACCAAGCCACCAAGGAAGTCCAAATTCTTACTATATATTATTTATTGATCTGGTGGCTTTAGTTGCCTATTTCTGGATTTTTGACAAAATACATTTCATTTGTAGAATTACACTGGATTAAATTTGCATAATGAGCCATTCCGTGTAGGGCCACCAAACACAGACGGGTCATGGTGGAGAGTTCTGACAAAGCATGTTCCACTGGAGAAGGGAATGGCAAACCACTTCAGTGTTCTAGCCTTGAGGACCCCTTGAACAGTATGAAATGGCAAAAAGACAGGAAACTGAAAGATGAACTCCCTAGGTCAGTAGATGCTTAATATGCTACTGGAGATCAGTGGAGAAATAACTCCAGAAAGAATGAAGAGACAGAACCAAAGCAAAAACAACACCCAGTTGTGGATGTGACAGGTGATGGAAGTAAAGTCCAATGCTATAAAGAGCAACATTGCATAGAAACCTGAAATGTTAGGTCCATGAATCAAGGCAAATTGGAAGTGGTCAAACAGGAGATGGAAATAGTGAATGTCGACATTTGAGGAATCAGTGAACTAAAATGGACTAGAATGGGTGAATTTAACTCTGAAGACCATTATTATCTTCTACTGTGGGCAGGAATCCCTTAGAAGAAATGGAGTAGCCATCATAGTCAACAAAACAATCCAAAATGCAGTACTTGGATACAATCTCAAAAGCGACAGAATGATCTCTGTTCATTTCCAAGGCAAACCATTCAATATCACAGTAATCCAAGTCTATGCCCTGACCAGTAATGCTGAAGAAACTGAAGTTGAAAAGTTCTATGAATACCTACAATTCCTTCTAGAACTAACACTCAAAAAGATGTCCTTTTTATTATAGGGGACTGGAATACAAAAGTAGAAGTCAAGAAATACCTGGAGTAACAGCAAATTTGGCCTTGGAGTAAAGAATGAAGCAGGGCAAAGGCTAATAGAGTTTTGCCAAAAGAACGCACTGGTCATAGCAAAAACCCTTTTTCAGCAACACAAGAGAAGACTCTACACATGGACATCACCAGATGGTCAATACCAAAATCAAATAGATTATATTCTTTGTAGACAAAGATGGAGAAGCTCTATACAGTCATAAAAAAAAAAAAGACTGGGAGCTAACTGTGTCTCAGATCATGAACTCATTGCCAAATTCAAGTTTAAATTGAAGAAAGTAGGGAAAACCACTAGACCATTCAAGTATGACCTAAATCAAATCCTTCATGATTACACAGTGGGAGTGAGAAATAGATTCAAGGGATTAGATCTGATATACAGAGTGCCTGAAAAACTATGGATGGAGGTTCCTGACAAGGTACAGGAGACAGGGGCATTGACCATCCCCAACAAAAAGAAATGCAAAAAGGCATAATGGTTATCTGAGGAGGCCTTCCAAATAGCTGTGAAAAGAAGAGAGGTGAAAGGTAAAGGAGATAAGGAAAGATACACCCATCTGAATGTAGAGTTTCAAAGAATAACAAGGAGAGAAAAGAAAGCCTTCCCTCAGTGACCAGTGCAAAGAAATAGAGGAAAACAAGAGAATGGGAATAACTAGAGATCTCTTCAAGAATATTAGAGATACCAAGGGAACATTTCATGCAAAGATGGGCTCAATAAAGGATAGAAACGGTATGGGCCTAACAGAAGCAGAAGATATTAAGAAGAGGTGGCAAGACTACACAGAAGAACTGTACAAAAAACATCTTAATGACCCAGATAACCACAATGCTGTGATCACTCACCTAGAGCCAGACATTCTGGAGTGTGAAGTCAAGTTGGCCTTAGGAAGCATCACTGCAATCAAAGCTAATGGAGGTGATGGAATTCCAGTTGAACTATTTCAGATCCTAAAACATGATGCTGTGAAAGAGCTGCATTCAATATGGCAACAAATTTGGAAAACTCAGCAGTGGCCACAGGACTGGAAAAGGTCAGTTTTCATTCCAATCCCAAAGAAAGGCAATGCCAAAGGATGCTCAAACTACCGCACAATTGCACTCATCTCACACACTAGCAAAGTAATGGTCAAAATTCTCCATGCCAGACCTCAACAGTACATGAACTGTGAACTTCCAGATGTTCAAACTGGATTTAGAAAAGGCAGAGGAACCAGAGATCAAATTGCCAACATCCGTTGGATCATCAAAAAAGTGAGAGAGTTCCAGAAAAACACCTACTTCTGCTTTAATGACTATGCCAAAGCCTTTGACTGTGTGGATCACAATAAACTGTGAAAAATTCTGAAAGAGATGGAATACCAGACCACCTGACCTGTCTCCTGAGAAATCTGTATGCAGATCAAGAAGCAACAGTTAGAACTGGACATGGAAGAGCAGACTATTTCCAAATAGGGAACAGAGTATGTCAAAGCTGTATATTGTCACCCTGCTTAGTTAAATTACATGCAGAGTACATCATGAGAAATGCTGACTGGAATCAAGATTGTAGGGAAATATCAAAAACCTCAGATATTCAGATGACAGCATCCTTATGGTAGAAAGCGAAGAAGAACTAAAGAGCTTCTTTATGGAAGTGAAAGAAGAGAGTGAAAAAGTTGGCTTAAAACTCAACATTCAGAAAACTAAGATCATGGCATCTGCTCTCATCACTTCATGGCAAATAGATGGGGAAACAGTGGAAACAGTGTCAGACTTTATTTTTTTGTGCTTGAAAATCAATGCAGATGGTGATTGTAGCCATGAAATTAAAAGAGGGAAGGAAAGTTATGACCAACCTAAACAGCGTATTAAAAAGCAGAGACATTACTTTGCCAACAAAGGTCCGTCGAGTCAAGGCTATGGTTTTTCCAGTGGTCATGTATGGATGTGAGAGTTGGACTACAAAGAAAACTGAGCACCGAAGAATTGATGTTTTTGAACTGTGGTGTTGGAAAAGACTTTTGAGAGTCCCTTGGACACCAAGGAGATCCAACCAGTGGATCCTAAAGGAGATCACTCTTGGGTGTTCATTGGAAGGACTGATGCTGAAGCTGAAACTCCAATATTTGGCCACCTGATGTGAAGAACTGACTCATTTGAAAAGACCCTGATGTTGGGCAAGATTGAAGGCAGGAGGAGAAGGGGACGACAGAGGATGAGGTGGTTAGATAGCATCACTAACTCAACGGAAATGAGTTTGAGTAAACTCTGGGAGTTGGTGATTAATAGGGAGGCCTGGCATGCTGCATTCTGTGGGGCCTCACAAAGAGTCGGACAAGACTGAACGACTGAACTGAACAAAACTGAATTAATGTCAGTGACTAGATTACTGGTGGGAGAAAGAAGTTTTTTTTAACTTATCTTCTTTACATGTAACTTTGCAGATGGATTACTTTTGAAAAGTCTGCTTAGTTGAGAATTCAGAATTGTTCTACTATGAAACCTGGAGATACATCCAATTGGAATATTATACTACATTTACTAAGACTATAAAAAAGAAATTAGACATTGTCCTTTACTTGACTTTGTAAAAGATCAGGAACAACAGTAACAACAAAGATAATTCCCTCTATTATATGTACTTTAAATCCCTTTCAGAACTTTGAAAGAGACTTTTATAATAAAATGAATTTTGCCTTAATCCAAAGGATTTTAGTTGGATACTAATTAAGTATATGTATATATATCCCTAATATATTAGTAGGTAAAACTAGGTGATTCATTTGAAAGAATTAAAAATTTATAATAAAATATTTTTTAAAGAAGTATAATAAAAGTCATTAAAATATACGGAACATACTAAAGAAGAGAACTCAGTATAACCTTGCATAAATGAAATCATTTTCTACTATGAATTTTAATTTACAAAAGTAGAAAGATATTTTGTAGGAATATATTTCACTAGAGTCAAATTTAAGGCTATAACTGAAGACTATTAGGACATAAAAAATTAACAATGTTAGAACCATTAATGGGAGGCCTATTGAAGACAGCATACATAATTCTTAAGGTTCAAGGAGAATCATTTCAGTTTCACCAGTAATTACTTATGTCTTATCTTAAGAAAACTCACATTTTCAAGTGAAATTGTATATCACTTTGACAGAAACATGAAAATCTCTTTTGTCTAAAAGTTATAGGAGATGACTTAACTGACAACATGTATGCAGCATTAAGATTTTCTACAATCACGATCAAGTCAGGTCTTTGTTTGTTCTATATAGACAAAAATAGACCCTAAATTTAATTTTACTTCAAAGTGAACCATGTGCATTTCAGGGTATACACATCTGCTCAATCATTTTACAAGGCCAACTGTCCTGAAAGAGATCAAAGTATCCACTTGAAATGTGTCTTTTTTCATAGATTGCTCTTATGGCAATATTGAACAGAAATAACAGATGGATAAGTTCAATCAGTGCTATTATTTAACATAGTGTGGGAAAGAAAAATCCAGTTTGTTTGATTACATTTCCCATATAAGTGTAGGCGTGGATCCTAATATCCACTCAATATGTGGAATATGAATGCCGTGCATCACTTGTCAATGAACTTCAGACAAATGGACTTGTACAGTTGTATATGCAAAAGTTCGTGTTGGAGAAGACTATTGAGAGTCCCTTGGACTGCAAGGGAGATCGATCCTCGGTGTTCATTGGAAGGACTGATGCTAAAGCTGAAACTGCAATACTTTGGCCACCTCATGCGACGAGTTGACTCACTGGAAAAGACTCTGATGCTGGGAAAGGTTGGGGGCGGGAGGAGAAGGGGACGACCGAGAATGAGATGGCTGGATGGTATCACCGACTCTGTGGACATGAGTTTGAGTGAACTCCGGGAGTTGGTGATGGATAGGGAGGCCTGGCGTGCTGTGATTCATGGGGTCGCGGAGAGTCGGACACGACTGAGCGACTGAACTGAACTGAACTGAACTGGACTGCAAGGAGATCCAACCAGTCTATCCTAAAGAAAATCAGTCTTGAATATTCCTTGGGAGGACTGATGCTGAAGCTGAAGCGCCAATACTTTGACCACCTGATGCGAACAACTGACCTGATGCTGGGAAAGATTGAAGGCAGGAGGAGAAGGGGATGACAGAGGATGAGATGGTTAGATGGCATCACCGACTCAATGGAAATGAGTCTGTGTAAGCTCTGGGAGTTGGTGATAGACAGGGAAGCCTGGCGTGCTGCAGCGCATGGGGTTGCAAAGAGTCAGACATGACTGAGCAACTGAACTGAACTGATGTGCAAATGTCTGAACCAGGAATAGAAGAAATTGCTTGAGGAAACTAAAGGGTGGCAGTAAAGGCTTTTAAACTAATTGAGTAGCCAGTGTTAACTGAGCTTTTACTGTGTACCAGCCACTCTTCTAAGAGCCTAATATCTTTTCACTAATCTAATGACTGCCGTGGCACTGTAATATTACTGAAGAGGAAGCAAGCACAGCAGATTGAATTATTTACCCTCAGTGACTCAGCCGAAAGCGAAAGTTGCTCGGTTGTGTCTGACTCTCTGCCACCCCATGGGCTGTCCAGTCCATGGAATTCTCCAGTCCAGAATACTGGAGTGGGTAGCTTTTCCCCTTCTCCAGGGAACCTTCCCAACCCAGGGATTGAACCCAGGTTTCCCGCATTTCAGGTGGATTCTTTACCAGCTGAGCCATAAGGGAAGCCCAAGAATACTGGAGTGGGTAGCCTATCCCTTCTCCAGGATCTTGCAGGAGTGGAACCGGGGTCTCCTGCATTGCAGTCGGATTCTTTACCAGCTGTGCTATCAGGGAAGCCCCGCCAATCCCTTTACCTCTCCCCAGCTACTTACACCCAGGTCTGAAATCCTCTCCACTAGGGAAGCCATGTCTCTTTTACATACTCCACAGTGCTGATGGGATCTAACAGTACCTGAGTTTCCCTGGACTTACTCCTTCCTGTTTGTTTATCGGAGGCTGGAACTCTCCTAAGGCAGACCCCTAAAGCTGACCTCTTTCATAAGGCCTCCCTGGCACAGATCAGGACATCACACAAGTGGGTGAAAAAACTGAACAAATAAATAAAACACTCATTTCTTCATCAAATTAAAGAATTTAATGTGTTTTGCGGAAGTGGGAGCATTAATACTGAGGATAATATCTGCCAGGGAATTAAAATATTTCAAAATGTTTATCAGTTTATTCAGAGAAGGATAAAGCATAGCAGTGTCATAAATCCCCACACATGTCTGGGAAAGATCTTAAATGGAAACTAATTTAAACAGTATTAGCTTTTGAGCTCTTGAAGACAGCATGTCTTATATATTTATCTAGCCAACACATAATAAATAGTTATTCAGTAATTATTTATTGAAGGAATGAATAACAAGACGTAATTAACCTGAGTTCCATGAATAACATTGATATTTATTATATAACTTTAAAATCAAGCTAAATGGAAATTTGAACAAAATATTAAAATTCCTTATTTTTCTACTCATTGTGGCAGATTGCAAGGTCCTTCTTTGTATTTCAACATTCAAAGAAAATAAGGAAAATGACTACTTCTTGGACATACTTTGAGCCCCTGCTTAATGTTTAACCTTTTTTTGAAAGAAAATTTCGTGTATGAAGGATATATCTTAAGAATTAAAATTAGTTCAATCTCTGAGTCATAATTTTATGAGGTTTTTCATTTTCCCACATTGCTTACCTGTGCACTCCAGTATTTCTGAAATGGAAATCATCTGATAGTAAGAAATAGTTTAAGATTTGTAAATGAACAAAAAGAGTTGGAATAAGGTAAGTAGACTCTGATTACCTATGTGCCATACCACTTCTGAATTAAAAAAAAAAAAATGACTCCCTTTTACCTACTGCATTAAGTTCAAACACCCCTCCTTCAGTTAAGTTCCATCTTTACGGTCTATCATATTTTTTTACACATTCACAAGGCATGACTTGGTTCCAGCTGCCACGTGGAAGTCTCTTCATCCCCTGGAGTCGTCACATCAGAAGTCATTCCTCTTGGTCTTTCTTCCCTGATTCATAGTCTTCCCTTCCTCTAAGGGCATGGAGTTCCCACTTGAGTCCCATCACTTCCCCCCCCCCAAAAAAACTTTATTTTTTGGAATGTTATGTCTACTTCACTCTGTTACAGAATATCATTTGCCTTATACCAAATGCTCCTCTTTTCTCACCTAGACAGAGTTCTCTTATCCTCTTGTGGATCGTTTGCCTGATAACTGAAACTCTGTCAGGAAATTTTTGTTGGTTAAATTTTAATGCTGTGGAATTTGTGATATATGAAAGTAGAAAACCTTTAATAAAGAAGGATGAGATAGGTAAATCCAGTTACTGTCTGACCCACCAGTCTGTCTTTATATTGAGACTTTTTCACAGACTATTTCTAGTACAATTATTTTACCTCATATTCTTTGAACAAGGAACAGAACCATAATTCTAGGTTATTGTAAAAGGTTTGGATGTCTACATTTCTATACTTACTACTTGGATTGGATGAGTAGTGTACAAATTAAACAGTTTTGTGTCAGGGAAAAAATTCTATGGAAATGCCACTTGATGTCTTTAGTCTTCAGTTTTGTTGCCTCCTATCTATGAATGAAAAAAACGCAGTTTATTTTTATTATATCACACTGACAACTTACTAGATTTAGTGTAGATATTAAAAGGCGAAAGATTGGTTTTCATACCAATATGAATCATAGTTCCATGGGTGGCCCTTGTTTTACACATGTCCTGCCTCAAATTAATCACAATTTATGAATAGTATGTGATAATAATAGGTATTTGCTTTAAAGATATATTGAATGAAAATCTTAAAGAGTGGTACAGGTGATTCATATTGTTAATTTTAAAAAGTATGAAGCAAAATTTTAGAAACAGCTTTTGTGTGTATCGTAATCTTAACGGATGCTAGAGAAATTGCTGCTGTGTTAAAGAGAAGGAGGGTAATGAAGGCAATGAGGTGAAGGCAATTGTTCTTCTGTGAGTTTGTATACAAGTGAGCCAGAATCTTTTCCTTTTTCTATGTATGTACACTGGTTCAAAATTGGGAAAGGAGTAGGTCAAAGTTGTATATTGTCACCCTGCTAATTTAACTTAAATGCAAAGTACTCTTGCCTAGAAAATCCCATGGATGGAGGAGCCTGGTGGGCTGCAGTCCATGGGGTCTCTAAGGGTCGGACACGACTGAGCAACGTCACTTTCACTTTTCACTTTCACACATTGGAGAAGGAAATGGCAACCCACTCCAGTGTTCTTGCCTGGAGAATCCCAGGGGTGGGGGAGCCTGGTGGGCTGCCATCTATGGGGTCACACAGAGTCGGACATGACTGAAGTGACTTAGCAGCAGCAGCAGCAAAGTATATCATGAGAAATGTCAGGCAGGCTGGATGAAGCACAAGCTGGAATCAAGATTGCTGGGAGAAATATCAACAACCTCAGATATGCAGATGACACCACCCTTATGGCAGAAAGTGAAGAGGAACTAAAGAGCCTCTTGATGAAGGTGAAAGGGGAGGGTGAAAAAGTTGGCTTAAAAGTCAACATTCAAAAAACTAAGATCAATGGCATCTGGTCCATCACTTCATGGCAAATAGATAGGGAAACAGTGGAAACAGTGACTGACTTTATTTTTGGAGGCTCCAAAATCATTGCAGATTGTGACAGCAGCCATGAAATTAAGACACTTGCTCCTTGGAAGAAAAGCTATGACAAACTTAGACAGAATGTTAAAAAGGTGAAACATCCCTTTGCCAGTAATGGTCTGTGTAGTCAAAGTTCTGGTTTTTCCAGTAGTCATGTAAGAATGTGAGAGTTAGACCATAAAGGAGGCTGGGTGGCAAAGAATTGGTTCTTTCAAACTGTCGTGCTGGGGAAGACTCTTAAGAGTCTCTTGGACAGCGAGAAGTTCAAGCCAGCCAATCTAAAGGAACTCAATCCTGAACATTCATTGGAAGGACTGAGGCTGAAGCTCCAATGATGCAAAGAGCCAACTCATTGGAAAATACCGTGATGCTAGGCAAGATTGAAGGCGGGAGGAGAAGGGGACGACAGAGGATGAGATGGTTGGATGGCATCATCAACACAATGGACATGAGTTTCAGCAAACTCCAAGAGACAGAGAAGGACAGTGAAGCCTGGTATGCTGACGTCCAGGGGGTCACAAAGAGTGGACACAACTGAGTGACTGAACAATAACAGTCACTCACAGGTGAATGAATTTATGTTGTGTGTGTGTGTGTAAATATGTGTGTGTAAATAAGTGTGTGTTATTTCCCCTCCTAACCCTTTGATCTAGTTTTTGCTTATGTCTGGATGATATACTTTAAGACTTATGTCTGGATGACATATTTTAATCTGTGTGTGATAGTTGCTCAGTCATGTCCAATTCTTTGTGACCCCATGAATGTATCCTGCCAAACTCCTCTGTCCATGGAATTCTCCAGGCAAGAATACTGGAGTGGATTGCCATTTCCTTCTCCAGCAGATCTTCCTGAACCAGGGATCGAACCTGGGTCTCCCGCATTGCAGGCAGATTCATTGCCATCTAAGCTACCAAGGAAACCTATTTTAATCTACCAAGTGTAAAAGAAACTATTCACAAGATGTGCATCTCTCTTGGGAGAGCTGTAGGTACTCCTGGATTTAAAGACCTGTTTCACATTCTCAGTAAAACGTACTTTATAAGAACAAAGAATAATTCATTTTAGCCTGTTTTTAAAAAATTCATTTTCCTCTAAATACCACACATATTTTGAGATGGGAAGTTCTCTTCAAAGAAGTAAGAGAGAGAAATGCAAAACATCCTCTTGAATTCATACTGCTGGCATGCGTTGTATCTAATCTTCTCATCCCAACAAGTTGGCATTTCTCTATACCCATGTCTAAATTTTGTGGCATCTGCAAGGGCTAAAGAGATTTATGCCTTAAAAATTATTTTATTTAAAGGCATGCATAATTTAAAAGCATGGAAATTCATTATTTAATACTTTCCTCTAATGAAATCCTCTTTTAGTAGATTTTGAATATTTCTTTAAAACATTATTCTAAAACAAGCTGAAAGCGACTCGATACCTTGCAAATGAATAGGATGGATTATTTTCTTTCAACTCATATCCAAAATGTTCAATAGCTTCTTATCTTCTCAACTATATGTTGTCTTTTAAAAATCAGTTCAACTTTATCTTTATTCTAAGAATCTAATATAAATAATGACCCTACCTCAAAGTCTATAATGAAGTTCATGGAGATGGAATGATTTTTATTGGCTTTCTTCCTTAGAATCATCAATGTAGTAGTTTTTTTCTTTTAGTTTTATCAGAGTACAGAGGCCTCTTTGCTCATAATATGCATCTTTTTTAGGGAAAGGGATATGTCACTTTTTCACATGTCAATCACGTCACAAAAATTACTTTGAGTCCCTAGAATCACTGCCTAATTTGGAGAGAAGAAAATCACCTGTCACACTGACAGAGACTATGAAGTGTTAAGGTCATGATGGCACATTTTTCTTATAAGACAAATTGTCTATCACAGCGGAAAGTTAACAAATTACTAAAAAGACTTGGTGATAAATTCGTACTATTTTCTTCAGATAAAAGTACCATTTAAGGTATAGACAATTACAATGACATTTAAAAAAATTGCTGGTTCTCCACTCTTAGAAGATGAAGGTCAACTTGTTTGAGCAACTGTTAAGGGACTGAATGTTTGTGCCACCGCCCTTAAATTCTATGTTGAAATCTAATCACCAATGTGGTGGTATTTACAGGCAGGGGTCATTTGCTCCTGAGAGGGGAGTCCTCAAGAATGAGACCAGGGCTCTTGTGAGAAGAGGCACCTTGTCATCATGTGAAAACAACACCAGAAGAAATAAGCCTCCTGCAGCCCAGACGAGGCTTCCCACTAGAACTTCACCACGCTGGCACCGTGAGCTCAGACTCCCAGCCTCCAGAACTAATGCCAAACAAAGCTCTGTGGCTGGCAAGCCACCCAAGGCATAGTATTTTGTCATAGAAGCCTGCGCTGATTAAGATAGCAGCCTCCAAACTCAAGCTTGTACAATTAAAGACCATGTTTTTAAGGCTGCTTGGGAGATCTATCATGACTAAACTGGGACACAAATGACTGTGCTTTGAAATCATTTGCTTTCAGTTAATTTGGAAATCAGGTAATGACTTATTTATTTTTTGCCATAAGGAGAGTTTATGAATTTAGCATTCAGTGATGAGGCAAAGATTATGAATTCAACATTTCAGCAATGAACTGAAAAGAAGAGAGCAGAATAAAAAGCCTACAGGAGAGAAAGAAGGTAATGAAACAGGACAGCAAATGTTTAGACACAGCCATGACTGGTTTATGCGTTGTCAGGGGAAGTGGTTTGTTAGAAGGAAATAGTATTCTTTATTTTCTAAGAACTTGGGTTCCACTGTCCAAGCTAAACCAATTTATCTACTGCCTGGATCCTTACTAGCCATATGATATTGGGCAAAGTACTTATCTTCTTTGGTCCCCAGTTTGATCATCTGTAAAATGGGTATTATGATAGACCTGTCTTGAGAGGTGGTAGAAATAAATATGATAATGCAGGTAAAATGTTATCTATAGTCCAATGTGTAATATGCTTTCAGGGAATGGTAACTTTAATATTTTTCATTAAAATAAAATTTAAGTATTTGAGGATACAAAAGTTAAGAAAATAGTAATTTATTTTTCAACAAATAGAACTAAAAACCCTGAAGCAATATGCAGCAACTTCACTGAATCATTGTGGCATTATACAGTTGACAAGAAGAGCACATACTTAGGATACCAGAAATGAAACAGCACAAACAAAAAAACAAAAAACAAAAGAAGGAGATCAGAAAGGCTATAGAGCAGTTGTTTTACCTTTTTCATGATGTAAAGTTTATGTAATATCTTAGAATCATATTATAAATTGATATATCAACAAATATACAGGGAAATATAATATTTTTAATATTTATATCTTCTAAAGATTTTGACTTCAAACGGGTTATGAATAGCAGATTACACCAAAAGCTATTCACTGGATCTGAAAGAAGAGAAATTCAAACCAAAGCCTCTTATCCATAGTAAGAAGAAGTGAAGAATGCTATTCTCAGAATTCCTTCTAAAATATCCATGGTATGCCAGATGGATTTGGTTCAAAATGTAACATAGTTCTCATTTTAGAATAAACTTTCATTCATTCTCAATAGACCTTTTATCATTTTTATAATGTCTCAAATTTAAGAACCCCATTGATATAGATCTAATTCATTTTGCCTAAGGCAGAACAAAACGCAAACAAAAACGACCTATTTTGTATTCATTATAATTTCTAAGTTTCATTACTTCATTTGCTACCAAAAACCAAATTCTATTGGGAGGTAAAATTTCCTACTTCAATAATTAGTTTTTATCTTATTATAAGTGAATTTACAAGCTGCTCTAATGAAGAAAATATAGAGTATAGGTGTGAAAAATACAAGCAAAGGAAATGGAGTCTCTTCAGGTGGGAAGGGCAATGTCCCTAAAAGGAAACAAAAGCTTTAAGGAAGACTGGAGTTACTTTACAGCAATTCTGTGGGCCAGCTCCATGACTCTCTTCATTCTTGCAGAAGAACAATATTTTTTGGAAGAGTATCTCATGCATATTTTATTTCTTAACATTTATCATTTTCCCAAGGGCTTTCCAGGTGGCACTGAAAATTAAAGTGAAGGTCGCTCAGCTGTGTCCGACTCTTTGCGATCCCATGGACTATATAATGCATGGAATTCTTCAGGACAGAATACTGGAGTGGGTAGCCTTTCCCTTATACAGGGCATCTTCCCAACAAAGGAATGGAACCTGGGTCTCCTGCATTGCAGGTGGAGTCTTTACCAATTGAGCTATCAGGGAAGCCCTAATGGTGCTAATGGTAAAACAATCTGCCTTCCAGTGCAGGAGATGACAGGGACATAGGTTCAATCCTTGTGTCGGAAGTTCCTCTAGAGTAGGAAATGGCAACTCACTCCAGTATGCTTGCCTGGAGAATTCCATGGATAGAGGAGCCTGGCAGGCCACAGTCCATGGAGCCAAAAAGAGTCAGACATGACTGAGTGACTGTATGCATGCTACCTTTTGAAGCTTGTTCATTTATTTCACTGGAGGCAGAGTGGATAGAGATTGAGTAAAAAGTGAACACGAACTCCAATTACATAAACAGGGCTTTGCATGTACTCAAACTAAGA
Source organism: Moschus berezovskii (assembly GCF_049115385.1). Taxonomy (NCBI): domain Eukaryota; kingdom Metazoa; phylum Chordata; class Mammalia; order Artiodactyla; family Moschidae; genus Moschus; species Moschus berezovskii. Next base: position 42,887,369 of record NC_142460.1, on the reverse strand, counting down.
ATTGCTTTCATGCGCAAGGACCAAGTCCTTTTGAGAAGAGGTTTTCAGATTTCTGAACTCTATGGAGGTTGACTATAGAGCAAATTATGATGGGAAGGTAAGAAGTCAGCACATGATACAGGGAAGTGACTATGATGATCAAGTGAGTTAGATATGAGCGCAGCATTTTTAGGTAGAAAGAAGGTCCTGGAATGGTTTTCCTACTTATCTGTGGTCCAAATGTGGCATGGGCAGAATCTAGATGACAGAGTATGTTCCAGATAATCATCAGAAGAGTCTATTATCTCTACATTTAAAATATTCAGTATTTGAACCCTTTCTACCACCTTCCGTTTTACCTACTTGGTCTAAGCTACTATCATACCTCTGCTGCTGCTGCTACTGCTGCTAAGTCACTTCAGTCGTGTCCGACTCTGTGTGACCCCATAGACGGAAGCCCACCAGGCTCCCCTGTCCCTGGGATTCTCCAGGCAAGAACACTGGAGTGGGTTGCCATGTTCTTCTCCAATGCATGAAAGTGAAAAGTGAAAGGGAAGTCGCTCAGTCGTGTCCAACCCTGAGCGACCCCACGGACTGCAGCCTACCAGGCTCCTCCATCCATGGGATTTTCTAGGCAACAGTACTGGAGTAGCTTGCCATTGCCTTCACCATATCATACCTCTATGTGTTATTGTAATTTTTCCTGACTGTGACCTCCTGCTATACCTCTCATCCCTCTAATACATACCTCATGCAGAACATTACTTACCAGGCTTCTGTTAAAGGTTAAGTCATATCAGGTACGGAGAAGGCAATGGCAACCCACTCCAGTACTCTTGCCTGGAAAATCCTGTGGACAGAGGAGCCTGCAGGAGGCTGCTGTTCATGGGGATGCAAAGAGTCGGACATGACTGAAGTGACTTAGCAGCAGCAGCAGCATATCAGGTCACACCTCTGCTCAAAAGTCTCTAATGATATCCCATTTATCTCAGAGCGAAAGCTGAAGTCTTTCTGTTTTAACTTTTTATTTAGTATTGGAATGTAGCAGATTAGCAATCTTCTGATAGTTTCAAGTGAACTGCAAAGTGACTCAGTCATATATTCACGTGTCCTATTTTCCCGAAACTCCCCTCCCCTCCAGGCTGCCAGATAACACTAAACAGAGTTCCTTGTGCCCTACAGTAGGTCCTTGTTAGTTATCCATTTTAAATACAGTGGTGTGTACATGCAGATTCCAAATTCCCTAACTATACCTTCCCTGATCCTTCTCCACCTTGGCAACTGTAAGTTTGTTCTCTAAGTCTGTGAGCTTTTTTCTGTTTTGTAATAAGTTCATTGTATCATTTCTTTTTATGCTCCATATACAATGCATGCCATAGGATATTTTTTTCCTTCTCTGTCTGGCTTATGTCACTCAGTGTGACAATCTCTAGGTCCACCTGTGTTGCTGGAAATAGCATCATTTCATTCTTTTTAACAACAGAGTAATATTCCATTGTATATATGTAACACAAAAGCTGAAGTCTTGAATTTATAACGTATTTCCTCTGACTTGAGCAATATTTGGAACCTCGTAGGAAGTCACTAAATATTGTTTGTTGGGGGAGTTTAAAATGAATAAATAAATTCCTACCTCATTGGAAGCAAATGGTAAGGTCTTTTTGGTTGGCTGCAAAGCTTTAAGTTTCTGTTGTTCCCCATACCCCAATTTCATCTGCAACCTCTCTTTTCCCCTCCTTCTAACTGGACAGAGTATCCCCCACACTTAGCAGGCACACTTGCCTTAGGACTGAAAACCTGGCCATTCCTTCTGCCTGAAATGCTCCACCACAAGTAAACTGTATGTCTGTCTTACTCTCTGTCTTTGTTGAAAGCTTTGTGAATCTTTCCCTAATCATCTTATTTAAAACTACAATACAGATACATCTCTCTTTTCTCCTTCATTTTCTAAATAATATTTATCTTTATTAATATACTATATATTTTACTTTTTAATAAATTACTCCCACCTCCTAAATGTGTCAGAATAGTGGGTATTTTCATATCATTTATTAGTGTCTTTTCTCCCAGTGTCTAGAACACTGGTATCTGACATAGAGTTCAGTTCGGTTCAGTTGCTCAGTCATGTCTGACTCTTTGCAACCCCGTGAATCACAGCACGCCAGGCCTCCCTGTCCATCTATGTCCATCTGACATAGAGTAGGCACTCAAAATTCCTGTGTTCATTTATTGAGTGACCCAATTAGTATTATGAAGAAGGCGTGGTTTGGGTTATGAAGGAGCAGGAGATGGAAAATAACAAATTAGGAGCTCAGCAGAATAAGGTAGAAATGAAAATCTTCAGATAATTCTCTGAATATTGATACTAATGGATTGTACCACCTTAAAAACTCTTTGTACTCCTCTCCATGTCACTGTGTCATCTACAGATGAAAGCTGAATATAATATTTTACAAGATCTTTTGCATCACTGATTTTTTTCAGCTTTCATGATAGATTATATAATTCAGTTTTGGTCCAGTTTCAGAATACATACTTATTCTTTAAGTCTCTATGTATTTGTATTACTCTGACCTTTATCAGGATTACATGCTGTATAGTATTTTTTCAAGATTTTTCCCCAAATAGAAATAATTACCCCCAAATTATAATTTTTGCTGTTAATCTTTCCAAAGGGATGATGACAGGAAAGAGAAAAATACAACTCCACACACATACAACTGAAATTTATCAGAAGAAAATATAAAGCTATCTCTTCTTCCAGGCATTTTCCTCCAGCTGGTTTTAGGACATATATCATTGTGGCTTCTCAATTTTAATTTACAAGCAACAAATGTGCTAGTTTTATAGGCTTCTGACCATTGCAAAATCACTGATTGCAAAGCCTGTCTTCTCAGAAAACTAATCAAAAGGTGACACATTCTGTTAACTTCCTATTATACATTCATAACATCATCTTTCAATTCAATGTCATAAAGAATTTATGTAGGACATTAATCATGCAAGACCACTAAATTGTTCTCATTTCAGTGATAATTGTTTACTCCTTTAAATGGTTTGTGTTGATTTCCAACAATTCAACTGAATAAAATATATCCTCCATTCACCCTGTGCTAGGAGAGAAAATTAACCTATAGCAAGGAAAAAACAAACTGAATATATAATATTAGTAGAAAAACTAAAATTTTATAGAACTCTTCTCTTCTTAATGACAAATACTAATGGCATCAGGGATAATTCTATGGCCTCCAATAAAAGAAATCTTGAAAAGCACAATAAAACTAAACAACAACTAAACCATGCATAATCAGAAAACATGGAAAAATAAACCCTCTTCAAAAGCTACATGACATGGTTGACTCTGAAATCAACTAATGTGTCTTGGCACACCTTGCCAGTCAATGAAACTAAACCTAATCAAAGTGGTGTCAATCACTTGCTAGGAACAAAAGAAATAGAAATCTAATGGTAAATTATTCAGTAATGTCTGGCAAAATGGGCATGAGAACTGCAATTCTTACAATCTGACTTCTAATTCTAGGTCCACGAATACTTCTGGAACCCTGAGATTGACACCTAAACTCGTCTCCATTGGCTCACATGTAAAACAAGAGGATGGGACTTGATCATCCTGTAGGTTTGTCCTAACACCAACATGATATGAGTCTGCTAGGAAACTCAGCTAATCAAAAATTTGCTTAAAAAAAAAAAAAAAAGGCTTGTCATCCATTTTTAGATTTACCCACAGCCTACAGGATAGAATAAGAATGGGATCAGTTTGAGACAGCTCTTTCAGCCCAAAGGTGCTATAACTAATGTTACCATCTATTCCTGCTTTGTAAGTGAAACGCTACTGTGTGTGTGTGTGTGTGTATATATTCCACCTCACCTCCCTCTCCACCCCCACCAATGCTGCTGTGGTAAAGTGTCTACTTTATGAGCATAATAAATAGCAATTGCCCTGTAATGGCAACTTTAGCTGTGACCATTATGGCACAATCTAAGTGCTTAAAAACACTAATGGGAGTGATACAATGTTAATTATACTAAGGATATGAAGGCTGTATACAAGAACTCCTGCAAAATTAAGTGAAGCCCTCAGTTCAGTTCAGTCGCTCAGTCGTGTCCGACTCTTTGCGACCCATGAATCACAGCACGCCAGGCCTCCCCTGTCCATCACCAACTCCCGGAGTTCACTCAAACTTGTCCACAGAGTCGGTGATGCCATCCAGCCATCTCATTCTCTGTCGTCCCCTTCTCTTCCCGCCCCCAATCCCTCCTAGCATCAGAGTCTTTTCCAGTGAATCAACTCGTCTCATGAGGTGGCCAAAGTATTGGAGTTTCAGCTTTAGCATCAGTCCTTCCAATGAACACCCAGGATTGATCTTTAGAATGGACTGGTTGGATCTCCTTGCAGTCCAAGGGACTCTCAAGAGTCTTCTCCAACACCACAGTTCAAAAGCATCAATTCTTCGGTGATCAGCTTTCTTCACAGTCCAACTCTCACATCCATACATGTCCATGGGAAAAACCATAGCCTTGACTAGACGGAACTTTGTTGGCAAAGTAATGTCTCTGCTTTTTAATATGCTGTCTAGGTTGGGCATAACTTTCCTTCCAAGGAGTAAGCGTCTTTTAATTTCCTGGCTGCAATCAGCATCTGCAGTGATTTTGGAGCCCCCAAAAATAAAGTCTGACACTGTTTCCACCTTTTCCCCATCTATTTCCCATGAAGTGATGGGACCAGATGCCATGATCTTTGTTTTCTGAATGTTGAGCTTCAAGCCAAACTTTTCACTCTCCTTTTTCACTTTCATCAAGAGGCCTTTGAGTTCCTCTTCACTGCCCTAGTTAATTCTAATTACAGTCTGTCTAAAAGAGATAGGAGAAATTAAGCACCCCCTTTTTAAAGTGCCTTTCTAATATAACAGCACTATTTGTCCACATGGGTTGAGAAACAGTGTGAGTAATTCAGAAAAATGGGATTCTGAAATAATTTTTTTCAGTTTAAAAGAAAAAGAAAAAGAGATGTATTACTTACATAGAATATGTGTTTTTACTTGAAACAATGCTTACTTTCTTGTGCTTAAGCCTAATTTAAATCACTTTTAAAGAGTCCATTCATTAAACTTCAGACACCAATTTATATTACAGGAATTTAAAAATATATTTTATGGACTATTTAGAAGATATATATCTGAAAATGAAACCATGATGCCTTATCATTTACTGAAAAAATTAAAATTTTAACAATAGCTATTTCAACTGTTTTTATCTCCCTGCATCCCAAATAGCTATCTATTCTTTTCCTTTTCCTCATTTACTGAATCCCTTCTATGTGTAAGTAGTGAGCATATAAAAATGGGTAAGATAATCTTACTGCCCTTAAATGGTTTATAGTCTAGCAGAGAAAGACAGATTTGTAAAAACAAGATAATTCAAGTTTACACTTTGGTAACTGCTATTGAATAAATATTTTTATTTCTTTGTCTTCTAACCTTGTTTATTCCTCAGATTCTCTTGCTTCCCTCTATATAAATTGATTTATCAATACATAGATCTCTAACTGAATTCAATTGGAGTAGTAGAAATCACGTTATTGATTCATCTGAATTTACTAATTTGTTAGAAATAAGAAGTTGGTAGGTTTTCTGCTGAAAGCCTGGCATAGAGTGTGACCGTTTTAAAACTGAAGCAAGTGACATTTCATAAATAATGAAACAATTAGGTGACAGCCTACAATTTTCAATATACACATTATTTTAACAGATCATAAACCAAGTAAAGTAATAGGAGGATATGAAAAATTCACTCATTTTAAGTAAATGACAGCCCTAACCAATTGAAATCACTTAATTCCATGGGAAAGTGTCCCATAATCTCTAAATTATAGGTATTTGTAGGTTAATCTAAATACTTATGGCAGGTATCTAGGTACTTATAAATTGTCATCCTCACTTCAAATCATTATCTATAATAGATTTGCTACATATAGCTAGTTTCAAATGACCCATAGGTCATATGTCAGATATCTGTTTTGGAAGCTTTTTTGTCATTTCTGCCCCACAACTTTTACAGTGTTAGGATAGCTTCTATGATATTTAATCTGTGTTTCCTTCGAAAAATAATTGTATGGCTACACCTAAGTATATGTTTCCAAATACTGGATACTTTGTATACTCTGTTTTTCTAATATGTGTAGATCCTCACTCTCTCCTGCAGCCCACAGGAGAGAACTAAACACAAAGCTAAACACAAAGAACTTATACAGAAATCCATGTGATTTCCTATGATCATTTTCTGAAATTCGTTTTTTTTTTTGTTTCTAATTTTTAAAATTTCTATCAAAATCTATTAGTTAACATGTGGACATAACTTTTCATTCTCTTCAGATTATTTTTGGAATTTTCTCTGCCATCTGAAGAGACATATAGACATAGACACATACATATACACACAGCAAATCCACTTATAATTTTCTCCCCATTTTCACGCATAGGTGTGGAGTCAGTGCTGTTCAAATTGTTCCTTCCTGATAGACAATTCTGCTATTGATTATATTTCTTTTGCTATATGCCTCTTTTTCCCCCATACTAGATATCATCATTATAATCATCTATCTTATATTTTCAGCCTCTTTACTGATAAATACAGTATTTTCTATTTAGTATTGCCAGTATTTCTCACTAAGGTTATTAACCCCTCTCATAGATGGTTACTCTATAGGAGCATTCCCTTCATGGGTAAAGAAATAGATTTTCACATAAACAACTTAGTGAAAGCATCAAGGATAGAAAGAAGGGTGAGATGATAAGAGTGGAAGCCACACAGGAATGGACAAGGTGCTGGAGAGCTGGAAAACCCTAGTGATGAAAGTCACTATGCTGATCCCATATGCTAGACCCCAGAAACTTGAGCTGTGGTTCTGAAGACGGTAGATGCCTAAAAGAAAGCAAGATAGAACCAAATGATCTAGGATTTGCCCCTTAGATTTACTTCTATCTTCTGAGAGCAGAATGGACCTCTTTCTGTAGTGTAATGATTATCATGTTCGCCTCACATGTGAAAGGTTGAAGGTTCAAAACACAGCTTAAACAGACTTTGGGGGGCTTCCCGCATAGTCCAGTTGGTAAAGAATCTACGTGCTATGTTGGAGACCTGGGTTCGATTCCTGGGTTGGGAAGATCCCCTGGAGAAGGAAATGGCGACCCACTCCACTATTCTTGCCTATAGAATCCCATGGACAGAGGAGCCTGGCAGGCAACAGTCCATGGGGTCACAAGAATCGGACACTGCTTAGTGCTATCTTTATTTCTTTCTCTGAGAGTGGAAAGTAATGGGGACCTGGATTCTAGTCTTTATGAGAAATTATTCAGTTTAGTTTGTATCAGGATAAAAATAGGAAACAGAGGTTCATGGCAGGACAAATGCACCACTTGAGAATCACTTCTTACAATTCACTAGTTCATCTCTTGCCAATAAGTAGTACAGTGAAGGTAATAGAAGTGGGTGAATTACCCCCAGCTAAATGGAGTTAGGACATTCACTAGAATCCTTGTTCAATACTCCATGAATGCTTGTCTAAACATATAATTTCTTTTGGGTTGTTGGGATTACAGTGACGTTTTTGCCTGTTAGTCTTACACTTGAAAATGCTGCTTAAAATCTCCATAATTTTAGAACTCTTTATAAACAAACAAACAAACAAAAGCTTATAAGATTTTTAAATTTCACTTTTAAAATTAATTTAATTTTTACAAATATAGGCTCGATTCCCCTTTCTGGTCAGATATATTTTCTTACATAAGATAGAAACAGAAAGTGATGGACAGATAGACATACATGGGACAACAAGTGTGTTAGCAAATAAGCAATGGTGCAAATAATGCCCCAAATTGGATAATTTCAAGGAAAATTCCATTTGGCTTTTGAATACACAAAATGAGCTGGAGAGAATAGATTTACTTCTATAATTGCTTTATGTTGTACTTGGGCCAATATTGAAATGATTTTACATACCCTGGGCACATACCAACTACTGGAGGTGAGAAGAGACCTGGAAACATACTGGATACAGAGGAAAAAGAGCTTATTTTACATATAATCCACAATGCAAAATGCCATTTTTAGAGCTGTGTCTGCATTACGACAAAACTGGTTAACTTCTGCAGTTTAGATAAGGAGTTAAATGAAATTTAAAAAAGAAAAAGAAACTCATGCTGACTAACTTTTTTATGCTAAGTTGGTCACTCCAGTCAAAACAGCTAATTTCAAGGCCACAAGCAGATGAAGACAGAGTCAAAGTAACAACAAATTATATTGCCAAGTGGCTTATAAATATTGATCATTTTTTTGAACTCTATAAAAACAAAATTTAAAAAATGAGTTTTTACCGTATTTGTAATAGCTTCCTATAAAATCTGCAAACATAGAAAGATGGAATTTTTTAAAAGTCAGTGTCAAAGGAGAAATGCAAAGAAGGTAAAGAAAATACACGTATTAGGCTACCACTTCTCCAGTTATCATGTGCTGAGTATTGTCCTTATCAATGTGAAGTGAAAGTTGCTCAGTTGTATCCGACTCTGCAATCCCATGGACGCCATGGAGCCCTCCAGACTCTGCTCATGGAGTTTTCCAGGCAAGAATACTGGAGTGGGTATCCATTCCCTTCTCCAGGGGATCTTCTCCACGCAGGGACTGAACCCCAATCTCCTGCACTGGCAGGCGGATTCTTTACCACTGAGTCACCATGGAAGTTCTTTCTTATAGCCCTTTGCTGTTCACTCAGTGCTGTCCGACTCTTTGTGACACTATGGACTACAGCACGCCAGGCCTCCCTGTCCTTCACCATCTCCTGGCGCTTGCTCAAACTCATGTCCATTGAGTTGGTGATGCCATCCAACCATCTCATCCTCTGTCGCCCCCTTCTCCTCCCTTCCTCAGTCTTTCCCAGCATCCGGGTCTTTTCCAGTGAGTCAGATCTTCACATCATGTGGCCAAAGTATTGGAGCTTCAGCTTCAGCATCAGTCCTTCCAATGAATATTCAGGGTTGATTTCCTTTCAGATTGACTGGTTTGATCTCCTCACAGTCCTAGGCACTCTCAAGAGCCTTCTGCAACACCACAGTTCAAAAGCATCAATTTTTTGCCACTCAGCATTCTTTATGGTCCAACCCTCACATCCATACATGACTACAGGGTATAAAGTCCATGATTGTCATTTTTGAGTTTTTAATAGTACAATATGCAAATTCCTTGGTACATCAATGTGAGAAAGGTAAAATCTAGGACATTTAGCATTTTTAGATGGGGTACAATGGTAATCATTCCTTTTAAGAGACCAAGATAATTTATTAAACTCTCCAGACTGTAGTTTATTTACCACCTTTGACCTTCCACCTTGCTTTGCTTTGTAGCTACATCCAGGGAATTTGGGATGGCTTGGTATCTACATTTTGATTCATTCTTGAAACAATCAGATCATTTTTTATACCTGTGCACATGTTTTTAATCTAGATCAGGAGTCACCAAACTTTTTCCACAGAAGGCCAAACAGGAAATAGTTTTCTCTTTGTAGGCTACACTGTCTCTGCAGCAACCACTTAAGTCTGGTGTTGTAGAGTGAAAGGAGCCACAACCAATTTGTATATAATGGGTGTGGCTATGTTCCAATAAAATTTTATATTTATCCAAAACAGTGCACAGGTCAGATTTGGCAATGGGCTGATGTTTAATGACCCTGATCTAGATCCTTATATTTTTGGCCATCCACTCACATCATATTTTCAAATATTGAACCGTTGTTACATTTTGAACACAAATAAATACGCAAAGAGGTTTTGGAAATCTGTTACTTCTGTCTGTCTTGTTCTCTTCTTGATTTACAGTGAAATCCTAAATCTCAACCTTCTGAGTCCAGATCAAATTTCAGTGCCTCTGGGGAATTTTTCCAGTACCTTCCCCTGCCTACTCTGTATTTACATGGGATTTCCTTCTTTGTATAGCCACATTGCCTAACATAGTGAGATTATCTCACTATATCTCTTTCTTCTTCACCAAACTAGATTTTTGTGCTTTTTTTATTTGTGTATTTCTTTTTTTTTTAATTTTAATTTTTTTTTCTTTTTTATTGGAGGCTAATTATTTTACAATATTATATTGGTTGGTTTTGCCATACATTGACATGATAGATAGTAATTCATCTTTGATCCCTGTGGCCAAGGACTGACTTTATATTGTAACTAAGTGTTCAGTAAGTGCTTGTTTAGTTGTGTGCATTAGGGAATTTAAGTTTATTTGTTTATTTTACTTTGTAAGAGAATTTGATCTTTTTGAATTCAAAGAAAACAGAATGGCAAATATTATTTGCTTACATATTAAGAACAATGTTAAGACAAGATGTGAACTGAAACCCCAGCCATAGAATATATTTCCTTTTTTAACAAAGATTTGACTATATCAATCATCATCTGATCACAGATGAAAGACCACAGTTCCCAACTCACCTTGCAGCCACGTGCTGCCATGTGACTAATTTTCTGACCAATAATACAGGAATGAAAAATATGTGGAACTTCTGGGAAGACTTCTTAGAGAGGCCTGTTCTTCTTGTGCCAGGGCTTCCCAGGTGGCGCTAGTGGTAAAGAACCTGTCTCCTGTGAGAGAACCAGGTAAAGAACCTGTCTCCTTGAGAGACACAAGAGATGCAGGTGTGATCCCTGGATTGGGAAGATCCCCTAGAAGGGCATGGCAACCCACTCCCATATTCTTGATGGAGAATCCCATGGACAGAGGAGCCTGGCGGGCTGCGGTCATGGGGCTGCACAGAATCAGAAACAACTGAAGTGACTTGGCACTTATGCGTACCCTAATTGTGGGAAGCACCTGTCTTGATTCCCTGTCTTTACTACCTTTCTTTCTTTTAGGAAAATAGAGATCATGAGTCCCAAGTAGGTATTTTGGAGCAGACATATCAAAAGTACCTACGTGACATGCTAGTACTTCTGTATCTCTTATGGATCGGTTCCTCCAAAATTCTTCTATGTACCACTGTTATTTCTGGTCTATTACAGAAGCCTGTCTGATAATATCTAACTAATGCAGTTCTATATATTTCATTTAACAGTGATTTCACCATATTCTAAATCTCATGTTGATATTTCTTTGCCAAATATAAAAACAAAAGGGGACCTCTCTCCCTCAAGACTGATAAAGAAAGTAAAGAATTAAAATAGAGAACTCTTTCTGAAATGATAAGACAAACCCCAAGACTTTCCAAAATGACAAAAGTTAAGTTGTTATAAAATATAATATTAAGGACTATTTTAATCTAATGAGATGTAAATTGTGAACACAGTCCTCTCTCATCTCTCTAAAACTATTTCCCATTTCAAGCAAACATGTAGGGTGTATGTCATGGCAGGAGAGCAACATGTATGCAGATTGTATAAAACAATTCAGGCATAAGTCTGTTTGATTCCTGATTCTGTACTTGGCAAGATATGTGAGTGTTGATGCTTTTGTGCTTCAAAGTTGTTTTCAGAAGGATGACCATGATCATGGTGAGGGGAAAAGGGTACCTATTTTGGAAAGCAGTGCAGATAAGTGATTTTTAAAGTTAAATACATAATCTCACTAAAAAGGAGTCCTTTATTCTCATCTCTATTTCTTTAACTGTGTCAAAACCCCATGGTCCCTTTAGTGGAATATTTCTTTTTAAAGTAAGAAGAGAAAACCTAAACTTGACTTGGAGAGTAAGCAATATGCCAGCTGCCTAATTACCTGCAAGCACTTGCAGACCATTCCAGAATATCGTTCTGTCTGGAAGCTCGCCTCCTAATCACATCCATATTTCTTATGAACACTGTGTTCAGGTCACAATACCTTTGAAATTACAGAAAACCAAGTCTCAGTTCCACCTCTGAAATAAAGGGAATGGAAAATGTGATCTCTTAGGACTTTGCTTGTAATTTTCTATGACTTTATGATAGTCTGGAGATCCATTCACCAGGAATTGTTGGGAAGAGAGGATGAAAGAAGAAACAACAGTGCAGAAGAGAATGCTGGTACATTTTAAAGAGGAATGAGAGCCAAGTTATCAGTCCACTGACGCACGGAGAAACGTCTTATCATAGATCATATGGCTTTTTTGGTACAGGCTCTTCAATAATGGAAGAAAATCTGCAACTGAATGTTAGAATGTGTTTGGGGTCACATTTTGAACTTCAAACTCACTAATGCAATTTTTGTGGACATTTATGAACACTGTGGGAAGGCCATAAAAAGGAAGGTATTCACTCCTTGCACCCATGTAGATTTATTCTTGGTATGAGCAAGGCTGGTAGTGGGCTTGCAGGTAGGAAGGGGGAAAGGGCACTGGGGGAAGCTGGTACGGTTGCAAGAGAACCCTTCTCACAGCCCTGTTGCTGACAGAGTCTCCCAGTTACATGTTGCCACCATGAAGCATACATTTATCAGCCCACATCAAGAATGCAAAGTACCACTTCTCTCTAAGTTGCACAGAACAAAATTCTGATTCTTAGGTATGTAATCTTGTAAAGTTTCAAACATATTGCAGAGAAAACTCCATGAGCAGCTTTGCGTATTTTTGGCTTTTCACTTTCTTCAGTGCCTTGTGGTTCTCAGTACCACACACCACTGATCAATTTAAAACCTGTAAGTGAATCTGAGAGCAAATAGGACATAAATGAATAATCAAGAAACTGCACATGTTCCTTTGAAGATTTTTTAGTTTTTCTACAAGTGACAGTTGGAACAAATTGTGTTCATTGTGAAAGAGATGGGAATGAATGTTTGGCAGGAAGTAGTTGTCTGTTCATTTGTTAACTCTTTGTAGAGTTCCACCATATTTAAAGATAAAAAAAAAAAAAGAAAAACTTATTTCTTACTTGTTGCATTCCTAACACATAATATAGTGTCTGACACAGAATAGGTATGCAAAAAAATTTTTTTTTTGAGCTTGTTAAGTAAAGGAGAAAAGAAAAGCTTAGGTTTTAAGTAAAATTATATATAGTAGGGAGCAAAACCAATGCTTACATATTTAGTTGGATACATTAAAACTCCCAGTGTACAGCTTTGTCTTTTTAAAAGAGAAATAGTTCAGGGTTATTTGTTTGGTTGTTTGGTGATTGGAAACAAAGGAAATATATTTAGGAATGATATAATAAGCACACTGACTTCTTTAATTCAAAATAGCCCCAAGAATATGGAAACTAAGTGAACTTAAGACTCATTTTTTCCCTTTCATCAGAACATTTTGTTGAATTGTAAAGACAGCTGAGGGATACGGAGTCACAGAGGGGGAAGGTATGAAGAAATCAAATTGAAAACTGAGTTAAAAGAAGGACTGTAATTATCCACAAATTAAGGAAAACTACTTATTTAAACATCCTAGATTAGAAATAGTTGATGTCATAGAACGTAGATCAATTAGTAAGTGTTTATTATTCTAAAAGAGTAGGTCAGGGAGAGAGAAATAGCACAACGGAAGGGCAATTTTGAAATAAGGCAGAAATGAACAACCACGTGAAGAGAGAGAAAGGGCAAATTTAGGTGCTTTTATCCGTATCACTTTCTTAGGAAAAAAATGAAAATAATAAAACTATCTTGACTTGTATGTGTCTAAAAACAGAGGGCTAACATGTGCTGTCATTATTCAGCTGTTGCTATTGAAAACCACTGCGGAAAAGAGAAAAAAGGAAGGTTAATAGTCCACTTCATTATTCATGTGTTTATCCTCTGTGTTTTCTCAATAATAACAAAAAACAAATTATATCCCCTTCATGAAGGAGAATATAGCCTGTACATCAATCTGATGGTGGAGAAACTGAGTTTGAGGTAAGATTTTAAGGAAAATTGACACACAGAAGAAGCTTATGGAGGATTACAGAAGAAAGAAATCAGAATTAAAGAATAACATGATGCTCCAAAGGCATCAACAACAATCATCTATGATTTTTCAATAATAGAGTTTAAAAGGTCAAGGATAGAATTTCTTCAACAGTTTAATTTTGGCCATTATACAGATAACATTTTCCAAATGAATATTGGTTGTGATAATGAAGACATTAATGAAGCACAATTACTGGGCTCTTTTGCAGACCCAGCTGAGGGAAGAGCAATTGTCAGCTGTTCTCTGAATTTTTCCCATTTATTTTTAGTCTGGGATTTCATCTTTGCAAAGGTTAAGATTCAGGAGGTGGGTAGAGGTTCAGATGAGCACAAGTCCATAGGAGAGAGTCTTAATTGTGACTGAGTACCCCTAAAATCTGTACTCAATCTGATCAAACTCCTAGGCATAACTTCCAGTTTACAGAAAATACAGGAAAAAGAGAAATAGATGATAACCATGAAAGAAGGTCAAAATCTAGAGTATGGGGAATAACAAGACAAAGCACACAATTTTGTCAATAATAAATTGAAATTTAAAAAAAAGAGAGAGAAACAAAAGAATAACAAATAAATTGAAAGTGACTGCTGTTGCTGCTGCTGCTAAGTCATTTCAGTCGTGTCCGGCTCCGTGCGACCCTATAGACGGCAGCCCAGGCTCCACTGTCCCTGGGATTCTCCATGCAAGCACACTGGAGTGGGTTGCCATTTCCTTCTCCAATGCATGAAAGGGAAAAGTGAAAGTGAAGTCACTCAGTTGTGTCTGACTCTTTATGACCCCATGGACGGCAGCCTACCAGGCTCCTCTGTCCATGGGATTTTCCAGACAAGAATACTGGAGTTGGGTGCCATTGCCTTCTCCTGAGACTGTAACATAGCAAAATAATGCAGTAAGAAAACCATTAAGATACTAATTCAAATATATCAGTTCTAATAAAACATTTAGGAGACATTTGGTGAAATTTGAACACTAAGCATTTGATTAAGACATGGTTGTTACTATTTTTAGGAATGTTAATGATATTATGTTTGAAAAGTTTTTACATTCTGAAGTTTTTAAGGATGGAATGATATCATGTCTGGTAATTGTTTCAATGTTTCCTGGGGTGGAGTTAAAGTGGGAAGGGTTACAGATGGAATAAATTTGGCAGAGTTTTATTGTTGTTTATTCTGGCTAATGAGAACATGGAATTTATTACAATAACCTCTCTCTCTTTTTTAAAACATTATTCAAATTAAAAAATTAAAAAGTCAGTAGGAGCTAGAAAGATGAAATAACAGAGCAATTCATTCCATGTCATATAAAATTATACTAAAATATTTGATCCATTTTAATTTTTATAGTTTTCCCATTTTAAATTATGCAAAATAACTTGATCATTTGTTTCTTCATATTAAGGAGGCTAAGTTTGAGAATTGAATACTGGAGAGTTGGACAACAGAGTTCAAAGAGAAGTTAAAAATCATGGAGTCTGCCCTCCTCCCATGTGTTTTCAATTTCTATTAATACAAGTTTCATACTTCTTATCATAGTTTAGAAGGAGTTATGATCTACCGCTAGTTACTGCACAAGTTGTCAGAAAAAGTGATCTTCCCAGATTGTCCTTCCTAATTTCTTCATCATGCTTCATTTTCCCTTGTAACACTTATCCCTAAATTATGTCTGTTTATTTCTGTTCATTGGTTTTCTTATTCTCTGTCTAGAGTATAATATTCACAACTGTGTTTTGCTTTGTCCATGGCTATGAGTTTAGCACTTAAGACATGGGTTAGCCTACATTAGGCACTGAATAAATACTTGCTGAAAATGGATTCTGAAATCCAAACATGTGTTTGTGACAAATAGTTACCTGGGTTTTCCTGGAATTATTTTTGTGATACAGAGTTCACAACTTCATGAAGTGTGCATTCCATTGCTGGACAGCAGTCATTGTTGGAAAGCGTCGTGCCTTAGTTTAGACTAAATGTTTTTTCTATTTTTCACTCATTTGCTCTTAATTATCCCTTTAGGTGCTATATGGACATGCTACCATCTGTTGTTGAATAAGGATGAGCTCCTTTCCTCAGTGAATGTTTGGCCAAAGGTGTCCTCTTGCTTGGAGTGCCAAGACTGCATGCTACTGTTTATTTGGGAACCATAAACAGTTATCATCCAAAGTCAAGCTGCCATTGTGGAGTGCTGCCAGAACCAGGACCGGAGTCCATTGAATCTCTGCCTTTCTCTCTCTCTTTCTCTCTCACTGTCCCCACTGCATCAGGAGTGGCTGCAATTTTTCTGCAAACCCTTAAAACAGAAGGGGTATGATTGAATCTCATTTCCCATTGAGTAGAATTCTCCACCATAGAAAGTCGGATACTTAAACAGAAGGAGCCCTAAGATGACACCACTTTGCACTTTGGCCCACTTCCCCCCAACCCTTTTGTTGTTTGAAAAAACCTACCTTTATTCTACACTACAAAGGCAACTTTCCTTCTAAGAATAAAAAGGTCATTTTCTGATACCAATCCCATTAGGGATAGAAATAAAACAAAAACTTAGTTCACCATATGGATTTTTTAATATGACTTCAACATGAGCCTTAACAAAAAAAATACAGCTTATTCATATATCGCTCTTTCCTTGAAGAAAAGGGCCATTTGTCTCTATGGTGAAGAATCTAGACAGGACTAAGGTAACCATGATTAAACTCTGCCACTAACTCACTATGTTAGTAAAATCAGGGAAATCATAGTAACTTCATAAGTTAAACATTTTCTGTCTCTAAACATTACACTTTTCTTTGAAAATCATCAAATACCATGTATTTTATGAATGATTTCTATGAAGAACTCATAGAAGCTCATATTTAGTAACCATCAAGAGTTGTATGGCTAGGGTAATATTCTAAACTTACAAAATCTAATTCAATTTTATAAATAAACTCACATTGATTCTGTTATTTGTATTTAGATTTTCCAGACATCTAAAAAGTATTATCTTCATGGAACTGAAAACAGGATTCTGTTTCCATGAAATAGTTCTTTCTTTTCTTGTAAAACACTTGTCTATTTAATTTATGCACTCGTGGTCATGTATGGATGTGAGAGTTGGACTGTGAAGAAGGCTGATCGCCGAAGAATTGATGCTTTTGAACTGTGGTGTTGGAGAAGACTCTTGAGAGTCCCTTGGACTGCAAGGAGATCCAACCAGTCCATTCTAAAGGAGATCAATCCTGGGTGTTCACTTGAAGGACTGATGCTAAAGCTGAAACTGCAATACTTTGGCCACCTCATGAGACGAGTTGATTCACTGGAAAAGGCTCAGATGCTAGGAAAGGTTGGGGGCGGGAGGAGAAGGGGATGACCGAGAATGAGACGGCTGGATGGCATCACTGACTCTGTGGACATGAGTTTGAGTGAACTCTGGGAGATGGTGATGGACAGGGAGGCCTGGCGTGCTGTGATTCATGGGGTTGCGGAGAGTCGGACACCACTGAGCAACTGAACTGAACTGAACTGAACTGAACTGACATCAAATACTCTAATTGAAATTTCTATTTCTTTACAAATAAGCTTTCAAACCTTAATATTATGACTTTTATTGTAATGTTTCTAATATTACCAAAAATTAAAATAGATATCCAATTCTTTATTTTTAGATCACATTATAAATTACCACCACATTCAGTTTTACATCAATTCCCTATTCAATCATTCACTCACTCTCTCATTCATTAATCACTGATCAAACCTTCTCAAACAGTGATGTGTGTTTCCAATTCTTCAGGTTTTTGTAGGACAAAAATATTTCATGTTTACCAGTTTTCAGATAGCCAGTATATTTTACTTTTAGGAGTCTGTAAAGTAATACAATA
This sequence comes from Moschus berezovskii, assembly GCF_049115385.1. Classification (NCBI taxonomy): domain Eukaryota; kingdom Metazoa; phylum Chordata; class Mammalia; order Artiodactyla; family Moschidae; genus Moschus; species Moschus berezovskii. The sequence continues at coordinate 42,869,628 of NC_142460.1, read as the reverse complement.
AACACCATCTTATCTCACACACTTAAGGTAAGAATATGCATAAAGTAGTTATAAATTAAGAGCATTGAATTAAATGTTTTAATGGAGTTTCAAAGTATGATGGGAATAGTGATAGAAAAAAATACAATGAAGAGGATTGGGGGAGGCTTCATGAAGAAAAGTTGCATTTCAGCTTATCTTTGAATGACTGGGATTGAGTTTTAGTTACTAGAGAACAGAAGAAACAGCACAAATTAAGATTCAAAGGCAAGTAAGTACAAGATGTATTCAAGAATGATGTAACACAGTGCAGCTGGAATATAGACGCCCCTTGAGCACAACACAATATGAGACTAGAATATTAGAAATAAGTCAGACTGGGAAAGAGCGTGTGTGCCATGCTAAAGAACAGAGAGTCACCCTTTGGTAAGCAAAAAGAAGCCAGCAAAGGCTTCTTAACCAATACAGAGACCCTTGGAAGATTAATTTTAGCAAGATGACAGCCATGATCATTAAGAATGAAAGTGCTCACATGCACAGAAGTCAGTCTCTCTCTCCAGTTCATTACTATTTCTTTATCAGTGCTTTCCTTTTGAAAAGAAAGTCTGTTTCTGTGAGTTACCACGACAGCCCTCACAGGTCACCTACAAATGTGTAAGTATATAAAGTGTAAATATTCATTTACATCCATTGGACAGAAAACAACTTTTTTTTGACCTTTCTTTTATTGATGATATACTGTAGTGGATTCCTAAGGTTGCTGTGACACATTATCACAAATACAGTGGGTTAGTACAACAGAATTTATCCTCTCACACTGCTGGAGGCTAGAAGTATGAGGTCAAGGTGTTAGCAAGCTATGCTTTCTTGTGCAGGCTCTAGGGAAGGATATTCTTCCTAGCCTCTTTCTAGCTTACAGCAATTGCTGAAAATCTTTGGCATTCCTTGGTTTGTAGGTTGCAACTCTAATCTCTATCATCACATGGTGTTGTCCTTTCTGTCTCTGCCCTCTTTTTATAAGGACACCAGCTTTATTGGGTTTAGGGTCCACCCTGCTCCATCATGACCTCATATTGACCTTATTACATCCTCAAAGACCTTATTTCTAAATAAAGTCACATTTACAGGCATTAAGGTTAGAACTTGAGCACATCCTCTAGAGGACATGATTCAACTCATACGACATACAGGAAACATTTTAAAGTGTGATATTCAGGAACTTCTGTAGTGAAGAATGTTAAGCTTTCTCTAAGAGTCTTGTTAAAGTTACATCAGGGCTTCCCAGTTGACTCAGTAGTAAAGAATCCTCCTGCCAATGCAGGACATGTGGGTTCGATCCCTGGATCAGGAAGATCCCCTGGAGTAGGAAATGGCAACCCACTCCAGTATTCTTGCCTGGAAAATTCTATGGCCAAGAAGCCTGGTGGGCTACAGTCCATAAGGTTGCAAAGTGTTGGACACACCTGAGCATGCTCACACACACATAAGCTATTAATACATTTTACTGAGAAGTCGTTGGTAGGCAGTCTGACCGTGAAGGAAGAGCAGATGACTTTTGATCTTCCAGAAAATCTATCTCATATGTGTTATACCTTGCCAAAAGACCACATCACCAGTTGTCCTTTGCTTATCAGTTTATTTAAATATCATCCTGTTTACGGCAGTCATAATCAAAGAAAGGATCATTATCAAAACTGATGTTTGATTCTTTCCTCATACTGTTTTTCAAGTGATTCTTGTCTCCAATTTCCTCTTTCCCTTCCTCCAAATCATCAGTTATTCTGTTTCTCCATTTCTGCCCATTTACCACATACAAAGACAAAGCTCAGTGTCAATTGCAAACATAAAAAATGTGTGTGGTTTCCTGTCTTCTGAGTTAATGATGAAATGTGAAGCAATACAATTCCTGTTGGCCTACAATAAAGGCCATCATCAATAGCTATGTTAGAAGGTAGGCCTGCACTAACCAAACTGTCTCCATAATTTAAACAGTATTTTCTAAACTTATTGATGAACATTTAGTGAAAGAGATAATCAGAAGTGATGATAAAGTATGCCTACCCGATTTCAATCTGCCAGGACTGTCACTTTCAAATGAGAGTGGATTGGTTTGACAGCTCTCATAATTCTTTAGAATTATTAGGGGCTAGCCACTGCTTTCTGCCTCATAGCCTATCCCTCTCTCTCTCTCTGATGCATTCCAAATTAATTCTTATTTATGTTTCTTATCAAGTCATAGTTTATTTTTCTGCCACAGAATAGTGCACTCCTACAAATACACAACTATATAGTGAACACAATAAATAACTGCCAAATGTTGTTTTCCATGGCAAAACAGTGTAAAGCAAAATGTTTATGCGATGCACACTTTCATTACTTTCTACTGATAATTTAAATCATTGTCATTTGTCAAGTTAGCAGATAGAGAGGATGCTGTGAAAAAAGAACTGCTCTTTTTATGCATCATGATAAATCATAATCATATTTTCTTTTGCAAGAAACAGTAAATTTGAGCTTAACTTTGGTTCTAGACAGTAATGATTTTCATGATGTTTTTGAACAGAAAAGAAGTAACAAAAACTCAATGGGTTGAGTGAATTATTTAAAAGCTAGAATTTTAAAACAGACTGTTAGGGAATGATTTGAAATCAATCATTTATATTTCACTGGTGAAGTTTTGCCATTATTTAGTGGTTGGTTTGATTCATTTTGTTGTCTTTATTTTATCCTATGTACCACTCAAATAAAGATTTTGTTTTTCTTTGTAGTTACCTGCTTTTTTACAGAATCTATGTCTTGTTCAAGTCATCACAACATTTCTATTTTTCAAATATGTAAAGCATATCTCCAGGTCTTTCCCAAGCAAAATGTCAATTCTGGACATTAGTTTCATTTTATTTATAAAGGTAGAGAATTTATTACATGTGTCATAGTAAATACGTTTAAACCAATAAACTTAAAATAGTCCTAATTCAGTAGTGCACAGGGAATTTATATTTTAGTACAAAAATGGTACATTCAGCACATATTGCCATAAATTTGTACAGGTGGAACAGGATCAAGTGACATAACAGTCAAGCAGCAGGCATGGTGTGACAGCTTATTGACAGACAATGGAATGGAACTTTGAAGAGAGGAGCAGCTGTATCATATTGTATCCTGCAATTAAAGCTATTAAGGCAGAAGAAAAACATCTTCACTTTCATGATTCGGGGCTCTCTCTCTGCTTTGCCCTAATGAAGCCTGATATGTATTTCATCATGACAAAACATAATTGATGTCATGAACATTTTAAAATGATCACTGTGGAATACATGCTTTTGAGAAACACTGTATTTATTATTATAAATGTTTCAACACTTATTTTGAATTATATTGAATATTATGACAGTATAGTTTAAAAGTGTTCTCAGTGGCAAATGAGACATTGTGAAGACTACCTTTCTAATTAATTCCACAATAGTTGAAGTTTCTTTTTAATCTCTTCCATACATAATTATAATTTTATAATTATAAACATAATAGCTTCTCCCTTGGAGTTGCAAGAGATAAAACCACAATAAGTCAAACAATGTACACTGTTCAGAAGCCACTTCTATCTTCATGAAAATTAAAGTGTAAAAAATCTAGGGGTAAATGTAATAGACAGAAACCACTTTCACTCCCTTGAGAATATATGTCTCTACAGTAGTACTCTTTGGAGACTTGTTAACATAAAATATTAGACAAATTAGACCTATATTTAACTCAGAGATTTGAGCATTTATAATTAAACATACGCTGTTCATTAAGAGGAATATTGTACGGGATACAGAAAAGAATTAAGATAAAGACCCTGAATTCTAGACAGATCAGGGATCAAATTCTGGCTCTGCCACTTATTAGCTGAGTGACTTGAACTAAATGAAAAGATTGTCAGTGTTAGCCTTCGGGCTATTCTTCCATTACTGTCCCATGTGCTAAGAACAGCACCTGTGATGCTGGACACCTAATACCACTTGTGGAATAGGAGAATGAGTGAATGAAAGCTCTTGGAAGACATTTAGCACAGTGTTTTTATTCACCTCGGAGAAGGCAGTGGCAGCCCACTCCAGTACTCTTGCCTAGAAAATCCCATGGATGGAGGAGCCTGGTGGGCTGCAGTCCATGAGGTCACTCAGTCGGACATGACTGTGCGACCTCACTTTCACTTTCCACTTTCACACATTGGAGAAGGAAATGGCAACCCACTCCAGTGTTCTTGCCTGGAGAATCCCAGGGACGGGGGAGCCTGGTGGGCTGCCATCTATGGGGTCACACAGAGTCAGACACGACTGAAGCGACTTAGCAGAAGCAGCAGCAGCACATATGACATCCTTTCTGATTTTGACTCCATCTCTCCTTCACTTTCCGCAACAGAAGATTGGGACAATATAACATACTGAAATTGATTGATGATGGAATGCATGCATGCGGCTAAGTTGCTTCAGTTATGTCTGACTCTGTGTGACCCGGTGGACTGTGGCATGCCAGGCTCTTCTATCCATGGGATTTCCCAGGCAAGAATATTGGAGTTAGTTGCCATTTTCTTCTCCAGGGGATAGTCCTGACCCAAGGATCAAACTCGCATCTCAGGTTTTCTGCATTGGTAGACAGGCTCTTTACTGAATACTTGTGTCTAATTATTATATGTTGCAGAGTCCTTCATTCTTTTTTAAAAAGACTAAGAGCAGGGACTATATTTTTCTAAAGTGTAAGCAAAATAAATGATCCTTCAAAAATTTTGAAAGAACTTTGAAAGAAAGAGTTCACATGTATCTTTCCAAAATGAACTCACCTTTCCAAATGATAATATCTAGTGTAAAATTAAAAACTAATTCTGCTACTTGCTTATGCAGCACACATACTAAAATTGGAGCGATACAGAGAAGATTCGCATGGCCCCCGGGCAAGGCTGACACGCAGTTAGTGAAGTGCTCCATAGTTTTAAACTTTCCAGCAAACAAAAGCCCAGGTCCAGACGGTTTCACAGCTGAATTCTACCAAAAATTTAGAGAAGAGCTAACACCTATCCTACTCAAACTCTTCCAGAAAATCGCAGAGGAAGGGAAACTTGCAAACTCATTCTATGAGGCCACCATCACCCTAATACCAAAACCTGACAAAGATCTCACAAAAAAGAAAACTACAGGCCAATATCACTGATGAACATAGATGCAAAAATCCTTAACAAAATTCTAGCAATCAGAATACAACAACACATTAAAAAGATCATAGATCATGACCAAGTGGGCTTTATCCCAGGAATGCAAGGATTCTTCAATATCCACAAATCAATCAATGTAATACACTACATTAACAAACTGAAAAATAAAAATCATATGATTATCTCAATAGATGCAGAGAAAGCCTTCCACAAAATTCAACATCCATTTATGATAAAAACCCTCCAGAAGGCAGGAATAGAAGGAACATACCTCAACATAATAAAAGCTATATATGTCAAACCCACAGCAAACATTATCCTCAACAGTGAAAAACTGAAAGCATTTCCCCTAAAGTCAGGAACAAGACAAGGATGCCCACTCTCACCACTACTATTCAACATAGTTCTGGAAGTTTTGGCTACAGCAATCAGAGCAGAAAAAGACATAAAAGGAATACAAATTGGAAAAGAAGAAGTAAAACTCTCACTGTTTGCAGATGACATGATCCTCTACACAGAAAACCCTAAAGATTCCACCAGAATATTACTAGAGCTAATCAATGAATATAATAAAGTTGCAGGATATAAAATCAACACACAGAAATCCCTTGCATGCCTATACATTAATAATGAGAAAATAGAAAGGAAAATTAAAGAAACAATTCCATTCACCGTTGGAACGAAAAGAATAAAATACTTAGGTATATATCTAGCTAAAGAAACAAAAGACCTATATATATAAAACTATAAAACACTGGTGAAAGAAATCAAAAAGGACACTAATAGATGGAGAAATATACCGTTTGTGGATTGGAAGAATAAATATTGTAAAAATGAGTATATTACCCAAAGTAATTTATAGGTTCAAAGCAATCCCTTTCAAGCTACCAATGGTATTTTTCACAGAGCTAGAACAAATAAATTCACAATTTGTATGGAAATAACAAAAAACCTCGAATAGCCAAAGCAATCTTGAGAAAGAAGAATGGAACTGGGGGAATCAACCTGCTGGACTTCAGGCTCTACTACAAAGCCACAGTCATCAAGACAGTATGGCACTGGCATAAACACAGAAATATAGATCAGTGGAACAAAATAGAAAGCCCAGAGATAAATCCACGCACCTATGGACACCTTATTTTGACAAAGGAGGCAAGAATATTCAATGGAGTAAAGACAATCTCTTTAAGAAATGGTGCTGGGAAAACTGGTCAACCACTTGTAAAAGAATGAAACTAGAACACTCCCTAACACCATATACAAAAATAAACACAAAATGGATTAAAGATCTAAACGTAAGACCAGAAACTATAAAACTCCTAGAGGAGAACATAGGCAAAACACTCTCCGACATAAATCACAGCAGAATCCTCCAAGACCCACCTCCCAGAATACTGGAAATAAAAGCAAAACTAAACAAATGGGACCTAATTAAAATTAAAATCTTCTGCACAGCAAAGGAAACTATAAGCAAGGTGAAAAGACAGCCTTCAGAATGGGAGAAAATAATAGCAAATGAAGCAACTGGCAAAGAATTAATCTCAAAAATATACAAGCAACTCCCACAGCTTAATTCCAGAAAAATAAACGACCCAATCAAAAAATGGGCCAAAGAACTAACCAGACATTTCTCCAAAGAAGACATACAGACGGCTAACAAACACATGAAAAGATGCTCAACATCACTCATAATCAGAGAAATGCAAATCAAAACCATATTTCACACCAGTCAGAATGGCTGCTATCCAAAAGTCTACAAGCAATAAATGCTGGAGAGGGTGTGGAGAAAAGGGAACCCCCTTACACTGTTGGTGGGAATGCAAACTAGTACAACCACTATGGAGAACAGTGTGGAGATTCCTTAAAAAACTGGAAATAGAACTGCCATACGACCCAACAATCCCACTCCTGGGCATAGACACCAAGGAAACCAGAATTGAAAGAGACACGTGTAATCCAATGTTCATCACAACACTGTTTATAATAGCCAGGACATGGAAGCAACCTAGATGTCCATCTGCAGAAGAATGGATAAGAAAGCTGTGTTACATATACACAATGGAGTGTTACTCAGCCATTAAAAAGAATGCATTTGAATCAGTTCTAATGAGGTGGATGAAACTGGAGCCTATTATACAGAGTGAAGTAAGCCAGAAAGCAAAACAACAATACAGTATACTAATGCTTATATATTGAATTTAGAAAGATTGTAACAATATCCCTGTATACGAGACAGCAAAAGAGACACAGGTGTATACAACAGTCTTTTGGACTCTGTGGGAGAGGGCGAGGGTGGGATGATTTGGGAGAATGACATTGAAACATGTATATTATCATATGTGAAATGAATCGCCAGTCTAGGTTCGATACATGATACAGGATGCTCAGGGCTGGTGTACTGGAATGAACCAGAGGGATGGGATGGGGAGGGAGTTGGGAAGGGGGTTCAAGATAGGGAACACATGTATACCCAGGGCGGAGTCACGTCAATGTATGGCAAAACCAATACAATATTTTAAAGTAATTAGCCTCCAATTAAAATAAATAAATTTTAAAAAAGAAAATAAATTAATAAAATTAAATATATACTTAAAAAATAAAAATAAAAACTAATTATGATACACAGAAGTAGACTGAACAATTTATAAATAGGTGTGATAATAGCTTTTTGATACTCACTTCCAGTCTTTCTGATATTTTGCAGGATAAGTTATGGATGGGTCTCATGACAAATATGCTTCCCAACTCTCCCTATGGTGTCCAGCCAGGGCTGCTAGAATTCCGAGACAGACTGGAAGCTGGTGTTTATAGCACAAGTCAAGGGATGATTCATAGCTTCTTAAAAGCAGTATTTCCTTTAAGGAAAGTTATCCTGGATGGCTACCATTTAATTAAAAATATCATACTGCTTTTATTCTTTCCTTGTTCAGAGTTAAGGAGAAAGATACATCACCATATGAACATATCCAACCTCCAACTTTATCTTCCAACACTGACTTTAATAAAATAAAAATTACCTTTGATCTCATAGATTTTTTGATTCACGTACAGAGCTTGCCAGAGGTGTCATTCTCTCACACAAAATGAATGTGACTGCCTTTGTGAAAAACATAACTAACGTGGTTCCCTGTACCCCATACCACCCTATATGCCCCATCTCTCTAGTCTGAGGAATTCACACTTAACAGAAAAGCAAGGATCCTCGTGCTGACTTTGTTTTACAGGATGTCTCCCCAGTTGGCTCCAGGGTAATTAGATACTTCTGAAATCCCCTCACAGCTGGCCTGATACAGCCATATAAAGCTTTCCATGCAGAGTTGACTCACTGGAAAAGACTCTGATGCTGGGAGGGATCGGGGGCAGGAGGAGAAGGGGACAACAGAGGATGAGATGTCTGGATGGCATCACCGACTCGATGGACATGAGTTTGAGTGAACTCCGGGAGTTGGTGATGGACAGGGAGGCCTGGCATGCTGTGATTCATGGGGTCTCAAAGAGTTGGACAAGACTGAGCGACTGAACTGACTGACTGACTGAAACTATTTTTACTGTTTTCTCAATCTCTGGTTTTCATTTTTCTCCCCAGGGTATGGGTGTCTGGCTCTCTTTTCTGGATTAAAGGAAAACAAAACAAGACCAAACCCTTAGGTTGCAAATCTTTATCAAGACTTTGAGTAGATAGGGCTTCCCTGGTGGCTCAGAAGATAAAGCTTCTGCCTGCAGTGAGGGAGACCAGGGTTTGATCCCTGGGTTGGGAAGATCCCCTGGAGAAGGAAATTGCAACCCATCCAGTATTCTTGCCTGGAGAATCCCCATGGGTAGAGGAGCCTGGTAGGCTACAGTCCATGGGGTTGCAAAGAGTCAGACACGACTGAGCGACTTCACTTCACTCACTTGAGTGGATAAGTATGTCTGTGTTCTTTGATAAAAGCATTGTGTCTATGTTGCTATGAGTCTGGTAATAGGTTTTACTTATGTATCCATAGACACATGGACTAGACTAGAAGCCAGAGCAAACAAGAGAGAATTCACAGTCCGCAAAACAATGTGATATTCTTTGTGTCTTCTTTGTAGATCCAAGGTGGTATTTTTGGAGATGATGTTGATTTTAAAAAATTGTTTTTCTTCTTCGTGTAGTGTGAGACATACTCTTTGAAACAGGTGTTGAAGTGCATGTGTGCACGAACACAGATATACTCACTAACTCTTACCTCCTTCATTCAGCAATTTGTTGAATAATTACACATAAGAAGATGGTTGCTGAAGGAATGAACAATGCTTCAGTTCAGTTCAGTTCAGTCGCTCAGTCGTGTCTGACTCTTTGCAACCCCATTCATACATTTGTTTAAAACTGGTGAAGAGGTCTCAAGCGATGTTAAAGCCTGAAGCTGCTGGCTTCTCCATAATGATTGTCTAGAATGAAGAATTTAGGACCTGAGAAATGTGCTGCTGAGAGTCAAGTGATACATCTTCATGAGTATGGAGTGGGGTATATTCTCCAGATGATGAAGGGGTAGAAGTTTGGACTTTGGGATGGAAAATATAAGCTTAGGATAGAAGGTGTTAATAAGGGGACTTCTATGAAGGATAGCCTTCTTTCCCCTGCTATCGTTTTCTTTGGATTCTAAGAACAATCACTTTTAGCACTCAGATTTGAATGTTTTTCCTCCTATACAAATTTTCTCCTACTTTTCAGTAAATAGCATTGCCCACACAAAGCATTATGCTGGAGGGAAATGGAGGGGAAGATCAGCTAAAGCTTGTGTGACTCTCTAAACATCAATGCTTCAATAAGGCCAAGGAGATGATTAACTTTGGAATTGCAAGGGATGCAGCAGAAGTAAAGCCTGCGGAGCCCTGTGAGTGGTGGAAAGAGAATTGGATGAGTAGAAGTCAGTGGGGTTTATACAGGCCCATGCACATAAGTGAGACAAACCCCCTTTATTTTCCTAAGGTACTAGCATGTGGAATGGGGAACATACGTGTGCTTGGTTAAAAATGCATCTTATTTATTATTAAAAACAATTTGATTATTTCATTATTTTTCCAGTTTTATTGAGGTGTAATTGACAGAGGTGTATATGAAGGGTACAATGGGATTTGTCATATGTATATATTATGAGATGATTACTATAATCAAGTTAATTAACGCATCTATCACTCACATAGTCATTATTTTTGTGTGTGTATGGTAAGAACATTTTATATCCACACTCTAAGAAAAATCCTAGTATATACTACATTATTATTAACTATAATCAACATGCTGTACATTAGTTTCCCAGAGCTATTCATCTTATAACTGAAAGTTTGTACTATGTGACCAATATCTCACTGTTTCCCCCACTTCCAAGCTCCTGGAAAGCACCATTCCATGCTCTGTTTCTGTGAATTCAATGTTACTTTTTTATATTCTACGATGTGAGATCACACAGTATTTGTCTTTTTTTGTCTGGCTTATCTCACTTAGCATAATGTCCTCCAGTTTTGTCTAGGTTGCAAATGGTAGGATAAATGAAATGTGATAAACAGACATACACATGTATGTATGTGTGTGTCCTGAACACCGCCCCCCCCCCCCAACAAGACCCTGATGCTGGGAAAGACTGAAGGCAAAGGAGAAGAGGGTAGCAAAGGATGAGGTGGTTAGATAGCATCACTGACTCAATGGATGTGAAACTGAGCCAACTCCAGGAGATAACAGAGGACAGAGGAGCCTGGAGTGCTGCAGTCCACAGGGTTGCTAAGAGTTGGGCATGACTTAGCAACTGAACAACAACATATATGCCAAAGATCTTTTAAGGAACTGGAGATAAAACAGTGAAGATAGTGAATATTTCTTCCTTCTTGAGCTTATCTTCAAATTCAGTAGGCTGACAATAAGTGAACAAACATAGTCTGTTAGTAAGGGTTCTCCAGAGAAACAGAAACAATAAGATAAACCTATATCTTTATTAACTGGTAGCAAAATAGATATTCAGAGAGAAATATTTTAAGAAAATAGCTCATCTGATTTTGAGTGCTGACAAGTGGAAATTTGCAAGGAAGAATAACAGGCTGGAAGCTCTTGCAAAAGTTTATTCTGGGGTTTTAAGTCTGAAGGCATTTGAGGAAGAATTTCATCATAGAGAGACCTTAATCTTGTCTCTTACAGCCTTCGATTGATTTGATAAAGCCCACCTATATTATGAAGGGTAATCTGCTTTACTTAAAGTCTACTATTTAAATGCTGCTGCTGCTGCTGCTAAGTCGCTTCAGTCGTGTCCGACTCTGTGTGACCCCATAGATGGCAGCCCACCAGGCTTCCCCATCCCTGGGATTCTCCAGGCAAGAACACAGGAGTGGGTTGCCATTTCCTTCTCCAATGCTAATACCATCTAAAAATTACCTTTCACAACAACATCTAGGATTTCACTTGCCCAAGCAACTGGGCATCATAGCCTAGCCAAATTGATACATAAAACTAACCAAAAAGAGAGATAAGGAATATCATTTTAGGAAAGGTAGTCATAGAATTCCTCATATAAAAGATGGGATATCTAAACAAAAGTGTGAAAGAAGTAGGGAGAGATCTTTGAGAATATACTGAGGAAAGTCTTTCCAAGCAAAACAAAGACTATTGACAAATGTCCTGAGGCAAGAATATCATGTGGTGTTTGAAGAACAACCATATGGTGTCCACTATGGTTGAAGTGCAGTGAATCCCGGAGAGAAAAGGTAAGATCAAAAAGGACAAAGGGGTTATTTGGCCTTTTAAGGACATTTTCTGTTTCTTTTAAGAGCAGTAACAAGCTATACAGAGTTTTGAATGATAACTTGTATGGCCTGAAAAAACAATTAAAATGTTCATTCTGGCTATTATGTGATGAATAGACCACAGAGAAAGATAAGAGTAGAAGCTCAAAGACAAGCCAGGAGTCTCTCACAAAACAATGGTGGTAGTTTGGGATGCCATGGTGACAGTGAAGTTGGTGAGCAGCGGTCAGATTCTGGACATATTTAGAAAGTAGGCAGCAAGATTTCCTGGTGCTTCAGGTAATGGTTGTAAAAGTTACAGTGAAATAAAAAATGATTCTAAAGTTTTGAGACTTAGCAACTGGCTGAGTGGTATTGCCATTTACTGAGAGGAGAGACCACTGGGATGGAATCTAGGAGTCAAGATATTAACTTTAACATTGAGATGCCTATTACAAATCCACATTGAGAAACCAAACGTGTAGCTGGATATGAGCCTGGGGAACAGCCGAGGTAAATTTGGCAGTTATTAAAATATAGAGGTATTTAAAGATTTTACTATAAGAAGAAATCATCTAGAAACTCAAGCTGAATTGAGATTATCGGTCTGAGGCTAGAATCTGAGACACCCATACATTATTTAATTTTTCTGTACAAAATTTATACATGTCATCAAGATTCAAAAAAATTACTGGGCTTTTCATTGATACTGTATTATAGATTAATTAACATTATTCTGTATTTTTTAAGTTCAACTTTTCACTTTTAATCAAAATGAAATTATATTTACATTTGAATTTAAATGATGAAGAGTGGGATTTTTAAGGTAGGGATGGAGAGAAGTAGTTATGGAATTGGGCAGTATGGAAGACTTTATCTATGAATTTATGTAACTGTTACAACAATCTTGGATTTGCATATCTTCCCCTTTTTATAGATAAGAAAAAACTGAGGGTTTGATGAGGAAAAATAGTTTGTCTATTATGTATCATTTTACCAGAAGTATAAAGGTAGACACCAAAGACAGTTTTGGAACTGTTTCCATTATAAATGTTACTTTGCTGACTTCCTGGACTTTATAATATGGCTGTTAACCAAATTCATTATGAAATATTAATAGGCACATACTTCATGAAACACTGTAATTTCATTAAAACATAAAACCATGGATAATTAAGAAATGTCCATAGTCTTTCTAAATTCTTGATATAAAAGTAAAACCCAGACAGGGACTGGATTTAACACATGGATTTAAAATTTTGTATTTGAATAGCATCAGTGTTCTCCTTTACAGGCTATTTAAGAGACCTTCTCTAAAACCCATTATGGGATCATTTTCGCCCAATATTCAAGGACTTTTACAGCATAACTGATTGACCATATGTTTCTTCCATATGTTTGATGATGCTTAAAAAGAAAAAAACAGTACTTGCAATGTAAAGGAAGTAGAAAATAGTCTATAGCCTAAATAAGATGTCCAATATTATATAAAGTAATATCTAACACAAGAATACAGATTTATGATTGTTAGTGAGCAAATGATGAATCATTTAGTCATATCTAAGTTAGTAGTACCTCACTGCTAAGACATTTAAGTTTTAATCACTTTTCACTTATTGAATGTGAGGCTGTTTGGCAGCATTAAGACATGACAGGGCATGTTTTAGTACTCCATTAATACATAACTCAGGCACATTCAAATACCTTAAACAACTTAAAGCAGGTATTAATTAACCAATAAAACATAACCCAGATCAAATGAAGGCTATTGCATTCTCCTTGTGTCATAAAATCTGGAATAAGGTAGAAAAAGGAAAGAATGAAGACACGGCACTGCCAAAGAGAAGATTCCTTAAGCTATTATTACGTCTTTATTTACAAATGTTGACCCCAAACACACAAGTGAGAATAATTTTTCTCTTTTTAAACAAAGTGAGGTAAAATTTATAGAACATAATTAAATATGTATTTGAGATGTATAATTTAGGACACAACGTGGCATTTAGTACATTCACAATGTTGAGAAGCCAAAGTCTATATCAAATTCTACAATATTTTCTCATTTCAAAAGAAAATCCTGTACCCACTAAGCTCTGACTCATTTTTCACTCCTTCTAACCTCTGTTGTTGTTGTTGAATCTCTAATTTGTGTACAACTCTTTGCGTCCCCATGAATTGCAGCACCTCAGGCTTGCCTGTCCTTCACCATCTCCCATGAGTTTGCTCAAATTCATTTCCAATGAGTCGGTGATGCTATTGTAGCTCTGGCAAACACCAATCTTTTTTCCATCTCTATAGATCCAACTCTAATGGATAGTTCATATAAACTGAATCATACAATAGCTGTTCTTTTGGGCCTGGCTATGTTAGTAAGCAGGAGAAGGAAATGGCAACCCACTCCAGTATTCTCGCCTAGAGAATCCCATGGACAGAGGAGCCTGGTGGGCTGCTGTCCATAGGGATACACAGAGTCAGACACGACTGAAGCGACTTAGCATGCATGCATGCATTGGAGAAGGAAATAGCAACCCACTCCAGTATTCTTGCCTGGAGAATCCCAGGGACAGAGAAGCCTGGTGGGCTGCCGTCTATGGGGTTGTACAGAGTCGGACATGACTGAAGTGACTTAGCAGCAGCAGCATGTCACTAAGCACAGGCTTCCCTGGTGGCTCAGATGGTAAAGCGTCTGCCTGCAATGTGGGGGACCCGGGTTCAATCCCTGGGTTGGAAAGATCCCCTGGAGAAGGCAATGGCAACCCACTCCAGTGTTCTTGCCTGGAAAATCCCATGGACGGAGGAGCCTGGTAGGCTACAGTCCTTAAGGTCACAAAGAGTCGGACACTACTGAGAGACTTCACTTTCAGTTTTTCATGTCACTAAGCAGGATTCCCCGGAGAAGGCAATGGCAAGCCATTCCAGTACTCTTGCCTAGAAAATCCCATGGATGGAGGAGCCTAGTAGGCTGCAGTCCGTGGGGTCGCTAAGGGTCGGACACGACTGAGCGACTTCACTTTCACTTTTCACTTTCACACATTGGAGAAAGAAATGGCAACCCACTCCAGTGTTCTTGCCTGGAGAATCCCAGGGATGGGGGAGCCTGGTGGACTTCCGTCTATGGGGTCACACAGAGTCGGACACGACTGAAGTGACTTAGCAGCAGCAGCAGCAGAAGCAGCAACCAGGTTTCCCAGGTGGCGCTAGTGGTAAAGAATCTGCCTACCAATGCAAGAGACACAAAAGAAGCAGGTTTGATCCCTGGGTAGGGAAGATCCCCTGGAAAAGGACATGGCAACCCACTCCAATATTCTTGCTTGGAGAATCTCATGAACAGAGGAGCCTGGGGGGTGGGGGTGGGCCATAATCCATAGGGTCACAGAGAGTCAGACATGACTGAGCATCATGTCACTAAGCATAATGTTTTTGAAATTTTTCCATGTTGTAGCATGTATTTAGTACTTCATTCCTTTTTATGTCTGGATACTTCATTGCATGTATATATCACATTTTGTCCATTTATCCGTTGATACACATCTGGTTTTTTTCTAGCTTTTTGCTATTTGCAAATAGTGCTACTAAAAAATTCATATACAAGTATTTCATTTGTTTTCAGTTGTTTGGGGAGTGGAATTGATGGTCTTGTAGGTGTACTGTTAAGAGGTGATTTTCTTTAAATTTTGTGTTAATATCTCAATATTTTAAATTATTTGTGGAGCAATCTCAAGACATCAACATTTTTGTAAAATATAAAGCAGAAGAATTAAAAAATATTTTCTAACTCTTCATAAGAGCTTCCAAACTGAAAGGAAAGAAGAAATCCATTTAGTGTCTTACAGCTTAGAGAAGAAAACTTACTTTGGAAGGAGTGTTAGGTCCAGCGACAGAAGTTTGTGCTCTTTAACAACTTCATTATTTGGGGTTACAGAAGAATATGGGTCAGTAAATGGATGGGTCAGCATGGGTCAGTATACAGATGGCAGATACAGCAGGAGAGTGTCATAAAGAGAAAACTTGAAGGCATCCATATTACGTAAGATGTAAACATAGGGAATATGAGGGCTTCCTTGGTGGCTCAGCAGTAAAGGATCTGCCTGCCAATGCAGGAGACATGGGTTTGATCCCTGTTCTGGGAAGATCCCCCATGATCCCTGATCCTATAAGATCCCACACGCCGCAGAGCAGTTAAACCTAAGTGCCACAACTATTGAGCCTGTGCTCTAGAACCCAGGAGCCACAACTACTGATCCCAAGTGCTGCAAATACTGAAGCCTGAGCATCCTGGAGCCTGTGCTCCACAAGAGAAGTTACTACAGTGAGAAGCCCTCGCACCACAACTAGAAAGTAGCCCCTGCTCGCTGCAAGTAGAGAAAAGGCAAGCAGCAATGCAGACCCAGCAAAGCCAAAATTAAATAAAATAAAAAATTTTAAACAAGAATGTGGAATTTTAAAAAGCAAGGAAACATATATAAAACAACTATAATGTATTTAGTATATATTTAATATTTATTAGAAAAGGATAGAGCCTCCCAAAAGAATAGGATATGGGGAAATAAACCCAGAACAATGATCTAAAGCTGTTGCTATCTTGGCTTCAAGAAGATATCATGGGATGAATTTTTCTTATTATACATTTCTTAAATTTGTCTATTTTGGATTTAGGTGCTAGGCTATATTAACATCACAGGTTTGTTTCAGAGAGACAGTAACAAAATAGCAAGTGCCAAGTGTCAGGAATGCTTGTGTTGATGGGTGAGCTTAACAACTTGAGAATACCCAAAGAAACAAAAGAGAAGTGGGACGTGCTAAGGTTGACAGCGACAGTCAAATAGACTTCACCCACATGTAAACATTGAGACAGTCATGATACTAGCATATGCCCAAAAACATGCACCAAACATTCCATTCTCTTTTATTGCCGTTTTCCACTTTGAGTGTAGATATCCCTTCCAAGAATGCAAACACTCTTACTCTAAAGCATTATATTTTACTATTTGCTTTAATTAAATTCTAGAAAAGTATAAAAACTTAAAATTAAAATTATAAGATATTATTATATACAATTACAAAGGGTTATTTAAATTATTAAAATATTTTAAAAGGCATATAACTATAAACGTGTGGTTATGTGCTTATAAACATATAAACATTAACTATCAACATATTAAAATGGGTATAACTATAATATATAAATAAGTCATTCAGTTATTTCCTATTTCATGTCTTTGTTCATTTTAGTGGTAAAAGTTGGACTACTGGCCAGAAAATTTAAGTTGGTTGAATGGAGATCTTCTGTTTATTCTAAAGAGAAAGCAGCCAATGCTCTGGCTAAATTATACAGGAAAATTGATATAAATATGCAGGAAGAATGAAGACTGTGTGACAGCAAAACTTTGAAACATAAAAAAGATCAGAAAGATTATTTTTCTGTTCTTTCTTTCTCTGTGCCCTTTTGTAAGCTAAATGTCAAGAGTTCTTGTCTGTGACAATCTTGCCATCTAAGACAGACCATGTGCAGTAAATTTCCTAGAGACCCGAAGTGAAAAATGACCTTAAAAATAATTTTTTGTTTTAATGGTACCCTAGGTGATGGACAGGGAGGCCTGGCGTGCTGTGATTCATGGGGTCGCGGAGAGTCGGACACAACTGAGCGACTGAACTGAACTGAAGAAGTCAATGGACCAAGTGCAAGTCTATGAAAGAACATACATGGTCCAAAGAAGTGAACACATAAAACAGTTTATATCTAATATATTTAATTTACCAGATCCTATTATGTTGATTAGTATGGTTAATTCTCATCGATTTGCAATAATTAATACTGGAACCAAATTGATAAAGTGCACAGACTAAAAAGCCTAATATGGCCAAAAATTGAAACCACACTTATCTTTAAGCCTACATTTTAAAAGTACTAATCATGTCTCACAACACTAGATGACTTTTTTCATTTGATTTTATTCATAGTCTCCAGTGCTACATCTGACAAACAGTGGTGAGAGAAAACAGGGAAGAAAATATTTTCATTGTCTGGAAGTTAAGGTTCTTATTTCAGAAGAAAGCAGTATTAACTGTAATAAATACATTCTCTTGAGTAATTTTTCAATATAAATATGAGCATAACACCTAAACAAGGATTTAAAAAAAAACACAGAAAATCTTTCTGATTAATGTTACATATACCAGGAGTTCTTTAAATGAGCCCATGAAAAGCAGTATATTTTGAATTTCTTTCCATCTAATTCATTTTATATTTCCAACCCAAGTCAACTGACTAGTTCTCCAGTAATTTCCAAGTCCTTCAGGTAAATCAATCTCTCTCATCCAACTTAATATTAATTTTTAAGCATTTTGGCTTTGTATGTGGAATGTGTGGGTGTGTTGGGGGAAGGTGCTGACTTCAAAGATGAGGGGAAGGCAGGGACTGGCAGGGATATGGGAGGTCACATGATGATATGACTGATATATACCATACATTAATATTCATTAATGGTGCATATAATGATTTTGATTAAACTTCAGTAATCAAGTGAATTAATTCTACAATATTTCTAGTTTAATTAGGGCAATTGTTCTAGTCAATCTTCTTTTACTTTTCTGTTGCTTTTAATCTACTAATTCTTAAAGTTTTGAAATCCTTAAAGCCAAACAGTCTACAGAACATAAACCACATGATACCCAAGGGACACAGACACTAATGCCACTGTTTCCAACTCTTTCTTCACTTCAATCTAACAGTTCCATTCTGTGACCTTCATTCTGGAACTCCCTCAAATTGGAGATGCATTTTTTTAAATAAAATATTATCTAAAATGTCTATTTTTCTTCATGAATAACTTTAACATAGGGATATATTAGTCTGGGAGGAATGTATTTTTATCTTTTCTTATAGTCCTGACAAATTTTAAGCACTCCAAAATAACTCTTGGGCTAAATTTAGTGCTTTCTCCTGGCAAAATGTAAACGTTTTTATCTGTGTAAATGACAATTGATTTTGCTTTTAAACCTTAATAACAATGGACCCTTTAAGGATCAGGAAAGCAAATATATACTGATAAAAATCAAAATAAAAAATATTGAGGTCCCATTGGGCCAAGGAGAGAAGACTATTAATGCTGTGGCTAACTTTGCCAAAAGAGTTTGACTGCAATTCATTCAATATTGTCATGAAATCCCACTGAAAAATGGCTTAGGTTGTTACCACAAGAATGAGCATCAACCTTGATTTTCTTTAACCTTAGCGATGGAGATTCATCATCAGCCTTAAGAAGTTAGAGAAACATAATTTCTATCGTCATAAAAAGTAGGAAGTGGAAGGTAAAAAAGGAGACATTTTAAGGGAAACAAATCTCTGATGCTAGAAAGGAAGGTTTAACTCAAGCAAAACCTTGTATTCAATCTATCAGGAGAGTATTTGGAAAGGGGGAAAAATATTTAATCAGGAGCCTGGGATAATCACAGATGAGCAAGGCAAATAATATATGATTATTTCTGAAATACTCATTTCAGTTTGAGGCATGTGCTAATGTGCATTTTGAGAGCCTTTAAGAATACATGCTTGTTGAATTAATGTTTCTAGAGTTACTGGCTTCTTGTCTTCAAGCATAATTTTATCATAATTGAATAGTGCAAAAATATCTCATTACGATATTAAGAGGACTTCTCTCATAGCTCAGTCGGTAAAGAATCTGCCTGCAATGCAGGAGAGCCAGGTTCAATTCCTGGGTCGGGAAGATCTTCTGGAGAAAAAACTGGCAACCTACTCCAGTACTCTTGCCTGGAGAATCCCACAGACAGAGGAGCCTGGCAGGCTACAGTCCATGGGATTGCAAGAGTCAAACACGACTTAGCAACTGAACCACCACCAAAGTATTAAGATGTTTATGAAAGAATACTTAGGAGATTACCTTTTATATTTAGAAACATATCTTCACAAAGTTTTGGCAGTTTTTATAATTTAATTCATCTGGATTTACATGTGTAGAAATGAACAATTATAATTTAATACAAAATTCTTTTTGCTAAAAGTAATATCTTAGAAATTTGAACTCAAATGACAATGTTAAAAATTACAAATAAAACAACTGCTTTATTCATCATGAGCTGTGTCTTGGGCAATGACAATGTCTGCTAAAAACGTTTCCTTGAAAATCTAGTTAATCATAATGCTTTATAAATGAATGATAATACATAACAATATGGTTTAAGCTTATAATTTTACACATGAGAAAAATTCAAACTCAGAGAGGTTAAGACTCTGCCAAAACGTCCACCTTACTCAGGCCATGAGGATAACAACGCTAGAATCTTACCTCTAAACCAGTACCTTCTCTTGTTCTGGCTTCTATTTATCCTGACCGATTTTAAGATAAGGGCAGATAATATCTCATTTTAGTAATGAACAGAGTCTAGGCACTTTTTCCCTTGTAAAACCCACCAGTTACCATTCTTTCTTTTTTGGTACCACTAAAGCTTAAGGAGACAAGTTCCTGTTTTAGATAAAATTAGATGAAGTCAGTACTAGTGCTCCGGCTGTAAGACTCAGCAACAAAAGAGGAAAAGTGAGGATTGTGCCACAGTTCCCACAATCAAAATCATCTTTCTAGATGATGTAATAAAACAAAGGCTACAACTGACTTTAGTGACCTTGATCTTCTAAAAGTGGTATTTTTCAATAAAATCATATCATATCACTCAGTCATATCTGACTCATTGTGACCCCATGGATTGTAGCCTGACAGGCTTCTCTGTCCATGGCGTTTTCCAGACAAGAATACTCAGTGGTTTCAATGACCTTATTCA
Organism: Moschus berezovskii; assembly: GCF_049115385.1. Taxonomy (NCBI): domain Eukaryota; kingdom Metazoa; phylum Chordata; class Mammalia; order Artiodactyla; family Moschidae; genus Moschus; species Moschus berezovskii. The sequence continues at coordinate 42,848,933 of NC_142460.1, read as the reverse complement.
GGGGATCTTCCCAACCCAAGGATTGAACCTGTGTCTCCTGAATTGCAGGTGGCTTCTTTACCAACTGAGCCACCAGGGAGACCTTATATGAAGTCAGTACTAGTTCTCCAACTATCAGATTCATCAACAAAGGAAGAAAAGTAAGGACTGTGCTCTGATCCCTGTGTCAGAATAATCTTTCTAGATTGTATGATAGAACAGAGGCTGCGATTGACTTTAGCGACCGTGATCTTCTAACTTTAAAAGCAATATATTTCAAAAAATCATGTCCAAGAATTTTTTAAAAGAAAATTCCTGACATGCTTGTTTTTCATCTTCTATCCTAATAAAACACTATTTCTCATTGGCTCTGAGGTAGCATGAGTTATAAGGTAGCCCTCAAGATATCCCCCCTCTAGTGTACATGCCTTGTTTAATTTTCTTGTCTGGAGGGGTGATAGCTGTGGATAGAATGGGATATTACCCTAAGACTTATGTTATATTAGTTGATGAAAATGATTTTGGAGATGTAATTAAAGGGAAATTATTTGTGTAGTTCAGACCTGATGACTTACTTCACTTAGTATGATAATCCCTAGGTCCATCCATGTTACTTCAAATGGCATTTAATTTTTTATGGCTGAGTAATATTCCATTGTATACATGCACCATGTCTTCTTTATTCATTCCTCTATTGATGGACATTTAGGCTGCTTCCATGTCTTGATTATTGTAAATAGTGCTGCTATGAACATTGGAGTACATGTATCTTTTTGAATTAGAGTTTTCATCTTCTCTGGATATATGCGCATGAGTAAGATATCCTGGACCATATCATAATTCTACTTTTAGTTTTTCAGGGAAGCTCCATACTATCCCCTATAGGAGCTGCACTGCACAAATTTACATTCCCACCAATAGTGTAAGTGGGTTCAAACATAGGGACATTTTTGAGAAAGAGAATTGCATATAATTCAGTTGTACCCTGGTCCATGGCCCATTCATTACTAGAAAAAATTACCTGCAGGACAAAGATAGTACATGGGATGAAAGGGAGATAATGTCCCTTGTCCTCTTTCCTAAGATATTGCTGGCAAGAGTAAGGAAACTAGAATTTGAACAGGTGCATAATGTGTATTGACTAATGATCTCTAGACAACTTTGAAGATATTCACATGCCCTGGCATGCTTTTAAGAGGATATAAAAGCTGATGTGGCTCTTGATATATTGCATAGAGGTAGCCCAAAGTGGGGAGAAAGCAATGGCAACTCACTCTAGTGCTCTTGCCTGGAGGGTCCCATGGATGGGGGAGCCTGGTGGGCTGTAGTCCATGGGGTCGTTGGGAGTCGGACATGACTGAGAGACTTCATTTTCACTTTTCACATTCATGCATTGGAGAAGGAAATGGCAACCCACTCCAGTGTTCTTGCCTGGACAATCCCAGGGACAGGGGAGCCTGGTGGGCTGCTGCCTATGGGGTTGCACAGAGTCGGACACGACTGAAGCGACTTAGCAGCAGCAGCAGCAGCCCAAAGGGCTTCATTCCTGAAAGAATCAGTGTAAATGAATAACAGAATGTCTTCAATGTGGATTCTACAACCCAAAAAAAAGTTATGAAACCTGAAATTCAGTTGTTTTTTTTTTTCAGTAAATATCTAATGGGCTTCCCCTGAGGCTCAGCTGGTAAAGAATTTGCCTGTAATGTGGGAAACCTGGGTTCAGTCCCTGGGTTGGGAAGATCTCCTGGAGAAGGGAGAGGCTGTCCACTCTAGTATTCTGGCTTAGAGAATTCCATGGACTGTATAGTCATGTGTTCACAAAGAGTCAGACACCACTGAGTGAATTTCACTTTCACAATGTCAGGTACTGTACTGGTTCCTGAGACCATAGCAGTTAAAAATAATTCCATATAGTTTTAAGCTCCTGTTATATACAATATGTGTATAAAATGGCTAATAAAAAATGAAATGTAAATACATAATATATCATGATAGAGGATGAGATGGTTGGGTGGCATCACTGACTCGATGGACATGAGTTTGAGTAAGCTCTGGGAGTGGGTGATGCACAGGGAAGCCTGGCGTGCTGCAGTCCTTGGGGTCGCAAAGAGTCAGACATGACTGAGCCACTGAACTGAACAGAATATATCAAATGGTGGTAAGTGTTACTGAGAAATGAAAAGCAGAGTAAAAAGATTAACTCTTCCAGAAATTTCAGACTCATCATTACAACTTATCTTTCCCACTTAATATGTCCCCATGAGTGTCTAACAGACATTTCAAACTATTGAAATGTCAACCATACTTAAACTTAATTTGAGAATCTCTCCTTATGCTGGGATTTCCTTTCACAGCAAATGACTATACTATCAAGTCATAAACCAAAATGTTATTCCTGATTTCTCGGTGTCACTCTATCAGCAGTCTCTTTATTTTTTTAACTTTTAATTGTATATTGGAGTATAACCTACTGACAATGCTGTGACAGTTTTAGGTTCACAACATAATGACTCAGCCAAAATATACACATATTCTTTCTCCCTGAAAACTCTCCTCCCATCCGGACTGCCACATAACATTGAGCAGAATTTCCTGTGCTATACAATAGAGCCCTGCTGGATATCTACTTTATATATAGCAATGTGTACATATCAATCCCAAGGTCTCTAACTATCCCTCTCTTACCCATTGCCCCAGTAACCATAAGTTTGTTCTCTAAGTCCATGAGTCTGTTGTTTTATAAATTAGCTCATTTGTATCATTTCTGTTTAGATTCCACATATAAGGGATATCATATAATATTCTCTTTCTCTGTCTGACTTATTTCACTCAGTAGAACAATCTCTAGGTCCACATGTGTTCCTGCAAATTACATTATTTCATTCTTTTTATGGCTGAGTAATATTCCCTTGTATATATTTCTCTCCCTAAACATACCTGGCATATAGTCAGCACTCAGTGAGCATCTGATAAATGTACGAAGAGAGGTTTGAAATTCTATTAATTACAGAATCATGAAGTAGAAAAATATGTTGATTGTCCACTCCCACTTCTCTTTCGTATCCCCCATTTCTCTTCCTCATCCTTCTTCAGTTTCATTCATCCAATAGTATATTCTACATTCCAGAGTGTTTCCTGGGAATAATGTCCCTACAGTTTGCTTTCTACATCACAAAATTATCGACTTTCTTTACAGTTTTCAGTTTTAGAAATTGAGCTTTCATCTTGCTCTCTCTCTCTCTCACACATGCATGTATGTGCATGCTCACTCAAGATTTTTGTAGCCAACATAGGATCTTATCTAACCAATCCCTCTACACCCCTCACCTCTTTTTCTCCTTCCATCTCTCTCTCTTTGCTTTTTTGCTTCCTACATTTTCCCTCTCTTCTTTCTTATTTTTATGGAAGTGATATCTGTCCTCCTGAGACTAAAGTATGTGCCTATAATTCATTTCTTTCTGCCTCCCTAGCAATTTTTTCCATTAATCACTTCAGCCCTAATCCTAATCCTTTCTCAAAAAGAAAAAAAAAATCAAATACAAATACCATTAATGAATCAAACCTGAATTCTCCCAACCTTAAATTTTCTTCCAGACCTTTCCTTCTGTCACTCCCCCATCTGTTCTACTCTGTATTCTTTCTATTTTCACACCTCTCAGTCACATCTCAATCCATCATTTTTTTGTACCCACATCAAGCCAGGAATAAACCCTTGCGAAGACTACCAAAAAAATCTATCCAATATTTTTGTTTAACAGAAATTTCTCAACCATTATTTATTTATGTATTTTTACCCAATAGCAACATTTGACCAAAGCAAAGTACACCCTTCTCTCTCCTTTTCTTATCCTATCTTCCAAAACTTCAACTTTCATGTGGTTAGATTTTTTTTCTCCTGGATAATTATCTCTTATCAGCCTTTATACTCTTATTTTTGAGGTTGATCCACTACCAAGTTCTAATTTCTAACAACATATACTTAATCCTTACAAATCTGAATCTCCAGTCATATAGGTTCTTGAAAGTCACAGACTTATGTATGTTATAATTACTTTCTGGGGAACCTAGTGTTCCAAAGGAGGTAAGACAGTACAATGGAGGAGAGACAGTCTCTTCAATAAATGGTGCTGGAAAACTGGACAGCTACATGTAAAAACATTAAGTTAGAATAATCTTTAACACCATACACAAAAATAAACTGAAAGCATTCTTGATTCTTCCCTCTCTTTGTTTTCATATCCAATCACTCTGTGAACATGACCTTATAAAAATGTCTTTAATTTGTTATCTTCTCTATCCCCAAGTACTGCTTGTGATCTTCTAATTTCCTTCTGCTATTAGTCTCTACTCTTGTTGTTTTCAGTATGTATATGACAGTCTCTTGAAAATTACCATTGTCATCATTTTAATTTCTTGCTAGAAATTCTTCAACATTTCTTGGGATATAGTTCATGTTATTCCTTCTGTCTGAGGTTTTGGATTGAGGTACAATTATCTGCCAATAATCTTTTAATTATTTCTTTGAATTAATGATTTTAAAATCTGGAGATACCCTAATGTATTAAACTTGACAACGTTTCATAAGTTTCCCTCTAATTTTCAAATGAAATAAATTAGCTTAATTAGTATTATGTAACCATTATAATTTAAACAAAAAATTTTGAGGCACAGATTGTACACTAAATAGATCCCATATTTTCTGTTCACAAGATAAATGCTTTGTTGTCAAAAGTGAAATACAATAGCATGAAGGAATTATAATATACATTCCCTTTCTAAGAGTAACAAACAGCAATTTTCACTTTGAGATTCAGAAAACTGCTAAAACAGGAAAATAAAGCATCCTTTAGAATTTGCCCTCACACATTTATTTTGATTTTTCTAATATTTGAGAAGACTTTCACTGATCCTTGCCAAATGTCATCATAAGACATTTCAAAGATATATGAGCTTTCATTATAACATAACCAGAGATTTTCTGAGTAAACATTAAAAAAAAAATATTTGTTAGAAAATCTGTGCAGTAAACCTCAAAGGCCTAACTCCCCTTACAAAAAGGATATGTGTTCCAAGTCACCACTGCAATTCAAAATTGTCATAACTCAATGCCCCTCAGCTTTCTATATGAACAATAAAAGTCTTTTGTATAGCACAAATAATTAGCCTAGAAAGGGGAAGATCATCAACCCAAATTAATCTTACGGAATCGCTTTAAGAATCATCTGTACAAGATCCAGAATTTGGACATATATTTCTTCAGAGAACAATTCCAGCATCGTCTGATTCACTTGATAACTCCCTATGGTTGCAAAGTCCTTCCCAGCAAAAAACCACAGCTATTTATATAATACCTTCAAGTTCATAAAGCAGATTCACATGTATTATACCACCTGATTCTCCCTGCAACCTCTGGTGATAACATTCATTGTTGTTCAGTTGCAAAGTCATGTCCAGTTCTTTGTGACCCCATGAACTGCAGTACAATAGGCTCCCATCTTAACTCTCCCCCAGAGTTTACTCAGATTCATGTCCACTGAGTCAGTGATGCTACCTAACTGTCTCATCCTCTGTCACCCCTCTTCTCCTTTTGCCTTTAATCTTTTCCAGAATCAGAGTGAATGGAGGAGGAATGGCAAACCACTCGAGTATTCTTGCCGTGAGAACCCCATGAACTGTATGAAAAGGTGCTGGTAATCATAGACAGGGCTTATTTTGCAATTTTACAATGAACAGATAAGAAATGGAGCAAGACAATGATTTGCTCACGATTAGATAGCTGGAAAGGGACAAAACTGAAGCTCAAACTAAATCTTATGCGTGATATCTGATATTCTTTCTACTTTTCCATGTTTTGGCCTGGTGAGGGGTTATGGAATTAAGAAAAGTAATCACTACAAAAGTGTAATTTTGTATGAAATGAGTTCTAGACAGTTTTACTTCAGTTCAGAAATCAATGTTTACCTTTGAAAGGCATTTTAGAAAAAGATGTATAACTTTTGATATATAAAAGCCAATAAAACAAAGCCAGATATGTAACATGAAAGTAACTTAAGAACAGGTTTCTGTCTACATCCTTAAGTGAAATTTACCAGTTTGATTACTGATCATTTGCTTAATGAAAATATTAATTTGAGGATATTGGAAACATTGGAATTGTTCCTGAAAACATCATATTAAGTAACTGAGTTTGTGATAAATTTGACATAAAATCCAGCTAACCTAATTTTACAAATGGCTTGAAATTGCAGATGAAGATATTAACAATTCTTTTATTAAGGGATGAAGTGACCATAATACCCAAGGCAATACGCTGATTAAAGCAGGTGCAATGGAAGATAACCCATAAGCTTCATAATTCCTTGGATAATAGATCAGTGATTCTCTATAATGTGCTTATTAAGCAATATGGAAAATTGGGTCAAATTAGACAGTGAGATAAAGTTGTTCATATATGACATGACTTGCCATGGAGACAATCAAAATGACATTTCTTAACCTAAGTCTTTAGAGATAAGGTACTTGGCAATGAATTAGTCAGTTACCTAACCTTTTGAAAAATCTACAGCTGTGATCAGTAAAAGAAAATTGCATTAAGAACGGGCAATTATGATGTACAGTATAATTGCAAGGGACAAATTTTCTTCCTAATAGTAATTTGAAACTCTGCCTTGTTAAAGAAGTGAGAGCTTAGAAAAACACTAGTGGTTATTGCATAAAATAATGTAACTAACTCAAAATAATGCTGGCTGTTCTGGATGGCTGTGATAAACTCTAACATTCATGGAAACACAGTCCTCCGAGGGTCATTCTAATGTCCCAATAATTGGTGATATCAGCCATAGTTTTGTCAGCTTTTCTGAAATGGAAATATTTAATTTTTCCGTGAGGCAAAACATTTATTTTGCTTTGAAGAAATGACAGGAAATGAAAGCACATCTGTAAAGAGTGATTCTATGTCGGGAAGACTTCCTTTCTTTGGTCACCAAATTTAGCTGAAGACTGCACGCTTTAAATATAAATCTGATTGATGAAAGCAATTTAACTTTAGGTAACTCCCAATTTATGTTAGACATGTGCTCATCTGGTTTACCTTGTGTTACGCATGTTTGAATGACTAGGGGGCACAGCTCATGAAGGCCTTGGAAAATTCAGTGAGTCAAATGCCCAACCAGAGTCAGGCACATATGCAGCATCAGTGATGCTGTTATGCTTGAACATCTCGAGTCCCCCAGACGGTGGCACTGAAGGTACATTTGATAAGAACAGAAACTGTACTCTGCCTGGACTAAGGACTTACTTTCTTGGAGAACTTCATGCTGTTTGAATGAGGCCATCCTAGCTCCACCTCCTCCATCTACTCACCGCCGTATTCCTGGTGGGTCATTCCCCTGCCTGTAGTGATGTTCTTGACTTTTACACTTCCTCAGCGGTTCTCCAACTTGAACCCACGTCAGAATCATTTGTGGGACATCTTGAAACACATATTGCTGGGCCCCTTCCACCCACAGAGCTTCTGTCTCAGTACAATCGGGATTGTCGTTGCTGTTCAGCTGCTCAGTCATGTCTGACTCTTTGCGACCACATGGACTGCAGCACGCCAGGCTTCCCTGTCCTTCACCATCTCCCGGAGTTTGCTCAAACTCATGTCCATTGATTTGGTGATGCCATCCAACCACCTCATCCTCTGTTGCCCCTTCTCCTCCTGCCCTCAATCTTTCCCAGCATCAGGGGTGGGGATAGGGTCCAAAATTTGCATTTCTAACAAGATCCCAGGTGATGCTGTTGAAAACTTTGAAAGCTACTGTTCTTCTACACAGAAACCTCCTTTGATTCATTCATATTGTCTTCATTTATTTATTGATTTATTCATATAGCATCCATTAAACTCTAGAAATATATAGATGTGTGTCCAATCATGTCTATAACCAGGTACTGCAACATCAGGCACATCAAATGACGACGGAGCTACTGTCTTCTCTCTCTATTTCAGCTGCTCAATAGGTTCTTCTGCTTTCAGCTTCCAAGGGAGTGATGCCTCTAGCCAGACGTTCTACTCCCTGGAGGAAATTCAATTTCCAAATTGTTCCTTCACCCAGTTCCTCATTGCTTTCCTTTCAATTGTAATTGAAATTGCAATTACAATTTCCATTTACTCAGTGCAGGTGATCTCACTTATGTGGAATGAAGAAAGCAATCTACTTAAACTAATACACACTAATGCTCAAGACTTGGTTTGAATGTTCACATTTAGAAAAAGACACCTTTGAGTCAACATCAATTTCAAAAACAATGACAACATGAAGTGAAACTGCCGGATGGCTGAGCTGTGTGCTTCCCTCCTCCCTCCTATCTTTGGACACATCCAGTCATCACTGCAGATGCTTCATCAACGTACAAAGAACTGGATAAAATAAATCAGTTTGGGGCTACTTGAGAGATATAATAATTTTATAGAAAAGATATCAAATTTGTATTTTAAATAATGTGTTTGCATATTCCATCAATCAAAAATATTAAAGTTAGAAGGCCCTTGTGATGACCAATAAATCTGCCTGAACATCTGCTCTTATTGGAAATGTTCCAATAGGATATTTATACTTTTATTAAGTGACAGTAGTATACCCTACGTGATAAGGGAAGCCCATGTTTAGGGTAATTATAGTGTTCCCATCGGAGGTATATATGAGGAAATTGAGAAAGAGAAAAACAATGAGACCTGAGGGCAACCAAAGCTCATGCATGCAGAGGCAGTTAGCTAGGCTGAATCTCAAAATATACTGCAGTGTAAAGCCATTTTCTTAAAGGGAATATTCTGAGAATTTATATGAGAAGGCCTAGGAGAGCAAGGGAGAAAAGGCAGATCAACACATAATCAATTCAATAGATTCTCAGGGATAGAGAGGAAAAAGCTGAAAATTGTATGGAATGTGAGAGCCAGTTTGGAAGAATCCATAATTTTGAGTCTCACCTTATGAGCTGTTGCTGTTGCCTCCTGCCCTATGCTTCCATCACCTCCTCTTTTTGCTTTCCCTCCTCTTTGTTCTCTTTCACCTCTCCTGCCATGTTTTCCCTTTTCTTCTTTTTTAAAAATGTTTAATTGGATGTTAATCGCTTTACAAAGCTGTGTTAGTTTCTGCCTTACAACAAGGTGATTCAGCAATGCATGGATGCTAGATTGCTTCAGCTGTGTCTGACTCCTTATGATGCTATGGACCACCATAGCCCACCAAGCTCCTCTGTTTGTGGGATTCTGCTGCTGCTGCTGCTGCTAAGTCACTCCAGTCGTGTCCGACTCTGTGTGACCCCATAGACGGAAGCCCACCAGACTGCCCCATCCCTGGGATTCTACAGGCAAGAACACTGGAGTGGGTTGCCATGCCTTTCTCCAGGGGATCGTCTCGACCCCAGGTGATTGAACTCATGGCTCTTGCATTGGCAGGTGGGTTCTTTACCACTAGTGCCACCTGAGAAACCCTAAGTATACATGTATACTTTGAACCTTCCCCCCATCACCCACCCCTCTAGGGCATCACAGGGCCCCAGGCTCGGCTCCCTGTGTTATACAGCAGCTTCCCATTAGCTATCTATTTCACTCATGTCAACACTACTCTATAATTTTTCCCACCCTCTCCTTCTTCTACTGAGTCCACAAATTCATTCTCTTATATCTGTATCTCCACTTCTGCCCTGCAAGTAAGTTCATCAGTAGTGTTTTCTAGATTCTATATATATGCATTAATTTAAATTGCTTTTTTATCTGAATGTTCTTTATTTTGACTCTGCCCAATAAAATCTATACATTCACTGATTATTTATTCATTTGATGGTTTCAGCCAACATCCTGAAAACTGAAAGTAACCACGAGCAGTAATAACCTGCCTGCCAGTGCAGGAGATGGAAGAGACACAGGTCTGATCCCTGGGTCAGGAAGATTCCTTGGAGGAAGGCAGGGCAATCCACTCTAGTGTTCCTGCCTGAAAAATCCCATCGCAGCCTACCGTCCACAAGGTTGCACAGAGTCGGACATGACTGAAGCGACTTAGCATGCATGCACGCGCACATAGAATCACAATTTTGCTTTATGACAAACTCCTTTAAAACTTGATTTTTAAAGAAAAAAAAATATATTTTTTTATGAAGTTGGATACTGTCTGTACCTAAAAGTAAGACCATGGACAAGTTACTAAACAGCCCTCTGCGTCTCACTTCCATCCTTCAGCAAACAGTTGGATTAGATAATTTCTAGCTCCGAAGGTTATACTCCATCCCACATTTTTTGTGTGGAATGTCCATGTCCAAGTTTTGCAAATCTTTTTCTTGAGTTGCCATAAAAGCCTTTGTCTTCTGCTGACAGCACAGTCCTCTATAAATGTTTGTTTTCAGCACTAACACTTTGGGCAATTTTTTAACAAGTGGTTGCTCCAGTGTAAACTGGAAATGTTTTAAGAAAAACCAGCCATGCAGACAGTATGTGAGAGATTTTTCTGGTAAAAAATCTCACAATGTATTTAGTTCATTTACATTTTCTCACTGATGCTTATAAAGCAAGATAGGAAAGGCAGATTTTCACATTTCCTCAGGCAGAGGTCAGAAGTAGCTTTCAGAGGGAACTTGAAGCTTAGGCAAAAATCCAAACTCATAAAAGCACAGCCATTTTAAAACTAGTAAAAATGAACTGCTGCTCGGTATAGCAGATGGCAATATTTTATGAACCATTTTGTAACATTACAGAATTCCCAGCATCTACTAAACTTTAACTTCATGAATACCATTAAAGAAGTGATGCTGCTTTTGCACATGGTATTTTTTTAAAGGAAATGCTATATTGTGAACCTAAAAAAATAATTCCTTAAGATGTGAAAGGATTGCCTGACACACCCAATGATAGGTGAGAACAAGGTCATCCTACGCTGAGTCCATTCACCTGCTGTGAAGACACCATGCTATCAAAGCTGGTGTAGCTCTGTTTTAAAGAAACTTTCTAGCTAAAGTGTGTGGAGTTAGGCAAATCTTAGTTTATATGAGAACATAACTTTTTCATGTATGTTTAGCACAATTAATTTCTAAGGGATCATTCACTATACACTGCTAGAATAAACAGCGATTTATTTGATTGGGGGAATATACTAAAGGAGGGGCTGACAAATCTTTTGAATGAAGAAATCATATTTACTGTAAAAGTGCTGACTGGTGGTGATGCATTACATATTTATAAAGTCTCTCTTCAAGTTTCTGCCAAATAATGTGAAAAGGGGTAGAAGACTTCGGAGGAAAAGTTTTTGAAAACCTTTGGGGATTTCTTCAGGAGTAAGACATAAGTGCTGAAGCTGAAACTGCAATACTTTGGCCATCTCATGCGACGAGTTGATTCACTGGAAAAGACTCTGATGCTGGGAAAGGTTGGGGGCGGGAGGAGAAGGGGATGACGGAGAATGAGATGGCTGGATGGAATCACCGACTCTGTGGACATGAGTTTGAGTGAACTCCGGGAGTTGGTGATGGACAGGGAGGCCTGGCGTGCTGTGATTCATGGGGTCGCGAAGAGTCGGACACGACTGAGCGACTGAACAGAACTGAACTGAAGACATAAGTAACCACAACAGGAATATTTGACTAAACTGAATGCAGTCACCAGGAAGGAAGGGAATTGGAACCGAGGAGCTTTGAAGACTGTTCACAAATTTGAGTGACGGAAGGGACCAATTTTAAAATAAAAACTAACAGTAGTTGGCACTTTTTCAAAAATTAAGGCGACATAGGCATGTTGCTAAGGTGACTTTAAAATAACCTATCAGAGAGACTAAGAATATGAAGACTTTCTTTTTCTGTAATAAAATAGTGATTTTATCTTTCCTGACAGAATTTGATTTCATATACAACAGTGTATATTTTATTATAAAACTTTAGGTTTATTCTTTTCCAGCACTGTAACTATCTGTGGTAATATATTGATTTATGCTTCATAAGCTACACAAAGAGTAGGGTTTTTATAATCACAAAAAAGACTTAGATTAACTATCTACTGTTTAATAATTTGGGATGAGTGGTGCTTATTTTCACCACAAAGTAAGAAATTAATAAGAAAATGTACTTTTCTTAATTTTTTGACTACTGGCTTAACTAAACAAAAAATTCTAAATGTTACTCATCATTTAAAAGCAAAGCAGAGGTACTGGACAATAATATTTGAGATACGCAATTATCACTAAAAGAATTTATCTTCTTTCAGAACTTATTTACAATCGATAAGAGGATAGTTACTGTGCACAATTCATTATTTTACTTTCAAAGACATCCTGGGAAGTAGACATGATTACTTGCATAGGTCATATGACTAACAAGTTGTCAGGCCAAAATTTGAACCCAGCACCATCTGGACCACAGAGTCCATGTTCTATCAATGACATCATTTGGGCTCCTCAATTTTCCAATGCCAATGTACATCATTATTTTGCATTAACTTTGATGGATATCCTCTGGAGATTTTCTACCTCCTGAAAAGTTATAAAAAAAATTTTTTTTTCAAGAGTATCCATTATATTAACTGTGATAAAAATGTATGTCAGTAAGGTATATATTTCAATGCTACTCTTTCAACTCTTGCCACCCTCTTCTTCCCCTCCTGCATCCCTAAGTCTGTTCTCTATGTCTGCGTGTCTATTCCTGCCCTGCAAATAGGTTCATTGGTACCATTTTTCTAGATTACATATATAGGCAGTAATATATGATATCTGGTTTTCTTTTTCTGATTTATTTCACTCTGTATAGTAGGCCCTAGGTTCCAGTTTAGCTGATTCAAATGAATTCCTTTTAATGTCTGAGTAGTATCCTTTGTATATATGTACCAAAACTTTTTATCCATTCAACTGTCTATGAACATCTAGGTCGCTTCCATGTACAGCTATCGTAAACAGTGACGCGATGAACACTGGGGTACATGTGTCTTTCCAAATTATGGTTTTCTCAGGGTATATGCCTAGCAGTAAGGCTGTACAACACAGGGAACTCAACCTGGTGCCCTGTGAAAACCCAGAGGAGTAAGATGGGGTGGGAGGTGGAAGGGAGGTTCAAGAGGGAGGGGTCATATGCACACTTATGGCTGATTCACATTTTTGTATACAACATCACAACCAATGCAACACTGTACAACAATTATCTTCCAATTAAAATAAATTTTAAAAAGTAACATCTCTATTGAAGGCCTTTGAGTATTTGGGGATCCTGATTGATAGAACTCAAATTACAATGTGAAATTACAAAAAAATAAAAGTGTACGTTGGTAATATGCCATGAGGAAGTCAGTTCTTAGATACAGCAATACATTTCCAAGCTTACTTTAAAGTAACTCAACATCACTGTTGGCCTCTGTCCAATGAAAGTAGTGTCTGAAGCTTGTGCTTGCAAAATTAATAGCAATAGTGACAGAAACTGCCACAGCATCCCCCAGACTCTCTGGGATAAATAAACAGGGAGTTGGTGAAAGAACAGAGCAATGGCTAAATTTTATGACATTTCTTTAAGCAACAGCCCAAATCAATAATCTGTCCAGCAAGTAAGAATGAATGCCGTAATCCTCCTAATAAAAAGAGAACTGTTTCAATAGACATTACAAGAGGGGAAGGTAGGTGGTTCAATCAGGCAGTGTTTTACCCCTCAGCTTTCAGCAACAAAACTATCAAAATACAAAGGAAGAAAGAAACACCTCAAGCCATTGTTTCCATACTAAAACCTCTAGGCCTTCTCTTGTTTAATCGCTCAGTCATGTCTGAGTCTTTCGCGATCCATAGACTGTAGTCCACCAAGCTCCTCTATCCATGGAATTTTCCAGGCAAGAATACTGGAGTGGGTTGCCATTTCCTTCTCCAGGGGACCTTCCCAACCCAGGGGTGGAAACTGCATCTTCTGGGCTGTCAGGCGGATTCTTTACCACTGACCCACCATGGAAGCCCCCAAATCTCTAGGCTAGATTTAGGGGGGGAAAGGAATAAGAATAAAATCAAGAAATACTTTTGAAAGATGTGAAGAATTAGTTAAAGAAGGAAGAGCCTTAGATAAGGCAAAGGTGACTAAAGAATAAAGTGGCAATGGTTTCTCCTTGCCCCTCTGAGAGGATTACTTCTGTTCTAGTATTCCACCTGGGTGTGTAACCTCTCTAACTTTGTAATGAAACTTCTCTTGAATCATTTTCTTATTTAGGTTACTTCACATGTTTGTACAATAAAAGCATACAAATGTATTTTGAGGAATTCTATCAATAAATATTTTAAGGTGACATCTAGACCCTTGCGTTATTTACTAAGGGCCCAAATATACAGAGCGCACCTTTCATGCCCTCGCATCCCCCCTACATGTTTCCTTCTTAGGTTTTTATAACAAGTAAAAGAGCAGAATATTTTTCATCTAAAAGATTTCAAAACTCATTGCCACAGTGATCTTTTTAAGTGTAAGCCAGATAATAGCAGTCTTTTTTCCCCAAAAAAATGCCTTATGGTGGCCGATCTCATTCAGAATAAAATCCAGTGTCCTCACGTGACTGCGCCTGAGCTGGCTACTATTTCTCCTAAGCCTTGTTGCCTCTTTCTCTACTCCACGCTCATTGAAACCTAGATGTACATTTTTCCTTGCTGTACCTGAAGGAGACACACATGACCCTCCTTTAGAGATGTTGCCCTGACTGTTCTCTCAGCTTTACATCGTTCCCCTCAGATATTCCCGTGTCTCACTCTCTCACCTCGTTTCTCTGTTCACATGTCGCCTTACCAGTGAACATGGTGCTGACCACCCTAATTGAACTAACATTCCTCAAAACTTGCTATTTTTCCTTACGAGATACAGTAGATTAGCTATTTTTCAATTATAGTCGCTCCTCATTTTCCCATCCTCATGGGTAAACTGAATTCTCCATTTCTGGCCTTTTTACTTATTTAGAATGATTCAAGTAGAACCTTCAATGCTCTGCATGGCTGGGTTGAGTTCTTGTATGTCTGACATTGCCATGTGAAGGACTCGCCCATAGCCTCTTGTTCCTAACAGGCGAGTGAGAGAATGCAGATAGAGGCATCCGACCTCAACTGTCTTAGTTGAGCCCTCCCAGTTTCAGTTCAGTTCAGTCGCTCAGTCGTGTCCGACTCTTTGCAACCCCATGAACCACAGCACGCCAGGCCTCCCTGTCCATCACCAACTCCCGGAGTTCACTCAAACTCATGTCCATCGAGTCGGTGATGCCATCCAGCCATCTCATTCTCTGTCGTCCCCTTCTCCTCCCGCCCCCAATCCCTCCCAGCAGCAGAGTCTTTTCCAGTGAGTCAACTCGTTGCATGAGGTGGCCAAAGTATTGCAGTTTCAGCTTTAGCATCAGTCCTTCCAATGAACACCCAGGATTGATCTCCTTTAGGATGGACTTGTTGGATCTCCTTGCAGTCCAAGGGACTCTCAAGAGTCTTTGTGACATTGTACAGGAGACAGGGACAAAGACCAACCCCATGGAAAAGAAATGCAAAAATGTAAAATGGCTGTCTGAGGAGGCCTTACAAATAGCTGTGAAAAGAAGACAAGTGAAAAGCAAAGGAGAAAAGGAAAGATATAAGCATCTGAATGCAGAGTTCCAAAGAATAGCAAGGAGAGATAAGAAAGCCTTCCTCAGCGATCAATGCAAAGAAATAGAGGAAAACAACAGAATAGGAAAAACAAGAGATCTCTTCAAGAAAATTAGAGATACCAAGGGAACATTTCATGCAAAGATGGGCTCGATAAAGGACAGAAATGGTATGGACCTAACAGAAGCAGAAGATATTAAGAAGAGGTGGCAAGAATACACAGAAGAACTGTACAAAAAAGATCTTCATGACCAAGATAATCACGATGGTGTGATCACTGATCTAGAGCCAGACATCTTGGAATGTGAAGTCAAGTGGGCCTTAGGAAGCATCACTACGAACAAAGCTAGTGGAGGTGATGGAATTCCAGTTGAACTCTTTAAAATCCTCCCAATTTGGTCAGCCTCTAATCAGGAGAGCAATGAGTGAACCCAGTGAAGTCTTGGCAGTATTCAGATCAAACCTCAGCTGATGTCCAGCTGACTCCAATCCTTTGGGTCAAATAAATGCTTATGGCTTCAGTGATGAGATTCTAGTGATTGATATATACCATTTCTGTGTGTGTGTGACAATGCCTGACTGATGCATTCTGATTTTTATGGTACATTCATCATCACACACATTTATTTACTTGCTTATCAATAGAGGAACTTTGTCATTGCTATTCTCTAACAACCTAGAACAGGGCTTGAATATCAGTTGTCTCAATAAATATTTGTGAAATAAATGGCTATTGTGACATATGTAGGAACTTAGATAACTGGACCACACAAATATGTCCTATGTCATAATTATATTATAGTGGAAATTATACGTATTTTCATAAATGTTTTATGTTTTACTAGTATAAATATTTTTTATATTTTGCTAGTATAAAATATTATATCATTTAATTAGGATTAATTCAGGACCCTATAGGAATAGTTGATAATTTTATTTCCAACAAAACTAAACTACTGTTACAAGAAAGATATTTTCACTTACAGTATTTTTTATAAAATGACATCAAACAGATTTTCTTTATTTTTATCATCCTCTTAAAATAATCTATAAAAATATAAAGTGAAGTCGCTCAGTCGTGTCTGACTCTGCGACCCCATGGACTATATAGCCCACCAGGCTCCTCCATTCATGGAATTTTCTGGGCAAGATACTGGAGTGGGATGCCATTTTTCCTTCCCCAGGGGATATTCCTGACCCAGGGATTGAACCCAGGTCTCCTGCATTGCAGGCAGACGCTTTACCCTCTGAGCCACCAGGGAATCCCATAAAATAGCCTATACTTACACATAATTGGCCTTAGTATAATACTATTTATAATTCAATTATCTCTTTGTTTATCCTTTCCAGAACTGCAGATCAACTAACTCAATAACCTTCTCCCTCTCTCCCCTCCTAGTCTTTCTTGGTCACCTCTCAGTTTAATATTTAATATCTGCAAAGCACTACATACAAGGTGCTTAAAGTTAGTGAAAGATGTGAAAGAAGAACATGCTAAAACTCCTTATGGTATAGACAAATGATAATTCTCCTAGGAAGATGAGTTATCTGTTCCCCAAAACAGGCCTGGCATGTTAGCAACTACATAAAGCATCTTGTTCCTACATGTATCTGCAACCTACGTTCACACCACCCTCTTGCCTAATGAAAAATCTGAATGTTTCCTTGATGTCCCATTCTTTTTTACACTTCTTCTTTTCACTTCTTCCTTTTGCCTGTGTTTTCTGTTATATTCCCCTAGATAACTCTTCAATACTTCCTCAGTTGGAAAAGAGCTTATTACTTTTACAAAACACAATTGAAAATGTTACCTGGGGAGCATCCTTTGACTCTCCTTTCATGATCATAATGATTGCATCCTACAAATTTCTGTGCTAAATTTTATGTAAATTTTTCTGGGGAAAGTTGCAGTTGTTCCAGTTATCCTCTCAAAGGGAATGCTGACTCCAAAGCTTCTAAATCACTTGCTAGCTGTAAATCTATCCTATTTGTTTATTACTGGGTCTAAAAGGTAGGCATTCAGAGAGTATTTATTGAAAGCTAAAAATTTAGATGAGCATTTAAGAGTGAAATGTAAATTAGATCACACTAAATAAGCATTATTTTATCGGGTCAAAAAAGTGGCATTCCTATTGAGTAGAACACTAATGTAACACCTCAAAAGGGGCAGAGCTTGAACAGGACCTGGAAGGTGGGCAGAAGCAGGATATGAGGAGCTGATAAGAAGCTACATTACACAGAGAAGAAAATGACTACTTAAAAAGACTTGGGGTCTGGACTGACTTTGGATGCCTGTGGGGGTCAGTCCAAATGGATGTGGAGTGTCAATGTGTACTCCTTCATAACAAGATGCATTCATTTTGAAAGTTCTTCAGCTTTGCTCATTGTGAAGCCATAGGAAGCCTTCTTTTACATTTAATCACGGGAGAACTGCATTTTTAGATATGTAAACACCACTGATAGCCTTTGCAATGCTTTCCCTGAGCTTTTTGAAATTTTTATTTTCAAGACTCTGACAGCATTGATCACCTGCGTCTGTTCAGCATTTTTTTTCATGAGACTGACATACTGTCCCAGTGCTCACATCTATCAACATTGCTCTGATTTATCGGCTTAATAACAGGAAATCATTTGGTAGCCCAGTTCTATTTTGCTTGAACACTGACCTGTGACCTTAATCTGATGCCTTTCAAGGATTTTTGTTTTTCCATATAAGATCAATTAAATTGAAGCATTTTGAAGAGATTGCATGATAAAAAGTCATATCTGAGCATTTAAAGTTAATTTTTCTCTCAATTGAGTAAAACATTAAAAAATAATTTTATTCAAAAATTAATAATACAGTTATTAAAGCAATTGACTCATGCTATTATTAAAATCAATCTAGTAGCTTCAGAAATGTCAAAGTCCAATTTTTATTTATTAATATGATGTACAAATAGGATGAGATATATATTAGTTATTCTTATAACAAATTTATTTTTAAAATATGCACATCTGTTTCTCAGATTATGATTATGTTTAAATCCATTATCTAATTCTGGAAGTGAAATTATACAAGAAACTTAAAATCTATTGAATTTAGAAAAAACATAAATTGATGAAAATATTTATATCAATAGAGGATATTTTACCAATTGTCCTATTATAATAAAAATTAAATAGAAAGCAATCATTACCAATTTTGCTGAATATGTGACAAATATGTATATTCCCATAACTTAATTGATGGTGGGAAATGTGGCAGGTTTATGGAAGATGCAATACACATACACACACACTCACAAAATCATGGAAACCCAGACGCACATACAAACATTGCATTAAATCACGAAAAATTACACTTTCAGACACTTGATACTATTAATTTTATGAGAGCTGTCATATGTAAATTAAAAAGAGATTTGCTTTCAGAATTTTTAAAATTACACAAAACTTCCATTTTTTATGTAAAAGCATGAAGTTCATAAAATTATGAGAAGAACCAGTCTTTAGTTATGAGCACGTTTATTGGAATTACATGGAATAACATTCATGTTAGGCAACTAATGCAGTATACTACTGATAGTTATAAGGTTTCCTTTGCATTTTATGTACAATTCAAAGCCTATTATTGAGCCACTTGAAAGAGAAATATTCTCAAAGAGTGAAGTGATGCATACACTGGGAAAGACTAAAAATTAAATTTACCATAAGTAGCCTAAGAAATGTACACAGCCTAGGAGCAAAATAAATGCTTCTATTTATCCATTTTGCAATAATTTATTGGTTGCCTGACTATCTGACATGACCTCTTCCTATAAAATCGCTAATAGGTGATTGATGCCTTTAAGTAACTTTAACTGATTACAGTATATGAGGTACAAGAACTCAAAAGTTGCAATGGGAATGTAAAACATCTGGAGGAGTGTTAGAGAGACTTCTCATAAAGGGAAATAACTTTATTTGTATTCTAAAGAAGAACTTAGATAAAACTAGCAAAAAAAATACATAAAGCATCTTGGAAAAGAGCATATAAGGTTTGGTGGCATAAAATTCATGTTCACTGTATTTGGGGAACTAAATTCACTTTGTGAAGAGTAAGCATGAGCAAATGGAGGTGGAGTAAAGATGAGGCTAAGACTAGAGGCGCAGGCAGGGCTGAGAGATTATGAAGTGCCACTGATGCTTGTGATGTGAAGTTGGGGAGACTGTAGCCGTCTCCAAACTTGGTCCTCGAAAGAACCATCTCTCCCAATATTCATATTCCTTAACCAGCCTTCCTCTTTAATATAAACTGATGTGGTGACTCTCTCTTTTTTTAGTGTTTGTGTGTGTGTGTTTTGATGTATCACAGTCAAAAGCCCAAGCTGAGCTCCTGCCACAGAAGCAAGTCATTGAGTGAGGCACCTTGGGTTATTTAGCCCAGTGAAGACTCCAGATGACTAATCCTTCAGTTCAGTTCAGTTCAGTTCAGTCGCTCAGTCGTGTCCGACTCTTTGCGACCCCATGAACCACAGCACTCCAGGCCTCCCTGTCCATCACCAACTCCCGGAGTTCACTCAAACTCATGTCCATCAAGTCGGTGATGCCATCCAGCCATCTCATTCTCTGCCGTCCCCTTCTCCTCCCACCCCCAATCCCTCCTAGCATCAGAATCTTTTCCAGTGAGTCAACTCGTCGCATGAGGTGGCCAAAGTATTGGAGTTTCAGCTTTAGCATCAGTCCTTCCAATGAACACCCAGATTTGATCTCTTTTAGAATGGACTGGTTGGATTTCCTTGCAGTCCAAGGGACTCTCAAGAGTCTTCTCCAGCACCACAGTTCAAAAGCATCGATTCTTCGGCAATCAGCTTTCTTCACAGTCCAACTCTCACATCCATACATGACCACGGGAAAAACCATAGCCTTGACTAGATGGACCTTGGTTGGCAAAGTAATGTCTCTGCTTTTTAATATACTATCAAGGTTGGTCATAACTTTCCTTCCAAGGAGCAAGCGTCTTTTAATTTCATGGCTGCAATCAGCATCTGCAGTGATTTTGGAGCCCAAAAAAATAAAGTCTGACACTGTTTCCACTGTTTTTCCATCTATTTCCCATGAAGTGATGGGACCAGATGCCATGATCTTTGTTTTCTGAATGTTGAGCTTCAAGCCAACCTTTTCACTCTCTTTCACTTTCATCAAGAGGCTTTTGAGTTCCTCTTCACTTTCAGCCATAAGGGTAGTGTCATCTGCATATCTGAGGTTATTGATATTTCTCCCAGCAATCTTGATTCCAGCTTGTGCTTCTTCCAGCCCAGCGTTCCTCATGATGTACTCTGCATATAAGTTAAATAAGCAGGGTGACAATATACAACCTTGACGTACACCTTTTCCTATTTGGAACCAAGTAGGGAAAACCACTAGACCATTCAGATATGACCTCAATCAAATCCCTTATGATTATACAGTGGAAGTGAGAAATAGATTTAAGGGACTAGATCTGATTGATAGAGTGCCTGATGAACTCTGGACGGAGGTTCGTGACATTGTACAGGAGACAGGGACCAAGACCATCGCCATGGAAAAGAAATGCAATAAAGAAAAATGGCTGTCTGAGGAGGCCTTACAAATAGCTGTGAAAAGAAGACAAGTGAAAAGCAAAGGAGAAAAGGAAAGATATAAGCATCTGAATGCAGAGTTCCAAAGAATAGCAAGGAGAGATAAGAAAGACTTCCTCAGTGATCAATGCAAAGAAATAGAGGAAAACAACAGAATAGGAAAAACAAGAGACCTCTTCAAGAAAATTAGAGATTCCAAGGGAACATTTCATGCAAAGATGGGCTCGATAAAGGACAGAAATGGTATGGTCCTAACAGAAGCAGAAGATATTAAGAAGAGGTGGCAGGAATACACAGAAGAACTGTACAAAAAAGATCTTCACGACCAAGATAGTCACAATAACGTGATCACTGACCTAGAGCCAGACATCTTGGAATGTGAAGTCAAGTGGGCCTTAGAAAGCATCACTACAAACAAATCTAGTGGAGGTGATGGAATTCCAGTTGAGCTATTTCAAGTCTTGAAAGATGATGCTGTGAAAGTGCTGCACTCAATATGCCAGCAGATATGGAAAACTCAGCAGTGGCCACAGGACTGGAAAAGATCAGTCTTCATTCCAATCCCAAAGAAAGGCAATGCCAAAGAATGCTCAAACTACCGCACAATTGCACTCATCTCACACGCTAGTAAAGTCATGCTCAAAATTCTCCAAGCCAGACTTCAGCAGTATGTAAACCGTGAACTCCCAGATGTTCAAGCAGGTTTTAGAAAAGGCAGAGGCACCAGAGATCAAACTGCCAACAATGCTGGATCATGGAGGAAGCAAGAGAGTTTCAGGAAAACATCTATTTCTGCTTCATTGACTATGCCAAAGCCTTTGACTGTGTCGATCACAATAAACTGTGGAACATTCTGAAAGAGATGGGAATCCCAAACCACCTGACCTGCCTCTTGAGAAACCTGTATGCAGGTCAGGAAGCAACAGTTAGAACTGGACATGGAACAACAGACTAGTTCCAAATAGGAAAAGGTGTACGTCATCTGCATATCTGAGGTTATTGATATTTCTCCCGGCAATACCTAAATGCAACCCTGTAAGGAACCTCAAGAAAGAACTTTAATGAGAGATAATAATAAATATTAAGTTATTATGTTTGAGGGAGGTTTGTTTTATAGCATCAGATAACTGAAATAGGATCCACTTAAAGATTTTAAACTTGGACCAGGTTTTGGGAAAATCACAATTATGATAAGAACAGTAAAACAGAGGAAAACTTGAGAAGCAGTAATACCAGTTGTCATAGAAATTCAGATGAATATGATGAAGGCTTGAAATTAAGACAACAGAATGGACTGGACTTTATAACATGACATCTCACTGGATTTGGTATAAAGAGAACGATAAGCAAAAGTGAATAGCTCAATTTTACTTGCAAGAATATACATTTTTCTTCCTTCCGTTTTTATTCATTCATCCAGCAGATGTACATTGAATTCTGATAACTGTGAAAAAGGTGAACAGAAAAAGTCCAACTTCCTGGTTTCATGAATCTTACAATCTAGTGGGGGAAGATTAAATTAATCACATATTTTCATTAAACCACCAAGGCAACAAGGTAACTAGAAGAAAGGAAACAAGTAGATATATATGGGACCAGATCTAGTCATGTACAGTAGGAGCTGACAGAGGACTAATTAGACCTCAAATATGATTAGTAGTTAATTGAGTCAGTGGGAACAGCCATTCTATATTCACGAAATGAGCAATAAATTAAAGGATGAATTACACTTTCAAGGAATTAAAAGAATATAAGAGATAGAGCTTAATGGAAAGGGATGAGAAGGGGTGACATATGAGTCAAGGCTCAAGAAAAGTAAGTAAAGGTGAGATTGTATAAGCCTTGCCATCCATATAATAGACTTTGAATTTATTCAAATAGCATCTGGAACTCATTAGGTGGGTCTGAAAGGCAGCATGATATCTATATTTTCTCTCAATAATATTATTCTTACACTAATGTGGAGAGTGAGCTGAAGAATGGCTATGTATTATGTGAAGATACCTGCCAGTAGGTTATCATAGGCAACCCTCAAAATACTGACATACATTTAGTACTCAATAAGTCAATAAATGTTAGCAGCCATTATTATCATTATCAGCTTCATCCTTGCCATTACTGTTATCTTCAACTAAGTTGATGGAGACTAAGAGTAGACATATTAAGATACATTTTGAGGTAATAGTTTTTTAAAAATTGATTGTTTGCATGTGAGATATAGGGATAAGTGAAAAGTGAGTAAAAAATAAATCATGGATTTCAAGTATGTGTAACAGAAGAAAAGGTGATAAGCCATTTGTGGGGGAATATAATGATGAGTGCAATTGTGCAGTAGTTTGAGCATTCTTTGCAATTGCCTTTCTTTGGGATTAGAATGAAAACTAACCTTTTCCAGTCTTGTGGCCACTGCTGAGTTTTTCAAATTGGCCTGAACTTCCAGATGTTCAAGCTGCTTATAGAAAAGGCAGAGGAACCAGAGATCAAATTGCCAACATCTGTTGGATCATCAAAAAAGAAAGAGAGTTCCAGTAAAACACCTACTTCTGCTTTATTGACTATGCCAAAGCCTTTGACTGTGTGGATCACAACAAACTGTGGAAAATTCTTAAAGAGGTGGGAATACCAGACAACCTGACCTGCCTTCTGAGAAATCTGTATACAGGTCAAGAGGCAACAGTGAATACTGGATATGGAACAGCAGACTGGTTCAAAATTGGGAAAGGAGTATATCAAGGCTGTATATTGTCACCCTGCTTATTTAACTTATATGCAGAGTACATCATAAGAAATGCTGGGCTGGATGAAGCACAAGCTGAAATCAAGATTGCTGGGAGAAATATCAATAACCTCAGATATGCAGATGACACAATGCTTATGGCAGAAAGTAAAGAAGAACTAAAGAGCCTCTTGATGAAAGTGAAAGAGGAGAGTGAAATAGTTGGCTTAAAACTCAACATTCAGAAAACTAAGATCATGGCATCTGGTTCCATCATTTCATGGCAAATAGATGGGGAAACAGTGGAAACAGTGGCTGACTTTTATTTTTTGAGGCTCCAAAATCAATGCAGATGGTGACTCCAGCCATGAAATTAAAAGACGCTTACTCCTTGGAAGAAGAGTTATGATCATAGACAGCATATTAAAATGCAGAGACATTACTTTGCCAGTGAATGTCCAACTAGTTAAAGCTATGGTTTTTCCAGTAGTCATGTATGGATGTGACAGTTGGACTATATAGAAAGCTGAGCACCAAAGAATTGATGCTTTTGAACTGTGGTGTTGGAGAAGACTCTTGAGAGTCTCTTGGACTAAAAGGAGATCCAACCAGTCCATCCTAAAGGAAATCAATCCTGAATATTCATTGGAAGGACTGATGCTGAAGCTGAGACTCCAATACTTTGGCCACCTGATGCAAAGAGCTGACTAATTTGAAAAGCTCCTGATGCTGGGCAAGATTGAAGGCGAGAGGAGAAGGGGACGACAGAGGATGAGATGGTTGAATGGCGTCACCGACTCAATGGACATGAATTTGAGTAAACTCTAGGAGTTGGTGACGGACAGGGAGGCCTGGCATGCTGCAGTCCATGGGGTTGCAAAGAGTCTGACATGACTGAGCAACTGAACTGAACTAAACTGATAATGATGAGTTCTCTTTGGGACAAGATGCGTCTAGATTTCCTTTAGATAGAAAGAGGAAATACTAAATAGCAATTTGAATATTACAGAGAAGAGAATGTGGCTAAGACAGAAAGCTTTATGTGGTGACTGAAGCTGTAGGTATGGTAAGATAGCTGAACTAGAGTGTGTACAGTGAGAAAAAAATGTCCCAGGAGAGAATCTTAAGGAAATCCAGTACTTAGTGGCCAAATAGAATAGCTTTAATCTATATAGTCGAAATAGAATAAAGGACAGGAAAACCCTGCACCTCAAGTGAAGGGCATAGAAGCTTGGTATGCTCCAGTTCATGGGGCCGAAAGAGTGGGACATGACTAAGCTACTGAACAAGTGAAGGGAAGCCCTCACCACAAGGGAGAACTGGAAATATCAAGAGACATCTAGAATCCTGGTGAGAACCAACTATCTCTGCCACATTTATTAATGTGTATTTCATTGCTTGGCACATTTATAAATGGTCAAGAAGAAACAGAGGAAATGTTGATTTAATTTTGGATAGGGCTTCCCTGTTAGTTCAGTTAGTAAAGAATCCAGCTGCAATGCAGGAGATCACGGTTCAATTCCTGGGTTGGGAAGATCCACTGGAAAAAGGATAGGCTACCTGCTCCAGTATTCTTGGGCTTCTTTTGTGGCTCCGCTGGTAAAGAATCTGCCTGTAATGTGGGAAACCTGGGTTCTATCCCTGGAGTGGGAAGATCCCCTGGAGAAGGGAAAGGCTACGCACTCCAGTATTCTGGCCTGGAGAATTCGCTCAATCTTCATATACTTTACTTTTAAAACTTTACTGTGCAGAGCACATTTTATACAAGCAGCATAAGGTATTTTTTTTCTTAAATCATAATCACATATAGTTGTCAAATATAATTGGAAACCAATCAATAATGGCTGCATGATTAAGTTACAAGTAAACAAGTCAAGTGCCTCTTCATTTCTATCCACCACCCAATGGCCTAGTTAAGCAAATGGTTATGTAGGTTTTGTATACCTAACAAAGTTCTCTCTTGATTTTTATACACTGCTGAAGATGATAATAAAGAATATATTTCCCAGTTTGGTTCTTTTTAGTATACATAGCTGTAGAGGATTTTATACTATTTTTCTCCTAGCCTGAAATTTGCTCATAACTATTTTTCCTTTTATCTTTTAAAATGTTATCATGACATCTCAGCATAGTGGTTATTTGTTTTATTAACAGAAACAAATTCATATCTCCACGTACATAATGCCTAATATTAAATCAAACTTTATTTCATGATAGTGAATGATGATAAGAGTGCAGTGTTGTGAATTGAATGACTGACAGAGCAATGAAAAAGGTCCTTATATATCTAAAGATCAGTCATGAGAGAGGGTCCCCAAAGCTCTGTGTACAAGTTTCACTGTTGGTAAACGACCTGCATATCTAAGACACACTTTTCAGAAATGGTGTATGTCGAAAACCAACCTGAACTTTCCAATAGTAAATGGTGGGAGATAAAAAAATAGTCTGTAGAAGCATATATGAAAAAAACACTGTAAGGTGATATAAATAAAAATACTACCAGAAGAAAACATTTAAGAGCAATAGTGATATGTGCAATATTTTCACTTACATTATTTTTTCCTCTTTGAAAACAATTCCTGTGCAGCATTAAAAAATTCAGCATTGCATACAATTCTTCTACTGAATGAAACAATGAATAATGTATCAGATCATCATGAAAACTTGCACTTTCTGATTGATAAGATATTTTATTCTGGAAGTGACATGTACCATATGTGATAGAGTTAATATAGGCATTGTTTGCTGTTGTTACTGTGTAGTCACTCAGTCATGTCCAACTCTTTTGCGACCCATGGACTGTAGCCCACCAGGCTCCTCTGTTCATGGAATTCTCCAGGCAAGAATACTGGAGTCGGTTGCAGTTTCCTTCTCCAGGGGATCTTCCCAACACAGAGATTGAACCTGTGTCTCCTGCATTGGCAGGCAGATTATTTACTGCTGAGCCATTAATGTGTAAAATGATGTGATGGATATGCTCTATCCTAGGCATTAGTACTTCATCCTGAAAACAAATGTGAATTAATATTATAAATGCTAGGTGGGAATAAAATTTGTTACCAGTCTAACTATGATAAAGATGTCAGATGTCCTATGTAGTAATACAGTTTCATATTGTAAGAGCTATTCAATGGTTTAGTATCAGTATTGTGCATATAAATTTTTTCAAGAATTTTTTAGAGACTTTTATCTAAAATTTAAAAAATCTAAGATATTTTAACAATATAGAGATGAGAAGAAAATTAAGCAGCAAAAGGAGAAAATGTGTTCAGAAAAAAAGGCAAGTGGATTTTTTATTCTCTTTTCTTGTCAAACTAAAATCACCTCCCCTAATTCATACACCAAAAATAAAAATAATTACATGTTTTGATTTCAATCTCCCTTAGTCTGGCGACAGTATTCATAATACTTGAAGGTTAATCGTGTGACAGTGATGTAGCAAGCCATGCACACAATATATCTTTATAACAATGGATACTTTTCCTGTGAAATGGATTAGAATAATATGATAGCATACAGGAATTGTATTAAAATGAAGGTCCTTCAACCTGATGAATATTATAAGTGCTACTGTCTCAAAGACATCATCAAAATTAGAAACATTTATCTACAGCCAACTCTCAATTATCTACATGTAGAATATCCCCTTTGTGAATGATTCTCTGCAATTTAAAAATTTCTGCTGCAATTTAAAATAATTTCTTCCTATCACCTAGCACTTCTATGAAATAATCATCCAATATCTCAGTGATAAATTAAGAACTTGATAAAGTAAAATACAGTGGTGTGTGAGGTAAGTTGGTATAAATACCTCACCCCAGATCCTATAATTGACTTAAATCCCAATGTAAACTATTTTTATTTCTGGATATTTGATAATATTCATAGTATTTCTTCTATAATTGGTCAAATAATCAAATGTGAAATGCACTTTTTAATATAACTCTTGATATTTACATATGCATTGACATGTATCTTGAGTAACAAATTCTCCTATTAAGAATATATTTTAAGATATCTAGCTAGCAACTGATAAAAATAGGCCCTGTATTTTCAATATCTTTTATTCTCATGTTCCAATAAAGACTATAAAAATTATGTTCCATGTTTTAAATATTTATTAAGTTCTCCTGCATGCCAAAACAAGTCTAGGCACTAGAGATTCATGTATTGCATACCAATCCAATAAAACACATTTCTCTGATGAATTTATATTTATTTGAGGAAGACTATGAACATATAGGAGAAGGCAATGGCACCCCACTCCAGTACTCTTGCCTGGAAAATCCCATGGACAGAGGAGCCTGGTAGGCTACAGTCCATGGGATCGCGAAGAGTCCAACACGACTGAACGACTTCACTTTCACTTTTCACTTTCACGCATTGGAGAAGGAAATGGCAACCCACTCCAGTATTCTTGCCTGGAGAATCCCAGGGATGGGGGAGCCTGGTGGGCTGCCATCTATGGGGTCGCACAGAGTCGGACGCGACTGAAGCGACTTAGCAGCAGCAGCAGCATGAACATATAAGAAGTTTCCCAGGTGGTGTTAGTGGTAAAAAGCCTGCCTGCCAATGCAGGAGACATAAGAGATGCAGGTTCGATCCCTGGGTTGGGAAGATCTCCTGGAGGAGAAAATGGCAACCCACTCCAGTATTCTTACCTGGAAAATCCCGTGGACAGAGGAGTCTGGAGGGCTACAGTCCATAGGGTCATAAAGAGTCGTCATGACTGAAGTGACTTTTAGCACATAAACATATAAACAAATGAGTAAATGAAGGGTTAGATACTCATAAGGATTATAAAGTGGATAATACTTGAGATTGTATAGAGATTGATGGAAGACATGATTTATTAGGGTTGCCAAAGAATAATATCCTGAAGAGCAATGTTTGGAAAATCTGAAGAATTTAAAGAACACAGTCACGAAAATGTGCTGTTGAAAATATTCCAAACAGAGAAATAGCAAGTGCAAATGCTCTGAAGCTGACTATAGAAAAAAAATTTGCAATATATACTGTATACATTTGTGTCTATTTGTGGTTGTGTACTGATTTCCCTGCTTATACTAGGATACCTAATTCTTGGAAAATAAGTTTTTTCTCATTTCCAGGAGGTGATATCAGGCAATTGTGTTTTTAATGGTTAATTCATTTCCACCAGGGGAATGATTGCTGTTCTTTAGTCACTAAATCATATCTGACTCCTTGCAACCACATGGACCACAGCTTGCCAGGCTCCTCCGTGTTTCCCAGGTAAGATTATTGGACTTGTTTGCCATTTCCTTCTCCAGGGGATCTTCTGGACCCAAGGATCAAACTCACATCTCCTGCATTGGCAGCTGGATTCTTTACCATTGAGCCACCAGGGAGGCCAAAGGGGAAGGGCAGGGGAGTTCATTTTATTGTTTTTTAGGATTTTTAAGTCCAAAATTCTTTTTGGGTTTTTTTTTTTTTTAGTTTATTCTAATTAACCACTGATCCTCTACTGAGGTAGAGAAGAAGCTGAATGGGGGCATTTTTGAGGGTGTGTTGGGGACAGTTCTTAGTGTGGTTGTGATCCTTCAGAGTAGAATTAAGAACAAGAAAAGATCAAAAAAAGGTAAATCCATGGATTTGGCAGTGTGGGCCTAGTCTTTGGAGTGGTTTTGTTTTGTTCCTTAGAAATGCTGAAGACAGAAGATGGGAAATGCTTTCAGGCCAGCCACATTTCTTTGAGAGTAGACAAATTCTTTTCTGATGTTTCTCAGGCTTCATGTATTACTGATCTAATAGTATATGAATGACATCAACAACCTCTAGATGCCAAAGAAATTTCAAATGCCAAAACCTTTCAGCCTTTCTTTAAGGAAGTATTCCTATTAGAAGAATTCCTGTTAAAACCTGAGACAATCACAAATCTGAATCTGTACCCTGTAATTAGATAGGGACATGTGATAGGCCCCAGACTATAAAATGCATTTAAAATATGAACAAGGCTCATTTGTGCTTATTCTGTCAATGCCTATTTCCCTTTCCAGCTCCGTTTTTTCTCTCTTCCTCTTCCTTTCTGTCTCCTTCATCTCCAGTCAAACACTTGTGCCCCTTTTA
Organism: Moschus berezovskii; assembly: GCF_049115385.1. Classification (NCBI taxonomy): domain Eukaryota; kingdom Metazoa; phylum Chordata; class Mammalia; order Artiodactyla; family Moschidae; genus Moschus; species Moschus berezovskii. Next base: position 42,818,973 of record NC_142460.1, on the reverse strand, counting down.
ATCACTGTGAAAATACTTAAAACAGCTACGATTTTTGGTGACTTAACCAACAGAGGTAAGTTGAATGAACACTGGAGGGTTGCTTCCACTAAAGTAAAGCTGTGTGTGTGTGTGTGTGTGTGTGTGTGTGTGTGTGTGTGTGTGACTCAATCGTGTCTGACTCTTTGCAACCCTATGGACTCCTCTGTCAGGAGTCCGCCAGGCTCCTCTGTCCATGGGATTCACTAGGCAAGAATATTGGAGTCGGTTGCCATGCCCTCCTCCAGGGGATCTTCCTGACCCAGGGATTGAAGCTGCATCTCTTACATCTCCTGCATTGGCAGGCAGGTTCTGTACCCACTAAGCCACTTGGGAAGCCCCAGTCTAGATTCTACTGAGGAAAAAGTTGCAACTACTACCTAGCACTTTGGGCTCTCATGTCAGTAGATCCACAGAGAAAGAAAAGAGTAATTTATTTGAAAGTTCCTAAGAGAGTAGATTCTAAAGTTCTCATCATAAGAAAAAATAATTAACTATATGAAATGACGTATGCTGTGAAGAAAGCTAATCGCCGAAGAATTGATGCTTTTGAACTGTGGTGTTTGAGAAGACTCTTGAGAGTCCCTTGTACCGCAAGGAGATCCAACCAGTCCATTCTAAGGGAGATCGATCCTGGGTGTTCATTGGAAGGACTGATGCGAAAGCTGAAACTGCAATACTTTGGCCACCTCATGCGACGAGTTGACTCACTGGAAAAGACTCTGATGTTGGGAAAGGTTGGGGGCAGGAGGAGAAGGGGACGACAGAGAATGAGATGGCTGGATGGCATCACCGACTCTGTGGACATGAGTTTGAGTGAACTCAGGGAGTTGGTGATGGACAGGGAGGCCTGGAGTGCTGTGATTCATGGGATTGCGGAGAGTCGGACACGACTGAGCGACTGAACTGAATTGAACTGAACTGACTGAACTACACTTATTGTGGTAACCATTTTGCAATATATGGGGCTTCCCATGTGGTGCTAGTGGTGAAGAACCTTCCTGCCAATGCAGAAGATGAAAAGAAACATGAGATTGATCCCTGGGTTGGAAAGATCTCCTGGAGGAAGGCATGGCAACCCATTTATGTCATAATGATGACAGTGTTTTATGTTAAATATTTATGAAGAAAACTGAGAGAAAAAAAGAAAAGAGTTGCTATATTGAATGAGGATCATTGGTTGTGTTATCACAATGTGGGTATAGAGGACTGTGTCCCTGGCAATGCATTAGGGTATAAACCTTGGTGCTTTTGTGTCCAGTGGTCATTGTACGTGAGCAAATGGAAGCACAAGAAAAGGTGACTAAGGGCTCAGACTGCTCAGTAATAAGGTCTAGATCATGGGTATCCCTCCTTCCCCAGGCATGGGAGCCAGATCATGAGAACTTCTAGCAAAAGATTTGGAGAATCTGGAATGGACTATGGAAGTAAGAGATGATGAATATCAATTACAAATCTAGGATTAGCTTCAGAATGAAAATAATAGCTTGTTTTGCAAACCTTCTTTAAGTCTTTTTAAGAGGTTACAAATGACCATTTCCTTAAGGAGCTGATACTGCCCTCTCCTTTCAGGAAAGAAGTGAAGATAACTTGCTCTCATAAAAAGTTTCCAATATCGTGAAAGGATGCAAGTAGTTCTGGGTGGACAGTACTGAACAGTATCCTATCCCAATCATGTATCACACGATGCCACTCAACCTAGTCCCGTGGGCCTCATTTGCTTTCATTGATTTCCCAGCTGGAGCAGCCTTGATCATACCTTTCCCATGGTAGTAAATCACTGGCTACTTCCTCAGCTTTCCTGCCATCATACATGGAGGTGACCCATTTGTAGCTCTGACTGGCAGGTTATTATATATATGCATGGGTGATATTGACATGCAGATGGTGAGCCTGAATAACAAACTTGTTGTTCAGTTGTCAAGTGATGTCTGACTCTTCACAACCCCATTGACTGCAGTGCACCAGGCTTCCTTGTCCTTCACTATTTCCTGGAGTTTGCCCAAGTTTGTGTCCACTGAATCTGTGACACCATCCAACCATCTCATCCTCTGTTGCCCTCTTCTCCTTCTGCCTTCACTCTTTCTCAGCATCAGGGTGTTTTTCAATGAGTCAGTTCTTCGCATCAGGTGGCCAAAGTATTAGGGCTTCAGTTTCAGCATCAGTCCTTGCAATGAATATTCAGGGTTGATTTCCTTTAGGATGGACTGGTTGGATCACCTTTCTGTCCAAGGGACTCTTAAGTCTTCTTTAGCACAACAATTCAAAAGCATCAATTCTTTGGTGCTCTGCTTTCTTTATTGTTCAGCTCTCACATCTGTACATGACTACTGGGAAGACCATAGACTTGACTATGTGGTAATTAGCCTATTTTCTTGGGCTAAGTAATGCTAGCTGTCCAAAGAGAGAAGAGGGGCAAACAATGGGACTATAGATAAACATTATAGAAAAAAAAAAAAAAGGGGGGGGGAGACATTTCTTTAGAGGGAAATTTTATTAGCAACTTTCAAACTTTTCTGACTATAACAGGCAGTAGTCAATACAATTTATATCACATTAGTATAAATACAGAACATTTCAGACATACATAGAAAATACAGCTGAAAAAAAAACCAAACAACATTCATTCTTACTACCTATGATGCACTGTGGTACTTTCTTTTGTATTGTATCTTATTCTATTTCATTTAAAATAAAATTGCTGATCTCTATGATCCAAAATTGTATCATGAAAAATCAATATAGTAGATTTTGATAAGCATTAAAAAATCTATATGTGTTACTCATAATGGCCCAATATTATTTTGGAAATTTTTTGGTAATACATACACATACATGTATATTTAAGTGTATATATACATAGCTTTATGTGTAAGTGTGTGTACTGAGTTTGGATGTAGGGGAGAATTCTAGGGATGGGGGAGCCTGGTGGGCTGCCGTCTATGGGGTCACACAGAGTCGGACACAACTGAAGCAACTTAGCAGCAGCAGCAAAGATATCAGAAAATATATTGAGTGTTCCTGCTCTACACTGTTTTACATCAAATTATGAATTGAAAGGAAAGGACCTAGGTCAGTGTTTGAGGCCAGGACTGCACAGGAGCCTAATATTTATCATGCTAGAAAGCAAAATAGATATTTTTCAAATATTTATTATTATGCTTTGGCAATGTACTTATTTATCTAGTCTTGATTTCCCCTAATATTGATTAAATATTGATAAATAACTTTAGGAAATTCCAAGTGGCTTCAGCTAAACTAAGAAAACAAAGAGAGAGATATTTGGGTCACATCTAGACTAATAAAAAAAGACAGATAAGATGTCTGTACTCAGGAGTCTATAGATTTGATTGAAGTTGCTGGTGGCAGGGGAAGTGGAAGAGGATTAGATAAAGAAGTGAAAAATCTGAAGGGATTGAGTCTGGCTCTTTTCAATGCTTACTTAAGAGTTTTTGCTCTTATTCTCTTTGTTATTTTTAAACAAGAAGGCTCTTGAGCAACTAACAGTGGCATAAATACACCATAGGGCACAAGAAGAATCATCACACGCAAAAAATTAAAAAGACTTGGGATATGGGAGAACAATTATACATTTATTCACTTTATAAATTCCACTTTATCCAGGCAAACCATTTTTCTCAAAGAATAGCTGGTAAATTTTCATTATCAGGTTATAATACTCTACTAACTTTGTTTTTTTTTTTCCACAGCTATTTGTAAGGCCTCCTCAGACAGCCATTTTGCTTTTTTGCATTTATTTTCCATGGGGATGGTCTTGGTTCCTGTCTCCTGTACAATGTACGAACCTCCGTCCATAGTTCATCAGGCACTCTATCTATCAGATCTAGTCCCTTAAATCTATTTCTCACTTCCACTGTATAATCATAAGGGATTTGATTGAGGTCATATCTGAATGGTCTAGTGGTTTTCCCTACTTTCTTCAATTGAAGTCTGAATTTGGCAATAAGGAGTTCATGATATGAGCCACAGTCAGATCCTGGTCATTTTTTTGCTGACTGTATAGAGCTTCTCCATCTTTGGCTGCAAAGAATATAATCAATCTGATTTCGGTGTTGACCATCTGGTGATGTCCATGTGTAGAGTCTTCTCTTGTGTTGTTGGAAGAGGGTGTTTGCTATGACCAGTGCATTCTTTTGGCAAAACTCTATTAGCCTTTGCCCTGCTTCATTCCGTGCTCCAAGGCCAAATTTGCCTGTTACTCCAGGTGTTTCTTGACTTCCTACTTTTGCATTCCAGTCCCCTATAATGAAAAGGACATCTTTTTTTTTTGCAGATAACACCATCCTTATAGCAGAAAGTGAAGAGGAACTAAACAGCCTCTTGATTAAAGTGAAAGAGGAGATTGAAAAAGTTGGCTTAAAGCTCAACATTCAGAAAACAAAGATCATGGCATCTGGTCCCATCACTTCATGGGAAATAGACGGGGTAACGGTGGAAACAGTGTCAGACTTTATTTTTTTGGGCTCCAAACTCACTGCAGATGCTGATTGCAGCCATGAAATTAAAAGACGCTTGCTCCTTGGAAGGAAAGTTATGACCAACCTAGATAGTGTATTAAAAAGCAGAGACATTACTTTGCCAACAAAGGTCCGTCTAGTCAAGGCTATGGTTTTTCCAGTGGTCATGTATGGGTGTGAGAGTTGGACTGTGAAGAAAGCTGATCGCCCAAGAATTGATGCTTTTGAAGTGTGGTGCTGGAGAAGACTCTTGAGAGTCCAGGACTGCAAAGGAGACCCAACCAGTCCATTCTAGAGGAGATCAATCCTGGGTGTTCATTGGAAGGACTGACGCTAAAGCTGAAACTCCAATACTTTGTTCACCTCATGGGACGAGTTGACTCACTGGAAAAGACTCTGATGCTGGGAAGGATTGGGGGTGGGAGGAGAAGGGGATGACAGAGAATGAGATGGCTGGATGGCATCACTGACTCGATGGACATGAGTTTGAGTGAACTCCGGGAGTTGGTGATGGACAGGGAGGCCTGGCGTGCTGTGATTCATGGGGTCACAAAGAGTTGGACATGACTGAGCGACTGAACTGAACTTCGTTTTACATAATTTAAAAGTAAATTATTCTAAAACATTTTCAGATAATTTTAAAGCTCAAATAAACAACACTTTTAGAAATATCATCTTGTCTAAGAATTTATTCTTTATCCCCAGTAATAAATTTTCTTACTTTTTCCTCAAATTAGCTTCATTTTTTTGACCTTTCAATCTTTAAGCCACCAGATATTTTTGTGTATAATGTAATGCAGAAACCCTGTAATTTTTCCAGCAGATTTTCTGGATTCTTTCCTTATTGTTCTACGGTAGTGACGATTCTGCTGTATATCAAGTTTATATTGATGTGTGAGTTTGTTACTGGATTGTCTATTCTATTTCATAGTTCATTTTATTTATCAATTTCAGCTGTCAAAGGTTAATCACTAGAGCCTAGTACGGTTTTATTTTTCTGTTGTTTTTATCTATGGCTGCATTACAGATTACTATAGAATTTAATGGTTTAAAATAACAATAAGCATTTATTATCTCTCACATTTTGTGCAGATCAGGACCTTGGGAGTGACTTTTTTGTGTGTTTCTGGCTTTGGTCCTCATTGAGGTCAAGCTGTTGGCTGAAGTTGTAGTCATCCACAGACTAGAGGATGTGCTTCCAAGGGGGCTCACTTACATGTCTCACAAGTTGATACTCATTTTTGCTGGAAGGGCTCAGTTCTATTCATGGGTCACTCCTCATGAATTCTTGAATATCCTTGTTCTCGTTCAGTAGCTCAGTCATGTCTGACTCTTTGCAACGCCATGGACTGCAGCACTCCGTGCTTCCCTGAATCTCCCAGAATTTGCTCAAACTCATGCCCATTGAGTCAATGATGTCTGTCATCCCCTTCTCCTACTGCCCTCAATCTTCCCCATCGTCAGTGTCTTTTCCAATAAGTCAGCTCTTCGCATTAGGTGGCCAAAGTATTGGAGTTTCAGCTTCAGCATCAGTCCTTCCAATGAATATTCAGAGTTGATTTACTTTAGGATGGACTGGTTGGATCTCCTTGCTGTCCAGTGGATTCTCAAGAGAATTCTCCAGTACCACAGTTTGAAAGCATCAATTCTTTAGTGCTTAGCCTTCTTTATGATCCAGCTCTCACATACATACATGACTATTAGAAAAATCAAAGCTTTGAATATACAGATCTTTGCTGTCAAAGTGATGTTCTGGTATCGTGTCAGCTTAGTTGTTCTGCTGCTGCTGCTGCTGCTAAGTCACTTCAGTCGTGTCCGACTCTGTGTGACCCCATAGACAGAAGCCCACCAGGCTCCCCCGTCCCTGGGATTCTCCAGGCAAGAACACTGGAGTGGGTTGCCATTTCCTTCTCCAATGTGTGAAAGTGGAAAGTGAAAAGTGAAAGTGAAGTCGCTCAGTCATGTCCGACCCTTAGCGACCCCACGGACTGCAGCCTACCAGGCTCCTCCATCCATGGGATTTTCTAGGCGAGCAATTCAATGGAGAAAGAGGACCAGGAGGAAGTTATCCTTTTAATAGCTTACCACTGGGAGTCACAAAGCATCACCTCTCCATATTCTATCCATGAGAAGAGATGGATAAGTCCAGCCTACATTCACAAGAATTTTTACTGAAAAACTTAATTACAAATTCATAGATTTGTATATATTTTGACATGATAATATGTTTAGTTTTCCTTTGGCAATATAAATACTTGACCTAAATTAATAGGTTTTTCTGATGTTTTACTATGTACAGATTTATTTGGGTTTCCTACTTTATTTCCAATAGGTTTTGGTAAGTTAAATCTTAGGGAAAATGACCCCCTAAATCACTGGCACAAAGGTCTTAACATTTTTCATAAATGTAAATGTTTTACTGCTTACAAAGTATTGTCACTCACCAAAAATAAGTTTGAACATTGGCCAACACATAACCTTTCTAAACTTTCTCTTTTTTAATGCAAAGTAATATTTTAATATTTTTAATATTCTTGCATTTATATAGCTCTTTCTAGGTGACAAAATAGTTTGATACAACTTTTAGTTTTTTGTTTTGCTCAGTGGCTAAACAAAACTATATATTTGAAGCAGTTGTTAATGCTGTTATAGATAAGAAAACTGAATTTTTAATCCTTTGATAGGATTTTCAGTGATTTGCTGAAAGGCTTTCATAGTAAGTGGACATATGGTGATGTTTTCCCTTACACTTTATTAAGTATCCTTCATTTATTAACCATAGGATGAATTCCAGTAATGCTGGCTGTTTTTAGCTTACCAAATTTGATCAATAGAGTATATGAAATTCTTATTACCTTAGTGATCTTTTATATAAAATTTTAAATAAAATATATTTACAAATTTGCTTTTTGGTATAAATGACATTTAATACGAATGTAGGCAGTACTAATTTGCTACTCAGTGCAATATAATGTTACTGTTAGGACTGATGAAATCTATATGTTACTATAACTTGTATGGAAAAAAGATGCAAGTAACTTACCACAGCCTTCAAAAGGGTTGCATATAAATTAGATACTTTTAAACAACACAATGATGGATGAATTGAATGACACATAAATAGAAAGATGTTCTTTAATATTTTTCTTTGTCCTAAATCTTTCTGCTTTCTGATAATGATTACACTGTTGAAATTTAAAATATTTACACATCATAGGTAACAGTGGGATAGACAGACTAGGTAAAATTGTGTTTACACTATATTGAGTGGTATATATATTTACAACATTTTTCTTCATATTGCATCATAACCTTATGTATCTGAAAAGTGAGAGTGTTAGTCGCTCAGTTGTGTTCAACTCTGCGACCACATGGACTGTAGCCCACCAGGCTCATCTGTCCATGGAATTTTCCAGGGAAGAATACTGAAGTGGATAGCCATTCTCTTCTCCAAATACATCTGAAAAGCGTCCCAGACCACACAAACAAACAACAATGAAAACAAACTAGAACAAGAAACATGAGAAATTGTTAATGCATGAATAATAATAACAAAGTTAGATAGAAATATAGAAATATTTAGAAATGTTGTACTCTAATAGAAGATAAACTCATTTATTTTCCACAAAAATGATGTAGATCCCCAACCCTATTTTAAGGTTAGTCAGTTTGTTCAAAACTCAACAAAATTACAACCTTTTTTAAAGCCATATGAAAATGCACTCAACTTGAAATACACTTAATATGCCTTCATAATGTGATTCATAGGCCATTTGTAACTGAAAACTGACTATTTTCATTAAAGACATTGTTTCAAGACAGGGCTTCCCTTGTGGCTCCAAGGGTAAAGCATCTGCCTGCAATGCAGGGGACCCGGGTTTGATCCCTGGGTCAGGAAGATCCCTTGGAGAAGGAAATGGCAACCCATTCCAGTATTCTTGTCTGGAGAATTCCATGGATAGAGGAGCCTGGTAGGCTGCAGTCCATGGCGTTGCAAAGAGTTGGACATGACTGAATGACTAATATACTTCAAGACCTCTGGTCCATGGAACTGATTCATTGAAGTCATGCAAGTTTCGATCCTTAAATGTCATCTTTGATGCATTGTTCCCTCCATTTGTTGATTAGCTGTTTCAGTCAGTTTGCAGTATCTGATTTTTAAACCATGGTTATAATTCAATACTATATAGATCTGGAACATACCAGGATTGGTGTAATTAGAACAATAAGAAACATGAACTGAGCAACAGAGTGTTAATAAATTTCTACCTTAGTTTACTAGAAGTAACCTAAACAAGCACAAAACTCTAGTGTTTCTTTGATCTTTTTCTCTTTTTTTTTTACTTTTTTTAAAAATTTTTTACTGGAGGCTAATTATTTTACAATATTATTTTGGTTGGTTTTGCCATACATTGACATGAATCCGTCCCGGGTGTACATGAGTTCCCCTTCCTGAATCCCCCTCCCACCTCCCTCCTCTCCTTATCTTCCTTCTGGGTCATCCCTGTGCACCAGCCCCGAGCATCCTGTATCATGCATCGAACCTGGACTGGTGATTCGTTTCACATATGATAATATACATGCTTCAATGCCATTCTCCCAAATCATCCCACCCTCACCCTCTCCCACAGAGTCCCAAAGACTGTTCTATATATCTGTGTCTCTTTTGCTGTCTTGTATACAGGGTTATCATTGCCATCTTTCTAAATCCCATATATATGCGTTAGTATACTGTATTGGTGTTTTTCTTTCTGGCTTACTTCACTTTGTATAATAGGCTCCAGTTTCATCCACCTCATTAGAACTGATTCAAATGCATTCTTTTTAATGGCTGAGTAATAACTCCATTGTGTATGTGTACCAAAGTTTTCTTATCCATTCGTCTGCAGATGGACATCTAGGTTGCTTCCATGTCCTCGCTATTATAAACAGAGCTTCAGGCTCTACTACAAAGCCACAGTCATCAAGACAGTATGGTACTGGCATAAAGACAGAAATATAGATCAGTGGAACAAAATAGAAAGCCCAGAGATAAATCCACACACTTATGGACACCTTATCTTTGACAAAGGAGGCAAGAATATAAAATGGAGAAAAGACAGTCTCTTCAACAAGTGGTGCTGGGAAAATTGGTCAGCCACTTGTAAAAGAATGAAACTAGAACACTTCCTAACACCATACACAAAAATAAACTCAAAATGGATTAAAGATCTAAATGTAAGACCAGAAACTATAAAACTCCTAGAGGAGAACATAGCAAAACACTCTCTGACATAAATCACAGCAGGATCCTCAAGACCCACCTCCCAGAATATTGGAAATAAAAGCAAAAATAAACAAATGGGACCTAATTAAAATTAAAAGTTCTGCACAGCAAAGGAAACTATAAGCAAGGTGAAAAGACAACCTTCAGAATGGGAGAAAATAATAGCAAATGAAACAACGGACAAAGAATTAATCTCCAAAATATACAAACAGCTCCTTCAGCTCAATTCCAGAAAAATAAACGACCCAATAAAAAAATGGGCCAAAGAACTAAACAGACATTTCTCCAAAGAAGACATACAGATGGCTAACAAACACATGAAAAAATGCTCAACATCCTTCATAATCAGAGAAATGCAAATCAAAACCACAATGAGATACCATTTCACACCAGTCGGAATGGCTGCTATCCAAAAGTCTACATGCAATAAATGCTGGAGAGGGTGTGGAGGGAAGGGAACCCTCTTACACTGTTGGTGGGAATGCAAACTAGTACAGCCACTATGGAGAACAGTGTGGAGATTCCTTAAAAAACTGGAAATAGAGCTGCCATATGAACCAGCAATCCCACTCCTGGGCATACACACCGAGGAAACCAGAATTGAAAGAGAGACATGTACTCCAATGTTCATCTTTTTCTCTTCTTTGCAGATGTAACATTGTTCCATCACCAGACTAATAGTGAAATAATTTTAACATTGCAATTGGCAAAGTTGGAATGCCTGTTCCTTGGTACTAGGCTATTTTTCAAATCATACGTTTTCTCACAGCTAAACCTCAAAAGAAGACATTGCTAACTATCAGTATACTACGAATGCTTATAACTTGTATGTAGTTTACACATGGCAATGAGACATTTATTGCCTGATTACCAACACAAAGAAATTCCAACCTTTTTGTATATTCATGGAGTCAAACTGAAAAAAAAAAATTTTCTCTGGGACTTCATTTTTCACATGCATAATGAATGATGCTGCTGTCAGTAATCAATCCAAAATAGCATTGGCATAATGTACACCACAGCCAGACACGACATGCAGACAAATAGAAACCAAATTCATTTCTCTAATAAATTTATGTCGACATGGACAATAGCATATTAGAATCAGATCACTCCTGTCGATGTGTTTGCCATATGTGTGTTTCTGGATTCTTTTCCTTCCTCTGAAAGTAATGTGAATGACAAGGAGAACTAGTCAATAAAGTATAAGCATTTAAAATCTTCTTTTAGGATTAGAATAATGTATATTTACCAGGATTACAAACTTTGTCTAATTTGACCAGCAGACAAAAATACAGTGATAATTATGTTTTAAATTACTAACTATATGTCAGGTCTCAAGAATTAGAATGAGGATTAAATAAAAATACACATTATTCTGCTTATTTTAGATTTGAGATAAAAAAGTAAAAAAAGTATGAATTAAAATGAATGGATGAAACTGACAACAAATGAAAAGAATAAGAACCAAATATTTCTCTGGCCTAGAATGGTTGAATTTTTGCCCCACCAACTGTTATATATGTGTTCGGATAAAATAAGATATGTAAAGTACCTGGCTCAGAAGCAGGCAAAGTCTAGCTCCTATTTTGGAAAGTGACAAGTCTGGATAGAAATAAATGTCTAAAGCAAAATTTTTCAAAATATTAAGAAACAATAATGACATGAGATATTCCATAATAAATATATTCCATGGTGAAATAAATTAGTGAAATATTATGTAGTTTATCTCTTTCTTAAAGGCTGTAATAAATCAGTCAAGAAAACTTTTAAATATAGCTTACTCAGGTCAAAATCTGAGTAAATTAAATTTAAATTAATTGGACCATAAACTTTTTTTTCCCCATGCAAATTATTAACATTCTACTATATATATATATATATATATATATATATTCTTTTAGGTATATTTTGTCTAAGATATATGGTAAACAGATTCTCAGACAATTTGTTTTTCAAGTTGACGTTGGAAGGAAGGCTATATTAAGATGGCTTATGGAATGTTGAATGATTTTTCCCTGTTAAATTATTTGAACAAATAAATATGTACTATTGGCATATGTATTTATATTCATACAGCATGTAGCCATGGTATCTATATATTCTGTGTAAACTGGTGATCATCTCAACATATCAACATAGTGGTTAAAAGGCTTTTGAAATCTTTAAAAACATTAGATGTTTATTTTTTATGTGTCACTGTGCTAAATGCTTTATATTTTATTTAATTAAAAATTAACAATGAATGATATCTATTGGGAAGGGAAGAATGATTTCATTTTACAAGGAATACATTGAAAATCAGAGAAGTTAAGTAGTTGCTCAAATTCAGCAGTCAGTAAAGGATGAAACTAGTATTCCAATACTATTTCAACCAAAAGGTCTAACCACCTTTCAAGTCCCAGAGTTTACATTCAGTTCAGGTCCTATAGACGCCTCAGTCTTCCACATGTCTGATCACAGCACCCTCCACCTGCCCTAACGGCGCTTTACTGGCAAGAGAAAACTTTCCCTTCTTTCCAATTTGACAAACTCTCTTTTTTGCTTAAAGCAAGTCTTGGCCAAATAACTTTGCAAAAGTAAGAAGTTATCCATATCATTTTCCACTTTGCAATTAGCACAACATAAATATTGTTGTTTTCACCTCCTGTTAGTATGTGAGCTTGTAAAAGCAATGACAATGAACTGAAAACATCTGAATCCCCAGAATTTGTTCCCTGAAAAATACTCAAAAAATATTTTTTGAATGAATGGTTCAGTTCAGTTCAGTTCAGTCGCTCAGTTGTGTCCGACTCTGCGAATGGTTAGATGAAAGAATAGATTAATAATTGGAAGATGATAATCAAGTTTACTGAAAGACCTCTCTTCTGCATCACTTTTTAGCTTTGGAGAAACACATTTGCACATAAAATGAAGAGAAATGGATCTGCATTTTATAGGTAGAAAGGTAGTCAATGAGCTCTGAGACTTCACGTGGAAGTCTTTATTTCTTTGCACCTCACTTTTCTTATTTGAAAATTAATAGAATCAATTCATATACTGAAATTTATTCGTAATATATTCATTCTGTTCAGGCATCAAGTTTCAGCGGATGAGCTCTTGTTAACTAGCTACCATACTGAACGTGTGTGCAGGCATGCTCAGTCCCTCAGTTGTGCCCAACTCTTTCTGACCTCAGGGACTGTAGCCCTCCAGGTTTCTCTGTCCATGGGCTTTTCTAGGCAAGAAAACTGGGGTGGGTTGCCATTTTCCTCCTCTAGGGGATCCTCCTGATTCAGGGATCGAATCCTGTCTCCCTGTCTCTTGCATTGGCCAGTGAATTCTTTACCACCATACCATTGGGGAATATTGACGACTACAGCAGATGTTACAAAATACAAGTTTATTTTGTAGGGGACAATGATATGAACTTCTTCTTTTGCAGAATTAAAACGTACTTAATTGAATACCTACAAGTTGTTGACAGGTGGTTTACCAACTAAAAATATGTATTTACATGAATGATATTTTAAAAAGAAGCAGGAAGAAAGAAACAATAAAAAATAAAGGTTCCTTAGGTTTAATTGGAGAAGGCAATGGCAAGCCACTCCAGTACTCTTGCTTAGAAAATGCCATGGATGGAGGAGCCTGGTAGGCTGCAGTCTGTGGGGTCGCTAAGGGTCGGACACAACTGAGCGACTTCACTTTCACTTTTCACTTTCACACATTGGAGAAGGAAATGGCAACCCACTCCAGTGTTCTTGCCTGGAGAATCCCAGGGATGGGGGAGCCTGGTGGGCTTCCGTCTATGGGGTCACACAGAGTCGGACACGACTGAAGTGACTTAGCAGCAGCAGCAGCAGGTTTAATAGTATAATAGCAAAATATTTTTCTAAAAGAGACTGGGAAATTGAGGGGAATGTCTAGCTGGATCGATTTTGTGAAGTTTTGATTTATATTCTCAATTGCATCAGAATTCAGTCACAAAATAAAAAGCAGCAGCTTCTTTCTAAGTACCTTTGATCTTTAACATTTATAGATTAACTGTATTAACAGTTACAGTTAATCTATCAGAAAGGAGGAGGAATAATTTGAAGATAGGAGTTCACAAAGGAAACACTGAAATGGACCTCCTCTTTCTTACTGATCACATTACAAGCTTTTCTTGCAGCTGCAAGAGTTCTTTCTACCTTGCTCACCATCCTCTGGTCTTCTCTCTACTCAAGCTCACACCTTATCGACTACAAGAAAGCATTTGCTGAGTCATAAACGGTTTTTCCTCTCTGCACTTATTATTTTGACTTTTAAGCAATGCAGATTGAGTCTAATGATTCAGACAGGTCAAAGGCTTATGGCATTATAGTAACTTATTGATTTATAAAGTGTCTTTTCCTGGCCTCTAAGTGCTTAAAAGAATTGGAAAACTCTTTACAGAGTGAGAGATTGCCCCGAGTATTCCCCATTTACCTGGAGCCACTGCTGGCAGAGAAATAGCTCCTGGTTATGCCCAGAAAATTTCAAATTCATTCTAAGGATAATACCTTAGGTCACAATTTGATGAAATCTTCCACCGTTATAAATTTCACACATGGCAAGTGCAGGATATTTTTGCAAAGTAATGAACAGCTATATAAGATTTTCCTAAGAAAGGGGCAAATGATGTCTTCCTTAGGTCACAGTATTTTATTCATGATTTTCTAATAAATAAATATTGCTAAGTTGATATAATTTACTAGAAATATATTATCCAGTTGTTGGACGAGTGGCATTTGGTGGGAGAGATGCTTAATGTAGGTTTCTTTTTTTATAGACTATGTTAAAATAAGTAGTATATTCCAGAAGTCAGAACATGTTTGCACACATGTGAATAGACATTGCTGGTATTCATCAGAATTGTTTCCCTCTCCTTATGGGCAAAGAAAGACCTCATCTCTCATCCACTTTGCAACTCTATGAGACCATGTGATTAGTCCATTTGACCAATCCAATGGGTTGTATGAGAAGGTGACACATGAGTCTCTGGCTAAGGCACTGAAAAGCTTTTCTTTATTCTCCCACTCTTCCACCCTGTTTATAAGACCCACTGAAGCAGCCTGGAACCCTGAGTGACAATGTGGAGAATGATCTCACTGGAAAGGCATCTTTGGGGCCAGTGAGGACCTTGCAGTTTTAAGCCACTCACAGTGTACATACAATTATGACACAGACTGATCTGGCACATTATGATACAACAGATACTTTAAAAATTCATAAAAATATTATTTCTAGTGAAAATGTTGTGATATGTAATATTTTGTGAAATGTCTTTATTTTTCAATCACTGAAAAATAAATACATTTCAAATGCAAGTATTTTTGAATGATTTAATTTTTCAGTGTTTAATGCTGGTTACACACATTAACTAATGGTGTAATGCAACAAAGAATGCATGAAGAATGACAGTCGAAATTTAGAAGCTTAAATTGTGTCATCATATAGCCACTTGCTCAAATTTTCATTATTTTTTTCTGTCAGATTTAAAATTGCTCACTGAAAAATTCAGGTAAGATAGTAAGAATAAAAAAATTCCAGTTAGAAGACGAGGCTGATTTTATTACCAGAAGTTAATTATAAGGCCTAAAACTCAAATATCACTTTTAAATATGTTACAAAACTATATTAACACTGTGAAATGTTTGAAACATCAGTTTCCTGAAGTTTTTCAGTGTTTGAATCATTCATTTGAACTTCAGTTTGAATATCTAATTCAAAATGGAGACAAATTATTTAATTCTAAAACCTACTTCTGCTTGGTTATCCAGTCTCTCACCTCTAGCAGCATTGAAAAACAAAAGCACAGAACTCTGAATATGTGAAAAGAGACTTATCTTTTCCTAAACAGTCTGCCACATTGGCTGTCTTTGTTATCTGGCCATTACAATAGAAGCAATGTTCATGATATCAAGGATTATTTCAATAAATGGCTCTTACAATTATCAGACTTTTAACTTCCCTTTGGGACCTAATGCAGTGTAAAACTGTTCATAGCTTCTTTATTCCAGGATCAGAAACATTTTCTCATCTCTATGCCTGCAGCAAGTGTGAGCAGGTGGAACATTTACCATGTTGTGAATATCCAGCATATACACTAAACTCAACCTTTCTAAAATGTTTAGTAGTGTCCCCTTTACAAACAATCAAATGATGCTGAACAGGTATTCAAAGACTTTCTTCATTATGAGGAAGTACGATATCTGGTCCTCTCAGTTTTAGTTTTGCTGATCCAGAGGTAAAATGTGAAGATTAGATCACATAGTAATGCACAACAGTTAAACTCTATTTTCGGGAGAAAAAAAAAAAACAGAACTGACTTTTGGTATGTGTTCTGTTCAACCTGCAGAGATTGTATATAGAGAATTTCCAACTAGCTAAGAACATTCAGAAGTTCTAGAAATACAGCAAATCAGTTTAAGTCTGGTTAAGAGAATTTTTTATAAGATATACACATGTATAACCACCACCCTCCCCAGAGATTACTCTCTAGATTTACAAACACAGTGTAGCAAATTTCAAGTGTGTACTATTTCTTTACATTTACCCACAATAAGTCTGTCTTTCTGTTTGGAAGGATTTTTGTGAATACATCCTAAAAGTTTGAAAAGTGGAGCATGAAAAATGATTTTTAGGAGAGAGGAAAATAAGCACTTCAAAATGATTCATTCCTTTGATCCCTTTAATTTTGAATTTTTAGATGTAATCTATAAAAACATAATTCAGTATAGCATGCGTATAATTTTTACAAGTTTTTAAATATATATTTTTTTAAGTTCAAAGCATTTTTATTGATAAGGGAACATGTTCAGTACGTTTTGAGATCACTGTTCTATTACATGAATGGAAAAGTAAAATTATTCTTCTCCTGTTTATGAAAAAAAAATTCAATGATATACTTCAATGAAAATTTTTATCTTCATTGTTCTTTGCAAATTATTAAATGCTATTTTAGGAATAGATTCCTTTTATGGTATCTCTTCTATCAAAGCTGCTGTTTGCTCTGGGAACTAGGTCGATAATAATGAATAGGAACATGGTGTAATTCATTTGTGATCCAATCACTTACTACTTGAAAATTTTGGGTATTTTAATTATGATGGTTAGAAGAATTTCTCATCTTCAAAATGAGATAATTAAGTTTACCTTTTTAGGTTATTTTGAGGAATACATAAATGAACTAAACTCTAGCTCAGAGTAAGTGTTGAATAAGCTTTGATTGAAAGAAAGTTTTGGTTGGTTCCAATAATTCTTAATATCTTGCCTTTAAAATATTTGGAGGGATTCTTTAAACTAGAATTAGTGTTGGAGAAGACTCTTGAGAGTCCCTTGGACTGCAAGGAGATCCAACCAGTCCATTCTAAAGGAGATCAGTCCTGGGTGTTCACTGGAAGGACTGATGCTAAAGCTGAAACTGCAATACTTTGGCCACCTCATGTGACGAGTTGACTCACTGGAAAAGACTCTGATGCTGGGAGGGATTGGGGGCGGGAGGAGAAGGGGACGACAGAGAATGAGATGGCTGGATGGCATCACCGACTCTGTGGACATGAGTTTGAGTGAACTCCGGGAGTTGGTGATGGACAGGGAGGCCTGGCGTGCTGTGATACTGGGGTCGCGGAGAGTAAGACATGACTGAGCGACTGAACTGGACTGATGAAGGGATTAACCAATGAATCATACTTTGTAAAAGTGATGTAAGTCATAAACAGACAAAGCAACTGGTAACATTTTGGTAAGCCAAAACCAGGTATTTCTTTTCTTGGAGGGTTGCAGAAACCCTGAAGTCTTAGCTAGAGCAGTAATCATGCCCTTGGCAGACTGTTTGTCGCTCATTTCCTCAGAGGTACAGTCTTTTCATAAGAGACTGAGAACGCACTGGTGATGCTCTGGTGATTTCCTTATATGAAAACTGTCAGTTGCAAGATCTCAGGGTTCCACATTTGAAGATCAGAGATCTGCTCTCTCAGCACAAACTCAGTGAGCATATTCACATCAAACGTTCTTGTTAGCTTTAATTTCCTAGCACACTGTTCATGTAGAAGAGAATTTTCTGGAAAATGTTTCACCTTGAAAGTTCCTTTCAAAATCCTTTCAGCTTGGGAAATAATTTTTACAAAATAGAGGGAAATGTTTTGAAGATTGCCTGACGTCAAACAAAATAAAAAAATACATAATCTATCAGAGTATTACTAAGTGCTTCATCTTCCTTTCCTTTCCTACTTTCACTAAAGGTAAGTTTCTCTATGCTGTTTTTTTCCTTCTGAGTTTCAAATGGCTACAATCTGAAGTGAAAAATATTTTTTTTCCATTAAATTTTGACAACTGGAGTCTTTTATTTTTAATGTTCATTGAAATGAACAATTACACTTTCATAAAGTTAATTTTTAAATATGATATGCTATGTATTTGGACTATGAAATAAATTTATTCATTATAGTTATCAACTACTTAGAGAAAATTTTCACCTTAGTTTGCTAGCAATCTAAAGCCTGATAATAATAATCGCAAATGGTGAAGACTATATCATCAGAATTATGAAGATTATATCATGGTATTTTCACAGTTGCAAAGTAAATGGATATGATCAGAGTGTTAATTCAGCATTTTAATATATCTAAAGAATCTGTAAATAACTAAAATCTCCAACAATATAATTGAGGTTAATCAATTAAACTTTTAATTATATGCCTACATATAATTTTGATGAAACGACATAAAATTTTTAGAAATGACATAATTCTGGAAATATCTTTAATGACATTGAAAATATTCACTATTTAATTTCAAATAAAAAGGGAGGTTAAAAACTTACAGGATAATTATGACTGCATATCTGCATAAAATGTGTGGATAAATCTTTCAGTTCAGTTCAGTCGCTCAGTTGGGTCCGACTCTGTGACCCCATGAATCACAGCACGCCAGGCCTCCCTGTCCATCACCAACTCCCAGAGTTCACTCAAACTCATGTCCACAGAGTCAGTAATGCCATACAGCCATCTCATTCTCTGTCGTCCCCATCTCCTCCCACCCCCAATTCTTCCTAGCATCAGACTCTTTTCCAGTGAGTCAACTCGACGCATGAGGTGGCCAAAGTATTGGAGTTTCAGCCTTAGCATCAGTCCTTGCAATGAACACCCAGGATTGATCTCCTTTAGAATGGACTGGTTGGATCTCCTTGCAATCCAAGGGACTCTCAAGAGTCTTCTCCAGCACCACAGTTCTTTGGCGATCAGCTTTCTTCACAGTCCAACTCTCACATCCATACATGACCATGGGAAAAACAATAGCCTTGACTAGACGGACCTTTGTTGGCAAAAATCATTAGGAAACTATAATGTCAAATACCTTTGTGTCATCAATTTAGCAATTTAGATTTTTCTAATTATTTATCAACACTAAAACATACATGTAATAACTGCTTAATAAAATAATAATACACATAATAAAATATGTTTTGGAGAAATGTTTGGCCATTTCTAGGGCTTCCCTGGTGACTCAGCTGGTAAAGAACTTGCCTGCCAATGCAGAAGATGCAAGAAACGCGAGGTTGATCCCTGAGTCAGGAAGATTCCATGGAGAAGAAAATGGCAACCCATTCAGTATTCTTGCTTGAAAAATTCCATGGAGAGAGGAGCCTTGTGGGCCACAGTCATGGGCTACAGTCCATGGGGTTGCAAACAGCCGGACACAACCATATCTAGTGTGTACGAATACTCCACCAAAAATCTCATCAAGGAAGGTCAAAGTCATGTGCCTGGCCCTTAATAAAAAGACCAGCAGAAGTTCTTATATTTTCCAGTGAATAGGAAATACCTGGATGGTATATCTAAAATGAAGATTTCTGAATCCCACACCACAGAGATTCTCATAAGGTGAGTCTGGTGTGGCTCCTGTGTGCGTGTTAGTTGTTCAGTTGTGTCAGACTCTTTGCGACCCCATGGACTGTAGTCCACCAGGATCCTCTGTCCTTGGGATTCTCCAGGCAAGAAAACTGGAATGGATGGTCATTCTCTTCTCCAGGGGATCTTCCCAACCCAGGGATCTAACCCGGGTCTCCTGCATTGCAGGAAGATTCTTTACCAACTGAGCTATCAGGGAAGCCCATGTAAATCCTTATGTGAGTCCAAATTATTGGTCACTCCTAGTAAGCAGCATTTTTAAAAGGTGCATGCTAAGTTGCTTCAGTCACGTCTGACTCTTTTCGATCCCACGGATAGCAGCCCACCAAGCTCCTCAGTCCATGAGATTCTCCAGGCAAGAATACTGGAGAGTGCCACCCCCTCCTCCAGGGGGTCTTCTCCACCCAGGGATGGAATCTGTGTCTGTTATTGTCCTGTATTGGCAGGTGGGTTATTTTATCACTGAGCCACTGGGGAAGCCCCCTTTTAAAGGATGCTTCACCTGATTCTGATGCAGGTTGCCAGGAAGAAAAACTGCATTAAAGTTGACCTTTAAAATGTGCTTTCCCTTTTTCAACTGGTTATCTTTTACATGGTCGATCAAGCACTGTTTATAGAAAAGGACATTTTTAATAGGGGGGAAGCATGTTACCTAAGGAGTTTTTATCTGAAGTTCTAAAACATACTCAAATGACTTTCAATAGTAGAAGCAGTTGTAGCAGCAGTAATGACCACAACTAACGCCCCCAACCTTTCCCAGCATCAGAGTCTTTTCCAGTGAGTCAACTCGTCGCATGAGGTGGCCAAAGTATTGCAGTTTCAGCTTTAGCATCAGTCCCTCCAATGAACATCCAGGATTGATCTCCTTTAGAATGGACTGGTTGGATCTCCTTGCAGTATAAGGGACTCTCAAGAGTCTTCTCCAACACCACAGTTCAAAAGCATCGATTCTTCGGCGATCAGCGGGAGGAGAAGGGGACGACGGAGAATGAGATGGCTGGATGGCATCACCGACTCTGTGGACATGAGTTTGAGTGTACTCCGGGAGTTGGTGATGGACAGGGAGGCCTGGTGTGCTGTGATTCATGGGGTCGCGGAGAGTCGGACACGACTGAGCGACTGAACTGAACTGAACTGAACACTTCTGTAACACTTACTCCTTAAAGAGTACTGCCAAGCCACAAAATAAGGAGCCAACCCAATAAAGTAACAGAAACTAACAATGTCTGATGGACAGTTCTCAACTCTGCTCTCTTTTCAGTAGAGAAAGGAAAAACTAGTAAAAGCTGAAGAGGCCTCGGGAGAGATTTATTGGATACATCCAAGAGAGCATCCTGACTAAATTATGAGAGGCAAGGATAAGTTACTGGGGTAGTTTTGACACAGGGATGAACACGATGGATCCCTAGGTCATTTTGCCACATAATTCTTCAAAATTTACAGTTCATCTATAAAAAGTAAGGTATTCTCTGTTCTTGCTAAACGTATGCACGGTTCATTTCCTAAGTTTATGAATTATGCAGACCCCTTCCCTGCTGTTCTTCTGCCCTTTGAGACAAGGCCTTTGGCCATTTCATTCACTGCATTTCTCCTGAAAGGCAAATAGGGAGTGAAAGTGAAAGTGTTAGTCGCTCAGTCATGTCCCACTCTTTGTGACCCTATGGACTGTAGCCTACCAGGCTCCTCTGTCCATGGGATTTCCCAGTAAGAATACTGGATGGGTTGCCATTTCCTCCTCCAGGATATCTTCCCAACCCAGGAATTGAACCTGCGTCTCCTGTGTCTCCTGAATTGCAGGAATATTCTTTACCTGTGGACACTGCCAAAGCACATCTATTTTCCCTAATGTCTTTTTCTCTCTTTTCTCTCTCTTCCTCTGTCCTCTTAAATATACCACATTTACTAAATTGAACTTAGATCCTGATACAATTCAAGTTTTCCATTTAGAAGTGAAAGTTAGGCTGTAGGGACCAAACAGCCTAGCAGCTGTGAGGAGACATTAGGCAACCTAGCCTAGGACAAGAAGTTTGGAGCTATTCCTCTTATTATTAACATGAAAATGAGCTTGATATTTAATTTGCTACATTTTTTTTTTTTCATCTAGTTCCCAGAGTTAAGAGAATTGTATCCAGATACAAACTGGCTCCATTGATTTCTCACTCGGGGTGTACATACTTTTTTCCTCTTAAATATCTGATGAGATAAATATGGACACTCCAAATATAATGACAAATGGTCTTAATAGCTGTCTGAGGAAATGAGCCTTGTTCGGCAGGTGTTTAGTTCTTGGACTGTCAATCTGCTTCTTCTTAAAACTACATTTCTGCCCTTTGGTTTTGATACACAACTTTTTCAAGAATGAAGAGATTTTTTATTCCTTCAAATATTTAAGATTGTTTTGAGCAAAAGTTCCTTTGTAAAAGCTCTGAATGAGACTAGGAAACATTTTCTCTTAAATGTCCACCATTTCTATTTAAGTTGCTCAGGTACTGACATACAGCATTCATAGAGGCTTCCTCAGAGGACTTCTATTAAGGGAGCAGAACACCCAATACCCTAGATTTCTTAGAAAGTCTCCTCTATCCTTTCTCCACCCAAGCAATTCAAAATAAAGCTGGATGTTGAATAAAACATCCAAGCACACTGGTTTTGCAAAAATGAATGGCATAATTTTTAGTTCTGTCAGGGCATCCTGACTGGTATTCTTAGGATAGAATAAACATGTTTATTTCCATCACACCATGTTTCACTACCCTCTATTCACTGAGTGTGTTGAATACCACATAAACCCTTTCACAAGTATCAGATTCAAAATGTAACAACCATATTTACAGTACACTGTACGTGCTAGGTGTTAGGCTAGAGATGAAATAATAGGCTAAGACAATGTTGCTAAATATCTGAGAAATTTACATTTTGTGGCAGAGGCTGACTACCTGGAGCTCTGCTATATTCAGTCAGTGCTTACCTCTAGATCTTAAAGGCTGTTTACTTTAAACCTCTGTGACTCTCTGCCTGCAGGTGTCGTTCTGATGCAGGAGCATACTTGACCCTCAGAAGTGCCAGAGAGTTAGAGCTTCTGGGAGCAGCCTTCTTCCAATGATGGATGGGGATTGGGAACATACATGACCCAGTTTGCACTTGGAGCTGGTAACTCTGAGACGTTTTCTCCCCTGCCTCCCAGACTTTGCAGAGCAACTGTGCCTCAGTCGCCTCAGTGTTTGTCTGCTTCCTTCTCTTCCTCATTTCGCTTCTTCGTTTCCTGAACTGCATCCTCGGGTCCCCTTCCAAAGCAAGTACCCAAACTCACATCTTGGTTTTAGACTTGATGGAGATTATATATCTGGGGTGTCTTCTCTTGCTGTATTTCTGTCTCCTTCATGGAATCTCCCATCCTTTCCCTCTTCATGCGGTCTCTCTAGCAGGAGAATCAGGTAACTTATATGACAGTTCAGGGCTTCTAAGAGTGCAAATGTAGAAACTGCCACTCATTGTTAAGGTTAAGGCCTGAAACTAGAAAAATGTCAATCTTGTCACATTCTATTAGTTAAAGCAACCTGCCAAAACTTAAGGAGAACAGGCAACAACAGAGACATGGAAACCAGAAGACAAGCTTCTTTGGGGACACCAGTGCAATGAACTACCCACCATGGGTGTGTGAGCTCACACCTCCGTAAGTCAATAACATTCAAAAAAAAGGGTAGGAGATAATCCAATACTTAGTATATAATTTAGCTAACTGTTTCATCATTCACGACAGGCAGATGTTAAAAATAGATCAAGGGTAATTACCTATAGCTTTCTAATTTCTTCAATTTCTTTATAGGAAACCTTGAAGCACCTCATCGTGCCCTAAATTTTTCTAGACACTGTCCTCAATGAACACAAGCAATTCCATTATTTTGGTCATCTTTTTCTACTTGGTATGAAATCCCTATGACTAGGACGCACTTCTCCATGCCATTCTCCCTACCTGGATATCACTTAGCTCTTTGATTCATTGCTTTGGCTAAACTTTCTATTTATCTTTCTAGTCCATATCAGTGTCATTTCATTTGGGATTCAGAGCTCTTTGTATGTCTTCTCTGTAATTATTGGCAGAATCAAATTTATTTTTTATATTTGTGTCAGACTCCCCACTAGTTTGAAATTCCATGGGAATAGGGACCCTTGTTTCTTTTGAGTCACCATAGAACCTGAGACATAGTCAACACTCTCAAAATGAACTGAATCAATTAGTGAATGAACAAATAAGTAAACCTTAATGGTGTGTCCTGCTAGTTACATGCTCTATTTATTTAAGGTTATTCTCTAGAAATACAACTTAAAAAAGAAACTCATCCTTCCTCTATTGACATATATATATATATATATATTTTTTTTTTTTTTTTTTGCAGTAACATATAACCATAGTTCCATGGGCAAGGAATGTTAGAAGCAACCAAAATCTTGAAGCAGTCAACATAATTTTAAAGAAATTCATATAAGCCACCACTTTTCACGGCTCTGAGAATATCTTTTTGTCTTTTTTTCCCCATGAGTTGAATGGCTTGATTTCAGGATTTAGGTCATTTGTCACTATATCTCATATGTTTTCAGATAGACTCTAGAAGTTTGTTGAATCCCTGAATGTATACATTTAACTGTCACAGTTGATCATTTAACTGAAAATTACAATATAAATGATTAACGATGTTTCTGCTTTAAACTAGAAAGTTAATGATTTAACGTTAGTTATTCCTAGTGCTTATATCCCATAAAATGTCTCCATTTGGCATTTAAACTTTCCAAACAAATTTCTACTTCTAAGTTGTTCTCTGATTATAATCACATTTAACTTGCCTAGCCTATGACTGCAAAAATAGGCATATCACTGAAAGAAATGGACAGAAATTTCACAGGTTTATAAATCTGTATGTTGGTATAGGTAAATCTTGATATATATAAATCGTGTGTGTGTGTGTGTGTGTGTGTGCCTGTGAACTGATAACATTCAAAAATTGAAAATTCTAGATGGTCCCAAAGTAGGCTGCATATCAACTGATATACATTACAAATGGCTTCCCTGGTGGCTCAGTGGTTAAAGCGTCTGCCTGCAATGCAGGAGACCCAGGTTTGATCGCTGGATCCCCTGGAGAAGGAAATGGCAACCCAATCTAGTACTCTTGCCTGGAGAATCCCATGGAGAGAGGAGCCTGGTAGGCTACAGTCCACGGGGGTCACAAAGAGTCGGACATGACTGAGCGACTTCACTTTCACTTTCACATCATAAATATAGTCCACATATAACTTTCTAAATATGGTAAAAGCTAGAGTTTATTCACTCTATAAAGAATGTCCTTCCAGTACTTCATTGCTATAATCCCAGTTCAGGAAGGCATATTGCAAATGAAATGTAAGTAGCCAGTATTTACACAATTTTCAGTGGATAGGCTCTCCTAACAAACCTCTGTTCTGTGTTTGCCAGAGAATATAAATTCCTTTTCAAGAAAGAATATTGCCTGTCTTATAAATGCTGTGGCTTGCACAATATCTTGCAAATCCAACAAAGTTTTAGGTTCTTAGCAGACATAAAATTTGTCATTTCAATCCTGGGACTGTATATACTTAACCTTTTGCAGTGGGTCTTACATCCTTGAGAGACCTCAGCTCAGTAGAGAGATACTTGTGTTTTAGAGTGTCCAATATCCTCCCCAGGCACTTTGCTTGAAGGCACAGAAAGAGCTAGATTGAATCATTATCTAGTCATCAGGCAGGGATGTTGATGGCAATATTAAATAACTGATAATGGTGTAAAAAAGGACAAGTGCTCAGAAGTAGCAGGCAATATTTTAGAAGCAATTTCATCTTTTTGCCTTTGCTTTCTTTTTCCAGTATTCATTTGTGTCTGTTATGGAATGTAGAGCACAAACAAAAGTAAAACAACATTGCAGAAGCTTCCTCTTTGATTACAGGAAGAAATTCCTGAACTTTTAGGCACAAATACATATAATAATTAAAAACATACTAATTTTTATTTTATTCAACCAGTTGTCTATTTATAGAGAATTCAGAATAATAGTAATATTTTTTATGTGTGTGCTTTAACATCCATAAGTGACGTTTTAATTAAACAAACCAAAAATATTTCCCAAACCATTGACAAGACTGGGGACAGTGTTTGAAACTTTAGAAAACTTCCCTTCATGCCATCCATTGATTTCCTTCCTGTTAAATATCAATCACCCTGATTAATATAACTTGAAAGACTAACACTGTTCTTTGCCAGTTGTTCAAAACCCAGCCAGTGGTAACCAACTCTCATTAGAAAAAGGTATCTGTTCTGTCCTGTTCCGTCGCTCAGTCATGTCCGACTCTATGCGAACCCGTGGACTCTAGCCTACCAGGCTTCTCCGTCCATGGGATTCTCCAGGCAAGAATACTGGAGTGGGTTACTGTTTCCTTCTCCAGGGGATCTTCCTGACCCAGGGATCGAACCCGGGTCTCCCGCATTGGAGGCAGAAGCTTTAACCTCTGAGCCACCAGGGAAGCCCAGAAAGAGGTATACGAATGTGTTTTCATTTGTCTTCCTCAACAACAATTGTGTGTGTGTGCCTGCTAAGTTGCTTCTGTAGCATCCAACTCTTCATGATCCCATGGACTACTGCCCGCCAGGCTCCTCTGTCCATGGGATTCTCCAGGCAAGAAGACTGGAGTGGGTTGCCATGCCCTCCTCCAGGGGATTTTCCCAACCCAGGGATTGAACCCACATCTCCTAATGCCATACGTAAAATGTTTTTTCCCTTGGAATACTAGATCCAGCTCCATTCTCTGCATGATCTTATGTCAAATCATATATATATATATAAAGAAAAAAACAGCTTTGAGTGAAGTTTCAAAAACTTCAGTGTATTATCATATCTTACAAATAAATTTTGAGATCCAATCTCCTAAGTCCGGTGATGTATAGTCTTGTGCAAAGACCAAATCATTATCTTACATAAATTCAGCTTTAAGTTGCACAGTTAGGAAACCAGCTGTAGATTATTTAAATGCTAACTGTGATAGTATTTCACATATCTCTTTGTGGTTTGAGCATATATTACTAGATCAGTGTGCAAAGAAAAATAAATTGGCCATGCAACTTACAATCAGTGATTCTACATCTTGCCTATCTTGGTCACAGCACCCCACATGTGATCTCAGAGGAAGGGGATGGCTGAATCAAATGTACCTTCTGGATTAATGTCCACTAAATCAAAGGCAATGGACAGGGCACTTTCAAAGATGATACTGAATAATTATTTCACTGAGTTCAGGTTCCTGTGGTCATTCATGATTTCTTCTAAATCACTTTGAAGTGACATCATGATTCTCATCCTAAGATGGACAAATTCAAGGCAGGAAAGAGCATGAAAAAAATCAGCCAATAAATCTTAAGGAAAGGAGATAGAGGCACAGGAATTCTAAAGTAGTCATAACAAATTGAAGGTTTAGAGAATTCTACATCCTTTAATAGTCTTTCCAGGTGGTGCTAGTGGTAAATAACTTGTTTGCCAGTGCAGGAGATATAAGAGATGTGAGTTTGATCCCTGGGTTGGGAAGCTCCCCTGCAGGAGGAAATGGCAACCTACCCCAATATTCTTGCCTGGGAAATCCCATAGACAGAGGAGCCTGGCGGGCTACATTCCATAGGATCACAGAGTTGGACATGACTGAAGAAACTTAGCATGCACATATCCTTTAAAGTGGTCAGATTACTGGTTCAAAACAATCTCTAAAATTGACTCTAAAGCTGGAATTAGAATTGGAAGCTTGGCTATCATGTACCTTCCTAGACATGATTCTCAAGAATCTTACAAGTAAACGTGACAACATATACATGTTTGTTCAATTGTCAAGATATCTTCTGCTCAAGATTTGGGGATATACACAAACACACTTAATGGATAACAAATATGAATGTGATGTTAATTCCTTAATGCACTTTTTTTTGTTTTAAATAGAGTGGTATCACAGTTTTGCTTTAAATATGTTTCCACAGCAAAAATAACGTGTGAAAGGGAAGACTTTATGTCACCTAAACTTCACTACTTTTGAACAAAAGGTAGCTTGAGAGTGATTTAAGGTAAAGCAAAGAAGAACTAAAAAGCATCTTGATGAAAGTGAAAGAGGAGAGAGGAAAAGTTGGCTTAAAACTCAACATTCAGAAAACTAAAATCATGGCATCTGGTCCCATCACTTCATGGCAAATAGAAGGGAAAACAATGGAAACAGTGACAGACTTTATATTTTTGGGCTCCAAAATCACTGCAGATGGTGATTGCAGCCATGAAATTAAGACGCTTGCTCCTTGGAGGAAAAGTTATGAACAACCTAGACAGCATATTAAAAAGCAGAGACATTACTTTGCCAACAAAGGTCTGTCTAATCAAAGCTATGGTTTTTCCAGTGGTCATGTATGGATGTGAGAGTTGGACTATAAAAGAAAACTGAGCGCCAGATAATTGATGCTTTTGAACTGTGGTGTTGGAAAGGACTATTGAGAGTCCTTTGGACTGCAGGAGATCCACCCAGTCAATCCTTAAGGAAATCAACCCTGAATATTCATTGGAACAACTGATGCAGAAGCTGACACTCCAATACTTTGGCCCCCTGATGTGAAGAGCTGACTCATTGGAAAAGACCCTGATGCTGGGAAAGATTGAAGGCAGGAGGAGAAGGGGACAACAGAGGATGAGGTGGTTGGATGGCATCACCGATTCAAAGGATATGAGTTTGAGCAAGCTCAAGTTGTTGCTGATGGACAGGGAAGCCTGGTGTGCTGCAGTCCGTGGGGTCACAAAGAGTCAGACATGACTGAGTGACTGAACAGATCTGAACTACCAAGTAAAGGGCTTCCCTGGAGGCTCAGCTGGTAAGGAATCACCAGGTAAGACACTGGACATTCAGTTAAATATAAATTTCAGATAAACGAATTTGTTTTTTATATGGAATATACTTAAACTAAATAATATGTGCTCTTTATATGAAACATATATTTAACTGGACACCCTGCATTTTCATTTGCTAAATGAAAGACTGTCACTTAGTGGTGATTCAAATGTATAAATATTATATAAATACCTTGTGATTTAACATTCCTTTTGAAATATATTCATATTTCAACAAGTCCAACTAAAAATAAACCATTCTGATTGATCATTTGCTAAATATAAAAGCCCTAGTAGATCTGTAGCCATTTTAGTAATTGCTAATGATCTTGGCAAAATTTAAGAAATGAAATTTTATTTTGAGATAATGTCGATGGTTTCTAAATGCTAGTTTCTAAAATGTAAAGAAGCAATTGCTCAAATGTGGGAGTATCCTTTCTTCCTTATTTCCTTCATTCCCTTACAATTTATTTATTTATTTATATCCTTTTTTCTCTGACCTCCAAGATGGCACCTAGTGTACTGTTTTCTGGTGTTTGGGTGGAACCTATACAAATGCATAAGCACCAGACAATGGACATAGGGACCATCTTTAAGGCTGGAGAAAAAGCGGGGGGGGGGGAATAAAACGAAAGGGAAGGAAAGAAAGGAAATAAGAAAGGAAGGACACTCCAAATTCGGGCAATTACTTCTTCCACATCATATATGCAGGTTAGTTGATGTGACCAGTAGACTCATCATCAGTGGTGACAGGTTGCTTCTGAGGTGTAGTTTTAAAAGACATTACGGCTTCTGCTTCATTCTCTTGGATTACCGTTCTGGGGGAAGCCAGCTGTCTTGTACAAAGAGGATCACATGGCAGACTACTAAAGTCTCCTTCCAACAGCCAGTTAGCAACTGAAGTCTCCTATCCATAGCCATGTGAGTGAGTTACCTTAGAAACAGATGGTACAGCCCTAGCCGTGTCTTCTGATGACTGCACTTATGCATAGCTGCAACGTCTGAAGAGACCTTGATCACACACTTGAATGGTTCTAAAATGACTAACTCTCAGAAATTGTGTGAGATAATAAACATTTATTGTTTCAAGCCACAGAGTTTTGGAGTAGTTTCCTATGCAGCAAAATATAACTAATATGTTCCGGAAATTTGCTTTGAAAATAGATTTTTTTAAAAAAATCAGAATAGTCCATACTAACATCTTCAATTCATCTAAATGTCTTTGAGACCATGAATCTCTAGAGCAAAGAGAACATCCTTAAATACAATTCCATCTACTTTTTTAAAATTGCAATTATACTACAGATTTAAATCTTGTTATTCTATTCAGTTTCCTGATGCTTTTATTCCTATTTGAATATCATGCCATATTTGCACTACTTATTAAAAATCTAAGCTATTCCTCTAGTCTTGTCTCAACAAAAAGCCCTGTAGCTCTATACATGCCGAGATCCAACCATGACGTCTAAACTTCACATAGCATGAATAACACACTCAACTTTGATGATTACCATTTTGACACATAACACATTCCCTTTGCTTGCTAGCGGAATTCTAGTGATTCTAACAACTTCTTCTAACATCTGTGTTGAAACTCATTGCTATATTTCTTACACTGATGAGTTTCTGCTCCTTCATATTTCAATGTCCTAAAATAGCAAAACCTAACTAGGTCCAACCAGTCCATTCTAAGGGAGATCAATCCTGGGTGTTCATTGGAAGGACTGATGCTAAAGCTGAAGCTGCAATACTTTGGCCACCTCATGCGACGAGTTGACTCACTGGAAAAGACTCTGATGCTGGGAAAGGTTGGGGGCGGGAGGAGAAGGGGACGACGGAGAATGAGATGGCTGGATGGCATCACCGACTCTGTGGACATGAGTTTGAGTGTACTCCGGGAGTTGGTGATGGACAGGGAGGCCTGGCGTGCTGTGATTCATGGGGTCGCGGAGAGTCGGACACGACTGAGCGACTGAACAGAACTGAACTGACTGAACTTTTCTTTATATAAAACGCACTTATAGTCTTCTTCAATATACCAATTAATTTATGAGCACATTCACATGGTTTTGCTATTTAAAACAAAAACAACCAACAGATCAATATTTCTTTTATTTGACAGCAGGGCAGTGGTCCTCCATCGTTTTTGGCACCGGGGACCCATTTCATGGAAGACAAATTTTCCAAGGACTAGGGGTAGGGGATGGTTTCAGGATGATTCAAGCATATTACATTTATTGTACACTTTATTTCTAATCTAATGTGACTACCGATCTGACAGGAAGTACTGCTCCGCAGCCTGGAACTTGAGGATCCCTGATAGTGCATCTTCCTAATTTGTCACTTTGGTATCACACAAGGCTTATTTGGCAATGAAAACATTCTTTTCCATTTGCTGGTATTTTTGTCTTGCCAAAGATTTCTTTGTCAGGTTAATGTTTCTCCTTGTTTATACTTAAGACTATCTTGGGGATACTTAATCACTTTATTTTGCCCTACTAAGCTTAATCCACTGGCATTAATGCTTACAAAGTGTCATCATAAATGTGGGATTCTTAGATTTACTATTTCACCGATGTTTTATACAGCCACACTACATGGTGTAATGTTTTTCTTATAAGCTTAAAACCTCACTGAATTGTGATTCATCTGGTATTAAACACATAAAAGTCTTCCTTCATATTATAAGACCACCTTTTAGTCACTATAAAATACATTAAACCTGCTATGTATGTTAATTTCTAAAAATATTGCAGAAGTATCTCATTACTAAGGTTTGGGTTCAGTTCAGTTCAGTTCATTTCAGTCGCTCAGTCGTGTCTGACTCTTTGCAACCCCATGGTTGCAGCATGCCAGGAATCACAGCCCGCCAGGCCTCCCTGTCCATCACCAAATCCCGGAGTTCACTCAAACTCATGTCCACAGAGTTGGTGATGCCATCCAGCCATCTCATTCTCTTTCGTCCCCTTCTCCTCCTGCCTCCAATCCCTCCTAGCATCAGAGTCTTTTCCAGTGAGTCAACTCTTCACATGAGGTGGCCAAAGGATTGGAGCTTCAGCTTTAGCATCAGTCCTTCCAAACTTTTTAAAAATTCCTTTGGAACTTATTTGTTGTTTGGTTTAAAAATAAAAGGCCATCATGTTATGCTTTTATAAAGAAGCAGGTATATTTAAACAGTATACTTCTTGAAAGAATGATTTACCTTTTCATCAACTTTTTCTGCACAGTTGGTCATGTTTAAAGGATTTTGACATTTTTAAGTTTCTCAGAAATAAGGCAACTTGCTTCTTCTATCTCTTCAGCTACTCAGGAAACAAACACTTGATACGATAATTGTAAGCAGTATTATTTAATGAAACTTAGATGACTATTGTTCTATTATTTTGAGAAAATTAGCTCACAGATAAGAGTTTTATCATTCCATTAGTAAAAAAAAAAAAAAAACAACAAAGAATCTGTAAAAAATTTTTTTAATGCACATATATAAGCTTTTAAACTTCCTAAGCACTATTTTTTAAACAAAACACATATACATTCAAGCTGGGCCAATTTATTTATTTGCCACACAACCATTGAGCACTTATTTTTTGTGTTTAGGTATTGTGCTGCTGCTGCTGCTGCTGCTGCGTCACCTCAGTCGTGTCCGACTCTGTGTGACCCCATAGACGGAAGCCCACCAGGCTCCCCCATCCCTGGGATTCTCCAGGCAAGAACACTGGAGTGGGTTGCCATTTCCTAGTCGTGTCTGACCCTTAGCGACCCCACGGACTGCAGCCTACCAGGCTCCTCCATCCATGGGATTTTCTAGGCAGTAGTACTGGAGTGGCTTGCCATCATGACCTGTAATCCAGTAAGGCCCTAACATATGTTACAAGTTACCATTAAGAAAATGCTATAAGTCACTTGATGCAACTGTTTTTCTTTAACAAACTGGTTTGTCAGCTCTGGCCATCATCACAGAATACTACAGACTGTGTGGTTTACATAGCAGAAATTAATTTTCTCACAGTGCTGGAGGTTGGAAGTCCAAACTCAAGATACTAGCAGGGTTGGTTTCTAATGCAACCTTCTCTCTTGGCTTTTAGATAGTCTCTCTTTGTGTCCTTGAATGACCTTTCCTCTGTGCATGGGCATCCCTGGTATCTCTTTTTTCTATCAGTCGTGTTGGATTAGGACCCTGCCCTATGGCCTCCTTTTACCTTAATTACCTCCTTAAAGGCCTTATCTCAAATACAGTTATGTTGGAGGGTAGGGCTTTCACATATGAATTTGGGGCACACAATTCACTTTATAACATGCAATAATATTACTTACTATAATTTTATCCTCTCCCTTCTTAATAGATTTTTTGAAAGCATAAAGTTCAGGTGGCCTGCCTATAATTCACTTGATTCACAAATATATTAACATGTAACTCCTAGTTTTCAGGGTACATCAGAAAAACTAGACTAACGTATTGAAATATAAACACATATAAAGTTTTTCACACCGCTCTACTTAGACTTTTGCTCCCACAGATATAGTTATTAATCAGTCAGTTATCTGTTGGCAGGAATTCAAATTAGAGATTTGTTTCAATGTTACTTGCTTTGCAAAAGCATTGAAATAACTTTCCCCATTTTCAAAATGAAGCTTTATACCATTGACCTGTCAGGCATATCAGGTAATATAAGTGAAAAACTGAGGACACATGGTTAAGCCTAGAAAGAGGTGAGTGAAAATTACTACTGAATTCTGAGGAAATCGAGGACCCATTTCACTGAGCAAGTAGTTTCAGAAGTTTCTAGTATCTGTGGATTTTTATTCTTGCCTGAAAAACTACGCCATGCCTCTTCTTCTTTATATTCAATCAATATCAG
Source organism: Moschus berezovskii (assembly GCF_049115385.1). Taxonomy (NCBI): domain Eukaryota; kingdom Metazoa; phylum Chordata; class Mammalia; order Artiodactyla; family Moschidae; genus Moschus; species Moschus berezovskii. The sequence continues at coordinate 42,785,529 of NC_142460.1, read as the reverse complement.
TTATTACTGTTATCAGTTATAATATCAGTCATTTTTACATAATTCTGTTAGAACCAACCAACCCAAATGTGATGCACAAGTAATCATCTAATTACTCGTCTAGGTGTAGGGTGCCTACTCTATAGGAGGTCTGCAACAGATGAAGGAATACACAGAATGAATATCCAGATGCAATTCACCAAATAAATTTTAATCTGATAATATAAGAATTTTGTTGCCCACTAAAATGATCAATTATAATGCATCTTGCAGTCGGCCTTCACCATGGCCCAGAGATGTAAGAAGGACAAAGCTTGCTGTGTAGGTGTGAACCAGTGAACCAGCGAAGTTGCTCAGTCATGTCTGACTCTTTGTGATTCCATGGATGATAGTTTACCAGGCTCCTTCATCCATGGAATTTTCCAGGCAAGTGTACTGGAGTGGGTTGCCATTTCCTTCTGCAGGGGATCTTCCTGACCCAGGGATCGAACCCAGGTCTCCCGCATTGCAGGCAGAGGCTTTACCGTCTGAGCCACCAGAGAAACCCATAGGTGTGAAAGTGAATGTTTTTTTGATTAGTTAAACTACCCAAATATAAAGAAGAATGGTGATGATTAAGTAGAAAATTATGCTGTCACAGAATATAATACAATATTAATAACTATAGTCATCATGCTGTACATTAGATCTCTAAAACTTATTCATCCATTGTAACTGTAACTATGTATTCTTTGACCAACATCTCCCATTTTCCCCATCTCCCTGACTCTTTTAACCACTCTTCCACTCTCTGCTCTCTGTTTTATTAGATTTCACATATAAGTGAGATAAGTTAGCATTTTTCTTTCTGTATCTGGCTTATTTCATTTAGCATAATGTCCTACAGGTTTACCAATTATTTCATCATGTATATGTATGTCAAAACATCATGCAGTAATCTTAAATATGCAGTTTTTATTTTAAAGAATTAAAAATAAAAAAGAACCAAGGACAATTAAAAATCACAATGATGTGATTGAAACTATTGAAGAATGAGTAAAATCATAGTATTTTGTTAAAACACAATTTTTGCTGTAAATTCTAGTGCTAATTTAGTTCAGGGTGAATAGTATATTGAAAAGAGACCAAACGATGTATTTAGAACAGTAAAATAAATATATGAATTATATATGGGGATAAAGTCAGCAAAGTATGCTGTTCAGGTATTTTCCTTAAGCTTGACTCATAAGGATATTCACTTTCCCCCCCAATGTCCTTAGAAATTAAATGAATCAGTACATATTGATATGGAATAAAATACAATGCTGCTGCTGCTGCTGCTAAGTTGCTTCAGTCATGTCCGACTCTGAGCAACCCCACAGACCAGGCTCTGCCATCCTGGGATTCTCCAGGCAAGAACACTGGAGTGGGTTGCCATTTCCTTCTCCAATGCATGAAAGTGAGGTCACTCAGTTGTGTCCGAATCTTAGTGATCTCATGGACTGGACCCTACCAGTCTCCTCGGTCCATGGGATTTTCCAGGCAAGAGTACTGGAGTGGGGTGCCATTGCCTTCTCCAACACAATGCTACAATACATCTAAACATGGGTTTGAACTAAATAGAAGAAAAGAAAAATAGGTTTCTGATTAAAAACATAAATATGGTGGAAAGCATTAAATCAGTTTAAGATCAGATGGAATCTGTGAGATAATTGAAAAGAGAGCATTCATCTCTTACATAGTTTTGAACACCAAGGACTTTGTGTTTTTCACAATGTGTGTTGCCTAGAAGACCACTCTTTATTTCACATTGATATGGTGTGGTACAGTTCAGTTCAGTTCAGTTCAGTCGCTCAGTTGTGTCCGACTCTTTGTGACCCCATGAATCACAGCACGCCAGGCCTCCTTATCCATCACCAACTCCCGGAGTTCACTCAAACTGATGGCCACAGAGTCGGTGATGCCATACAACCATCTCATTCTCTGTCATCCCCGTCTCCTCCCACCCCCAATCCCTCCCAGCATCAGACTCTTCTCCATTGAGTCAACTCGTCGCATGAGGTGGCAAAAGTATTGGAGTTTCAGCTTTAGCATTAGTCCTTCCAATGAACACCCAGGGTTGATCTCCTTTAGGATGGACTGGTTGGATCTCCTTGCAGTCCAAGGGACTCTCAAGAGTCTTCTCCAGCACCACAGTTCAAAAGCATCAATTCTTCAGCGATCAGCTTTCTTCACAGTCCAACTCTCACATCCATACATGACCACGGGAAAAACCATAGCCTTGACTAGCCGGACCTTGGTTGGCAAAGTAATGTCTCTGCTTTTTAATATGCTATCAAGTTTGGTCATAACTTTCCTTCCAAGGAGTAAGTGTCTTTTAATTTCCTGGCTGCAATCAGCATCTGCAGTGATTTTGGAGCCCCCAAAAATAAAGTTTGACACTGTTTCCACTGTTTCCCCATCTATTTCCCATGAAGTGATGGAACCAGATGCCATGATCTTTGTTTTCTGAATGTTGAGCTTCAAGCCAACCTTTTCACTCTCCTCTTTCACTTTCATCAAGAGGCTTTTGAGTTCCTCTTCACTTTCTGCCATAAGGGTGGTGTCATCTGCATATCTGAGGTTATTGATATTTCTCCCAGCAATCTTGATTCCAGCCTGTGCTTCTTCCAGCCCAGCGTTCCTCATGATGTACTCTGCATATAAGTTAAATAAGCAGGGTGACAATATACAACCTTGACCTACTCCTTTTCCTATTTGGAACCAGTCTGTTGTTCCATGTCCAGTTCTAACTGTTGCTTCCTGACCTGCATACAGGTTTCTCAAGAGGCAGGTCAGGTAGTCTGGGATTCCCATCTCTTTGAGAATGTTCCACAGTTTATTGTGATCCACACAGTCAAAGGCTTTGGCATAGTCAATGAAGCAGAAATAGATGTTAACAAATAAAGGTAAAAGCCCATTATGGCTTTGAGGAAGTAGCATTACCTACCTATCAGAAGGTGGGAATTTGGGTGGATCCTCATAAAGGAATGAGAGTGTATTTGAGACAAACTGAACATTTGTATGTCTCCTGAAATTAAGCATTAACTTTGCCTCACTTTTGCCGCTAATTAGATGCTTTTTGTGCCTAAAGAAAGGTCCACTGTCACAGTGCCTTGGGCAGATCAGCCAGGAATCTGATCAACCAGGAAACAGTATAAGCTGTCATTGTGATCACTCTCCCTATCTTAGGTACTTGCTGCATGCTAAGTTGCTTCAGTTGTGTGTTCTACTCTTTGTAGCCCCAGTCTCCTCTGTCCATGGGATTATCCGGGCGAGAATACTGAAGTGGATTGACATGTCTTCCTCCAGGAGATCTTCCTGACCCAGGGGTGGAACCTTTATCTCTCAAGTCTCCTGCATTGACAGGCAGGTTCTTTACCACTAATACCACCTGGGAAACAACTCCTCATGTTAATCCTCTCCCAAAGTACTAGCCTCATTCTTGAGTCAGGAGCAGAGCAGAGAGGCAACACCTCTATCCTACACAATCTGACATTGTTCCAAATGGGCAAGATGCCACATGAGCAGATGGCATAAAACCAGAACCCTGCAAGAAAATAAATGTACCCCTTAATTTATAGTCATATTTACTGTCGAAGAATGTTGAAGTTGCAGTTTCTAAACCTTGTGCCTCTGAGTTTATGGAGACGAGACATTTAGTTCAGCTAAGAGTTCATTAAATTTAAATTGGACCAAGAGAGCTTGTTATGTGTTCTACTTCGTTTGATTGTAATATTACTGCTTTTGTGGAAAAGCGAATTGTTCTTCTGGAAGGTTTTCTGTAACAATCTGACAAATTGTTACAGATTATTTTCATCATACCAAACTGGAAAATCAAGAAGAAGAAATTTAGAAAGTATTCTGAAAGCCAAAAAAGTTATAATTATTGAACATGTTGTTATATAGTATCAAGAATTGTTCTAAGTGATTTATAATATAATTTCCATCCTTATATAAACCTAATAATGTTTTCCATAAATGTCAGTTCTCTGTTTTTTCCTCCACCAGGCAAGGACAGACACTCTCTTTTCTCTACTCCTATAATCTACCCAAAAGAAATGGAGTAGCCATCATAGTCAATAAGAGAGTCTAAAACATAGTACTTGGATGTAATCTCAAAAACCACAGAATGATCTCTGTTCGTTTCCAAGGCAAACCATTCAATATCACTGTAATCCAAGTCTATGCCCCAACGTGTAATGCTGAAGAAGCTAAAGTTGAACAGTTCTATGAAGACCTACAAGACCTTCTAGAACTAACACCCAAAAAAATGTCCTTTTCATTATAGGGGAATGGAATGCAAAAGTGGGAAGTCAAGAAACACCTGGAGTAACAGGCAAATTTGGCCTTGGAGTACAGAATGAAGCTGGGCAAAGGCTAGTAGAATTCTGCCAAGAGAACATACTGGTCATAGCAAACACCTTCCTCCAATAACACAAGAGAACATCACCAGATGACCAACACCAAAATCAGACTGATTATATTATTTGCAGCCAAAGATGGAGAAGCTCTGTACAGTCAGCAAAAACAAGACCAGGAGCTGACTGTGGCTTGGATCATGAACTCCTTATTGCCAAATTCAGACTGAAAGTGAAGAAAGTGGAGAAAACCAATAGACCATTCAGGTATGACCTGTCAAATCCCTATGACTATACAGTGGAAGTGAGAAATAGATTTAAGGGACTAGATCTGATAGACAGAGTTCCTGATGAACTATGGACGGAGGTTCGTGACATTGTACAGGAGACAGGAATCAAGATCATCCCCAAGAAAAACAAATGCAAAAAAGCAAAATGGCTGTCTGAGGAGACATTACAAACAGCTGTGAAAAGAAGGTAAGCAAAAAGCAAAGGAGAAAAGGAAAGATATAAACATCTGAATGCAGAGTTCCAAAGAATAGCAAGAGGAGATAAGAAAGCCTTCCTCAGCGATCAATGCAAAGAAATAGAGGAAAACAGAATGGGAAAGACTAGAGATCTCTTCCCAAAAATTAGAGATACCAAGGGAACATTTCATGGAAAAATGGGCTAATAAAGGACAAAAATGGTAGGGGCCTAACAGAAGCAGAAGATATTAAGAAGAGGTGGCAAGAATACACAGAACTGTGCAAAAAACATCTTCACGACCCATATAATCACAATGGTGTGATCACTCACCTAGAGCCAGACATCCTGGAATGTGAAGTCAAGTGGGCCTTAGGAAGCATCACTATGAACAAAGCTAGTGGAGGTGATGGAATTCCAGTTGAGCTATTTCAAATCCTGAAAGATGATGCTGTGAAAGTACTGCAATCAATATGCCAGCAAATTTGGAAAACTCAGCAGTGGCCACAGGACTGGAAAAGGCCAGTCTTCATTCCAATCCCAAAGAAAGGCAATGCCAAAGAATGCTCAAACTACCGCACAATTGCACTCATCTCACACGCTAGTAAAGTCATGCTTAAAATTCTCCAAGCCAGGCTTCAGAAATACATGAACCATGAAATTCCAGATGTTCAAGCTGGATTTAGAAAAGGCAAAAGCACCAGACATCAAATTGCCAACATCCGCTGGATCATGGAGAAAGCAAGAGAGTTCCAGAGAAACACCTTTTTCTGCTTTATGGACTATGCCAAAATCTTGGACTGTGTGGATCACACACACACAAAAAAAAAAAACTGTGGAAAATTGTGAAAGAGATGGGAATACCAAACCACCTGACCTGCCTTTTAAGAAACCTGTATGTAGGTCAGGAAGCAACAGTTAGAACTGGACATGGAAAAACAGACTGGTTCCAAATAGGAAAAGGTGTACCTCAAGGTTGTATATTGTCACCCTGCTTATTTAACTCATATGCATAGTACATCATGAGAAACGCTGGACTGGATGAAGCACAAGATGGAATCAAGATTGCCGGGAGAAATATCAATAATCTCAGATATGCAGATGATACCACCCTTCTGACGGAAAGTGAAGAAAAACTAAAGAGCGTCTTGATGAAAGTCAAAGAGGAGATTGAAAAAGTTGGCTTGAAGCTCAACATTCAGAAAACTAAGCTCATGGTATCCAGTCCCATCGCTTCATGGCAAATAGATGGGGAAACAGTGGAAACAGTGGCTGACTTTATTTTTTTGGGCTCCAAAATCACTGCAGATGGTAATTGAAGCCAGGAAATTAAAAGAAATTTACTCCTTGGAAGAAAAGTTATGACCAACATAGACAGCATATTAAAAAGCAGAGACATCACTTTGCCAACCAAGGTTCATCTAGTCAAGGCTATGATTTTTCCAGTAGTCATGTATGGATGTGAGTTGGACTATAAAGAAAGCTGAGCAACGAAGAATTGATGCTTTTGAACTGTGGTGTTGGAGAGGACTCTTGAGAGTCTCCTGGACTGCAAGAAGATCCAACCAGTCCATCCAAAAGGAGATCAGTCCTGGGTGTTCATTGGAAGGACTGATGTTGAAGCTGAAAGTCCAATACTTTGGCCACCTGATGTGAAGAGCTGACTCCTTTGGAGAGACCCTGATGCTGGGAAGATTGAGGGCAGGAGGAGAAGAGGACGACAGAGGCTGAGATGGTTGCATGACATCACCGACTCGATGCACATGGGTTTTGGTAGACTCCGGGGGTTGGTGATGGACATGGGGGCCTGGTATGCTGCTTTTCATGGGGTCGCAAAGAGTCAGACATGACTGAGTGACAACTGAACTGATAAGCTTAGATCTGTAGATTGGATGTAGCATATATCACGTTGTATTGTTGTTAAGACCAGATGTATACATATCTATCTAACTTTGAACTCTGCGAGGGTAAATTACCTTATTTATTTCTGAATCCACTAGAACTAACATATTCTAGGGCTTCCCAGGTGGCACTAATGGTAAAGAACCTGCCTGCCAATGCAGGAGATAAAAAGAGATGGAGGTTCAATCCCTGGGTTGGAAAGGTCCCTTGGAGAAAAAAATGGTAACCTACTGAAGTATTCTTGCCTGGAGAATCCCATGGAAGAAGAGCTTGCTGTACTACGGTCCATAGGGTCACAAGGATTCAGACACACCTGAAGTGACTTCACACACAGGCATATATTAGGACATCAACAAATGTTTGTTAAAGAAGTGACTTAAAATTCATTTCTTACATTGATCCAATAGGGTACTGGAATTTTAAATTGCCTCTTTTAGTCTTTAGGTTTTGGGTAAGGAGTCAGAGGAGAAATATATCTTAGACATCATTTTAAGGCACCTGGGGGTCTGAAGTGAGAGCTAAAATGGCTGGTGTCATATGATCAACACCACCATCAGAATCACCATAGACAGTTCAGAAGGGGTGGGGCCAATAAACCAGTTTCAGTAAATGACAGTCCTCTCACTATCACAATCATTTGGCTTAATTCAATAGAATATTAACCTCAGTGTTCTATCCACATCTTTTTTTTTTTGCCCAATAATAATAGCCAAGAGGGAAGAAATGGGAGTTTGGAATTAGCAGAGGCAAGCTAGTATATATATAGGATGGATAAACAACAAGGTCATATTGTATAGCACAGAGAGCTATAGCCAGTATTCTGTGACAAATCACAATGGAAAAAAAATACGAAAAAGAATATATATGCATAACTGAGTTACTGCTATACAGAAGAAATTAACACAACATTTGAAATCAACGATAACATTTAAAATCAACTATAGTTTAATGTGATGTGTGAAAGTCGCTCAGTCATGTCCGACTCTTGGCGACCCCATGGATTATACAGTACATGGAATTCTCCAGGCCAGAATACTGGAGTGGGTAGCCTTTCCATTCTCCAGGGGATCTTCCCAACCCAGGAATCGAACCGGGGTCTCCTGCATTGCAGGCGGATTCTTTACCAACTGAGCTATTAAAATTAAAAAAAAAATAGTCAAATGTTTTTAATTTATTGGTAATTTTATGAAATTCATTTGTTGTTAGGAACCAAACTGTATTTTGCCCTTACAGTAAAAAAAATTTTATTGTTATTCTTTTGTGTCTTTGTTAGAATAGAGTAGAATATTAGTGCTTGATGGGCAAAACCCAAGCCTTAAGTACCGAAACATTTTCATAATATGGTAAATCTAAAAATTGTTTGTTTTCTCTCCTTTTCTCAAATAAAATCTACAGTATCACTACCATCTTAAATAGATGAATAAGTGTTGGTGATCTTTTTAAATTAGTCAGAGATTAATCCAAAACTCCCCTTTGGAGTTCCTAAGAAGTTCTTTAAAAATCATTTTCCCAAACAATTTTTTCTATAGTTTGAAAATATGCAATATAATGATTCCATCTCCTGTTCCTTTTTTTCTTTTTGAGGAATCCACAGGGTTGAAAATCATGCTTTTTAATGACTTTTTATGTGATGGATTCATTATAAAGTTGTTTAAGATGAAAGCCTGGAACCTATGGGAAGGAGAGAGACCAGGTATTTGGGCAGATGGAACTTATAAGGTCTTCTATATTTTAATATTTTCTGCTGAATAGACACAGACTCCTGAAGCAGAAACACCACCTGGTTCCTTATTCCGTACCATAAACATAAACTGAGAAAAAAGTCACCCATTTCACAACTAGTTAAAACTTTTTAAATAATTATAAATTATAAATTTAAGCTAAATACTGCAGACTCATTTCCCCGATAGCAGAGTATCCATGTGTTTAACACCTGAAAATTCTAACACATAAGTAGAATATTCACAATCAAGTTTGCACTTGCAATGTTTAGAATGCAAAAAAGAGATGCATGCTAATCAATGTTACTGATTACGATGTTTATACTAAGATATCCGGGCTTCCCCAATGGCTCAGCGGTAAAAAAATCTGCCTGCAGTGCAGGAGACACGTGTTCCATCCCTAGTTCAGAAAGATCCCCTGGAGGAGGAAATGGCAACCCACCCCAGTATTCTTGCTTGGAGAATCCCATGGACAGAGGAACCTGGCAGGATATACAGTGCACAGGGTCACAAAATGTCAAACATGGCTGAGGCAACTTAGCACGCTAAGATATTCACCTAAAAGCCAGATTCTTGGAAGCAATCTGTATAGGAAACCTGCTTATTGTTTTTGTAACATTACTTATTTTAAAAGTTATCTTTTGTGTTGAATTACTTGGCAAAAAAATATGACATAATTGCAGTAATTAAACAATAACTACAACAGGACTCCATGGATCAAGAATTGGCAAACCATTTTCCCATACTTGCCTGGGATATCCCATGAAACAGAGGAACCTGGCTGGCTACAATCCATGGGGTTGCAAAAGAGGCAGACACAACTGAGGGACTGAGCACAAACCCATGCACAACAGCACTGATCTTATTTGATGGAAAACAGCAAAATGTATTGTTGATTATCGAGTATCAATTATGTGGATGGCAGTTGATAACATGTTTTCTCTTTTTATTGAGCTAGCAATCTAAAGGAATGCTCTCCTGACATCATGAATGGGAACTGCTCTTCCATTTTCTTCAAGCTTCTTGAAATCATGACTTGACTCAAGCATGCACTCTCTCTCTCTCTGTATGTGTGTGTATTGCAACCACAGGACTATTCCTGGTTACTCTGCTTTGCTGACCTTACGTTTGAGGGAAGCTTCACAATTTTAAATACACCCACTAACCCTCGATTGCCTGTTCACCATCCATTTTCTTGACTGTACCACTGAGAGCACCCCATCTTAGATGTATCATCTTTACATCTAGTATAATATTATTTCCCTTCCCCCACTCCTGTGGTTTCCAGCACTGTCAGTTGCACATATTTTTAGGCATTAAAGGTAAAAATATCTTTGACAAGAATGAATAATAAAGATCAGAATGTCAGTATCTACTGGTGGAAATGGTCCTTGATGCAAAAAGGCACGTATAACAGGGGGTAGCCATGTAGAGCACTCACACTAAGGTCATTTGCCTTATGGTGTGCTAAAGCCACTAATCAATTTTGACTAGGCTGGGAGTGTAGAGTAACAGTCAAGGAGTAGGAAAATACATATTGGGAGGGCACTGTGAGATATTAGTGTGTATGTGTGGGCATGAATGTGTGTTGTCAAATGAGAACTTAGGTACATCTTGCCTGTCTTCTGCATAGAGCTTGAGTTCTCCCCTTCTATCTTCTCAGCTGCTGCTTTTGGTATTAACACCATCAATGTGAGGCGTACACCACTGGCTAGGAACTCTTTTATCATTCAGTGAAATTTCAAAGACATTTCTCTCTACTTCTACAAAAGCAAGATGCTGTAATCCATAATCAAACATTCTGTCATATTTCCTCAGGTGTTTTCTTTCACAATTATCTCTTCTGTTCTACAACTTTCAGTTTCTCATACTTTGAAATCTACTAGCCTATTTCTCTAACCACAACCAAATTCAATTTTATCTTTAAAAAGAAAAACAAAAGAAATAATAATGACCATCCTCATCATCTAATCTTCTTCCTACTCTCTCATATTTCCATCTTTTAGATTGCAAAATTCTCTGGATTTCATTGGGTGGTTTCCCTTAATTCATTATTATCTATTTTTACAACACTGTACTTGAAAGCTGAGCACCAAAGAATTGCTGCTTCTGAACTGTGGTGTTGGAGAAGGCAATTGAGAGTCCCTTGGACTGCAACGAGATCCAGCCAGTCCATCCTAAAAAGTAGATCAGTCCTGGGTGTTCATTGGAAGGACTGATGTTGAAGCTGAAACTCCAATACTTTGGCCACCTCATGCGACGAACTGACTCCTTTAAGACCCTGATGCTGGGAAAGATTGAAGTCTGGAGGAGAAGGGCACAACAGAGGATGAGATGGTTGGATGGCATCACTTACTCAATGGACATGGATTTGGGTGGACACTGGGAGTTAGTGATGGACAGGGAGGCCTGGCGTGTTGCAGTTCATGGGGTCGCAAGGAGTCAGACACGACTGAGCTACTGAACTGAACTCTAATGAAACTCTCCATTTAAAAATTTGGTCCTATTTTTTAATCTCCAGTGCTCATTCTTCCTTGTAATCTATGAACTCTTCAGGAAAATCTCTCTGTTGATGATTTCTCTGTTCTTTCCATATTTCCACAGAGTTTCAACTCCCCAGTAATTTTTCCAAGTTTCTGAATATTCCCTGGCTATTTTCTCTGCTGGTTCCTCTTCAGATTCCTTAACTGTGCATATACTTCATATCTGAGGCAATTTGATTGTTTCTTAAATTTCATTTCAGGACACAACCTGAAATTTACTTTTTAAATTTTTTTAAGTTTATACTACATTATTGTTTACTATAGGAACCATGCCTTATCAATAGCTAGAGCCTATTTATCTTGTTAAACTGAAGCTTCATGCCTGTTGATCAGTAACTATAATTTCCCTCTCCTCCTAGCCCCTGGCAACCACCGTTCCACTCTTTGATGCCATGAATTTGACTATATTGATATATCTCATACAAATGGAAACATGTAGGGTTTCTTTCTGTGACTGGCTTATTTCACCTAGCTTAAAGTCCTCAAGGTTCATCCAACTTGCTGCATGTTGCAGAATTTCTTTCTAAGTCTGAATAGTGTTCTACTGTGGGTACATAGCACATTTTCTTTACCCATTTATCTGTTAATAGACACAGGTTGTTTCACACATCTTGGTTATTATGAATTGTAATTTACATGGGCATGCTAATACCTCTTTGAGAACTTGATTTCAGTTCTTTTGTGTGTGTACCCAAAAGCGGGACTGCTGATCACAGAGAAGTTCTATGTGAGTTTTTTGAGGAAACTACATACTATTTCCTTTTTCTTAATCTCTGTTAATTTGGGGTCCCTGGTCCCTTTTTCCTGAGGTTGTATCTAAATTCTGTGGTTACTTAGTCTGTGCTCTGTAGTACCTATGGAGAAGGAACCGGCAACCCACTCCAGTATTCTTGCTTGGAAAATTCCATGAATGGAGGAGCTTGGTAGGCTACAGTCCATGGGGTTGCAAAGAGTCAGACACGACTGAGTGACTTCACTTTCTTTCTATAGTTCCTTTTGGAGGAGGAACTGGCAACCCACTCCAGTGTTCTTGCCTAGAGAATCCCATGGATGGTGGGGCCTGGTGGGCTACAGTCTATGGGGCTGCAAAGAGTCAGACATGACTAAGCAACTAACACACACACACTGTAGTATCTAAGCATCATACAAAGATCATCTGATTTTGTGTGTCATCGGAACTTGGTGACGTTTACCTGTGTGTCCATTGCTTCCTTCTGGTCATTTGTGCAGGCGGTATATACTAAGACATGCTATATACTAAGACCCTGTTTGCTGGTCCTTTTAGGTCCAACACAATCTCTGCTACATCTGGTAGACTCCTGAGAGTTAAGACATTTTCTCCATCAATACTATGCTGGTGTATAAGACATCTGTGTGATATGTCTCACTTTTTCTTTATACATTCATTTCGTGATAGACACTTAGGTTGTTTTCATAACTTAGCTTTTGTGAATAACGCTCCAATGGGGTTACAGATAATGATTTTGTTTCTTTGGATATATTCCCAGAAGTAAGACTGCTGGATCATATGGCGACTTTTTTTTTTTTTAATTATTGTAGGAGCCCTTATACTGTTTTCCATTATGGCTGCACCAATTTGCTTTCCTACCAATAGTGTGCAAGGGTTCTAATTTCTCCACATCTTTAAAAACACTTTTCTGTACTTTTTGATAATATAATAACTATCCTGGTAGGTATGAGGTCATTGTCATTTTGTTTTTCACTGCCCTGTTGATTCATGTTGCTGAGTATCTTTTCAAATCTCCATTGACAATTTGCATGTCTTTGGAGAAATATTTATTCAGATTCTCTGTCCCTTTTTCTTTTTTTAATTAGGTTACTTGTTTTTGCCAAGTTGTAGAAGTTTCTTATATATTTTGAAGTCTAACCCCTTCTGAAATATATAATTTGCAAACATTTTCTCCCATTCTGTAGGTTGCCTTTTCACTCTGTTGATTCTTTCATTGGGCAGAAGCTCTTCAGTTTGATCATAATCCCACTTGCTTATTTTTGCTTTTGTTGCCTGTGCTTTTGGTGTCATATAAATTATCTGATGTCAAGACCAGTGTCATGAAGCTTTCTTCTTATGTTTTATTCTGAGGTTTAGCTTCAGGTGTTACTTGTAAACATTTCATCCATTTTGGGTGCATAGTGTGAGATAAGCGTCCAATTTGATCCATTTGTATGTGAACATACAGTTTTCCCAATACAATTTGTTGAAAAGACTATCTTTTCCCCATTATACTGTTGGCACCTAAGGTACATATGATTTTAAAGGTAAAGGGCACTTTTAATCTCTTCTACTCTAGGATGGATGCTTCAAAGTGGTACCATTCAAGTATTGACAGAATATCTGCAAAAACTACAAGACTATGCCAACTTGCATTTAAGAGAGCTTTTCAAACTTTTTCAGAAGCCTGATTTCCCCTTACTTTTCATTCACAAACATTCTGACCCTTCCCACCTTTATGACAACAGTGTAAACATTCATTTGCATGCATAAATACTATGATCTGGAAATTTTTATATTTTCCATCATCATCCTTTTTTGTCTAAAAGAATTAAAGAAAGGTTAACTTAATGTTTTAATTTCACCCAAATTACTGATGCTTCTAGGGAAACTGGGCCTAAAATGGGTATTTGATCAACTTCTCTCTCCCTCGTTTCCACCTTTTGAGTCTCAACTAAGGTAGGTTTAATCCCTTCCAAAAAAAACCCTTCACATACACTGATGGCTTTTGAAGGAAGAACAAGGCAGCATTTTTGAATATGTACACTGGGTTTTGATTTGGTTGCAAAGAAGGTCTTTGTCCTTGAGGAAGTAGGAAAGTCAGAACATAAACAGATATTTTAAACACAGACTATAGTTTATTCATCCTAAATTTATGTGTAAAATGCTTAGCATCTTTATTCCAGGCATTGGGGATACCATGGTAAACAACACACACATACACACTCACTCTCACACCCACACACATAGACGTGTACTCTGGCTCATGGAGCTTCAGATTAGGAAGAAGACAGATAATTTCAAGTGAGAAATTGTTTTAAAATGGCATAATATGTACTGTGGGTAGAGTTGCCAGATTTAACAAGTGAAAATGCAAAGGGTTCCAATTAACTTTGAGTTCAGGTAAATAAGAGTCTTTTCAGTATACATAGGTCTCATGTAGTCTTGTATTTTGTAAGTGAAAGAGTCAAACACTAAATCCACATTCACTAGGTAAAGGGTGGTGACAGAATAAAAGGATTATATTCCATTTTAGGCAAATTGAACAGCAAGCAGAAATATCCAAAGACAGAATAAAAAAAAATATGGCTCAATTCAGTATTATAAAGGACTCCCATATTGTTGGATTACAGAGTGTAAGAAAGATGAGAATAAATTTGTTGAGGCAGGAAAGGCCAAGATTATGCAGGATCTAGGTTGTGTTATTGATTTGGAACTATAAAAAAGTCATATCAGTGATATGCCTGATTGTGATGGGAAATCAGAACATTGCCAGAAAGGATTCTGGGTGGCTAGAATGTTGAGATTATCAAGCTCTAGTGCAGGTGCCTGTACTGTGCACATTTTTGGGCCACTTCACAAAGCATATTTACTTTATTGAAATACAACATTCATATTTATAAATTAATGTAATAATGTATGTTCTTTGTTAATAATATGTTAAATATTGAGACTTATTACCAGGTATAATAACCATTGCAATGTCAAAATCTTGATGAACATGAATGAAAATTGTTCATATTATATGACTTATACATACTATATGTATTAACATTACTTGTGTGTATCATTAAGAAAATATAAAGTATCATGATTTCTATTGGTGATAAATACAGAGATATTGCTAACTACTGTGTTTTTTGCATATGTTCATAAATGAAGATGATGCTAAGTATTAGGATAATGAAAATAAAAGTAATATTTTTCATCCAAGATCACAATCACATGAATTCTCCATGGCCTCCTGAGAGACCTTTGGATATAGTCAAGGTCCCCTGCTCTGGTTGTCTCCATCATACCAGACTGGATTGATTAGTCTCTATCATCCTGCAGTGTCAGATGAGGCTGCATTTTTCCTCATCTGGCAAAAAGCACTTTTTAAGTACCTACCATTCACAATGCACGTGAAAATAATCATTATAGATCATTTGATAGAGATTTTTGTTTGCTCATTTTGAAATTGTCACTTTATACATTCAAAATAGAAAATTAAGTGATCCCTCCCTTAATTTAAGAATGCTGCTTCCAAACCACTGCACTTCTATCACTGAGTAAAACTCAGGTCCTTTGAGGCTAATGACATATACTTGATCTATCTTTATGACCTGGCTTATTGTCAACCATTGAACTCCTGGATACAAGCTCTTGTCAACTGGACACTTTAATATCTGGCTCACAGTGACCAAAATCTCCATGCACAGGCAACCATAAACCCTACCCTGTCAACAACTTGACATCACAGCCAGTTTATTTACTACCACACACTTCACTGTCCGCTGTTACTCCTCCCCCCACCACCTTAAAACCAGAACATCACTGAGAAGTTCTCTGGAAAATTTTGAATACAAAACATTTAATCAGATGGTTTATCAACTTTTGTCCCTTAATTTCCCATTCGGTTCTCCCCTCCTTTACTTCTCAAATTCATCACATCTACTTATTCCTGTTTTCATCATTAGCCTACTTTTGTCTATTTCTTCTCTATTCATCTTAAATCCAGCCCCTCTCACACAAATAGCATCAACTTTCTTTTCCCATGTTTTCTGTCTATCTGATTCATCAGGCAGAGTCAGCTACCTGCCTTTGCTAAATGCCATCCTAGCTAATGAGTTCCCCAGGGAAACACCTGAATCCTAGTGGATCTATAACTTAAGGGTTTCACCCAAACAAGGCTTGATGTGATTCTTGGCAGTTCTGTTTTTCTTACCTGCCCTCCTTTTTGCTCTCTTATGGAACCTTTGTCATCCTACCCTTGTTTCTTTCAACTTGCAAAGTACCATCTGAACTTTTAACAAAGAACAGAAGCAATTAGATGGTAACTCCCATACTGTGTGGTCAAACTTACAAACTTACCTGCATTTATCACTATTGGTTTCACTTTCCCTCCTGTGATAAAAGTAGACATGGACCACTGCATAAGGACAGATTCCTTCTCATAGGGGAGAGATTTTATCTCTTACCACACCCCTAGGTCTCCTACTATGCTTCTTCTTACCTTTCTATCATGAATCTTCAGGAAAAAAAAAAGAAATTATTGTTGTCTTTGGTTTGCAAAGAAACCACAGCTTTTTCTGACCTTGACCTCTTATCTTGACCATCCACATCTCTTCCCCTTCAAAACCAGATTTCATGAATGGGTTAGCTAAAATTATCTTTTCTACTTCTTCGTCTTCCATCTGCTCCTATTTTATTTTTTAAAAAATTTTCGCAGTGTCAAAGCATTTGAAAAAGCATCAGTTCTATATCAACTACATCATCACTTTGCTATTAAGGATTTTAAGCATGTTTCTGATTCTGAGACTAATGCACGTAAGTAACTTTATTTCCTAACTTAGATGAAACAACTCTTTTATAGCCTGATCTCATTTACAAAGAGACAATGCAATTTACTAAATGGTGCCCCTGTGACCTGAAAGGTTAATTCAGATCTAACATGCAAGTAGTTTTTAATCTTTGTTGAGAAGTTGATTCACTGTCTAATATGGGACTCTAGTGACCTGCATTAGACCCAGGTCTACCTATTCACATAGAAATAGTTCAGTTTATTCATATTTTCTTTTGGGTATGATCTCAAGCTAAATTTGAGTCTAAATTTAGATCTAAATTTTATTAAACAAGGGGCTGAAGCCAAGGTGTCAATTCTTTGACAGGAAGCTATCACAAAATTGAATATTTAGGAAAGGCAGGGACATTTGAAGAAAATGAAGAATGTCTATAAAGCTTCTGTTCTGCAATATATATTTCTTTCATTCCTAGTCCATTGTTACACACATCAGTCTATTATGTCAACAAGCAATTAAACAAATGACCTTGAACTTTTAGGTGTCAATATGTACATGTCAAGAAGCAAGAACAGGATATAGGAAGATGAAGAGCTGGTGGAAAGGGAAGACAAAATGAAACTTCAGAAGGATCATAGTAATCATATGCAGAGACAATCTAAAAATTGAGGACTAAATAGAATTCTCATGGCAAAATCATGCACACATTGATATTCATGGCTATTAATATCTGCTCCAATCCCTCATCAATTTTTGAGAATAATGCTCCATAGCCAGACTTTGTGTGTGTGCATGTGCTCAGTTGTGTCCAGCTCTTTTGTGACCCAATGGACTGTAGCCTGCCAGGCTCCTCTGTCCATGATATTTTCCAGGCAAGAATACTGGAGTGAATTACAATTTCCTACTCCAGTGGATCTTACCATCCTAGGGATCGAACCCACATCTCTTGTGTCTTCTGCATTGGCAGGCAGAGTCTTTACCACTGAGCCACCAGAGAAGCCCCATAAACAGATTATCAGTCTTAAAATTTTGACTGTTTTGAAGAACAGTCATTGTTTTGAAGAACATCTCTTTTTCAATTACTGGTGAAGTCTAAACCCCCTCAGGCCATGTCATCTCAAACTCTCATACCCAATAATAGGAATATTGCATTGACTACAGGCTTCTCCATGGTGAGCATCAAAATTACAGGTGACGTTTTTAAGTGAGAAAAATGTTCACATCACCCACACTCCAACCAACTTAGATCTGAATCTATTGGGAATGCAACATTAGTATCTGAATTGTAAAAAGCAGCTATATAGGTAATTCTGAGATGGCATCACCGAATTGATGGATGTGAGTCTGAGTGAACTCTGGGAGCTGGTGATGGACAGGGAGGCCTGGCGTGCTGTGATTCATGGGGTCGCAAAGATTCGGACACGACTGAGAGACTAAACTGAACCGAACTGAAGATGTATCTAGTATTGAAAAGCATTGCTACTTAAAAATACAGATCATATGAATATTAAATTTTAGATGATAATCTTGTCCCAGATTTGATGACACGCAAAACTACTTCATCATCACTCTTCATCAGCACTTTAAATAGTTCCTTCACTCCATATCTACTCTCCTGCTTCACATTATACACAAACTTAAAATAGTCAAAAACTGATATCACAGCGGATGAGATTGTTGGATGGCATCACTGACTCGATGGACCTGAGTTTGAGCAAGCCAGGGAGTTGGTGATGGACAGGGAAGCCTAGCGTGCTACAGTCCATGGGGTTGCAAAAAGTTGGACTTGACTGAGCAACTGAACAGACTGACTGATATCAATGGAAATAAACGGTATGTTTGAAATCTAGAAACAAAAAAATTTACCTATTTAGTGGACATGCTGAATCTTCTTTTTGGCTGTCCTCAGCAACTCTAATTATATGACCACACAATTCACCGCAGAATAGAGACCGTTATCCAACCAAACATTGCTGGCTGTTGGATACCTAATAGGAAATTATCATTTATTTCTAAAATCAAGGTATTAATAAAAACCCAGATATGGGTAGGGTTAAAGAAAATAAATGCTGAATTTGTTGGTTACAATATGTTCTTTAATTTTAAATTTATCCCTTCAGTTGGAAGAGATTCAACAATTTAATAGATGTTTTACACTCAGCTTTGAGGTGAAACTAGTTATGGCCCAAATAATCTCATTGCTTTCCTGCTGATAAAAGCTATTAAATATCAGCATGGATTTCTTGACCAGCTCCAGGGGTCGAGTACAATCTCTTTCTTGCCAGTTCCTTATTCTATATATATATATATGAAACATTCTTATTCACTGGTGATAGCTTTGATATATTTAAGCATGTAGAGTAGAATGACAGCTTTCTATAGAGATAAAAATAATTCTGAGTCATCCCTTTAAAAAATGAAACAATTTCTATCAATTAGAATTAATAATGCTCTGTTGGAGAAAAATGTGAAATTCTACTATAGAAAAATTATTAAATGGGAAAGTAATTGGAATTTCTTAGAGAAAAATACAATTGGTAGAAGTATTATTTAGAACAAATTGATAATTATTATTTAATTAGAAATATTAAAATTAATATTTTAATATGTATATAAATGTCAGAAAAATTATTCTATATGTATTATGTATATATGCATATGTCCATGTTTATCTGTTAGCAAATATAGTCATCTTTAGCACTAGCTATTGTCATGAATGTGTTAGACCAGTCTATTTAATAAAAAGTAGGTTTTGTTTTCAATATTTTAGGCTAATATCACATGCAAAGTATATTTATGTCGGCATTATTTAAACACAACATATTTAAGTACATCAGATTAGAACTTTACTTCTATATGTAGTTGGTCCTTTTCTAACTAGTTCAAATTCAATAGATAAAAATTGCATTCTTAGTAACAGAAGAACCGTATTATTCAAAAGATTTCTCAATAAGGCCAAGTAATGAATGACTGATATTACATAGTCATCTATGATAACTTCCCACAAATAAAATAATGGAATCTTCAGAGAGACAGTATTTTAAGTATTTATCTTACCTGTCAATGGTTGGTTTTTTAATAGTACACTAAAACAGGGATCTTTTTTGGTTTAGAGTATTACTGGTAAATTATAGAGGAATGGTTAACAACAACTGATTATGATCTTTTCATGATTCCAATGCAAAGGCCTATCTACCTGCTGATATATGACTGTTACTAAACAAAAACCCATTAGAATTAGTTGGTCTACATTGAATATCAAATGAACCATAATCATATAATATTGGGAGTAGCTATTCAGTACAATTTGCCAGGATGGGGTAGCTACGAGTCAGACATGACTGAGCGACTTCACTTTCACTTTTCACTTTCATGTATTGGAGAAGGAAATGGCAGCCCACTCCAATGTTCTTGCCTGGAGAATCCCGGGGAAGGGGGAGCCTTGTGGGCTTTCGTCTATGGGGTCACACAGAGTTGGACACGACTGAAGTGACTTAGCAGCAGCAGCAGCAGCAGTTACATGATTCGTATTACGATTAATAAAATATGAGGCTAACTCACCTCGATGCATTTGACCTTAAGAACATCATGTATTCTACTTTCAGAGAAAAAAAAATATAACATTGTACATCTTTTCCTCAATAGAGAAAATAAATCGTTATCATTATAACACAGTGTGATCTACTTTCATAGTCTCCTTTGCGGCGCAAAGTAGTGATACACAGAACAGTTCATTTAGAAGATTCTGATTGCCCTGAATAGAAAAGTAGTTCAGGTAAGAAGGTAAATCACAAATCACCTTCACCTGTTTTCTTTGCAGTTCAAGTTAAATTTTAAAGAAATTGTTGGCAACACAATTTCATTGGTATTTGATTATTTTTCATTTGAACACTTTTAAAATCATCTCTACGTATCTGGGTTTGGTTTGAGGATCATTTTGGTATGATATGTGCTATAAAACATTCTTGCAAGAAATTTGTTTTTTTGTAATTTATCTGTATGCAGGTAGGGAAGCAACAGTTAGAACTGAGCGTGGAACAACAATAAACAATTTGAAAGAGAAATTAAATCAATTCCATTTGTAATAGCATCAAAGACAATATAGTACTTAGGAATAAATTTAAACAAGGAGGTAAAAGAAATATATGTTGAAAACAGTAAGACACTGATGAAGAAAATTGCAGAAGATGCAAATAAATGGAAAAATATCTGTTCTTGTAGTGGAATAACTAGTATTGCTAAAATGTCCACACTATCTAAAGTAATCTACAAATTCAAGGCAATCCCTATCAAATTCTAATGTAATTTATCACAGAGGCAGAAAAAAGTCCTAAAATTTGTATTGAAATCACAAAAGATCCTAAATAGCCAAAGTAACCTTAAGAAAGAAGAACAAGGCTGGATGCTAACACTTCAGATTTGAAACACTATTACAAGCTCCAATAATCAAAACAGTATAGGGCTGGGAGAAAAACAGACACATTTAACCAATGGAACAGAACAGGAAGCACAGAAATCAGCTTATGCATATATAATAACCTACCTTGATCATATTATCACACGATCTTTGACAAGTGTGCCAAGAATAGACAATGGGGGAATGGATAGTCTCTTTAATAAACAGTGTTGGGAAAACTGGATATCCATATACGAAATAATGAAACAGGATTGCTGTATTACATTTGCCTGTGCTTACTTGCTCAGTCCTGTCTGACTCTTTGCGACCCCATGGACTATAGCCTGCCAGGCTCCTCTGTCCACGGGATTCTCCAGGCAAGAATACTGAGTGGGTAACTATTCCCATTTTCGGGGATCTTCCCAACCCAGGGATCAAACCCTGATCTCCTGCATTTCAGGTGGACTCTTTACCATCTGAGCTACCAAGGGAGACACACCACTCACAAAAATAAACCAGAAATGGATTAGTGACTTAAATTTAATACCTGAAATCATAAAACTCCTAGAAGAAAAGGTAAGGAACATACTCCTTGACAAAGGTCATAGAAATCTTTTTTTTAAAATATGATCCCAAATGTTCAGAAAACAAAAGCAAAAATAAACAAGTGGAACTACAACTCTTGTAGAGCAAAGAAAATTATCAACAAAATAATGGCAACCTCTAGAATGGGCAAAAATATTCGCACACTGTATATCTGAAGTAGTGTTAATTACTAAAATATGCAAGGACCTCATAAACCTCAATAACAAAGGAAATGATCTTAATAATAGACAAAGAATCTGACTTTTTTTTTTTCCAAGAAGATATACAAATGACTACCAGGTACATGAAAAAGTTCTTGATATCAGGAATCATCAGGGAAATGTAAATCAAAACCACAATAATATATCACTTCATACATGTTAGGGTAGCCATTATCAAAATGACAAGAGATAAGAAATGTCGGTGAGGCTCTGAAGAGTGTTCCTTGGACATTGTTGATGGGAATGTAAATTAGTGCAGCCAGTATGGAAAACAGTATGAAATTTCCTGAAAAAACAAAAAAACTATCCATAATATTTAGTAATCTTATATCTGAGTATATATATGAGGGTCTGAAATCAGTATCTCAAAGAAATATCTTCATTCTCATGCTCATTGAGACACTATTTACAATAGCCAAGACACAGAAACAACCTAATATTTGTCCACAGGTAAATGGATAAAGAAAAATGTAGTATATATACACAATGGAATAGTATTCATTTAAAAAAAATGAAAGAAAGTCTGACAATTGTGACAATATGGATGAACCTGGAAGACATTATAAGTGAAACAAGAAAAAGAAAGAAGGATAAAAACTCTAAGGCATCACTTATGTGTATGTGTGTAGTCGCTCAGTCATGTCCAACTCTTTGGGACCCCGTGGACTGTAGCCTAACAGGCTCCTCCCTCCATGGGATTCTCCAGGCAAGAGTACTGGATTGGGTTGCCATTTCCTTCTCCAGGGGATCTTCCTGACCCAGGGATTGAACCCAGGTCTCCTGCATTCCAGGCAGACACTTTAACCTCTGAGCCACCAGGGAAGCCCAAGGCATCATTTGTACTTGGAATCAAAAATGGGAAAGAGAGACAATGTTGAACTTGGAGAAACAGAGGATAGAATGGTGGTTGCCAGAGGCTGAGGGGTGGAGGAGATGGGAAGATATTCATCAAAGGGTACAAATTTTCAGTTATAAGATGAACAAGTTTTCAGAATGTAATGTATTAGATCACAGCATATTGATCTCATAAATAATACTCTATTGTATACTTGAAATTTGTTGAGAGTGGAGATATTGAGTGTTTTCACGACACACACAGAAAGAAAAAGGTAACTATGTGAGCTGATGAGTGTGTTAATTACATTGATTGTAGTAATCATTTTACAATGTATACATTAATGAAGTCATCATGTTGTACACTTTAAATATATGCAGTTTTATCTGTCAGTTATGTAAGAAAGCTGGAAATATAAGCTTTATACAATGCAAGGTTTATATTATCGCTCACAATTTTTGTGGGAATTGATCATTCAAATGCATTATCACAAAATAGTGACTCTCATGAAAGCAAACTAAAGAGAGGAAAAAGAGAAGGCTGACAGAGTAGAAGATAAGGTGGATTATGATGAGATATTAACAATATATTCAGATGCCTTAGTGTACTGTGTATGAGTGCTCAGTCACTTGGTTGTGTCCAACTATTTGTGACCCCATGATTAAGTAGCTCATCAGCCTCCTCTGTCCATGGAATTTTCCAGGCAAGAATACTGGAGTGGGATGCCATTTCCTCCTCCAGGGGATATTCCTGACCCAGGGATCAAACCCAAGTCTAAATGCTTGCCTAGAGGAGAGATCAATATAGTCTAGTGCTTCTTTGATTCTGGAAACAATGGTCAAAGTGAGCAGTGCAAAGTTGTCACCCAGAAGGAATCCACTAATTTGTTATCTTAACTACTTAAACTTTTTAAAGTAAATGTTAATTACAAAGAATATAATGCTCAAAATGTAAATAACATACTGTTTATTTTTTAATGCCACAAAACACATGTAATGTAAACCAGTCTTAAAGAGTAGAATCACCTAGTAATGTCAAACATGCTTAAAATTAAAAACTTAGACTTCCATTAAAGTGAAAGATGAGACTGAAATAATTGTGGAAACGTAATTCAAAAGGCATGAGGTAATATACCTCTTATGTTTATTAAATTACACATTCTCCTGTTATGTACATGCAGATTGAGAATTTTTTAAATTTTATAAAAGTTGTTTAGTATTGTATTTTTTAACCACAGTGCATGTCCTGATTTGGTTTCCTGGAGAGCAAATGTTTTCAGAGTAGAAAAAATTAACATACTGCTTTAGTATGATAGAAAAATAGGCCATTTATCATCTCGTTTTAAGGGAAAGTTCACGGATCATCTCCTGTATGCTGTTTGTGTGTGAGTTGCCTACACTTTGCATTGCTAAATAATTGAGAACATTAGCTCCCAAACCATGAAAAATTCATTTTAACATGATGTATTATTAATCAATTTAATTTAAAGTGATCTGGAAAGTTCCAATTTCAGTTGTGAAGCTTGAAGATAAATTCATACCATGGTTGGTACTTATTAAAATTGTGTAACTCTTTATTGCCTGATTTGTATTTTTTTCAAAAGTGGGTCAGACTCTAATGAAAATGGCATAAAAATAATAGGTGAACAATTTCAGTCTACAAATTCTTTCAGATACATGTAAAAGGAAAATCTAAAACAGTCAACTCTTCATCAGTTAGCAATGCTGTGCTCCTATTTTAAATTTCTACCCTGATGTACACACATAAATAAAAGTGTAAAACTTGAAAGCCACTTATGTGCAACTCTTTCCTTTCTCCTCAGTAGAACATTTTGGCTCAAGTTTTGTCTCCCCAATTTGATAGACCCTATGATGGACAGGGAGGCCTGGCGTGGTGATTCATGGGGTCGCGGAGAGTCGGACACGACTGAGCGACTGAACTGAACTGAACTGAATAAAGACTAAAAAAAATTAAAAACATCCAGTGCTTTTGAGATAAAGTTATAAGACTAGTGATTTCTTATCTAATTCCTATGTCACTAAGAAATATCCATCTGAGATTAAAGTGGGGTACCATTAACATAAACTTCTAAAGTCAGTGTGATCTCTTCTCTTTTTAAAAGTCTTTTGGGGATTTCTGAGAGTTGTACATGTCTCCTGCATATCTTTTACCCTTCATTCACCCTCAAGACTTTGGATGCCATTTTTGTTCAAAATCCCAATCACTGCCTAAGAACTACTAATAAGAGGAGATTTAAAATGTCAAAATTACCCTGGAACCCTCGCTGTGTTCCTGCAACCATGATGCATTCCACATATGAGGAAGGTAAGAGAGTCTGGTTACTCTTTTTCTTAAAACCAAAGTGTACTATCTTGTTCTGTTTTTTCCCTAAAGACTTACAGAACAGCAAGATAGAGAGAGAGACAGACAGAGAGGTGGAGGGGCAGACAGAAAGATATATTTCAGGCCTTAATTTTATGAAGCCCTTCTTCCAACTTCAGGATCCTCTCACCCCATAACAGCCATGATACCATGAAGTCCTGTCCCAGAAATGTATCCAGGTGAGAGGCAGGATTCTCTCTCAGTATCAACCATATTCTCTCACCATGAGACAGTGAAATTTGCCAAGCTTTTAGGTTTAACCCCTTAAATTTTCCATGACAGTCTTAAAATTTTTATGTCTGGATAATTCTAGAAGATTCAGTAGAGTGGGCATATTTCAGTGATCTTAACTTTAGTGGTAAACAAAAGTCTGCTTATACGGTTTAGAAAATGGGGACCATGAGTACTGATTTTGCAGTAATTTTTATTATAGAAACAAAATATTCATTTATTAGCATAGAGACAAAAAGATTAAGATAAATGATTTCAGGCACATATTCTTTTTTTAAAAATTTATTTATTTTAATTGGAGGCTACTTACTTTACATTATTGTATTGGTTTTGCCATATGTTGATACGAATCTGCCCCGGGTGTACATATATTCCCCATCTTGAACCCCCCTTCTACCTCCCTCCCCATCCCATCCCTCTGGGTCATCCCAGTACACCAGCCCTGAGCATCTTGTGTCATGCATCGAACTTGGACTGGCGATTCGTTTCACATATGATAATATACATGTTTCAATGCCATTCTCCCAAATCATCCCACCCTTGTCCTCTCCCACAGAGTCCAAAAGACTGTTCTATACATCTGTGTCTCTTTTGCTGTCCATGGGGTCGCACAGAATCGGACACGACTGAGCGACGGAACGGAACGGAACGGATACAGGGTTATCCTTATCATCTTTCTAAATTCCACATATGTGCGTTCTTATGGGATAAATATACCTTTGGGGAAGGGAAAAGAGAATGATCCCTTATTACTGGATTTGAAGGACACAACTGTTGTGGCCCCAAGAGAACCCATAACAAATCCATGTTTCTTGCCCAAAACAAATACACGTTCTATACAATAGTATTTGCTGATATTGTGGCTGCAGGATAATTCTGCAGTAAAACACTTTTGACTTATGCAGTCTTCCTCTTTCCTATAAGTCACTTGCCCAAATACATTTATGTTGTCTGAAGTTAGATCAGAAATACTCCTTATAACTGGGATTATTTAAGAGATTTTTAAGTATGGGAGGGAGTTTAAAATGTGTAAACCAATGGAGTGGGAAAAATGTGCCTTCCCTATTAAAGTTATTTTGCCCGAAATAAATAACAGAAAAATAAAAGAACTGGCGTCAACAAGGTGTAATTGAGATAAATTTAGAAAAGATTAAACATTTACTCAAAAAGGATAATATGGAAAGGAAAACCTGGGAAATCTTTTTTGTAACCCATATAACGGAAAAATATTTTGTTACTATAATTTTATTATTTAGGCTACTTCTATTTATTTTATATGTTATTACTGCACATATCACATTTATTTTCTGCTTACATATGTGTCTCTATTGCTAGGCTGCTTCCTTCTAGAGATCAAGAATAAAATTTTAACCATCTTGATACACTGCCTGGCCATGACAGAAACCTTGATATATCTTTTGAATTAAACTGAACTTCAAAGTTCTTTATGGTTACTTGAATGCATATTCAGCGTATTAGTTATTTATAATTTTGGCTCATCTTGGGTTTAAAGTCTGCCAAATTTTGCTCATGGCCAGTGGAGTTGCCATCCAAAAGAATGACTCAACACAAGAAATATCATGCACCCAAGTACTGTTCATTCATGATAACCTTATCATTCTTTGTTAAAACACCATATTCCCTGCACTGAAAAGATAATTTTGCAATTTGTTTTCTTTTAAATAGAGGATTTACCATACTCACTCTGAGTTATGAACCATGAGCATAAATTTTCCCCAAAAAAGATTAAAATTCTGTACCTTTTGCAAATTCATGTTTTTGTTGTTCTGAAATATCACATTTCACACATTTCATCCAATAACAAAAACTACAAATGGTTTTAGACTAAAAGTGGCTATAAACTTCTGACAATAACATATTGGTATCATTGCTGCTGCTGCTGCTAAGTCACTTTAGTCCTGTCCGACTCTGTGCGACCCCATAGACGGCAGCCCACCAGGCTCCTGTCCCTGGGATTCTCCAGTCAAGAATACTGGAGTGGGTTGCCATTTCCTTCTCCATTGGGATCATTAGAGACATATATATTCTTATGGACTTCCCAGGTGGCGCTAGGAAGAACATGTTTGCCAATGCAGGAAACAAAGAGATAGGGGTTCGACTCCTGGGTTGGGAGGAGCTCCTGGAGGAGGGCATGGTAACCCACTCCAGTATTCTTGCCTGGAGAATCTCATGGACAGAGGAGCCTGGTGGGGTATAGTCCATAGGGTCACAAAGAGTCAGACACAACTGAAGTGATTTAGCATGCATGCATATTCTCATATACCCCAGAGTTACCATTTTTTACAGAATAAATCTGCAAATTCATTCATGAAAATAAATTCAGATCCACCTTAAACAGACATAACACCGTCATGCCACAGTACTTATATTTGTTTAGGTAAAAAGAGAAAACCTTTCCATGAGATCTGGTTTTGTCTTGAATAAGTATAATTTTTGCTTTGAGGGTGTAAGAATGATTTAACCTGGGGAAGTCTCGGGAATTGCTATATTAAAATTATATTAAATATAAAGGAAATTTATAAAATGGAAACGGTATTGCATATTTCAAAAATAAAAGAGAATAGAATTTGAAGGTAAAATAATTTAGTTATATAAATAGCAAAATTTAAATTAAAAATTAAATGAAAGATGCAAATCAAAGAAGAAGGTTTCAGGGGAAGTCAGTCTTCTCAGTGGCATGAGGATAATTTGTTTTCAGCTACTTTAGCAGATATAAGTGAAGATCAAGACATGAAGAAGAAAATTTCCAAACATTTGAGCCACCTGCCAAGTTGCTTATGGACATGTTTGGACAAGTCATGTCAGTGCAGTAAATGTTAAAATTCCTACAATTAAAAATATTAGCTTAATTTAACATGTATGTTGTTGTTCACTTACTAAGCCACATTTGACTCTTTCCAACCCCAAGGAAAGAGCACACCTGCAGCACACCTGGCTCCTATGTTTATCCCTATTTCCCAGAGTTTGCTCAAATCCATGTCCATTGAGTTGGTGATGCTGTCTAATCATCTCATCCTCTGTTGCCCCCTTTTCCCTTTGGCTTCAATCTTTCCTAGCATCAGGGTCTTTTTCAATG
The DNA here is from genome assembly GCF_049115385.1 of Moschus berezovskii. Taxonomy (NCBI): domain Eukaryota; kingdom Metazoa; phylum Chordata; class Mammalia; order Artiodactyla; family Moschidae; genus Moschus; species Moschus berezovskii. The sequence goes on along the minus strand of NC_142460.1, from coordinate 42,757,282 downwards.
ACTCAGCTTTTTGCTTCAGGTGGCCAAAATATTGGAGCTTCGGCTTCAGCATCAGTCCTTCCAAAGAATAGTCAGGGTTGATTTCCTTGCATAACTAATAGATTTTAATCGCGATCAGCAGGCAAACTGTATTGTATTCCATTTGGTTTTCATCATTTGTCTTGATTTCCATTTAAAAATAAATTTCTCTATTTGGGTCAACCCAAGTCATTTCATTCACTATGTTTAGTATTTCCATAGACCAACAGCTTTAACCATGAACTGACTTCATTCAACACAATTATATTCCCCTCAAACACTGTAAAACCAAATGACTTAACAGAAAAAAAAAAAAAGTAAAATTAGGTATGGTTAAAATAAAATACCATGTCTAAGAATCATATCATTGGTTAAGTCAAATATGATATGATAAGTAGATGCTTGGTAAAATCAATACAATTAGGATAATTAGACTTTATTCCTGACTCTTTCATTCTCTACTGAACTAGTTAGTAGGAAACTAAAAACTCACTTTTTAAGACTGCAGATAAAAGAGTCTATATTTGCTATAGTCTCTATGTTGGCTTAAAATAAACTTTGATATAATAAAACGTTCTCTTCAAAAATCAAAACAACTTTTTATTGTATAATAAGACATAAATAAATTAGGCTAGGAATGAACTAGGAGTACTTGGATGGACATATAAAAAACAGAAAAATTGAAAAGTAAAAAAGTAGTATCAGTGGCCTCCAGTTGCTGTTGTAATTCTGCTAAAGGTCTGCCTGACATGGCCTAAGATACGATGAATAGATTTTGCAGATGATCAAGATCACTTACAGGAAATATGATGACTGGAAATACTACCTTCCTTTCAACTTTTTTTTTTCTTTTTACAAATAAGACAAAACACTGTTTTCTGTGACTTTCATAACAATAACCTTTGAAAGTCAAATGACTATTTCCATAAGGGAAAAGTGTTCATAATTTATGGTGGAGGTTATGGAGCCATCTATGCAGTTGGATCTTTAGGAAGGCAGGTGCTACACTGTTATTACTTCCTATTTAGGACTCAACCCTACAAGGCAGATGAGCTATTTGTAACTGCTTTCTATACATATTTACAAACACACACGTTTTTATGCCACTCAGAGAGAGATTCAGTTCAATATTCTAAATATTTAAGCTTTGTCCATTTCATTGATGAGGTCATAAAAGTTTCATAGTCACCATCTTCATTATTTAATCATTTGATAGTCATGATCTTCATCATTTAGTCTTTTTGCTTTTGTTTGCTTCTTTTTTATTTTATAACTTATGAAAGTATGAGCACACATTTACAAAAGACTTGGGAAATGCAGAACAATGTTACGTACAGTTCCACTATATATTACAAACATTTTTTAGTAGATAAATTCAGATTTTTAGCTGGAGTTTCAATATTAAACTCTCAAAAGTTAATAGAATGAGTAGACAGAAAGGTAGAAGGATATAGCCATCATTTAGTTATAATCCTTTAGAATAAACATCCACCATATATACTACTCTGCTCTGTGCTGTGTCTCATATACAGCAAGATCAGTGTAAAGATCCAATGAATAGCAAAATAAATCACCTAGTCACAAAGAATAACAATGGTGTGCATATGATTCTAAACCATCAGGGTTTCGTTGACTTTCAGGAAGAAAAAGAAAGTATAGAATTCCTGGAACATTGTGTTTTTGCCAAGTTTCTAGTAGAAAGAGAGCAACCCAAGAAAAAACACACTGAGATAATGATTTTGTCTAAACAGTGACAAAACATGTATGCGAAAACACAAATTTTGTCTTTTGTCCAGTCTTTTTCACTTTGGGTAAACAAAGCAACAGATTTCTCTCAGAAATTAATATACAATGAGGATTTTAAACTAGATTGCAGTGAACACATGTTTGGGGGAGTAGCACTTTTGCTAGAAATAGATCTGTACTGTATCAAATGTCCTCACTGAAATCTAAGAAATAAAAAAAAAATAATAATAACTGCTTGTTTCATTTATTTCAGGCATATTCTTATTCCAGCATCATGCTAAGTTTGTTGTTGCTTTAATTTTTATTTTTAATAGTCCTTCCCTGGTGGCTCAGAGGTTAAAGCGTCTGCCTCCAATGCGGGAGACCCGGGTTGATCCCTGGGTCGGGAAGAGCCCCTGGAGAAGGAAACGATAACCCACTCCAGTATTCTTGCCTGGAGAATCCCATGGACGGAGAAGCCTGGTAGGCTACAGTCCACGGGGTCGCAAAGAGTCGGACACGACTGAGCGACGGAATGGAACGGAACGTATTATTATCCGTTTATTAAAAAGAAACACTGAAGTTCAAAGGGTTTTGTAATGTGTTCAAGATCATGGCTTACCAAGTGATGAAGCTGGGTTTGAAATTCAAGGTCGTCTGTCCCAGAGATCCGGCTCTAAACTACTGTAGCTGTTCCTCCTCATTAAAATATACTACTTTTATGTGAGTCTTGTATCAGGTAAGAACTTACAATATGGAGGATTTTGTTTTGATAGATGAGTAGAAAATTGTTTTATAAATCTCCCTTCAAACTACTATTAAATACAATGATGAAAAGTTACCTCATAAGCAAAAGGCTGGTTATGAGAAAAAATAATTTTTAGGAAGAACAATATCTCTACGGGGCTGCCATGCAAGATGCCATTTTCAACCTAAAGACATTCTTCTGACAGTAGATAGGAAAGCTAAGAGGAAAATGTGCTTCAGTAAAGATGCATTGTCAGCATTTTACATAACCTTTCAGTTGGAACTTTTCATTATTCATTTTGACACCTATATTTTTATTCTTTAAGTGGATATAAAGTTTTATAATTCTTCAGAAACACTCATATTTTTCAGTGTATGCTTATTTTTTATGTATAGCCAAATTTCAAAAATATCTACAATAAAAAAATAAAATTTTATATGGGTCAAATTTAATTTCCTAAATTCATTTGACTACAGAACTGTCTTCTCATTCAACATATATGAGTGGCTTAGTGTTCAAATCAAGTTTTTGTATAGGCTAGTATATTAGAATTCATGTTGAATCCTTCCAACTTCCCAAATGTTATCTAAAATTACTAAATTGCATGAAGAGCTAGTGATTTCAGAGGAAAATATCTTATCAAATTAGCAGAATTATGCCAAAATAATAAATATTTGTATATTTTAAAACACAAAGTGGAAAATATTCTGCAACCACCTAATTTATGTAAAGATGAAAGACAGAAGGAATTATTAATATCCGGTTATTTCTTTGATCTTATTTTCCCTAAGTTTCTTAACTATCTTTTACTTTTATGTGCTTTACCATTGCCTTTCCTCCAACTAATAATGATAAAGTTCTATCTGAAATATATTTGCCAAATATATTTGCATATCGATGTATCCAGAAACATGTTTTCCTGTTACATTCTGATTTTGTTTTCTCTTTCTGAAATAAATAGATTTGATTAAATGTCTTCTGTTTGAAGATTTGTTAAAGCAAATATTTTTGTAAGGTTAATACTAAGCTAAATTAAAGTGATTAAGAATCTATTCACTACCCTTGAACAAAAACCACAGGATGTTTCATAGGCTTGAAATAAGTTGATTCTTTTGGAAGCTGTCTGTATTTGGAGCAAACACAGGCAACTGGTGAGGAAAGATAAAATAGAATCCTGTCCATGAATTTAATGGCAAAAAACCAAAAACCACCTCCACATAGTTATCCATGCCAACTGAGTCCACATTTCTCAGTTCCTTCCAACTATTACCAGTAGGAGACTAATCAAGAGGGACTGATATCAAGGTTTGAATTAATAAAATGTTGATTCCACTGAGTCTGGTTTTCTCTATTAAATACTGACGAAGATAGAGTTTCAATGGTACGCGTATAATATCCTTTTGTTATACCTTTAACGGTAGGACTAAATGTTTGTCTGTTCACTTTATTCATTTTACATCATGGCTTCCTTTTTAAGAGTCCCTGTTGATTATAAAATGTAACACATGTTCCATTTCAGAACACCAAAAAATGCAACACATTTGTGTGTATACACACACACACATACACATATAATTGATTCATAGGGATAAAACATATAACTTTTCTTTTCAAATTTGGTACATGAATTTTACATGAATTCCCCATCTAATCCTTGAATGGAGTCATAATCACCTGATTTTTCTCATTCTGACACATTAATATTTTCCTATTGCCTTCCTTGTCTCTTATTAAAAAGTCTTGTAATAGTGCTAAGAAGGGCCTCTTAGTTACATTTATATAGCATTTTCTTCTGTATTTATGCCATTTCCACTATTCAGTCTGATTGAACACACTCTATTGACTTGTTTCTTATCATTTATTACAGGAGTCCCCAACCTCTGGCATCTGATGCCTGATGATCTGAGGTGGAGATGATGTGCACAATAAATGTAATGCACTTGAATCATCTTGAAACATCTCCCACTCCTGGTTTGTGGGAAAACTGTCTTCCACAAAACCAGGCCCTGATGCCAAAAAGACTGGGGACTACTGATGTGTTGGACAATTGTCTGGGCTTTGGGGGATGAACAATGACAAATCAAACAGGAACAGTCCCCTTTCCCAATCTCACTGAACAAAACAAAATATTTTAAAAAGAAAGAAATACCTTAAAGATATATACATTAACAGGAAAGGTTTAGATTGTAGCAATTGCTATTTAGGGAAGTAAGACAGTTTTGTCAGAGGGTGACAAGAAAGTTACTTTACTTAATGAAGGAAATTCTCTCTAGCTGAAATTAAACTGAGATCTGAGTATCAATAATGAGTTGAACATGTTAATAAAGATCAGGGAAGGAAAAATGACCCAAGAGGAAGGAATAGCTTACATAAAACCCTTACTGCAAACAACACAATTGATGTATCTGAGGAACAGGAACACACCTGGTTAGGACATGAAAACCAAGAGGAAAAGTGGGTCAAAATCAGTGGAAGGAACTGAGTGTGGGCTGGCAAGGGTACGTGGGTTCTGTAGGCCAGGGTCAAATGCAGAATTTATTACAAGTACAATGAAATGACATGGGGAGATTTTAAGAGGTTGGATACATGATAAATGGTCTTTAAGGAAATCATTTTTGGATACAAATATACAACCAACTGAAGAATTAATGCTTTCGAACTGTGGTGCTGGAGAAAAACTCTTAAAAGTTCCTTGGACTGCAAGGAGACCAACCCAGTCAATACTAAAGGAAATCAACCCTGAATATTCAGTGGAAAAACTGATACTGAAGCTAAAGTTCCTATACTTTGGCCATGTGACGCGAAGAGCCAACTCATTGTAAAAGATCCTGTTGCTGGGAAAGACTGATGGCCAAAGGAGAAGCAGGTGGCAGAGGATGTGACGGTTGCACAACATCACTGACACAATGGACATGAATTTGAGTAAACTGGGGTTTAGTGCAGGACAGAGGTGCCTGGCGTGCTGCAATCCATGGGAAATCAAAGAGTTGAACACAATTTAGCGACTGAAAAACAACGACATGCAACATAACTACAGAATGGAATCTTTGCAAAAAAATGTCAAAATTGAATGAGACCTACGAAAAAGAGATACTTTAATTTCCACATTTTCACAAAATCACATTTGGACATAATTGAATTTATGCAAACAATTATTACGTTAGCATTAATAGTATTAAAAAAGCAGCTTCAGCCAGGAATCAGAAAACGGATAGTGGGATTTTTGTACTTACTCTTGGAACCTTGAATGAGTCACTTTTCTAGAAGACTTACTTAGTGCCCTAATTGAAAAAGGTGGGCGTCACATTGGCTCATCTTCAAGAATTCTTTAAAATTTAATTTTTCCTTTCTCCTACCCCTTTTCAAGTCACTTGTTTGTGAACCATTTTCTTAAGGAAAAAATAAAACATTAAGCTGTGAGAATTAGGGCTATCCATACTAGTTACTACAGATAACACAGAGAGTCCCCACTCTCACTTATGTTTTCAATTATTGGTACAGACTGAATTTAGAAAAAATATCTCATCCAAAAACTAGTTATCGTCAAGAGAGGGTTCTTGTAGCATCAAAATTTTCAGAACATACTTCATTAAGAATGTCTAGCAAAACTTACGGAGAAGGCAATGGCAAACCACTCCAGTACTCTTGCCTAGAAAATCCCATGGATGGAGGAGCCTGGTAGGTTGCCGTCCGTGGGGTCGCTAAGGGTCAGACACGACTGAGCGACTTCACTTTCACTTTTCACTTTCACACATTGGAAAAGGAAATGGCAACCCACTCCAGTGTTCTTGCCTGGAGAATCCCAGGGACGGGGGAGCCTGGTGGGCTTCCGTCTATGGGGTCATACAGAGTCGGACACGACTGAAGTGACTTAGCAGCAGCAGCAGCAAAACTTATTTGCTCATTGATATGATTGATTCTATCAGTTCAGCAAATCTTTACTTTTTTATGCTGTACTAACTAGAAAAAAAAAAAAGAAAAATAATGCTGTGATCTGGAAATGTTCTGAATAAGCATTCCGATTTTAAATAGATGTATATGAATAAAATAATTAAAAAATTATGAAAATGTATAATAAATATAACTCCTAACCTAAGTAATTTTTTCAGTGTCAGAAATATTTATTACTTGATACTGGGATCTATTTATTCACACCCATTTTTAAAGGCATACAATATGAAGAAACACAAATAATTAAGGAGAAAATGCAAGATGCAATAATTATACAAAGAATGCCAGGAACCTTTAATGTGTTACAGAAATATACCAGCATATAATTTTAAAAAGTCATGATCAGTTTCCAGATATAATTTTCCCATATGCACCAGCTGGCAAAGCAATGGAAAGTGATTTCCCCAACCCCTCTATCTCCTTTCCCATAGGCTACCCTTGTGAGGTCTTTCCTTTTCAAGGTTGCTTTTGCCATTAAAAGAGTGTCGGAAGAAGAAAAGCAAATAGAAAAAGATGAACACAAGAATTACAGCCAAGAAAAGCATGTTTTCCAATCTTCACAATTGCAATTCTAATGATCATTTCAGACACCTAGATGAAGCAATAACTGCTGCTTTTGAGCAAAGAACATAGTTTAGAAGACATCGTAAAGTATAAGAACAGTGGACTGATTACTAGCACTTTGAAATTTAGTCAACACTTTAGTGTAGATTTGTGAGCATTTCTTAGATATCTGAACTTCAGAATCCTCATTTGCTAAATAAAGGAATTTAACTAAACTACATTCCAATTCTTTGTACATTCCAAAATTGTATATATCTAAGATGAATCATGTCGGAGAAGGCAATGGCAAGCCACTCCAGTACTCTTGCCTAGAAAATCCCATGGACGGAGGAGCCTGATGGGCTGCCGTCTATGGGGTCACACAGAGTTGGACACGACTGAAGTGACTTAGCAGCAGCAGCAGCAAGATGAATCATGTACTAATACAATACACGTTTATTGACCCCAGCCTTTCTCTGACTTCATCTCGAGCCACGTACTCTCTACCTTTCAGCCACATTGACTTTGATCTTCCTGGAACAAGCAACTTTGTCCTCATATCAGAACCTTTAAGTGCTAAGTAACATCTGCCTGGAATGTCTTCAAGCTCACTCCTCATCATTATTCAAACCTATACCAAGTTATCACCTCCTCAAAGGGGCCTTCCTCATTAGCTCTTCCTAAAGTACATTTTCTCTTTCATTCATTTACCACTTACATTTCTTTTAACATTTGTCATTATCAGCTGTTGATTACTACCTACTTCATTCCTGCCAAAGTGAAAGATCCAGGAAAGGTGCCAAGTGCAGTCATTTTTAATTCTACTCCAATGACCATTGTACCTTATCACATGTGGGAGTATTCCATTATTCTTCAATAAAGACAGAATATGCTTCATATATCACTATCATTTTATATCTGGTGACTGTTTAGGCATTAAGTCATGTTCAACTCTTTGCAACCCCATGAACTGCAGCATACCAAGCTTCCCTGTCCTTCATTATCTCTTGATGTTTGTTCAAACTCATGTCCAGTGAGTCCAGTGATGCTATCTAACCATCTCATCCTCTACCACCTCCTTCTCCTCTTGCACTATATCTTTTCCAGCATCAGGGTCTTTTGCAATGAGTTGTTTCTTCATATCAGGTGGCCAAAGCACTGGAGCTTCAACTTCAGCATCAGTCCTTTCAATTAATAGTCAGGGTTGATTTCCTTTCGGATTCACTGGTTTGACTATATTACATTTAGCTTGTTCAAAATCAAACCATTCAAATTCTGTGTTGTTTTCTAACATTTCCAATTTTCTCACTTTTCTATATTAGGAGTTTTAAAGCCATCTTTAATTCTTCAACTAATTTCTTCTACCATTAAGTACTGAGATAGTCATTCTCTCTTGACTCATTATGCTTGCTTTTCTATAACAATCCTTTTTTCACGTTGACATAGAGCTGACCTACAATATTGTGTTATTTTTAGGTGTACAGCAAAGTGATTCAGTTTTATATACATAAGTACATATGTAGGGCTTCCCTAGTAGCTCAGCTGGTAAAGAATCCACCTGCAATGCAGGAGACCTGGGTTTGAGCCCTGTGTTGGGAAGATCCCCTGTAGAAGTGAAAGACTACCCACTCCAGTATTCTGGCCTGGAGAATTCCTTGGACTGTATAATCCATACGGTTGTAAAGAGTCAGACATGACCAAGTGACTTGAACTTTCATACATATGTATTCATTTTTAGATTCTTTTCCATTATAGGTTATTCAGTTCAGTTCAGTTCCTTCCATTCCGTTCCGTTGCTCAGTCATGTCCGACTCTTTGCGACACTGTGGACTGTAGCCTACCAGGCTTCTCCGTCCATGGGATTCTCCAGGCAAGAATACTGGAGTGGGTTACCATTTCCTTCTCCAGGGGATCTTCCCGACCCAGGGATCGAACCTGGGTCTCCTGCATTGGAGGCAGACGCTTTAACCTCTGAGCCACCAGGGAAGCCCTCTTACTGTTTATCTATTTTATATATAGTAGTGTGATAGTATGTATCTGTTAATCTCAAACTCCTAATTTATCCCTCCTTCTTCCCTCTTAAAAAGGATGCGTGCCTAAGACTATAGCTTTATGTTGCTTCTGCAACTATATATAAAATAGTTTTCTACTATTAACCATGTTGGCTTGAAGCTCAACATTCAGAAAACAAAGATCATGGCATCTGGTCCCATCACTTCATGGGAAATAGATGGAAAAACAGTGGAAACAGTGTCAGACTTTATTTTTTGGGGCTCCAAAATCACTGTGGATGCTGATTGCAGCCATGAAATTAAAAGACGCTTGCTCCTTGGAAGGAAAGTTATGACCAACCTTGATAGTATATTAAAAAGCAGAGACGTTACTTTGCCAACCAAGGTCCGTCTAGTCAAGGCAATGGTTTTTCCCGTGGTCATGTATGGATGTGAGAGTTGGACTGTGAAGAAGGCTGATCGCCGAAGAATCGATGCTTTTGAACTGCGGTGTTGGAGAAGACTCTTGAGAGTCCCTTATACTGCAAGGAGATCCAACCAGTCCATTCTAAAGGAGATCAATCCTGGATGTTCATTGGAGGGACTGATGCTAAAGCTGAAACTGCAATACTTTGGCCACCTCATGCGACGAGTTGACTTACTGGAAAAGACTCTAATGCTGGGAAAGGTTGGGGGCGGGAGCAGAAGGGGACGATGGAGAATGAGATGGCTGGATGGCGTCACTGATTCTGTGGACATGAGTTTGAGTGAACTCCGGGAGTTGGTGATGGACAGGGAGGCCTGGCGTGCTGTGATTCATGGGGTCGCGGAGAGTCGGACACGACTGAGCGACTGAACTGAACTGAACTATTAACCAAACTGATTCAACCTACACATCTTAGTTTGCAAGGTTATGTGGTATTTGGTTCCCCTAAGTTTCAAACTTCTTAACTACCACTCATTCCAGTTTAGGTCATAGATATTACTATATTAAGACCACATGAAGGTATTTTCTCCTTTCAATGATTTTTCTTGGGATTTTCTTATGTCTTGTGTAATCCTTCCATATTAACTGCTTTCCTGTCAATTATCCAAACTCTACACATCTTCCAAGACTTAGCTCAACACTTACTTCCCTGTATCTAACACAATTAACTAAATTTTCAATGATCTCTCCTTTCTTTAACCTTCAATCACACTTAAACTATATAATACATGCTAAATGCAAAATTGATCCCATGTTGTTATTTCTTATGTAACCAATTTGTTTTATATGAGTGTGATTTTCCCAACCAACTGATATGGTATTTATGGAATTTCCTGCATCCTCTTTCTCTTGTGCAGCGCAGATTAAACATTCAACAAATTGATTCATAAACAAGAGACATAAACCATGTTTTTAAAACTTACTTACCTGAAGTCAACAGAGGTTTTATATATATATATATATGTCGAGGGAGTGGTTGAGTCAGGATTTAAACCCAGATCTTTCAACTCCTCCTGGTCAGAGATCTTGTCATTTAAAACTTTCTGATGTATTTCAATCATTTCTAATAAATCTTTCATTTGGGTTAACACATTATTTGTTGAGAATAAACCTTAATAATATGACACAGCATATAGATTCCCATAGAACAAAATAATGGCAATATTTCATATTCAAAATAAGTATATATATGAAAGGGGAAAGGCAAAGCTCTCAAATGTCAGTATTCATTGCCATCACCTGATACCTGAACCTCCTGATCCATACAAGAACCATGAAGCAAAGACTCTGGTCCAGGAAGGTGTGTATCCTTTAACCAAGTTTGAGGGAGGTTCTGATGATCATGGTCTTTGAGTCACATCTTGAAGCAATAGCCTGAAATAAGTCCCTATGCAATGGAGTGAAAATTGTAGTTGCAGGAGTTGTACAGTTTCCCGGGCATTTCACTCGAATAGCTTTCTGAAATTCTCCTGAAATTAGCAACTGCTCTGGGAATTCTGTCTCTAATTTGTAATCAGGATGTAAAGAAAGATGAGTGTTTCTCCTTATCAACAATTTTTAAAATAGATAATTTGATAATAATATAAAAATGATTTTTCCATTTCAATTACTACAAATATCTATAATATACTGATTTTGTTGAATTAAAAATTAAAGAGACACCCTGCTATGATATAATTTATACTTGTACAGAAAAGAATGGAAAGAAATTTTTCATTGGTAACATAATAAATAACAAAAAAGCTATCTGAAAACACTGCTGAATAATCTCCTCTTGAGATACTCTTCAATCTGATGTAAGCTCTCAAGTCTAAACACTTCTAAGAAATAAACTCTCATTAGCTCTCATAGGCTGAATAATGGCCTACCAAAGACATCCACAGCAAATTCTCCCAACCTATAAATGCATTCTTGTACACGGCGAGAGAGACTTTGTAGACGTGATCACAGATGGATTATCTTGGTGGGTTCAGTCTAATCACACTTGACTTTAAAGTGGAAGAAGATGGAAGAAACATGGGTCAGAGAATTAAAAATTGAAGAGGACTTGATGTTGGAATTTGAAGATGTAGGGAAGAGACCAGGAATGTGAGGGCCTCTAAAAGCAGCTAATAGCTTGCAGTTTATAGTCAGCTCAAAACTCCACACAGGGATGCTTAATTTCATGTGTCAATATGTTTGAACTAAGGGATGCTCAAACCCCTGGTAAAACTTTCTTCCTGGGTGTTTGTGTGACTGTTTCTGGAAGAGATTAGAATCTGAATCTGTAGATTGAGTAAATAAGATAGAAATCACCAATGCAGGTAGGTCATTCTATTCCCTGGGTGCCTGGATAGAGCAAAAACAGCAGAGGACTGACAGATCTGCTCTCTGTTCTTGAGCTGGGACATCCATCTTCTCTTGACATCAACCATCAAACACTGGAACTTCTGATACTTGGGCACTCTGATTCAGACCATGATTTATACTATTGGTTTCCCTGATTCTCAAGCCTTTGAGTTTGGACTGTAACTACACCATCAGCTTTCTCAGACCTCCAGCTTGCAAATACTTTTCAGTTCTGTGATCACAGGAGCCAATCCCTAATAATTAATCTATCTATCTCCTATTGTTTCTATTTGCCTGAAAAACCAGGACTATTAAAGAGACCTTGATCCTATAAGGGCTTCCCTGGTGGCTCAGAGGGTAAAGCGTCTACCTGCAATGCAGGAGACCTGGGTTTGATCCCTGGGTCAGGAAGATCCCCTGGAGAAGGAAATGGCAACCTACTCCAGTACTCTTGCCTGGAAAATCCCATGGACAGGGAAGCCTGGTAGACTACAGTCCATGGGATCACAAAGAGTCGGACACGACTGAGCAACTTCATGTAAACAGAAAATGGATTTTTCTCTAGAGCCTTCATAAAGGAATACAACCTGCTGACAACAAGATTTTGGTTGGATGAGACCTGCACCAGACTTGTGATTTATAGAATTGTAATATAATAAATTTGTGTTGAATAAGCCTTCAAGTGTATGGTGATTTGTTACAGTAGTGATAGGACCTGAAAAGGATGCAAGTAAAAGAGAATATGTGATTTTTACAGGAAGGCAAGAGGTGCCATGCCTGAATGCACAATTACAGAAATGGCTTCAAGCATCAGCTTCTACTGAATTGCCAAGTTAAGAGTGCAGATCAACATATGGAAGCCCAGCATTTACCACTGGGGACATGAGATTGATAACTGTGATTCAACATCTTTAACTGAAGAAGTAATTAAAATGAAGACCAGGTCAGGATTTAAATAAATATGCACTTGACAAGTCTACGCAAGCATGGATAAATAAGAAAAATCACAAGTGAAAAGAAATAAAAATTGTTGTGAGCACATAAGAATTATTTGAAGTCAGAGGTTACACCCATTTAGTTCACTGTTCTTTGCCTTTCAGGGCACGAAGTTTTTTACTCAAGCATGAGTATTTTTACTGTTAATCTCAAAACTCAGAAATCCCTTCTCCCCCCATATAGTGATCAAATTGTGGCACTGCCTTCAAGGAATTCATATAAGTATTTCTTAAAAATTTCCCTTATATTTTAGGGTATAATTATTTCACTTATTTTATTAAAGTTGTATAAAGGAGGACATTTAAAATATTCTACCAGCTTATTCTAGTACACTAGGATCTGGCAAATTTTTTCATTGTATTTAGATTCATAATAACGTTGAGTGGTTTTGTGATACTTTTTATTCTTATAGTTCCTGGGTAAAAATTTGATTTTATTTCTCCATATGTCAAATATGGATAATGTTGATATCTGTATCATAAATGTAATGTGAGGATTAAATTCAGAAATGTATGAGAGGCATGTAGAATAGCAGCTGATACCTGTAAGAGAGCCACATATTTCAACTCATTGTTAATTGCTTATCTTTATTTAATTCTGTATCACTTTCATTGCCTTCTAAAAACACGTCTTTCAAGAGGCTGTCAATCTATATCATGTATTATAATTGATCATTTATTCAATTTTTTTTTCACTCACCAATAACCTTCCACAGTGCAGGCATATGCTAGGTGTTGAGGATGGGAAAATGATTTTAAAATAGACTTTACTCACTTTCAATGGGCTCAAGGACTAGTATCTTCAATTAGAATAGTCACTAGAGATCGAATAGTATATCATTCAAACTAACTGCAATAACCAACATTCCCCACACTCATTGTCTTGAAAGATTTAAAATATCAAGGTTTATTTCTTGCTTCTGCAGAGCTGCCCATGGGTCCATGATATCACACAAATTGTTGGTGATAACTGAGCTTTCCTCTTCGTAGGAAGAGGTGTCACAGGACCACTTTAGTAGTGGAGGAGAAGAGACCAGCATAAGAATATCTCTGTTCACCTTTCATTGATCAGTGCAAACCTCATGGTGATTCCAAAACTCAAGAAGATGAGCAAGTATAATCTCTCATGTGTCCGCAGGAGAACCAGAGATATTAGTATATATAACTAATGTCTCCTTTGTGTATGTCTACCTTCACAGTGAATAAATGCTTGAACAGAGGAGAAAACTGGTAGTCAAGGGTTGGAAACTTCTGGTAGACCTGTTTTGTATGATTCATATTTGGGAATCATAAATTACTGATTTTTAAATTTATTTTAGAAATTGATAGGGCTTCCGTTACAATTATGGTAAATACAAAGGAGACTTCCCTGGTGGCTCAGATGATAGATAAAGCATCTGCCTACAATGCAGGAGACCCGGGTTCAATCCCTGGGTTGGGAAGATTTCCTGGAGAAGGAAATGGCAACCCACTCCAGTATTCTTGCCTGAAAATCCCATGAACGCTGGAGCCTGGTAAGTTACAGTCCATGGGGTCGCAAAGAGTCAGACGTGACTGACAGACTTCACTTTCCTTTCCTTTTCAGTTACAATTATGGTAAATACAAATAAGTCTAATAAACTTGATTTCACAAATAGCAAATATATAATAGATATGTTTTAAAATAAGTTATATTTTTACTGCACAGTAAGATTAATATTGTCTTTAAAAAGATGCATCAAATTTGTAATGATGGATCATTTCAATATCTTGCCATAATACTTAATAGTTTATCTCAGACATTGTCCTGAAAATAATCACAGACTTCTTAAGCAAATAGAAAAAGCTTGTTTTAAAGAAATTTCTCTATACTGTAGATTTCTTTGAAGTAATTGTATTTCAGCTTCCATGCTAATTATACAATTTTTGCCAAACTCATATTAATTCTCTGCAGTTAGCTAAGGTGATAACCAACTGTACTTATAACTTTTATATTCTGTTTCATCCAATGATCTTTTTTTGCTTTCTACATGGCTTTCCTTTTTTGTGGATGGGCACTTTCATATGTTTCACCATTGAGGAAGGAAAGAATCTACAAATATTAATTTCACTATCTCAGTGGCAGAAATGAAAACAGGTATTGAAACTTAGCCTGATTTTCCTAGTTCAATAAGTGTCTAGAGATCCTGGGAGAGTCCTTCAGTATAATTTTATATTTGATTTTAGGTACTTTGGTGTGTGTTTCAAGTATAAATTTCTTGTTAACTCTTACAGCACCATGGGTACCAGCTAAGCAGCAGCATGATAATGAAGTTTGTTTTCAAGTTCTTGGTCTTTTATAATTGGTATGATACTTCCAAATTAAATATATCCTCTGAAAATGAACGAAGGAAAACCTTGTTCAAAATGGGGTCAGAAAGTCCAAAACGGGGAGCTCTTGGGCATGTACTACTCTTAGCAGCTCACTTGACATACTCCAGCAGGAAGCACAATTTTCTTTTTGTTCAGTAACAAGACAGCCAATGAGAAATCACTGCAACTCAGCCAAACACAGAACCCCACTCTCCTCTCATGAGCCTTCTTTCAAAACAGCTCCTCCCAACTTCCTCCTAAAAGAACATTCCTCTCATTTGTTCTCCAGACTTGCTTATGGTTCACCATAGTTTGAATATCCCAAATTGCAATTCCTCTGTTAGTCTCAAATAAGCTGGATTTTGCTGGCTGAATCATATGCCTTTTTATTTTAATGGTAAATGAGCCTTTATATAGAAAAGGGTGCTACACTAGACCTAAATCTATTTGACCATTTTCCACACCTTTGAGGTTATGGAATGAAGTTAATTTTCAAGTGAATTCATTCTTGCTCAAGTTTTGCTGCCACTGGTTGTGATCTGATGATGCTGTGTGTACCAATCACTGCACAATAATTTATTATTTATTTTTTTTACTATACGATAATTTAAAATTTTATTGTCACTTGACAACTTGAGTCTCTTCCACTATTAATAAATTAAGAGAAAATGAAAATACTGAAATAAATAAGCTGGTGGATAAATAGAATAAGATTGGAAACCTGGATGTTATTCCATCAAGGTGATTTTGGCCTCCCACTATGGTTTTCTGTTCATGAACAAAGGGTAGGGGCACATTCAACAATGAACTGTTACAGAACTCAGGACAGTCAATCAAATAGCAATCCCCTTCCACTCACCCATGACCTGTCCCCCTCACCCATGTTCACACCAGCCTCCTCACAGAACAACTCCTTATAAACACCCTCAAACCTGTACAGGAGGCTGGTTTCACATCACAGAAACAGCTCACTCTCCCTCTGAGAGCTTATCTATGCTTTAATAAACTTTGCTTTGCATTTAGGCCTGAAGTGGTAGTTTGCAAACTTTTCCTTGCTATCGCAAGGACCAAGATTGCTGGTCTGGGTCTCACAGTGCAAGCCAACCAGGTAACAGAGGGATTCAGAGTTAGAAGTTATCAGCTGATTCACTTGACAGTCTATCAGTAATCCTAGGAAAAACCAGATACTTCCCAATACTTACTGTTATTATCACAAGAAGTGGTTTTATCACTTCATATATGGCATTTTTCATTTCTTTTTTCCACTCTGACCTATTTTACTGATCTCATTTTAAAAGGCATTGTCATTATGTCATTACATTGTTCAGAAATCTCTGGTGTCTTTCATTTAATAATATGTTGAAAGCTCTGCTTGGTGCTAGAAAAAGAATGTAGTGTCATAGCTTAGCAGGATTTTGAAATTCTAGAAACCTCAGTTTCAATCCCAGATTCAACAACTAGGCAAACCACTTAATCTTTGTAATGTTCTGTAGTGTTAAGCATAAGTAATGATAATGATTCCCCCCTCTCCAAGTGTTCTTTCTAAGGTACTATTATGAAGAATAGATGATCCACTTACAGATAAACTAACAAAGCGTCAGGCACATAATGTATACATATGTTAATTTCCTTTGAAGAAGGAATTCATAGGGCCTGGACTTCATCTTAGGCCTGTTCATACTGATCATGCTCGGCCACCTTTCCAATGGACTCTGAACTCTGTCTTTAGTGCCTATGAAAATGACAACAGGAGGATAAGACCCCCTCCAGACAGGGAAACCTCGAAGATCATATCTAGGTTCAGTTCAGTTCAGTTCAGTCACTCAGTCGTGTCCGACTCTCCGCGACCCCATGAATCACAGCACGCCAGGCCTCCCTCTCCATCACCAACTCCCGGAGTTCACTCAAACTCATGTCCACAGAGTCGGTGATGCCATCCAGCCATCTCATTCTCTGTCATCCCCTTCTCCTCCCGCTCCCAACCTTTCCCAGCATCAGAGTCTTTTCCAGTGAGTCAACTCGTCACATGAAGTGGCCAAAGTACTGGAGTTTCAGCTTCAGCATCAGTCCTTCCAATGAACACCCAGGATTGATGTCCTTTAGAATGGACTGGTTGGATCTCCTTTGCATTACAAGGGACTCTCAAGAGTCTTCTCCAACACCACAGTTCAAAAGCATCAATTCTTCGGCGCTCAGCTTTCTTCACAGTCCAACTCTCACATCCATACATGACCACAGGAAAAACCATAGGTTACTCATCGCCTAAGAGAAAAAATACACTAATCACCCCTTCCTCCAGACAGGCCATAAATTTTTCTGTATCTATCGGAGTGTAACCTCGGGCTTATTGATTATTGGCTAACTTTGACTGAGCACATGAGCACATAGCACGTGAGTGATGGGGTTACTGGGGTTGTATCTTCCTTGGTTTATGTAAGTCTCAAGGAATTTGGAGTGGTGGCTTCAGACACGTATGCATGGGGTATAAAAGATTTTCACAAATACTGGTCGGGGTCCTTGGCTAAGAGGAAACTCTGCCTTGGGCCCGCTGGTGTAATAAACTGCACTCCACTATCTGCATTGTCCTTCTGAGTGAGTTTGTTTCCCAAAACGCGTGGCTACAACATCTTTCTTTCTCTTCTCAAGACAGTGTGCATCTTTGTATCTTTAACAAATACAAAATAAGTTGTAAGAACATTTACATCTTTTTTTTTTTCATTTACCTTTTATCTCTCTATGATATACTTTAAATGTTATATTTTTTCTATGTCCCCAATATGACTGGGTATCACTGTATACACTGTGTATTTACATAATCAAAACACTCTTATAGACTTATATGTTAAAAACAATGCAAGGTGTTCTTTGTGTGTCACTTAGTTGATTTTAAGGCCAATTTTGATGATAAGAGATTTTTGCCTTATATAATATTAATGATTTTAGTACCCAATCTCGTGTGAGTTGACTTTACCATCTAAAAAATTCGCACTTACATTTGCTCACACAATCTCAGCCTTTATCAGCCACAACATACTGTGTAATATAGAAGAATAAATTTGACTCCATATTGCACCTATTTCTTTTAATTTAAACTTTGTATTCTATTGCTTTTGCTACAAGTTAATCACTAGATGATGTTGCTGATGCTGCTAAGTCACTTCAGTCGTGTCTGACTGTGCGACCCTATAGACGGCAGCCCACCAGGCTCCTCTGTCCATAGGATTCTCCAGACAAGAATACAGGAGTGGGTTGCCATTTCCTTCTCCACTAGATGGATATCCACTACAGCTTAAAGTAAACATAATGTCCCATCACCAGGAAGGAATCCTACCTCTCACACCTGAACTTTAAGCTAAAAAATACGTTTGTTTTAGCTCACAGGAAACATCCTAACTAGGCCCACCTGTGAATGGCTACAAGAAAGGAGAAATTAACACATCCTCTAAGGAGTCTGGCAGGGACTAGGAAATATTTGTAACAATTTACCATCTTTTTATGCAGATGACACCACCTTTATGGCAGAAAGTGAAGAGGAACTAAAAAGCCTCTTGATGAAAGTGAAAGAGGAGAGTAAAAAAGTTGGCTTAAAGCTGAACATTCAGAAAGTTAAGATCATGGCATCTGGTCCCATCACTTCATGGGAAATAGATGGGGAAACAGTGGAAACAGTGTCAGACTTTATTTTGGGGGGCTCTAAAATCAATGCAGATGCTGATTGCAGCCATGAAATTAAAAGACGCTTACTCCTTGGAAGGAAGGAGTGACCAAATAGATAGCATATTAAAAAGCAGAGACATTACTTTGCCAACAAAGGTCTGTCTAGTCAAGGCTATGGTTTATCCAGCAGTCATGTAGAGATGTAAGAGTTGGACTATAAAGAAAGCTGAGCGCCGAAGAATTGATGCTTTTGAACTGTGGTGTTGGAGAAGACTCTTGAGACTCCCTTGGACTGCAAGGAGATCCAACCAGTCCATCCTAAAGGAGACCAGTCCTGGGTGTTCATTGGAAGGACTCATGCTGAGAACTGAAACTCCAATACTTCGGTCAGCTGATGTAAAGAGCTGATTCATTAGAAAAGACCCTGATGCTGGGAAGGATTGGGGGCAGGAGGAGAAGGGGACGACAGAGGATGAGATGGCTGGATGGCATCACCGACTTGATACACATGAGTTTGGGTGAACTCTGGGAGTTGGTGATGGACAGGGAGGCCTGGCGTGCTGCGATTCAAGGGGTCACAAAGAGTCAGACATGACTAAGAGACTGAACTGAACTGAACCATCTTTCTTATTTTACCTCTTCACCTCCCCACCTTTGTTCTACTAAATAAACTAGCATCCAAACATTGGCAAGATGGGTTTTGGGGACACCAGTCCACCATCTTCTTGTTCTACTGGCTTTCCCAATAAAGTCACTATTCCTTCCCCCAACAAATCATCTCTGAAGTTATTGGCTGTGAGGTGAGCAGTATGAGCTTGGACTAGGTAACACTCAGACTAGTCTCATTTTCAATACGTGTGCATATGGTTCCTCTCATCTGAATACCTCTCTCTAAACTTCTGCCTATTCGTATTTTACCTATTTAAATACAATGAGACTCTTGCCAATTACTCTGACATTCATTGATGTATCTCACCTTTGAATTCCTCCACTTTTATCTGCATTTCAAATATAATGATGTAATTAAATATGGCTTGGTAAAGTTTATTATTGTCTTGTGTATAAATTTTGCCTTTTCAACTAGATTATATACTTCCAGATGTTAGTGACATATCTTGAAATTCTCTTGCATGCAATAATAATTGGACAGATTATTAATTTAGGTCAAGCTTCTCCACTAAAATAGCTTTAATTTTCCAATTTTCTTCTCCTATACAACCCTTATCTACTTGTATCCCTGTTAAGAAATTCACACATATCGTTAAAATTTCACAATTGCCTGTTATATAATAAAAATACAAGTGAAACCTGATACCATATTGCTAGGTGAACAAAATAACAAAATAAGATTGATGCTGAGGAACTGACATGAGCCTTAAAGATTCAGATATGCTCCTCCATCCAGAGCTGGCTCACCCAGCTTCACTCGATTTCTTTCTGTAGGCCGTGCAATTTCAGGGACATTTCTCCCTTATGTTACTTTCTAACTAAGCCAATCACATTATCCATTCCTCTCAGTCTTCCATAGTTTTAAGACAAGGACATATATCTTTTACTTTAAAGAGTTTTATCTCTGCTGCTGCTCTAAGTCACTTCAGTCGTGTCCGACTTTGTGTGACCCCATAGACGGCAGCCCATCAGGCTCCCCCTTCCCTGGGATTCTCCAGGCAAGAACACTGGAGTGGGTTGCCATTTCCTTCTCCAATGTGTGAAAGTGAAAAGTGAAAGTGAAAGTGAAGTCGTGTCCGACCCTTAGCGACCCCACGGACTGCAGCCTACCAGGCTCCTCCATAAACATGAAATATCAAATAGGAATAGATCAAAACTCATCACAACAAAGATGCTACAAAGATTTCAAAAATCTAATAAAGTTTATCACAAAGATTATTTAACCCTCTCCACTCCTCTGTAAACTGTCCCTCTATTATTTTGGTACCATTCAGTTCAGTTCAGTTCAGTTCAGTCGCTCAGTCGTGTCCGACTCTCCGCGACCCCATGAATCACAGCACGCCAGGCCTCCCTGTCCATCACCAACTCCCGGAGTACACTCAAACTCATGTCCACAGAGTCGGTGATGCCATCCAGCCATCTCATTCTCCGTCGTCCCCTTCTCCTCCCGCCCCCAACCTTTCCCAGCATCAGAGTCTTTTCCAGTGAGTCAACTCGTCGCATGAGGTGGCCAAAGTATTGGAGTTTCAGCTTTAGCATCAGTCCCTCCAATGAACATCCAGGATTGATCTCCTTTAGAATGGACTGGTTGGATCTCCTTGCAGTATAAGGGACTCTCAAGAGTCTTCTCCAACACCACAGTTCAAAAGCATCGATTCTTCGGCGATCAGCTTTCTTCACAGTCCAACTCTCACATCCATACATGACCACGGGAAAAACCATTGCCTTGACTAGACGGACCTTGATCGGCAAAGTAATGTCTCTGCTTTTTAATATACTATCAAGGTTGGTCATAACTTTCCTTCCAAGGAGCAAGCGTCTTTTAATTTCATGGCTGCAATCAGCATCTGCAGTGATTTTGGAGCCCAAAAAAACAAAGTCTGACACTGTTTCCACTGTTTTTCCATCTATTTCCCATGAAGTGATGGGACCAGATGCCATGATCTTTGTTTTCTGAATGTTGAGCTTCAAGCCAACCTTTTCACTCTCCTCTTTCACTTTCATCAAGAGGCTTTTGAGTTCCTCTTCACTTTCTGCCATAAGGGTAGTGTCATCTGCATATCTGAGGTTATTGATATTTCTCCCAGCAATCTTGATTCCAGCTTGTGCTTCTTCCAGCCCAGCGTTCCTCATGATGTACTCTGCATATAAGTTAAATAAGCAAGGTGACAATATACAACCTTGACGCACTCCTTTTCCTATTTGGAACCAGTCTGTTGTTCCATGACCGGTTCTAACTGTTGCTTCCTGACCTGCATACAGGTTTCTCAAGAGGCAGGTCAGGTGGTCTGGGATTCCCATCTCTTTCAGAATGTTCCACAGTTTATTGTGATCCACACAGTCAAAGGCTTTGGCATAGTCAATGAAGCAGAAATAGATGTTTTTCTGAAACTCTCTTGCTTTCTCCATGATCCAGCGGATGTTGGCAATTTGATCTCTGGTGCCTCTGCCTTTTCTAAAACCTGCTTGAACATCTGGGAGTTCACGGTTTACATACTGCTGAAGCCTGGCTTGGAGAATTTTGAGCATGACTTTACTAGCGTGTGAGATGAGTGCAATTGTGCGGTAGTTTGAGCATTCTTTGGCATTGCCTTTCTTTGGGATTGGAATGAAGACTGACCTCTTCCAGTCCTGTGGCCACTGCTGGTACCATACACTCTGTAATTTTCAAATTTTTTATTCTGTAACTTTGTTTATAAAAATACATTTTTAAAATAAATGTATTCATCCTAAGTATGACTATTTCTAACATAGAGATACTTCCTTACTTCAATGAGGAACTTATAGTTCAGTTCAGTTCAGTTCAGTCGCTCAGTTGTGTCCGACTCTCCGCGACCCCATGAATCACAGCACTCCAGGCCTCCCTGTCCATCACCAACTCCCGGAGTACACTCAAACTCATGTCCACAGAGTCGGTGATGCCATCCAGCCATCTCATTCTCCGTCGTCCCCTTCTCCTCCCTCCCCCAACCTTTCCCAGCATCAGAGTCTTTTCCAGTGAGTCAACTCGTCGCATGAGGTGGCCAAAGTATTGGAGTTTCAGCTTTAGCATCAGTCCCTCCAATGAACATCCAGGACTGATCTCCTTTAGAATGGACTGGTTGGATCTCCTTGCAGTATAAGGGACTCTCAAGAGTCTTCTCCAACACCACAGTTCAAAAGCATCGATTCTTCGGCGATCAGCTTTCTTCACAGTCCAACTCTCACATCCATACATGACCATGGGAAAAACAATTGCCTTGACTAGACGGACCATGGTTGGCAAAGTACTGTCTCTGCTTTTTAATATACTATCAAGGTTGGTCATAACTTTCCTTACAGAAGTTCTAATACAACTTCAGAATCACTAGGTCTACTTAAACCATAAGAGGTCCTTAGGTTTGGTACCAGAGATTCTTATTTAATAGGTCTGGGATGGATCCTGGACGTCTTATTTTTAACAAGCTCCCCTGGTGATTTTGATACACAGTAAGACTCGAGGTCTAGGAAACATGGCACTTTACTATTAGTATAAAACAATAACTGTCACCTGTTTGACACTTGACAGGCACCCATTTGAGTTGTCAGCACAGGGGAGCTTCCTAAAGCACCTACATCTTCATGTCCAAATTTTGTACCTAAAAATGTACAGTTAAGCTGATCCCTGTTTCTATACTAAACTGAATTCAGCCTTAAAGCATAATTCTTCCCAATAGTTTAGCAAGACTTGAGTAGCAGTTCAATGACTACACTAAGCTACTTCAAGAAAGGCAACTTTGTGTGAAGGTCATCACAATTTAGTTTTTTTGAGATGATTTTTATCTCAACTGACACAAAAACTGAATTTCATAGATTTAACTTGTACCTGGTTATCATACATTTCAATCCAATGTTCTAGTAATTTGAGTTTACCTATCTTATAAAACACAAAGTGGCTATTGCTCTTTATTGTTTCATGATAAGAGAAAACTGATAATTGTTGCTTCATTTATAGTTTTCTAGAAGCTACTCAAGCTTTGAAGTGATAAACAATCCTTCTGTAATAAAATGTACAAAGAGAGCTAATATTTTATCAGACGTCTTGAAATCAGTTCAATATATATTTAGTCATGATTTCTGTTAAAGAAATAATATGTATATCAATTTAATAGCATTTTAATTGAATTATTAATATCTATTCTATCCCCCTTAAAATAAAATAATTTATACAGGTACCCATACTGTATATAATTCATGATTTTTTAAAGTTCATTATTCACTAAATGTTTACGAACAAAAACTAATTTCTATGCCACAGTACAGACCTGTAGCAAAAACTAAAAACAGCTAAAGCAAAATTGAGTATACCCAAGAGACTGTCATTCAAATACTCCTATTTCCTTTGAAGCAATTGTGATAATGCAGCCAAAAGGATAAATCAATTTTCTAACTTGCTAATTTACATTATTAATGCCAAGGATATTCTTAATAATTAGGCATATGTATATACAGAAAATAAAAATCTTACTAAACATATCCATTATCATCTATGAAAAAATTAAATATTGTTGTAAATAAAACATCTAATACAATTAGCCCTAAGTACAAGTGCTCAGATATATATATATATATATAGTTTGTTTACTTACAGTGCTTAAATAAACTTGAAATCTACTATCTTCCTAAAAGATCCATAGAGTTGCAGCATTATTATTTTTGTTTATTTTCAAATAAACACTTTTCTTCACTATTTCTATTATTTTTATTCTTATAAGAAAATGCTCTATTAGATAGAAAGCAAACAAACTATGAAGCAAAAATGTTACGAAATTTTCTGTTGAAAGAAAAATGGATATATAAAAAATTGTTTCAAACCAGAGAAATGGTATGAGTGTATTTTTCTTTTCTATTTTAAATAAATATATTTTCTACAAGTATATCACATATGTGGAATACATAATGACTCAGTGCATTATAAACATTACTAAACTCATAACACAGTCATATCCAGATTCAGTCTCAAAATCATTTTCAACAAAATAGAATAGGCAGCCATTAGTCATCAACTGGGATTAGAAACTGTTATGAATTGAAATCAATGGAGAGATATGTGCATCCTGTTAAATCATTAGAAAACATTTGGTCCATCATTAATAATGAGAAAATACAACTGGATCAATATGCAAAAAGATAATAATATTTAAAATTTATAATATTATTATAACTATTTTAAATTATTTGCTGTTTATTTGGTAGCATGCTAAAGAATTTACATGGACTAGTTAGTTGAATTTAGATAATTTTTATTATCCTTATTTTTTCTATGTGGTCCACATTAACAAAATAACAACTAAAATTAATTTCAGAGACAAACCTCACTGCCTATGTTTAGATTTTAGAGTATAGGTATTAAATATCATACAGAACACATACTAGCCTTAGAAATTTTAATTCTGATGTGATATTTTTAATGCATTCATTTAGCAGTAGCACATGGAAAAAGTTGGGTGAAAAGGAGGATCAAGACAAGAATTTTGTCAAAAGTAAATGGTAAATATTTAGAGAAGAATGGAGACAGACCTGGGCCCCTACTTCAGTGGAAGACTGATAGAGGAGTAGAAAGCCAAGGAGAGGGAATACAGTAGAAAAGGAGCAAGGTAGGTGAGGGATATAACTTTAAGTTTACAGGCTTAATTACTTAACTGACATGGGCTAACATAGCCAAAATTCCATTAATGGAATTTTAATGTTTCATCTTCGATGCACTGTCTAGCATAGCAGTAAAAAATTACAGCTATAATTATCTTGCATTAAGAAATGGAAATTACCTCTTTAACATATATCTTGTTTTCCCTTAAGGTAAATCATAAAATACAAAATTTGTAATAAATCAGTTTCAAAATATATACACAAATATATATACGGAAATACCTTATATTTTGGGCTTTCCTGGTGGCTCAGACTATAAAGAATCTGCCTGCAATGCAGGAGACTTGGGTTCAATCCCTGGATTAGGAAGATCCCCAGGAGGAGGGCAAGGCAACCCACTCCAGTATTCTTGCCTGGAGAATTCCAGGGACAGAGGAGCCTGGCCGACTACAGACCATGGGGTCTCAAGGAGTCAGACATGACTGAGCAACTAAGCACAGCGCAACACAAAATTTATATATTAACTAAAATTTTACTATAATCTCAGTATTTTTGAATAGTCAAAGTATCAAAGAACCTTATTATTATGAAATAATATGCCCTATTATGATGAAAGAGTTTCTGGATTTGAATGACATGTTCCTAAATCAACCTTTTTTGTGTGTGTGTGTGGAGGGAACATTTGAATGTTTTCAATATAAATGAACAGTTACAATTGTTGTTATCACAGTAGCCTAAATAATTATATGAACATCACATTGGAAATGAAATAGTTATTTCAAGAAAATTATTATAAGTCCCATCCTATGGAAATTTGGATGAACATTCCTGACTCTGCAGAAAATGATGGCACCTGAGTGAAGAAAGACTGCAATTTGCTTTCAGAGTAGAATACCAAAAACAATAAGACACAAATAAACATAACTACCAATACTTTGGCCACCTCATGCAACGAGTTGACTCACTGGAAAAGACTCTGATGCTGGGAGGGATTGGGGGCAGGAGGAGAAGGGGTCGACAGAGAATGAGATGGCTGGATGGCATCACCGACTCGATGGACATGAGTTTGAGTGAACTCCGGGAGTTGGTGATGGACAGGGAGGCCTGGTGTGCAGTGATCCATGGGGTCGCAAAGAGTCGGTCACGACTGAGCGACTGAACTGACCTGAGCTGAACTGAACCATTTCCCAAAGTAGCTGCAAACTGAAACATAGAAATCATTTTCTTAACTCTAGAATCTTATGTTCAAGTGAAATAAATTGAGAGATTAAAACTCACGCAGTTCAGTTCAGTTCAGTCGCTCAGTCGTGTCCGACTCTTTGCGACCCCACCTAAATGTAATTGATGAAACTTAGTTTTTAAATAGATGTACATAACAAAGGAAAGTGGAAAAGATGAATTATCAAGTTACTTCACAAGAAGTTGTATCATTGTTTCAATTTGTATGTCATACAAACCACCAAATCTGAAAACAGACTTATCTTATATGGGGATAAAATATTCCTTTTATTAAGGGCAAAGAATGTTATGGATTTCTTTTTATTGTAATGCTGAACATAAGATATGTAAATACAGAACAGATAGCCTGAACAGTGTGCATGCAGTAACATATTTGGAAAAAATGTATCTCAAAAAGAAATCATAGTCTAACATGATATCTTCTATTGTTTTCAAATATCCTGTTCACAGCCAAGGAATTACTTCCATTCAAAATTTGTAGTGGTGACTCTAATTCATAGTCCCATCTTGATGCTAACCTAGGGCTTAGTCATTGACAGAATATTTTGTATTTTTACTGTTATAAAGAATTTTTTCTTTAAAGTATGTTATTGCATGCTAGTAGATAACTTCTCTTCTACATTTTAAAAATAAAATTTCTTCCAAAGTTATTACTTGTGGAGAGTCTTGATTTGAAATATCAGCTTATACTACAGTAAGTTTTTATTGCTCATATTTTAATACCAGCTTACCGTGCATATCATGTACTGACCTGTACACCCAAAATCAATTTAAAGGATACAAACTCTGAAGGAAATGTGTGTAGTACTTAACTAAACATCCTTCCATTTTCTAACTTCAGGCCAGTAACTGTTTCATGCATAGGTTTTGAAAATATTCTTACATAGGTTAATTTGTTTGTGTTTATTTTCTTAAATCTCAAAGACTAAAATAAGCCTCAGAATAATTATAGCTTTATATTAAGAAATTCATTAAGGCAAATTGCATCATTTAAGAAAACATTTTAAATGGCATATGATGTATTATTACTTATTATAACTACAGACATAACATACAAAACATTTATGAAATGGATGGATGGATGGCAAATACATAAAAATAGTGAGCAGAACTGTCAAAAAATACAGTTACCAATGAACATGAACTTTCCTGAAAGAAAGAAACAAAACTGTAGCTGGAGGGAAAAAAAAAGCAGAGCACATTCTAAAAATCACAAGTAGAAAATAGGTTGTAGTGGAGCAAAAGAAGTTTGGAAGAATGGGCAAAAAAAAGGCAAATAAGATTTGGTAAAATTTGCATAGTCACTGAATTTATACAATTTTACATGACAATAATCCTTTATAGTAAGAATTTTCCTTTACTCATTTCAAATGATTCATTTCTAAAAGGTTTGAGTACAAGGCAGGAGTGTGAAGAGACAAAGGGACAAGTCATGGGTTGATAGTCCAGAAAGTACACAAAAGGGGAGCATGCAATAGAAAGCATTTCTCATGATCTTCAGTATATTTACTGTACGACGCCCTTAACTGGGCTTGATTCCTGAATTTCTGCCACTCCAGGGAATATTGAAAATATTTTGAGATTGATCATTTTATGGTTGAGATACAAATATTCCATCCCCCTGCTTGTGATTTTTAATATGATTTCCCATTGCCTTAATGATAAAATTCACACTTTGGAAGAAATGGGAGGAGAGGAGAAGCAATATGAATGTCTGGTTTGCTTTATTAAGACAACCTGTGTTCTGAGTACAGGTAAAAACAATCTAAATAAATATATGATTGGTGTGATCACTCACTTAGAACCAGACATGCTCGGGGATGACCCAGAGGGAGGATAAAGGGAGGAAGGAGGTGGGAGGGGGGTTCAGGAGGGGGAACTTATGTAAACCCGGGGCGAATTCATGTCAATGTATGGCAAAACCAACCAATATAATATTGTAAAATAATTTGCCTCCAATAAAAAATAAATTACCAAAAAAAAAAAAAAGAACCAGACATGCTGAAATGCGAAGTCAAGTGAGCCTTAGTAAGCATTACTATGAACAAAGCTGGTGGAGGTGATGGAATTTCAGTTGAGCTATTTCAAATCCTAAAAGATAATGCTGTGAAAGTGCTGCACTCAATATGCCGACAAATTTGGAAAAGTCAGGAATGGTCACAGGACTGGAAAAGGTCCTGTTTTCAGGACCTGTTTTCATTCCAATCCCAAAGAAAGGCAGTGCCAAAGAATGCTAAAACTACAGCACAATTGCACTCATTTCACACACTAGCAAAGTAATGCTCAAAATTCTCCAAGCCAGGCTTCAACAGTATGTGAACTGTGAACTTTCAAATGTTCAAGCTGGATTTACAGAAGGCGGAGGAAACAGAGACAATTGCCAACATTCGTTGGATCATCGAAAAGGCAAGAGAGTTCCAGAAAAACATCTACTTCTGCTTTATTGACTATGCCAAGGCCTTTGACTGTGTGGATTACAAAAAACTGTGGAAAATTCTTCAAGTGATGAAATACCAGACCACCTGACCTGCCTCCTGAGAAATCTATGTGCAGGTCAGGAAGCAACAGTTAGAACTGGACACGCAACAACAGACTGGTTCCAGATAGGAAAAGGAGTACGTCAAGGCTATATATTGTCACCCTGCTTATTTAACTTATATGAAGAGTACATCATGAGAATGCTGGGCTGGAAGAAGCATAAGCTGGAATCAAGATTATGAGGAGAAATATCAATAACCTTAGATATGCAGATGTCACCACCCTTTTGGCAGAAAGCAAAGAAGAACTAAAGAGCCTCTTGATGAAAGTGAAAGAGGTGAGTGAAAGTTGGCTTAAAACTCAATATTCAGAAAATGAAGATCATGGCATCCAGTCCCATCACTTCATGGCAAATAGATGGGTAAAAATGGGAACAGTGAGAGACTTTATTTTGGGGGGCTCCAAAATCACTGCAGATGGTAACTGCAGACATGAAGCTTGCTCCTTGCAAGAAAAGCTTTGACAAACCTAGACCACATATTATAGCACAGACATTACTTTGCCAATAAAGGTCCATCTAGTCAAAGCTATGATTTTTCCAGTAGTCATGTATGGATGTGAGAGTTGGACTATAAAGTAAGCTGAGCGCCAAAGAATTGATGCTTTTGAACGGTGGTGTTGGACAAGACTCCCTTGGATAGCATGGAGGTCCAACCGATCCATCCTAAAGGAAATCAGTCCTGAATATTCATTGGAAGAACTGATGCTGAAGCTGAACCTCCAATACTTTGACCACCTGATGCGAAGAGCTGACTCATTGGAAAAGACCCTGATGCTGGGAAAGATTGAAGGCAGGAGAAGGGGACAAAAGATGATGAGATGGTTGGATGGCATCACTGACTCAATGGACATAAATTTGAGTAAGGTCTGGCAGTTGGTAATGGACAGGCAGCCTGGAATCCTTAGGGTCGCAAAGAGTCGGACACGACTGAGCGACTGGACTGAACTGATGTGAAATATATATGAATATATACTGATAAATAAAATGCATATGTTAAAAACATAGCATGCATTTTATTATACATAAACTATATTATATATATAAATTGTATTTTATATGACTTGTTTTGGATTTTATTTTGAATTATATTAGTATTTCACCTTACTCATTTTGGATTGAAAATCAAGGGTGAAAAATATCAGAGTAGTGGGAATCAGATTGTTCAGTCTCCAAATTCTCACACATTTAACTGATACATGTTTAACTTTATGTTGGATAGATAAAAACCTACAGACCGAAAGATAAGCAGTCACATTGAAAAAGTCATATGTGATTAACATATGTTAATAAACTAAATCTCTTCCCTTAAATTAGTCTTTCTTTGTTACTCTTTCTACACAGAGAAACCGACACAAATATTTAGATCAAAATCTTTGTAAGGGAGAATAGGGGGAATGAGAACAAGGTTTTGAGAGGGTGGAAAAGATAGAATATTATACTGAGTGGACTGTGAGCAACCCCAGGAACCTTAAAAGGGTATCCAACTTTAATGATTATGTATTTAAGGAAATTCTATTTTTGTATGTTTCACTTGCCAGTGGGCTTTCCATACCAGTCAAATAATTCTTAGATGTCAAGAAGATGAGACAGGGCTCTCTACCTCAAACAGTTGTAGGGGTCAGCTAGGTAAGGTAATTTACTATTCAGTAACTATTCACAGTTTGATTGTGTCAAGCTAGACAGCTTCTGTGAAATGTCACCATTCCAAGTATGGGCCCACTCTGCCATGCATGCAGATTTTTTGAAAGACTAGGGAAACCTTTATATATGAAATCTTCTATTTTCATACATTTGAAACTGATTAAATTTTTAAATAAAGAGAAGGAGGCTTTTCAAACAAAATAATACAGACCTGGAGTCTGGCCTGTAACCTGGACTATAAAGGGACCAGAAGTGCTATACACATATAAACAGAAAAATTTGGATTCCAATATTTAAAGCTTAATAGGCCCCTGCTCTGATATACAAAATCTTACAGTTTAAATTTGTTTATTTCAATGATTTTTCTTCTATGAAAGCTTCTCATGACAACAGTGCAGTCTTGAAGTGTTGGCTCAGATCAGAGTTCGGGATGGCTGAATATGAACATACATCCTGTAAGCCAATTATCTTGTCTATAAAACTTGGACTAAAGTATGTGTTGAACATAAACAAGCTGCTACAAAGCTAAATCGGAAATATATGAACATATCCCTACATGTGATGAACACCCAAGGGTAGTTTTTGCAACAATGACAGGAAAACTACTTGAAAAAAAATTTTTTCAGTATAATTCATTCACCCCAGTTGAAATGACTATGCAGTTGGCAGAGAAAGCATTTATGTGCCCTTGATTAACATGGTAGATGTATTTATAATCTGTCCACTGTAAACAAATCATCTATTCTCTCCCTGAGCTTTATCAGGGATGCTCTTCTGCATGCTGCCTGGCCTGTCTCATCACGTGCTCTGACATCTGCCTGTTCTGTGGCAGACACTGCCGTTGTGAAGTCTAAGTTTAAACTGCTCCATCCTCTGGGAATATGCTGAAGAGAAATTTCTCTGACACTTAGAAAATTCAAAGTCTCTAGTGAAACCTTACATAGAGTTCACCAAATAAAGTTGCCTGCTTTTCAGGTCATTTTTTTCCTCATTTACCACATACTGTCTGAGATTTACCCTGTTTATTCTAACAGAATCGGGGCACTTTTTTTTTTTATGAATGACCTATGACCACCATGTGGATTGTTGGCATTTGCTGCAAGCCTGATATGCCAGATAATTTGTGTCTCTTACCACATACTAAAAGCAAAAAAACCAATTTTTGTACATTCTTTGAAAGAATATTGATAAGTAATTTAAACACCATTTAATAAGGAAAACATATAAAAAATCTGTCAGTTCCAAAATGAATTGCTAAAAGTGAAAATAACATGATCATAAACTCAAGTTTCTGACCAATATCAAAAGCAGCAATATATTCATCAAAGTGAAAATCAACCTGTTTTGATTTCTGTATGCTATTTGGAGGTTGGATACGTTTGCTTAAGCAGTCACTACTGAATAGATTATCTGTTTATCCAATGCACAGTTTTATAGAGGAGAACAGAGTTGAATAGGCAAAGCTCTGTGCCCCACTTCTATGACAGATTAATACCTAGGAGGAGTAAGAACAATATATGTATCGAACCTGGACTGGCGATTCATTTCACATATGATAATAATAATTAGCCTCCAATTAAAATAAATAAATTTTTAAAAAAAGAAAAAGAACAATACATGTTAGCTGAGGCTTTACAATACTTGGACATTCCCTCTCCTCTCTTTCTCTCTCTCCCCAGGCCTCTCTCTTATCAGAAGAAAAATATTTCCTTTATTTTTCCCTCGCAAACTAAATTTTTCCTAGCTCAATTTGTCCTATCACTTCTCCCATTTTTCAGAATATTGCCAAATTATTTTTCTTCAATTTCTTATAAACTCAAATTCTTCTTCTTTATTTGATCTTCAGTTCAAAATGATGCTAAAGTTTGCCTGGTCTCAAAGCAAAATTCTCTATACTCTCTCACGGTGATATGTTTTCTCAGTGCTTTCCTTCAGCCTGAATTATATTGAAACAATCATCAGTACTTCCTCACCTCCCCTATGCTCTAAACCCCAAGGATAAGCTGGAACCACTCTTGAAGTCCACAAGGAAGACACACATTAGATCTGTTGCCTTTCTAGTCATGCAGCCTTTGTTCATGGGCTTCTCAGGTGGCAGAGTGGTAAAGAACCAGCCTGCCAAAGCAGGAGACACACAAAACATGGGTTTGATGCCTGTTGTGGGAAGATCCTCTGGAGGAAGAAATCGCAGCTCGCTCCAGTATACTTGCCTGGAAAGTTACATGGTCAGAGGAGCCTGGTGGGCTACACTCCATGTGGTCACAAAGAGTTGGACATGACAGAACACACGCATACATTTTTGTTCATAGCACTGTCTGCTTAGAAAACTCCTTCTCTGTTTGTTCTCTTCCTACTACTCTTCATCTTCCCTGGCTTTCCCTCCTATTCTCTCCAATATAGACATTATATTAGTGTACACTTTATTCATTAGTATTCTCATTCATCAATATTCTTAAGTTGTTATTATAGTATTCTATATTTATTAGTATTTTCTTCATTCACCTTTCTTTCAGAGCTCAACAATCACAGAAGTTCATCAAGTTGATAAAACTCTAGATATGTTCTCGATATGTTCTAAATATTTCTGGACTAGAAACATAACATAACATTGTGCTTGACAGTAGTCTCTCTGGTTTGATTTTTAACTAAGTTAAAATTTCAGCTTTAGCTCTTACCAGAAGTAATACACAAAGCAAAATAACTTCTCTATGACTTAATTTTTAAATGCAAAATAATAATAGCACTTACCTTATTGCTATGAGAATGATAAGTATAGATAAAATGGTTGGGATAGTACTAAAGGAACGGACATCATAAACATTCAATAAATAGCCTGCATTCTTGTTATATTTACCCTTCTTTCTGAAGTTGGCCTTTCCCCTAACTCTTGATTTCCTGTGCATTAATTTAGTCTGTTTTTTTCTGACTCAGTTCAGTGGTTGACTTTTTCATGAACATTAATTTAATCTCTTGCTCGCGCACTTTCATTGGGTACTTGTTTCAATGAGAATGAAATCCAACAACTAAACCTGATGTAAACTTTTCACTCCTCTTTCCTTTGAAACTTATCTCTAGCGGACAGTTCTCTGTGTCTACTGGACATTTGTTGGCAATGAAACTGACTGAGCTCATTCTCATTGGATGGTCTCTGTAGGGACCATTTTTGGCTCCATTCTCTCAGTAGACGCCTCTTTTTCATCCTCTACTTCTTAAGTCAAACACACCTCATTTGAGAGGCCTAGGTTGTCCAACCAAAGCAGAGCAGCCATCTATAACACCCAGTCACTATCTATCAATGTTCATTTTTCTTTGTAAAATTTCAAACATTCTGAAATTATATTATTTGTTTTCTTAATTATTTTTAGTCTTTCCAAACAGAATATAAATTCCTTGAGAGCTAGGGCTTTACATTTTCATCATGGTGGTTTGTCATGCTTAGAATACTGCTTGACATATAGTAAAAAAATAAAAAATGTTGCCTGGGATGTATAAATAAATCATTTCAGGATCTCTAGACACAATTTTTCCTTATTCCAAATAATCATGATACTTCATCTGTATGTGCATTTCACGAGTATTTTTCACTTTTCATTTTCTATTGAGGTACTTTGTAAACGTATCCTACTCTCCTCCTTAGACTCAAGCTCCTTGAAATCAGGAACCAAGTGTTATTCATCACCATACATCTTTGCTAACACTTTGCAAGTACTTTTTCACATATTAGGTGATCAATAAATATTTGTAGAGTAGATGAATGAGTGACTCTGTGCCAAATCTCTCACTCTATAGACAAGTGAATATCTAATTGACATTAAAAGACATTAGCACTGTGGAGTTACAGTTAAATATCCTCTAGGAATTAGACCTCAAAGCACTCAGCTGCTAGACTTAAAGTAAACTATTGCATTCAATAAAATCCACCAAAAATTTATTGGCCACCGAGGTGCAGGGTATGCATTAAACCTGCCAACTGTTTTCCATTGGTGCCAGTAATAATATAATAAAGATGGTACACATATCTTCAAAGAACAGAAGTAGGAATCAAGAATGTCACATAAATGAACAATAACAAAAGTGTCACCCACAGAATAGAATGGACACGTGAGACAAAAGCTATTAGCAATAACCATCTTTAAGCCAAGATTAATTACAACACAGAGAAATACTTGAAGTAATCCTGATCAGGATGACTGAAGGCATTTCATTTTAAGAAATAACAATAAAGTGTTGCATAGAAAAAAAAGTGAAGCTTCAATATGAAAAGGCAGTTGAAGAACACACATCAGAAAAATAGTTTTCAAACTACATGAAGCTATATTAGTCTACACAAACTTTGGGTTTCCCTCATAGCTCAGTTGGTAAAGAATATGCTTGCTATGCCAGACACCTGGGTTCGACCCCTGGGTTGGGGAGATCCCCTGGAGAAGAGAAAGGCTACCCACCCCATGTATTCTGGCCAGGAGAATTCCATGGACTGTATAGTCCATGGAGTTGCAAAGAGTTGGACAGATTTGGGAGACTTTCACTCAGACTAACACACAAACTTTAAAGTTTGTATTAGTGCAAATCATAGCTGAAGTGTTATTGATATTCCCAAAGTCTATTAATCTGGATCAGTAGAAACATTACTTTATGTTGCTGCTTTTTCATGTGTAAGAGAAAATAATAACAAAATAACCACAACAAAGTATTTTAAAAATAAATTGTCATAAACTTCATGCTTAAAAGAAATTACTTTCAAACAGTTATATATGCTTTTCCAATTTTATTCTGAAATAAGATTATAGAATTTTCAAGTTATCAGACTTTCTCTTAAATGTTGTTTTGTGTGCATGCTAAATTGCTTCAGTCATGTCTCACTCTTTGAGACCTGGTAGACTGTAGCCCACCAGGCTCCTCTGTCCATGGGATCCTCCAGGCAAGAATACTGGGGTGGGTTGCCATTCCCTTCTCCAGGAGATCTTCCTGACCTAGGGATTGAACCTAGGTCTCCTGCATTGCAGGTGGATTCTTTACCATTGAGCCACCAGGGAAGCCCCTTGATGTTGTTTTAGTGAAATGTTATTGTGAATGGCTGATTTAACTAACACTTCATGGCATCATTTTGTTGAATATATTAAATGAGAATAACCCAGGAACTCACCAGTAAAGAAACAGGAATGGACTTAAGGACATTTAAAATATGTCATTTAAAATATGACATTTAAGGATGTTTAAATTTTAAAATCCATACAACTCTTTCTTCTTACAAAATTTTTTAAAAATGTATTTTCACGTGGTTAAAGAAAAAAGTGTACATTTTAAGTGAGTATCAATTTCTCATTTTCATATACTGTTTCCAGTTTGAAAGCATTGAGCAAGCCTATACTGAGATACCTCTCTGTTACAAATTCAAATCTGTCTCGTTTGTTTGCCATGTGACCTATAATACCAATTACTTCTTTGCTTCTTATATCCCAAATTCCATCTTTATTTCAATTCACATCTCTCTTGCCTACTATTAAAACAATATGTGCTCCAAGCTCAGTTTCTTCTCTCTCTGCCTCTCTCACCCTCCATCATAGGCACAGTCTGCTCACAGACTGGAGAAGGACATAGCACCCCACTCCAGTATTCCTGCCTGGGAAATACTGTGGAGAGAGAAGCCTGGAAAGTTACAGTCCATGGGGTCGCAAAAGAGTTGGACAGGACTTAGTGACTGAACATGTTCACTGCTTTTGTTAGGTTTTCTTGTTTTGTTAAAGTCATAAAATCACTTCTCAACATTGCCAAGAGAATGTAACGATAGTCTTACTGTTGCATACAAAGAGATCACAATCTATTTTTTTTCTTCCATCTAACAGTATTTACTACAAACTTTTTTATATTTCTTTGCTCCAGCACTACCAAGTTGGTAGAATTTTCCTAAACATGTAAAGCAGATTCATGATTCTGCATTTCCACATGCTGTTTCCACTTTCTTGAAATGCTTCCCATCACTATTGGTCTGGTAAAACAATACTCTTTCTTTGAAACCCAGCAGAAGATTGAATTTATCTGTCAAAATTTCCTTGATACACATAGGCAGAATTGGTGGCTTCATTTCCTGTGATGGTAAAACATTTTGTACAAGTAACCTGTCTTACTGCATAAATTATTCTGCAGTATAATTCTTGTGCATCTTACCCACGTCCGAGCTCCTTAAAGTCTGGTAATCTATCTCACCTTTCCTGGAATGATTTTATAAGAAGAATGGATGAATGGGTGGATATTTGATATTAGGTTTTAATGATGACATTTCACATTTTTAAAAAATAAACACATTTTAAAGAAATCTGTACATCAATAAATCTCTAATGCTATTCCTACACCTTGGTACATCAACAAGTCTTAACAGCATTTGAAATAACTGCCACCCTAGCAACTAATTTATTTCCTGATCTGTTACCATTGTTGAGATCAACTTAATGATTTCCTTTGAAATACAGATTTAGAAACATACACAAAAGTTCTGAGTAAAGGATTTTATTTTTCATTATTTTGTAATGTTTATCTGACTAGTATTCCTTTCACCTAATCACAAAAAAGAAGTTTTAAAAAAATTTTTACTGTGTTTCTGATATTTTTATTTTATGCCTAGAAGGCATCTCACATTATACTACAAGCTGCCACAATCGTGACTTTTCTCTAGGTATATCTCCAATAAAGAGGCACTGACAAAAATGGAGTGACAGAGGGTGACTTTAAAGTCAACCACTCAGCCACAGATGTGCTCCTAGAAATGCATCAGTGTCCAGGAACCAAATTACATGCCACTGAGTTAAATCCTAGCAAACTGATACTGGTCACAATATAATGAACTGAAAAAGTGCTACCATGCTGAACTATCAGTGATTCTTGGAGTCATAATAGTAGCATATTTCCATTAGAAAAAAAAAAATACATATACAAATAGTACCCTTTCTTCTCACAAAAGAAAAAACTGCCAGCAGTTTGCTAGATATTTTTAGTATAACACTCTGTCATGCATGTGTTAGACAAGAGAATAGTAAACAGCTATGAACTTTGGTCCTCAGTTTTTCTCACATTGGGAGAGCATCCACTGGAGTGTAAAAAGGAGAAAATAAAAATAACTTCAAAGAAAGCTGAAAGAAAGAAGGCCAGAAGATTAGCAAAGATAAAAAGAATGACTAAGGGGATGCCTGCAATATAACAAATCTTCCAGATCATATCAATTATCCTCGGGTAATACTGAATAGCAATTCACCATTTCAGAACCCTAATACTTTTTTTTCTGTGTGTAACACTCTTGCTCAGAAAGCAATAACTTCTGAAGAACAACAATCATGTAATCTCTTTTGTCAATAAAAGGCAAAAATGCCTAAAGCATGACATTTAAATATGCCTCAAATCACTCATGCAGCAATTCCATTAATAATGCAATGCAGTCATAGAACCTGGTTCTATGTCCACATTATGGATTCCATTGTATAAATTAAAAAAGATATCAGAAAGACCTCTCATAAGTTATTTTAAGACCATTCCTTTCATCGAATGCTTGCATATAATTTCACAGATATTGTTTTTGAATCGAGACACAAATACTGTGCACACGGACTTTTGTTAGATTGAATGTTCAGATCATTATAGCACATTTGATGCATCATTACCAGATATTGAGAAGCCACTGATTCGCAGATTTTCACAACTCTAAAAGTTGGATCGTTGGAAGAAGGGACAAGATAAAGCTCTATACCTAGCTGAATAAAAGCACATACATTTAGACAATAAAAGAACAGTGGAACACAAACATGTTTCTTCAAACAGATAACTTGAGTGAGACTCATTATATTCTCACTTAAGTGGCTCTTCATATTTTGACAAACCCTGGTCCAGATGACATTGTGTTAGGATCCTTGGCCATTTCTGTATATTCATGAGGTTCAGTGCTTTTGTTGAATTCATTTGGGTTAAAAAAACAATTTAGATCTAAGAGAATATTTGAGATTATTGATAGCATAGCAGAGAATAACCCAACATTGTAAAACAGCTATACTTCAATTAAAAAAAGTATCAATGGATGTTATTAAGAGTTTGGGACAATAAAATAGGCTTACTAAAAGGGTGGGTAAGTAGTTTAACACTACGATTGGGAAGAATTAAAGTAACTTAGCAAAATAAAGAAAAAAGTGTTAGGCAAGTATTACAAATATTTTGTACTGCTCCAGGTGAAACAGATATAAATATAATAAGAGACAGTTTTGTTTTCAAGATTAAAGCCAAGTATAATCACAGATACAATCCAAGATGAAAAGTACTAAAATCAAGGTACATATGAAGGACATAGGAGATGAGTCATTCAGATATGAATCAAGAGAAGCAGAGTGTGTGATATACTGGATAACAATGCTGGTACAGAA
This sequence comes from Moschus berezovskii, assembly GCF_049115385.1. Taxonomy (NCBI): domain Eukaryota; kingdom Metazoa; phylum Chordata; class Mammalia; order Artiodactyla; family Moschidae; genus Moschus; species Moschus berezovskii. Next base: position 42,718,414 of record NC_142460.1, on the reverse strand, counting down.
TTTGAACACTGGTAATTCTGAAAGAGGATGAGATGGTTTGATAGCATCACCAATGCAATGAGCATGAACTTGGGCAAACTCTGGAAGATGGTGATGGACAGGGAAGCCTGGTATACTGCAGTCCATAGGGTTGCAAAGAGATGGACATGACTTGGCAACTGAACAACAACAATAATTCTGACTCAGTAATATTATACCTCAAAATATTATTGTCTTCCTAGTATAATACAACATATGCTTTTGAGAGCTGACTTGTCTTTTAATTTCTCAAAGAGACAAAAATCACATTCCACTTTTATGCTATGAGTATATCACTCACACTCCCTGGATCCTGCTTCTCTTGTGAATAATGAATAGTTATCAGTTTTTTTTTTTTTTTTTGAACAGAGGAAAATTTATGCGTCGAACCTGGACAGGTCACTTATGATAATATACATGCTACAATTCCATTCTCCCCAATCATTCCACCTTCACCCTCTCCCACAGAGTCCCAAAGACTGTTCTAAATGCCTATGTCTCTTTTGCAGTCTCTTATACAGGGTTCAGGTTACCATTTTTCTAAATTCCATATATATGCGTTAATATACGGTATTGATGTTCTTCTTTCTGGCTTACTTCACTCTGTATAATTGGCTCCAATTTCATCCACCTCATTAAAACTGATTCAAATACATTCTTTTTGATGGCTGAGAAATACTCCATTGTGTATATGTACCAAAGCTTTCTTATCCATTCATCTGCAGATGGACATCTAGGTTGCTTCCATGTCCTGGCTATTATAAACAGTGCTGCAATGAACATTGGAGTACATGTGTCTCTTTCAATTCTGGTTTCCTCGGTGTGTATGCCCAGGAGTGCGATCGCTGGATCATATGGCAGTTCTATTTCCAGTTTTCTGAGGAATCTCCACACTGTTCTCCATAGTGGCTGTACTAGTTTGCATTCCCACCAACAGTGTAAGAGGGTTCCCTTCTCTCCACACCCTCTCCAGCATTTACTGCATGTAGACTTTTGGATAGCAGCCATTCTGACTGGTGTGAAATGGTATCTCATTGTGGTTTTGATTTGCATTTCTCTGATGATGAGGGATGTTGAGCATTTTTTCATGTGTTTATTAGCCATCTTTATGTCTTCTTTGGAGAAATGTCTGTTTAGTTCTTTGGCCCATTTTTTGATTGGGTTACTTAGTTTTCTGGAATTAAGCTGCAGGAGCTGCTTGTATAATTTGGAGATTAATCCTTTATCAGTTGCTTCATTTGCTATTATTTTCTCCCATTCTGAAGGCTGTCTTCTCACCTTGCTTAGAGTTTCCTTTGCTGTGCAGAAGCTTTTGATTTTAATTAGGTCCCATTTGTTTATTTTTGCTTTTATTTCCAATATTCTGGGAGGTGGGTCTTGGAGGATCCTGCTGTGATTTATGTCGGAGAGTGTTTTGCCTACGTTCTCCTCTAGGAGTTTTATAGTTTCTGGTCTTACATTTAGATCTTTAATCCATTTTGAGTTTATTTTGGTGTATGGTGTTAGGAAGTGTTCTAGTTTCATTCTTTTACAAGTGGCTGACCAGTTTTCCCAGCACCACTTGTTAAAGAGACTGTCTTTTCTCCATTTTATATTCTTGCCTCCTTTGTCGAAGATAAGGTGTCCATAGGAGCGTGGGTTTATCTCTGGGCTTTCTATTTTGTTCCATTGATCTATATTTCTATCTTTATGCCAGTACCATACTGTCTTGATGACTGTGGCTTTGTAATAGAGCCTGAAGTCCGGCAGGTTAATTCCCCCAGTTCCATTCTTCTTCCTCAAGATTGCTTTGGCTATTCGAGGTTTTTTGTATTTCCATACAAATTGTGAGATTATTTGTTCTAGTTCTGTGAAAAATATTGTTGGTAGCTTGATAGGGATTGCATTGAATGTATAAATTACTTTGGGTAGTATACTCATTTTTACAATATTTATTCTTCCAATCCACGAACACGGTATATTTCTCCATCTATTCGTGTCCTCTTTGATTACTTTCAGTAGTGTTTTATAGTTTTCTATGTACAAGTCTTTTGTTTCCTTAGGTAGATATATTCCTAAGTATTTAATTGTTTTCATTGCAACAGTGAATGGAATAGTTTCCTTAATTTCTCTTTCTATTTTCTCATTATTAGTGTATAGGAATGCAAGGGATTTCTGTGTGTTGATTTTATATCCTGCAACTTTGCTGTAATCATTGATTAGCTCTAGTAGTTTTCTGGTAGAGTCTTTAGGGTTTTCTGTGTAGAGGATCATGTCATCAGCGAACAGTGAAAGCTTTACTTCTTCTTTTCCAATTTGTATTCCTTTTATGTCTTTTTCTGCTCTGATTGCTGTGGCCAAAACTTCCAGAACTATGTTGAATAGTAGTGGTGAGAGTGGGCACCCTTGTCTTGTTCCTGACTTTAGGGGAAATGCTTTCAGTTTTTCACCATTGAGGATAATGTTTGCTGTGGGTTTGTCATATATAGCTTTTATTATGTTGAGGTATGTCCCTTCAATTCCCACTTTCTGGAGAGTTTTTATCAAAAATGGATGTTGAATTTTGTCGAAGGCTTTCTCTGCATCTATTGAGATAATCATATGATTTTTATTTTTCAGTTTGTTAATGTGGTGTATTACGTTGATTGATTTGCGTATATTGAAGAATCCTTGCATTCCTGGGATAAAGCCCACTTGGTCATGATGTATGATCTTCTTAATGTGTTGTTGGATTCTGGTTGCTAGAATTTTGTTAAGGATTTTTGCATCTATGTTCATCAGTGATATTGGCCTATAGTTTTCTTTTTTTGTGGGGTCTTTACCAGGTTTTGGGATTAGGGTGATGGTGGCCTCATAGAATGAGTTTGGAAGTTTCCCTTCCTCAGCTATTTTCTGGAAGAGTTTGAGTAGAATAGGTGTTAGCTCTTCTCTAAATTTTTGGTAGAATTCAGCTGTGAAGCCATCTGGACCTGGGCTTTTGTTTGCTGGGAGATTTTTGATTACAGTTTCAATTTCCGTGCTTGTGATGGGTTTGTTCAGATTTTCTATTTCTTCCTGGTTCAGTTTTGGAAAGTTGTACTTTTCTAGGAATTTGTCCATTTCTTCCAGGTTATTCATTTTATTGCCATATAATTGCTGATAGTATTCTCTAATAATCCTTTGTATTTCTGTGTTGTCAGTTGTGATCTCTCCATTTTCATTTCTAATTTTATTGTTTTGGTTCTTCTCCCTTTGTTTCTTGATCAGTCTGGCTAGTGGTTTGTCAATTTTATTCACCTTCTCAAAGAACCAGCTTTTGGCTTTGTTGATTTTTGCTATGGTCTCTTTTGTTTCTTTTGCATTTATCTCTGCCCTAATTTTTATGATTTCTTTCCTTCTACTGACCCTGGGGTTCTTCATTTCTTCCTTTTCTAGTTGCTTTAGATGTAGAGTTAGGTTATTTAGTTGACTTTTTTCTTGTTTCTTGAGGTATGCCTGTATTGTAATGAACTTCCCCCTTAGCACTGCTTTTACAGTGTCCCAGAGGTTTTGGGTTGTTGTGTTTTCATTTTCATTCATTTCTATGCATATTTTGATGTCTCTTTTGATTTCTTCTATGATTAGTTCATTATTCAGCAGCGTGTTGTTCAGTCTCCATATGTTGGCACTTTTAACAGTTATTCTCCTGTAATTGAGATCTAATCTTACTGCATTGTGGTCAGAAAAGATGCTTGGAATGATTTCAATTTTTTTAATTTACCAAGGCTAGATTTATGTCCCAGGATGTGATCTATCCTGGAAAAGGTTCCGTGTGCGCTTGAGAAAAAGGTGAAATTCATTGTTTTGGGGTGAAATGTCCTATAGATATCTATTAGGTCTAACTCTTCTAACTCAACTAAACAGAAAATTAACAAGGAAACACAATCTTTAAATGATATAATAGAAGAGTTAGACCTAATAGACCTAATAGATAGTTATCAGTTTTGATCTAAATTCTATGTTATCTTTCCTGTTAACTCACCTCCAGCTCTCCAAATATTATTTAGTTATTTTTCCCTGTGTGCTCAGAGCACTTTATATTTATCTCCACTTCATAACTTATCATCAACTTACTTGCAAGCTTTCTTTTCCAGGCAGTATAATTCTTGAGGATAAGGTTGTACCTCATTCTTCTCTGTAATTGCCTCAGTGCTTGATATATAGAAGGTGCTCAATAAACATTTATCAGATGAATATATGATTACATGCATGAAAGTCCCCAAGATTACTTAAGGGCAGCTTGTGACCTTCGGTGCGACATGAAGTTTGTCACACTCATCTATTTGCTGTTGTTCAAATCCATTCTTCCTGGTCTGGAGGCTATTTTCACCTTTGAATATTTTCTATAAAAACAGCTCAAATATCATCAGTGAGTAACTTAGTGAAGACAGACAACTTTCTGAAACAAAGCCAAATGCAAAATTATAGGCAAGTCAGGCGTTTCTAAAAGGATCTTTTCCTAATCCCACAGTTTTACTAAGATCTGAAAACTGCCTTGCCTAGAATTTCTTGTTCTCACTTACAGTCCTTAGTTTTTATTTTAATGGCATTCCCAATATTTCTTTAGAGATATCATCTAATTCAATGATTCTATCCAATGTAGCTGGTGAACTCCTGAGAGGTTCTTATAACACTTGATGCTACAGACCACCTGCTTAAAAAAAGAAGAAGAAAAAAAGCTTATGATACTCTCACTATTAAAAGAGGGCTAAAAGAATGGTCAAAGCTTTCTTTTGTTGAACCTACTTCAGAAATGAGCTATTATTATCTGAACTACAGCCTTCTTAAGGCTGAGCAGAATCAAGACATAAAACGAAAATAAGTCATAAATTCAGGCTTGCACCAGGACACTGAAATTTCCCGTTGTTCTCAAAACATCTTTCTATAACCAGGACAGATGTTTTTGCTCAGATTTTCAATTCTATCTAGCCTTTCCAGGTAGACAGAGGCTAAAAGGTTGTACAATAGCAATAACAGAAACTAAAGCATTTTACAGGGAGTTAAGTTAATAATTAGCATAGAAGTGGGTTTTGAAGGGAACTCAGATCCTAGGCAGAAAGAAAGAAAATATTATTGAGGTTTCTGTTGTCCTTATAGGGAGGAGATTTCAGGTTCCATAGTAGCTTACTCTCTTGGGATATCCTGAATGTTTTATGATTTGCATTAATTTAAAAAGTGATCACAATAGCTTGAAGCCCCTCCCATCAAAATGTGAGAGGGTGGGAATCTCTTTCCCCCATATTGAAAACAAGTTTGCTTTTTGTGTGTGTGCTTTACTTTGAACAAATAAATAAACAAATAAGAAATGCCTCCAGCCTAGGCTTAGGAGCACTTGCAATTTTTTTTTTTCTTGCGATGATAGGAATTTGGTGTTTAGTATAATTACTTTACATTGTTGTGTTAGTTTCTGCTGTACAATGACATGAATCAGCTCTGATTATGTGTCTTAATCCTCAGTCATGTCCAACTCTTTGAGAACCCATGGACTGTGGTCTGCCAGTCTCCACTGTCCACAGAATTCTCCATGCAAGAATACTAGAATGGGTAGCCATTGACTTCTCCAGGGGATATTCCCAGCCCAGGGATCAAACCTGTGTCTCCTGCATTGCAGGTGGATTCATTACCATCTGAAACACCACGGAAGCTAGAATCAGCTATATGAATCAGCTATATGTATATATATATATCTCCTCACTCTTAGACCTTCCCCCACCCCTATCTCACCCTCTAGGTCATCACAGAGCATCAAGATGAGCTCGCTGTGCTTTACTGAAAGTACCCATTAGCTCTCTCTTTTATGCATGGTAGTGTATTTATGTCAAACCTAATTTCCTAATTCATGCCACCCTCCCCTTCTGCCTCCTACGTCCACATATCTGTCTCTATGTCTGCATCTCTATTCCTTCTCTAGAACTAGGTCCATCTGTACTATTTTTCTAGATTCCACATACATGCATTAAGGACTTTCATCTTTGATTACATTCTCAGAATACCTGCCATCAACTGCAATGTGAACAATCTCTGACTAGACTGTTGGATTGCAAGGGATATGGTGAGAGAGACAGTGGTGTGGTCACCCTCATTAGCCATGTTAATAGAAAGGAAGACACTGGACATGAGAATAAAGCTATTTTAGAAACCACACCCCATGGGTAAAGCCATCACTGACCCCAGAAGCATGAGTGAGCCCAGACCACATCATCCGAGTCTTATCAGGTAAATAAGAATGCTCAGATGATCCACAGATTCATGGCCGTTAATAATTGCTGTTTTATGCATTACATTTTGGGGAGGTTTACTGAATATCAACATTTTGCTGATGCAATTTTTATCTCATATTCAATACTTAGTTACTGAGCACCACTTTATGCTAGTTATTGATTTATAAACTGGAGATGCAAAAATGAACAACAAATCTTAGCCCCTGGCTTCAAAGTGTTCATCATCTTTGAGGAATTTTTACTCAAATAAACAAGCATGGTAATAGAATAAGTCCTATAATAGGGACAAACAGGGGGCTATCAACCATTTAAGTGCTCAAATTTAGAAATGTCATCTATACCAACTGTGCACTTATAGGAATGTCCTTTTATTTGCCTACTTCCATAAAGTCAAAATACTCAAACTGGCATTCTGTTTAAAAGTAGTGTGCTGAACTGGTACCCTCTGATTCCCATTTACTGAAGGTGTTAGAATAACAAGAAATCTTATCAGATCATATTCCACCCTTTCTGAGTAGCAAAGAAAGGGAACTCTTTATGTTCAAACAGCAGAAGGAGAGAGCCAAATCTTTCTCAAAACAGTAATGCAGCTATCTTGAACTACAATAAAGGTAGAATCAAAGCCATGTCAATGGAATTGCTTGTTTGGTAGCTCAGCTGGTAAAGAATCCGTCTGCAATACAGGAGACCCCAGATCGATTCCTGCGTCAGGAAGATCCCCTGGAGAAGGGATAGGCTACCCACTCCAGTATTCTTGGGTTTCCCTGGTGGCTCAGCAGGTAAAGAATCCGTCTGCAATGTGGGAGACCTGGATTCGATCCCTGGGTTGGAAAGTTCCCTTAGAGAAGGGAACAGCTACCTACTCCATCATTCTGGCCTGGAGAATTCCATGGACTGTATAGTGCAAGGGGTCACAAAGAGTCAGACACGACTGAGCCACTTTCACTTTCAACCCTCAAGGAATAAAACTGTTTCTCTTAGTTATATGGTTTTACATTAAGAATGACTTTAAAAGAACATATGAAGCAACTTTCTGTCTTATTTTCAGTTTCTCTGGTAAAAAAATTGAATTCACACTGATGTTACATGAAACTAGGGGTCGTACCTCCATCTGTTCATATATCCTCAAGAAATCAACCATGTCTAAGGAGATCTCACAGATCTTCAAAAATTTCTCTGTATTCCTGATTCATGATCTAGTGCTGGGTGTGATTCTGGGGAAGCTTGAAGAGGCATTGTTACTGTGGATGGGGTTAGCTTTGTCTGCCTCCAACCACTGTCTCACTGGATTACTAAGTCGTGCCACTTCTGGCTTTGGGTCATGATGACAAGACATGTGCAAGTATTGGTCTCAGCACACCCTTAAGTTATAATGAACTTAGTTATTAACAGTCTACAAATATGGTGCTCTGATTTGCTTGATTATACAAAGATTTAATTTTATGCCTAATATTTGAATTTCTTTTTATCGGGTAATCTTACTGCCAGGTTCCTCTGTCCATGGAATTCTCCAGGCAAGAATACTGCAGTGGGCTGCCATTCCCTTCTCCAGGGTATCTTCCTAACCCAGGGACTGAACCATGGTCTCTCCCACATTGCAGGTAAATTCTTTATCATCTGAGCCACCAGGGAAGTCCCATATTTTATACATGTCACTGTAATTTAGGAAACTATTTCATTCCAGTGATTAGCTTACAGTTTGGTTATTTGATATTATTTAATATTTAATATATTACCAGGGCTTCCCTGGTGGCTCAGAGGTTAACATGTCTGCCTCCAATGCGGGAGACCCGGGTTCGATCCCTGGGTCGGGAAGATCCCCTGGAGAAGGAAATGGTAACCCACTCCAGTACTCTTGCCTGGAGAATCCCATGGATGGAGAAGCCTGGTAGGCTACAGTCCACGGGGTCGCAAAGAGTCGGACACGACTGAGCGACTGAACAGAACAGAACAGAATATATTACCACATGGAAACTATTTGCAAACAAAAGTGTAAGTCTCCCCATTTATCGCAGCTATGTTGAACACAGTTCGCAGAAATTCACCCTGACTTCTGCCTCAGGTTATCAGGTCCACATTATTCAATCTCAGTTGCTTGTCTGTTGAAAGATGTAAGTCTAAGAACTCTAGGAACTTTTTAGCTTTTTAGATCTGCACAAAATGTGTATAAAATGAGACAGTAATATTACTGGACTCTGCATATATAGAATCTTCTACTCATGTAGAAAATACACTTATTTGGAGGAGACCATATTGTTTTTTAAAATATAAGTTAACAAAGGACAAATGATTTTATCTTTTTTGCACAACAAAAGACTAAGTGTCATGTTCTTTTTAATGATATAATTAAACCCGATACAAGTAAAAATAACAGTAACAGACAGAATTAATATCAGTATACTTTACATGTTATCAGGTAATAATCTAAAGACCTTTCTCGATCTAGTAGTGTGACCCTATTTTAACCATAATTTCGCATCTCTTAGAATCCACACTCCATTAGATAGATTTTTATATTATTCCTTAGTTTCTAGATTATTTACTCACAGAAACCCTGAGGAAATCCTAATGTCTTGACATAAGTAATGCACATTTTTAAATGAGTTTAGTCAGATAGTAACTCTTCTAGTTTCTGAAGGTAAATATGTTAATATAGTCAAATAATTACCCAGGAAACAGGAAGATTGATATGAACCTATGTTTTTGGATGATGCTGACATTGTACTAAACCTGCAGAAGTCACAGCAAAAAAAAAAAATCAACTTGAAATATATCTTATTCAATGTGCAAAAACTGAAGCAAAAATTTGATATGTAGCTAATTTCTGGGTTTCTTGTTTTGCTTTTTCTCACATCAGCAAATGTGCAGTCAATACACTATGTGCAAAGGCTCAATATAATTATGTATATAACAGATTGTAAATAGCCTTTCAATTTTACATATTTTTGTGTGCACAGAATATCCTGGAACAAACACATGATACCCAAAGAAGGTTAAAGATAGGAATAGACCATCCTTATTTTAATGAAACAAAGTTCTTCTTGCATGTCTATTCCTTGTGCTCAAATTAAATAGTAAACCAAAGCGTTAATTTGGCTACTTTCATGAATTTATATACATATGCACACATGCAACACATACTCATATGTTTGGATTCAAAATTTCTGTGTGGCCTCTCTGTGCCAGGAACTATCTGTGCCAGAGAGCATAAAGCTAATTAAATACCATGATATTCATGAGAAAGACAGATTCCTTCCTTATAAGTGAGTGTAACAAGAAAAGCACACAAAGGTTATCATGGGGATCCTGGGAGGTTATAAAGTTATTAAAAAAAAAAAAAAACAACCTATTAGAGAGGACTTGGGAAGGAGGTGACATGAGTCAGCAACCAGTGTGGTTCAGTTCAGTTCAGTTCAGTCACTCAGTCGTGTCCGACTCTCCCTGACCCCATGAATCACAGCACACCAGGTCTCCCTGTCTATCATCAAATCCCAGAGTTCACTCAAACTCACGTCCACAGAGTCGGTGATGCCATCCAGCCATCTCATTCTCGGTCGTCACCTTCTCCTCCCGCCCCCAACCTTTCCCAGCATCAGAGTCTTTTCCAGTGAGTCAACTCGTCGCGTGAGGTGGCCAAAGTATTGGAGTTTCAGCTTTAGCATAAGTCCTTCCAATGAACACCCAGGATTGATCTCTTTTAGAATGGACTGGTTGGATTTCCTTGCAGTCCAAGGGACTCTCAAGAGTCTTCTCCAACACCACACTTCAAAAGCATCAATTTTTCGGCGATCAGCTTTCTTCACAGTCCAACTCTCACATCCATACATGACCACGGGAAAAACCATAGCCTTGACTAGACGGACCTTTGTTGGCAAAGTAATGTCTCTGCTTTTTAATATACTATCAAGGTTGGTCATAACTTTCCTTCCAAGGAGAAGGCGTCTTTTAATTTCATGGCTGCAATCAGCATCTGCAGTGATTTTGGAGCCCAAAAAAATAAAGTCTGACACTGTTTCCACTGTTACCCCATTTCCCATGAAGTGATAGGACCAGATGCCATGATCTTTGTTTTCTGAATGTTGAGCTTCAAGCCAGCTTTTTCACTCTCTTTCACTTTCATCAAGAGGCTTTTGAGTTCCTCTTCACTTTCTGCCATAAGGGTAGTGTCATCTGCATATCTGAGGTTATTGATATTTCTCCTGGCAATCTTGATTCCAGCTTGTGCTTCTTCCAGCCCAGCGTTCCTCATGATGTACTCTGCATATAAGTTAAATAAGCAAGGTGACAATATACAGCCTTGATGTACTCCTTCTCCTATTTGGAATCAGTCTGTTGTTCCATGTCCAGTTCTGACTGTTGCTTCCTGACCTGCATACAAGTTTCTCAAGAGGCAGGTCAGGTGGTCTGGTATTCCCATCTCTTGAAGAATTTTCCACAGTTTACTGTGATCCACACAGTCAAAGGCTTTGGCATAGTCAATGAAGCAGAAATAGATGTTTTTCTGGAACTCTCTTGCTTTCTCCATGATCCAGTGGATGTTGCCAATTTGATCTCTGGTGCCTCTGCCTTTTCTAAAACCTGCTTGAACATCTGGGAGTTCACGGTTCACATATTGCTGAAGCCTGGCTTGGAGGATTTTGAGCATGACTTGGTACCTGATTATAATAAATACTAGAGAATTTTTTTCAACTGAAATGATTCTTAAAGGGGTATAGAAGCGGCTTCTTGAAACTTCATCACAATCCAGTCTTTGCTGCTGCCTTAGAAAAGGTTGTCCTTGGCAGAACAATTTTGGGCAAATTTTTTTAGTTTTGTAATAATTACTTTGTAGTGCTACCGATGAAAAGCTCCTGGCAGGAATAAAAACTATAGCTCCAATGTTTTCTATTGTCTCATAAACATGTCTCTACTCTGTGGTTTGTTTGTAATCATTTTTTAAGCCACAGATCTATTCTTTAAAATTTTTATTGGAGTATAGTTGATTTATAAGCCACAGATCTATTGTAGTGGTTAATTTATTTAAAAACTCTGGTAATACAATTCAAGGATTTACTTAACCAAGTACAGATGCAATCTAACTTGAAAGCTATTTACAGTGTGAGGATATCTTCTCCAACCCCTTCATCTATTCTTCCATCTGAACACCTTGAAGTTGGTAGTCATGAGAATTCAACTACCTGATGTACTAAGGGAGGGGCATCAGTTCTCATTCGTATATTTAATACAGACAAGTTCAAGTTATTTCTTATGTGTTTGATCAAATAAATAGAAATTCTCAATGATGTTTGTCCATCCTGTGGGCTGGGAATATAAACTCTAGGGTTCAGTTCAGTTCAGTTCAGTTCAGTCGACTTTAGAAGACCATATTTATTGTCATCCAGTGTGTACACATGTGAAACAGTCAAGTGATAAATGAATTCTTACTCAGTGCAAAGCGCTTTGTGATTCTCTATATACTATTGGGTTGACCAAATGTTCATTTGAGTTTTTAATGAACTTTTTAGCCAACCCAATATACTCTATTTCATTAAAAACATTTATTGTGATCCTGGTTTCCCAGGTGGCACTAGTGCCAGTGAAGGAGATTTAAGAGACACTGGTTCAATCTCTGGATAGGGAAGACTCCTTGGGGGAGGGCATGGCAACCCACTCCAGTATTCATGCCTGGAGAATCCCATGGAGAGAGGAGTCTGGCAGGGTACAGTCCATAATGTCACAAAGAGTTGGACACAACTGAAGCGGCTGAGCATGCAGAACGCAAATTACTTTTGTATTATAATTTTTGAAGGACAGTAGTCATTATCATTGTTAGGTTTGCATGGTTTATTCTAGAATCTGAGTGGACATAAGACTTGATAAGGACGCAAATGGGAGGCAATTGCATCTTTCCTATTCAAGTCAGACAGTGATGATAGGGATTGAAAGGAGAATTTTAACACATAGGGAATACTTATTAATAATAGGTTGAATCAAAAGGACTGATTACTTAAGGGCTGTAAGTGGCTGGAAGGTTGGGAAAGCATACAAAGAGAGATCAGCCAGAGATAAATCTTGTTTGATAACATGATTGAGCTAATGAATTCTGATGTTGCCAAAAACATATGTAAATATTGGAAGATGATCAAGGTTAGACATGTAGAATTTGAAGCCACCCTAGGATAACAATTCAGAGATGCCTAACTGGTATTTGGATGTTGGCGCTAAAGTTCTGGCAAGAAGTTTAAAAAAGAGATATGACTACATAAGTCATCAATACATAGTGACTATTTCCAAGTGTGAACAAAGATGAAATCACCAAGAGAGACTATAAGAATTTAAAATAGCAGACACGGTGGTGGAGTTCTGGACAGAACTAACAACTACAGTATAGAAAAAGCAAGAAGAGTCTCAAAAAACAGCATGAAATTTAGAAAACCAGCAGTTTGTGGTAACTCAGAAGTTCAATGAATAATTTCCAAATATAAAGAGAAGTGTCCAAAGCAAAGAGACATTCGTCAAGACCTAAACAATGAAAGTTCAGTGTGCTTGGATTATAAAGTCATTGATGGAAAAGTGTGGGAAACATTTCTGGAAAACATAAAAGAAAGAAGCCAAGCTGCTGTGGGTAGAGAAATGGGTGAGGAAACACCGTGTGTATGATGTACTTGTGACTGATTTGTAAATGACATAATGATTGACTGATATGGAATCAAGGAAAGATTCTTTTATTTTATTATGGTTTGTTTGTTTTCACTTTTGATCAAGGGTAGTATAAAAGTTTTGACAACACTTTGGGAAAAGGAATAAAAATGATGAAGCAAGATCTTAGAGTCATTGAGAGAGGACTTTTTTTACATAGCAAAACTTTTCTCCATCTCGTGAATACCTTCAAAAGGATGTTATAAATTAGAATTTCTGACTTACATTCAGACACATAAGATGCAGGAAAATAAACATTATAATTAAATTAAGAATTACACTGAAAATGAGATATGGGATTTTTCCAATCAAAAAGTAGGGCTTAGAGACCTTCCTGGTGGTCCAGTGGCTGAGCCTTTGCCTTCCAATGCAGGGGGTGCAGATTCACTCCCTGGTCTGGGAACTAAGATCCCACCTGCCTCATGGCCAAAACACCAAAAACATAAAACAAAATTGTAACAAATTCAATGAAGACTTTAAAAATGGTCTAAATCCAGAAAACTTAAAAAAAGAAAGAAATAGAGCTAATATTTTTACTCCATTGAATCTGAATGGATTTCTTTAATGAACAGAATAAGGAAAAAAGAACGTATGCTCTTTTATGAATCTGACCTTAAGAAAGCTCCTACTTCCTGTCCCTTGACTCAGTCTATCTAGAACCATTTTGTCGCCATATGAGAATTCCAAGAACTCTAACATTATTATGCTGGAGTGGTCAAATATAGATGTAGGCAACTAGTCCAGTTCAGTTTCACTTTCTCGTCATTTCAGCCAAGGCATCAGACACATGTGTGAAATTGCTTCAAGCTCTGACATCATCCCACTAGGCTGCGAATTGCTGCTATTGACCTTAGTCAATGACATGTGGAGTAGAATCACTCAGATGACTCTTGACCCACAATCATGAAATAAGTTTTTGTTTTAAGCTGCTAAATTTTCAGTTAATTTGTTATGTAGCAGTAACACATAGAACACGTATTTTGAAAAGGACTGCTCTATATGACACATTCACATATGACTTGGATTATCAAATTCAATAAAGAAGTAAACAACTACAAAAAGCACACCCTACACACCTCTCAACTATTTCCTCGGCAATTATTTATCTGAACACTTTTATATGCCACCTAGGGAGAAAACAGTAGAATTCTGTAAGGTTTGATTTTGTATCATTCACTAATAAAATACAACTATATTATAATATTTTAAAGTTCAGTTCAGTGGCTCAGTCGTATCCAACTCTCTGCGACCCCATGGACTGCAGCATGCCAGGCTTCCCTATCCATCACCAACTCCCAGAGCATGCTCAAACTCATGTTCATTGAGTCGGTGATGCTCTTCAACCATCTCACCCTCTGTTGTCCCCTTCTCCTCCTGCCCTCAATCTTTCCAGCATCAGGGTCTTTTTCAATGAGTCAGTTCTTTGCATCAGATGACCAAAGTATTAGAGTTTCAGTTTTAGCATCAGTCCTTCCAATGAATAATCGGGACTGATCTCCTTTAGGATGGACTGGTTGCATCTCCTTGCAGTCCAAGGGACTCTCAAAGGTCTTCTCCAGTATCACAGTTCAAAAGCATCAATTCGTTGACACTCATCTTTATTTATAGTCCAACCCTCACATCCATACATGACTATTGGAAAAACCATAGCTTTGACTAGATGGACTTTTGTCGGCAAAGTAATGTCTCTGCTTTTTAATATGCTGTCTAGGTTGGTCATAGCTTTTCTTGCAAGGAGCAAGTGTCTTTTAATTTCATGGCTGCAGTCACCATCTGCAGCGATTTTGGAGCTAAAAAAATGGTCTCTCACCGTCTCCATTGTTTCCCCATTTATTTGCCATGAAGTGATGGGACCGGATGCCATGATCTTAGTTTTTTGAATGTTGAGTTTTAAGCCAACTAACCTTTATTATATTTACATGTGACACCAAAAGTAAAAGAATAATGATTACAACATTTATGCTGTTGGGAAATCCCATTATCTATTTTAAGAAGTGTTCCTTAATAAAGAATAATGGATACATATCACTATACATTAGTAAATATTATCCTTTGTGCAAAACACATATTCCATGCAGACTGATAACGAATGATTAATAATCTAATGTTGCACAAAATTTACTGAAATCTGGTTACAGCTTCCAACTGATGCTTATTTTTCACACAACACTCATGTTGGCGGAAAAAAAAATTCCTGATAAGAAACTTGATGTTTAAGGTAGGTTATTTAGGAGCTTTTTTCCTAATGGAAACTGGACCCACGTGAAAAATATAAATTATATAAAATGTTCATGCAGTCTACTTTCTTTCATTTTGTGTTGTTTCCTACAGACTGTAATAACCAATTGCCAATAATGTTGAGTGTGAAGATTTTCACTGTGGTAAATTCAGACACAAACCACAGGAAACGGTGATGCAGTAAATGGAATTTTCCCCATTGAGTCAGTCTTCTCTCTAATATCCTGCCATGTTTTGGACTCATACACTAATGCTGGCAAACCGTTTGGAGAAAAGCAGTAAGAAAATATTGCTTCTCCCTCAAGTTTTCCCCAATTCTCCACCACCATTGATGAGGGAAATTTAGGTATATTAAGTGCAGATAAGAGTTTTATAAATATTTATTGATAAATAGTTACACAGACAGATGTTACCTAGATACGTAGGTAAGATAATCCATGTCCACAGTTGCTCAGAATGTTATAATGAACTATGAAATTATGCATTCTAACTGGTGGTAGGTAAATTGATTATTTCATATGATATACAGTGAATGAAAAGCAAATAATGTCTATGCAACTATCTTCTAAAGATCAACAACAATTATTTTGACATTAAAAGGAACCAGTCTAGGGAACTAAAATTTTAAAGGAAAGAGACATATAAAATTGTTTATGGCATCAGTACCTACTTTGCTTAAATTCTATGTTGAATGAACATTAATTTGGCTAACACTAGTGTGAGTGATCCTATTCTCTAATTTTTTTTTATAGTTTCCAATAAAATATGCTTTTGATTGCAATTTCCACTGCGTGGACAGCAACAAAAATACTGAAAAAGTAATGCGATATAAAGCAACCTTGAAATAAATTGTTCTTTTTATTAATAATCATTTATCTGCTTAGTAAAACTAATGGTGGCAGTGGTAATTGCTCAGTCTTGTCTGACTCTTTGTGACCCCTTCGACTGTAGCCCACCAAACTCCTCTGAGCACGGGATTCTCCAGGCAAGAATACTAGAGTGGGTTGCCATTCCCTTCTCCAGAGGATCTTCCTGACCTAGGAATTGAACCCAGGTCTCCTGCATTGCAGGCAGATTCTTTACCATAAGAGCTACAGGGAAGTCCTTTAAAAAAATGAAACTAATAGTAATTACTGTTTGAAGAAATATTTTTATGTGAGAGATCAGTTATAGAATATTTTTAGTGTATGATTACCTAAAATTTTTCATAATACTTGCTGTTCACAAAGTAAAAAATTAATTTCAAGGGATTAAATGACATATAGATGTTTCTTAGAAATAACATGCAAGTAATTTTAATAATAGCACTATTATAAGATGAAGACTAATCTGTAATAATTCATGTAAAAATTGTTAGTCTGTTCTCTTTCATTACTGAATGCACAATTAACTGATTTAAATAAATCACAAAGATAAAGCCTCATAAATCTTTCATTCAGTGGACAGGTATTCATTGAGTGCCTAATATATTGGGAAGATCCCCTGGCAAAGGGAATGGATTCTTACTCCAGTGTTCTTGCCTGGAGAATTCCATGGACAGAGGAGCCTGGCGGGCTACCGTCCATGGGGTCACAAAGCTGTGTCGGACACAGCTGAGTGACTAATACTTTCACAATTTCAATATGTAACAGAGGTACAGTCATGAACAAAATTCCTAAGTATTTGGCGTTAGGAAACTTACATCCTCAGTGGAAAAATATAGAATAAAATAAACAAAATACAGGTTTCAAGTGCTAAGTATAAAAGAACAGAAGAAATACAGAAATTATGGGTCTGAGTCTGAGGAAGAGGAGTGGTTTTTGTTAGGGAGTTTAATCAGGGAAGGTTTAATCAGGGAGGTGTGTTAGTCACTCAGTCATATCTGACTCTTTGCGACCCCACGGACTATAGCCCACCAGGCTCCTATGAGCATGGGATTCTCGAGGCAAGAATACTGGAGTGGGTTGTAATTTACTCCTCCAGGGGATCTTCCCCCACTCAGGGATGGAACCGAGGTCTCTTGCTTTGCAGGCAGATTCTTCACTACCTGAGAGAATTGGTGAGCCCCCAGCAGAGCAGAGTGAGATGGAGGTATGAGCCATAAGGATCAGTAATAAAGACATTTCCTGATAAGGAAAGAGACACTAAAGGGCCTGGTAACTGGGGAGGCCACATGGCATGGCTATGAAACATAAAGAAAGGTAGAGCCTGCTGCCAGAACAAAGAGAAGGACGGAAATGTGGCCAGGGCAGAGAGTAGGGGTGGGTGGTGAAGACTATGGTAAGGTCTTTATAATTAATATTCAGGAAGATGGGAAGCTATGTCAATGTTTTGAGCAGAGGAGTGACATTTTGTCTTTGGTTTTGAAAAGATCACTTTGGCTGTAATGTATAATTAGACATATAATATGGAATTATATTGCTTGTTAATAACAAAGAAAGGTAAACCCAAAATTTCTCATGTTATGAACCATTATAAGAGAGTGAGACAAATCTAGCTCAAAGGTTCAATTTAATAGCTAGTTTTCAAGATATTTGCCATGCATTTTATGGATGTAATTGTACTTAAATCTTGAGGTCTCGTCATTATCATAAGCCCTAATGTCAAATATAAAAATTAGAATTTCTCATTAGGGAATTCTGAAAAGTTCTTGGGTGATCTTCCATTAGCTTCACTTTTACTTCCATTTATAGTCGTGCTTGTCTTTCAAGGTCTAAATTACTATTCATCTTGCTCTCATGCAGCTATGAGTAATTTCTAATAGACAGATCCCCAGTTAGCTTCTGCATAGCAAAAAGCATGTGATGTACTAATTGAATCTCAATTAGCTTACATCATATCTCTTACAGAATTTCAAAACATGATTGTTCCCATATTAGAGGTTCGGAGGAAGGAGGACAAATATTTTTCTTTCTGCATTGCTCTGAAAAGAAATCCAACTACCTGCATAGGACTCAGAGTTTTATCATGTCAAAATATAAAAGAAGTCTATAAATAAATAAAGGGATATGGTGCCCTCTTTTATGAGCTGTCAGAGAACATCACAGAGCCCAAGATAGGTTTCCTTCTGAGTATAGCTACAAGTGGGAGTACTGTCCCCAGAAGCCAAACCACAGGTTCTTCCCTCTGTTCACCTGTGACTCTGTGACTTGCTTCAGTTCCAAAATAATTAGTATGAATTGTGGTATCTTATTGGAAAGTCCCTCAGCTGGCTTACTTTAATCTCTCCTTGAGTTGGTTCACAAAGAAAACAACAAGTGAGGCTTTCAGGCTGACAATGGAACAGCAAATAATTTGGGGGTGAAGATAGAGCCAAGCAAATTTATATTATTAATAAAAAAGGTGAGATTCTTTAGAATCAGATTAGATGCACCCTAATTGCAGCCTACAGGGTCGGTTGTACTCCCTATTAGAACGCAAACATGATAGGCTTTTTTAAAAAGCCACTCTAAAAAGATAAAGTGTCATTAAGGCCAGCAATCCAGAAAAATTTAGAAATTCCCAGAGAAAAGAGGTGCAATGCAGGCCTCAAAATATTCATCATTGTTTCCTCAATTTCCCCCAGAGTTTTGTGAAGTGACTGGAAAGTTCTATTCATATATAAACAGATATCCCCATTAATAAAATTTCTCACTATAACAAAAATAATAAAACAAATAAAGTCCAGGTAAAATTTTAAAATAACGTATGAATGATAAGCTTATAAGTTAATCAGAAAAGGTGGATTCAATCTAATACTTTTCAATTTAGCTTTTATATATACTATGTATATATACAATTATTATATATATAATTTTTATTGTTTATATAATACTTATTATTTGACAGTCCCTGTTTCAGGCTTTAGGAAAATAGCTTTGAACGAAAGTACTTGCTTTCATGAAGCTTATGTCTACTGGGGGCAATAGGTCATAACTGTACTTCTCTTGGGGCTCAGATGGTAAAGAATCTGCCTGCAATGCAGGAGACACAGATTTGATCCCTGGTTGGGGAAGATCCCAAGGAGAAGGGAATAGCTATGTCCAATGGAGAATTTAGACATTTGTCTAGAGGATTACATAACAGCATCTTCATCGTCAGTCATCATCATCATCATCTTGAGGTACTTAAATATTATTGAAGATGAATTCAAGAATGGGTAGTTCTAATTTTGTATCATGCTGTGA
Source organism: Moschus berezovskii (assembly GCF_049115385.1). NCBI lineage: Eukaryota > Metazoa > Chordata > Mammalia > Artiodactyla > Moschidae > Moschus > Moschus berezovskii. The sequence continues at coordinate 42,699,117 of NC_142460.1, read as the reverse complement.
TATGTTCTTCTCCTAGTTTCCAGGGTTCTGATGATGCCTATGGAACTGTGATAGATAGTGTTCTCCACCTGATCTTTCTCTTAGGTTTGGTTACTGCTTGTAGTTAAATTGGTTTTATACTATAATTTGGTTACAGTTATAATTAAATAAGTCAATGAAGAAAATTTCAGAAAACAATGAATACTGCGAATGATGTAAAAATAGGGGAAAATAGGAGAGATATCAGTTGAAGTAGGTAATACTTTAGATTCAGGAAATAGAGGAGAGGTTTCTGAAATGTCACTAGATTAAATTGAAAGGACAAGGAAGCATCAGGCAGTATTATGGGCAGAGAACGTGGCACATACAGAAAAGCTTGAAGCATAAACAAGGCATTTACGGCTGGAACACTGAATGTTAGGGAGATAGTGGGAGGAACTGATTCAGAAAACATAAGCAAGGATCAAACCCAGAGTTTTATTTTAGTGTGATGCAAAGATACTGGGCAAGTATAATCTGAGGTAGTGGTGGTGATTGAGTCATTCAGTCTTGTCTGACTCTTGTGACACCACGTATTATACCCTGCCAGGCTCCTCTGTGCAGGAGAGACCTGATTTATATTTATATTGTAAAAAAGTTACTCTGAGCTTTACATGACCAAGGTTGAAGTGGAAGTTAGAAGGTTAGAGGCACTGTTCAGAGGAAAAACAATGGCATCTTGGGGTAAGAAATTCAGGAGAAAGATTTTAAATTATAATAAAGAATAAAGTATTTCAAGAATCCTTAAGCACTTTAGAATCATCCACTAACAAATGTACAATCGATGTGCTAATTACAGATCATTCTGAGCCTTTGATTAATATTGGCTCCTAAGGAAACTTATTAGGCAAATATTTGTATCATTAAGACTAATAGATTTTCTGTTAAGACATACAGGCTAGTGGTTTTTACAAGCGAATTCACCAAACTTAAGAGAAAGATCAGGTGGAGAACACTATCTATCACAGTTCCATAGCCATCATCAGAACCCTGGAAACTAGGAGAAGAACATATCACAGCTGATACAAAATTAGAACTACCTATTCTTGAATTCATCTTCAATAATACTTAAGTATCTCAAGATGATGATGATAATGATTGATGATGAAGATGCTGTTATGTTATTCTTTAGACAGGATAATGAAAGTACTAGTTTAATGGGTTAAGCACCTTAATTTTTGAATTGTTTTCTATTAGTAGTGATAGATTTAGGCCAACTCATCCATCACTTTCTTATAGTCTCTTGTGTGATGAATTGCAAAGAACCATTGCAATTGGAGTTCAAGATGAGTCCATGTAGTAAAACTATAAATTTAATGGCGACCTCACACTGCTTCTCTGTGTGTTGTATGTCTGTGTGTACATACCTGTGAGCTGCAGGTGAGAAAAAGGGGAAGAAGCTATTATATATTTTATGAAGTGCTGTCCATTGTACTATTTCTTCACCTATTTATCAGTAATCAGAACAAGAGAGTTCACACAGATTTCAAACACATCTGCCAAAGTGAAAATGAAAGTCACTCAGTCGTGTCCGACTCTTTGCGACCCATGGACTATACAGTCCATGGAATTCTCCAGGTTAGAATATTGGAGTGGGTAGCCTATCCCTTCTCCAGGGGATCTTCCTGACCCAGGGATCAAACCCAGGTCTCCCGCACTGCAGGCAGATTTTTTACCAGCTGAGCCACAAGGGAAGCCCAAGAATACTGGAGTGGGAAGTCTATCCCTTCTCCAGGGGATCTTCCCGACCCAGGAATTGAACCCAGGTCTCCTGCACTGCAGGCACATTCTCTACCAATTGAGCTATCAGGGAACTTTCTGCCAGCCCCTGGTCAAAGATATTATACAGTGTAGCTACTATTGAAATGTCAGAATTTAACAAAAATCCAAATAAAGATGTCCTGCCTTATAATTTAACCCCAAGCAGGACATGAAAGTATCAGCATACATTATAATGAGTAGCACAATAAATATCTATTGGGAGACTTAGAAGCAACACCTTGGGAAAAAAAATGTGAAAGTTCAGGATAGTTAAAAAAGGAGTTACCCCAGTTTGGTGGATACTATATCTTTCCAATAGCAGTAACTTAAAAGAAAGGAAAATTATAATCTTTGGGTTATGCTATTTTGAGGACTATGAACCAGACCCCAAAAATGATGTCCATAATTTCTTCAACCTATAACTGCTGGGTGATACCTGTCAATTTTAGATCTAGAATATACTCAAGGCAATAATTTTAACACATATTCTTCAATTAATAGAGACAAGTGTACTTTAACTTTTTCTCTTTACAAATGAGAAAAGTGAAATCTTGAGAGGTATTCACCTTACCTAAATTAACACAATTGATTAGTGATTTCTGGGCCTCAGGACTTCAGGTTAATAAAATACTGTTTATACTACTCTAATGACCAATTGCATGGGACATAGATGGAAAAACAGTGGAAACAGTGTCAGACTTTGTTTTTTTGGGCTCCAAAATCACTGCAGATGCTGATTGCAGCCATGAAATTAAAAGACGCTTGCTCCTTGGAAGGAAAGTTATGACCAACCTGGATAGTATATTAAAAAGCAGAGACATTACTTTGCCAACCAAGGTCCGTCTAGTCAAGGCAATGGTTTTTCCCGTGGTCATGTATGGATGTGAGAGTTGGACTGTGAAAAAGCTGATCGCCGAAGAATCAATGCTTTTGAACTGTGGTGTTGGAGAAGACTCTTGAGAGTCCCTTATACTGCAAGGAGATCCAGCCAGTCCATTCTAAAGGAGATCAATCCTGGATGTTCATTGGAGGGACTGATGCTAAAGCTGAAACTCCAATACTTTGGCCACCTCATGCGACGAGTTGACTCACTGGAAAAGACTCTGATGCTGGGAAAGGTTGGGGGCGGGAGGAGAAGGGGACGACGGAGAATGAGATGGCTGGATGGCATCACCGACTCTGTGGACATGAGTTTGAGTGTACTCCGGGAGTTGGTGATGGACAGGGAGGCCTGGCGTGCTGTGATTCATGGGGTCGCGGAGAGTTGGACACGACTGAGCGACTGAACTGAACTGAACTGAACTGAATGACCAATTGCACTATGATCAGTATGATTATTAAAATAAGATGTCTTAATATCTAGTTTCTTAAGTTAATATATATTACGTTTCTTGCTGCATTAAACTTATTTCATTCATTTATACAGATAATATGTTCCAGTACTTTAAAAGAGAACAAGTATTTATAGCAAGCAGAAAAGTGTGATTTAAAATATATTAGAATGTCTACAGATAAACAATAAAAATTCTAATACCAAGGGTTTTTTTAAAGTAGTAGGCTTTCAATTTGCACATTTTACTCTTTCTTAAATATCATTATGACAGGCAGGTTTTTTATACGAAGACAGTTTACATTTTGATGTTACACTTATTTACAAACATACTTCTTTGGGTAGGTTTTTTTGTTTCAAGATAGAATGATAAATTTCTTATAAAGATATTAGTTTAGGATCCAGGCTTCTATTAGCTAAGGTACATAGAGATTATGTGCTTTTTGCTATATTTCTGGTGTGAAATCAGAGACTGAACTAGATTGTTTAATTATTATGTGGTTGAGCAGTTATTAAATTTGGTACATTTCTCTAAATTGTGGTTATGGGTAATTTTCAAAGTTTTTTGCTTTCAGAGGAAAGTATATTCTGCCTTCCTTTGTTTTATTCACATTTTATTTCCAGCTTTGAGGTACAGATACAATGAAAATTTCATTACCTATTATTGTTGTTGTTGTTTAGTGGCTAAGTCATGTCTGACTCTTTGTGACCCTGTGGACAGTAGCCCACCAGTTTCCTCTGTCCATGGGATTTTCCAGGCAAGAATATTGGAGTGGGGTTGCTATTCCTTCTCCAGGGAATCTTCCTGATCGAACCTCATCTCCTGCACTGGCAGGTGGATTCTTTACTGCTGAATCAGCAGGTAAACCCTTCATCATCTAAAGAACAGTTTAAATCTTCACAAATAAAGAACTCTTAGGTACAGAAACAGCTAAATTGGGGTCAGCAGAAGATTCTGTTATTTTCTCATCAATGTCCCACTGAAACTGTGCTGAATATCTGTAAAGTCATTAAAGCTGGCAAAGCACATGTTTTACCCATGGGGCTTTCAGAAATCTACAAGAAGTCTTGCTCAAGAACCAGGCTTGAGTAATTAGATCTGGCTGCATCTGCTCACTGGTATGGTAAAACACTCAAATGCATTGTCAGTTCTTGCTTTAGCTTGTTCTATTTGCAGTCTCTGAGGGTCCCTGGTCAAAAGGAATTCTAGCCACGGTATTTATGAAAACATTACAGTGTTTTCAACCTATCAACACAGTACATGAAAAAGATGTTACCACTTATTTCTATCTGTTGAGATTGTGCCATTTGCTGTGTACATATGTGTTTCATTGCATTGCTCTTTTTAGATTTTGTGTATTTGCTGTTTTCTTTTAATAAATTGAAGATTTGAACATCCCTGCATCGAGGAAGTCTAGTTGTGCCATTTTTTTCCAGCCATATTTGCACATTTTGGGCCTCTGTGTCACATTTTGGTAATTCTTGCAATATTTCAAACTTTTTCATTATTATTATATGTGTTATGGGAAACTGTGATCAGTGATTTTTTTGATGTTACTACTTCAACTCACTAGAGGCTCAGAGGAGGGTTAGCCCTTTTTAGCAATTAAGTATTGTTAATTGTTATTTGCATTCTTTAGACATAGGCTGTTGCACACTTAACAGATTACAATATATAGTAAACATAACTTCTACCTACACTGGGAAACCAAAAGTCATGTGATCTGCTTTATTGTGATATTCACTTGAATGTGGTAGTCTGGAACTGAATCCAAAATATCTCAGAGGAATGCCTAATATTGACTTAAAAACTTAAGTTAAAAACTTAAAAAACTTTGTTTTTCCACAAAAAAAGAGTCTTAGAGAAAGCAGTGCAAATCTGTACTGGAGCTTCACAATGTCCTCACAATGTCTTCCTTTTACTTTGAACCGCACTCTCCATAAAGTTTGGCATTTTTCTTCATGATCATAAGATGGTTGCTCTATCTTCTAGCAGTACATCCATACAAGAGAAAGGGGAAAAGCCAAGGGCAAAAGGCAGAAAGCACATTCAGGTTAATTCTTTTCCCTTTCAAAAACTTTGCAGGAAGACTCACCAATGATATATATACCTATATCCTGTTGGCCAAAACTGGATAATGTAGCTATGCATACTTTCAAGACATGTAGGAAGCTGATCATTTAAGCTGAGTACAGTGTCAACCTGGAAATAGAAAAAAATTCACTTCTTTAAAGAAAAAGGGACAGATGACATTGATAAACAACTAGAATCTCTCATTCCTTATTAAAGGAATGTTCATGTTGTCTAAGATTAGCTAACTTCTCCTTTGTCACAGAAAATTTTATATTCCCTTTACTTACAGCACACAGATCTTTCTCTTTCAGATACAAAGTCAAATATCTTCTCCAGGATTCTCTAATATATTACTTCCTCCCTTTTTCTTTTTCTTCTTCTTCAGGCAAGGGCATCCCCATATGTGAAATAAAACTGCTCAACAATAATCTTGATTTCAAGATGGGGAGTTGGGTTACTTTTGGAAAAGTGGAGTAAAGAAAGGGTTCTGTTATGTTTTCTCTATTTGGGCGCACATGTTAAGCCTGAAGGCCTTCCTAGTTAGTGCTAATGGTAAAGAATCTGCCTGCCAGTTCAGGAGACCCAAGCGACATGAGTTTGACCCCAGTATCAGAAAGATCCCCTGGAGTAGGAAATGGCACCCCACTTCACTATTCTTCCTGGAAAATTCCATAGGCAGAGGATCCTAGTGGGCTACAGTCCTGCGGTTGCAAAGAGTTTGCTACAACAGAGCGTGCACTCACTCCTGAATTAAGCCTGAAAGAGAGAAGGACTCAAACCCTGGCCAATCATATGAATGAGTCAACTTCAGAGGTATTATTGATCTGCTCCTCATCAGGAAGGAAAGTAGTTCCTATACCAGTATCAGAATGTATAAGTCTCCATCCTAATTATACACACGCAACCTCATACAGAACAATGGTGGTCATGGATGAGCATCAACCACAGCAAACTTCTCAACCAATTCAATCAAACCCAGATAGCTACAGTTCAGTTCAGTCACTCAGTGTGTCCAACTCTTTGTGACGCCATGAACCACAGCACGCCAGGCCTCCCTGTCCATCACCAACTCCCAGAGTTTACCCAAACCCATGTCCATTGAGTCAGTGATGCCATCTAACCATCTCATCCTCTGTCATCCCCTTCTCCTCCTGCCTTCAATCTTTCCCAACATCAAGGTCTTTTCCAATGAGTCTGCTCTTCACATCAGGTGGCCAAAATATTGGAGTTTCAGCTTCAACATCAGTCCTTCCAATGAATACCCAGGACTGATCTCCTTTAGGATAGACTGGTTGGATCTCCTTGCAGTCCAAGGAACTCTCAAGAGTCTTCTCTAACACTACAGTTAAAAGCATCAGTTCTTCAGTGCTCAGCTTTCTTTATAGTCCAACTCTCACATCCATACATGACTACTGGAAAAACCATAGCCTTGACTAGATGGACCTTTCTTGACAAAATAATGTCTCTGCTTTTTAATATGCTGTCTAGGTTGGTCATAACTTTCCTTCCAAGAAGTAAGAGTCTTTTAATTTCATGGCTGCAATCACCATCTGCTGTGATTTTGGAGCCCAGAAAAATAAAATCAGCCACGGTTTCCACTGTTTCCTCATTTATTTGACATTAAGTGATGGGACCAGATTCTATCATCTTAGTTTTCTGATTGTTGAGCTTCAAGCCAACTTTTTCACTCTCCTCTTTCACTTAAATCAAGAGGTTCTTTAGTTCTTCTTCACCTTCTGCCATAAGGATGGTGTCATCTGCATATCTGAGGTTATTGATATTTCTCTCGGCAATCTTGATTCCAGCTTGTGGTTCCCCCAGCCCAGTGTTTCTCATGATGTACTCTGCATATAAGTTAAATAAGCAGATAACTACAGCCTAATGATTTTCCCTGACATGAAACTGGAGTTAAGTTGACAATATAGAACATGTTTCTAGGCTACATTCAGGCTGAATATAAATTCATTACTTAAATAGAAATCTTTCTCTTTATAATATAATGTGTGATAGAGATCCTCTTCTCTATTAATTTCTCTGTGGAAGATAGAGATTATTAGGATTTATTAGCATTAAAATTCCAACCTATCCTCATCAGTATGTTGAAAAGATTTTATCGAGAAGGAATCTGTAATTAATAGAAAATTCTCCCATATATAATGTATTAGGAAGATAGTTATTGGTAGTCTTTGAGGTCATTCAAGATTGAGTTCAATTTCACATTTGGCCACTTCCGTCTGTTCAAAATCTTGACATCTGTTTCCCATTTCTGGATGACACTTGCCTCATATGACTGTTGTGCAGTTTGAATAATATTGGCATGGCCAAAAAGTTCATTCAGGTTTTTAATAAGATGTTATGAATGAACATTTTGGACACTTCAATATAATAAACACAAATTCTTGAAGTAATGCTGGTATAAGTTGCATGTTTAGTAAGTGGTTGCCACAGTTAACATAACTAAACTAGAAGGAAATGAAAAATATCTGTGTCTATAGGATTTATCCGGAGAAGGCAATGGCAACCCACTGCAGTACTCTTGCCTGGAAAATCCCATGGAAGGAGGAGCCTGGTAGGCTGCAGTCCATGGGGTCGCTGAGAGTCGGACACGACTGAGCAGCTTCAATTTCACTTTTTACTTTCATGCATTAGAGAAGGAAATGGCAACCCACTCCACTGTTCTTGCCTGGGGAATCCCAGGGACGGGAGCCTGGTGGGCTGCCGTCTATGGGGTCGCACAGAGTCGGACATGACTGAAGTGACTTAGCAGCAGCAGCATAGGATTTATCTATATTTAGAAGAAACCAAAGTTTAGGAAATACTTTATGCATTTCTGTAATACACACTGACAGTAAATACCATTTTATACAACATTCTCTTAAAATGTAATTTTGCGTTTTTAAAAATATTCTGAATAGAGTCAGGTGAGTAATCAAAAAGCGTGTATGAGCAGTAGATCCTTCCACCAAAGAAAAAAGTAACCTGTTTAATATTTTCTTTAAAGTTACAAATATTTAAGGAAAAAATAAAAACTAAAAGTATTCTTGGGAAATAAAAATTGAAGATAGTTACTAAAGAGAGTTATCAAAGGAAATATATAAACACTGAAGAGTAGTAAATAACTAATAGTAAACATATATCTTTCTCATGATAGAAACTTACTTAGAACAAAAGGATCCAGTTCTGAGAAATCTAAGTATAAAGTATGCTTGGAGCATCCTACCATTGTGCAAATTAAAAGGAAGAGGATCACATGAACAATGAAATACATCACCAGACCGTTCGAGTTTTTATGTTTTATCTTATGTTATAAACCAAAGAACCATAATGTGCTTTCAGAATTTAGCACTAGAATAATAAGAAATACCCAATACAAATCAACATAATAGGTACCCTTAATTCATAGTAAAAAACATATTTGCACAAATGAAACTCATTCCTTATAACATCTCAAGATGAAAGTCTCTTTCAATTTTAAAGCATCCTTTTTAGCTAAAAGGGCTCATTTAATATTTAAACAGTATCAACTTTTATCTTAAAGTGTAAATACTAAAGCCTATTGTCTGAACCTGGACAGTTTCACGTTTTTTAAGATTTACTACTACTACTACTACTACTAAGTCACTTCAGTCGTGTCCGACTCTGTGTGACCCCATAGACGGCAGCCCACCAGGCTCCCCCGTCCCTGGGATTCTCCAGGCAAGAACACTGGAGTGGGTTGCCATTTCCTTCTCCAATGTGTGAAAGTGAAAAGTGAAAGTGAAGTCGCTCAGTCATGTCCGACCCTTAGCGACCCCACGGACTGCAGCCTACCAGGCTCCTCCATCCATGAGATTTTCTAGGCACTATTACTGGAGTGGCTTTACTCTTTGCAAATTGCCCTTTTGTCTCTTTCCAGATAACAATAATTTGAACCTAAAGGAAAGCTATGTTATTTACTATTTAAGTTTGGCATTGATGATTTTCATAATATGTTCTACTTCTAATATAATTAGGCATATAAATATATACTTCTTATTAATTCTATGCACAAAGATAAATGAGAACATGCCATGTCATGTAGAAGCATACACTCTAGTAAGTGAATGAGTCTGAAAAATAAGTTAATATTGGCATAACTATATTATAGGAAAGAGTAAAACAAGCACTGCTAGACTGGAGGAGAGAACAAATTTCCCAGCTATTCTTGGGATGAGAAGGCAAACAGAAAGAATTCAGATTACTGTATAGTTTATTACCTGCGAGAATGGGAGACCAGGTAAAAAAGAAATTAATGTAGAGAATAGTTTGTCCGTTTTTTGGAGTAGTTGGAAAAGGAAAGAAATTCTTGGAGTTACAAGAAAAATCCCAAGTAAGGAACCTTTTAGGTAGACATAGTAGATATTTATGAATAGAGGGAAAGGTGTGGTTATGCTTCTAGGGGATATGGGCTTTTACTATGCCATTTAGAGTGCTTCAAATGGGATAGTAAAGATTAGATCTAAAGATAGATCTAAGGTTCAGGTTATTTTATAGCTACAGAGGAGAAGACACAGTTTGTTTAGACAGTTGAAAAAATAAACTACAAAGAATATTTTAAAAATTCACACCCTAAGATAGAATTGTTCATATCAGGTGACACAATTGTTTCCTTTGAGGATAAGTACATTTTAAACTTCTGTGTATTTTTTTAAAAATTAGATATAATTTGTATATGATTTGATCTAACATCAATAACCTCAGATATGCAGATGACACCACCCTTATGGCAGAAAGTGAAGAGGAACTAAAAAGCCTCTTGATGAAAGTGAAAGAGAGTGAAAAAGCTGGCTTGAAGCTCAACATTCAGAAAACTTAGATCATGGCATCTGGTCCCATCACTACATGGCAAATAGATGGGGAAACAGTGGAAACAGTGGCTGACTTCATTTTTTGGGGGGGCTCCAAATTACTGCAGATGCTGATTGCAGCCATGAAATTAAGAGACGCTTACTCCTTGGAAGGAAATATATGACCAACCTAAATAGCATATTAAAAAGCAGAGACATTACTTTGCCAACAAAGGTCCGTCTAGTCAAGGCTATGGTTTTCCAGTAGTCATGTATGGATGTTAGAATTGGACTGTGAAGAAAGCTGAGTGCCAAAGAATTGATGCTTTTGAAGTGTGGTGTTGGAGAAGACTCTTGAGAGTCCCTTGGACTGCAAGGAGATCCAACCAGTCCATTCTAAAGGAGATCAGTCCTGGGTATTCATTGGAAGGACTGATGCTGAAGCTAAAACTCCAATACTTTGGCCACCTCATCCAAAGAGTTGACTCACTGGAAAAGACTCTGATGCTGGGAGGGATTGGGGACAGGAGGAGAAGGGATGGCTGAGGATGAGATGGCTGGATGGCATCTCCAACTCGGTGGACATGAGTTTCAGTGAACTCCAGAAGTTGTTGATGGACAGGGAGGCCTGGTGTGCGGCGATTCATAGGGTTGCAGAGTTGGACATGACTGAGCTACTGAACTGAACTGAATCTAGTTTTTTAATCTATTCAAATTGTATCTTTAATAATCATATTTTCTAGTTATATCTTACTAGAATATACAAAAGAATAGCTTTTGTTTAATGATCTTCTATCCTGAATCTTTAGTAAATTCACTTACTAATTCAGTTGGATTTTTTGGTAGATCACACTGAGATTTCTTTATTCACAAATGTGTCATATATGAATAAAGACTCCGCCTCTCTGATGGCTCAGATGGTAAAGAATCTGATTGCAGTGTAGGAGAGCTGTGTTCAATCCCTGGGTGGGGAAGATTGCCTGGAGTATGAAACAGCAACCCATTCTAGTATGCGTGCCTGAAAAATTCCATGGACAGAATTAGCCTGGCAGACTACAGCCTATGGGGTTGCAAAGAGTCTGAAATGACTAACTGAGCATGCACACACACATTTATATTCCCATGAATAAAGACTGCCTTAAATGTTCAGCTCAATGAGTTTTGCTAATTATATTCATGTACCCAACAAGTAAGAAATGATAGACAACTTTCAAAAAATCATTCTAGAGAATGCCATCTTACAGCCTTACAGCCAACCCCATCTCCCTTGAGGCATTAATTGTTCAGATTTCTATTACCACATAGTTTTTGTTCTATTCTTAAATTCATATAAATGAAATAGTATAGCACGTTCTCTTTAATTCTGCCTTTGTTTAACATTATATTTTTGAAATTAATCTATCTTGTCATATTCCTGGAGTTAATTTATTTTGTATTCTTGAGGAGTATTCTATTCTAAGAAGACATCACAGTTTGTTCATTCTTTCTCCTATTGATGTCTATTTGGGCTGTTCCTAGTTAAGGACTATCATGACTAAAGTCATTTTAACCATCGTTTATAAATCTTTCTATGAACATATACTTTCGCTTTGGTAAATATCTTGGAGTAGACTTACTTAGTCATATGGTATATTTGATTCATAAAATATTACAGAGTCCTCCAGGGTGGTTGCATCAGTTTTCATTTCCTATCAGGAATCTATGAGCGTTCTAGTTGCTCCACACCCAAACCTACATTTAGTTATCAGTGGATTAAAAATATGTCATTGTGGCTTCACCTTGCATTGTCCTCATGATAAATGATGATTAAGCATTTTTTCATATGTTTCTTGTCCATTCTTGTATTTTATTTGTGAAATTCCTGTTCCACATAGTTATCCATTGCCCCCCTCACAAACCATCCCTCGCAATTGGGCTATTCAATCTTTCTTTGCTGCTAAGTCACTTCAGTCGTGTCTGACTCTGTGTGACCCCATAGACGGAAGCCCACCAGGCTCCCCCGTCCCTGGGATTCTCCAGGCAAGAACACTGGAGTGGGTTGCCCTTTCCTTCTCCAATCTTTCTTTAATTTCATTAAAAAAATTGATTTATAAGTATACTTTTTTTTAGATAGATATATTGGTAATATTTTCCTTCAATATGTGGCTTACATATTTCTGGATAAGCATAAATTTAAACTTTTTTTATAAACTCCTAATATATTTTTGGTTTTATGATTAGAAATTTTTCAATTCTTCTAGGAAATCTTTGCCTATCTCAAGGTTAAGTATTTACACTTTTTTTTTTTCTAGAAGCTTTATGGTGTTAGCCTTTAAATTAGAAATCCGTGAGCAAGTGAAAGCTATTTTTGTGCAAAGGGTGAGGTAGGGTCAAGGTTCGCATCTCTATTGGATATCTACGTTTTCTAGCACAACTTGTTAAAAAGACTTTCCTTTCTCTCACTGAATTGACGTTATGGCTTGGTCAAAATTAATTACCCAGATATGCATTGGTCTATTTCTGAGCTCTCCATCTGTTGCATTGATCTATTTCTTGTTCTTACTGCTGCAGCTTTATTACAATCTTGAAATCAGCTAGTGTACGTCTTCCAAATGTTACTTTTTTTTTAATTGTTTTTCATGTTAAGTTTAGAATAGATTATTAGTTTCAAAACTTTTACAGAATTTTGATTGATGTTTTGTTGAATTTATAGAAATTTTTATGGAGAAAGTACACTCAGCACTACTGACTCTTCCAATCCATGACCACTCATATGTCTTTATTTCCTTAATTTTTCTCTGCCATTTTTGTTAAATTCATTCTCAAGGATTTTAGATTTTCAATAGTATTATAAATTAAAAATAGACTATGACTATGAAGCCATATTTTTTCTAATATAATCAAGTTTAGACATAATCTATATAATTTAATTTGTGGTAATTTATTGAGATATATTTTATGGCTAAGAATATAATCTATCTTGGCAAATGTTCCTGTGATTTAAAAAGAAAAATATGCATTCTGCAGTTGCACAATGGGGTGCTAAGCAAATGGCAATAAAGTTTTTTTTGTTTTGGTCTACTGTTCTATTTATTAGAAGAGATGTGTTAAACTCCCCAACTATGATCGTGGATATGTCTGCTTCTTCCTTATTTCTATCAACTTTTACTTAATATATATAAAATTCTGTTATCAGGTACAATTACACTTAGAATTTGATTTGATCCTTTTACCATTATTAAATGTACTCATCTCTAGTAATAGATACTCTGCTTGAAATATATCTTTTTTGAAATTCATATAATAGTTTGCTTATAATCAGTTTTGCATGATACAGCTTTTTCACTTTTTGTTACTTATACATAGATACAGCTGAGTCTTTTTTTTTTTTTTAACCCAATCTGCATTTGTCTACCAATTAGTGTGTTTATTCTATTTTTATTTAGTGTAATCATTCATATGATTAGATTTAGGTCTATCACTTTATTTTTTAAATGTATTCCATATGTTTTTTGTCTCTCTATTTCTCTTTTCCTGTTACTTTTTGGATTAATCAAGTATCATGTGGTTTTATATTTTATCTCCTCTATTAGCATTTCACCTAGTATCTCTTATGTTATCTTTTAGGTACTGTCTTAAAGAACATAAAATAATATTTATCAAAATATACCTTTAAAATTGTTAGACTACATTATAAACAACAGTGCACTTCCATTTATCCTGTTTCCTCCCTTTGTCTTTTTAAGGTCTTATATTTTACTTCTCCATGTGCTACAAAACACACAGCACTTTGTATCCCAAGCAAGGACACATCCTTCTCCTGTCAGTATGCTCCTAATGTCAGAGGCAAATAGATCTGACTTAGAGTTGTACTCCATCCGTGCTTCATTGCAATTTTAGTTTACAATTACCACCAGGTATTAATACTAAAAATCAGACAAAACTCTGAACAATCTTTTTTTTTTTTTTACACAAAATCATTAACGTTCTATGGTTCCTATTCTGATAGAAACAACTCGACCTCAGACAACTCCCTTAAGATTTTCTAGCCCCAGTTCCCCCAGCCAAAGTGAGTAATTTTAGTCTCTATTTCAAAACATTAATTTGATAATTAAATCATATAATAACAAACATTGTTGAACTCAGCTTTTCTTTAAAAAATTATTTTATATTGGAGTATAGTCAACCAACAATGTTGTGTTGGTTTCAAGTGGACAGCAAAGGAACTCAGTCATACATATACAGGTATCCATTCTCCCCTGAACTCTCCTCCCCCATCCAGCCTGCCACATAATGCTGAGCACAGTGCTCTACTGTAGGACTGAACTCAGCTCTTACCAGTACTAAAACTTACATATAATTTACTTGTGTTAACTAATTGAACCTTCACTATTATCTATTGATAATGAGTAGAATGCATCTAGTATATTGCCTGTCACATTTTTAAAGCTCAGAAGTTGTACCAGTTATAATTTTAATACTCCAACGTAGGATGGTTTATTCAAGTAAGTTAGAAACTATGGTACATTCTTAGCCATCAATACCAGCAAACACACAACAAACACCTGCAAACACACACTCCTTTAAGTGTACACACACATACACACACCCTCACAGACATCAGAAATCAGTACAACACTTTCAAACGTCTAACAAAACATCTCGTTTGATCCTAACAGCCCTGTGAAGTAGGAAGGTTAGATTTATAAAACACTTTAAAAAATGAATAAATGGAAGCATATCATAGTTTGGTAATTTGCTAAAAATCCCATGTGAATTTCATGGGAGATATCAGACATGTAAACAGACATCTCGGCTAAGGCTCTTTTTTCTCTTTATTAGACCCAGCAGTTTTTTCTCTGAAGAAAATGATTTTCCTTTGTATTTTTCATTCCATTTCTCAAAGCCTCTCTGAAAATACTTTACTAGAGTGTGTGACAGTGATGGGTGCCTCTAAAAATTCATCATCTTCAGAAGATTTTTTTTCACTTGATATTAGAATGGAAATTAGGATTTAATATATTGCTGACTTTATATATAACTTTCCACAAACAAAGCGGTAATAAATTATTGTGCCAGCCTAATAAGCAACTGAGGGCTCTAAGTAATCATAAATAGTAATGACTAACTTCACTATTAGCATTTTAATAATAATTTATAAAAACATAATGATGTTCTAATCAATCAAAAGTACACTAGCAAAAGAGATTTGTTTTGGTAAAGGACTTTAGCAGAAATGGAAGTTATAGTTTCAAATCCTATAGAAGCATCCCCCAAATGAATTTTGACAGTCTACTCACTAAGAACAGAGAAAGAAACAACTGGAATTCAAAACCTTTAAAGACATATCTCAACATACATGAACTGCTCATTTCTTGTCAAGCATTTTCATAGTGGCCTATTTAAAAAATTAGTTATCTTGTAGAAAGAAACTTCTGAATTTCTGATAATCACATGCTTTGAATTGAGAGTATGCTCTTCATTATGATTTAAAATGCTTCGCCTCTATTGAGTTTTAAAACAACCAAGGAAACAGATGTCAGACATCCAATGTTGCTATTCTCAATCAGAGATCATTTTTAGTTTAACTGTTCCTCCTCTCAGACTGTAATAAATTTGCTTTCACATTCATTTCTGGTCACAGGAATTGCAACCTCTAAAAAATGTGAAGCAAGCTGAGATTTGCAAATGTCCCAGACATTGTTATGCAAGGAAAGTCTCTGTCTCGCCTAAAAGAAAGATTTTAGGTGTTAATTAGGAGTGTGTTTAAAGAAATCTCTAAGTTTTAACAATAATAATTTTTTTAAAAGCAGTTTCTTTGAAGGATTCTTCCTAAAATCATTGAATGAATACAGTGCTATGCTTTTGTAGAACGGGTTTAAAGAGGAGGACTATTCTCTTTGCTCTTTATTTCCCTGTTTGATAAATACATTTTCCAGACGAAAAGGAAGGGGAAAAGCCCATTGATATCTGCCTTTATGTAGGTGAAGAACACAGGTCCAGTAAGTTTAAGAAACAACAGGTAACAAGAGATGTGGCTGAGTATGCAGGTTAGTTCATTAAACTGATATAGACACAAGGAGATTTTCTACAGATTTACCAGAACTATTCTCCATCCCACAGACTGAAGAAATGGGTTCTACATATTTAAACATTATTTATTTAATTCTTTCAAGTTTCTCATTTCTTTAGTAACTCATGCCTAGCATCTCTAATACCTTTCTTGTAATTAAAAAAATATCAAACCAAAGCATAGAACATGACTTAAGATTATTCTTCTCATTTCTTCTAGGGAATTTAGTTGCTGAGATGACTTAGAAAGATCATATCAGGACAGTCTCGCCTATAACATCTGTGTGAAACAGGGATCCAGTGCAATACTGTATAATACACTTCCCATGCATTTTTCCGTTTTAACCTTGCTTGTATTTATGTGCATTTTTATAAATCCACGTGCAACATCAGGGTCTAACAAATAACCATATTTCTGACAGTGACTGTTAGAAATGTATTTCAAGAGAGGAAACAGCCTGTTTTTGAATTAAAATATTGTTTAATATTTACCAAGTTGTTCTACACCTTGCTTCTGAAACCTCTTGTCAAAAGCCACATGTGCCTTGCTATTTTCAGGGTAAATTTGTAACAATGGAGTAATCTAATTGTTAGTTATTTGGTTATAGCCATCTGTGGCAGGCCAATTAGAGAGCAGCCTGGAATTGGTTGAAGCACTTGTGAGGCACAGTTTATTTATAACTTGATATTTATGGGGAACTCAGTAGTAAAATTCAGTCTCATAAAGGACCAAAGTTGCTGTTTCTGCAATCTACAGTATATTGCACATAAAGGCCACTTCAGCAATCATTCATGAGCTCAAGAGAAAGACCTAAGTTTTTAAAACAAAATTTTTCACTTTAGGAAGTCAATAATCGCAAGTAAAAGACTGAAAAAAAAAAAAAAGCCCAACTCATTTTCATCCACATTTGGATGGGGATTTAATTCAAACTGAATGATCTCATGAGCACTCTACATAACTATACCAAGTATAAGAAAAAAAAATGTTTTTAATGGTTTTATCAAAAACTTAATCTAATCTATAGCTAATATCCTATCCCTCAATAAACTAGAAGAACACATCAGATGAAGATCAAGCCAGGAGAGGAAACAGTAACAGAGGAACACCAGCACAAACAAGGAACTGTGTGCCTAATAATAGTAACTGCCATTTTCTCAATCGGCCGAAGGTCGTTTTCGCTCAAGATGGAAGCTCAGCTGTATCTAAATCTGCAGAGACTGGTCAGGCTATAAATACTGTTTAAGAGGTAAGCACATGTTTGTAAGACTATCCCCCCTTAACTTGAGGAGCAAAATTAGCCTACAGGTATTGAGATACTTCCATTTACTACCTTGGCAAATATAATAATATCTGTTAAAGTTCAGTATAAATGAGATGCTATAAATTTTAAAAAGTAATTATTTGAACACCTTTTGTTTGATTATTCAGATGGTATTTTTGATGAAGTATGTTACTGCTAAGTCACTTCAGTCGCGTCCGACTCTTCACGACCCCGTGGACTGTAGCCTACCAGGCTCCTCCTTCCATGGGATTTCCCAGGCAAGAGTACTGGAGTGGGGCGCCATTGCCTTCTCCTTTGATGAAGTATAGATATGATAAAATTACCATTTTCTTGAACATCAGCTACGTTTCAAGCACTTTGACTGTTAGTTTCATACTTAAATTTTACAACAAATTTGTGGGACTGTTAATAACATCTTCTTTTTAAAACTCACAAAATTAAAAGCCTTATTGGTTAAGAAATTTACTCAAAATCACACAGCTAGTAGTAGGTTTAATAGTAGCTGACCTGAGTCAGCTCTTCCTAATAAAAAAATAATATTATGTGCATTTATAAACTTGTATATGGGTTGATAGGTATATATATATGTGTGTGTGTGTGTGTGTGTATATATATATATGAACACAGTAAACAATAAAGATGTAGTATAGAAACAAGAACCTTTTGAAATATCAGATTTCTCCATTTACACACTAATTAACCAAAAGATTAGACTGCAGAGCTAGATAATAGAGACAATTCCTAAATGTACCATATTGGGAGAGATGCTTTCTAATCATCAGAATCACTACAGATCTAAAAATCCTCACTTACAAAAAAGCTGATAATTCTATAGCCCCAAATACAGTGAATCAAAATATCCAGAGAGGAATAATCATTAGAGTTCATCAGGAGATTCTGATATTCAATGAAGTTGGGGAACCCCTTGATCCAAAAGTCTCAAAGGTCTACTAGTATTTCACTAAACTTTTATGTTCGGTGAGACTATTATATTAAGCCCCAGACTTTGGTATAATTAGGACTAGGAAAAGAAAGCAATTCTATTGCAAACTATCTTTTGGTAAGGTCATGTGCAAAGGTTTTAAACATAGGCAATCATGGTTTACCTACACCATTAAAAGCCAAAACTCAGGGGTTCTGCTATATATATGCATATATAAGCTTTTTAGTATTAGTCTCCTGTTCTAAGATGTTTGAGAGATTATTCTGATGGCTGCTATTCAGCCACATGTGATACTGATACAATCATATAAATATTCTGTGCTTCCGTTTCTTTAGCTATAGACGAGTGCTTACACGACATACATCATTAAGGAAAATTCTTGTAACATACTCTATAAATTTGAAAGGTCTTTGCAATCATAAGCAGTTATGACTGCTGATTCATAATAGAATGCTGCTGCTGCTGCTGCTAAGTCGCTTCAGTCGTGTCCGACTCTGTGCGACCCCAGAGACGGCAGCCCACCAGGCTCCCCCGTCCCTGGGATTCTCCAGGCAAGAACACTGGAGTGGGTTGCCATTTCCTTCTCCATCATAATAGAATACTGAAGTTAAAAATATATACCAACTTCATTCATAGTTCTAAGATATAGCCTCATGTGCCCCTCCTAGAGTCTTTTTATGAAAGCTATCTCACCAGCATTCTTACCTGCTTCAATTAAGTCTTGTCTGATTTCTCCTTGACTTTGGACAGTAAGTCATTATTTTCAACACTTTTTATATTTAAACATATTTTAAATACTTGATAAAAATGTAATCCCCCACAAAAATAATTAATGCATTAATGCATGCATTATGGACACGCATGTACAATATATATGTGAATACTTAGTCGTGTCTGACACTTTGTGACCCTATGGACTGTAGCCCATCAGGCTCCTCTGTCCATGGGATTCTCCAGGCAGGAATACTGAAGTGCGTTGCTATTTCCTCCTCCAGGAGAATCTTCCCAACCCAGGGATTGAACACACATGTCTCATTTCTCCTGCGTGGCAGGTGGATTCTCTTACTGCTTCAGCCATCAGGGAAGCCCTAAGGCCCTATGGTATCAAATTTAAATCATTAATGATTATACTAAATATCATAGTATTTATATTGAACATTATTGAACAACAAGAGAAAGTCAGTTTGAATTCATAAAACTAGTTGACTCTCAACAATGCTTGTGTAAGTCTTATTATAAAATATCACATAGTTTATAATGAAAAAATAGAGTAGTCTTTCACAACCAAAGAAAATGTCAGTTATGATTGGAGATTTATGTCAAAATTCAAAGTCTGAGTCTCCATTAAGGTGAATGTGACAGTTTCCTTGTGTTGAAAAGCTGAAGTAAAGGAAAAGTGACACATCAATGGGGAAAACAGATATAAAACACCCAGTACGAATATGATACAAAGCTAAACAATTGTTTTTGTTGTGACTAGCCAGAAAAATCCTAAGAAAATTTTAAATTCACTCCAAATTGTAATTATGTTGATGACATTCTCATTGTTATGGAATGTACAAAACTTCACTAGAAGACAGTCCTCCACATTTTGGCATTTACGTGCACATCGTTGAGGACAGGAACTGGCGGTGCCTCAGAATAACTTTTCAGAATGTTTGTATAGTGAACAGCCTTGGAGGAAAGAAATACAGCCTCTCCCTCTGCAAAGGGCATACTTACTTAAACAGCATTTAAAATTAGAGATCGTCTCTCCCTTCGGAGTAAGGCATACTTACTGTCCACTGTGAGCACAAAATTTCTGTTCAGTAAAGCAATCCATCAAATGTGCAGGTGTCCCCTGAATCTCTTCCCACTATCTTATGGAAATTGGGGTTCAATAAACCTGACCCAAGAAAAATGATGATGTCCTTCCTCATGCTATTGCTGTGGGTAAGAAAATGTCCTGTTTTTCTGACCCAGGAGACTCATGCCTTCTGCCATGCAATTGTGGCACGGCTAACTTGTTAGCCAAGTAGGATGAAATCTTAGAACCGTCTCAGTTCTTTGCGTACTTTCCAGATAAGTGTAGCTTAATTCCTCAGGCACACTTAAATAAATCTGAAGCTCATACCTCTGAAGTAATGCTTCTCAAGTTTAAATCCAAACTTTGTTAACTATTAGTGTTTTTTTTTAAAATGTCACCTAATCTGTCCAGGACTCAGCTGCTTCGTCTGCAAAATAAGGGTTAATGATGTTTTTCCTGTTTCAGGACTGTTGTGATGAGTTGAATCAATATGTGTAATGTACTTGGAATAGTGTTTCACATTCAGTGGATGTTTAATTAATGCTGATTATTACTATTTTTATAAAATTTGTGGGGATAGGAAAATGAAAAAAAATTGTCCATAATTTTACCATCAAATGTACAGGTTGTTATTTTTTGATAATTTTGGGGGGGTTTGTTTTGACATTTACTTCCATAATTGTTAGCATATCTAGAATGATTCTTTGAAGAAAATCTTTTAAATATACATTCAGTTCAGTTCAGTTCAGTCACTCAGTCGTGTCTGACTCTTTGCTTACATAAGTTTAATTTAGGTACTTTTCGTTGCAAAGAATAGATATATACACAGTTTAAGTCTTGGCTCTCTGCCGTTTTCAATGGAACAAAGATCATGGACAATAAGAGCATCAAAATAGCCCAGAGGAACTAGAAATTTGGAGAAAGAGGCCACAAGTACTTGGTTTATTGAGGAATTTCAACTTTTTGATATATAACACAAAACTGTGACATAAACTGCTTTTAAATCTTGGTGTAACAAATGCTCCTTTTCATTCTCAGTGACATTTCACCAGATTCCATATGTTTTGTTTTTGTACACTTTAAATAAATGATGTTGCCCAATAATGCAGATGATTCAAAGTCTCCACTATCCACTATCCATATTTCACAGCAATTCACATGTGCAGTTGGATGGAACTGCATGAAGAGATGAACAGTTGAACTTGTTATACTTTCTTTGTGGACAAATTCTTCCAGGGGTGACAACAGGGAAGAGAAATGAAGAGGCATTTATAGTATCTAACTGGTTGCCTGTGACTGCCAGACATGACCCTCTTTTGTAATTTAGTCTAGTATACCCTGTTACTAATAGGCTTTCCATAGGTTGTGGGCATGATGCTGTGGGAGTTATTTTAAGCATTCCTCTTTCTTTTCTTGATGCAAGGAACCCTCAGAAAGAAGTATATGAATTTTCTTTCTTTTTCCATTCATAGAAGGCCTCCAATTCTCCTCTTTGTATGATGGTGTTCAGTTCACTTCAGTCACTCAGTCGTGTCCAACTTTTTGCGACCCCATGAACCACAGCACAGACAGCCCTCCCTCTCCATCACCAACTGCCGGAGTCTATCCAAACCCATGTCCATTGAGTCGGTGATGCCATCCAACCATCTCATCCTCCGTCATCCCCTTCTCCTCCTGCCCTCAATCTTTCCCAGCATCAGGGTCTTTTCCATAGAGTCAGCTCTTTGCATCAGGTGGCCAAAGTATTGGAGTTTCAGCTTCAGCATCAGTCCCCCCAGTGAACACCCAGGATTGATTTCCTTTAGGATGGACTGGTTGGATATCCTTGCAGTCCAAGGGACTCGCAAGAGTCTTCTTAGACACCACAGTTCAAAACCATCAATTCTTCGGTGCTCAGCTTTCTTTATAGTCTAACTCTCACATCCATACATGACTACTGGAAAAACCATAGCCTTGACTAGACAGACCTTTGTTGACAAAGTAATGTCTCTGCTTTTTAATGTGCTGTCTAGGTTGGTCATAATTTTCCTTCCAAGGAGTAAGCGTCTTTTAATTTCATGGCTGCAATCAGCATCTTCAGTGATTTTGGAGCCCCCCAAAATAAAGTCAGCCACTATTTCCACATCTATTTGCCATGAAGTGATGGGACCAGATGCCATCATATTAGTTTTCCGATTGTTGAGCTTTAAGCCAACTTTTTCACTCTCTTCTTTCACTTTCATCAAGAGGCTCTTTAGTTCTTCACTTTCTGCCATAAGGGTGGTGTCATCTGTCATATCTGAGGGTATGATGGTGAGGTCTTGCCAAATTCTGCATCTTAACCTATGTACTTGAGATGTTAATTCAGATGTCAATTGTTCCCTATGTAAAGCAAAATCTAAGAGCAGTTCTTCAGGGACAGCATGCTAACCTCCCCAAATTGACAGAGCATTTCTACGCAGGAAGAAAGATACTCTCCTAATTACTGTCCTTTGACAAGGTTCACTCAATTTTCTTTTTCCTCAGTCTTCTTAAACAGACTGATATTGGCTGTCTAGAGTATTGTGAGTGAAGAATGGTTGGGAAGATTCTTCAAGTATATGAAGTCTCAAGAGCAGCAGTCTGTTAGCATGTAGGTAGTTTATTGCTCTTCGGTGTTACCTTTTTGCATTTGTCATCCTTGAACAGTTGAAAGAGTCTAACTTAAAATCCTCATATAATTGTACCTTATCGCAGACATAACAAAGACTATTTTAAGCATTAGATTATTTCATAAGCAGTATGAATTTGGGGCCTACTTTTGGAAAAGTATAGATCCAAAATTATTCTATTACAAAAATGATTTTCTAATAAATGATTTCCTAGACTTTTCCTACAATCAATGACCTATTTTTGTGTGGTACTTCTCTACTTGGTTCCATTCCATATGCCCAGGACAGGGTAGGACATGACCAACACTTTCTTATTTGCTTATGTATTGTTGCTATTTTGTGTTTAATAGCAATAGTGGCACATGAATTCAGCATTTGCTATGTCCCTAAAGCTCTGATAAACATTGTAATCTATATCTCATTTAGTTTTCATGCTAACCCTAGATATTATTTGTTCATTATTTCCAGCTTTTTAAAGATAAAACTGACATTTAACACTGTTTAAGATTAAAACGCATAGCATGATAATTTGATATATATATATATATATATATCACATCATACATGAATAATCATAAAATGGTTAGTTGACAGCCATCACCTCACAGAGATACCATTTTGCTATTGTTTTATTTTAAATTGACAACTCTATGAAAATTATAAAATGATCTTTCGTAAAATAAATTAAGTAGAACAGTATCACGCTGAGGACTTCAGTTAAGAACAGCATATTTTAACATAACAGGCAAATTTCTAGAACACAATTCTATTGTTATGAATAACTGAGTCACGTTTACAAACCAGTGTTAAATTTGTAGATATATATCCCTCATAATTAAAACTGGGAATGTTCACCCACTTATATACACACAATGACATGACGTAAAATGTCAACAAAAATTTCTAAACACTTTATAGAAAATGTAAATAGAATCAATAATCCTTTTCCATGAAGTAAAAATGTTCTTGTCACAATTTCATTGTCTGTTTGTTCTTCAGTACCTAAGGCAGCGTTGACTAATACATCTTGAGGTCAAGATGAATCGATGCTTTAGAGTTCAGAAATATGGAAGGTGGTAGGAAGGTGAGCACAATGAATAATATATATCAGAATATGAATTGGTACTTGGAAAATCTGTCTTCCAGTTATTTTCCTGAAAACAAGTCTAATTCTCTGCAAGGACTACTAATCGTAAAAAGACATAATCCATTTATTTTTTATTTTGTTTAAATGGTATTTCTCCGCAGGTGTTCAGCCACAAAAAGCGATGAACCTTTGGCTCCAATGTTGCCATAGCCTTCTTCAAGCTGTGCTTGCATGGATCAGGCTGCATCAGCCTCACATTAGGGAGTGTATCATTATGCTTTTATTCCCAGTTGATGCAAAGTAGCCCTGTTGTAACAGGAAGCCTCACAGGGAGTTGACTGAGTAATTTCTTTTGCTTTCATGTTGTCACTCTGTGAATGTATCAGACAAATTCTTCTCTTCCTTATAAGTGAAGAGATGGATAAAAGTTCAAATTTCTTTGTTCCTTTAGGAATATGTAAAATGTAAGGTAAATTCTCATATTACTATTGACTTGGAAAAGTTATCTGCAAACCTGAATGGAGAAAACCTGATGAATGATTGTCTGAAACATGAAATGGTTCCTAGTTATCTGGCAGCCCTGGACAACAAAATGTCTTTGCCCACATTTCTAACCACTATATTATGCAAGTGTCGACTACATGTCATTAGATATGACTTTGAAGGCCAAGGGAGTAATATTTCATGGATCCAAAAATCAGAAAGTGATTTAAAAGTCAACAACTCCCAACCTGAAAAAGCTCTTGACCTCAGTTTCCAAAAGTAAATACAAGGAATACTTTAGACTTATTGCCAATGCATCCATGTGACAGTTATTGACAATAATTGTTTTTTAATATTTGCAAAAATGTTCGTGGTAGATTATAAAAGTTTGTTGGTATTAGTGAGTTGGGAGAACTAACATTCTTTCTATTAGAGACTGCTAAATTGTTAAAGAAAAATAAGAAGCCAAAGAAAGCTTCTTTTAGAAGTCCCAAGAGGGTAGCTACTAGAAGGATAAGGCTGATGTTTAGTTTCTCCTTTTGTGTGATCAAAGCATGAGCTAATTGGCCTGTAAGGACAAAATCTGATCCATTTTAGGACCCTCATAGAGCTGCCTTCTAGAGGAGAGAGAGCAGATTAAAGACAAACAGAGATCACTTGGGAATCGAGGGTGACTGTCTAAAAGGAGCACTTTTACATTTCAAATGATAAAACACCTGACAATACAAACATACAGTTAGCCATGCTTTGAAGTAGAAATGTTAAAGCAAATAAAATTGAATTACAAAGAGTTATAGGAAAAAAAGTATGAAAGAATTTCATGAATAAAACTTTCAGGAATTAAGTGATTTAAACTAAAGTATGAAAAGGAAACATGGACTGAAAACTATTTTTTTTGTGTGTGCTAATACTACCATTCATTTTTTTTGCGATGTTCCCTTAGGCTCCAGGAATTATTTTTGGTGTTAACCTGAGGGCAAGATTTCAGTCTCTGAAAGTTCTTTTTTTCTTATGAAAACTAGGAAGGCTTAGGTTTCTTTTAGTCTTCAGATATATTTTTACAGCAAAAGATTTTGAAAGCACTTCATCTGATCAAGTCTAGGGAACCCAATGCAAACTTTAGCACCCACAATAGTTGGATGTAATTCAACCAGTTAATTTTATTGGAAATATTTCTTCTGTGCTAAAAAAAGATTGCCCATCTTGATGGGCACATGCATGCACCTCACTTTGTACTCACACATTTTGGAGAGCCTGGTCATAGAGAATGAAGAAAAGGTTCGCAGTAGAAAGAACTGCCTTTTCTGGGCTTCATATCTGAAGGCTTGGATCTCCTGAGATTCACAGGACATCTTTATTCCTGCTTGAGTTTCTGTCTTGGCCTCATTCACATGGGCATCTCCTCACCACACACATCCTAGTATCTTAAATTCCTTTCTCTTTTTTTTTTTCAAGCCCTTGCTCATTGTCTCTGATTTCTGCTTCATTCAAAATTTAAACTGTTATCATAAAGATAGGAAATCTTGGGTATTAAGAACATGTAGGCTTCACAGCTATACACATATAGATTGAAATCCAAGTCTAAAAACACTGACCCATGATTATTAAATTATTTAGCTTCACAAATGATCAATTGTGTGTGTGTGTGTGTGTGTGTGTGTATGTGCATATATATATACTGTTGTTTACTCACTAAGTTATATCTGATTCTTTTTGCAACTCCATGGACTATAGCTCACCAGGCGCCTCTATCCATGGGATTTTCCAGGCAAGAATACTGAAGTGGATTGCCATTTTGTTCTCCAGGGGATCTTCTTGACCCCAGGACTAAATCCACATCTTCTGCATTACAGGCAGATTCTTTACCTCTGAGCCATCAGGCAAGCTCATTAAATTATCTAGCATCACAAATTATGAATTTCATATATATGTAAGTATGTAAATATGAATCTGAATTTATGAGTGTATATTTGTATAAATACCTACTACCTTAGGATTAAATGATTAAAAATAGCAATAAATATTAAACTCCCTGCATAGGATCTAAAATATAAGCAATGGTGAATAGTCACTCCTTTTAATATATCTAGATATCTCCCAACTCACTGACCTAATATTTTTCTCAACCCATTTGTAACTGCTCGATGGACACTTAGATTGAACGCATCATTTCTTGAATTATCTTCAGTTCCACATTTTTAGGTCTAACCCTTGAAAGTACTTTTTCTTCTTTCTTTCATCCTTCATTCCTTCTTTTTAATCAGTAACCAAGTCACAGTGAATTTTCTGAAACAGTTCTCCACATGTCACAGAGTCTATTAAAAGTGCCTCCTACCTGATCTTCAGATTTTGGGAAATACTTTTAATCTTCAAAAGCACAGCTCAAAGAATATTACTACCTTGGTTGAAAAGTTTTGATGACCACAATATCTACTGATTTTGGAAAGAGTGGAATTTCATCTATATATTTAAGGTCTTCACAGAATCTTTCCTTAGACTTGATACTCTAAGCAGATAGAATCACTTCCTTTTAAACATTTGTATCACACTTCCGTTTGTTAGCTGATTTATTTGTATTTCCAAATATTTGGTGAATCAAATTTTACTGTAAAAAGCTGAATTCTGAAGACTCCTGGATGAAAAGTGATTTAGAACATCAGTCTATCAATTTTTTAAAAAGTTATTTTCTTGTATCCCATTGTTTTAAGTCAAACAAATCAATTATCTTCCAAGATAATTATCTTAAAAGCTTACCTAGGAAATTGCTTTTTTTAAAAAAAGCTTAACAATGTACTCACATATATAGCTAAAATTAATAGAATTCACTGACACATGAAGAGGCCTCTAACACATACAAAAGAAAGAGAAGAACTGGAAAAGGATGGGGGGAAAAAAACTCAATTCTTAAAACATATTTAAAGTACATCAAAATGTAAAGAAGTAAAAACCCGAATTTGCTCAGGTTTAAGCAGCCTTTGGATGCAATGAGATCTGAATTGAAGTCATGAATAAGATTTTGCATTCTCATTTTCCTAACATGAATGATAGAAACCCGTGCCTGTCTCAAATATCTCTAGAGGCCTCAAGGGCTTTCTCATTTGTGTTTAACACAACAATCCATTCCCACAGATTCTCCACAGCAGGTTCAAGGTTTCATTACATTTCCAAAGGTCCCTGATATCTCACCATACCGATATTACATGATACCATGATCTGATCTCTGTCTTGCTTTGCCACTTAAATAGCTCTTCAACAAAAGCATGCTAATGTTTTCCAGTGAATTTAAAGAGGGACTCAGCAGGGGTCACAATGCCTAGTTTTCCAAAGCATCTTTCTTTCCCTCTGACATTCAGATTACGGAATAATCTGCAAGTTCTCACGTGCAAAAGTTTATTCTAGAAGGTCTCCATTGTTATTGTTTAGTTGCTAAATCATGTCTGACTCTTTGCAACCCCATGACCTGTA
Source organism: Moschus berezovskii (assembly GCF_049115385.1). Classification (NCBI taxonomy): domain Eukaryota; kingdom Metazoa; phylum Chordata; class Mammalia; order Artiodactyla; family Moschidae; genus Moschus; species Moschus berezovskii. The sequence goes on along the minus strand of NC_142460.1, from coordinate 42,671,401 downwards.
GCCCACCAGGCTCCTCTGTCCATGAGATTTCCCAGACAAGAATACTGGAGTGGGTTGCCATTCCCTTCTCCAGGGCATTTTCCTGACCCAGGGATCGAACCTGTGTCTCCTGCATTGGCAGGTGATTCTTTACCTCTGAGCCACCAGGGAAAACCATCCTGCATGCAAATCAACTTGTGCATGTGTGCACCTGTGTGCTGCCAGTCACTCATTTATCAGACAAATATTGAATTCCACTTTGTACTCAGCTGGGAAAACTCCTGCTACTGATGAAAGCATCCAGCATTTTTATCACTTAAAGCTAAGAAAAATGGAAGAATTATGCTAGCAACATATCATCTATGTTGTTTTCATTTTGTTTCTTCTAGCATACTGAGCACCAGTATAGATCATGTGGTATGTGAGAGTTTTATTGAATCGGTCTACCATACCACAAGCAATGATTTGCAACCTTAGCTGAATTCCAGCTTGAATAAAACTGCAAGTTGGAATTCTGAACTAGAGAAGAGTTTCCAGTAATTGATTACAAATTATATTCACTCAGAAAGACTTATATATGTTTATCTGTGAGACATTTGGATGCCATTCAATAAAATTTGAGTCTCAACTATGGCTGTTTACAAGGCAAAAAACCTAATTACATGTTAAAGTTATGTAAATCAATTTTAATAAAATTTAGTCATTCTGTACCAACATAAAGTTGGCTTGGCAAACAACTATGTCAATACTAGAAATCATGACTTCAGTTTTCTCCCATAAACAGCAAGTATAGATTTTAGTTAATCTACCCATGACTTCTATTAAATGTGTCTCCAGTACAGACTTGTATATTGCTGGACAGATTCTGAAAATATACAATCCAATGATAATAATATTGGAGAAAAAATTCTGAGTCTCTTGTACTTTTACCTGTCTTGCCAGTGTGGTACCAACTGCCCTTTATTCTAGACTATATTTATGAGACTATATATAGACCAACCAGCCTTAGAATAGGGAGACAGTATTTCTCTTCACTACAAAGGAAGTGTTTGCTTACTGCCTGTTTCCTTCCAAAGCTAAGAGCAGGCATGTGTATGTATGTTTGTATGAGACTCAGTTACCCTAAGCTCACAGTTCTCCTGAAATGCCACTCACTGTGTATGTAATCATTCTTTTGGGCCCATCTATGTCACTCCAGTAGGACTTAGGTTCAAGGGAAATCGATGTATACATACACATTTTCATGATATTTACAGGGCTGTGAGTAACATAGTTCTTTGTCTCTGATTTAAGAGTGACATACATAACTTCGGCCAGGATTCATTAAAATATAGCAGGTTTACTTGATAGCTTGCAAGAAGAGTAAGAATGTAAGAACCTTCTTAGTTCATGATGTTTTGGGGGATGGGACTGTGATGCTGACAGACACGGCCTGAAAAAAGAACCTCATAGGCTGCATAACAAGATTTGAGGGGAGCCCATGGGAATCAATACTGGATGCAGAGATAATTAAACAAGAAGGCCATTAGACCATTATGATTCTAATGCCATGATGGTCTATCTAAGAAAGAAAAACCAAAGGCTTGTGAAGGCCTCGAGTTTACATAATCAAGATACTAAGAACTACTTAGGCTTCCTCAGTGGCTCAGTGGGAAAGAACTCACCCGCCAATACAGGAGACAGGGGTTCAACCCTGGGTTGGGAAGATCCCTTAGAGAATGAAATGGCGACTCACTCCACTATTCTTGCCTGGGAAATCCCATGAATAGAGGAGTCAGGTGGGCTACAGTCCATGGGGTCACAAGAGAGTCAGACATGACTTATCAATGAAAACAAAAAAAACAACAAAGGATTACTAATTACAAACAGACAACTGGGCTTTAAACTATAGCCAATTAAATAATTTCCTTTCTTTGCTTCTGTACTATCTCTATATAAGTCTTTCTGCTGGTCTCTAGTGTCTACTAGTTTCCCTTTGTGTTGGGTCTGGCCAAGGAACCGAGTTCTAAACAATAGAATACTAGTGAAAAGGATAGATAAAATCTTCAAGCCCATGGAAACCTCTGGTAAATTTTGAAGGCATCTTTTCTTTGCTCAGGTCAACTGGCCTGATGCAAATAATCCAGTAAAGACTCCAAAGCCCCTGGGAAGGAATCAGCACATTTTTTATAGAAAGAGACAGGTAGTCATTATTACAGGCTTTGCAAGACACACAAGGCCTCTAACACATGTTATTTCATTTTTCACAACCCTCTAAAAAAAGTCAAGAACAATCTTAGTTTTGGTGCTGTACCAAAACAAACAAAGTGTGGGATGGTTTTGATCTAAGGTAGATGTCAAGAGAGGCATAGGGGGAAGGAACCCACATCAATGCAGGGAGCAGAGACTTTGAGTATTAGTATATGACATTAGTCGGTGATTCCTTGAGATTATGAAATTATTGCTTTTTTTTCCCCTTATAATAGTCTACCTAATACTGTTATGATAATGTTCCTGACAAGTTAAATCTGATGATAAATTTCCTCAGATCATGAATAATTTGTTTAATTGAAGGGGAACATAAATTAAATTTATACCAATTCTGACCTTTAGAAAACACAGCAATATCAGACAAAGAATAGGTAATTATCTTTAGGAAGACAAAAAGCACCTCAAAAACACAACACAACCCAGATAAATTGATTTTTTGCCTTTATTTTATTGACAGTTCTCAGATGGTAGATTTGCCCTCAAGTATTTTCTATTAAGCTGTTTTTATGCTAATTACTAACATATTTTAATAAATGTGATAGGATATATTAGCTCTGATGTCGCTTCTTCAGTATTTAGAACACGAGCAATGCATTTTTTAGAAATTTTGTAAAAATCCCATTTTATTTGAAATGTTGACATCTTTTCTATCCATCTGCTAAAGGTAAGAATCACTTTCAATGTATGACTAACTACCTGCTCTCCTAACCATTAAACCAATGTCCTTCCAAACGTGGAACGCTATACAATATTTTAAAATCATAATATCCTTTGTGACCTAGGATGTGATTTCTTTAAAAGTTAAATGCTTATAAAATGTCAAGATACTCCATTAGCTCTAAATCACATGTACTGTAAAGCAGTATAAATCTATTCAGCACTTCAATACTTTAGACATCACATTACCTATATTTTTATACTCATATTATTCTGGTTAGAAATAAATCAGTTAGAGTGATAGATTGACACTGAAGATAGGCTAAAATATTATACACAAGACAAACAAGCTTTCTTGAATGTGGTCAAGGAGGTGAAATGTTTGAGTATTGTTCTATCCTGCAAGGTTAAGGTAACTTGGAAGATAAATGAAATTATCTTGACTGAAGGCTGAGAGAGAGCAAAAGGACAGCTTGCCAGCATGGATCTTCTCATTAGAATGACGTGCAATTGTTTCGAATTCAGCTTTGTATTTTTTCATCATCCATACTGTAACTAACAAAATTAACAGTCAGGATTATTGTGCAATTACCTAGATTTTAAATACACAATTGCATTTCAATACACAACTGTATTGAAAAACAACTGTAGTGTTTTTCTCTTCTTTTTTCTGTGCAATTGGTTGATTTCTGTTAGAATTTACATCTAGTTGTTTATACAATAGTTTCAAGAAGAACTTTGGCAGCATTAAATAATCAATGATTATAATAAAGATTGGAGAGGGAAATGGCAATCTGCTCCAGTGTTCTTGGCTGGAGAATCCCATGGACAGAGGAACCTGGTGGGCTACAGTCCATGCAGTCACAAAGAATCAGACACAACTGAATTGACTTAACACATAATAAAGATGGATAATATCTATATGACAAATTTGGGCAAATTTTTTCTAGATCATGAACAGTAGGAAAGATATTTCTTGAAGAACTGCACAAACATACATTAAATATGCACAACATACATAAACATTACAATTTTTAATTTTCATGCATTAACAACCTTAGAGGCATGAACATGTATTAATAATATCATTGTGACTGTTAACAAATATATACACTCAAAAAAGGAGATAATATGAGCCCTAATCAAGCTTCTGTTAAAAATAGAATCACACATAGTGTGTCTTACATACTTTTAGAGTTTAGGAGTGGATTAGAATTTTAGATAAAATAACAATAACACAGACTGCAATTCGCAAGGTAAATAACCAATTATAAGTAAACTTTATTACTTATATATATATAATTACTATATTTTAAAAGAATGAAGAAATCAACACACAGAGGTAAGTGTCTTCTCAACTTCAGAGTTCACTGAAGAGAAGGATGAACTCCTATATAATCAATAAACTGTCTGACAATACCATCTCATGTGTTCAGAAAAGGTGACAATTCTGGGAACTGTATACGGCTTAAATATACTTTATTTCCAATATTTCATTAGAGCATGTATCATAAATTCTAAATGTATTTTGTGGGTAAAATGGAAACTTTTAGCAAATATTAACACATATCATTTAAATCTAACCTATCATCCAAGTAGCTGCTTTGCAAAAGTAACTACAATCTGAGTCATCTGTATTATGCTTGACTTTTATTAACAAATATGTTATTTGGAAATATAGTATTCATGTCATAAACATTCTAAAAAGCCCTGTTGAAATGCTATGTTTAAATGAGCTGAAATAATATTGCTATTGTTATTGTTTAGTTGCTAAGTCTAGTCTGACTCTCTGAGATCCCATAGACTGTAACCTGCTGGGCTCCTCATCCATGGGATTTCCCAGGCAAGAACACTGGAGTGGGTTGCCATTTCCTCCTCCAGGGAATCTTCCCTACCCAGGGATCAAACCCACATCTCTTGTATAGCCTGCATTGGCAGGCAGATTCTTTATTGCTGCTTCACCTGGGAGCCCAAATGTGGGCATTATATGAGCAAGAAACTAAAGGCAAGAACATGAAGATAAAGTTGAACCTCCAAACTCTATATTGCAGAGTCATGGAAAGAAGTGCAGGAGATGATGTCTGCTAAGTTGATAGTCACATGTCAGTAAGGGAAAAGACAGGAATTCACACTCTACTCCATTGACTGGGTGGGATGAAGTTTAATACAGGGCTGAGGAGTGATCTCATTTACATGTGCTTAAGGTCTCAAAATGTCCACAAATAGCTATTAAACTTCCTTCTTCCCTTGTCTTATCTTCTTCCTGAAGTAACATGGAAGTATTATGATAGTGTGGGAAGGAAAATGCAGGTAACATATAGTCACAGAACTGCATGTTCATCTTTTGCTGATATTAAAGTACTGCTTCTAGTTCTACTGAGATTTTAAATAAGTCAAAAAATAAATCTCCTGTGGCTAAGTTATCTCTCAAATCTTATTATTAAATTATTTTGAACTTTGTATGTTTTAACAATACTTTGTACATAATGACAACAGACTAATATTTGGGTGACTTAATCAAGCTAAATCCTGAATTATTTCTCTCTATATGCCTAATTGAAAATTGAATTCAAACTATCTGAAATAGCATTGTTTTTTATGAAATAAGGTATGGATTTTGTTCTTCACCTCCACCTTTCACATTCTTTATTACTTGTTCTCTTCCTTAGTTTTTCTCTTTTTCTGATTCCACTTTCTTCCTCCACATAGTAACCTTTATGGTCATGATTTAATATATATACAGTGGGTCCCAAGTTTTTTCTTATTGCAAAGGGAATTTCACAAAACAGATAGTGTGATGCCCAAGAATCCATAACAAGTAAGAGAAAAGAAAATATTTGTTTTGTTATCAAAGGTAGATTTCCTCTAAGCAAAAGAAAGATTAACTGTTCCTCTCTAATAAATTTCCTCATCTTCAGCAGCAGCCCATCTATTATACACCTTCTATGGACCTAGAAATTGAGTTCAAAATAATTCCAAAAATCTTCACATTTTATAACAACAAAGAAGAGCTCATAAATGTTTCCTGGTATATGAAAGAATTTTTTCTCTGTTTCACTTGAGATTTTGCTACCTGTTATTGAGAATATATGGTGAGTCAAAAGAGGTTTGATTAGGGAAAATGGCAGGTGTTGACCATACTTTCAGAGGTTAACATCCTGAAAAAACAAAGTTTTAAAAATGAAAGATTCAAAAAGACATGGAGAGACCTTAAATGTGTACTACTACATGAAAGAAGCCAAAGGCTACAAACTGTGTGTTCCCAACCAAATGACTTTCTAGAAAAGGCAAAACTAGAGGTTCAGTGAACAGATCACTGGTTGCCAAGGGTTGAGTGGTTAACAAGGGTTGAAGGTCACGGAGGGATGAACAGCTGGAACATAGGGGATTTTTAGAGTGGCGAAAATATTCCATGATTCTATATTATGGATACATGTCATTATACATCTGTCTAACTCATAGAACGTATAAACCAAGAGTGAACTGCAATGTAAACTATGGGCTTTGGGTGATTATGATGAATTGATGTGGGTTCATCATTTATAACAAATGTACCATTTTGGTGGTGATACTGATCATGGGGAAGTCTATGCATGTTGGAGGCAGGGTATTTATGAAAAATCTCTGTACTTAATTCTTAATTTGACTATGAAGCTAAAATTGCTCTTAAAAAAACAAGATCTTAATAAAATGAAATATCTGAGCTTCTCTGGTGGCTCACTGGTGAAGAATCGGCTTGCCAATGCAGGAGACGCAGGTTCTATTCCTGGCCTGGAAAGATCCCACTGCTTTGTAGCAACTAAGCCCCTGCACTACAACTATTGAACCTGTATCTAGAGACTGGGAGCCACTACGGAAGCCCATATGCTCTAGAACCCATGCTCTGCAATAAGAGAAGCCACTGTAGTGAGAAGTCTGTGGTGCCACAAAAGAGTAGCCCCCATTTGTCACAACTAGAGAAAATCCTGCACACCAAAGAAGATCCAGCAGAGCCAAAAATAAATAAATAAATAACACTTAAAAACAAAAAGAAAGATCCACTTTTATACCTCAAAAGTTAGACAAGGTCCTACTAGAAGCAAAATATTAATTGTTCAATTTTTAAATAATGTAGCTACAAATATGCTTGATAGACACAATCTTTTTTTTTTTTCTCCACCAAGGCCCAGAAAACAGAGGCTGTGTACTATCACTTAATGGGCTTCCCAGGTGACTCGGTGGTAAAGAATCCACAAGCAATGCAGAAGATGCATATTTGTAACTATGAGTGAGGGAGTGAGTGAAAGTCCCTCAATCATGTCCGACTCTTTGCGACCCCATGGACTGTAGCCCCCCAGACTCCTCTGTTCATGGAATTCTCCAGGCAAGGTACTGGAGTGAGTTGCTGTTCCCTTCTACAATTCATAGCTATACTACTTAAAAGTTGAATAATAAATATTTTACTTTTAGTAGGACCTTGTCTAATTCGTGAGATATAAAAGTAAATCTATCATTCACTACTGTTTAATATAATCCATTCATTTATTTTCAGAATCTATTTAATAAATTATGATCCATAACATTAATTTTAAGATTTCAAATTATATTTTAACTAGTTGGGAATTAAATATGTATTTATATTAGTAGATGACAGAACAAAAATCCTGTTAAATACCTAATTTCATGTTAATCGTTCTGAGCCAAAAAAATCTATTTAACCACATTAGCATATTTTTGTTATTAATTTAAAAATAAATTAGTCTCTAAACTCAAAGGAATTCTGGCCTACAATAATTTAAACAATGCTATAGACCAGAGTTCTGTCTTTGCACTTTTCAAAAATCAAGAATTAAATATTTAGCTGAATATTGTAAAGTATATAATTGAAACAAAATAGCAGATATGTTCTGAACTGGACCATTATAGTGTTCTTCAAAAGCACATTTAAATGCCTGAAACACAACGGTTTCCACAAGACTTCTTGAGACAAATAGCATTGTGGGGATGAGAAACCTGACTATGCATAGCGGAAACTGCCATTTATCTAACACTTTCCAGTCTGTCATCATTGCCCTGTAACAGCATTTTATCTGAGCACTTGACTCCCAGATCCAAAAGAAGACTACATTTCTCCACTTCCCTTAGTAGGACGGTTATATGAATGTCTTATAACAAATGAATGAAAGTATACAGAAATTTCTGCATGAAACCAGTTCCTTCAAACCCATTATAATGTTGAATTATCATGGGCCATTCTGGACCAAATTCATGAGGGCAACATTCCAGATCATTGTTATCAGTGACACAGAAGGAACCTGAACCAGTGGTGGCTTTCAGAATACCATCAACTATTCCTTCAAATTTCTAATGGAAGAGATGTAAATATTGTTTTCAGTATCTATATTGCACACAACCAAGGAATGTCTTCTTCTTCTTCAGTCACTCAGTCGTGTCCAACTCTTTGCGACCCCATGAATCACAGCACGCCAGGCCTCCCTGTCCATCACCAACTCCTGGAGTTCACTCAAACTCATGTCCATCAAGTCGGTGAAGCCATCCAGCCATCTCATTCTCGGTCGTCCCCGTCTCCTCCCGCCCCCAATCCTTCACAGCATCAGAGTCTTTTCCAGTGAGTCAACTCGTCGCATGAGGTGGCCAAAGTATTGGAATTTCAGCTTTAGCATCAGTCCTTCCAATGAACACCCAGGATTGATCTCCTTTAGAATGGACTGGTTGGATCTCCTTGCAGTCCAAGGGACTCTCAAGAGTCTTCTCCAGCACCATAGTTCTTACCAGCTTAATATATGTATATCCTATTCTAAGTATTCAAGGGGAAAATATTAAGTATAGTTATAGTCACTCAGTTATGTCTGACTCTTTGTGACCCCATGGACTGTAGTCCACCAGGCTCCTCTGTCCATGGGATTCTCCAGGCAAGAATACTGGATTGGGTTGACATTCCCTCCTCCAGGGTATCTTCCCAACCCAGGGATCAAATCCAAGTCTCCTGCATTGGAGGCAGATTCTTTATTGCCTGAGCCACCAGAGAAGCCCTATTAAGTATAGTGTCCCCATAAAATGAAGCATGCGGTCATTACAAATTATATCTTTAAAAATAAGAATACCTTGTTATAATTTAAACAAAACCACAGGATTTAATTTTCTACTGCTGCACGTCATCTCAAATGTAAATACACACGGAAAACTGTATGTAAGTAAAGTATAAAAAATATTGATTATGTTTTTACATGTGAATGTTTTAAATTAAATATTCCAAATAAATCCAAATAAAAAGTAGCAGGAATTATTTTCATAATTAGGAACATTAGCCTTTTAAAATGATATTTTACCTTTTCTCTCTGGTATCTTTCATCTTTGTTATGTCATTAAGTTTCCTAATATTGCAATGGAATTAAAGTCTACTTCTCTAGTGTCACCAAAGAGAGCTTCCACAAGCTATATTCAGACATTTAATTTAGCTTCACAATTGTCAATTAGAAATAGCTACACTAATAGCTACACTAAGCTACCAGTATGACTACTGATCATCTCCCCTCTTTCTTCAGTTTTCCTCCACTGATTAGAGGTTGATACACCCTTCCTGTAATGCTGCTGTAACTCTTGCCCCCACTTCCCTTTGTGCTTCTCAAAGAACCAGGCTGCTGATAGATCATTAATATAGACTCTTACATTTTCCAATCAATGTCCTAACCTTAGTGTTTTCCTTAATTGTAGTTGCTTTTCTCCTACTTGGGTGCTTCATTCAAATGCTTCTGTCCAGTGAAACCTAACCAGATTTCTCTAAACAGACTTTCATAAATTCATTTGTGCAATAATATACATCGACCACCTTCTACATTCAAATATATCAGAGGGCTGCTATTCAATGATAAAAGAGATCTTTCTCATAGTTAAATACAAATGAGGTAACAAATACGATTTTAAATAATCCAAATGACTGAAGGCAATAGCTTATTTAGACCAGAAAAACAAAGATGTGGGTGATGGAAATAGGCTTATTTAGACTGAATGGTTGGTGGAGGGGGATTCCTCTTTGAGATGATAAGATTTGGACTGAAAAAAAACAATAAGGGGCTTTGCTAGTGGTTTAAGTGGTAAACTGTCTGCAATGCAGGAGACTCGGGGCTCCATGACTGGGTTGGGAAGATCCCTGGAGGAGGTCATGGCAATCCAGACCATTATTCTTGCCTGGACAGAGAAACCTGGTGGGCTACAGTCCACAGGGTCACAAAGAGTTGGACACAACCGAAGTGACTGAGCACGCATGCACACTAAATAATAAAATAAGTTATTCTGGTTATATGCTTTCTATTATAAACAACTCATTACAGGAACTAGTGAACTGAATTTAAAGATTCTCAATATCTGTGACCAGGTATTTTCATTGTTATATTACAACAATTAGAGCAATATTTGCTCTATATGAGATAATCAATGATGTTTATTGAATACATCATACATGACTAAATAGTTTTTTCTCCTTCTACTGAAAGCTAGACAATCAAAACTCAAGGAATTTTTTTTCTGCTCATATACTCAGCATAAGAATGATGATTTACACAGAAACACATCTGCAGAAATGAGAGTTAAAAATCACTGCTTAGCTAATATGTGCTATGTGCCACTATTGGCATCTTATATACAGTAGCTAAACGATCACAGGAGAAGGAAATGCAACCCACTCCACTTTTCTTGCCTGGAGAATCCTGTGGGCAGAGGAGCCTGGTGGGCTGCTGTCCATGGCGTTGCACAGAGTTGGACACGACTGAAGCAACTTAGCATGCATGAATGCATTGGAGAAGGAAATGGCAACCCATTCCAGTATTCTTGCCTGGAGAATCCCAGGGACAGAGGAGCCTGGTGGGCTGCCGTCTATGGAGTCACACATAGTCAGACACGACTGAAGCCACTTAGCAGCAGCAGCAGCAGCAAAGGATCACAACCATGTTCTCAAGCAAGTACCATGGCTACAAACTTCGAAACACTGGTTCCAGAGATTTATAAAAGCTATCCAAGATCACAAGGCTGTTATGTAGTAATATCAGGATTTTAAACAAGGTGTACTTCAGACACCAACTCCAATGTACTGTGTGTGCATCAGTCACTTAGTCATGTTCCACTCTGCAAACCCATGGACTGTAGCCCACCACACTCCTCTGTCCATGGAATTCTCCAGGCGAGAATACTAGAATGGTGAGCCATTCACTTCTCCAGTGGATTTTCCTGACCCAGGGATCGAACCCGTGTCTGCCATATTGCAGGCAGATTCTTCACCATCTGAGCCACTAGGGGAGCCCCCTCCAATGTACTACTGGTTTTAAAAATGTGGCCCCAGAACAATAGTATCAGCAATATGTTCAAATTTGTTATTAAAGGAAACTCATGGATCTCACTCCAGACTTACTAAATCAGAAACTAGGGGTGGGGGTCCAGCAGTCCATATTTCCAAGCCCTCCAAATGATTTGAATGTGCACTGAATTTGGAAAAATATTCACTCTAAGACAACAACACTAAATTTCTTACTCTGCTCAGGACTTTCTTCTGCTGCACAACTTATTTTGATATCCAGTGTAAAATCTAACTATGTTCATTACAGAAAAAGCATCTGGAATGTACAAAGTGAATTTTCAAGGAAAAACATGTATTTATATGCTTTGGGGCATAAACAGGTGGAAAGTACTAGATTATATTCCTTGGCTAGAAGGTGAAGATTTTCCCCTGTCTCCATTCAAAGACTGAATTTATGTGAATCAGTTTTAGAGATTAGCAAGTAGTTTTCACACATCAAGATTATACTGTCTGTGATTGAAAAAAAAGAAAAGAAACAATGAGAAAGATATTTCTTAAGTTCTGAGCAAGAGATAAATGCAAGAAGGCTGAACAGAAATGTGATTAAATAGAATTTAACAGCCTTAAAAATATGAGGGAAAACACATTTAAAAGTATTGATAATGTTCCCCTCAAAATTTTATATTATTAATCAAATGAAAATTTTAGAGCAATTTATACTGATTTTTAAAAATGCTGTTTTGTTCATAATAAATGAACAAATGTTGAATGGTCTTAAATTTCGGATCACAAAACACCTTCCTTTATATGTACAATTTGTAGGAAATATAAAGCAAATCCATATTAAACAGTATTATCACAGGCTTTTTACCTGCCTGAAACCACGTGTCCCTTATTATGTGACCTAAGGCAAGGGACAAATAAGTCATTCATCTCAAAATTTCTTCATGCATGAAACACAGAGATGATTTCCAGTTTTTCCTTTCGCATTAGAAATGAATGAATCAAAATATAAAATCTATGCTTCTGATTTTTAATTTTATCATGATTATAATACTCTCAAAAGTTTTCTTAGTTTTATGTAAATGTATAAGTGACAGAAAATACCCTATTCATTTAAATATAAGTATTATTTTCATAGAACAAAAATATATGTTAGTGTTTTCCTGGATGTGGGTTTGAAGGGACCTTGATGTGGAATGGTTGATGCAGAGATTTGTGTATATCAATAAACATTGATCATGGGATGAGAATGTCAATCATAAGGTTAAAACCAAGTGACAAAGAATAAGAGCCAAATGGGGTGAAAGACCTCAAGGAAGAAAATGAGATGGGATCAAGGTTAGACTTAGCACCAATGAAGGGAGGTAAGATATAAAAAATCGAAGCTTGTGGTTGAAAGACAAGTTTCTGAGTAAAAACTGGTAGAGTCGCTACTATAAAAAAAAAACAAAAAAAACAACTTATTCCTAAAAGCTGGAAGCAATTTCCCTCATCTGATTTTTCATAAATGATAAATATTTTAAAATTTCCCTGTATTTTAATTAATTTCCCAAGAATACGTACTATAAATAAACAACTCTTATGCTTAGAAACAGAAAAAATAGTTACCAAACTACTTTTATTTTTATTCTTCAAGATAACCTGTTTAAATTTACTTTATGACTGAATTCTTGGTACATTACCACCCATGGGCTCAAAATATTCAAAAACCTCTATCTTATTTATTCCATTTAAAGTGATAGAAAGGTGCAAAATGATAAATCCTATTGAAGGCAACTGTAAACAATATTTGATTCATATATACTGAAACTTGTTATAAGTAACAAATGATTTAGATAGAGCACATTTAACACTGTCTAGCAATGAACATTCATTATGGGAATATCACAGCCGATGAGACTGTGGTAGATAGTAAACCATCAATCAGATGTGACCCCACAACAAATTGTACCTCATCAACTGCTTTAATATGTCATGAAGCTTCCAAATAGACATCGCTGAAGCATTTGTTAAGCCCAAACTACTTTTTCACTGACAAAGCTAAAGACATTTGGTATTTTCATTTATATGTAATATCAAAATGAATCGATGTGATCTAGTCGACCAAAATAGAATTTCTATAAGGATGGGCCATTGAAATTCAGACCTTAGTTTATTTACACAAATTACCTTAATGACGGTCTTTTATTTTTGACAAGTTTGCAAGACGAAGCATATATTTAGACGCTGAAATTCCAAAAAAAAGTCAACATTATTATCATATTAGTTACAAAAATAATTTTTTTTTGCTTAAGTACAATGGAAGCGAAAATGTCCTTTCCACTTATATTCCTATTATAAAACCAAGTATTAAAACCTTCCCAAATAACACTGCATGAAGAGCAAAAATAAAAATAGCATAGTTGAATGCTCATATACTCATACAGGCATGATAAATTATACCATCAAGAAATGCTTCTTTGTGGTACAAAAAATGTTTATTGCGAAAAAAAAAAACAATAATCGAGCTTAGTCTTCTGATATTAAAGAATCTCACTTATTTCTTCTGTCACATTAATTAGTTATGAACTTTGTTTATCTCTGCAATTAACTGGGATTTTTTCTCTTTTTCCTGCAATAGTTCTGTTTTATTTTGTTTTAATCTGTTCTATAGACTACAAGGTGTTCATTTAGTTTCCACTCTACAGGGCCCCTCTCAGTTGATGTCCATTTCTTATGTGATCCATAGCTTTAGAATCATCTTTCAAACATGGGTTTTAAAAAACCTACAAAGATATAAGAAACTGAAACTAGTATTTATTTGAAAGAATTGGATTTTCACATTCTAGCATTCAGAAAATGTCTTGGAGGTATACTGTGTATTTTGCATGATAAATTGGATGCCTGAAAGCTAGATTCTTTTGCTAGTTAGGCTTTTGAAAATATCCCAGTATAGTCACAGGGAAGACTGAGTTACAACACGTCTTAAGGAAACGTACTGCTTCTCCTGAGAAAGTAAATCAAAAGGACTTTGCAGAGGATTCAGAAAAGAGGGCTCTAGAGTCAATTTCTTTTTTCTCTCTCCAATTAGAAGTAAGCGTTTAACCTGAGGAAAATTGCTTTCAAAATTTCTATTAATTTTTACACAAAAATTTACCATGAAACTCACTTAAGTTCCTGCTAAGTGTGCCAAACCACAAAGTAGGGTTGCCCCACTAACTCTGAGCTGTTCCTCCAGCAGGTCATATAGGCAACTAAGACCAAAGAGAATGCTTTTCCACTACTGATTTCCCTGGCTAGGGAAATGGCATGTTTTCTGTTTTCTATAAAAGATGCTGAGGCTCTAGTCCTGGGTTCCTTGGCTATAGCCCCATCTGGCCCTGTTGTATTTGATGCCCTGTGGGGTTTGAGGGCAGGAGAAATGAAGCTATCACACCCATGCTTCTGCTGTTTGCCATGCTATGCTGTGAGTGAACAATTTGTTAACTGGGTTGTTCTGACTCACTGAGTTTTTTTGTCTATTCTTGGGGACTATTGAATTCTGGCAAACCAATCTTCTGGCAGCATAGACATTTGTTTCAGAGTCTTGTTACTTGTCACCATCCTTTAGGAGTTTGGGGATCTCCCATGACAATTAATGGCATAACTGATAAAAACAAAATGCTATATTAATAGCTTATATTAGTAAACTAATATGCTAATTTAGAGAAGGTTCTTCAAAAGAGAATTTTAAAAAATATATAATGCTCAATTGTTATCAGTTTTCAGATCACTACAATTAATACTTCTGGAAATGATTTAACAGCATAGTCAACAAGATTCTGTTTTCATTTCATATAACCATACACTCTGACTGGTAAATGGAAACATAGAGGTCATCTTTCTTAGCAGGAAGCCATGCATGATTCCCTCAAACATCTAGTGACAATACATATTAATGTTCACAAGATATACATGTGATTTTCAGACACCTATAGTCATCAGGCCATCATATTGATACCTGAATTATCTGAAATCAGAGTTTTCTTGAGGCACTAATTAATTTAGCTAAGCTTTATTTTCCTTTCCTTAATCTTTTTATTTTCTCCTTTTGGTGGAAAGGAAAAAAGCATCTAGGGCAATTCTTCCCTTTTTCTTTGAAATATCAGGCTATCTTTTTCCATCTTTCCACTTGACTCTGCAAAAAGTTATATGATTCTTCATTTTCCAGGCTAATCTGCCTCTGTTGTTTGTTTGTTTTAGCATTCTATAAAGAATGAAAATATAAATATAAAGAATGAAAATATAAAGAAAAGCGTTCTAAACTTCTCAACACCCAATTCACTACTGTCTGTGTGCAAGCATGCTAAGTTGCTTCAGACTCTTTACAACACTATGGAGTGTAGCCCGCCAGGCTCCTCTGTCCGTGGGATTCTGCAGCAGAAATACTGGAGTGAGTTGCCATGCCCTCCTCCAGGGTATGTTCCCGACCCAGGGATAGAACCAGAGTCTCCTATGTTGCCTGCATTGGCAGGCAGGTTCTTTATCACTAGCGCCACCTGGGAAGCCCCTCACCATTGTCTATGTGTCAAAAAGCATAATATCCAGAAAGTTTCTTCCCTAAGATCTTCATATTATATAACTATAACCTAAGCATGGATTTACCTACATTTTCTTAACATTCACATCACATTGCCTGCTTAAATTATGATATTTTTCACATTAAATGATTGTAAGTCATTAAAAACATGAGTGGCTTAAATCATTCAAAATTAATCTAAAATGTTTGCATTTATGTGGCTAGATATTACCATGTTGGACTCTAATCATCAGTGGGTTAGTTATTTAATAATTTTATATAGAATCAAAGAATCATTTTTAATGATGAAATTTTTTTTCTTGTGGTATTTGAACTGTGACATTGCTGACCATCATTATTAAATTTGAAAACATGTTTTTTTGTGTAATTAAATTAAAAAGAAAATTGATTAAAATATATGCTTCAAATATTAAATTGGAAAGAAATTCACAAAATGTAAGCTATGCATAACTAATAAATATGTTTTTATATGTATCTAATTCAAGTATATTGCAACCCTTATACAGTCCATGGAATTCTCCAGGCCAGAATACTGGAGTGGATAGCATTTCCCTTCTCAAGAGGATCTTCCCATCCACGGATAGAACCCAGGTCTCCCACATTGCAGGCAGATTCTTCACCAGTTGAGCCACAAGGAAAGCCCTACTAATAAATAAATTTAAATTAAAATAAGATAATACTATGTTTGTATATCAATTTTTTAAAATAAATGGTAATTATATATTTTTAAAAGTGTATTCCATTAGCCATTCAAATTCAGTTTGGGTCAACATGTAAATTTATACTCCTTTATGAAATGCTTAACGGCATTATGAATCTAGAGTTTTCAAATGATCATGACTTTTGAGATAATAGTCCTACTTCTAGAAACTTTGCCAAGGGAATGATTAAATTTATACTCAAAGATATTTATAGCAGAATAATAGTATAAATTGGACATAAATAAAGTAAAAGAAAATAAGATAAAAAGTTACACATGTAAGAAAACAATAATTCTGTATACATATATTCTAAACTCTATATGTATTATGTGGGCTTCCCAGGTGGCGCTAGTGGTAAAGCATCCGCCTGCCAATAATGCAGGAGACAAGAGGCAAGGGTTGGATCCCTGGGTCAGGAAGATCCTCTGGAGGAGGGTATGGCAACCACTCCAGTATCTTTGCCCGGAGAATCCCATGGACAGAGGAGCCTGGTGAGCTACAGTCCATAGGCTCGCAGAGTTGGACAGAACTTAGTGACTAAACCACCACCACCAAACAACTCCTATTTGCCAGATTAGTTTTCTTCAGAACATGCAGAATAAAACATTCAGTGTCACCAAAAATTCAGTACTGAGATATTTTTTCATATTTTCCAACATACTTAGTTCTTGTTACCTAATATTCTTGCACTTATCTTTAAAGACACTAGGTTCATTTTTCAACTAGTTAGACATATTTTCTACAGTTCTCTCAGACTCAGAATAATTGTATCTTGAATAATAACGCTGTTCACTCTCACTTAAATCCACACAGCTTTTGTCACTATAGTTATTCAAGCTAATGCTATTCCTTTTGGGTCAAGGAATAATTATGCTTCCTTTCCTACTTCTTTCCAAATGTTTTAACATTCACTCATAGGAAAGTTTGATTAATAATATCTTCATACCTCAAGTGGTATTCTTGGATAGGAAGACAAGAAACGTATTTAACATTACCTACTCTGAACTACAGACTGACTAAAAGGCACATGCTGCTGCTGCTGCTAAGTCACTTCAGTCGTGTCTGACTCTGTGTGACCCCACAGACGGAAGCCCACAAGGCTCCCACATCCCTGGGATTCTCCAGGCAAGAACACTGGAGTGGGTTGCCATTTCCTTCTCCAATGTGTGAAAGTCAAAAGTGAAAGTGAAGTCGCTCAGTCGTGTCCGACCCTCAGCGACCCCACAGACTGCAGCCTACCAGGCTCATAAAGGTACATAATTCAAACTATAACTAACCTCCACTTATGAACATAACCTGATACCCAACACTCCCCAACATTTAGAAGGTAGATTTTAAATCACTTTTTAACTTAAACAATGGGACATGTTGGGTAAGAATGGAATAATCAGAATTTCTTCTCAACATAGTCATGATTTTATTAATTTAATTATTTCTATATCTAGAAATGCATTATCTAGAAAACAACAAACTATAATCTACAATATGCTAACTATAAACTTTAGTTCTTTATTTTTCTCTTTTTGCTTTAGTATCATAATAGTTGACACATATAATGAAGACCTTTGCACTCTGTATTACCTTGATATATGAGAATATATGAGTTTTCAGTGTAATATTAAATACAGTGTTGTATTTAAGAGTACTTGAGGTTGTTTCATAGGCGTTTCTATTAAGACTGATCTGTTTGTAGCATTTCTATTAACATGAAAGCTTCATTTATCAGAAAACCATATTCTTTGATCATAGCAGATAACAGGAAATTTGCATTTGTGAGGTTTTATTTTTTTCCTCCTCAAGTAGATGGAGGAAAAAAAAAGCATTTGGGGATAAAAAAGTATCACTTGAAATCAAATTTTATTTTATCCATCAAGAAAAACTCCTGTTTTCATGTACTTTTAAAAAATATTGTTTCATCAGTATATTTAGGTATAATTTTAAACTGATAAAATCTAAGTAAATTACTTTGGTTGTTGTTTTTTAGTCGCTAATTCATGCTGGACTCTTGTGACCGTGGGGGATGTGCCCCTGCCAGGCTCCTCTGTCCTTGGGATTCTCCAGGCAAGAATACTGGAGTGAGCTGCCATTTCCTTCTCCAAGGGATCTTCCCGACCCTGGGGTCAAAACCATGTCTCTTGCACTGCAGGAAGATTCTGTATACTGAGCCACCCTTTTGCATACCTACAACTAATTATCACATAACAAACATGATATTCAGTTCAGTTCAGTTCAGTTCAGTCGCTCAGTCGTGTCCGACTCTCCGCGACCCCATGAATTACAGCACGCCAGGCCTCCCCGTCCATCACCAACTCCCGGAGTACACTCAAACTCATGTCCACAGAGTCGGTGATGCCATCCAGCCATCTCATTCTCCGTCGTCCCCTTCTCCTCCCACCCCCAACCTTTCCCAGCATCAGAGTCTTTTCCAGTGAGTCAACTCGTCACATGAGGTGGCCAAAGTATTGCAGTTTCAGCTTCAGCATCAGTCCCTCCAATATTAGGCAATTCAAAAAAGTGAAACAATTGTTAATTGGTTAAAAGATAGGGATTTCTGCCCTATGAACTTTCCAAACATCCATTTACAGAGACATTTAGAAAACATCCATAATAGTTGCACTTTTTTTTTCAAATAATGAATTTTGTTATCTAAGGTACATATGAATGACCCCATGGCCTAAGTCCTGACTGGGAAAGAGCACACGATTTCAGTCCAAGAAGAGCAGCACGCCCCATAAGTCAGTAACATGCATTTATCATTTGTGGTTTTTGAGACTAGAGAACTAACTTGTTCTCCGTGCTTTACTCTTGACACCTCAAAGTGCCTCCAAAAGCACCCATGTGTTCTCTTTCAGTTTCTTCCTTTAAACTGGGTTCTGATGGGCGTGGAAAACATATGACATTGACACTGACTAGTATGATACAAGGTTCACTCGTGTGCCAAACGTATCAATTGTGATAATGACAGGTAATTTTAGTCAAACTACGCTGTAATCCTCAGTTGAACTTCCCCTATTTCTCCATGTTTATGTATTATTCAGACTAATAGTGACCCTGAAGGAGAAAAAGCTTCTTGTCTCTTAAAACTTTTATTGAGAGGAGTTCAAAACACATACAGTTAAGTGCTCTTCTGTGTGCATTTAATATAGAGTGAAAAGCTGTTTGGTATTCATTTTAGATTCACTGGCAACAAGACAGACAAAAAAGTGTGTGCTAGGAGTCAGGAAGATATATATGAAAAATTAAAAGTTTAAAATTAATTTGAACTTGTAATGTGCCACGTGGAAATCTAAAAATCAATTTCCAAATGGAACAGCTTGAAACTTTTTCTTGCCATCTGGTTTTGGACCTGGCTCATTCAGTTCCAATTTTGCCCTGGTGAATACTCCAATTTTATATATACTACATGGGAATGATAATCTTCTTGCCACCTAAGCACATCTTGTTGTATTTCCTAAAAAATGTAGTTGTTTTGTTCTTTTCCTACACTACCAATATTTCCTAAGTGCCCTCTTAATCACGGACACACTTTAAATCGGATGTGCCATTAGTATTTGATGTATTAGCTTATTGAATAGTGATTGCATTTTATTTGGTAAAATTTTTAAAATGTACATCTTTAATGAGCCTAAAATACAGATTGATGAATCCAGATAAAGGGTGGGGGAAAAGATCTGGCTATTTGAGATGCAAAGTAAGAGAAAAAATAAGGCCCAATACATAGACATTTGTTTAAATAAGATTATGCGAGGCAAGCATTGACACAATGCTGGCATACAAGAAGTACTCAGGAAATGTTAGCAATTAACCTTTAGAGAGTGTGTGTGTGTGTTTATTAAACTCTTCACAATAAGAAATCAAATCACAACTCGAACTTTAATTCCAGCACACGATTTTGTGTCACTGCTTTTGTTTTTAAGCCATGAAAACATAAATGTTGCAAATGTGATAAGGCAGGAATTCTAGAGGTCTACAATCTAATGGGTATCTGCAAAATTACTCAGGTAATTTGCACCATGTTTTGGTTCCTAATTACAGCAGTCATCACATGACAGATCTTACCAAGACCTGCTACAGCCACTTGTTTCCAGATCTATAAATTCTAGTTCACTCTCTGCCCAACTCTCAAAGCTATACTTAATGGATTCAGTTGTTATTTCCATTAATTCTCAACATGCTGCCCGTTGGAATCAGATTAGTTACTTGATATTCCCCAAATGTAGCATACTGTTGATTGTTACTGTCAAATGTAGAGTTAAAACTATGTTTTTTCCAAGTAGTTATGTATGGATATGAGAATTGGACCATAAAGAAAGATGGGCACTGAAGAATTGATGCTTTTGAATTATGGTGCTGGAGAAGAGTCTTGAGAGTCCATTGGACAACAAGGGGATCAAACCAGTCAATGCTAAAGGAAATCAAATCTGAAGATTCCTTGGAAGGACTGAACCTGAAGCTCTAATAATTTGGCCACCTGATGAGAAGAGCTGACTCATTGGAAAAGACCCTGATGCTGGGAAAGATTGAGAGCAGGAGGAGAAGGGAGTGATACAAGATGAGATGGTTGGATGGCATCATTGACTCAATGGACATGAGTCTGTGCAAACTCTGGGAGATTGTGAAGGACAGGGAAGCCTGGCGTTCTGAGTCCATGGGGTCATGAATAGTCAGACATGACTGAGCGACTGAATAGCAACAGTGCCAAATACGGGTAACAGTATCTTTTGGATAGAGTTGATGCAAGTATCATGTTACAGAAATAGAGAATGTGCTTTTAGAAAGGAAAATAAAATTAAAAAAACCCTGCTCAGCTATATATAGCTCTGTGTTTCCCTGATCTCATTATTCTGGCTATTATCATCTGGAAAATCTTTCCCTTTTATATTTATCTATTTATTCAAAGCCTTAAAAAGCTACATACACATAATCTGCAGCTCATTTATTGTGCTGGTTGTTTTCCCAACTGTTTCTTTATACATATCTTCTCTGATCATTTAAATTATGTTTCTCTCAAGAGCATTCAATAAACATTTGTTTGATGAATGAATGTATATATTTTAGATTTCCAGCTACACTTTATAAGCACAGTATAGGTATATAGATGGACATAAAAACATTTTACTAATAGTACGGTACATATTGATCTACCTTGAATGTGCATAACACCTTTGGGGACCTTGCATGGAAATGCACAATTAGCAAAACTCTTTATCTGACAGTACATCAAGTTTAAATCATCACACTTGGCCATCAAAAACCTCAGCCCCAAATGTCTGCAAGTATCTCTCCACTGGTCCATGCAGTCCCTAAACAGGAGTGGGACATTCTGTTAGATAAATAAAAATCCGTACTGGGTAGCCAGAGGCAATTCTCAGGCCCCTATGGATTCTAGAAGGCACTTCAGTTACATTCCTGATTGCCCTAAAATAAATTCTTTATTAGCTGCCAACTGTTACATTAGAGAACGCCTGATGTGCCCCTGTCTCCAGAACAGAATCTTGGATTTTGCCCAGCTTGATAACTACTTCTTTGATGACAGATCTTTTGACATTGATCTGAAAGGGATTCTACCAAGCATATGTAGGGTCTATCCTAATAGTCTATGGGGTGAACTCTTCATAAATTGACAGAAGAAATGCATTTTTTATACTCATCCTGGCAACATGTCAAGAGCTATACACTGGCATTACTGAATTAACTCATTTAATCTTTATATTTTCCTGAAAAATAATGCTAGGCAAAAATTTTCTCATGTAAGAATATGGCATTTTTATAGAGACAGAATTCAAGATGTAGTCATACAAATAAATGTTATTTATAAATGCATACAGTTTTGTTGGTATGTATGTCTGCACACTATTGGATAACACCCCACCTATTTCTACAAAAAATAAAAATAAAAACACAAAATTTCATTACATAATGGAGTCTGAAGCATATATGCAAGGCTAAATTTGATGTATAGATTTTTAGAAAAATTAGATTTCAAACTGAATCTGTTAAGTACAAGTCACATCCTGCCTCAAAAGTAGTGTGTTCACAACTACATTCCCCCTATTATCAAGACCAGTTGTTTTTCCCTTCTATTCCTAGAATATAGACTGCTTTCAAGACCATATCACCATGTCATGTATTATCTAGTCACTCAGTCATGTGTGACTCTTTGCAATCCCATGGACTGTAGCCCGCCAGGCTACTCTGTTCATGGAATTCTCTAGGCAGGAATACTGGAGTCAGTTGCCAGTTCCTTCTCCAGGAGATCTTCCTGACCAAGGAATTGAACTTGGGTCTCACACTGCAGGTAGATTCTTTGCCATCTGAGCCGCCACCATATCATCATGCCTTTCTACATACCAAAGTTCCCAAACTGATGATTTGAAATTTATATTGTAAGGTGAGTCATTTCAGCTATTCAATAGCTAAAAATACTATGAGACAGCCAGTTGCTTTCTCACTTTAAAAAGACGGGGAACAATTAGAAAAGACAGAGCAAAGGAACATGAAAATAGTATAAATCATCTAGAAGTTAATAAGTAATCTATAGAACAGTTTGAATACTGGTGCTGAGCTCAATGAAGTTGATGTGATTTTTCTATAATATCAAGAAGAAAATAAGTTCAGAATATAATTTGTATGTTTGTAATTTTACTCCCTGCTACCCCTAGCCCTCTACCACTCAATAGCACCAAGGTCAACCTTAGTTTAGTTCTGCTGTTTTGTTTTTAACGTCACAGTCACTTACCTTACTTAGAGACATGATAGTTGAAGGGAAAGAAAATTGCTTCTCCCACCTCCAACTTAGCCAAAAAGTTTTAAAAATCATAAAATACAAGCTCCTAGAGGATAGAAATTTGTATGTACGTATATATAGGTTTTTAGTGCTTTGGAGAAACCAATTTTTGAATGCCTATTTAATAAGTAGCTTTCAACAACCCAACGTGGAATGACTATAGAAATCCCTTTTATGTGGTGAAAATGTCTGTTCTTTGTAAGATACTAGTTCAGGACTCTGGATCTTTGATTTGGCTTTTACATTATAACTCTAGAATTGTGATCTTTCCTGTATTTTTCTTAAATTCTACTCCCAGACAAAGGTAACACTAAGGACTAATGTGGTTAAATGGCTAAAGGACAAATTAGCTGAGGCCATGTTGTTGTTGTTTAGTCACTCAGTTGTGTGCAAGTGTCTGCAACCCTGTGGACTGAAGCCCACCAGGCCCTTCTGTCCATGCGATTTCCCATCCTGGAGTGAGTTGCCATTTCTTCCTCCAAGGGATCTGCCCAACCCAGTGATCGAACCTCTCTCTCCTGTTGGCAGCTGGATTCTTTACCACTGAGCCATCAGGGAACCCAGCTGAGGCACAGGCCCTGCTGAGCGCTCTGGTCTCTGAAAATGTAACAGACTTTAGATGTAATGTGCTTGTTTTCTTTCCTTTTCAGAAATAATATCTCTTGTTTGGATGACCTTGGTTTCTTAACCAAACACAAATCTTTAACACATAAAAGATTCCCCAGTCTCAAATGATCAAGGTTACTATTTGAGTCACATAATCTTTAATTGGGACTTTCCCAGGTGGTACAATGGTAAAGAAACTGCTGGCCATTGCAGGAGGTACAAGAGACATGGGTTCGATCTCTGCATTGGGAAGATCCCCTGGAGTAAATGGCAACCTACCCTACGATTCTTGAATGCCCGCATGCACGTGCACACACACACACACAATCTTTAAATGACTTAAGCAAAAAAGCCTTATTGTAAACTCTCATCACTTTCTGAATTTCTGTTTTATAACGGTAATTCTTTATCAAGTAACAAAACTTATGGATATAACTACATTTCACTTTCTTTTCTCCTTTTTTAAAAATACTCACATAACTTTGAAAGTTGAAGGTTTGAATTTGAAAACTAAGAAGACAAAATTGCTCTCAGATGGAGGCCTAATGTGAGCCATGATCCATCCTGGAGCAAAAATTTTATGGCTCAGCTGTAAACCCTTTGAAAATGTAGCTTATAATGGAAGTTCTGACACCATCTTAAAATGGATTCATGAACCCCTCCACTAATATATCTAAGGTATTTCATTACTGTCAATGTATCTCACTTTTTAAAATTAAATAACCTCTTCAGAAATACTTATTTCTTTTTTAAGTGCCTGAACAAAATTTTCTTTGTGGAATTTGGCTAATGAATCGTCTCTCTGGAGTGGAGACAGGTAGGAACTAATGGATATACACTTAGAGATTTACACTCATATCCAATTGGGGTGGTGTGAACTATATGTTAACATTTTCAGATTACACTTGTATAGGTATATTCTGACTTTATAAAGGACATTCAGCTCACAAAACTATATTCTTTAAAATGGATCAGCACTCTGCTTCCTGGGCAGTAGTTTTCCCCATTTTTGGTAAAAGCGTGTTTTTCTATTTGCAAGTTAAATGTAAATAACTTCTTTCTAGCTACTTTCTAACATAAAGAACAAGTCAAACTCGTTCCAATTTCCCCAGCCCCCAATTTATCATCCAATACAAAATGCATTTTAAGTAAATATTACATGAAATTTCATAATCACATGTCAACACATGTTACATTAATAATAAATAGATAAAATACAATTTTGAGATTAAAAGTGAAAGAGTGAATTAGAATAAACGTTAGACCAATATGCCTGTGGATAAGATATACTCAGGTCATAATTTCTAAGATCAAGGAAAGTCTATTATGCTCAAGCACCAAGTTTTTCTTATCAAACTCTCACAAACATTTTGCTGATTTTCTCAAATGCTGCTTTTCAAATAGCACTAGAGAACATGAGCAAATTTTCCAACAGATCTTAGTATGGTTGTTAAGCATACTCTTTGATTTCTGTATCTAAAAAATACTCTCATCTTTTTGAAATTGTAGAAAAAAGCACTCATTTCAGGCTTAGCTTTGGAATTTACTCTTCAGTTGTAGGGAAGATAAGGTATTAAATCTATTTATTGCATACAGATGGAGATTAAATAATTTAAACAAATGAAAAACAGAAGTAGTTATTATACGCAGTACAAAGAACACTCTACATTTTGCATGAATATTCATACTGCTCAGTTTCCAGATTCACTATCTCACAGTATAAATTACTTTAGAACAACAACGTTGCTTTCTTTTTTCCCTACTGCACTACTTCCTACATGAGTCTGCCAGAATTTTCCAAGTTTTAAAATACTATAAATACATTCATATTTTTCTACAACTAAAACTGAAATTTAAATGATATAGTAAATGTAGAGTGATAAAAAAGATTCCCCAACATTAGAAAGGTAAGATATAACACCAATTAAAAGTTAAAAAAAAAGTGTAATTAACACCTAATGTCATTGAATATCTTATTCCCAGCCTAATTTTTCAAATACTTTGCTCATGTATCAAATAATATTTATTGAGCCTCTACTAAGTTCAAGATTTCATGTTAATAAAAATGAGTTAAAAACAAAATTTCTCTTCAAATAACTTGGGAAATGCCAAACATATAAGACATATATAACCATATAAGACATGTATACCCATAAAAACTGACAGATGTCTAATCTAAATAAAATGTCCTAACATTCAAAATATTAAATATTACTTTCAGCACATGGTTGAGGGGTATTTGAGCTGGAGATCAGGTGCTACTCTAGAGGTAAAGGGGCATTCCAAGAAAAACATCAAAGGTAAAATTAACCAATTATATGTCTTCAAACCAGGAAGTCTTAAATTATTATAGTAACTGAGAAAGATAAAATCATCAATCTTCAATTTTATTCATGAAAATCTATTTCTTACACAGTAACAAGGAATGCAAAATATTGGATTGTGTGAGGTGCTTACTAAAACAAAGTAAATTTTTTACTAGCTCATATAACTAGGAAAAACTTCAGAAACAATATCATAAAAATAAACTTATAGGTGTCAGATACCAGCACATATTTAAATAATTTTAAGTTTTAAGGTAAAAAACAAACAAAAAATCTAACTCTAAATAATTGTCAAAATATTATACTGTTCCATGCGAAAATGTACATACAATCTAAACTAGCACCCTCTGAATATCACTGCTTCAATGCACCATGAAGTAAAATAACATAATGGCATAGAATGCTCATAAAACATTCTAACCCTTCACAGAAAGCGGGGGATAACTGCCAGAGAGGTTTTCTTTGCTCAGCAAAAATAGACACGGACAACCCGCTGCTATAATTTATAAAAGGAAGGAAGTATAAATGTTCTGTGAAACAATCTTCTGAATTGTCAAAAGTTTTGATAACTTCATGCTCTGTTGCCATAGTTTAACTCATATCATAACTGAGATGCCTGAGTGAACTCAACAGACTCCTTCAGGAGATTCAAAGGAGTCAAGGTTAAGTGAAAGTGCTGGGTGGGAATTAAGCACCATGGTGGGAGGGGTGTAGGCCCCGCCCCTTGCACAATGGGCGGGTGGCCCCGCCCCTTAACTTGATTGGTGACTGCGCTGATTTACCAGTGTTTCTGCTGCCTGGAGAATCCCAAGGACGGGGGAGCCTGGTGGGCTTCCGTCTATGGGGTCACACAGAGTCGGACACGACTGAAGTGCCTTAGCAACAGCAGCACAAAAGAGGATAGTCTAAACAAACCCTCTGGGCAGCAGCTGCTGCTGCTGCTGCTAAGGCACTTCAGTCGTGTCCGACTCTGTGTGACCCCATAGACGGAAGCCCACCAGGCTTTTGTGCTAGCTTCACCCAATTTGCAACTTTTACGTCTATCCTATTTATACATATTTACATCCCATTTTCACCTTTGATAGAAATTATAGAAATAAAAATTTAGCTTAAATTCTAATTTTCAATAGCAAAATTTTTTAAAAAACGATACAATTTAAAGTCTCCTTTATATTACGTATATTGACCATCTGCAATGTAAACTTCACTGTAAAGTTATGTTCATTGAACTGGAGCTATTTAAGTCTTTTAGCCCTTCTTCCTGGTGGAAGCAATTGAATGCAGAATAATTAGGTCCTTTAACCCTAATGAGGGTGATGCCAGCAGTGTATTTAGGCTTTCTGGTTAGTTTATTATGAATGCAAACTTATGATCACTTATCCTATGCTCTGAACTAATCAGATGAGACATCCACTTTCCCTTGAGGAGTTCATATATTGTGATTAAATAGAAAAGCATGCACATGAGGGAAAACTTACTGGCCTACTAACCTATATTTGAGATTCATGTTCATTGATGAGCTTAAAAATCCCTTGGTAGCCAACAATAATCAGCATTTTTTTTTCCAATCGTTCTAACAGGTCAGCTTACAGATACCTGTTTTGAGCTGCCAAGTCACATGCTGTCTGTTCCATGCCTCACAGGCCACAGCTAGCTATTCACTGATCTATGATGCTCTTTCCCAGTCCTGCCCCCCTAACCCCTTCTCTCAGAATGGTGGCCCCTGTTAATACAACAAAAATGGAAATTGTCAGCGTGGGCAGTTTGCCATATGGAGGTTGACAGTTGCTCAATCAGATTAAGACAAATGCACACAGGCAATGTGAGTGCAAAAAAAAAAAAAGAAAATCATTTTGAAGAAAAAAACAAACTTGTTTTCCTATTATTTTTCCTAGAATTTTTAGAAAAAGAATATCAATTTTAAAGATTATTCTATAAAGCAGATAAGATTGAATCAGTGTTGATATAAAGTAAATTTTACAGGTAAACTAAACTTAAAAATTTTCTGTTTTGAACCTCGATCCTCTTTGCTTCTGGCCGTAGTGTTTAACTTAAGCCTCATTCTCCTTTTCCACCTCATCCAATTCATACACATAGTTCTGCTAGGTATGTTACAAAGTAATAAAGTCTCCTATTTCTGGAAAAGAAAATAATGTTGAAAAATTGTAAAACTATGTCTTAAAAGGTTGCATAATATGCCAAGAGAAAAGTAACAGAATTTTAGAAGCCACACAACCATCAATAGCCAAGCTCATGAATAAATAAATATTTACAACATGTACATATGCATATCAAGGTAAAGCTACTTCATAGGAACTCAGATTCTGTGTAAAATATTTATGCAATGCATAGACAGTGACAAAAAAGGGCACTAAAAAAGGAGGTAATTTAAAGTAAAGAAAGTTGACATGTTTAAAGTTATCCAATAATTTGCCTGACTTTCCTAAAATATACAAGACTCTTTTAGCAATAAATAAAATATCTTGGCTATGATTGCCTATTCCTGAACTTGACTGAATCATATCATCATTGTACAGCAGAGCTAACAAATTTTTAGCTGAGCTAGAGTACATTAGAAAGAGTAGTCATACGCTCAGATGAAATATTTCAGACCTGATTTACAAATGAAATCTAGTGCCTCAAAGCTGTGCACAGTGTATAAATGCCTAGGAATGCTTGCACTTTGAAATAAACCTTTGTGACTAAGTTAACAATTTTTCTAAAATCTTGCAGCTGTCTAACTTTCTCACTGGGTAGCTAAGCCTCCAAAGTCTGTTGCTGAAGTTTATCATAGGAAATGATACTCTCACAGGGTAGAACTCCCTACTGTCTTTGAAAAATTTTTATAGGAAGTACAAGTTAACACTCCTGACATCACCTAGAGTTGATAACACTATACATCTCTAGATCCCAAGCCACCAAAAAGCTGTCATGCAGGCCAACATAAATAAGAGCTTCCAGTCTGCAAGGAAAAAAAAAAAAAATCCATTGATAACATCAGGACATACAGTAATGTGGTGATATAATTTACAAGGCCCAAAGGATAACTTGCAGCTTCCTCTCCCTGGGGCTGCAGCTGCACCAACCATCGAAGCTAAGTGCCCATTGGAACTTTTCCTTCAATGGTACAGTAGGTAGAATATTTGTAATACTTTTTATGGAACAAAAGGAGAAACAAATCAAACTAAAGGGACTCATGTATTTAGAAAATCCTGCTGAGATGCTGTGATCAATTATTAAAACTTCTTGTTAATGTTCATGCTTCTCTTTAACCTCACATTGGAGTGTTGACAGCCAAGCAAAAGTAGGCAGATCCAGAAAACCTTTCTAGAACTGAGATAAAAATATCAGGTGAAAAGGCAGCTCCCGCCAAACAAAATCCTTGGCTAACTCTCATCAAGAATTCTCACCCCCCCAAAAAACATTCACAGACTGTCCAGAACATCTCTCCTGGGATATTTCAGCAGCATCATTTAGGCTTAGAGCGTTCACAGAACAGGTACCCTGATCACTGTGTTTAGTATAAACAAATGGTATTCAGGTAAAGCAGAATCAATTGAACTTTATGGGGGAAAAAAAAAAGCAGGTCCAAAGTCTCAAAAATGCTCTCTCATCTCATAATGATTTTTCAACAGCAGAAGAAAATGGATTACAACACTCCAAAGTATTGAAAGGCTTGTTCTCATACAGCTGATTTTTTTTCATTAAAGTTAATGCAATTTATCTTTATTAATACATCAACACTGATGGAGTCAGCCAGAAAATTAGTCCTGGTGTCAATGTATTTCATAACATCCCTTGGATCATCTCACAAAATCTGCTAATGATTCAGGGAACTAACACAGAACCTGTTTCTTTTCTAATATAATGCAGCTTCCTAAGGATAACACATATAGCCTTGCACCAGAGCAACGTGCATTTGGCTCTATATCTTTCCTGCTGGAAATGATCTCCCTCATGCTTTGCAAGCCCACAAAAATTGCACAGAACATATTTATAACAATAACACAGGAAAAAAAGAAAAAGAAAAGCTCTTCTTCCTAGCCACCTATAAAACACATCCTCTTTCCGGAAATAAAAACTCTGATTCCGAACAGAAACAGTTCCTGTACCTTTAGCTCTCCTCAAGTTCCCATTGACTAGCCTCGCTAACTCCATTTAGATCTTTAACACCAAACTTTCATCACTTACCCCCTTTCCAAGGCTTTCCTTTCCAGGGGGTCCGAGTCAGCTTGCTCAGAGTGGATCCAGAGAAAAAGAGCATCAAAATGAAGAGAAGTTCAAGCCGAGTAATCGTCCCCACTTTCTCGGATGATAACATTTCCACAAGTTAATGTCACAAAATTTCTCACATCCTCTTCCCTCCCGGTTATTAAAATCGCATTAATCATTGAAAAACCCGAGGTAAGTGTTGTTTTGCCATCTTTCTAACAGCTGAAGTAGCAGCTCCCTGATGTAGCCCTGAGCCAAAGCTACATTTCTCACGATCCGGCTCGTTCAGCCCGCAGTCAGCACTCACTGCTGCTGCCCCAGGAGCTAGAAAATAATTTCTGATCTCCACTTTGCTTTCCGTGGGAATATATTCCTCTGCGTTTTGAGTGAGCCTGATTGAAAATGATAAAAACAGTGATGTCTGTGTCCAGCAGAAAAGAGAGAAGATGTCAGGATTGTGTGAAAAAGATGAGAAGCAGTTGTACTGACAGCTTTCAGGCTGCTGTGTGATCCTAATAGCCGAGCAACCAACCAAATTGCTCTTTTAAGAGTAATAAGGCTTCCGTGAAAGCCGGTGTCACTGCCACTTGGGTGGGTAGTGCTGGGCTTGAAAATCACCCAGGAACCGCCACAGATAGCGACTGCTTCAGTCCCGCTTCAGAATATTAAGGGCTGAGCAAAATACAGTATGCACAGAGGGTAGATAATCTATTGTGTGGATAATAGAGGAGGATTCGAGCAACGTTGCAAGGAAAGACGCTGAACTTAAAATCCATTTAATTTTTCCTTCACTTCACCTCCTGACATTAAACAGGGATCGCATCTGCACTACTTATTCATAAAAAGGTCTAAAATATTTACTGGAAGAGCATCAATCAGTGTAGGATTTTTATCCTGACAATAAAGCAGGCAGGGCAAGTTCGCAATAGTTTCAGTTCTCTACTGAATTCATGCCAGTTTATTTGGGCATTTCTGTGTCACTCGCATGAACCCACAATGAATGCTGTTAAGCAAACTTTTGGAAATAGCAACAGAGAGGCTATCTGTACTGTGCTAATCACACTTTCGGGGGAACATATTTTTTTTTTATTTGTTTGTGTACATCACCATGGAAATATGAAAAGTGCTCTAAGTGCCATGGTCTTTTGTAATATATTTATGAAAACATTACTGCTCACAAGGTGTGGTTATAATTAGCATCTGAGCACATGACCATGCCCTAAGCAATGAGGAGGTGGGTGAAGGCAAATCAAATAAAAGTAATTTGGTCTGTACTGCCTGAAGTGAATTAGCATGATCGAAACATTCTGGCCAATATTTGAAATCTGTCTTAGTATTGTCTGTCTGGTCACTTATCCCTTTAATCAGTGAGCCACAATGCATGAATTATGCATTTATGTACTGTAATCAATTGGTATATAATGATATAACTGCCAATTTTATGATGTTATCACTTTCAAACTGGATAATAAATTGCCATTTTCAAATCATGTTATTGGAAGAGGTACTTTTAGAAGAATAATTTATCTTGATAAGATTAGTTATATTAAATTTGAAAATACAGTTATTGAAATTTGCTTTTATATAAAGCAAATTTATATAAAGGAAGCAGCACTTGTCAAAGATGTTGTATGGGATATACAAAACAAGCTCTCAGGTTAATCCTTAGTTTAAAAACAATAATCAATTTGTATTCAACTTTTAATTAATTTGAAAACTCCTGAGGGAAAGGAGAAAAGTTCATATCATGCTTATTTTATAAATAGTGAATTTAAAATATGTGTCTCTGTATAATTTAAAATGGTAACTTTAAATTTAAGTTGGAAATCTATTTTCTCTTTACCAGCCATTCTTCTTTTTTTAACCTGTTCCTCTTTTCTCACAAGCATGTAAACAGATGTTGGTAAAATGAATCGGCCAACTCCTCCACCATCACTTTCTGAGGAAGATTCTAGATATGAACTTATTTACTATTTACTGGCTCCATTCCTCTTGAAAGAAAGAATGTAAGTTTTCATAATTAGTAAGTTCTTTATTTTTCAATAACCTGGGCCTTAGGTTAAACAGAAAATTGTGACTTGGGTTTAGACACAACAAAAGGATATTGGTAGAGATACATAGTATTTCAGAAAGGTCTGACAAGAATGAAGTTAATAGGAAAATTATTCTTTCTTTCAGATGTGATATAGTTGAATGGGTTGACTCAAGGAGAATATCAAGTTTAGATTTTCAAGAGTTTCTTCCTTTTTGGTGACCCTGTGACAACACCAGCTCTGGTGGAGAAATTAAACTGGGGTTGGAGGAACCAAATCACTATTGTTCATGGAAGGAAAGCCATTTACCTGTAGAACTCATCTGACTGATGTGTGAAGGACTACTCAAACTTTCTAGACACTATAAAGAATTAGAGGAAATTTCAAATGAATGGGTTTACCAAAGAGAATGAACAAGGGTGCAGTTGGAAGAAAAAGAGAATTTTGAGTGGAGGGTCCTGTTCACATGAGACAAATTTCTAAACAGATACATCTTTCAAAATTTCTTAATTGAATACAAATATGAAATTAGCTAACTTGTTACAAAAAATAAGCACTTTACATGAATTAACTCATTTAATCCTTACAAAAACCCAATGAAGTAGGAATGATAATCTCCATTTAGTACATTAAGAAACTGAGGCAAAGAGAGATGTAGTCACTCATCCAAGGTCAAAGGGCTGTTTGAAGTCAAATAGCTCAGCTCTGAGTCTTTGGAAACCATTGTGCTATTCTCTCTGCTAAACTGTACTCTCTGAACTTTTAACCTTTCTGAACTGGCTGGCTCTGAAGTTACATCTTTATATAAAAGAAGAGCAAATAATGATGGTCCACTCAATATGTGCCAGGTTCTATCTGTGAAGAACTAATTATGTGCTTTACATGTCTTAGTTATTTCATCTTCACAACAACCTTGTGAAATGAACCCATTATTCATACTCTCCTGTTCAATATCACATAATGAGTAAAAGATGGACCCAGAATTGAATATTGTGTGGTTTCAGATGGCTCAGATGGTAAAGAATCTGTCTTCCAATGCAGGAGTCACAGGAGACCTGGGTTGATCCCTAGGTTGGGAAGATCCCCTGGAGTAGGAAATGGTGACCCATTCAAACAGTCTTGCCTGGAAAATCCCATGGACAGAGGAGACTGGCAGGCGATAGGCCAGGGGGTCACAAAAGTTGGACACAACTGGGCCACAGGCATTCCGAGTTTACCATTCAGCTTCTGTTTTCCAGAGTTTGGTCCATGGGTTTGCGGAAACCAGACAGGACTCAAGCGGGGCTGGGAATTGAGAGAACTGAAGGGACTGTTACTATATCTGTGACATTAAAGATTCTATTAGTTGTTAGCTTCAGAGAGGTATGCTGCTGCTAAGTTGCTTCACTCGTGTCCAACTCTGTGCGACCCCATAGACTGCAGCCTACCAGGCTCCCCCGTCCCTGGGATTCTCCAGGCAAGGACACTGGAGTGGGTTGCCCTTTCCCTCTCCAATGCATGAAAGTGAAAAGTGAAAGTGAAGTCGCTCAGTCATGTCTGACTCAGTGACCCCATGGACTGCAGCCCACCAGGCTCCTCAGTCCATGGGATTTTCCAGGCAAGAGTACTGGAATGGGTTGTCATTGCCTTCTCCATCAGGGAGGTATAGGACTAAGAAACTTCCACAGAAGGTCCCCTGAGGGAGGCAATAAAAATATACTTCCTCACCACCTGCATATCATTTAAGGAAAATACAAAGAAAGACAAAACCCCAGGAAGACAGAACTCACGCATAGTTACAATAGAACCTAATAAATATCATAGTGCAGGTCATAATAAATTTTCAGGAAGACTGCCGAGAGAGAGAGTTCTATAAAGGTGGTCAATACAGTAGTTTCTCTTATTCACATGGGATTTGCTCCAAGTCCTCCAGTGGATGCGTGAAAGCAAGGATAGTACTATACCCTATATATGCTCTGCTATGTTTCATTCTATACATTCATGCTTGTGATAAAATTTAATTTATAAATCAGACATAGTAAGAGATTAGTAGCAATAACTAATAATAAAATGGAAGGATTATAACAATATGTAGTATAGAAGTTAAGCAAATGTGGTCTCTGCTGCTGCTGCTACTGCTGCTAAGTCACTTCAGTCGTGTCCGACTCTGTGTGACCCCATAGACGGAAGCCCACCAGGCTCCCCCGTCCCTGGGATTCTCCAGGCAAGAACACTGGAGTGGGTTGCCATTTCCTTTTCCAATGTGTGAAAGTGAAAAGTGAAAGTGAAGTCGCTCAGTCGTGTCCGACCCTTAGCGACCCCACGGACTGCAGCCTACCAGGCTCCTCCATCCATGGGATTTTCTAGGCAAGAGTACTGGAGTGGCTTGCCATTGCCTTCTCCGAATGTGGTCTCTAGCAATTAAAAATTAAGTTTTTTATTTCTGGAATTTTTTCATATAATATTTTTGGACCACTGCTGACCACATGTAACTCGAACCACAGAAAGTAAACCCATAGAGAAAGAGTGGGAGGGACACTGTATTCAAACAAAGTGCAGTGAAAGATGGAAGAAAGATTTGGTTCATCTAGGATGTTCCAAGCAGAGAAGATGGGTTTTTGCCTAAGAATCAAGTGGTTAAGCACATATTTTAGAACTAGGTCAAGTCAGGCAAGAGGCAAAGGATAATCCATACTGAGGGAATAGCATGAGTATAGTCACAGAGATGCAAGAAAGTCTGAAGCCTTCCAAGAATTGCCATGAAGACAGAATGGCTGGGATATCTGAGCATATGGGTAAGTAGCAGGAGACGAGGTAGCAATAATAGGAAGGGGCTAGATTAAAATTTTAAAATATGCTTATTACCAGAGGTCTTAGGCTTTTCTCTTGGTGATAGGAAGTCGATAGTGAGTTTAAATCAAGGAAATTACATAATCCAAAATGAGTTAAAACAAAAACAACTCTTTGAACGATGGTGGAGAGTGAAATTGGAAGCAGAACAATCTGCAAGCAAGATATAGTTGCAAGCTTAACTAAAACCATGGGAATAAATAGAAGAAGTTAATTTGAAATAAAGTATAAGATTTAGTATCATAATTCACTGATTCAACAAACATTTAATAACTGAATATTTTGAGCCAGGCAAAACGCTAGGTATTTTAAGATGAAGATAAGCATAAATAAGATTCTATAATCAAGACGCTTATATCCTTAAGAAACTGGGGGCTAAGTAGACACAGGGAGGAATGGAGCACTGTTACAGTGTCTGAACTCTCTTCTTTAAAAATAGACTCTTTATAAAAGAATAAAAAGTCTTTATAAAATAGATTCTTGTCTGACCTACTAATATTTGCTCCAACTTTGATAGCGTTAAGCAAGACTTAGGTAATCTTAGCAATTATATTCATTTTTATTCTAATAAAAGTATTTATTCTATCCTAAAAAAATTCCCTAAGGTCTTGATATTTATGCTCAATAAATACCATCTTATTTATTTTCTTAACAAGGATATAATCTCACTAATCTCTGATGCTACATAATGGTGTAATGTCAGATGTTCTGTTTTGCTTCTAATGATTGCAAATGGACAAGATAAACCTCTCCTGCTGAGTTTACAACCAAAAAGTGTTCCTAAGCACTTCAAAAGAATTAGTTGATCTTTGTGTCAACATATTTTCTTAATCTCACAGATTATGCTCACTCCATGACAAGTGATTGCAGACCAAGAAGGTCGCATTCCTGAAAATTCTCTTGAGTTTGGTAATTATGTAACTAGGTGGTTCTTTTTTTTTTTTTTATGGGAGGCTAATTACTTTACATTAATATATTGGTTGGTTTTGCCATACATTGACATGAATCCGCCCCGGCTGTACATGTGTTCCCTTTCTTGAACCCCCCTTCCCACCTCCCTCTTCCCCGTATCCTCCTTCCAGGTCATCCCCGTGCACCAGCCCCGAGCATCCTGTATCATGCGTCAAACCTGGACTGGTGATTCGTTTCACATATTATAATATACATGCTACAATGCCATTCTCCCAAATCATCCCACCTTCACCCTCTCCCACAGAGTCCCAAAGACTGTTCTGTACACCTATGTCTCCTTTGCTGTCTCGTATACAGGGTTAAGGTTACCATCTTTCTAAATTCCATATATATGCGTTAGTATACTGTATTGATGTTTTTCTTTCTGGCTTACTTCTGTATAATAGGCTCCAATTTCATCCACCTCATTAGATGCAAGGTAGTTATACCTTTTCCCCAGGGGACATTAGGCAATGTATGGAGACATGCCTTGGTTCTCACAATGAGTGTGTGAGAGGCTGTTACCATCTTGTATAGTGGCTGGAGGGCAGGATGTTGCCCCCACCCTATAATTCAGAAGACAGTCCCTGCAACAAAGAGAGATCTGACTCTAAATGTCAATAGTGCCAAAACTGAGAACTGCTGAGGTACTCTTAGCTTGTTGGACCACAAGATGAAAATTATTCTAGCCGCTGCTTCTCTTAAGTATAACAGAACAAATGCTTTTATTGACTGAAGTTCACAAGATAACCACAGAACCCTTCTAACCTAGGTGTTTTCCTACAGCACCAATGCAAACTGCCCTCTGTACATTTGTATGCTTCAAAAAAGCGTCCCACTTCTCTCGGTATAATTCACTTACAAGAAATCACTCATCTCCCTGAATACCTAATATCAAGCCAAAGAGTTGGTGGGTTTATTTCACTGGAGTGCTGAAAGGGACCCTGTGATGTGTGTGTATATCAGTAAAAATTCTGATTCTATTTCTCAAAACATCAGAGAAAATCATCAGAGCAAACTTAGCTCTCTGGCTTTCCAATGACTTTCCCTCTTATTAACCTGAGAATGATTATTCTCGGCTAACTATAGGTTGCACTATCATCACTATATTTTATATACTCTATTAATAAGCCATTGGAAAAGTTTAGCTGGGATTTAATCAAGAAGAGGCTTGTAAATCAACTGTAGTATTAGCTTGATAAATCTTGAAAGACCAAAGATAAGTTCACTAATACATTCATACACATATATACATATGTAAAAAGTTGTCATTAATTATTTCATTATTACTCTGTAACTCTTCAGCATTCTATTCTGACTACACAAGCCAAAATACAGATATGGATGGATCAGTGCTGTATTAAAAACACATTTTAATCCTTTGTCTTATGTTTTATTTAAACAGAAATGATGAAGTATTTGGTGTACCTCTTCTATCTCAGTTTACTAGAAACACAAATTATTCCACGGCTAAATAATAGAAACATCCTTTGAATTTTGTACAAATTACTGTGACATATATTAATTTTATTTCCAAGATCAAACAGGTTCAGTTACATATGTAACAGTTCAAATACATACATATAAAATCTACAGTTAAGGTGCGTGCATGTGTGCAGTCTCTCAGTTGAGTCTGACTCTTTGCGATTCCATGGACTGTAGCCTTCCAGGCCCCTCTGTCCATGGAATTTTCCAGGCAAGAATTCAGGAAAGGGTTGCCATAACCCCAAAGGATCTTCCCCACCTAGGGATCAAACCCACGTCTCCTGCATCTCCTTCATTGGCAGGTGGATTCTTTACCACTGAGTCACCTGGGAAGTTCCACAGTTATGGTATGGTTGAGAAAATATGCACTTAACTAAAAGAAAAAAAAAAATGTTTTCACAGTTCTTGAGAAGAATTTCCAAAGAGTTTCATCCAATCCTTTTTTGTCTGCCAGCAGTTTCTACAGAGTGAACATCTCTGAATCCCGCTGATTTAAGACAGAGTGGTACCCAAGGATCAGGGGCTTCAGGCATATGTTATGCTATTAGCTTGCAATTATAGACAATGACAAAGTAACACTGAATCGGTAAAGAGATCAGAGCTCACTGACCTTTCAAATGAACTCCTAATACTACATTTCATTTTTATTCTCTTTCATTTAAAAACTCAAGTGGAGCCTTATATGTCCTTATTTCAGGTTTCACTACATAATATGCTTTTAAAAATTTCTACTGAGAAAGGCAGCTTGATATTTTGTTCTACATAAGCTTGTTTTGTAGAGGGATTCTATTTTTGCGTTTTTAATAGCTCCCAGTAGTTGAGTGTGTGCCAAGACTTGTCAGGGTCCCAGAAGGGAGAATCTCCGTCAGCACTTAGATTTAGGCTAATTTGAAGCCCTGAAGGGCAATTCTAAGTTTTGGTGGGTCCATGAATCATCTGGGATATTATGTAGCCAAAGCTAGCTATCAACAACACTGCAAAGTGGTTTTAATTCTGGGTAGACATGTGACCAGTCAAAATTTGGGGGCTCCATTCTTTTGAGAAACAAATGAGTTTATTAGGCTACAACGCTGTGGTTTTGATTCAGTAAGCTATGTGTGGAAGCTGGGCACATGTGTTTTGAAAAAAATCTCCTCCATGTGTCTCTGATATGCTACTCCAGTATTCAACAATTATCTTGAAACAAAAAGCTTATCTGTGTTTGCTATCCAAACCATTATGTTATATACATATTGATAAAAGGAAATTAGAGTCAATTTTAAATATTTTGAATAAAATTTAATATGTTTTGAGAGTTCAGAGAAAAATTAATTTTCAGGCTATGTTAAGTCATATTTAACCTAAATTGCAAATGATTAGAGACTTCTCTGTAAAGAAGGTGGAATATGGGTCCTGGAGAATTATCTCAGTGATTTTCTAGAGAATAAGCCTTGGAATCTGGTCAAACATGCCTGAACCTAAAAAATATACTTTTTCTTCATCTGAGGTATTTTCTTGGGCTTATGTAAAGTTCACTGAAAGGACAGTTCCTGATAGGTTGCCATGGTCTATGGGCTATGTTACATCAATTACATAAAACATTTCATATCTACAGGAGATATCAACAGGATGTTTTTAAAAGAAATATTATTGCTTTTTAATATTTGTACAATAAATTTACTCTAACCTGTGATATTCTTTCCCTCAAAAATATAGAATCAAATTAGTCTTTTGAGATGAACAGCTAGAAAGTCACTAAATCACAATGTTGCAGAGTCCCATGAGGATGTCGGTAGAGTATGTATTCATATACTAAATATATGGTTGAATCTGCTCAGGTTCTTCCCAGAGAGTTCTTGAGTCCCCAGGAATACTGAGTATTGGCTCAGTTTTTAGTTATATGGTAGATCTCCCAAGAATATGTGTCTATACTATGAATGTTGAAGATGTTAAATACAACTGTCATATAACTAACTTTGATTTTTTTGAAAAAAGCAAATAAACTGCAATTCTCATATCATTTGCAAGTTGAAAAAGAGTATACATTTTAAACAAATTGGTATTCAAGAAAAGTAAAATTGAATATTTTTATAATATTTTCTACCTGCTATGATAAATTTTTATTAGCAGTTCAGAATTGCTGAAGGATTGACTGTAGGTTTTTCATTCAGCTATATATCAGTAAAGAATTAAATTTCAAATGCCACGGACAAAAAAACAACAGTAGTATAAAAGATAGTTTATTTTTTTCTCATGAAAAAGTCTGGATACAGGCAATTGAGTTTTGCTCAATAAAGTTCTGAGACATTCAGGCTCCTTGAATGTTTTTTATCTAACTTTATTGAAGTAGAGTTGAGAATTAAAATTGCATATTTTTAAGGTGCACAACTTGATGATTTTATATATGTATACATTGTAAAATATTGAGTTGAGCAAGGTAATTAACACATCCATCACCTCACAGTTACTTTTTGTGTTTAAATGGAGATGACATCCCTCCACAGGGATATCATCTCCATTTTCAGAAAAAGTCCAGGTTCAATAAGTTCTCTCCATCTGTAGATATCAAGTCAGCAGGAAGGAGGACTAGGTAAAAGAGGTAAAATAAACAGAGGTGGAAACAACTATCTCAGAGAAAGACAGGAAAATCGCTACAGGTCACTTTTGCTTACCATGAACTGGCCATATTTTTCGTTTCAACTAGCTATATAGGAAGCTGCAAAATGTTACCAGATAAAATTTGGGGTTCTATCCCTTTGAGAAAATTGGAGAATAAATTTTTGGGAAAAAAAAGACATGAGCCTCTAGCATGAGATATTATGATAGATACATGATAGATCTTCAGAAAAAAATTTAGAAATAACTTTTATGTACTAACACAGTGAACTTTAACAACATTGGTATTGTTTTTAAGTTGCTAAGTCATGTCTAACACTTTGCAATCCCATGAACTGCAACCCGGACAGGCTTCCCTGTCTTTCACCATCTGCTGGAGTTTGATCAAATTCATGTCCACTGCTTCAGTGATGTCATCCAATCATCTCATCCCCTGTTGCCCCATTCTCCTCTTGCCCTCAGTCTTTCCCAGCATCAGGGTATTTTGCAACGATTCTTACTACTTTAGAGGTTTGAACTATCATATGTAATGACATCAAGTCTATGTGAAAACAATCCTCACCAGCGGTATCTTAGTTTTTGTTTAAATACTTCAAGTAAATATATATATATATATATTTTTGAAAGACCATTCTTACATTGATCTCAAGTGTTTTAGATGCTCTTAATTTCCAATCATTCATTCTAATACTCCCCTTCAATATAATGACGAAAAGTATTTTCTTTCTTATGAAGAAATTTTTTTTTTTTAATATTAGGAAAGGGTTGTTTGTGCCCCTCAAGTCTCATCCCCACAATCACCTTCAAGCCAAATAATCCGCTTTTCATGGAGACAAATTTTAGATTCATTATCATCAAATTAATCTCTCTCCTTTGGATTTCTTGATATTATTATTAAATCAATCTTAACATCTGATTCAACAATATTCATCCTACAGCACAAGGCATTCTTCATTTCTTCTTTCTCCCTAATTCAAGTTGAAATAGACATAGCAAAAATGGCCAGCTGTTCACAGTATGCTCCACCTTTCAGTCCCCACCCACCTAGTTCCCTTTGCTTAGATGGAGAGTGCGTCATACGACAAAAAAATGTGGCTCACAATTACTTTTACAGCTCATTTGTCCTGTGTCCTCTAGCATTAAGCCTAATGATTTTGACAAGAAAACCATCACCTGGCTCCATTTCCTATTCTGTTGGATGTCAATTTAACATGACTATGGGGACTGTTCATTAGCCTCTGAAATTTCCAGGAAGAGGCATTTTTTTTTTTGCTTTCACTTTAAATCATTTAAACTATTTTAAAACAACTTGAAAATAACATTTTAAATAATTATGCTTAATAATATAATTTATATACACACGTTGATGTATTAATACACAGATATATGCATATGTGCATATATAAGCACTAATTCCTAAGTGGGAGAATCTGTTAATTAATCACCCTTGACAGTAAAATACCTTGCCATTAGTCAAGCCTCAGGTTAATTAATTCACCAGATGATGAGTGATATAAGTCCTAGTCTTTTCTTCCTAACTACTTACTATTCCATCCAGAAGACCTGCTCAATATATCATTCATTGAGCAGCTGGCTTCTGCTTCTGTAGATGCTGAATTTTAGCACTAGATCTGATACCAGCTTCTTGACATAAAAGATATGGAATGTAATTTTTCTTTGGCATAGACCTATTTAAAGTTGGTGAGAAGAGTAGGACCATTTAGTATTGAACAAATCAACAATTTGGTTGAAGTAGATTTCTTCTAAATAATAGCAACCAAACAGTCTAGTCAGTGAAGTCTATATGCCTGCAAGCATGACATTCTTAACTGCTCCACCTGATGAAGTAAGTCACTGAAAAGTTTCTTTTAGGTAATTTTTAGGTAAATTGAATGTCTGACCTTGTGTCAATTGCTCCATTTTTGCCCTTGGCTAAGTGTCACTTAGTGACTGGCTCCCAATTGCTTAAGGAGCACATCGGGAAGATAGAAATCAAAACTTTAGACACCAACTTTCAAGTCTATGTGACACCTTGTTCTCAAACTCCAGGCTGATATACCTAACTGCTTATTCAACATTCTACACTGGGATATGATGGTAGTGAGAATTTTAGGATGATTCCCACGACCTTCACCTTTTCATTCTCTCCGACTTCAATGTTACTTCTCTGATTATGTTCTCATATTGCAAAAATAAAAATTATATGAGTGGAACTAAACAAATCACAGTAGATCTTTAAAAGCAGAGAGCTTTCTCTAGCTGGCGACAGAGGAATATAGATGGTGAAGTCAGAGAGATGTGAGTCAAGAGAAGAATTTGATGGAGTGTTACTGTGATAAAGATGGAAGGACCATGAACGATGACTAGAGTGACCCCTCCCATAACAACCAGCAAGCCTATAGGTACCTCAGTTCTATAACCACAAGGAACTGAGTTTTGATAACAACCTGAATTAACCTAGAAATGGATTAGTTCCCATAATCAACAAATAAGAGCCCAGTTTGTATAGATCCTTGATTTTTACATTGTGAAACCTTTAGCAAAGGACCCATCTGGACTTCTGACCTACAGAAATATTAGCTAATAATTGGGTGCCATTTTAAGAGGCTAAGATAGTGGTAATTTGTCATGCATCCTTAGACAAGTAACACAGAAATCTAGTAAGTATCTCACACTCAACCTGTTGAATAAACAACTCCTGGTATTTCCTCTCAGTCACATTTCTGTAGGTTTTTGCTTTTATTTAACGGCAGCTTCATAATTGCAGCTGTTCAGGTAAGAAAAGTATTCTCAAATCCTCTCTTACTCTCTACACCATCATGAAATCCATCTCAGATTTGTTGAATCAATGTCTATAAAATATCCAGAATCTAATCTATAAAATATCTAGATTATCCACTACTCCACTTCCATCTGAGCCACTGACTTCTTCCATCTTCCATTACAAGAGTCAAACAAGTCTTTGCACCTCAACCCTAGACCACCT
Source organism: Moschus berezovskii (assembly GCF_049115385.1). Classification (NCBI taxonomy): domain Eukaryota; kingdom Metazoa; phylum Chordata; class Mammalia; order Artiodactyla; family Moschidae; genus Moschus; species Moschus berezovskii. Next base: position 42,628,155 of record NC_142460.1, on the reverse strand, counting down.
TCTTCCTACATATATTGTCAACACAGCTGATAGACTAAATCTTTTAAAACTTCAGTCATATCACATCTTTCTCTGCATCATCTACCCATTTAACTTAGAGTAAAAACCAAAGCTCAGGCAATGACCTGGAACATTTTTCATGACCTGTCCTTTACCAGTCCAGTTTGACATCATCTTTTCCTATTCTTCTTCTCACTCACTCTGAACCAGTTTTCCTGGTCTCCTTAAAAGTAAAAGAATCCTGTCAAAGAAAGCACGTTTGCTTTAGAGTGTTTGATCTAATGGCCCTTTTATTTCTAACTTCAGCTTCATCAAATCCATCATTTGCTTCAGGTTTTTGCTCAGAGTCATCCTCTCCATGACATGCATGTCTACTACCCTAGAAGCGTGATGTCTATCCTCACTCCTAGCACTCTAGATCTTCCATATATATATTTTTAATTTTCCTATAACATTTCAACTTAACTTTCAATATGCTGTTTACTTCTTTACTGTTTTTTTGTATTTATTTCCCATTTATCCCTAAATAGAATATAAACTCCTTGAAAACAGGCATTTTTGGTATTAATAGTTTTATTCACTGATGTATGTGTCTAAAACACTTGCATATTTACTAAGCTTACAAAAGAAGCACGGTAAGTATTTGTTAACAAATGAATGAAATGAAAGCACTTTGGGACACCTAGGAAAGGAGAACACCACTTACAGATCTGAAGCTCTGGATCACTTCTGACAAGGCATGTTCAAAAGGATGCTGAATTATGGTTATGAAGCTAGAGTTGCCATGAACACGTTAACCTAGCCATAAATCTAATTTCAACAAATAACGCAGTTTGATATTGCATCTCCATTTTGCATGTTGGTGATAGAAAAATACATGCATTCCTAGCTCTACTACTCATTAGCAGTGAGACGCTGATAAATTTTTTTAATCATTCTGTGTCTAATAGTCTTTATTTTTTTTAAATCAAGATAACAAATATATCCTAGGGGGCTGTTTTGAAGCTAAAAGTGATCACAGATTAAAAGTGTGGGGCAGGAGTATGTACTCTAAGAATATTAGGTTTCTCCCAGTCTGTGTATTCTTTGACTTCAAATTGTTGAATGATTGCCAAGAGGCTGAATCCATCTAAATGTACCATCTGATTCCATGTCCTCTATTTTAGGGAATTTTTCAAATACTCTCCCTCATCCTTATTCTGAGTCTTCTGAAATCAGGATGAGGGAGAATATTTGGAAAATGATTCGGAGAAGGCAATGGCAACCCACTCTATTTCTCTTGCCTGGGAAATCCCATGGATGGAGGAGCCTAATAAGACTACAGTCCATGGGGTCGCAAAGAGTCAGACACGACTGAACGACTTCACTTTCACTTTTCACTTTAATGCACTGGAGAAGGAAATGGCAACCCACTCTAGTGTTCTTGACTGGAGAATCCCAGGGACGGGAGCCTGGTGGGCTGCCATCTATGGGGTAGCACAGAGTCAGACAGGACTGAAGCGACTTAGCAGCAGCAGCAGATATGTAGCGACCTCGCCCCTACCTTCAGAGTTTTAGTCTGGAACCTGAAGTTTCCTGGGTCTGTCCTTGAACCAAATTCACACTACATAATTCACTCTCATCTCCACTGGCTTCTCTCCCTCCCCAGTTTCTCTCTCTCCTTTACTTTCTCCCCGACCCTTGTACAATCCCACCTAGCCCATCTTTGTGTCCCCTGCAAGGCACCTCTACTAGGTCTTTGCACTGAGGACTACGCACTTAGGAAGTGACCCACACTTCTAGTTCCACCATGATGGCATATTGTGGAGAATCCTGTAGTATCTCATGAACTTTATTCCTTTGTTTCAGGCCTGGAATAGGGAGGATTTTTTTCCGGGAACACTAACTGCAGTCTCTGATGGCCTGCACCTGGGATCAGTACTTTAGGTATATCTTAAACTACATAAAAAGCAGAGACATTACTTGGCCAACCAAGGTCCGTCTAGTCAAGGATATGGTTTTTCCCGTGGTCATGTATGGATGTGAGAGTTGGACTGTGAAGAAAGCTGATCGCCGAAGAATTGATGCTTTTGAACTGTGGTGTTGGAGAAGACTCTTGAGAGTCCCTTATACTGCAAGGAGATCCAAGCAGTCCATTCTAAAGGAGATCAATCCTGGGTGTTCATTGGAAGGACTGATGCTAAAGCTGAAACTCCAATACTTTGGCCACCTCATGCAACGAGTTGACTCACTGGAAAAGAGTCTGATGCTAGGAGGGATTGGGGGTGGGAGGAGACGGGGACGACAGAGAATGAGATGGCTGGATGGCATCACCGACTCGATGGACATGAGTTTGAGTGAACTCCAGAAGTTGGTGATGGACAGGGAGGCCTGGCGTGCTGTGATTCATAGGGTCGCAAAGAGTAGGACACGACTGAGCAACTGAACTGAACTGAACTGAAGTGAACTGAAACTACATCTGCTCTGTGGAATAAATTCAGACAATCGATGTGACTATCTCTGCCCCTTGTTTATGCATATATGCTCTTCTTTTATGGCTGTTAATATATATGTTATAACATTCAGACAGGAATTAGAGCAGTATCTTGAAACACCGTTTCTCTTCTAAACACATTCCTTCATTTGCTTGTTTTTCTCATAAGGCCCCTTTGGGAATTAAATATAGTTTTTAGTGTTTTTCTCAAGAGGGATCTTTTTTTTTTTAAGGTAAGAAATAAGTTTCTTCTTTCTATATCACTTTGAACTTTTTTTTCCTAAGGACACTTCCTAGAGCTGAAGTTATAAACATCATTTCCTTCCCTGGAAAAAGATAATTAGGCATCATTTTAAAAAGAGTACTTTAAAGAGTTTTAAGCAAAAGCATGCTGTAAGTGACATACCTTGACATATGCGTATAGTTGTAGGCATGTGGAACTCGGCTATGGTGTAATTATACAATGAGGAATTTCCATATTATAAAAATTAACATTTGGGTGGTCCAGTAGTGTCTTTCTTGAGGTTTATAGAGGCTGTCAAGGAGATGGAATCTTCTAGTATAAGTATGGCACAATCATGGGGGACATTTTTTAAAAGAGGATTCAGGGTGGACAGTCCCTCCAGGTTGGTACATTAAGATGATGAAATCCAGTTTCAGAGAGGCAATGACTTGCTCTCAAAAATTATGTAGCTGTTTATAGCCTTATTTGCTTCATCAATAAATGGAGAATTGTCTGTGTTTTCTCCATATTATTAGAAAATGTAAACATTTGGGTTCTTGAACCTAAGACCACCCCATTTACCATCCCATATACAGTATATGTTAGACAATTGTCTGTGTGAGCTGACTGAAGAGCTCAAGGAGATAAGCTTTTTATTCCGGGGCCTCTAATTCTGCTACAGCAGAAATATCCCTTCATGTTTCACAACTCCTCACCATTCCCCTACCCACTTTTTTAATATTATTAAGGATATTTTTCAGGCAGTTTTATATTCACAGTCTAATTGAGAGGAAGGTACAGATATTTCCAACATACCTCCTTCCACCACACATGCTTAGCCTGCCCCGTTATCAACATCACCCACCAAAGGGGAACACTTATAACCATGGACTTCCTGGGCACATCATTATCACAAAGTCCATAAGTTAGACTACATACTTGGTACTGTTAGGGGAAGCCCCAATTCCCAAAAAGTATCTTGAGTATGAAGTCTCTTGGGGGGAGTTGTTAGGGCAAGCACACTGACTGAAACCGCCCACCCTGGCCAGGCACCACAGTAACCATTTGCATAAGTTGTTTTACTACAGGAGGTCCTGCTAAGCAACAAGGAACTAATAAGCCTCCAGCAACCGGAAGAGTTCGGGAAAGGTCCAAAGGAGACACCACATGTCCGGCTACCTCCCAGCATCCTCCTCTCTGGCATCCACCTTGGCTGAACAAGGCGTGCACCACCAGGAAGGACTCTGAGCCAGAATGATTGGCTAAAGACAACCCAGAAACTAATGCCATCACCATAAAACCTGAGACTGCAAGCCATGTGGCAGAGCAGTTCTCCTGGGTTCCCTTACCCTACTGCTCTCCACCTGGGTACCCTTTCCCAGTAAATCTCTTGCTTTGTCAGCAGATGTGTCTCCTTGGATAAATCATTTCCGAGTGTTAGACAAGAGACCAGTTTCGGGCCTTGGAAGGGGTCCCCTTTCGTGTAACAAATGGCGACCCTGGTGGGACTCTTCTTCACTGCAACTGACATCCTGACGACTCGGGGTACTCAGGGGCCAGCTTGCCTGTCAATGGACCAGACTCAGCGGCCACAACTGGGACCTTTTTGTCCCTGGTCTCCTCCTGACGGGGACAACTGGCCAGAGTGCCCCGTCCGGTAAGGAACAAGAGACTTTATTGACCTCTCTCGCCTTCCCTCTCTCTTTCCTCTCCTTAACGCTTCATATCCTTCCCCTTTTTTCTAGTCTCCTGGTCCTGGATGAAAGACTCTGGTCGAAGGGCCTCAGACCTGAGCTGAGGATTGGAGACTGATCACGTCCTCTTGGCAGAGAACTTGAATTCTGGTTCTGTTCTGATCTGGTTACTGGTAGGGCCGAGTTCCAGTCCTCCCTCCTCTGGAGGCCCAGGATAAAGTCCCATAACGCCTGGGTATCTGCAGATGGCAGGAGATGTCTGAAAGGCCACCCCTTTTGATCCCCTCTCCTGCCTCCTCCCCCTTCTTTCAACCTGGCTTCCTTTCCTTCGTTTGAAATCTTTGAAGACCTGAGATATTTTCCTTTACTCTGTTAGTACTTGGATCTGGAGTTCTGTGTCTCTATAGGAGGTTTTCTGAGAGACTATATTTTTGTATTTAAGGGAGTGTCTGATGAGGTCTGCCAGGTTTATATGTTTGTTTTAACTCTACATTCTGTGTTGTGACTTCTGATGGCCATTTTGCTTTGTCTGGCCATCATTTGATTTAGACCTGCCGCCATATTGTTAGAACTTGTTTTTCTTTCCCTGTGCCTTGAGACTAGGGCTCTGAGGAACACCTATCTAGACCATCTCTAACTCCTGGGACTGAGGAAAAATGGGAAAAAAGCCTTTTAAAATTTTATTTATTCCAACTGTTTTTCATAAACTAGTAAATTTTATATTGTAATATCTAATTCATGACTAAACTTAGAATACGAAGCTAGATCTTGCATTGTGTATGTCTAAATATGTCTCAATATGTCTTTGTCTCTGGATAATGTTTTTGAGATTAACTTGTAAGTGAGCTCTAATTGGCTTAAAGAAATGTAAGCACTTACAAATAAAATAATTCTAAATTAAACAATAAATTCCAGGTTCATGTGAACTGGGAAATATTCAGTATTCAGTTCAAGTTCAGTTCAGTCGCTCAGTCGTGTCCGACTCTTTGCAACCCCATGATTCACAGCACGCCAGGCCTCCCTGTCCATCACCAACTCCCGGAGTTCACTCAAACTCATGTCCATCGAGTCGGTGATGCCATCCAGCCATCTCATTCTCTGTCGTCCCCTTCTCCTGCACCCAATCCTTCCCAGCATCAGAGTCTTTTCCAGTGAGTCAGCTCTTCGCATGAGGTGGCCAAAGTATTGGAGTTTCAGCTTTAGCATCAGTCCTTCCAACACCCAGGACTGATCTCCTTTAGAATGGACTGGTTGGGTCATCTTGCAGTACAAGGGAGTCTCAAGAGTCTTCTCCAGCACCACAGTTCAAAAGCCTCAATTCTTCGGTGATCAGCCTTCTTCACAGTCCAATTCTCACATCCATATGAGCACGGGAAAAACCGTAGCCTTGACTGGATGGACCTTTGTTGGCAAAGTAATGTCTCTGCTTTTTAATATGCTGTCTAGGTTGATCATAACTTTCCTTCCAAGGAGTAAGTGTCATTGCCCCAAAAAACAGTCTGACACTGTTTAAACTGTTTCCGCTTCTATTTCCCATGAAGTGATGGGACCAGATGCCATGATCTTTGTTTTCTGAATGCTGAGCTTCAAGCCAACCTTTTCACTCTCCTCTTTCAGTTTCATCAAGAGGCTTTTGAGTTCCTCTTTACTTTCAGCCATAAGAGTGGTGTCATCGGCATATCTGAGGTTATTGATATTTCTCCCGGCAACCTTGATTCCAGCTTGTGCTTCTGCCAGCCCAGCGTTCCTCGTGATGTACTCTGCATATAAATTAAATAAGCAGGGTGACAATATACAACCTTGACGTACTCCTTTTCCTATTTGGAACCAGTCTGTTGTTCCATGTCCAGTTCTAATTGTTGCTTTCTGACCTGCACACAGGTTTCTCAAGAGGCAGATCAGGTGGTCTGGTATTCCCATCTCTTGAAGAATCATCCACAGTTTATTGTGATCCACACAGTCAAAGGCTTTGGCGTAGTCAATAAAGCAGAAATAGATGTTTTTCTGGAACTCTCTTGCTTTCTCCATGATCCAGTGGATGTTGACAATTTGATCTCTGGTGCCTCTGTCTTTTCTAAAACCTGCTTGAACATCTGGAAGTTCACGGTTCACATATTGCTGAAGCCTGGCTTGGAGAATTTTGAGCATGACTTTACTAGAGTGTGAGATGAGTGCAACTGTGCGGTAGTTTGAGCATTCTTTGGCACTACCTTTCTTTGGCGCTACCTTTCTTTGGGATTGGAATGAAGACTGAACTTTTCCAGTCCTGTGGCCATTGCTGAGTTTTCCAAATTTGCTGGCATATTGAGTGAAGCACTTTCACAGCATCATCTTTCAGGATATGAAATAGCTCAACTGGAATTCCATCACTTCCACTAGCTTTGTTCATCGTGACGCTTTCTAAGGCCCACTTGACTTCACATTCCAAGAGGTCTGGCTCTAGGTGAGTCATCATGCCACCGTGATTATCTGGATCATGAAGATCTTTTTTGTACAGTTCTTCTGTGCATTCTTGCCACCTCTTCTTTATATCTTCTGCTTCTGTTAGGTCCATTCCATTTCTGTCCTTTATCGAGCCCATCTTTGCATGAAATGTTGCCTTGGAATATCTAATTTTCTTGAAGAGATCTCTTGTTTTTCCTATTCTGTTGTTTTCCTCTATTTCTCTGCATTGATCGCTGAGGAAGGCTTTCTTATCTCTCCTTGCTATTCTTTGGAACTCTGCATTCAGATGCTTTTATCTTTTCTCTTCTCCTTTGTTTATCACTTCTCTTCTTTTCACAGCTATTTGTAAGGCCTCCTGAGACAGCCATTTTGCTTTTTTGCATTTCTTTTCCATGGGGATGGTCTTGGTCCCTGTCTCCTGTACAATGTCACGAACCTCCATCCATAGTTCATCAGGCACTCTATCTATCAGATCTAGTCCCTTAAATCTATTTCTCACTTCCACTGTATAATCATAAGGGATTTGATTTAAGAATTTGATTTGGGGCTTCCCTGGTGGCTCAGAGGTAAAGCGTCTGCCCACAGTGCAGAAGACCTGGGTTCGATCCCTGGCTTGGGAAGATCAACTGGCAAGGCAATGGCTACCCACTCCAGTACTTTGCCTGCAGAATCCCATGGACGGAGGAGCCTGGTGGGCTATAGTCCATGGGGTCGCAAAGAGTGACATTCAGTATTAAATACCTGATATTAATGTTTGTTTGTTGACCTATCTAATATAGACTTGTCTTTGAGTAATTACCATTGAGTAGAATATTTTCATTGTACCTCGGTTTAATATAAGTTAAATATTATCATATCTGTTACAAGTTTGTCAACAAGGAAATTACCTCAAGTGAAGAAACTTATATAAAAAATGTAAATGAAATATTAGCTTTTAGATAGGCTCTATTAAGAATAAGTACACTTTAGGAATATCTGTCTAAAATAGTTTCTCCAGATTAGGGTGACTTGAATTTCTAAGGGTTGTGCTAAACTATTGAAAGTCTATTTAATAGTTAGGTCATTTCCAAATAAAATAAGACTTTTAAACATTTACTACTAAACACTGATTTCCTTTTACAGAAAATCTAAAGAGATTTGGGAATATAAATGAATAATGTTTGGTGCCATCCTAAAATGTTTTAAGAAAGCAAGGGTTTTAGAAATTATCACTGGTATTTATGCTCACCAATCAATAAAATGCTAATATAAAAGTTAGTTCTTGTTTGCTAAAGGAAAGTAGGAAGTGTATTTTCAGCAAAAAAAAAAAAGGTATGAAAAAATACTAAAAAGACTTTTGCATGATTTGGATTTTTTTAATTGGATTACAATTAGTTAGATAAATGGATTCTGTTAGGAATGATACAGTCATATTAGTGACATATCAATAAGCTAGATGATACACCCATCAACATTGACTAAATCTGACTAAATGTTCTAAACCCTTTTAATTGATTCTTTTGACAACTTCCTAAATTGAATTATTTTGAAGTTCCTTTGACCTCTAGTTAACTTTGGGGTGCTTCAGAGGGCCCCTGAAACATCCCAAAGAGAGATATTAAACTAATTGTGTTTATTTGTTTGGTTAAATTACATGAAAAGTATTATCAAATGAGTAATAAATCCTCTCATGTTATAATATATGGTAAAATTATTAATATAGATATCCTAGAAATTAGATGGAGTTCTTAACATTATGATATGTCCTGGTATTCTAATGGAAAACCTGATGACTTCACTAAAATGAACAAAAGGACTGAATGAACCAGTGAATATGTTTATAACATTTACGGTTTCTATCTAAAAAATTACAGGTTTGAATCTTGTGTTTTCCGGGAGTAGTGAAAACCTTTCTTTCAAACTAATTATGACAATAATTTGGTAAAATTTTATGTGATAAACAAAACAGTTATGTTTTCTCTCTATCTGACTCCCCCAGAAATTGGAAACTCTTAGGTTTCCAGTAAGTTTATCAAATGAGTTAGGAAGGTTATCTCAATAAAGGTACAAAAATCTCAAGGAATTTTTGAGATCTTAAAAAGGGAAGAATTCACCTAGATTTGTTAGGCAAAATCTGTGATAAACCTTTGGTGTGAGTTTCTCAGCCCAGTTTTATTTTAAAAGTTCAGTCTGAGACTCTATAGATGTTTCAGCAAAATAAAAAGTCTATGATCAATTATGGTTATATAAATCATCAGACCAAAATTAGTGAGAACAGAACTATTTTGCAAACAAACTAGCCTTAATTTGGTTATATTTGATAAAAAATAAGGGTAATTTTAGGGAGAAAGAAATGTTTCAATAAATGTTAAGTTCCAGTTTATTAATGGAGGTCAGCATCTAGTAAGATTCATTTCTGGGGTGGTTCTTTACTATTAGGTGATATTAATGTAAAATTTAATTGAATTCTTAAAGAACACCCTAAGTTTGTTTCTGAAGCTTATCTCAGTAATCTATCTTTGGATGAAGATCAGATGCCTCATGACCTGCAACCAGGACTGGAAAAAGACATAATTTAAGGGACTGTCTCCAACCTGGATGGAAGGACTTTTTTATCAGGTACTCTTAACTAGCTCATGCACAATGAAACTGAAGGGAAATTAACTCTTAGATTAATTCCCACTTCCAAAGGCCCCTACACTGAATTGGTCTACAGAGAAGACAAATGACCTGGTCTCACCTTAAAATGATGCTGAAACAGAGGAGAAACTACACTACACCAGGATGAGAAGATGATGACGTCAGAGGTAGACAGCTTGCTCAAGATGCTGGACCTGATTCGTATGATCATTTATAATGTTTTCTTGACTTCTTAGACCTTTGCATATAAATCAAATGTTTCTCTATCATAGGCCTGATCCTATGCTAGTTTTAGAAATCAATCCAATTGTTGGGTTTGTGGCCAATTACCAGTGTCTAGTTCTGGGTTACCTTGGTAAAGTTCTCTACTACAAGGGTCTAACTGGTTGGCCCTGAGAAAATTTACTTTTAAAAAAAATTATAGTCATATTCAGGTCACTATTGATATTACTAGATGGGATCTCCTCATTGAGCCAATTAATAATGCCTGCTCTGACTCTGGCCATAAATTTCAGCTTTCTTCTATTACTCAAGCTTAATCAGAGCAACACGTGAAGTTTCAGCAAAGGAGGAAAAAATCTCCCACAATTATGGGATGGATTTATATAGATAACACCAGGCTATGGTAATTTAGGTTTGAAGTCTCCTCTATGTTGGAAACAATTAAATCATACTAAGGATAATCAGTCTAGTAACACTAGAAAACTGGACTATGTGCCTTATAGACAATGCCAATATATAATTTCCCTTGAAGATAAAGATTTGTACAGAGTAGACTAAGTCAGATGACATGGGATATACTGGGCTACATCTACAAGTCTTACTTGTGACTTTACTAATACTGCTGGCTATGTTATTTGTATTTCATCTGTTTTACAAAATTGCTGTTTCTTGCACTGCCAAATGTGTGACTGAGGCCTCTGATAAAATAATATATAGTTCCATGTGAGAACGATGATGGCAACAGTGTAACTCTAGATATGGGAAGTAACAACAAGAGGGAATGTTTTCCTGGACCAAGAGGTTAGTAAGACAGGTGGTCCAGAGAATTTTGGTACTGTTTTATGGCCTAGTCCAGTAACAGCATGTTGAGTGACCTGTCAGCAAAATCTTTGCCAAACCTGAGAATGCACATTCTCAGCACCATGGGATAAAATGGCCATAAAATGCCCCCCTCAAACACATGGTCAAGTTTATGAGGAAAAGGGGGCTCTGCCAACTGAAGACTGACACTCGCCATCTATGTATACAAAGATTAAATCATGGTCACTGTAACTGCTGACCTTCAACTCCCCTGAAAGGAATTCAGGGTGAAAATCAGGAATGAGGCACTCTGTGCTCTGGGAAAAACTGGCAGAACAGGCCTTCAGATAGTTAGATCTTTTCAGGAGAAGATTTTATGAGTTCCAATTCTTGCATCTTCTCATACCTAGAGAAACACTGATGTCACTAGTGGCAACATCTGCTTTGGCTATTAAGGAAAATTTTACAATTAAAAGTCAAAATAGAGTAGCTATGGTGCTTCATTGACTATGCCAAAGCCTTTGACTGTGTGGATCACAATAAACTATGGAACATTCTGAAAGAGATGGGAATACCAGACCACCTGACCTGCCTCTTGAGAAACCTGTATGCAGGTCAGAAAGCAACAATTAGAACTGGACATGGAACAACAGACTGGTTCCAAATAGGAAAAGGAGTGCGTCAAGGTTGTATATTGTCACCCTGCTTATTTAACTTATATGCAGAGTACATCATGAGACACGCTGGGCTGGAAGAAGCACAGGCTGGAATCAAGATTGCCGGGAGAAATATCAATAACCTCAGATATGCAGATGACACCACCCTTATGGCAGAAGGTGAAAAGGAACTAAGAAGCCTCTTGATGAAAGTGAAAGAGGAGAGTGAAAAGTTTGGTTTAAAGGTCAACATTCAGATAACTAAGATCATGGTATCTGGTCCCATCACTTCATGGGAAATAGATGGGGAAACAGTGGAAACAGTGTCAGACTTTATTTTTTTGGGCTCCAAAATCACTGCGGATGCTGACTGCAGCCATGAAATTAAAAGACGCTTGTTCCTTGGAAGGAAAGTTATGACCAACCTAGATAGCATATTAAAAAGCAGAGACATTACTTTGCCAACAAAGGTCCGTCTAGTCAAGGCTATGGTTTTCCCCATGGTCATGTATGGATGTGAGAGTTGGACTGTGAAGAAAGCTGATCGCCAAAGAATTGATGCTTTTGAACTGTGGTGCTGGAGAAGACTCTTCAGAGTCCCTTGGACTGCAAAGAGATCCAACCAGTCCATTCTAGAGGAGATCAATCCTGGGTGTTCATTGGAAGGACTGATGCTAAAGCTGAAACTCCAATACTTTGGCCACCTCATACGACAAGTTGACTCACTGGAAAAGACTCTGATGCTGGGAAAGGTTGGGGGCGGGAGGAGAAGGGGACGACAGAGAATGAGATGGCTGGATGGCATCACCGACTCGATGGACATGAGTTTGAGTGAACTCCGGGAGTTGGTGATGGACAGGGAGGCCTGGCGTGCTGTGATTCATGGGGTCACAAAGAGTCGGACACAACTGAGCGACTGAACTGAACTGAAGTGATGGTTCAGACATCCTGGGAAATAACTAGGTGATAAACATTCGAGTTTTCTGAGTCGTGTCAGGCTTGGATGCCACCATTCTCAAAACAACGTCTGTTGGAAGCTAGTAACTGCAACCTTACTTTTTATAAAACTAGGCAACTGGCTACCTGGCTACAAGTTTCCCTGAAGTGCCAGGTCCAGATTGGGTTTCAGGCCTATTCTTCTAAAAAGAAATGAGATTTATTTTGTCTATTAAAGTTTCAGTTATCACTCCTCCAACTACTTCTAATTGGGTCTGTTACATCAAAATGGTAGACCAAGGGATTGAGATTTTAATCATACAAGGCTGAGAACTAGAACTTGGAACTCAGGAATACTTCCAATTCAGTGTCTATACTCCAAGCTGAGGCAGTCCTATGCCCCATTTTGATAGGAAGTTATCACAGTCATAGTTGCCTAGTTCCCTAAATTAAAACTGAGCATGACTCTGTGGGGCTCTGGAGTACAATTCTGTTCTATGTTCTCCATTTCTTGTCTGTAGGATATAGGTTTCATTCAGCCTCTTTGACCTTTCCTGAGTTCCAAAGGGTAAATTCAAACAATTGCTAATCAGGGAAGTGAGGGAATACAGAAACAGAGGAGAAACGATCAAATGGTGATACAGCCTTGAGACAGGGCCCTAGTTCCTAATCAATGAAATATGCTTAACAATGTCTTTGAGTTCTTCTACAGAACAGGAGCCCCCACCCAGGTGGAGGATGGTAACTTCAGACTAAACACAAGATTCCTAGAGCACAGCTCTGTTGCCAAACCACCAACCAATTTAAAAAAAAGTCACAAATATTTCAGCCCTCACCCCAAATGTTGCCTCCTATTTCTGGAGACCAGTGATGACCATCCTGGTAGGTCTCCTGTTTGGCCCCTGTCTATTTCATCTCTGAGAGGAGCCACCAGTTTCAAACTAAATTGCTGTTGTTTCAAGGGTGAATGCTGGTTTCAGGCAAAAATATCTTGACTAAGATCATGCAGAGACTTCTGCTCTGCTAGGCAGGCCTATGCCCATGCATAGCAGGAAGAAGTTACAGAAGAAAGAGACCTCTGCCACAGTTCCCAAGAAGTATCTTGAGTATGAAGTCTCTTGGCAGGGAGTTGTTAGGGGGAAGCACACTGAAACCGCCCACCCTGCCCAGGCACCATAGTAACCACTTGCATGAGTTGTTTTACAACAGGAGGTCCTGCTAAGGAACATGGAACTAATAAGCCACCACCAACTAGAAGAGTTCAGGAAAGGTCCAAAAGAGACACCACATGTCCAACCACCTCCCAGAATCCTCTCTGGCATCCATCTTGGCTGAACAAGGTGTGCACCACCAGGAAGGACTCTGAGTCAGAATGATTGGCTAAAGACAACCCGGAAACTAGTCCCATCACCATAAAACTGGAGATTGCAAGCCACGTGACAGAACTGTTCTCCTGGGTTCCCTTACCCTCCTGCTCTCCACCCAGGTGCCCTTTCCCAGTTAAATCTCTTGCTTTGTCAGCACATGTGTCTCCTCGGACAATTCATTTCTGAGTGTTAGGCAAGAGCCCAGTTTCGGGCCTTGGAAGGGGTCCGCTTTCCTGCAACAGTACTATTCATTCTAAAAGTTTGGACAAACATATGATGATGCTCGCATCATTATATCATCATACAGATTATTTTTACTACCCTAAACATCTTCTGTGCTCCACCTTCAGCCCCTGGAAGCCATCTTTTTTGATGTCCCCATAGCTTCACCTTTCCCAGAATGTCATATAGTTAGAATCATACAATATGTAGACCAATCTCATTTTCCAGAAAACAAGTATGACGTAAATAGATAAAAATAATGTGACAATTGGTTTTTAGAGACATGTGCTTAATTAATGAGATAATAGTGTAACTATAGTATTTAAAATTTTTTTTTAATCTTCTCTCTTTTCCCGTCACCCCTATTCCATCAAGTCATCCAGTCACCTATGTTTTTAAGCCACTGAATACATAAAGTGACTTCCAAGAAAGCAGCCAAATTTTCAGGAGGTTAGGCACTGGCACTGTATATAATTCCTTGAAGCATGGCCCTAATCCAGCATTAATGAGTCACAGTCCCATAGTGAATAGGAAATATTTATACAATGCTGACTCTATGCCAATACTCAGGTAGAGTACTGAGGCAGGATAGAAAGATAGACAGTGGAATAATAGAAGTATTTTAACAAACATAAATAAAATGCCATTGGAGAAAGGAGAAGGTGAGATTGATCTTAATTGCAGGAAGTGAGAAAAAACAAAAGCTTTTAAAAAGACGCTACTGAAATAGGTCCTCTGAGGGTATGGAGAATTCAAATTTATATTAATGGAGGCAGGAATTAATTGAACAAAGATATAGAAATTTTGCATTAGTTTGTCATGGCTACTGTAACAATTTTTTTGTTGTTGCTGTTCAGTCATTATGTCATGTCCCACTCTTTGTGACCCCATGGTCTGCAATGTGCCAGGTTTCCCTGTCCTTCACTATCTCCTGGACTTTTCTCAAACTCATGTCTATTGAGTCGATAATGCTGCTGCTGCTGCTAAGTCACTTCAGTCGTGTCCGACTCTGTGTGACCCCATAGACAGAAGCCCACCAGGCTCCCCCTTCCCTGGGATTCTCCAGGCAAGAACACTGGAGTGGGTTGCCATTTCCTTCTCCAATGTGTGAAAGTGAAAAGTGAAAGTAAAGTCGCTCAGTCGTGTCTGACCCTTAGCGACCCCACGGACTGCAGCCCACCAGGCTCCTCCATCCATGGGATTTTCTAGGCAAGAGTACTGGAGTGGCTTGCCATTGCCTTCTCCGCTTTTAATACCACAAATGTGGTAACTTAACAATAGGAATTTATTCTCTCACAGTTCCAGAGACCGGAAGTTTGAAATCTAGTTGCCAGGGCAGGAGCACGCCCCCTCTCACAGCTGTAGGGAGAAGTCCTCCCTTGCCTTTTTCAGCTTCTGGTGGCCATCCACAGTTCTAGGCTTCCTTGGAATCTATGCCTTCATCACCATATTGTTTTGTCCCCTGTGTTTTATTCTCCTCAGTGTGTGTCTCACAAGAACACAAACTCTTGTCATTGAATTCAGGGCCAACCCGAAAAACCCATGTTGATCTTAGCTCCAGATCTTTAACTTTATTACATCTGTCAAGACAAGGTATCATTGATGAGTTTTAGGCGTCCCTGGTGGCTCAGATAGTAAAGAATCTGCCTGCAATGCAGGTGACGTGGGTACAATCCTGGATGGGGAAGATTCCTTGGAGAAGGGAATGGCTACCCACTCCAGTATTCTTTCCTGGGAAATCCCATGGACAGAGGAACCTAATGGGCTACATACAGTCCATTGGGTTGCAAAGAGTTGAACACAACTGAGCAACTATCATTTTCACTTCACTTCTTTTTCACCAGAGATTTTAGGTGAGTATCTTTGGGGGAACATATTTCAGCCTACAACAAAAGGGAATGAACTTGATGAGTGGCTGTGTGACTGTTTAGTTGGGGGTTGATGCATGGAGTTAGTTTCATGGTCAGTCAGTAAGGGCAAGTTATTCTTTGAAAGACCTACAGAGTCCAGTCTTATACTAGTATTCCTTACCTTGGTCTTGATTTGAAAATCACTCATTTTTAAGCTAAAGAAGTGTGGTTATTGTAGAAACCCAACACTTCCTTCTTTGTTTTTAAATGAGGTAATGGGCTCAGGCTCAGGAAGGTTAGACAATTTAGGCAAAGTCACATCAGCAATTAACAGCACCCTAAGCAGCAAATTCAGATGCAAATACAGCCATTCAACATTTAATGTCTTCTAGATAAGAGCTTTTAAACTGCACTTTTCCTTTTCCCACAGATTATTGAAGGCAAACATCTCTCTCTCTCACACACACACAGAGAATTCAGGAGAATGGCATACATTATAACTTCATCAATGAGTCCTTAAAGGGTCAGTCATAAAAAATATTCTCTTATAATTTTGAAACTGGAAGGAGGCGGGGCACAACCATTAAAAGAATGGCACTACCATTAAGAACAGGATACGCCACAAAGTGGTTAGACCAACTAGGTCCAAGATGGAGGAAGATTTGACTGCCAATAGACCTCCAGCAGTCCACGGGGTCGCTAAGGGTTGGACATGACTGAGCGACTTCACTTTCACTTTTCACTTTCACACATTGGAGAAGGAAATGGCAACCCACTCCAGTGTTCTTGCCTGGAGAATCCCAGGGACGGGGGAGCCTGGTGGGCTTCCGTCTGTGGGGTCACACAGAGTCGGACACGACTGAAGTGACTTAGCAGCAGCAGCAGCAGCAGCAGACCTCCAGCCTATCATGATAAACGACACACCCACAGGTTCCATGACAATTCTGAAACTGAGTAAAAGTCAGTAGTGCCCCAATTCATAGAAATCCCACTCCTTTTCCAAGAATATTCCTCCCATTTGTTAGCCCATGAAATTATCCAGCCCTTAAAAACTAAGTACCTCCACAGCCAAGAGCCAATCTAGCCTCTGAGAAGGCCCACCTCTGTGGAGTGTGTATCTTTCCTAACTTGCTTTCACTCTTTTATGTCTCAGTCTTGAATTCTTTCCTGCCGGAAGCCAAGGACCCTCACTTGGTGGCCCATTCCTGAGATTCACTCAAGACCTGGCATGACCATTCTCTCATGCTAGAGTTTTCCTACAACTTGACTATGTAGTGGAAGCTTTTCACCTGTGGGAAGCAAGGATGTACATATACTATAATATTTTCAATAACATATGGCAAGCAATTGAGCATACACATACACTGTAATTCCATATTTATATTCCAGCTTCAGAGAAATAAGAACTTCTTGAGGGCAGAGACTGCACAGCAACAATGACAAGCTTTACCTCCAAATCCATATCCCTTTTAGGAGACTCTTCACAAGCCTGGTTTTGATGGCTATTAGAACATATGATTGTTTGCATCTTTCTAAAATGATAACCCTGTATACGAGACAGCAAAAGAGACACAGATGTATAGAACAGTCTTTGGGACTCTAGGGGAGAGGGTGAGGGTGGGATGATTTGGGAGAATAGCATTGAAACACGTATGTTGTCATATGTGAAACGAATCACTAGTTCAGGGTCAATGCATGTTATAGGATGCTCGGGGCTGGCATGCGGGGATGACCCAGAGGGAGGTTAAAGGGAGGAGGGAGGTGGGAGGGGGGTTCGGGAGGGGGAACTTATGTAAACCCGGGGCAAATTCATATCAATGTATGGCAAAACCAACCAATATAATATTGTAAAATAATTTGCCTCCAATAAAAAATAAATTAATTACAAAAAATAAAAAATAAAAAAATAGAACATATGATTGCCCTCCCAGTCCCCACTACCAAATAAAATTACTCTATGGTTTGAGATACAACTGTTTCAATAACCAGTTTAAATTAAAAACGTTAGAGTCTGTTATTATGTCCCAGTCATGTTATTGGTGGAGTGCATGAGTCAAAGTCCATTAATTCTTGTTTTGAGATCCTATTGGCTGTTCCAAGTATGTTTCCTCAGGGCCTCTTCACCTGAGCTAGTAACTTAAACTTGACCTAATTCACAGAACATCTGCCCATGAGCTGAGTAAGAAGGTCCTATCTGGATTAATGACGTCCTAAATCTCACTTCTGATTTTCAGCAAGAGAGAACTTTGGGAAATGTGACCTGCCTATAAATAAAAGTTCTTAGAGGCATCAACACTAATGTAAAAACCACTTTTCATAAAGATACATTTTCACCTTTATGTTATTCTTCACTTTGAAGAACCAAATTCATAATCAGAGTGCAAAAACTTTTGCCCAGATCCATTTGACCGTTCATTATTACCTGCAAGGCTAGTAGCCAGGTAAAAATCCAAGAGAAGGAATTCCAAATCTATGTACATTTTCCAGACAAATATTCCACCTGTCACAATGTGCTACTTTTGGAAAAAACACAGATGCTATCTCTTCACTTGCTGTGCAATATCGTGGCACACAACTTCATGTGTCAGAGTATAAGAGCAGGCATGGCATCACCAACTCTAGTGTGCAAAAGCAAAATATCAATACAAAAACCACAAAATAGGAAGTGACATGGGATTTACATGGGAAGTGACATCTGGCTAACGTCTGGATGATGACTAATTGGGGCCATTTACAGTGACCTGGGTTCGATCCCTAGGTCTGGAAGATCCCCTGGAAAAAGGAAATGGCAACCAACTCTAGTAACCTTGCCTGGAAAATCCCATGAACAGAGGAGGCCTGTGGGCTGTAGTCCATGGGGTCACAAGAGTCAGACATGAATGAGTGACTAAACCGCCACCACCATAGTGAGGAAATCCATCAGCCTAGTGATGGCGTCCTTTAAGCTACTGCATCAGACAGCTGCACCACATCACATATAACTTGTTTATAGCCTCTTCTCAGCAACACTTAGTCCTCCCCATGAAGCAGAGACAATTATGTTCACCAAATATTTCACTTGTTCCCTACACTTTTTAGGCCTTTGGATGTTGAATGGAGCCCTATGGAACATGCACTAAAGTAATGTGTATAAATTCTGGACTGAGGAAAGGCATATATGTGGGTTTCTCCACTTTCTTCTTATGCCACAGGGGAAAGTGAGGATCAGTGCTTTAGAAAGTATAGCTCCAGGATGATGGAGCATTCACCATATTGGATTTCTGAGTGATTAATGAAGTAGAACTATATGTATCCCCTCTGCTCAACTCTTATGCATGCACCATAAACAGGAAATAAACTTTGGTTTTAAGCCACTGAGATTTTAAGGGCCTTTATTCTAAACTCTCTGAGTTGAATATACAGAACAAATGCCACATCACGGTAAAAGGAAAACTGGGAGTAATAGGAAGAACATGCTCAATCGCTTCAGTCATGTCTGACTCTTTGCAAACCCCTGGACCAGAGACCTCCACACTCCTCTGTCTGTGGGATTTTCCTGGCCAGAATACTGGAGTGGATTGCCATGCCCTCCTCCATGGGACTCTGCCTGACTCAGGGATCAAATGCGCATCTCTTACATTTCCTGCATTCCAGATGGATTCTTTACCACTGAGCCACCTGGGAAGCCCAGAAAGAATAGGAACTCAAAAGAGAAAATAGGAACTCAGAGAAAAGTCATGTGTCCTTGACCTTGCAAATCTAAGGAACTTCTAAACCTACCAAAGTTTGAAAAGGTGATCCTGAAGCTATAGAGATATTTCTTGGAATCTCGGACCTTTCAGAGGGTTACCCCGCAAATCGTCACATCCCTACAGCTCATAAAAGCCAAGCCTGCCTGAAAAGGACCCTTCGGCCAATCAGTCAGGATCAATCAGAGCAGCTGCACTGTTCTCTCTGTCTGATTTTAACGTGCTTTTTTCTCCTTCTCATCTTTTTGGATTCAGAACCCCATTCTCGTGTACCAACTGGAATGGTTGCCTCTATTCCCTCTCGCATGGAACATCTTTTCTGACTCACCTCCCAGCAGATGGGCCTGCAGAGTTTCTGCTTCAGTCTGGCCCCTCTGGCCTCTAGTATCATTTCTGCCTAGCAAGGGAGGGGCTCCCTGCCTGTGCGGCTCTCTCATTTGAGGGATTAGATTTAGTTGCTTGATGAAAATGTTTGATTTTTCTGAACACTTATTTTGCCCTTTCGAAGGACACTCTTTCTAATTCTCATAAGAACACATGCTAGCCGACAGGAAGCCAGCTTCACTCCTGAGACCTTTCGGGTCTCAGTGGATTCTAGTTTCTGTGTTATTGCTGTTGCTGATTGCCTGCGGTTTAATACCCTTGTACAGTTTCCTTTTCTCTGATGAGAGAAGTGTAACACCTAAGGAGACTTTTTCTTCATTTAAAATTTTTTTTTTTTTTTTTTGTAAACTAAAGGTGACTTTGAAAAATTTAGTGTCATAACAAACCAAAGACAAATATAGTCTGGAAAAAAAAATAAGCACTTTCTGGCATATGACATTCAGAAACCTCATCTTCTGAAAATTATTAAATAGTGCTGCTATTTACCATAGTTATAGGTAATAAGGTAGGTTAATCAGATCTCTACAACAATGTAAATTGAAATAAAACCATGATGTTAAGCTTGCTTTGATATTGGAAAAAATAGAAGGAATCCTATGAACTATTATACTTAAAAATCATTAAAAATTATCGTCTTTTATTCAGTAAACTTTCTCCAAACTGCATGAAGGTCTTTTCCTTTCTTATTCAGAATGTGTGATGAGTTTGTCATTCTTTGTACCTTCATTTAAACTTGAAACCCAGATCATTCACTTGGATAAGGCATACTTGTCCACTTTGCCCTCAGACCCTACAGGCCCTTCTCAAAGCACAGCAGAAACTGAGAGAAAGGTGGACAAAAGAAACTCCATCCTTTAAGGGTAAATGTTGCAGCTTTAAACATGTCTTTTCTTTTTTAGCTTTGTATTTTGTATAGAAGTATAGCCAATATACATGGGATGACTGTACAAAACAGATCTTAATGAACCTGATTATTAAAATGGTGTGGTCAGTCACCCCAGGTCAGGTATTGTGGAGTGTAAAGTCGAATGAACGTTAATAAAGCTAGTGGATGCAATGGAATTCGAGTAGAATTATTCTAAACATTAAAGTATGATGCCATCAATGCGTGGCATGTCACTAAACTTGGAAGACCCAGCAGTGGCCACAGGATTGTAAAAGGTCAATCCTTATCCCAATTACCAAGAAGGGTAGTACTAAAGAATGTTTTAACCATCAGACAATTGCACTCATCTCCTATGCTAGTAAGGTTGTGCTTAAAATCTCGCATGCTAGGCTTCAGTATTATGTGAACCAAGAAATTCCAGATATCCAAGCTGGGCTTAGAAAAGGCAGAGGAACCAGAGATCAAACTGCAAACATTCACTGGATCATAGAGGAAGCCAGGGAATTCCAGAAAAACATCTACCTCTGTTTCATCAATACGCTAAAGCCTATGACTGTGTGGATCATACCAAACTGTGGAAAGCTCTTAAAGATATGGAATACCACAACCCACAACATCTTTCCTGTCTCCTGAGAAACCTGCTTGCAGTTCAAGAAGCAACAGTTAGAACCCTGTATGGAACAACTGATTGATTCAAGGCTGAGGAAGGAGTTCATCAGGGCTGTCTGCTGTCACCCTGTTCATTTAACCAATATGCTGAGCACATTGTGAGAAACGTTGGGCTGGGTGAGTTACAAATTGGAATCAGGGTAGGAGGGAGAAACATCAACAGCCTCAGATATGTGGATGATACCACACTAATGGTAGAAAGCTAAGGGGGACTACAGAGCCTCTTGATGCAGGTGGAGGAAAAGAGTGAAAGAGCCGGCTTAAAACTAAACATTAATAAAAGTAAGATCACGGTATCCAGCCCCATTATCTCATGGCAAATAGAAGGGGAAAAGGAGGAACTTGTGACAGACTTCCTCTTCTTGGGCTCTCAAATCTCTGCGGATAGTGACTGCAGCCATGAAATCAGAAGATAATTGTCTTTTGGCAAGAAAGCTATGACAAAGCTAGACAGTGTTGAAAAGTAGAGACATTACTCTGCCGACAAATGATCATATATCGAGGTTATGGTCTTCCCAGGAGTCATGTATGGTCGTTAGAGCTGGACCATAAAGAAGGCAGAGTGCTGAAGAATTGATGCCTTCAAACTGTGAGGCTGGAGAAGACTCCTGATAGTCCCTCATCAGCCAAACAATCAAATCATTCAATCTTAAGGGAAATCAACCCTGTATATTCATTGGAAGGACTGATGCTGAAGTTAAAGGTCAAGCAGTTTGGTTTTCTGACGTGAACGCCACCTCATTGGAAAAGTCACTGATGCTGGGAAAGATTGAGGGCAGAAGGAGAAGGGGGCGTTAGAGGACGAGATGGTTGGATGGCATCACTGATGCAATGGGCATGAACTTGGGCAAAGTCCAGGAGATGGTGAAGGACAGAGAGGCCTGCCATGCTGCAGTCCATTGGGTTGCAACGAGTCAGACATGACTGGGTGACTGACCAACAATAACAACACAGCCAGTTAACAATGCTGTGGTATTGTTTCAGGCGCACAGCAGAGTGGCGCATCCATACATATCTGTATCCATTATCCCTCAAACTCCTCTCCCATCCAGGCTGCCACAGAACACTCAGCAGAGTTCCCTAGTCTTTCTTGGTTGTCTGTTTTCAATAGAACAGCGTGTGGACGTGGGTTTGACCCCTGGTCTGGGAAGATCCCACAGGCTGCTGGGCAACTCGTTCTGTGTACCTCAGCTACTGCACCTGTGCTGCAGAACCCCTGTTTTGCAACAAGAGAAGCCACCTCAATGAGAAGCTTGTGGACACAACTGGAGAGTGGCCCTGGCTTGTCACAACTAGAGAAAGACCATGCACAACAGTGAAGAACCAACAGAGTCAAAATAAATAATAAATAAATATAAATGTAGTAGTGTGTACATATAGATCTCAAACTCCCTAATTTTTCCTTCCTCCCTGGTTAGATGTTTGCTTTTAATCATGCTTGACAGAATCTTCATCTATGGTATACTGTTAATAAACACTTAATTGAGCTGCTTCTCTAATAGTGCAGCATAAGGAAATGTAGGTATCCTCCTGATGGTTGACAGCAGTAAGCAGGTAGGTCTTGGAGGCGGCGCTTCCTTCCTGAGTGGGTTTGTGTGATGCTGACAACATTACCTGCTCACTAATGTCACCATCACTAGCCTGTTGGCTTCCTGATTATTTTACCTAATATATTGTACTGGACTTTATTTTTAGAGCAGATCAATTAAAAAGTATGTATGTAATGCTTTCTGGTAGTTCTAAATTTGGATTATGAGAAAGGACAGCAGAGAAATGTAGAAAGAAACTTATCTCCTGTGATTTAGAAACTTTAATAAATTAATATTATTATAAGCAGAAGAACCCTTTTCAACTAGCAACAGCTAACTTTTGAGTACTTTTGTTGTGGCAGAGACGATTCTAATTTCTTTTTATATATTAGCTCATTTAATACCCATTGTCTAAGAAACTAAACCATTTTACACATGTAAAAAATCAGTGCATCTAGCTAATTAACAGTGGGGTGGAATTTGACTCCAGCCAATATGATTCTGGTCCTCTTAACTACTATGATATACTACTCTGTTGGACAACAAGGAAATCAAACCAGTCAATACTAAAGGAAATCAGTCCTGAATATCCATTGGAAGGACTGATGCTGAAGCTCCAATACTCTGGCTACCTCATGTGAAGAGCCTACTCACTGGAAAAGACCCTGATGCAGGGAAAGATTGAAGGCAGGAGGAGAAGGGGATGACAGAGGATGAGATGCTTGGATGGCATCACTGACTCAATGGACACGAGTGTAAGCAAACTCCAGGGGGTGGTGAAGGATAGGGAAGTCTGTCATGCTGCAGTCCATGGGGTTGCAGAATCGGACACAACTTAGCAACTGTGAACAACAATACCCCATAACATGTTACTCCATAACATGTAACATATATAAGCAGAACTTTGCTGATAGATGTAGGAGATTTCAGGTCTAGAGTGCGTGTACTCTTTCTGCAGTGGAACGTTGCATAGGAAGTTTCAAACTTAGCAGAGCTGACTTTAATAACATGCTCAAGAACAGACCACAGGGCTTCCCAGGGACAAACAGCATAGCAGAAAGACGTGAGCACCCAGTGTGAAAGGCCAGAAATTTAAATTTTTTTCTACTGGCCCGCTAGTAGAAAAAAGAAATCAAACAATAACCTAGAGAAATATTCAGTATTTTTCCAGCGAATGCTATACCAATAGGTTCTTCCTTATCTTAGTTGGTCATTTAGCATTTTTATATTTCTTGGATCAAAATTTATTTTCAAAGAATTGGTAGTCTTGAAATAATTCTTCTACATCTCATAAAGACTAGGTATGTGCACTATTAGGATTGACAAATCAAATTTTAAGATATATTTTTTCATACGAAGTTCACTTTAAAGTAAGTGATAAAAATTTTCAAAGAGCAGTTTCCCTCAAAAGATAAGACTAGAAAACTTTATTGTTTTTTTTACTGCTTTAGTGGATCTTATATGTATATCTATCTTCATTTTCTAGCTGCTTTCTGAAAGGACCAAATTATGAGTACAAAAATAGTAATGATAATATTACAGAACACTTACTATGAGCTCAGCTAAATATTTTACATTATTTAATTCTCACAGCAAACTTATGAGATACATTGATCATCCTTATTTTACAGGTGAGGAAACTGAAGCCTGAAAACGTTAAGATAAAAGACAAAGGAGACAAAATCAGGAAGTTTGGTTTCAGAGAGTACACTTTTAACCACTATGCAATACCACCTTTCAACAAGCAAACCACCAAAAAAGCAGCAATCAATTAATAGTGAAAATACCGAAATGGAAATAGGTATTGAGAGTTCTCTAGTGCAATAAATATAAATGTCTCCTTTACATTTATTAAGGTCAAGACTCAGTCTTAACCTGTCCAAAACTGAATTAATCATCTCTCTAAAGCTTCCTTTTTTATGTTATATTCTTCTATCTCAGTCAGGATAGATTAGATTATGGCATAGTAACAAATGATCCTGTTAGCTCAGTGACTTAGAAGAAGGTGCTAATTTTAAACCAGTGAGGACTTTGTGGCATGTGATCTTGCTTGTGGGGTCTTAGTGAATTGAGCAATGTCCATTTGGAATATTTCCAGCCTCAGGGCAAAAGGAATACAAGACATTGTGAATCAAGTGCCTGCTCTCAAAGCTTTCTCATTGCAGAGAAACATGGCACTCCGAAAGGAGGTCACATGGTCACAAGTGAATCAACAGGTCAAGGATGCAAATTTACAGCAGAGAAGGGAACAAATGCTTGTGAACAATGTATTTACCTGAAGTCCCCATCTTAAAATATTAGAACTGCCACTCACATAAGCTAGAAACCTGGAATTTATCCCTCCATTGTATTTCTTCATCACCTTCCATAAGGAAATAATACCTAAGACATCTATAGTCCTCATTCTAATCACTTCTCTCAACCATTCACTTGCTGTCATTTTCAGTGCTCTCTCAGATCTCAAATTCTTTCTCATAGTCTTGGCGATATTTTCCTAACAGCCTTTCACCCTCTATTCCGCCTCATCCACTTTTGATCATCACCCACAATGTCACCAAAATCATGTTGATAAATTAATTTTTCTCCATTGATTACAATTCTTTAGTATTTTTGTCTTCTACAGAATTGATATAAAAAGCATCCCCTTGCCAAGTTTGTTATCATACCACCCAGCCAAATCCCATGAAGAGTTATGTACTACTCCTCCACCTAAATTCTCACAATTCATTGAACACACCATGACATTTTATGTTTCTTATACTCAAATGAGGCTGTTTTGTCTACAGAGCTGCCTACATCTTGTGTCTGCCAGGAAAAAGTCCATTTCAATAAATATAACTTCTTTGGTGAAATGTATACAAGTATATGGAAGACGTGACAGAGAGGGGGCTTAATGAGGGAGAGAATAAAAAAACAGACGACTCTGCTAAGATATGCAAACAAGAAAAGAGAGCTGGGGAGAAAGGTTAAGTTCAATGTTCGATTAGAAACTAAATTGTAAGAGTCTGTAAGTTTACATTCTAACTTTGTTTTACAACATGAAAATTAGTGTCTCTATTAGCAAAAAGCAATCTCTTATTTCCACGTCTTTTATTTTTTTTTAACTTTTATTTTTTATTGGAATACAGCTGATTAGCAATGTTGTGACAGCTTCAGATGAACAGAGAGGGGACTAGGCCATACATATACATGTAACCATGCGTGCCTGCTAAGTTGCTTCAGTTGTGTCCAACTCTTTGTGACCCTATGGACCGTAGCCTGCCAGACTCCTCTATCCATGGGATTCTCCACGCGAGAATACTACAGTGGGTTACCATGCCCACCTCCAGTGGATCTTCCCCACCCAGGGACTGAACTGGCGTCTCCTGTGTTTCCTGCATTGCAGGAGATTCTTTACTTCTGAGTCACCTGGGAAGCCCCATACATGTATCCATTCTCCCCCATACTCCCCTCCCATTCAGACTGCTACTTAACATTGAGCAGAGTTCCCTGTGCTAGACAGTAAGTCCATGCCCTTGCTTTTAAAATTAGGTTGACATAAAGGGATGTGATCTTTGATTTAGAGTGAAAATGGCATGTTTTTCAGAAATTTTATTTCCCTCAAGTTCCTGGGGTCTTTAAATCGAAATATTGTTTAAATGTTTATAACAACATGTAAATGTTTATATGTTAAATACTAAATAAAGCAATGAAATAAATTTTCAACTTTTGGGCTTTAGCTTCTGTTCTGCTGGAAATAAAGAGTCACAATGTAGTCTTCCTCTGAGAGATACATAAAAATAAAAATTTGTCACTACTCTTGATTTAATCTGATACCAGAGATCCACCATTGCAATTGATTTAATGTTCTTGAGTTACTTATAATTAGGTGTTTAAAAATAAAATCATTTTATATAGAAACTAGAATATACATATATATATTTATATATATGTATAATATATGGATACAATATATTATATGTGGATAGCACTTATCCACCTGCCTTGATTTTTCAATTGAATTTACTAGAATGATATATGGAGAAGACAATGGCACCCCACTCCTGTACTCTTTCCGGGAAAATCCCATGGGCGGAGGAGCCTGGTAGGCTGCAGTCCATGGGGTCGTTAAGAGTCAGACACAACTGAGCTACTTCCCTTTCACTTTTCACTTTCATGCATTGGAGAAGGAAATGGCAACCCACTCCAGTGTTCTTGCCGGGAGAATCCCAGGGACAGGGGAGCCTGGTAGGCTTCCGTCTATGGGGTCGCACAGAGTCGGACACGACTGAAGCGACTTAGCAGCATCAGCAGCAGAATGATATAACAGCAACAAAAATTTGTTCTGAACAGGGAAAATTCTTGTTCGATAGGAATTGATCTCTTATTAAGCTTGGATGTTATTTTTCAGACTTGCCTCTGGACTCAAATATTATTTGTCCAGATATAATTGTGCAGAAAGCATGATGGAGTGGATAGGCTTGTAGGACAAAAATGATTTGTTAAAAGTCTTTGAAAGGATCAACTGAAAATCAAAAGGATCAGTTTCAACAGTGAGATTGGATTGTGGTTTAACGTAGCTAGAAAGCATTTAAGTCCTCTCCAAAATTTAAAAAAAAAAAAAAATCAGGTTTATTCCTGTGACATAACTGTGGCAGGTGCGAAAATGTGACAGAACACAGGTGAGATGCGATGTGCATCATCATGCAACTCATCAGTTGGAATCAGATGAAGAATTAAGTGAAGAAAAAGGTTAGGCGCCTCGGAATAAAATTAAATGTTGAGTCTGAATTCAAAATGACCAGGAGTTTCCAGGACTGTTTTTACCCACAGGATCTGATGACCAAAATATATTTTTGAGAAAACAATTGAAAATTCATTTAAAATCAGAACAGTGTGCTATTTCACACTGAGAGAAGTTGTGTCAATGACACAAAAAGGTGGAAAATGAATGGATAATCCTCCCAGTTACTTCATAAAATGGATGGATTCTATCAAATATACATTGGAAAAAAACAAACAAAAAAACAATGGGAGATGCCTTTAGCAGATAAGATGAATAAGATTATCTCAGAACTCTTTACAGCAGTAAATATCCAGTGTTCCCTGGAGTGCCCTGTACTCTCAAAGAATTATCAGGAATAATATAAACATCCAGGGAAGAATAGAATCTCATCATGAGAATTAAATTGAAAGAGGCAAACTTCTCAACAGAAAAGAATCTTTCACTCCAGAAACAGTATTCAGGATTAGTTTTATTGTCAAGGTAAAAGAATTCTAAAAAAAAACACACCAAAAACCTTTTCTATGTTTAAACACTATCTTTTTCTAAAATGTTTGAAAAGTATCTTAATAGGATAACTAAAATACCTACAAATTTATAAAACAATAATGGGGGAAATATACAATAAAGGGAAAGCAAGGACAAGGATATAAAATTTAATCTGAAATGAAGCTTATACAATCTGAATAGCTGAATCATTTTGGTTTTATGCTAACAGTCAAAGTAAAAAGTAGGAAATGGTCATTATGAAATTCAGCTTTTATAGAATAAAATCTGAGCAATTGCTCAGAAGTGATCCTAAGAAAGGTACTTTATAAATAGATTTTCAAACTCTTGATTGCATGTAATCAAAGGGAAAATAAAGAAACCTAAACATCTTTAAATCAAACACAATCAAGTTTCACAGAGATTTTATTTTTTAATTTAAAAACTACCATAAACTGGGACTATGACATTGTAGAAAACTTACAGTGATATAGAGACCAAGAGAACATTTTAGCATTCTGCGTTTTAGCTTTTCTTGAGGAATAGGTGAACTTCATATCCTTCAGGAACTCTGTCATAAATGTTGCTTCTGCCTATTAAATTTTAAACGGGGATTGGGTGACAATAAATTCAGAAATGTACTCTTGAAAGCATTTCAAGTGTAGCTATTTTCCTCTGCTAGATGAGTGAAGATCCATATATTATGAGTAAAAACATATGTTTTAGGGCTGAACTTATTTAGAAAAGCTGATTAGTTTTTATTGAAGTTGGGGGAATCAAAATGTGCCAGAGTAAGATAAAACTAGAGAAACCAAGAAGTTTAAAAGATATATTTCCAATAAATTAGAGTTTAGGAATAAAGTTACCCATTTAAAATTGTTAGGACAAATAATTGTTTACTGGGATAATTCTTAAAAGGTCAGGTAACAAGTCCCAATCAATGGTCCCTTGATGAATTTCCTGGAGAATTTTGACAATTTCCTATAATTCTTAAGAGAATCAGCCAACTACACTAGGCCACTCTCAAAAATTGAGAATAGTCTAGCAATGCAAAATGTATTCTTCATTTATATCTACATGATTGCTACTATAAATGACAGAAATATTTTTTTCTAAGGATTAAAAATGCAGGACCATATTACTACATTTTAAAAATATTATTACATATTATTATAAAATATAGAACAGGTTACTCTTGGGAATAAAATCACAATTAAACAATGGTTGGGCATGCAATTGTTGTTTCTGTGTAGACAAATAGTCTCTAATCAATATGCCAACATTACTTTTGAGGCACTTAAGAATTCATAACACTCCTCTTGCTATATATTCAATGCCATCTAATGCAACAAAAATGAGGATTAAAGATGTCAAGGCCTTTTCCATGAATGTCCACTACATAATGTAACTTTAAAGACTGTCCTTGAAGAGCTTCCCAACAGTCCCATCAATTAAATATTTATTGAGTGCCCTCTAGGAGTTTGGCATTAGGTGAACTCCAGAGGGGCACAGACCAGAGAACACATAATCTTTGAATTTTTAGATCAGCCTAAGAAACAATTCTTTGTACTCCCAATCTCATACACAGTAGGAATGATCTTTTCATACCCTCCTTATTGTATGTGAACAATGTTTGGTACTAAAATAAAGTGGTTCTCTAAAATGTATCAGAAAGAGAAGCATACTTTTTCAGATCAGAAAAATTTGCAGAGAATATTCCTTGGGCCTGCAATTCAGATAATGGGAGAAATAAAGTCTGTTAATATAAGGAAATGTATCATTTCCCAGCAAAGAGACACAATGTAAGCAGAGACACAGGATGTTAGAATTTAGAGCAAGTTTTGGCATAGTAAGTAGATTACTCAGACTGCAGAAGTAGGCAATTATATCTGGCAGTGTATTAAGTATTGCAAAATCTCCTGTCAATATATATATATATATATATATATATTTAATTTTATTGAAGCATAGTTGATTGGAAGGACTGATGCTAAAGCTGAAACTCCAATACTTTGGCCACCTCATGCGATGAGTTGACTCACTGGAAAAGAGTCTGATCCTAGGAGGGATTGGGGGTGGGAGGAGACGGGGACGGCAGAGAATGAGATGGCTGGATGGCATCACCGACTTGATGAACATGAGTTTGAGTGAACTCCGGGAATTGGTGATGGACAGGGAGGCCTGGTGTGCTGTGATTCATGGGGTCGCAAAGAGTTGGACACGACTGAGAGACTGAACTGAACTGAACTGAACTGATAGTTGATTTATAATGTTGTGTTAATTTCTGCAGTACAGCTAAGTGATTCATTTATACATGAATATATTCTTTTATGGGCTTCCCTGTTGGCTCAGATAGTAAAGAATCTGTCTACAACGCAGGAGACCTGGGTTCAATCCTTGGATGGGGAAGATCCCCTGGAGGAGAGAATGACAACCCCACTCCAGTATTCTTGCCTGGAGAATCCCCATGGACAGAGGAGCCTGGCAGGCAAGAGTCCATGGGGTCGCAATAGTCAGACACGACTGAGCAACTAAGCACACAGCACATATTCTTTTTTCATATTCTTTTCCATTATGTTTTGTCACAGAATGTTGAATATAGTTTCCTGTGCTATACAGTAGGACCTTGTTGCTTATTCTTTCTATATATAATAGATTGCATCTGCTAATCCCAAACTCTCAATCCTTCTCTCCCCTACCCTTCCTCCTCCTTGGCAACCACAAGTCTGTTCTCTATGTCTGTCCTGTCAACATTTTTAAGACATAATATTGATAGTAATGAAGATGTATTTATTTTCATTTAGTTGGGAAAGAGATAAAAGCTTAAAGATGAAAAATCATTGTTAAATTTTGTTGTGTTTACCCATAAATAAAAACATACATACCCTACTGTTGTAGAATTATAACTATGGAGTGCTAGTAAGCATGCTTGTTTGATTGCTGTCATTGTTATTCAGTTGCTAAGTCATGTCTGACAATTTGCGACTCCATGGACTGCAGCACCACAGGCTTCCCTGTTCTACACTATCTCCCGGAGTTTGCCCAGTTCATTGCATCATCAGAAATTCCCCAGATCATTAAAAATATTTTGCAAACATTCTCCTACTGGTTTCCTAGTATTTCAACATACAGATCACCACAACTTCATTGACTTTTCTAATGGATGGATTTGCTGTTTGACTTATTTTTTTGGCATGACAAACTTTCTTGCCTAGAAAATCTTCTTGGCATCATTGAGTTACAGGCTATTTTGCTAAAGGTGCACACTGTCAACTGTCTCCAGAAAGGCTGTATGTGTGTGTTAGTCGCTCAGTCATGTTTGATTCTTTGCAACTCCATGGACTGGAGTCCACCAGGCTCCTTTGTCCATGGGATTCTCCAGGCAAGAATACTGGAGTGGGTTGCCATTTCCTTCTCCAGAAAGGCTGGTGTGGTATAAATTTATACACACAGAATGTATAAAAATCCCCTGTATACCCAGGAATGTATTGCAATGTGTTATTAAAGAATCTTTTGCTAGATTGATAGAGAAAAATGGCATCTGTTTAGGCACCAACTTGATAGGATTTTGAACCAAATGCCAAAGGAAAGAGAAACAGTTTGGGGAAGAACTTAAGTAAACACAAGTGCTTGCTGTTTTAGGTGAAAGTTGTAAAGATCTTTGAGAAATAAAACTGTTTCTGAAACGAAAGTAGAATGATCACTTAAAACATACCATTTGGGAGAGAGAAGTCTGAAACAAGACTTGGAAAAGGAAGAGTAATAGTCAGCTCCAGCTGCCATAATAAAATGCCACAAACTGGGAGACTTAAACCACAGAAATGTATGTCTCTCAGTTCTGGAAGCTGGAAATCCAAGATCAAGATACTGTCTGATGCAGTGTCTGGTGAGAGTTGTTTTCCTGCCTTGCAGATGGCTGTCTTACTGCCTCTCCAAGTCTTCACGTGGTGCAGAGAGAGATTTCTTCTGAGTCTTGCATGTCTACAGTCCTTTTGGATTATGGCCACACCCTATGACCTTACCACATTACCTCCTAAAGATTGTATCTCTAGACACAGTCAAAGTGGAGAGTTTAGGGTTTCAACATAGAAATTTGGAGGTGATAAAATTCAGTCTATGGCAGGAAGATACTTCATAATATTATAAATGAGAAATTTCATGAGTGCCTGCATGTATGCTCAGTCGCTTCAGTCATGCCCAACTCTTTGTGACCCCATGGACTGTAGCCCATCAAGCTACCTGTCCATGAGAGTCTCCAGGCAAGAATACTGGAATGTGTTGCCATGCCCTCCTCCAGGGGATCTTCCCGACTCAGGGATCGAATCTAGGTCTCCTACATCTCCTGCACTGCACACAGATTCTCTACCACTGAGCCACCCGGGAAGCCCTCATGACTGCCTGGATAGGTGTAAGTAGCAACATTACTACCCTCAACAGGAAATGCAGAATGCTTTTCAGTAACATACTCACTTTGAAATATTCTATTACATCACAGGAAAAGAGCTTTTACATGCCACAAGAGCAGGGGTGATAGAACATTTAAGATCTTGAAAACCAGGACAGTAAAGTTGTGAACCAACAACTAAGAGATATTATTGTAAATCCCAGGATTAGATGAGACACTTAAAGCAACAGCAGAGAGTGACATGTCAAGATCTCAGAGTAAGCATGGGACAGTTGTCAGGCTAGCAATAATCAATTGTATTGCTAAAATAAATCCTGAAAGAGTGATTAGGAGAAAGGAGGCACATTTGTAGTAGGGCTAAGAGAGAAGATTAACATGCCCAATTTATGAAAGTTTGTTGTTATTTCTTAAACAAATCCGTATATTCCTGTTCAAGTGAAAGAATAATTTTGCCATGACTAAGCATTAGTTTACTGAGTAGAAGACAAAAACCACAGACACTTTAAGGACAACATTAACTTATTAAAGCATTATATAATTCTTCATTAAATTCTAGGCCCTTAAATTTTGTTGTGTTTTCATTTGTAGAATGCCTTATTTACTTATTATAGACAGAATACCGTCCTGCTCACATGCATGGAAATATCAAACACACTATGTTCTAGGAAGCTGAAGAATAAGCCTTTTGTTCTTCAACTGTTAATATATAAGGCACTTAGATAAGATAATTTCGGAGACATGATAACCAATTTGTTCAAAATATACCTTCCACTTTTCACTTGTCATAGTGGTGGGAAGTCAATTGCCAGAGACAAACTAGAGAACAATTTTCATATGAAAGTCTGAGGAGAGAATCTTGGTACATAGAAGCATTTGGAGCAATATTTTCAGAAGATGATCAAAGAAATTAAAGCCTGAAGAGTATCTGATAATAGAGTGCTTTAAAGTGATATAAGCATATTGAGCTCTGGTAGAAAGAAAAGCATATAGTAATGGGGAGACAAATATCAAAAATGTATTAAGGTAACCGAGCCATAGAAGGGCAACTAATTTTGAGGACTTTCCCGAAGTCCCGCCTGCAATTCAGGAGATCCCTCTTTGATTCCTGGGTGGGGAAGATCTGCTGCAGAAGGGATAGGCTACAGACTGCAGTATTCTTGGGCTTCTCAGCTGGTTAAAGAATCCACCTGCAATGCGGTAGACCTGGGTTCGATTCCAGGGTTGGGAAGAGTCCCTGGAGAAGAGAATGGCTACCCACTCCTATATTCTGGCCTGGAGAATTCCATGGACTATTCCATGGCGTTGCAAAGAGTCAGACACAACTGAGCAACTTTCACTTTCATTTTCCTTCTTTGCAAGTTGAATTCAGTCACTCAGTTGTGTCTGACTCCGCACCCTCATGGACTGCAGCATGCCAGGCTTCCCTGTCCATCACCAACTCGCGGAGATTACTCAAACTCATGTCCAAGTCACTGATGGCATCCAACCATCTATTCTCTGTCATCCCCTTCTCCTCCTGCCTTCAATCTTTCCCAGTATCAGGGTCTTCTCTAAGAAGTCAGTTCTTCGCATCCGGTGGCCAAAATTTTGGAGTTTCGGCATCAGCATCAGTCCTTCCGATGAATCGTCAGGACTGATTTCCTTTAGGATGGACTGGTTGGATCTCCTTGCAGTACAAGGGACTTTCAAGAATCTTCTCTCCAAAGTCAATCTAAGGAACTAGAGACTTGAATGAAATTTTTCAAAATAAAGTAAGCTTGAATTGATTATGCTATATATATATATATATATATATACACACACACAGATATATGCATTATATGCACATATATCCATATCACATTTATGTATATACACACAATATATTTAGACTTTACTATATGTACTATCTGCAATAAAATTGTTAATATTTAAACAAATTATTGAAAAAAGAGTGATTTTTTTTCCATTTCATTTTCACCAATCCCATAGTCTACCGATACTCAGTAGGATCACCTTTGTCTCCTAAGGCATTGGGTGGGACTATGATAGTAGCTTATAGAGTGAGAAAGAGGTTATAAGATAGCAGTTCAATCAGTATACCTATAAAAGGAGGATTAGTGGCATTCACATTCTCTCCAAAATATATCGGTGGATTTCCCTCCTAATCCTCAAAACCCATACCTCTCCCCATTTCTCCCCCTAAAATATCTGATGACAGCCAGATCATGACACAGAACTATTTCTGTTTCTGACACGTACATGTGTCTCCTTGTTCAGATCCATCATCACAAAATGACAGGTTCCAGATGCCTTTTAACTTTTACTTTGGGGGAAACCTTTTAAAATAAATGCTAGGACAAACTTATATTTTTCTCCTACTGTTCTGTTATTTTTATGGGCTTCTTGAAATCTTCTTTCCTCTTGCCAACTGACTTGACAAGAAGAGATAAAACTTAGCAGTATCTAAGAGTAATGGAAAATATTTATTTTGGGGAAAATTTATGAAAATTATGTTTCAGGAAAAATAATTTATACAGGTATAATTGCTACTACGAACAACACCCAGTACAGTAAGCTGTACAGAAATACACCTGTGGCATTCCAGTTTGGAAAAACTAGTGACAGTGTTAGTCACCTAGTCAGGTCTGACTCTGCGATGCCATGGACTGTAGCCCACAAGGCTCCTCTGTCTATGAAATTCTCCAGAGAAGAATATGGAGTGGGTTGTCATTCCCTTCTCCAGGGGATCTTCCCAACCCAGAGATCAAGCTCAGGTCTCCTGCATTGCAGGATCTTTACTGTCTGAGACAAAAGGGAAGCCCCATTTCAGTTTA
The DNA here is from genome assembly GCF_049115385.1 of Moschus berezovskii. Lineage (NCBI taxonomy): Eukaryota > Metazoa > Chordata > Mammalia > Artiodactyla > Moschidae > Moschus > Moschus berezovskii. Next base: position 42,592,982 of record NC_142460.1, on the reverse strand, counting down.
TTAGCATGCAAAAATGTAATTAATCAAGGTGTCTATAAGGTTACGAGTACTATGACTGAAATACTAGAATCTACTCCTTATTGTAAATGAAGAAATTTTTGAATCTGATCTTTAAATACATCTCAAGTCAATCACAATGCTTTTTCTCATTTTTGAGGCTCAATTCTATTTGATTTCAATTTCTACTTTCTTCATGTAATTATTCTTGCTCTGTGGCTTATTTTATTAAACCATAATGGTTTGACTTTATCATTAATCAGAAGAAGAGCATGACAATATTGCATTTTACCTTTTATCTCTTAATGATGATTAAGATAAGCTATGCTTTGATCCAGTAATTTCTGTACAGTATCAAATAAGGACTGCACAAATCCAGGCTACTGAGTAGTAGCACTTGGATCCAATGACTTTCCAGTTAAAAGAAACTGTAACTTTAAATCTGAAAGAATATAAAATGACTTGGAATTATTATTTATTTACTTACTGATGGGGGTCACAGATGCAAAATATTCATCCCATGTAAATTTTTACTTATTTAGCCATTAGGTGGCTTAATGTGACAATAAAAACCATCTTACAAAAATCAAAGTCCTTCATCTCAGGCATTTCATGATTTGACTGAAGGTTATTTGTATCCAGGGTAAGGAACATCACTCTATATAGCAATAACATTGCTAACTTTAATTCAAAAAGAGTTGAGATATAATATCTTATTATTTTCAGATATACTACATGCTGATTGGACATTTCATTTTTTATGACTGTGTTCCCTGGTGGCTCAGACAACAAAGAATCTGCCTGCAATACGGGAGACATGGGTTTGATTCCTGGGTAGGGAAGATCCCCTGGAGAAGGGAATGGCAACCCACTCCAGTACTCTTGCCTGGAGAATTCCATCACCTGAGGAGCCTGGCAGGCTACAGTCCATGGGGGTCACAAAGAACCATACACAACTGAATGACTTACACACACAGACTTATACACATACATACACACCACATCTTCTTTATCCATTTATATATTGATGAACACTTGAGTTACTTACATATCCTAGTTATTCTAAATAATGCTGCATAGCTAAGTTTCAGTGATATTACTGATGAACATATATTGGCTTTTGGTAGCTGAATCCAAGGGCAGTTACTTGAGGACTTTGTATTCCTCCAATATTTCCTCTGTTTACAGAGGTTTTGTTTACTCCTTTTTTCTTTCCTTTCATACTATTGGCCCTTTATTTCCACTTCTTACCAATCAAGATACAGTTAGATGTTAACTTAAGCATAATAGACAGCAGTTTCACTACGGGTATACTTTATCTTGCTTCCCTTGGATCAGTTTTTACAGTGCACTGGGGGCGACCTCCAAACCTCCAACTTTATGGAATCCTGGAAGTTCCTCCGCCATCCCTCACTCTCTGCTTTCTCTCCCTCTGTTACACACACCTTCATACAAACATCCTTCCCATATGACTTTCCCTCTGAGAATGCTTCACTGTCTCATTCTTGTGTCCTCCCTTGTATTTGCTGGCCAATTTATACACATTATTACAGTATTAAATTAGGTTTTCCTTTGGAAGTCATCAGTGACACTCTAAATTACTTTTTGCTCATTTTTTTTCCCTTCTCTATTTGCTTAGGACCTTGAATGGGATTTTCAATGTAGAAGTATTTCAACCAATTGTCAAAAATACAACACTGCATTTTTCTATTTGTTTTGTAATGTCTCCGACCAGACTGGAAGTTTCCTAAGAGTATATGCAATGTCATCACCACCCCATTCTTATCACCTAGTGCAATACTCAGCACTGAGCATGTGCTCAATAAATATTGAGTAAGTGACAAATGAATGTCTGTGGATTTGAGCATATATATCTGTGTTGTCTAACACTGTAGCCATGAACCATGTGCCTACTGAGAGCTTAAATGTAACTGGTTCAAAATGCACTTAGGTATAAAATACACACCCTAATTTGAAGACTTAGCATGATAACGATAAAATATCACATTAATAATTTTATATAAAACACATGTTAAAATGATCTGGTTTTAGATTAAATAAAATGTATTATTAAAATTAATTTTGCCTATTCTTATTGCTTCATTGAAAACAACTACTTAAAAATTTTAAATGAAATGTGTGGCTCGCATCCATGGCTCATGTTATATTTCTATAGAACAGCACTGGTATAAATCACATACAGACTCTAGAAACAAGAACATCATTACCCTATTATGACAGATGTGCAGTCATGCAGTATTAGGTGAGGCATTCTACTGTCAAGGCTATCTAAAAATGGAAATATTTAAAACCTTTTCAATAAGTTTTCCTTAATTTAAGCACTTTGCTTACTCAACTCTGTGTTCTCTTCTGTTGCTTTTGTCCAGTTGCTCAGTCATATCCAACTCTTTGTGATCTCATGGACTGCAGGATGCCAGGCTTTCCTGTCCTTCACTATCTCCTGGAGTTTACTGAAATTCCTGTCCATTCAGTCGGTGATGCCATCCAACCATCTCATTCCCTGTTGCCCCTTTCTCCCGCCGCCTTCAATCTTTCCCAGCATCAAGGTTTTGTCCATTGATTGCTTCTTTGCTTCAGGTGACCAAAGTACTGGAGCTTCAACTCCAGCATCACTCCTTTCAGTGAATACTCAGGGTTGATTTCCTTTAAGATTGACTGATTTGGTTGCCTTGCTGTCCAAGGGACTCTCAAAAACCTTGTCCAGAACCATGGGTTTGAAAGCATCAATTCTTCAGCACTCAGTCTTCTTTATGGTCCAACTCACATCCATACACGACTACTGGAAAAACCATAGCTTTGACGAGACGAACTTCTGTCATCAAACTCTTGTCTTTAAATATAATTAATTAGCTAATCAAAATTGCATGAAAAATTGATCAATTGAAGATTTTAAAAATTATTAAAATTATAATTCCAATATAGAAACATTCAGAATATGTTGTCATCTTAGAGTTTATGCAAAAGAAAAGAACATCCCTAGACTATCATGGTTAGATAGAACATTCTGCACAGATGGAAATGTTTTATATATTTGCTCTTCAATAGAGTAGTTACAAACTCTATGGGGCTCTTTGAGCATATGAAATACAGTTAGCGCGAAAGGCGAAATTCTCAATTTATTTAAACTTAAGTAGCCATTTTGGCTAATATTTATTGTAATGACACAGTATCTTTGGACAAAAAGGTAATTTCTGCACTATAGCTAGCAACGTTGAATTTCAAGTAGATGTATCTTAACTTGTTGAAAATATTTCTATCTCACCTAAACTATCAGTAACTAAAACATAAACTTTAATAAACTTAAAATGGTTCAAACACTTCAGAAATACCTTGCCTACTGGGTGTTTAAGAGTTCTTTTTCTTTTGAAATAAAGACTTGGATTTTTAACTTACCAGCAAGATCCACTTATATGTTAATTATCTGATATCAGCATCCCTTCATGTACTTAAATTACATATGTTTGATTTTTAATTAAAATGAGAGCCTCCATTAAAAAACAATTAAAAACCCTCCCAAGTTCTTTCCTGTTTGTTTTTATATTTTATAAGCACACGGCTTTTGAAACTCTATGTGAATGATTAATTCAGGATAACCTAAACCTCTGGAAGTCATTGACAGGGTGCTTTATTGTGTAAAAACAATTTCTGACTTGGGGATATGCCAAATGAATTGTGTATTTAAAATGCTAAACCCCATTATTCTGATTTGTCTCCTGTAGAATGTCCAAGAAACAGGTCTTTAAAGAACAGGATATAATTAACATTCAGTTTTATGTGCTTTAATTATGAGCTAATATCTGATTGAATAGGTGACATTTCTACCTGTGTTTTTCAACCAGGGAGGTATTAGGATCATAGAATTTTAAAGCTGGCAAGGTTTTTTTCCATTTATTTTTCATTTTGTTGATTAGAAGTGTTAGTCACAGAAAATGACCTTGAGAAAGTCACAGTTATATAGCAGAGACTGAGATGTGTACTATTTGATTTTTAGGAACTGGTAGGTAACTATTGCCTTTTAAAATTTTATCATTTCCTTTGAAAGGTGTCTGTATAACATATTTGCAGTCTGTGACCCAAGAATGCTCGTTTTCTATTTGGTCGCAGACAGCAGAAGTGAGAGAAACTAGTCACTGCTGAATTCCTGCTCTGGACTGGGCATCTTGCCAATATTTCCATTCACTGTTATTTCATGTGATCCTCATATCAGCCTTTCAAGGGGGCAGATGAGGGTCCTCAGCCCTTAAGGAAATTTATTCCTGCTTAAAAAACTGGTGAGGGGCCAGTGGAGGGCGACGAAGGGTGAGATTCAAGTCCACGATGTTCTAATCAGGAAGTCTACACCTTTCCTTCCATGACATCCTGAATCTTCTTAGAAATTTATTTCATAATTTTGTGTGATTCAGAATAGCAGAAGAGGGTAAGCCAACATTACCTTTTGGGAAGTATGTTTGGAAAATATTTGTTATCAAATACACAAAATTTTATTTGTTTTCTTTAAGACTTTCTACTTGCTCTGCCTTTTAAAATTTGTGGGTTTTAACACTAACTAAATTAATTGTATTTAGATTTCTTAAACAGTCATATTACCAAACAAACTCAAATGAATTTCTGGTTCTTTGCTTCAAATTCAAGTAAACATTATCATGGTGCCAAATAATTTGGTGACTGAACTTTGTCTCTGTCAAATGTTTCTGCTATTTTACAAAGATTTTAAAAAACCTGAATTCAGCTTCAGTGAAGTTGTGTGTTGGGGAAAAACATAGTATTTAAATTGACATTCTGATTATTTTTTTGGTGAACATAAAAGAATGACAAGAAACAATCAATGATGATGAAGTAGACATAAATTCAGGATTATAAATGTGTTTCTATATTTTTCTGGATAATACATCACATAAAAATGAGTCAGTGGTTAAGAGTACCATTTCTGAATTGAGACCAATCTGCCTTGAATTCTCACTCCATCTCTTACTTGAATTGTATCTATGGGTTTGCTAAATCTCAGATTACTCACATGTGAAAGGGGGGCATAATTTTAACTCACCTCATACTAATATAACATGAAAACTCTCAATTAGTACTTGTCATTTTTGTTGTTGCGTTTCCTGTGAAATTATTAGTCCCAACTAAAATGCAATGAGCTAAGGTAGGTTTATTAAATAACTGCTCATATCACACAAACACACATACACATTTATAAAGAACTGTATATATTAGAATGCAATGAGTATCCCTAAGTCATAGGTCTTCATGTATAATATTTACTGAATGCGTACAAACTAGGCAAAATATTACTTCTTTGATTATATTAGTAATATTGACAAATTCCTTTAAACTTTGGGTGCTTTTTCTAGGAAAGATTGATAAATAACCTCTATTTCACAGCAAATCATATACTAAAATAGTTTATAGACAAATCTACAACATACAGTCAAACATTCAGAAAGTTTCTACTTTAAAAGTATAAGGAAATACGTCCCTTAATTTCAGATCTACTTTTGAAAACTCTTTTATTTTTGTTGCTGCTGCTGCTGCTGCTGCTAAGTCACTTCAGTCGTGTCCGACTCTGTGTGACCCCATAGACGGAAGCCCACCAGGCTCCCCTGTCCCTGGGATTCTCCAGGCAAGAACACTGGAGTGGGTTGCCATTTCCTTCTCCAATGTGTGAAAGTGGAAAGTGAAAAGTGAAAGTGAAGTCGCTCAGTCGTGTCCGACCCTTAGCGACCCCACGGACTGCAGCCTACCAGGCTCCTCCATCCATGGGATTTTCTAGGCAATAGTACTGGAGTGGCTTGCCATTGCCTTCTCCGTTATTTTTGTTACTAAGTGAAAATACAAGGAGGGGAATGCATTTTACTGCTAAAAATAGAAATAAAATCAATCACCTACTCTTGAGAGTCATTATCTTCTTTATTCTACACAGTAACCTCAAAAAATCTTATCTTCCTCTGTTGCTACCTTACTGCCATGTCAGAACTTTGTTGATTGAGTCCCCCTGTAAGGGGGATGCTCTGATTTAGCAAAAAGCTCTCACTTATCCATATAAATGCTTTTTTAAAGTGAGTTTCAAATTAGAAAACATTTTAATTACTTGCTTTTTTTTAAACTTGTTTTTAACTGAAGGATAATTGCTTCACAATGTTGTGTTGTTTTCTGCCATACATCAGTATGAATCAGCCATAGATATACATATGTCCCCTCCCTCTTGAAACTTCCTCCCACCTCCCACCCCACCCCGCCCCTCTAGGTTGTCACAGGCGCCAGTTTGAGCTCCCTGAGTCATACAGCAAATTCCACTGGCTATCTGTTTTACATATGGTAGCATGTATGTCTTCATGCTACGCTCCCCATTTGCCCCGCCCTCTCCTCCCCTGGCCTCCACGTCCACAAGTCTGTTCATGCCTGCGTCTCTACTGCTGCCCTACAAATAAGTTCATCAGTACCATCTTTCTCGATTCCATGCATATGCATTCATATGATATTTGTTTTTGACTTACTTCAATCTGTATAATAGGCCCTAGGTTCATCTATCACATCAGAACTGACTCAAATGTCAAATGGACATCTAGGTTGCTTCCATGTCCTAGCTATTGTAAATAGTGCTGCAAGGAACACTGGGGTACATGTGTCTTTTTCATTTATGTTTTTCTCAGGGTATATGCCCAGTAGTGGGATTGCTGGATCATATGGTAGTTTCATTCCTAGTTTTCTTATGGAATCTCAGTACTATCCTCCATAATGGCTGTATCAATTTACATTCCTACCAATGGTGCAAATCTTTTCTCCACAACCTCTCTGGCATTTATCATTTGTAGACTTTTTGATGATGGCCGTTTAGACTGGTGTGAGGTGATATCTCATTTTAGTTTTGCTTTGCATTTCTCTAATAAAGAGCGATGTTGAGCATCTTTTCATGTGTTTATTAACCACCTGTATGTCTTCTTAGGAGAAATGTCTGATTATATTTTTTGCCCACTTTTTGATTGGGTTGTTTGTTTTTCTGATATTGAACTTCATGAGCTGATTGTATATTTTGGAAATTAATTCTTTATCAGATGTTTCATTCACTATTGTTTTGTTCCATTCTGAGGGTTGTTTTTTCACCTTGTTGATAGTTTTAGTTTTTATTTCCTTTACTCTAGGAGTTGGGTCAGAGAGGATCTTGCTGTAACTCATGTCCTAGAGTATTCTGCCTATGTTTTCCTCTAAAGAGTTTTATAGTTTTTGGTCTTACATTTAGGTGATTTGAGTTTAAATTTGGGTATGGTGTTAAGAAGTGTTCAGTTTTATTCTTTTACACGTGACCAATGAAAAGTGAAAGTTGCTCAGTCCTGTCTGACTCTTTGCGAGCCCATGGACTATACAGTCCACGGAATTCTCAGGCCAGAATACTGGAGTGGGTAGCCTTTCCCTTCTCCAGGGGATCTTCCCAACCCAGGGATCGAACCCAAGTCTCCCACATTGCAGGCAGATTCTTTACCAGTTGAGCCAGAAGGGAAGCCCAAGAATACTGGAGTAGGTAGCCTATCCCTTCTCCAGGGGATCTTCCTGACCCAGGAATTGAACCAGAGTCTCCTGCATTGCAGGTGGATTCTTTACCAACTGAGCTACTAGGGAAGAATGTAGCTCTTCAGTTTTCCCAGCCATACTTATTGAAGAGACTATCTTTGCTCCTTTGTATATTCTTCCCTCCTTTGTCAAAGATGAGGTGCCTATAGGGGTGTGGGTTTATCTCTGGGTTTTTTATCATGTTCCATTGGTGCATATTTCTGCTTTTGTGCCAGCTGCATCCATCTTTCTCAAGATTGCTTAGGCTATTCAGGGTCTTTTTTGTGTTTCCCTATGAATTGTGAAATTTTTTGTTCTAGTTCTATGAAAAATGTCATTGGTAATTTGATAGGTAATAACTTCATGGGAAATAGATGGGAAAACAGTGGAAACAGTGTCAGACATTATTTTTTTGGGCTCCAAAATCACTGTGGATGCTGATTGCAGCCATGAAATGAAAAGACGTTTACTCCTTGGGAGGAAAGTTATGACCAGCTTAGATAGCATATTAAAAAGCAGAGACATTACTTTGCCAACAAAGGTCCATCTAATCAAGGCTATGGTTTTTCCAGTGGTCATGTATGGATGTGAGAGCTGGACTGTGAAGAAAGCTGATCACCGAAGAATTGATGCTTTTGAACTGTGGTGCTGAAGACTCTTGAGAGTCCCTTGGACTGCAAGGAGATCCAACCAGTCCATTCTAAAGGAGATCAGTCCTGGGTGTTCATTGGAAGAACTGATGCTAAAGCTGAAACTCCAATACTTTGGCCACCTCATGCTATGAGTTGACTCACTGGAAAAGACTCTGATGCTGGGAAGGATTGGGGGTGGGAGGAGAAGGGGATGACAGAGAATGAGCTGGCTGGATGACATCACCGACTCGATGGACATGAGTTTGAGTGAACTCCTGGAGTTGGTGATGGACAGGGAGGCCTGGCGTGCTGTGATTCATGGGTCGCAAAGAGTTGGACACGAGTGAGAGACTGAACTGAACTGAACTTGTTTTTAACAACCTCTGGTGGTCCATAATTTTGGATTTTTTTGATGAAGTATAGTTTATTTACAATGCTGTTTTAGTTTCTGGTGTACAAGTACATATACAGTGGTCCATAATTTTAATTCTTTTTTCCTAAGATGTATTACATGGGCGAATGAGATGAGGTGAAAATATGGTCCTACTGAAGCATAAAAACACAAAGAGATCAGCCAGGGGTCATAGTGTTTGACAAGTACTAGTTTACCTGAATATCAGGACACAAAACATTTCATTTAAAATTCCTGCCCTTGAGAATCAAGTGCCTCCTCAGGCATTGTAGTAAATATCATACTCTCATATGTTTGTGTTGGAAAATTTGTATTTATGGAGCATACATAGACTTTTAAAAAACTCAACACATTTATTAGGAATATAGATAGATGAAGCATATGCTCATTTTAAATGACACATATCAGAGAAACAGACAACTGGAATGACAGATTTAAAAAAAGAATAAGCCAGATAGGTTTTGTACATAAAGCTGTCTCCCTTGAGACAAGCAAGTTAGTCACTTCAGAAATATTTTAAGAGCCAATATTTATTGAGTCTGATTTTATCATTAAGTGCAAAGATTGAGTCATTCATCTCAATGGGATAAAGGCTATGTGTATGTGAAAGACACAGAGAGACGGCAAAGAAAAAGATAGAGAACACGGGGCGGGGGGGGGTGGATAAATGTGCTGCCCAGCGTGCTATAGAGTTGGCATCTTTAACAAATGCATATAGGCATGGGTCCATAGCCTTACTGTACAGATTAGCAAAAGGGAATTGGACAGGAGGTTCTGCCCATATGAGGCAATACAAATCCATTTATTTTTTGGTTGCGATGACTAGTTGTAAGAGTTCTATAGTGACAGATGCTATTTATTCACTTAAACCTACTAGCTGCTTTGGCATCAAACAAAGGCAATCTGTAGTGGAGGCTAGATCCCCGCCTTCCCTGGTACTGACTGTCTCTTAATTCTTTTTCATTCTTGTACACATGTCCTTACTGCAATGTGGAGACATGGCATTCAGGCAAGGAACAATGGTTAAAAATTAGACACATGGTAAGTTAAACAGTTACTCCTTTAAGAAACAACTCTCCAAGTTAAGGACAAACACAATTCAAAAAGTATTTCTTGTCCTGTTTGGCTTTATTTTGCTTAGTTTTTGCTTTTTTTTCTCTCAAATGATTTATCAATTTTCATATTAATATAAAGATAAGTAAGTTTATTTTAATCAATCTGATGAGCCACCTACCAGTAGCAGTGACTATTCAAGACACTAAGCATGAAGAAAACATTCCTAACATTTTACATGGATAAAATCTACCAAGAGATTCAAAGTACATCCATTCAGTGTGATAAAAAATCTTATAAGCAGGCAGAGGAGCTGCTCTTATCTCTATTTTACTGTTTATGAAACTGAGGCTCCCATCTACAAAGAAACTTGATTGCCTAAGTTCTGTAAGCTTTCAAGCGGCATATATAGACCTATACTCTAGGTCTAATATTCTTTTAACTCTTCCACATCAACTAGAGTTCACAGAGGAAAATATGCTATTTTCTTACTTCTTCCTTCACTTTCTTTCTTCCTTCTTTTCTTTCATTTTTTGGAATGCTAGATATGTCTAGCATTATTTACTTATTTTTAATTTTTCTGGCCATTCAATGCCAGACCTGTGGGATCCTAGTTCCCTGACCAAGGATTCAACCCAGGCCCTCAGCAGTGAACTTGAGAAGTCCCAGCCACCGGACCACCAGGAAATTACCTAGCATCATTTATTCATGATTTAGTCTACTCATTTATTCACCAATCATTATGGATGAAGTAGTATTAAAGGTTCTCAAGTGAAATGCTTAACAAAACACAAATCTAAGCTGTGTCCAGAACAATAAGTAGAAAGTCTTAAAAGTAAAGTTCTGAAGGGGGAGAAAGGAGTCATCATTTAGGATAATGAGCTCACTCACAGTTTGATGCCACCTATAAGATGATGGAAAATAGACACTGGTATTGTCCCCAGTTCCTGGCACAGGTCTCCTGAAATCCTTGTAATTTCCAAAGTAATAAGAGCACTAGGGACATCTTCTATTCTAATATTTGGCCTTTTTATTAGAATAGAAGATCCCCTAGTTTACTTGGTGATAGGAGTGTCTTTTGTTCTAATGAGGCAACTCTGAGTAGGCTCATGGAGAGCTCTTAGATGAGGCCAGTCATTAGAAAGACCAAGCCATAATTAGAAGTTGGGAATTTTTCATCTTACTCCCTACTCTCTTGAGAGGGGAGAAGGGCTGAGAATAGAGTTAATGATCAACCACACAATCCTGATGAAGCCTCTGTAAAAATCCCCGAAACACAGGGATCCAAGAGCTTCTAGTTTGGTGAACATGTGGAGATGCCAGGAAGAATGGCATGTCGGAACAGGGCATGACATCTTCCACCTCTTCCATATATCTAGGATTTACCCTAAGCATATCTTTCATCTATGTGTTCATCTGTATCTTTTTATCATATTCTCTCATAAGAAACTGATGAGTGACAGTAAATGTTTCCGTGACTTCTATGAGTTACTCTAGCAAATTAATCAAATCCAAGGACTACACCAGGGCTTCCCTGATGGCTCAGACAGTAAAAGAATCTGCCAGCTATGTAGGAGCTGCAGGAGACATAGGTTTGATCCCTGGGTTGGGAAGATCCCCTGCAGAAGAGAATGGGTATGCATTCCAGTATTCTTGCCTAGAGAACCCCATGGACAAAGGAGCCTGGGACAAAGGAGCCTACTGTCCACGGGGTTACAGTGAGTCTTATACAATTGAACAAGGGGTCAAGGCCTGCATTTTTGGAATCTACTATCTATAGCTGGTGGTCAGAAGACCAGGTGACAGGCTGGGCTTGAGACTGGTGTCTGAGGTGAGGGTGAATCAGTCTGATGAGACTAAGCCCTTAACCTGCGGAATCCGATGCTATCTCCATGTGTTGCTGCTGCTGCTAAGTCGCTTCAGTCGTGTCCGACTCTGTGCGACCCTATAGACAGCAGCCCACCAGGCTCCCCTGTCCCTGGGATTCTCCAGGCAAGAACACTGGAGTGGGTTGCCATGTCCTTCTCCAATGCTTGAAAGTGAAAAGTGAAAGTGAAGTCACTCAGTCGTATCCGACTCTCAGCGACCCCTTGGACTGCAGCCCACCAGGCTCCTCCGCCCATGGGATTTTCCTGGCAAGAGTACTGGAATGGGGTGCCATTGCCTTCTCCGATCTCCATGAAGACAGTGTCAAAATTGAATTAAACAGTGGGAAACCCAGTGGCATTGCAGAAATTGCTTGGTGTGAAGAAAACCTCCACAAATTTTGTGACCAGCGGTGAAGTGTTCTGTGTGAGTAATAGACTCATAGGGAAGAAACACACAGAAGGAGAAAAACTGAACCTTTCTCATTACACCACCTTTTACATGCCAGGCTATTGTGAGTTCATGTTCTCTCAGCTAGAGTGTAGTGAAAGTGAAAGTCGCTCAGCTGTGTCTGACTCTTTGCGACCCCATGGACGGTATAGTCCATGGGATTCTCCAGGCCAGAATACTGGAGTGAGTAGCCTTTCCTTTCTCCAGGAGATCTTCCCAACCCAGGAATCACATTGCAGGCTGATTCTTTACCAGCTGAACAAGTTTATACAAATCTGGGGGACTGAATTTATATTTGCTGTAGCACATAAACTGGGGTTATCTACAGAAATGTATCATGCTTCTGAGCAGTGTCTATTATATCCTTGCTAATACAAAAATGAAAGCGATGAGAACCACAGTTCTAGACAGAGGAGAAATATGTGTTTAAAAGGATGGTTTGTCTTATATCTTCCCTTCAGCAGCCAGCAGAGGCGAAGCACTTATGTGCCACTGAGGTTCCCTTGAACCTCTACTTCAATGTTTATACAAGTGAAGTGGAAATGACCTTTGAGAAATCACCCAGGACATATCCTGACTTCAATAAGCACTATTCTTAAACTCTTTCAGCAATTTGACAGTCAATTCCATTTTTTAACCACATCTAAGGAATGGGATTGTATAAAATCCAATAGTAGCCTTTTCCACTTGTAGTACAAAGAATTTCTTGCAACCTCCTTATTATTATCCTTAATCATCTAACTTCACTCATACTCTGATTTCTTTCCTTTTAATCTCTGTGTGAACAGAGAACAGAAGATCAATCCCTTTCTCTAGAAACTCCAATTCAAACAATCACAGTTAGGTTAATATTCTGTGTCAATTTTGTAATATGGAAAGGACTTACATGTAAGTATTGGTTTTGATATTTTGAATACAGGGGAGGTGTGAAATATACAAAAGAAACTAAATACATCAGGTAAATAAATATATCAAAGAAACTAAATTGATCTGACTACTGCATGAAAAGTTGGAAATACTGGCCTTTCCAAAAAGGTAGGAAAATTGCAAACATTGGTTTTTAGGTCATATGAAAGATAGGTGTGCTTCTTATATTCATGGATTCATCAGTGTATTTATTAATATACTTAGATTCATATTTTCATCCAACCATACTGTATTGAGTACATATATGAGTTAGAAAATGTGCTATGTATTAGTGATAAAAAAGATGGATAAACCATGACTATCCAAAAGCTCACAGTCTATTGGGAAACTTGATTTACATATACTTGTATCAGAGCAAATCTCTCAAAAGCCAAGGCACAGAGAGTTTTAAGTGAGAGGTCAATGGTATAAAGCTTCATTTTGAAAATGGGGAAAGTTATTTCAATGCTTTTGCAAAGCAAGTAACATTGAAACAAATCTCTAATTTGAATTCCTGCCAACAGATAACTGACTGATTAATAACTATATCTGTGGGAGCAAAAGTCTAAGTAGAGCGGTGTGAAAAACTTTTTATGTGTTTATATTTTAATACGTTAGTCTAGTTTTTCTGATGTACCCTGAAAACTAGGAGTTACATGTTAATATATTTGTGAATCAAGTGAATTATAGGCAGGCCACCTGAACTTTATGCTTTCAAAAAATCTATTAAGAAGGGAGAGGATAAAATTATAGTAAGTAATATTATTGCATGTTATAAAGTGAATTGTGTGCCCCAAATTCATATGTGAAAGCCCTACCCTCCAACATAACTGTATTTGAGATAAGGCCTTTAAGGAGGTAATTAAGGTAAAAGGAGGCCATAGGGCAGGGTCCTAATCCAACATGACTGATAGAAAAAAGAGATACCAGGGATGCCCATGCACAGGGGAAAGGTCATTCAAGGACACAAAGAGAGACTAACTATGTAAAAGCCAAGAGAGAAAGTTGAAATAGAAACCAACCCTGCTAGTATCCTGAGTTTGGACTTCCAACCTCCAGCACTGTAAGAAAATTAATTTCCGCTATGTAAACCACACAGTCTGTAGTATTCTGTGATGATGGCCAGAGCTGACAAACCAGTTTGTTAACAAAAAACAATTACATCAAGTGACTTAGAGCATTTTCTTAATGGTAACTTGTAACATATGTTAGGGCCTTACTGGATTACAGGTCATGAATTTAGATATGGTGGTGTGGATTTGACACACAGAAAGGTGTAGTGACTTGCCAAAGGTCAGCTAGCAAGTAAGCAAACCATTGTTCTTAGAGTAAACTGTATAGAGTGACCATTCTTAATGTAGCTTTCATTTTTAACCTTAAGTACATGTTTGAATATTAAAATCATTAACATATTTCAGCATTATACTGTAATACCATATTGATATTATATAAGCAAACAAAAATACCAGTCTAATGAAATTCAAAATAGCTATTGGTAAATTTGCAATTTTATCACCTGCTACACTTCCATATTTGTAAAGAAACATCAAACATATTGGAATAGAAATGGGACAAAGACTATTGCAAATATAAGTACTGAATTTAATGTTTTATAGATACTAGCTCCCTAAACTAGGCTACTATTGAAACAGTCAATTATATAAATCCAACACTAAAATGTAAAACTTGCAACATCTCAATATAATCTTGCTAGTGATCAAAACACATACACACACACAAACATGAAATCTTGAAATGTAATAAGGGCCCAAATGAGTTAGCAATGGCTGTCATAAAAATCTGGCAGGGCATTCTATTTACAATTTGTAATAAAACTGTCACACACTGAATTTATAAAAGCATTTGTCTTAGAAAAATAAATCTATTTGCCAAGGGCAAGTTAATAACCTCTACAGTTCATTTGAATATATGGACAAAGAGATAGTTTGACTAATAGAGCATTCTAAGAACTGTATTGTGAAATGTATAGGATGCTGTGACAATGGAAACATCACTCAAAGAGATTTTGTGCTATGAATTAACAACAGGAATACTTTCTACATTATTTGAAACACAGTCAATATGGTTAAACATCAACAGAAAGAATATGCTTATAGAGAAAAATACATTCATTTCATATGTTCCATTTTTGGAAACAACTAAAAATATTTCAATTTAAGTATCAGAGGAACGTGGCGATTTTAAATAACTAATCGAATGTACAGCTATTTCCTAATGATTAAAAGTTAACACTTGAGGAATTTAAGGGAAGAAAATGTAATTTAATGTATGGAGCTTTTACAGTTACTTGTAAATATAATAATATACAATCTTAAATCAGCTATTCCTTGAATTTCTGATAAACTTAATGGAAGCATGGATGGCAGCAGCGATACATTGTTCAGTGTAGGTAGAACAATGGTATAATAGAGTTGCATGAGCTCAAGCTTTTATAGTAAGCTTGGGTGAGTCGTATACTTCTTTTTGGTAGGTAATCTTCATAATGTTCATGAGGATTCCCAGTGTTATATTGTATGCCCCCTGAAAATGCAAATATAATCTTGAGTGTAGAAATTAAGAACCATTTAGATGTGTGCATTTTTTCCAAATGCAATTCTGTATCAAAGAGAGAAGACATGCAAGTTTTAAAATGTCTTTTATTTAGAACAGGGACAGAAAATCTTTCCTTAGAGGTTAGCTACTCAACACTGCCTCTGAAATATGAGAGCAGTTATCAACAATATGGAAATGACTGGGCATGGCTGTGTTACAAGAAAACTCTATTTACAAAAATAGGCAGAGGATATTATTTGGTTAATTGACCATAATTTGACAAACATTTGGAAAAAAACAAAACAACTTTGCATTTTCTCTAAAAAGAAAACATCTTACTTTGAAAACCATCATATTCCTATTATCTCATGTACAGTTTTCTTATTGAAAATATTAAAATTAAAGAGCTCCCTTTGGAAGAGCATATTTACCTTTAGTTTTGATCATTTCATAAACTGGTATATCCTTTCTAAAGTTTTTGTCGCTGTTTCTTATCAGTGATGAAACAGAGAATCCCATGAGTTAAAGAATTTGAACAGCAAATTAACCCACTGGTTCCATTAAAAATGTGCTGAATAATTTTATGCACAGAGAACTTTGATGATTGGATGGCATCATCAACTCAAAGGACATGAGTTTGAGCAAACTCCAGGAATTGGTGAAGGACAGGGAAGCCTGGTGTGCTGCAGTCCATGGGATCGCAGAGAGTTGGACATGACTAAGCAACTGAACAATAACAACTTCATCCTGAATTGCCTGGTTCAAATTCTACCTCTGACTCTTCTTTCCTGGGAAGATGAGAGAACAGTGTCTCCACTCTCTCTTCTGTACAATGGGCCTCAATAGTATTTACCTCACAGGACTATTGTGAAGTGTAAATGAGATATTAAATGTACAATCGGGTGGTACAGTGGTAAAGAATCCGTCTGCCAGTGCAGGAGATGCAAGGGAAATGGGTTCGATCCCTGAGTTGGGAAGATCCCCTGGAGAAGGCAAGGCAACCCACCCCAGTATTCTTGCCTGGAAAATCTCATGGACAGAAAAGCCTGGTGCGTAACAGTCTATTGGGTCATGAAGAGTCAGACACAACTGAGCACACCCACACACAAATGTATAACACTTTGCAGGTGCTCAAAATATGAACAGTAAACAATAAATAGTGACTATTGTTATTATTATATTCATTAAAATAAATGCCCCAGGCCTTTGAATAACTTAAGTATAGCCAAGAATAACAGGCTTACTATGAGGATTATTATGTCTCAAATAATCCAGTGAAACAGAAATAAATATTTTATCACAAGTTGATATTTAAGGGTTGACAGATATGAAGTAGATCAATTGGGGAAACTGAGAAAATCTAAATGAAGATAATGTGTTTTCTACTAGATCCTGAAAGAGAACATCCTTTTTCACTGATAGAATGTGATGAGGATCAATTGAAGGGTATGGTTCAAGCAAAGGCCCCCAAGTAGATAAAATGCCCGAGAACTTCCTTGCCTTAAGACCTCAACCTGAGTGAGAAAAGGGGCTATGTAGCAGCAGTAAGAGAATTCAGATGTAAGTTCATAACTGCTTGCTACAAAATACAGCATTTTTGAAAATAATTTATTTTCTTTAAATAGAATTCATTGTTGTTTTGTTCCTAAGTTGTGTTTGAATCTTTTGCAACCCCATGGACTGTAGACCACCAAGCTCCTCTGTCCATGGGATTTCCCAGACAAGAATACTGGGATGGGTTACTATTTTCTCCTCCGG
The DNA here is from genome assembly GCF_049115385.1 of Moschus berezovskii. Taxonomy (NCBI): domain Eukaryota; kingdom Metazoa; phylum Chordata; class Mammalia; order Artiodactyla; family Moschidae; genus Moschus; species Moschus berezovskii. The sequence goes on along the minus strand of NC_142460.1, from coordinate 42,575,786 downwards.
GGTTCTTACTGACCCAGGGATCAAACCAGAAGCTTCTTCCACATCTCCTGCATGGTAGGATTCCTTTCCACTGAGCCAAATACTTGCCTAGTATTTCACTCTAAGTTGGCATCTGCTCCCCTAGAGAAAACAATTTTATGGAAGGAACTTGCATGGAAAGAAAATTATACAGAGAAAGCACTAAAGAATTGTTTTGTAGGACAAGTAAGGTAAGAACAAATGTGGTCAGCATTATAGATTTTTAACCTAGAGATCAGAGTTCTCATGAAAAGGAAGAACCACTGCAATACAATTAAGTCAGAACTAGAATCATGGGCCAAGGTACACTGATAAAAAGCGAAAAAATTTACGTTGTGTTATAGGAGGATAGGAGACCAGCAGGAAAAAACAAGTGAAGAGATAACACATAAGTTTTATTTATTTATTTTTTTGTAATTAATTTATTTTTTATTGGAGGCAAATTATTTTACAATATTATATTGGTTGGTTTTGCCATACATTGACATGAATTCGCCCCGGGTTTACATAAGTTCCCCCTCCTGAACCCCCCTCCCACCTCCCTCCTCCCTTTATCCTCCCTCTGGGTCATCCCCGCATGCCAGCCCCGAGCATCCTATAACATGCATTGACCCTGAACTAGTGATTCATTTCACATATGACAACATACGTGTTTCAATGCCATTCTCCCAAATCATCCCACCCTCACCCTCTCCCACAGAGTCCCAAAGACTGATCCATACATCTGTGTCTCTTTTGCTGTCTCGTATACAGGGTTATCATTTGCATCTTCCTAAATTCCATATATATGCATTAGTATGCTGTATTGGTGTTTTTCTTTCTGGCTTACTTCACTCTGTATAATAGGCTCCAGTTTCATCCACCTCATTAGAACTGATTCAAATGTATTCTTTTTAATGGCTGAATAATACTCCATTGTGTATATGTACCAAAGCTTTCTTATCCATTCATCTGCAGATGGACATCTAGGTTGCTTCCATGTCCTGGCTATTATAAACAGTGCTGCAATGAACATTGGAGTACATGTGTCTCTTTCAATTCTGGTTTCCTCGGTGTGTATGCCCAGGAGTGCGATTGCTGGATCATATGGCAGTTCTATTTCCAGTTTTTTGAGGAATCTCCACACTGTTCTCCATAGTGGTTGTACTAGTTTGCATTCCCACCAACAGTGTAAGAGGGTTCCTTTCTCTCCACATCCTCTCCAGCATTTATTGCATGTAGACTTTTGGATAGCAGCCATTCTGACTGGTGTGAAATGGTATCTCATTGTGGTTTTGATTTGCATCTCTCTGATTATGAGGGATGTTGAGCATTTTTTCATGTGTTTGTTAGCCATCTTTATGTCTTCTTTGGAGAAATGTCTGTTTAGTTCTTTGGCCCATTTTTTGATTGGGTCATTTATTTTTCTGGAATTGAGCTGCAGGATCTGCTTGTATATTTTGGAGATTAATCCTTTATCAGTTGCTTCATTTGCTATTATTTTCTCCCATTCTGAAGGCTGTCTTTTCACCTTGCTTATAGTTTCCTTTGCTGTGCAGAAGCTTTTGATTTTAATTAGGTCCCATTTGTTTATTTTTGCTTTTATTTCCAATATTCTGGGAGGTGGGTCATGGAGGATCCTGCTGTGATTTATGTTGGAGAGTGTTTTGCCTACGTTCTCCTCTAGGAGTTTTATAGTTTCTGGTCTTACATTTAGCTCTCTAATCCATTTTGAGTTTACTTTTGTGTATGGTGTTAGGAAATGTTCTAGTTTCATTCTTTTACAAGTGGCTGACCAGTTTTCCCAGCACCACTTTTTAAAGAGACTGTCTTTTCTCCATTTTATATTCTTGCCTCCTTTGTCGAAGATGAGGTGTCCATAGGTGCGTGGATTTATCTCTGGGCTTTCTATTTTGTTCCATTGATCTATATTTCTGTCTTTATGCCAGTACCATACTGTCTTGATGATTGTGGCTTTGTAGTAGAGCCTGAAGTCTGGCAGGTTAATTCCCCCAGTTCCATTTTTCTTCCTCAAGATTGCTTTGGCTATTCGAGGTTTTTTGTATTTCCATACAAATTGTGAGATTATTTGTTCTAGTTCTGTGAAAAAGATAGTTGGTAGCTTGATAGGGATTGCATTGAATGTATAAATTACTTTGGGTAGTATACTCATTTTTACAATATTTATTCTTCCAATCCATGAACATGGTATATTTCTCCATCTATTAGTGTCCTCTTTGATTGCTTTCAGTAGTGTTTTATAGTTTTCTATGTACAAGTCTTTTGTTTCCTTAGGTAGATATATTCCTAAGTATTTAATTCTTTTCGTTGCAACAGTGAATGGAATAGTTTCCTTAATTTCTCTTTCTATTTTCTCATTATTAGTGTATAGGAATGCAAGGGATTTCTGTGTGTTGATTTTATATCCTGCAACGTTACTGTAATCATTGATTAGCTCTAGTAGTTTTCTGGTAGAGTCTCTAGGGTTTTCTGTGTAGAGCATCATGTCATCAGCGAACAGTGAAAGTTTTACTTCTTCTTTTCCAATTTGTATTCCTTTTATGTCTTTTTCTGCTCTGATTGCTGTGGCCAAAACTTCCAGAACTATGTTGAATAGTAATGGTGAGAGTGGGCACCTTTGTCTTGTTCCTGACTTTAGGGGAAATGCTTTCAGTTTTTCACCATTGAGGATAATGTTTGCTGTGGGTTTGTCATATATAGCTTTTATTATGTTGAGGTATGTCCCTTCTATTCCCACTTTCTGGAGGGTTTTTATCATAAATGGATGTTGAATTTTGTCAAAGGCTTTCTCTGCATCTATTGAGATAATCATATGATTTTTATTTTTCAGTTTGTTAATGTGGTATATTACGTTGATTGATTTGTGGATATTGAAGAATCCTTGCATTCCTGGGATAAAGCCCACTTGGTCATGATGTATGATCTTCTTAATATGTTGTTGGATTATGATTGCTAGAATTTTGTTAAGGATTTTTGCATCTATGTTCATCAACAGATAAGTTTTAAAAGCTATCATTATGTAATACTAACTTGGAATTCTGGTGGTAGCTGACATATCTGTTCTTTCTAATCTACAAAGTATTTTATTATATATTATCGCATTTCATCACAACAAGCTTATAAGGCAAAACTTTTCAAATAAAATTTCTCATTTCTCACTCAAATTCATGAAACCTAAATCTTCGGAATTCCAATCTAGTGAATGTGAAAGTCGCTCAGTTGTATCCAGCTCTTTGCAATCCCATGGACTGTAGCCTGCCAGGCTCCTCTGTCCATTGAATTCTCCAGGCAAAAATACTGGAGTGGGTAGTTGTTACCTTCTCCAGGGATTTTCCTAACCCAGGGATCAAACCCAGGCCTTTCGCATTGCAGGGAGATTTTTTACCATCTGAGCCACTTCTGGTAACCCTCCTCAACAGTAATCAGTGACCACTGTAGCTTAAGAAATATCATGCTGTGATTGAACAGTATTTGTTGAAGATTTTTGCAGCTATGTGAACAAAGTTTTTTTAGAGAAGAAGCAAGTTTACTCTTGCACTTCTGTCATCAGCAAGAGATCAGAGCTCAAAGAGGGCTGGGAGTTGCATGGATAGCCGAAATACACTACTCAGAAAGTTTCTTGGGTCGTAGTCCTTGTTGAATTTGGCCTGCAGAGATTTAGCTTGCGAAATGTGACTGCTGTTGATGCTAACTCTGAATTAGTTGCCAACACTTAACAGCCAAGAGATTATGCATAAAAGTTTGAATTTCCAACTCTTTAAATTTTCAGATCTGGCAGCAACTTGCTGGGAGTAGGCAGTAGCTATGTTCTCCCAAGTATAAATGCTCCCTAACTTGTCCAAAGCCCTGATTTCTCCCTCTTGTTTCTTTTTTTTTCTTTTTGTAACCACTTATAGAGCCTATAGTTAATGATAATGAAGTGTGTACTTAACATTTACTAAGAGGATCCGTTCCGTTCCATCGCTCAGTCATGTCCGACTATGCGACCCCGTGGACTGCAGCCTACCAGGCTTCTCCATCCATGGGATTCTCCAGGCAAGAATACTGGAGTGGGTTACCATTTCCTTCTCCAGGGGATCTTCCTGGCCCAGGGATCGAACCCGGGTCTCCCGCATTGGAGGCAGACGCTTTAAACTCTGAGCCACCAGGGAAGCCCCAAATACTAAGAGGATAGATCATATATATTCTTATTAATAAATAAAGAGGGCAGAAGGAAACTTTTCGAGATAATGGACACGCTTGCAGAATAGACTGAGGTGATAGTTTCGGGGATGTAGACTTAGTTCCAGACTCATCAGGTTGTAGACATGAAATGTTCAGCTTTATGTATGTCAGTCACACATATGTTTCTCAAAGTTCATTTTCTTCATACATTGCTATCACATTTCTGATTTCTAGGGATTTTGAGTTTGCAAAACTTGGTTTAAGAGCATGAGGTTCTTGAAGAACATAAGTGAATTTTTTACCTTGTCTGTCATGAAGTTTCCAAAATGTCACATGTGGGAGAAAATTAGAAAAGCTACTAACCAGCCTTAGAGGTAACCCTGGGTATATAAACAAGACAGGAAAAGGTTATACAATAGAAAGAAAAGGGGCAGTCACAAAAATAAAAACTCAGTGTTCTCCTATGAAGACCACTCAACTGTGTCAAAGTCAGTAAAAACAACCTTTTCCATTTTATGCCCTTTGCTATTTTGCTTGTCCAGAAAAACAAGAAGTTTGTTCTTTAAAAAAAGATCGAAAGTTCACTGAAATTCAAAAGAAGTTTTCACATGCCATCAACATTTTGGCATTATCTCAGAATAAGCAATGGCAAGCCACTCCAGTACTCTTGCCTAGTAAATCCCATGGACGGAGGAGCCTGGTAGGCTGCAGTCCATGGGGTCGCTACGAGTCAGACATGACTGAGCGACTTCACTTTCACACATTGGAGAAGGAAATGGCAACCCACTCCAGTGTTCTTGCCTGGAGAATCCCAGGGACGGGGGAGCCTGGTGGGCTGCTGTCTATGGGGTCGAAAAAAGAGTTGGACACGACTGAAGTGACTTAGCAGCAGCAGCAGCAGCAGAAGCAGAATAAGTCACTAATTCAATTAATTAAAGGGGGGAAGAAAAAGAAGGTTTGTTAAATTTTATTCAAGTCACCAAATGTTCATATTCTTTCACAAAAATTAAATCTTAACATTTAATATATATTAAGTGTTTGGATCTTAATTCTTAAATATAGTAGTTCAGTTCACTGTACTATAAGACATAATAAAATATGTCAAGGAGTAGTAGACACAAAGCGATGCCTTTTGTCACAGGTCTGATGATAAAACAGGATCTTGAGCCCACATGACAGGCTTTTAAATGTGAAAACAGGCTTATGCTGCATAAAAAGCCAACTGAATGAAAAATAATTTCTAAAATTAGATTTCAAAGGGCCACGTTATACATTTCTTTCAATAATAGTAGTTAAAATGGATCCAAAAGAAAGCTACCTTTTCTATAAAATTTTGTCATACCTTCTCCCTTATCAATTATGCAGTGGCCTTTCTCAACCACTACCTCTACATTTATAAAATATAAATCGAACAGTATAACAGAGACAGAATTGTTTAATATATCAGTTCATCCATACACGAAAAATATATTCTAATACATAAAACCAATTGAAAAAATATATACATACTACTTTTTTCTACTATGAGATAAGAATCTATTTAATATAATGACAATCAAAGCAATAAAAATACTTCTAAGCTCATTTTAACTTTATATTGTTTCATGTTGCCACTTTTTTTACTAGGTATGACTAACTAAATTTTAAATTAAATTTAATTCTTTTGTATTTTAAAATTAACTTGTTGCATATGATCATGAGGCAGGTTAAACAACAAAATAATATAGCAATACAATAAATCCAGTTTCAAAACTTCACTTCAAACTATATAAGCACACAGTTTAGGAAAAGCCATACAGGGTATGATCTGAAAAGAATAGAAATTTTTGCACCTCCCTTAAAATTGTATAAGAAATTTACATTAGTTACTGAAAAATATCTTAGGGTGTTACAGGGGAACAGGATCAAGGAAAAGTACTCTAGCGTCCTTTTTATCATTTCAAACAGAAGAGCTCTCTATTCTATGTCAGAATTCATAGGAAACTTAATTGCAAAGTTAAAAAAAAAACAGCAACATTGTGTTAAAGAGAAGTTTGAACATAATTTAGCTGGGATTCTAACTGTTCTTATTGCTGATAAGACATTCATATTGAAAAGTGAATTACATATCAAGATTATAGAATTATTTAGTTGTTCCTGTCACAATCTCATTTCAGTACCTTTCCTAATATAATGCATGGCAAAATTTGTTTCAGTTTCCTACATCTTTCTGTATTCACTTCCAGCATTTCCTTATATCCTATCACAAGAAAAATTGTGAAAAATTATGAAATGTTAAAAAACCCCACTAGGGGTTCTTCCTAGTGGATCTTTCAGGTTTATCTCTGCCTTCCAATGTTTTCAAACCATTTTGCCACTGTAAGTTATAGAATATTAGCAGAAATGCAATTTGTACCTAGTGGATACGTGGTTGATTATTGTTCTGTGAACATTCACCAGTTTTACATATATTTGTAAATCATTTCCGCATTCTTGAGTGGTCCTTTGAAGCCTCCTGTGAATCAGTGATGTTTTCTTACTGTCTCTTTCATCAATTAATTAATTAAATAAAAGCTTTGGTATGTGTCTGCTATATGTTTGCATGAAGGCTATTTTATCTTTTAAAATAAATGTTCTTTGAAACTATTTAATTTTTTGGCTAATAAGATATATTTCTTTTATTTTGTTTTATTAATTTTTAATGGAGTATAATTGCTTTACAATGATGTGTTAGTTTTTACGATACATCCAAGTGAATCAGCTATACTTATACGTATATCCCTTCTTTTACAATTTCCTTCCCATTTAGGTCACCACAGAGCATTTAATAGAGTTCCCTGTGCTATACAGCAGGATCTTACACATAGTCAATCAATAGCATATATTTTTATATATGTCAATTCCAAGTTCCCAATTCATCCCACCACCTGTCTCCCCTTGGTATCCGTGTCTGTTCTCTCCATCTGTGTCTCTATTTCTGCTTTGCAAATAGAATAATCTGTACCATTTTTCTAGATTCCACATTCATGCAGTGTTATAGGTTATCTGTTTTTCTCTTCATGACTTACTTCACTCTGTATAACAGGCTCTAGGTTAATTAACGTAAGTTCAACTGATACCCATTTGTTTCTTTTCATCGCTGAGTAATATTCCATCGAATATTTGTAGCCAGGACATGGAAGGAACCTAAATGTCTATCAACAAAAGAATTCCTGTTCAGTTGCTAAGTCCTGCCTGACTCTTTGCAACCCCATGGACTGCAGCACACCAGGCTTCCCTGTCCTTCACTATCTCCTGGAGTTAGCTCAAACACATGTCTATTGAGTCAGTTAGCCCTCTAACCATCTCATTCTCTGTTGTCCCTTCTCGTCCTGCCTTCAATTCTTTCCAGCATCAGGGTCTTTTTCAATGAGTAAACTCTTCATATCAAGTGGCCAAAGTGGAGTTTCAGCTCCAGCATCAGTCCTTCTGATGAACATCCAGGGTTGATTTCCTTTAGGATTGACTGGTTTGATCTCCTTGCTATAAAAGGGACTCTCTAGAGTCTTTTCTAGCATCACAATTTGAAAGCATCAATGGATAACATTTATTCTTTAGTCCTTTCCATTCAGCCTTCTACACTCACTTCTCAACTGAAACTGTTCTTGAAATATTTCCAATTTCTTCTATTAATCAAAGTAAATGTCTCTTCCTAGTCTTTCTCCAATTTGACTGCTGCGGATTTTGGTTCTCTCATCTCACAATCACTGTGGAGACTCTTTTCTCTTCAGAATGTCATTCTTTATTATTTTCTATTCTAATTCCATGATCACCATCTCTCATGCCCAATAGCATCAGTGCTATATGATTTGTTGAAACTGGAGGTTTATGTTCACTTTTTGGATTTATTAAACGTATTATATATATTCTCCCCTCCCCCAGGATATGTGCATCTAATTCACCAGCCTTCGTGTTCACACGTACATACACTTGGCCTTCATCTGGACCACCATTATCCTTTTCTGCAGAATGATTCTAACTACATTTTTGACTATATAGAGAAAACTGCCAAATACATTTTCTACTTCTGAATATTTTTAGGGTTATAGAATAGTTTTTTTCTTTTTTCAAATGCAGAATGGGTTTATTTTAACTTTCTTTGAAATCAAGTAATAACATTCAAGATTTTCAAGATTAATTATTATTATTATTTTTTGGTTGTTAAATATCCCCCTGGCACTTTTAAAAAAAATTTTAATTGGAGGCTAATTACTTTACAATATTGTATTGGTTTTGCCATACATTGACATGAATCCACCCTGGGTGTACATGTGTTCCCCATCTTGAACCCCCCTCCCACCTCCCTCCCCAAAGTTTTATTATTTACTTACTTCATTAAAGATTCCTGTTGCCCTCCATTTTATACCAGAGTGTCAAGAACTGTGGAAGGTCCAGATTTTACTCTACTTGTAAGCTATTAGGTTAGTGTGACATAGACTCATATATGCTGATAGCAAACACGAGACTCCTGGGTCAGAAATAAAGGACTTTACTACTCATGGTTTAGCAGGCAGCATGAGCTTCCTGTTCACGTGGGTTTGTTCTCCTTGTTGCCTAAATCCCAAGAAGTTAGAAATGAGATGTGGGCCCATGTTGATTCTGTGCACACAGTGTGCTTGCATCACAGCCAAGGACCCCCAAGCTTAGGAAGCCCCAATATTTAAAAAAATTTTTTTCCATTATGGTTTGTTATAGAATATTGAATATAATCCCCTGTGCTTCACAATAGAAGCTTGCTGTTTAGCATTTCTATGTATAATAGTTTGCATCTGCTGGTCCCAAACTCCCAATCCAACCTCCTCCAATCCCTCTCTCCCTTGGTAAGCACAAGTCTGCCAATCTTTTATAAGATGCTGAATGTAAATCTGCCCAACAAGTGTCTCAGAGAGAAACAGTAACTTTATTATATTGAAGAGTAAATAAAACTGCCTTCTGTCTAGCAGAGAGACACCGCTGCTAATTTTCAAGACTGTTCACTATATGGGAAATACGGGCCAGAACAAAAGCCATCAGAGCCTCTGCTTACAAGATATACAGAAACACAAGACCCCTATGCAGAACTGACTCTCAAAGAAAACAGAAATCCTTGCATAAGCATCTGTGGGCTTACCAAAATGGGTACTCATTTCATTTCTTTAATACTGTGTCTGCCCTACAGCATGCAGTGAATCAACTTCACATTTCATACATAAGGAACTAATCATATGGAATTAAATAAGGGATGAATGACTATCATACTGATGAAGAGGTAGAGATTAGAATTCATTCATTGTATTTTTCTGACCCATGTTATTTTAGTTGGAGTTTATGATACTCTGCTATTTTTCCTGAAAAAAAAAAAGAAAAGGAAGAAAGAAAAAATTCAAAAAGCAAAATACCAACCTCTTCAGAAAACAAAAGACAATGAGATTAGGGAACTGTGCCTGAGAATACAATAATAATAACCATTCACCTTTTACAAAATTCAATCTTGGTTGACAAATGGATAAATGTGCCTGAAAAGATACTTCCAGCTTCCTTAACTGGATGCTGATCATTAGGAAAGAAGAAAAGTTAATAAAATTTGATGACCTCCCACATGCAAATAAAGAAAATAGTCATCACTTAAAATTCCAAGCCAGCATTATACCTTACATTCAATTAAAATCAGAAATTTATTAGTAGCAAAGGGTAATGGAGAAACAAATCAAAGTAGGTCATCCAGATTAAGAAGAGATGTTTAGAAAATTAAAAAAAAAATAGACTGTAATGTATTCAGTTACATGTGGAGAAATATCTGTGGTGAGGAATCCATAGCCAAACGGGAGAGACACAGTAAGCTACAATTTTTGGGAAAATATCTGCAAATTATTTTTAAAAAGAGATGAAGCAATGGTCAATGATCAGAGCAAAATTCACACAATAAGAGCAGAACCACTTAAAAGGATGTTTTGCAAATAACATCAAGAAAAATCGCAGATTTCACATTTGTAAATTTTAATGAAACATTTTCCTTATTAAGGCAACTTTTATAACATATTACAAGTTAGTTGAAAGCTGAAGAATTGATGCTTTTGAACTGTGGTGTTGGAGAAGACTCTTGAGAGTCCCTTGGACTGCAAGGAGATCCAACCAGTCCATTCTAGAGATCAGTCCTGGGTGTTCATCGGAAGGACTGATGCTAAAGCTGAAACTCAATACTTTGGCCACTTCATGCAAAGAGTTGACTCACTGGAAAAGACTCTGATGCTGGGAAGGATTGGGGGCAGGAGGAGAAGGGGACGACAGAGAATGAGATGGCTGGATGGCATCACCGACTCGATGGAAGTGAGTTTGAGTGAACTCCGGGAGTTGGTGATGGACAGGGAGGCCTGGTGTGCTGTGATTCATGGGGTTGCAAAGAGTCAGACACGACTGAGCAACTGAACTGAATTGAACTGAACTAAGCAATTTTTGGTAGAGTAAATTTCAGAATGAAATTGAAAAAAAAAATTGATAAGAATGAAAGATTGCTTTGCTTTTAAAACTGAAACATTTAAAATAGTTGTATTTTAATATAAAACTGGATAAAATTTATTGCTTTTTGAGGATTAGTGATGATGAAAAATAAAGAAGAACCTAAAACAAATATTAATGGTAACATAAAATATCAAATATACAGCTTAAAGAATATTAAAATGGATCCAAATCAAACTCCTAATAATATCTCACAAAGATGCTTACTTGAAATAGTAGGAAGTTTTACATTGAAGGAGCAAAGTCTTTCATTTGAGTAAGAAACTTAAGAAAAAAAGAATGAGACAACTTTTGCTAAAGTTGTAAGTGAGATGAATAAAAATTAAATGGTACAAGTTTGTTTCTCTCATCCAACAGATCAACAGATGATGAGAAAAATATAGAATATGTTCTTTTCCAGAAAAATATCATGAGGGTCAATAAAATATGCAAAGAGTTAAGATTTGAGGAAACATTTTAGTCTGTTCTCCAAACTACCAGGCATTCATTTAAAAGAAAAGAGCTCTTTTAAACACATTTTTCTCTCTCCCACTCTCCAGAAGCCTTTGTTTGCATATTAAAAAGCAGAGACATTACTTTGCCAACAAAGGTCTGTCTAGTCAAGGCTATGGTTTTTCCAGTGGTCATGTATGGATGTGAGAGTTGGACTGTGAAGAAAGCTGATTGCCGAAGAATTGATGCTTTTGAACAGTGGTCCTGGAGAAGACTCTTGAGAGTCCCTTGGACTGCAAGGAGATCCAACCAGTCCATTCTAAAGGAGATCAATCGTGGGTGTTCATTGGAAAGACTGATGCTAAAGCTGAAACTCCAATACTTTGGCCACTTCATGTGAAGAGTTGACTCACTGGAAAAGACTCTGATGCTGGGAGGGATTGGGGGCGGGAGGAGACGGGGACGATAGAGAATGAGATGGCTGGATGGCATCACCGACTCGATGGAAGTGAGTTTGAGTGAAATCCAGGAGTTGGTGATGGACAGGGAGGCCTGGCGTTCTGTGATTCATGGGGTCGCAAAGAGTCTGACACGACTGAGCGACTGAACCAAAGTGAACTGAACTGAGGATCTAGTATTGACTGAAATTTTGCTGTTGATCTGAACCTAAATGTCAATAACATGGGGGTATTGATTCATTCTATTATTTCAGGATGTTATTTTTAATTGCATGAGGACTTGCTATGCAACAGATATCTTTAGTTAGCCCCTCCATTGTGTCTGACTGTTTGCAACTCATAGACTGTAGACTGCTAGGCTCCTCGGTCCATGGAATTTTCCAGGTAAGAATACTGGAGTGGGTTGCCATTCCCTTCTCGAGGTGATCTTCCCAACTCAGGGATCGAACCTGAGTCTCCTATATTGCAGGCAGATTCTTAACCATCTGAGCCATCAGGGAAGCCCTAAGAATACTGGAGTGGGTAGCTATTCCCTTCTTCAGGGGATTTTCCCCACCCAGGGATCAAAGCTGTGTCTTTTGCATTGCATGTAGATTCTTTACCATCTGAGTCACTAGGGAAGCCCAGAGGTCTTTAAACAGCTGATTAATCAGAGAAAATGTGTTAAATTGTATTCTCTGCATTTTTAATTGAGTACTTGAATTTAAACCTTTAAACTTTTCCCCACTATTACATTTTCAAGCCCATATGTATCTTGGGTCTTCAAAAATTTCAATTTTTTTTTTTGATATTGCAAAACAGTGGCAGTGGAGAAATGTTTAGAATTCAGAAATTCACAATCAGTGGTTTGAATTTAAATTGTGATACCCTCTTCAATTTTGGAACCTGGTCCCTGAAATTTTGGAATTCAGTTTTGTGGAAGGAACTCATCTTAAGAGGGACTTGGGTGGAGAAGAGAGGAAATACCATCCATCACAGATAATCTCACTATGGACTAGTGGATGATTCTGTGAGAATACTAAGGAAATATTTTACCTATTACCTGACCCTTTAAAATTTTCATGCACTATACCTTCAAACTTTCTCAGATAGGGTTGGAATCCTAAAATATTAGACTTACTAGTAGCAGGTAATCTTAAGCATTCTCTTATCTGCAAACATTACTCCTTCTGATGTCTCTAAACTCTGTATCACCAGGTTAAGAGTCGGCCTTTAGCTCGATGCCTATTTATTACTTATGTACAGTGATGGACAGGGAGGCCTGGCGTGCTGTGATTCATGGGGTCACGGAGAGTCGGACACAACTGAGCGACTGAACTGAGCTGAATTGAACCCAACAGATAGTTCAGCAGGCATCAACAACTTTCCTCAAATCTTTCTTCTCCTTTTCTTTTTATCCCATGAATGACATCATCGTCATTTGTCCAATGAGTCAGCCTAAAAATGTTCATCTCTGCTCTACTTACAGCTCATCAGTTATCAAGCCCTGCCTGTTCTTTTCATTGAAATCTTCACTGAGATCATTGCAGGTTCACAGGCAGTTGTAAGAAGTAATGAAAGAGACCTACCTATTTTTGTATTTACGCAGCTGCTCCCTGTTGTAACAACACTTTACTAAGTTGCTCCCAGTGTAACAATTTGCACAATGATAGTATAGTATCAGGTGGCACTAGTGGTATAGAATCTGCCTACAATTCAGGAGACGCTGGAGATGCAAATTCCATCCCCGAGTCAGGAAGATCCTCTGGAGGAAAAAATGGCAACTCACTCCAGTAGTCTTACCTGAAAAATCCCACGGACAGAGGAGCCTGGAGGGCTACAGGTCATGGGATCTCAAAGAGGTGGACAAGACTTAGCGACTGAGGACACACACACAGCCAGGATATTGATCTGCTTTGATAAAAATCTACAAATCTTACTCATGTTTCCTCAGTATTTGTTCTTTCTGTGTGTGTATGCATTTAGGTCTATACAATATTATCACATGAGTTTGAATATCTCCTACCACAGTGAGGATGCTGAATATTTATATCATTGCAAGTATCCTGATGGTTCTTTCTTTTTTTTAATTCTTGATTTCTTTTCTTTATATGTTCTTCTCCAAATTCTTATCTCCTGTGTTGAAATAGCTTCCTAGAAGACATCTCTGACTCTAAACTTCCAGTCCCTCCAATTTACAATGCAGTTATAAATTGCAAATCTGATTATGTCAGTCCTCTAGGCAAATATCAGGAAAGATGATTTCCTACTTCTATGACTTACTTTAAATTTACACACTAGAAAAATTCTGCATGTTCAGTTCAGTTCAGTCACTCAGTCGTGTCCGACTCTTTGTGACTCCATGAATCACAGCACGCCAGGACTCCCTGTCCATCACCAACTCCCGGAGTACACTCAAACTCATGTCCATCGAGTTGGTGATGCCATCCAGCCATCTCATTCTCTGTCGTCCCCTTCTCCTCCAACCCCCAATCCTTCCCAGCATCAGAATCTTTTCTAGTGAGTCAACTCGTCGCATGAGGTGGCCAAAGTATTGGAGTTTCAGCTTTAGCATCAGTCCTTCCAATGAACACCCAGGATTCAGCTCCTTTAGAATGGACTGGTTGGATCTCCTTGCAGTCCAAGGGACTCTCAAGGTCTTCTCCAGCACCACAGTTCAAAAGCATCAATTCTTCGGTGATCAGTTTTCTTCACAGTCCAACTCTCACATCCGTACATGACCACTGGAAAAACCATAGCCTTGACTAGATGGACCTTTGTTGGCAAAGTAATGTCTCTGCTTTATAATATACTATCAAGGTTGGTCATAACTTTCCTTCCAAGGATAAGCGTATTTTAATTTCATTGCTGTAATCAGCATCCACAGTGACTTTTGAGCCCAAAAAATTAAAGTCTGTCACTGTTTCCACTGTTTCCCCATCTCTTTCCCATGAAGTGATGGGACCAGATGCCATGATCTTTGTTTTCTGAATGTTGAGCTTCAAGTCAACCTTTTCACTCTCTGCATGTTACTTAACTAAAAATGTGAGCAAAAACTTACTGACATAGGTCATCAGTCTTATGAAGAAGAAATCAAATTATTTTGCTGCCTGCATTCTCAATATATTATCCAGTGACAATGAAGATTCTTATCTATAGATTTGGTGGCTCAGTCTTACATGTTAACTTGGTAAGGCTACAGTACTCAAGCACTTAATGAAACATTGATTTCAGTGTTTCTATTAAGTGTAATTTGTAGATGTGGTTAACATTTATAATCAGTTGCCTATAAGTAAAGCAGATTGCTCTCCATAATGTGGGTGAATCTCAATCATTTGAAAATCTTAAGAACAGATTTCCTACAGAAGAGGGAATTATACATCAAGAATACATCAAGGTTTTCTTGAGTTTCCAGCCTTCAAGTCCACCCTATAGGTATCAAAGTTGTCGGTGCTCTTAATCCTATGAGTGATTTCCTTAAAACAAATCTTTCCTTTTCACTAGATAAAGAGATAGCTATTGAAATAGACATATTGATTTTTTTCTACTGGTTTTATTTCTCTGGAGAACCTTGACTGATACAACTAACAAACTTATTAATGATACAAAATTATTGATTAATGAAATATGCATATTGACAGCCTATTAAAACCATGCTCATCATTTAAATGGACAGTGGGGATTATCTCCCTAGATTCATTCACCCTTCTTTCATCAGACACCATCCAATAGTTTGGGTCATAATTTGGAAATGAACCCATCTTTTATTCCAGCGTTAGGTTTCAGTTCAGTTCAGCTCAGTCGCTCAGTTGTGTCCGACTCTCCGCGACCCCATGAATCACAGCACGCCAGGCCTCCCTGTCCATCACCAACTCCCGGAGTTCACCCAAACTCATGTCCATCGAGTCGGTGATGCCATCCAGCCATCTCATTCTCCGTCGTCCCCTTCTCCTCCCGCCCCCAACCTTTCCCAGCATCAGAGTCTTTTCCAGCGTTAGGTTTAGGATTGGTCAAAGCAAGTCTGCCTAATTCCAGTACGCCTGGTAAGGTGCATATTTACTATATGAAAAGTGGTGGAAACAAGTTTTCTCAATTTAACATGTCTATTTCCAATGATTCAGTTTCATACTGAAACATAGCCTGTGATTTACTCATTTGCTTACTTCAAGTATCCACTCAACTTGGTGACATTTCATTACCTGATATAGAAGCACCAGAAGTCCAATCCTCAGGCTTTCTCAATCTCCTTAACTTCTTCTCATTATCAATACCTTGCCATTGTTTTAAATTATTCTTTTTCTGTCTCCCATACAAAGCATAACTTTCATGAGGTTCACTACCATTTCACTAGAGTCTATAACGGCCTCTGCCATTAAGATAACTCCCAATAAATATTTGCTTGATCCAGTAGAGAAATGAAGAATTGGAACCAGCAGTTCTTTAATGTTATTAAAGCATCATATTTTGAACTCAAGTCAGGTTTTTAAAGCATTCACCGAAGATTTTATTCTAGCCTCAAAATAATTTAGTCATGTTAACTGAATGTTCCTTATCCACACTTTTGACTGTTTCTTTGACTGTTTCTTTGAATTTCTTTTTCTTTTGAAGTTCTCACAGAAAACAGTTACATAAGTGACTCCAAAAGAGGATGCTCATGACTTCTTTTCTATCGTTGATGCTAAAAATAAGTTTTGCTTTGGAAGTATTTACATGAAAAATGTGACACTTTGCTAGAGAATTTACAAGTATGATCCGGTAGAGAAATTGACCATTTTACCACAAAATCAAGTGTTATAAAATGAAAGTTGTGAAATCACACCATCTGGGTATAGCTGTAGATTTATACTAATTTCATCCAGGGCATGAATGTGCTTTTTTTCCCCCTTCTTGCCTAGATCTACAGCTGTTCCCTGGCAAAGGAAACTACCTTCTCTCTTGCCTGGCACCTGCCTCTTCCATTTATGTCTTCTTCACTCCCTCCCTTAACTATCAGGAGGTAGATTTTTTTTTTTTTTAATGTCACTTTGGAAATTATGAGCACAACACCAGTTAATAACTCTTGTGGCCTGATGACAAATTTGGTCATCTATCTTCAGTTACAAGAATACAATTATAGATGATGTTTAGACACCAGCAACTTAATCAAAATGCTGTGGGGGTAGACCGGATGCCACTGATAAGAGCTCTTTTCTTCAGTCATCATATTGTGTTCAGTTACAATCGGTCAGGAAAGAATACGTTCTAAAGGCTGAAGCTGCAATTGGATAGAAACATAAAAGCTGTGATAATCCAGGTGAATTATTGCTATAAAAATTTAGGTTTGTTTTTTACCATCTGGAGTCCAGGTTTGAAAATGACATACATTATGGTATTTTGAAATACCAGGCTTTGACCCATGTATATGATTCAATAATGAAAATATTATCAAAATTCATTGGATAAATGGTGAGAAGTTAAAAAGTAAGCTTTTGAAAACTTTGTATGCTTTCAGTAACAATAGTTAGCATTTACTTGGTACTGAGAACTAGCAAAGTATTGTTTCCAGGGCTTTACCAGATTTGTCACTTTGTTTTATTCTCAGAACAACTTTATGTCATTCACTTCATTCATAAGTTATCTAAAGGACATGGGTGTTATTTGCCTAAGACTAGATTCCTCAGAAAAAGCAGAATTATAACATGTCAGATGGGTTCCATGGTGAGTGTTATGTAAATATGCCAAACTCAAATTCTTCTGTAGGCAATACTGGTTGCTTACTCCTGAAATGTCGCTCAAAATATGATACATTTTAAAATTTCAACCATAATATGATTTTAGCTACACAATGAAAAAGAATCAAGTATATACAAATCTAATTTCAGTGCACAATAATGATACAAAATGTGAAGACTATTCACAACAATGTTCCCCCAAATTCACCAAGTAATCTTTATAAAATATTACTTACATCCTGATGGGAAATTTCAAACATTTCTAGTCATGATTTTTTTTTATTCACACATGACTTTGAAGGTAAAAAACAAGTGTAACTATATAAATTCTTAGTATTATATAATTTCGTTAGTGTATAACAGTATTTCTTTAAGTGAACTCCATCATTCACTGGTCTCAGGGGATCCTTCCCAATGCACACATGACAGATTTTCTTTGTGTCATACCACTGTTGGAAACTCAGAAGTACCTTAATATACTAAAGGCTCTGAGATGCCTTGCAGAGAAGGGAGCTCCTGTCTAACATTAATTAACTCATTATTTTCCAATGTATTTGAAGATGGAATTTAACATAATATACTGAAGCTTCCTTAGAATCAATATTCTTCAAACCATCTGTTGAGAACTTGTGGCCTAACATTAGAAAGCCTGTTTTTATCAAATATCCTCTCTTTCTCATTCATCTTTCCTCTTAGTCAAATATATTTTAGGAATTTTTTCCCCCCTATTTGTCTCTCTTGCAGAAGATATAGTAAAATAGTTTTCCTGTAGAAAAACTGTGACTACCTTCATTAAACATGATGTGGTAGGAAGCACTAATAATTGAAACCACCTGTGTCCACATGACTTTGTTGCTTGTACCAGGAAATTTTTGCTAGGGAAAAGGTAAGACTGTAAACTAATAAATAACTTTGTTCTTTGCTTCAGGCAAATCCTGCAGATTCATTTATCAATGTTAGCATTCTGTTCACCTGAGTAAATAAGTTCTGTTATCATAAACAATTTAACTATTAAAATTCTCTCTATTCAAAACCTTTGCTTTCCCCACCAATATTACATGTACTGTTAGGTCATAAACTTCCTTCCGTGTCCAATCTATTGTGTGTCTTGAAAATCTCATCTCACGCCACTTAAGCCAAGAGCCACAAACTATGTAAATATCAATTTTGACTCACTACTTCTTGCACTGCAAGAACTCTACCACATTCGTGTTCTCTCCAAGAGCAGTAAGTTCTAATACTTTTAGCTTAATTTTAATAAAAAAAGTATTTTGGGGGGAAGGTTAACAGGGCTTAAGTATAGTTAAACAAAATAGGAAAAGAATGATTGGAAGATCCTGTTAGATTGTGGGGCCCTGGGAAGAATCTCTAAGGAAATAAAATTTAAATTAAGATTTGAAGATTGAGTAACAGTCAGGCATATCAAGACTGGAGGAAAGAACATCAGAGCCAATGAATCAGCCTGACTGGAAGTCCTGAGATTTAAAAACAATAAGAACAAAAAACAACACACCTCGTTTTACTTAAGGAATCAAAGTGATGTATCTAAGCATAGAACATAACTAGGATAGTTGCACAGCTGTGGGAAATGGACTTGAATAGTAGGAAATCTGGATTTTATTCATTTAGAATGTTACAATTGTGATGATATTTAAAAAGAGAGGTTATCATGGTTTAATTTATGTTTTCAATAACAAAGTCTATTTATTGGATGGAGAATGAATGTGGGGAGGTCAATTAAGACACTATCAATTAAGAGACTGCAATTTTCCTGGGAAGAAAGCATGGTGGCTTTGTTTGGAACAGTGGCCATGAAAACAGAGTCACGTGGATGCATTCACTCCTAAAAGATTTATTGCTAAAAGTAACAGAATATGGTAGTTAAGCATTTATACACCTAAAAAAGAGGAAAGGGAAAGGATGGTTCTAGGTGGTCATGATGAGCCACTAAGTAGATGGATGCGCAGAAATATATAAATTATACATATAGCAAATAACCGACATGATAATGGATCAAAAATTGAAATTTGGTGCACCTGATAGCCTCTCTCTGATAATGTAAAATCACTTTCCTTTGACTGTTCTCCAGGCAACCCTTGAGCATCACAGTTCTGTTCCAAGTTTGGTGATTTACATATAAGATGGAATATAAGAATTTCCAGGGCCATTCAACTCATACCGTATTCCTAATAGGAAACATTCAAATTTCAGTAAAACAAAATTTAAAATTTGGCTGAAAATCTGTTCAATTAAAAAAAAAAGTTTTATAGATCAGCTCTGCAAAAAGAAATAGAGTTAATATAGGAGCCATCAGAACTTCTACACAGCAGCTAATTAAGATTGATTAGAGAAGTAGATACTCTAGTCTCGAGTTTAGCAGCCCCCAATTTTTTTCTTAAAATAAACCTTTCTTAATTAGGTGGAAAATAATGTGCACAGCAGGGAATAGAACTAGAATTTATCAAGTCTTCCAGGGACTATTAAAGTAAACTATTTCCTAAACATAACTTTTTATTAGTGAAGTGAATAAATTCATTAAAAGCTACGTGTCCATGCAAGAACTATAAATCAAAATGAAATAAACATGTATGAAACATTTAATACTGAATTTTAACTAATATGCAGGAAAAAACTGGTAAGGAAGAAAAATGCTGAGTAACTAGTTGTCCATGCCATGACATTCATTTACTAATTAGTTTTCAAAACCTGCATAAACCTTTCTGTGGTCCAGTTAAATTGTAACTTGTCTTGTGTCTTCAAATTACAAGAAAGGTTGCAATTGAATTATACCCTGTGCCTTGCCTAGCACTTGAAAAGCCCTGAAATCATTGCAACTTAAATGACAAGTAACTCAGTCAATATTTCATTTACTGCTTCACAGCTGTTGAAAGAGTTACTCTTGTGAGTTCATATGCAGGAAATAGGAGTCAACTTCACAATTTCCTGAAGATTTAAAAATTTGTTTTTCTGGTTTGGAAAAAATTTTTCCACTAATAAAATACATGTAACACATATTTATTTATTTATATTTTTTTCAACTGGTCTTTTCATGTTATTGCTATATAACTATGCAATATACAACAAACAGAAAAATAAAAAGCATTTACACGTAACTTTTGTAACATTAAGTTCCCTTCTTTGCTTAATATGGGTATTAAGATCTCTTGAAACTATCCCAATTTTCCACTTCTTTTATAAAAAGGGAACGTTTTCTAGAACATAACAGTTTAGCATGGCTGATCGAATGGAAATGAGCCAACGGTAGTATCAGACTCTTGAAGTATGACTTATATGTAAGACTATCAATTAAGAGACTGCAATTGTCCTAGGAAGGAAGCATGGTGGCTTTGATTGGAGCAGTGGTCATGAAGACAGAATCATGTGGATCCATTCACTCCTAAAAGATTTTATTTCTGTGGCAGTAAAGCCACATTAACATTGCAGGGAGCAAGCTTCATTTAGCAAAAGAAAGTAAGCAGTTGGACAACTTATTCAAAGGGATAACTAAAAAGAAAACAATTTAGAAAATTTGATATATTAGGCAGATGAAGGACTCAGCATGAACTTCTGAGCCTTTTCAGGAGAGAGAAAAATTTTCAATCCAAAATGATGCAAGAAGATGAGAATGGAATGTTAAGATTAAAGTTTGGTGATTGTAAGAAATAGACATAAAACATAAAAAACAATCCAAATAAGTTTAAATAAATTAATTATTATATGACCAAAGGGAAATGTCCTTTAAACAAGATGAATACTATATTTTAGGATAATTTTCCCAAGAAACTTTCACTGTGGGTAGGTTTCATCAACAGTTGAGATTAAACATCTGTCACAGTACAGCAGTTAAATTCATTCATCCACTCACTCAACAAACACATGAGGGATTCCACGATATCCCAGGCTTGCTAGGGCACATACAGGATACAAAAGTGACTGAAACAGGTATTGGACTCTGACCTCTCGAGGTTTACATTTTGGTGAACTTTCTCAATCAACATTTTGAAAAATTATCTATGTTGATTTTTTTCAGTATAGAAAATATTATGTAAGTTTTGGAATATGTGCAATAGATACGATAGATACAGATTAAAAATAACCTAGTGATGAATAGTTTTTCAGGTTTTACAAGAGCAAGTTTTAAAAGCTTTTCAAAGATGTTTTATCATGTGAGTGACAATATTTACATAGTATGTTTAATTTCATTGGTGATTATATAAAGACGTTTGAAACCATTCACAAATTGATTTTGTAATAACAGGATCAATTTTGCTTGAGCAATTTTCAAAAGATGATATTAGTCTCATACTTATCTAGATATAGAAATCATATTAATATCATCCATTAAAGTTTCCCAAACTGATTAAATGATATTGTCTGAATGTTTTTATTTATCCTGTAAAGTTATTTTTATAGCATTTGCCAAGAGAAGGGACTTACTGTTATATCTATTCTAACTCATTCATTTTACCCCTAATTCCATAATTTGTCTACAATCAAACTTTTAGAGTTAGCACAATATTCCAGCTTTCTGGTTTCCTGATACTCAGTCCAATGCTTCCTTAAATATATTATGCTGCTTCTCTGAATTAATTACTATATAAGCTAGACTGCTTAAACAAGAGTCCTTCAAAACTGTGGCTCAAACAAAATAGACATTTGTGGTTTTCTTTCATCTAAAAGTCTGGAGAGTCCAGGCTAGTAATAAAGATCCACGATGCTCAGGAAATTGGGTTTCTTTTATTTATCTCCTCTGCAGTCCTCATACATGGTTTCCAGCTTTTGGTCCCAAACAAGTATTTCAGCACAATGATTCTATCCATATTCTAGGCGATGGGGAGTGGGTGGGAAGGCTCCTTCCCTTTCTTCACAGACTCAAAAGCCTCATACAGCAACTCTGAGTGCCAGATCCTAGGAATACAATCACTCTGAACTTCAACTAAATTTCCCTTCCCAAAGAGAGGAAAGAAAAAGTGATGCTCAAGACAGCTAGCTAGGCTTTGCTACATCTTCTGAGCAATCTCTTGAGTTCTATTCCTGGTTTCATCTCTTATTAGTTGTGTCAACTTGATCTCTCTGTGCTTCAGTTGTCTTGTTTCACAGGTTTGTTTTATGAATTCAGTAAGATATAATAGGTAGAATGCCTGAAAGAGTGCCTGACAGAGTAAATACATAATAATTAGCTACTATTTACTGTTATTACTATAATCTGATAGTAGAATAAGATTTCTTACCCAAACCCCTCCCTGAGGACTCCTTTCTCCTAAATTAGAAAAAAAAAAAGTTGTATGTTGTCTAACTTGCTAATGCACGATATCTTTACTATATGGATAGGCACACAAAATAGTGGTCCATTTCATTTTAATCAGTTACTAGTTCTGAGAGATTTTATCTACTGTACTGGAAGAGATAATACTATTATCTTTGTTCTCTAAATAAATTTCCCCCAAGTAATCAAAAAAAGGGGAGATATAATCTCAATAATTTGGCTGTAAGGAGGTAAACAACAGATGAAATAGTAAACACTGGTTTTCTCACCCACAAAGCATCCTTGCCTACAAGTGCAGCCGTCCACTGATGACTCTCCATGACTTTCTGTGTCTCCTGAGCTTCTGTAGTTTTTATCTTCCTCAACCCAACCCTTGGCTTAATGATCCAAGGGTGAGGGTCTCCCTGACAAATGATCAGATCTATCCTGGCTGATTCCCAGACTTGGGATATTACTGTGTTTTCTCTGTAGTTAATTTCATTATGTTGTAACTTCTCCATGAACTGATCATGAAGGACCTGTTCCCTTGTTTTCTATTTCCTTGCACTCTACCACAGCACAACAAAACATCTCCTGACCTCACGCCCCTCCTTCCCTACCCCACACTGCCCTGGAGAGCCGAGGCAAGGCTGAAGGGCAGGGTCCACCTGCAACAGAACACCCGGGAGCACAATGCCTGGCTTTGCTGAACAAGCTGAAAGCTGTGTTCAATACACCAAAAGGAAAATGTTTGAGGCAAAAGGGGCCATAAAGGATGTGGAAGTCAGTTTCACAATGTGTCTCCAAAGGTACAAGTGAAAAGGTTAAGCAAGTGACTCAGGAGCAAATTGGAAATTAAGGGAATGAGGAACCCCCAAGAATTGTCCTTAGTTTGTGAGATGTTTTAGGAATCAGTTGTGTTTGCAGACTTAAAAGTCAGGAAAGGCCTAGAAGCAGTGGAATCTTCTTATGTACCAACTTAACCCACTGTGTAAATATAGGGTATCTTAGATTGGGTTTCACATGAGCAGAACCTGAGATAGGAATTCTTGTTCCAGGAACTTCCCTGGTGATCCAGTGGTTAAGAACCCACGTTGCAGTGCAGGGAATGTGGGTTAGATCCATGGTCTGAGAACTAAGATCCTCCCACATGCCTCGGAGAAACTGCTTCCCAGGTGGCACAGTTGGTTAAGAATCTGCTTGCTCAATGCAGGAGACACAAGAGACGCAGGCTCAATCCCTGGGTTGAGACGATCCTCTGGCAGAGAAAATGGAAACCCACCCCAGTATTCTTGCCTAGAAAACCCTATGGACAGAGGGGCCTGGTGGACAATAGTCCATGAGGACTCGAAGAGTTGGAACGACTGAGCATGCACACAAAGGATTCAAAGGATATGATGTAACTAGAATCTGTGCACTGCAATGAAAGATCCCACACAACACAACTAAGGCCAATGCAGCCAAATAAATAAATGTTCAAAAAAAAGAGAGAAATTCTGTTCCAACAATTTATTTGTGGGGGTACTCTCAGGAGAAGGGGCAAGAAGGACACAGAAGAGATAGAACTGAGAAACAGAAGCTTAAGTTTGACTGGAGATTGGCTTCTGCTTGATTTCACAAGGAAGTTCTAGCTCCTAAATTGAATGAGTCCCACATGGAGGTAAGGAGGCCAGTGTTTTGTACCTAACACTGGCATGGTGTGGGTGAGGCTGCTCCCCTCCAGGGGCTGAGCGAAAGCTGTAAGTTTTCCATTGTGGCACATGGGCTCTCCTTTGGCCACGGGCAAATGTCTTAAGAGGGCAGTTGTGTGAGTTTTTAGTAGCCAATGCATAGGACCTGAGTATGGCTTTCATTCAGGCTGCTGTCACAAAAGAAATTTTTCATATTTCTGGAGACTGGGAAATCTAAGATCATGTCAGGGCAAATCATGGTCAAGTAGTTGATGAAGGTCCCCTTCCTGGTTTGTAAACAGTCATCATCTTCCTATATCATCACATGGCAGAAAGGGAGATAGCTTTCTTCCTTTTACGAAGACACTAATTCCAACACAGGTGCTCCACCTTCATGGCATAACTACCTCCCATTAGTCCCACATCTTAATACCATTTTATTAGGGGTTAGGGTGTCACCATTCAACTTTGGGGAACACAAACATGTAGGCCATAATACCCATAAGCAACTGGTTGAAACATGGTTATTGAAGAGCTGTTTTGGTAAGTAACTTTATAAAATGATGGCTACTTTGGCAATAAGGAAATGTATTAACAAAGATAATTTTCTAATCACGTGAAAAAGAAAAAAGTAATGTCCTAAACGTTCCAGAGTTATTTAGGGGAAAAAAGCAAAGAATATTTCAATGACTACTATGATAGTATTTCAGAGTGGTAATCAGCACTTTTGTTGCTAAAATATTTTACTTGTCCTTTAAATAGGATTCTAATCTCTTCCCACTTTGCTTCACATGTGGAGGTTTAATTATTCACAATACTACAATGAAAGTTGCCCTAATTCACTGGAGCCAATGATAAAACATTATAAAAGAAAAGGCCATTACATTTTATAGCACCCAGGCAGTATTTATTTTTTTACCCTCTCTGAAGCGTATAATTATTTTTTACCACTCTCATTCACACTGCACGAAACAAAATATATGTAAGAGACACAATTAGCAACAATCTGCAAATAACCTATTTTATCACACACCATTTGTTTCAGGAATACAGTTGAATGTTGTGTGCAAAAACATATCTTTCATCTTCTCCCAGGATTTGAAGGCTAAGGTGTTAAACAGCCTACTGTATTCACATTATAATGTAAATGAGGATGAACTTAAAGCAAAAAAAAAAAAAAAATTTTTCAAGTCAAGAGTTTGATCCAGTGCAGCTTATTTTGTAAAACCTCTAGTAATACATATATGAGCTCTCCGAGGGCATGGGCTTAGCTCTGTTCTCTGTTGTATCTTTGGCACTACAGCAGTGCTTAACACATAGTAACTGCTCAGCAGGTATTTTTTGCAATGAATGTGAATGTGGTTATTAATGACTTTGACACCATCTTTAGTTTGCACAATTCTTAGTCTTCCCTTGTTTATTTGCTTTTCCTTTTTATCTTTTTATTTATTCAATGCCTTCAACACTCTAAGTCTACGTATGTGTGTGTGTGTGTGTGTGTGTGTGTTTGTGTGTGTGTGTGTGTGCATGTGTGTATGGATAAGAAAGTAAATTTCAGAAAAACGATAGGATATACTTGTGAGTAGGAGATAGAAAATGCCATCATCCTAGGGAATCTCAGTACTGAGAGAATGCCATAAATGAAATGTAAACTAGGTGTTATTGGTAGATTTCTTCCTTTAAAAATCCCATTAACCAACCTTGCTTGAATGAGCAGAGATTTTTTTTCTGCTGTGTAAATATCTTCCCAAGTCTACTGTCTTTGTAAGGGCTAAATTTTCACTAAAAAAGAGAATTACTTACGTTTTAAAATAGCTTTGCTTATCTCATACAGAGGAAATAACTTTACCTTTTCAGTTCAGTTCAGTTCAGTCTCTCAGTAATGACTGACTCTGCGACCCCATGGACTGCAGCATGCCAGGCCTCCCTGTCCATCACCAACTCCCCGAGTTTACTCAAACTCATGTCCATTGAGTCGGTGATGCCATTCAACCATCTCATCCTCTGTCATTCCCCTCTCTTCCTGCCTTCAATCTTTCCCAGCATCAGGGTCTTTTCAAATGAGTCAGTTCTTCGCATCAGGTGGCCAAAGTATTGGAGTTTCAGCTTCAGCATCAGTCCTTCCAATGAATATTCAGGACTTATTTCCTTTAGGATGGACTTTTAAATAATGATATTTTAAAGTTTTGTAGATTCTATCAGTGAGAGTTTAAAAAAAAAAAAGCCCCAAATCAAAACAGAAACCAACCTCTCACTATATGATTTAGATGAGAAAATTCCACAAAAAATAAAAAGTGATAAAGCATGATTAAAAAAAAACTAATTAATTTCACAGTAATTTTGGATAATTCTAGAGTTGAAATTCCATGTGTTGACTTATTATTAATACTTTCTATGTAAGGAAAGCTGATTTAGGTGAAGTATATAAAGAAAGAGCAAGACATTTCCTCTGTCCTCAAAGAGTTCTTTCCCAATCCAATGTTCTTTCTATTCAATTGCAACCAATTGGTATCTATCCTCTTTTCTCCTTTCATCGAAATCATAGCATACCTGGATTATTCTAGATGTCTCCAACACTCTTCAGTCTTCTATTTCAGTCTTAAATGTCAATATCAAAGGATGTACTCAATACAATATTTCATCATGAAAATCCTCAATAAAACAATGTCAAAGGCTTCCCAGGACATGTTAACCTGCTTCCCAGGACATGTTAACCTAGCAGTCCCTTTGAAACTACAGTTCCCGACTAACAGCTCAATCTTGTCCTTATCATTCCCTTACAAAAGCACCACACTTCATCTAGAATGGACTGTGTGCTCTGCCTGACTGCACTATGATCCTATATAACCCTCCCTTCTCTATAACTGCTCTTCTCACGGTGAGCCTTGACTTCCTTCAGGTTATTCAGTCCAGATTTCCTTCAAAGCCCTGTCCATAGCTCTCATTATCAGAATGACTTCTCTAACAATCTGCAACCAGCTTTCTTAAGAATCTGAAGCATTTCCTATAAAGACCATTCATTTGTCACTTTTCATCAGAAACAGGTAGCTCCTTATTTGAGGCCGAGGTCACTATATACATATACTTTACATAAACCATTTGTTAATAAGAGGCTGCAGGTAAGTGTCAAAGCTCAAGTTTTGCTATGAAACTTAAATAATTATTTTGCATTTTTGATCAGATAGAGATCATAGCTCCTCCTAAGAAGTTCCCTTTAATTGGTTAGCATGCTCCCATTAAGTATTCAAATGAAACCACAGATTATGTACTATCAAGGATTGCAATAGAACCATGTCAAGAGAATTTTGGTGTGGTCTCAACACAAAGTAGTAATTTTATATTAGATCTATCCATCTCGACCCAATATAGTAATTCTTTCCAAATAATATCTTTTTTTCTTTCTTTTTAAAAAAATTTTTTTTTATTTTACAATATTGTATTTGTTTTGCCATACATTGACATGAATCCACCCCAGGTGTACATGTGTTCCCCATCTTGAACCCCCCTCCTACCTCCCTCCCCATATCATCCCTCTAGGTCATCCCAGTGCACCAGCCCCAAGCATCCTGTATCATGCATCCAGGCTTATACTCTAACAGATTAATCAAGATGACTTTTAAAATAAAGTGTGTATGTGTGTACACATGTATGAGTATACATTATATAGGTATATAATATGTATATCAGTTCAGTTCAGTTCAGTTCAGTCGCTCAGCCATGTCTGACTCTCTGCGACCCCATGAATCACAGCATGCCAGGCCTCCCTATCCATCACCAAATCCCAGAGTTCACTCAAACTCACGTCCACAGAGTCGGTGATGCCATCCAGCCATCTCATTCTCGGTCGTCCCCTTCTCCTCCCACCCCCAACCTTTCCCAGCATCAGAGTCTTTTCCAGTGAGTCAACTCATCGCATGAGGTGGCCAAAGTATTGGAATTTCAGCTTTAGCATCAGTCCTTCCAATGAACACCCAGGATCGATCTCCCTTAGAATGGACTGGTTGGATCTCCTTGCGGTACAAGGGACTCTCAAGAGTCCTCTCCAACACCACAGTTCAAAAGCATCAATTCTTCGGCGATCAGCCTTCTTCACAGTCCTACTCTCACATCCATACATGACCACGGGAAAAACCATTGCCTTGACTAGACGGACCTTTGTTGGCAAAGTAATGTCTCTGCTTTTTAATATATTATCAAGGTTGGTCATAACTTTCCTTCCAAGGAGTAAGCGTCTTTTAATTTCATGGCTGCAATCAGCATCTACAGTGATTTTGGAGCCCAAAAAAATAAAGTTTGACACTGTTTCCACTGTTTTTCCATCTATTTCCCATGAAGTGATGGGACCAGATGCCATGATCTTTGTTTTCTGAATGTTGAGCTTCAAGCCAAACTTGTATATATGTATACACACACACATATATAAATACATGTGCAAATATTTATGTACATTATATATATATATACAATAAATGCATATATACATGTGTTGAGTTGGCCTAAAAGTTCATTTGGGTTTTTCCATACCATCTTACAGAAAAACCCAAATGAACTTTTTGGCCAACACAATATTTTAAGTGATGCCAGATCACTTTATTTATTTATTTTTTCTGTTAAATGAAATTACTTAGTATCTTTTAACATTGTTATGGTAAGAATTTTGATACTGCTGTATTAAATGTTGGCCTCATTTCAAAATACCCTACCAACTCTACTCAATTTTCTCCTTATCTGTAGCTACCATTTCACTCAAGCCATCATTTGTAGATTAAAGCAATGGTTTTCAAAATTTAGTGAGCATCACAGTCACCTGGAGGTTTTGTTACACCCAAGATTAATGAAAGTCTGGGGGAGGAGACTGGGCTGAATATTTACATTTCTCACCAGTTCACAGGTGATGTTGAAACTACTGGTCTGTGGGTGACATTCTTCTAGAGATCCTGGAATAGATTACTCTGAAAAGGTCCTAACTAGTCTCCCTGCTTTCATTTTTATTGTTGCTGTTCATGATTTTTACTCTTCCCTCGTCTCCTTTCAAAAAGCAGAAAGTGAGATCTTTTGAAAACATAAATCAGGATTATTTTATTCCATTGCTTGCAGCATTTCTGTGGATTTACACTTCAGTGAGAATGATATCCAAACTCCTTAAGATGGTCAAAATGGCTTTACTTGGTACTTCTAAGATCTTGTTATCACACTACACACAGAGAATGATAATATCTGTGTTGCATCCTGGGAAAAATAAGAGGGTTCCTTGAGATCAAAGGAAACTGGACTCCAAGTCCAGCTGGTCCAGGTTCCCAAAAGGCTAACAGGATGCCTACAATGTATGTCGTTAATGTCATCTCAGTCCCAACATTTGGGAGGAAATCACTAAGAATATCGGTAAATTGTCCCAAGCATTGTGTCGCAAATACATGAATTTTGGCCAAGCTTACCCCATAATACTATTAATTTATTTCACACTCCATTCCTCCCGCCACACTACCTTTTTTTCTGTGCCTGTTTCATTCTATATTTGGCTGGTATAGGCTTACTCATTCACTGGCAGTCTTATCTCTTTCAATTATTCCTGTATTCTCCTAAAGTCATGCTGACCTGAAAAAGATGCTCAATAGTTATTTTTTATTGACTATCCCATTTATTCATTTACTGGACATTTATTAAAAATAATTAACCAATACATTTGAGACGATTAAGTCATTCCTAGAATTTAGTGGTCTATATGTAATGGTAAGGAAGCAAAAGATATGATGTTTATCTTCCTATGCATGTGTAATAAGTCACTTCAGTTGTGGCCGTCTTTTTGCAACCCTATGTACTGTAGCCCACCAGGATCCTACGTCCATTGGATTCTCCAGGCAATTATACTGGGGTGTGTTGCCACTCCCTCCCCCAGGGGATCTTCCTGACTCGGCGATTGAATCTGCATCTCTTATGTCTCCTGCATTGGCAGGCGGGTTCTCTACCACCAGCACCACCTGGGAAGTCCTTATCTTTCTATGTTGTTGTTCAGTTGCTCAGTTGTGTCCAACTCTTTGTGACCCAGTGGACTGCAGCACACCATGCTTCCCTGTCCTTAACTCTCTTCTGGAGTTTGCTCAAATTCATGTCCACTGAGTGGATGATATCACCCAACC
Source organism: Moschus berezovskii (assembly GCF_049115385.1). Classification (NCBI taxonomy): domain Eukaryota; kingdom Metazoa; phylum Chordata; class Mammalia; order Artiodactyla; family Moschidae; genus Moschus; species Moschus berezovskii. The sequence goes on along the minus strand of NC_142460.1, from coordinate 42,545,459 downwards.
AAATCATGCTCTGTTGCCCGCTTCTCTTCCTGCCCTCAATCTTTCCCAGAATCAGGGTCTTTTTTAGAGTCAGCTCTTCCCATCAGGTAGCCAAAGTAATGGAGCTTCAGCATCAGTCCTTCCAGTGAATATTCAGGGTTTATTTCCTTTAGGATTGACTGGTTTGATCTCCTTGTTGTCCAATGGACTCTCAAGGTTCTTTTCCAGCATCACAGTTCAAAAGCATCCATTCTTTGTCTATCAGCAAAGAGACGTCAATATGGGCAAACTCTCACATCCATATTTGACTACTGGAAAAACCATAGTTTTGACTCTATAGTCCTTTGTCAGCAAAGTTATGTCTCTGCTTTTTAATATGCTGTCTAGGTTTGTCATAGCTTTTATTCCAAGGAGCAAGAGTCTTTTAATTTCATGGCTCCATTCACTATCCACAGTGATTTTGGAGCCAAGAAAATAGTCTGTCACTGTTACCATATTTTCCAACATGAAAGGATGGGACTGGATGCCATGATCTTAGTTTTTTGAATGTTGAGTTTTAAGCCAGTTTTTTCACTCTCCTCTTTCACCTTCATCAAGAAGGCTCTTTAGTTTCTCTTCACTTTCTGCCATAAGGGTGGTGTCATCTGCATATCTGAGGCTATTGATATTTCTTCTGGCAATCTTGATTCCAGCTTGTGCTTCATCCAGCCCAGTATTTTGCATGATGTACTCTGCATATAAGTTAAATAGGCAGGGTAATGATATACAGCCTTGGCATACTCCTTTCCTGATTTTGAACCAGGCTGTTATTCCATGTCTGGTTCTAACTGTTGCTTCTTGATCAGCATACAGGTTTCTAAAGAGGCAGGTAACGTAGTCTGGTATTCCCATCTCTTTAAGAATTTTCTACAGCTTGTTGTGATCCCCATAGTCAAAGGCTTTAGCATAGTCAATGAAGCAGATCTTCCTATATGCCATGTGAAATGTTCAGTTTATCCAAGATTCATATCAAGTTGTTTACATATACTGTGTTATGAGGAACCATTATATTACTTAAAAATAAAGGTTTTGATGATGAATCTTGTGCCAAATGCAACACCACAGACAGGTGTTTGAAAGTGAAAGAAATTTATTAGATTATAGGTCCTAGAAGAGGGAAGCATGGTCGCTGTATAAGGGGTCAAATGGAAGGAGCACCAAAGGACTGAGCCAACCAAGCAAGCATGGCACTGGAAGGGCATGAGAGGTGCTGAGCAAATGTCTATTTTTCAGCAGGAGCTGGTGTGCGGGAGGTGTTGGGTGGAGCACACAAGCAAAGGCTTAATGGGATGTCATTGGTGCATTTGCATATCACTAGTTCACAATCACGGAGAAGGCAATGGCAAGCCACTCCAGTACTCTTGCCTAGAAAATCCCATGGATGGAGGAGCCTGGTAGGCTGCAGTCCATGGGGTCACTATGGGTCGGACACGACTGAGCGACTTCACTTTCACTTTTCACTTTCACACATTGGAGAAGGAAATGGCAACCCACTCCAGTATTCTTGCCTGGAGAATCCCAGGGACGGGGGAGTCTGGTAGGCTTCCGTCTATGGGGTCACACAGAGTCGGACATGACTGAAGTGACTTAGCAGCAGCAGCAGCAGGTCACAATCAAGGGAAGGCTTGACGGGCACTTGTGGCGGGGACCAACCTCATCATACTGGTGCCCTGGTCGCCTGGGTGAGCCACTCACAGTCTGTTTTAGATCTTCAGGCATCAGGAAAATGTAAAATTTTAAAAATTAAGAACACATGTATCTTCAATGGGAGGGATGCTGTGATATAGCTTGCTTGGGATTTGCTTTGTAGAAATTCAGTTTCTACTGAATGCTTTTAAATGTGATGTTCAGATAAAACATGTGAAGGAGAAAAAACAAAACAGGAGGCAACTATAGCTGGGCTCATTGATAGGTTCCAGAGAACTCTAGGTAACATAGATGCTCTTTAACAAGTTCAGTATCAAAATAACTTTAAAATCAAAATTTATGGATATTTTAGATTTATATTATTTATGTGTAGGAGGTTTAATTCATTTGTTTGAAAGAAGCACAACTAATGGCTCCTTTAATTAAAGTGATTAATTAAATTTCACTATCATTCATCTATTTAAAGATTTAAAATGCTGTAAATGTTACTGCTTTCTAATTATTAATTATATAAACCTTAGGAGAACAATAGCATGTTCAATTTCAAATGACTGAAGTGCTATTCTAGTAACAAATGTATGTGACAACTAAGAAATTAGACTTTGGTAATTTAACTTTCATAAAATGATGTATATAGAGGAAAAATATATTATGTACACTACGGGTATATTTTCTCTATCAAATCTTACATTATCTAGTCATTTTCTATTTCTTGTGGACTTATCTAGTCAATGTTAGTACCATGTATAAATCAGAGAAGTTTTAATCTTGTATCTGTCTCCTTTAAAAAAATTTAACCTCTAATTTTTAGCAGTTTTAAGAAGGAAATATGGTTCTCTCTTCTATACCAATAGTCACAAATATAAAATCTACACTTAGTGTTGTCCTTTGTAAGATTTTCAGAGGTTATTAAGAAACAGAAGAATTGCTAACAGATTACTTGCACAACAACATTCCTATTTTGCAAAAGCTCTCCAACTGATTCTCCTCTGCAGCCTGTGTTGAGAACCAGTGATCTAGTGGTCAGGGAAGTAGTACTTGGTCCAGTGCTCTAGCAATTGGCTGAGGTGTAGGCAGAGGGAAATTCCATGAACAGAGAAGACTGATGGGCTATAGTCCATGGGTTAAAAAAACTGGACACAACTGAGCACAGCACACAGCACAGCACGGGCAGAGGCAAACAGCTCTCCTTCCAAAGGAGGCAATGATTATACTTAGAGTAGAATAGTATAGTATTGAAATTCACTATTCAAATTCACCAATTACTTGCAAGAACCTCCAAGATTCTGTTCTTTAAAATATCATCTACCTTGCTAAAATATGATCTTTATATATAGCAGCATGTAGAAATAGACTCACAAAATGTATTTCACTTTGCAAATTAGATGTACCTACTTATAGAAAAAGGTGAGATTATATGAGAAAATTCAAGATAAGGACAAAATTTGACATAATTATATATACCATCAAAGCAGATATTTTCACATGTAGAAGAGTATATAGGATTAATTATCACAATGCATGTTTTCAGTTTTTTACACCTTGAAACATTTTATCCATATAAAGTATAAATAAATAAATATATACCTAGAAAAAAAGATAAAATATGAGCAAAGAAATAAAATTAAATAAATTCTCTAGTTCCATTCTTAATTAATAGTGAATCCCAATTAACTAGAACAAAAACATTAATTGAGAATCTGAATTATTTGAATTGGTGATTAACATTAATCAAATAGGGCAGATAATTAACTGTACTAGGTTGATTTCCTTAATGTTCACTGACATAGTATGACATGTACAACCCATTCATCTTATAACTAAAATGTGGTCCCTTCCTTGATGTCTTTATTCTCCCCTTTCATCTTCTTTCACTTTTTAAATCCTCTATGTCAAGTCCATGAAAAACTTTTACTGGTTATTAAGTTAATATAGATCTTGTCCCTCCAAATGGTTCCAACATTTCACCACACCATTCTTTATAATACCTCCAATTCAGTTAATAGCCTTAAAAGTATAAACACCAATAGCTATACTAATGAGTTCCATGAAATAGCTCATACATGATTTGATGTTAAGAAAGGCAATGTTAAATTTTTGAATTTTCTCTCTAAACACATGTGACAAGTTATAAACACAGAAAAAGTTACAAGTTCAAATGCTCCAAATTTAGAAAGATATCCTGAGGGTTGCTTTAAATTTTCATATGTCTCTTTCAGTTGACTTTTTTTATAATTAAAAAAAATAGTTTGTTCAATACTAACTTTGAATGGATTACAAAAATCTGTTAGTTTCCTAAGGCTGCCATAACAAATTACCACAAAATGGGTGGATTACAACAACAGAATTTTATGCTCTCAGAGTTGTAGAGGCTGGGGCCTGAAATCCAGGTGTTGACAGGACCACAGACCTGCTGAAAGACCTAGGGAGGAATGTTCCTGTGCCTTTTCTAGCTTCTGGTGGTCACTGGCAATCTTGAGCATCACCCCCATGTGCCTTCCCTTCCCTTTCTCTTGTAAAGACCCAGATCTCTGAATTAGGGCCCATCCTGCTAATCCTGTATGATCTCTTTTAAACTTGATTATATCGACAATGATTCATTTCCAAATAAGGTCACATTCACAGATACTGGGAGTTAGGAGCCATCATAACTTTTGGGGACATGAATCCGCCCACCCACTCTTTGCCCCTCAAAAGTGAAGTCCTGCCCACCTGCAAAATGGTTTCATGACATCCTGACACCGCCAAAAGTCTTAACCCATTCCAGCGTCATCTCTAGGCCCAAACTCTAAGCTAAATCACCAGAGTCAGGTATGTGTGAGACTCTGGGTATGATCTAATGTAGAAAAAATTTTCCTGTCCCTTTGTGGACCTGTGAAATTGGAAAGCAGTTGTATGCTAAGTCACCTCAGTCATATCTAACAAGTGTGACTCTTTGGACTGTAGCTTGCCAAGTTCCTCTGTCCAAGGGATTAACCAGGTGAGAATAATGGAGTGGCTTGCATGTCCTTCTCCAGGGAATTTCCCGACCCAGGGATCAACCCAGCACCACATAGAAGGCCCGGAAGAAATTATTGACTTCTAAATTACAATTGAGAAACATGAGTTGGTTAGACATTACAATTCCAGAAAAGAATAATGGAAGAAAAACAAGGGGGTCGTTTACCCCAAGTAAGTTTAAAACTCAACAGGGCAAATTCTAGTAGGTTTCCAGGCCTAAGAATAATTCTCCATAGATCGATGATCCTACTTTTCAATCCTCTAGATAGTGACAAGCCCTATTCTCTAGACCCATGGTGACAGAATATTAGCGACAAAACAAAACAAAAAACACTTAGCTTGAATATACCATTCAACAGTCATTTCAGACTAATATTTAGAAACACATTCACTAATAAAAAATTTTGAAAATTAAAAAAAAAATAGATACACATTTAATGTAATTATGGACTTCCCTGGTGGCTCAGATGGTAAAGCATCTGCCTACAATGTGGGAGACCTGGGTTCAATCCTTGGGTCAGGAAGATCTCCTGGAGAAGGAAATGGCAACCCACTCCAGTATTCTTGCCTGGAAAATCCCATGGACGGAAGAGCCTGGTAGACCACAGTCCATGGGGTCGCAAAGAGTCAGACACGACTGAGCGATTTCACTTTCACTTAATGTAATGAATACACATATTTGTATGTGGTATTATGGAATGCTCCGCTATAATACTACGTGTGTGCTTGTGTGCTTAGTCACTCAGTCATGTTTAACTCTTTTGCAACCTCATGGACTGTAGCCCGCCAGGCTACTATGTCCATGGGATTATTCAGGAAAGAATACTGGAGCGAGTTGCCTTTTCTCCTCCAGGAGAATCTTCCCAACCCAGGGATTGATCCTGCATCTCCTGAATTTCCTGCATTGTAGGTGGACTCCTTACTGCTGAGCCATTGGGGAAGCCCGTTATAATAGTACACACCCTTTAAATCAATATCTCCTGTTATGTATAGATTCCTGGTAAGACTAGTAAAGAAAATATAAAATTGAATAAGCAAGCATAACAACAGCAGCATATAGAGTAATAAACTAGATAATAGTTAAAGGGGTTGTGTATCTATAAAATTGAATAATATGTGGCCTATAAAATAAATCACTGACTAATGATCTATATAATACATCTAGATAAGAGAAAGCATCATCAAAGCACCTATGTTAATTTCTAATGTTTATCTCTGGGTTGTGAGAATATGGGTACTTTATATATTTTGTATTCAAATTTTTATATTTTGAAATTTTGAACATAAATGTATTCCTATAGGAAGACTAATTGTAGATGTCCCTTAATAGCATTTCCCAGCCCTTTCTCCTTTATGTTTCCTGCTACAGAGAGACTATAAAAGCCTTAGATTCTGTTCCAGTTGCCCAGCTTCTTGCAGGTAGACCTTGCCAGTGTGAATAAGTTATCTCAATGATAAGGGAAAATACAATAAGGCTTTCTGAGAAATAGAGCCTTCCTGATGAAAAGAGAGGACAGGAAGATCTCACATGCTGTCTTATTAACCCTACTTTCTGCCTTGAAAGGAGTTACAGGAACTGTGATCCCTGAGATAACAGATTCTGAATTAAGGGACTGCTGAAATACCCCTGGAAATCACTGCTTCACAACTACAGACTTCCAGATGCAATTCCAATTATTAAAGCAGCAATAAATATTATTTAATATGATTAAAAAAACATAAATTCTATAATAGTAGTTGAGTTCAAAGGTTGCTGCCACTGAAGATCAAAATATTCTAATATTTACATCTAATATTCACTTATTTACATAGAAATTAAAACACTTAATAACATAGGCCTAATGAATAATACCTGAAAATTGCTAACTCTTGTTGTTTATGATGATGAAAAATGATTCACTAAGATAAAATAGAACATCACTAGAACATTTTTACATCTAAAATTATTTTACATCTAAAGTGATTTCATTAATTCATCTTAGTTATTCTGTTAATAAATAATCATTTAGTCAATGAATCCAATACTAGAGAATGGAAAACTGTCTTTAGAATGCTTAAGTCACTTTCATATTAAAAATATAACTTTCTAACTATCACAATTCAGTGAGAAATTTTCAGAAGATTATATATACCTTCAGCATTAGTAACAGTTCAGCTCGCATCATAAAGTCTGTAGTACATATTTTTCAAATAACATCATTTTAATTTTTGCTTAGTCAATATAAATTTATTTTGAGCACCTCTTATGTACCAAGCATTCATATAACCCTATGATAGACAGACCCATGTATTCATAAGAAAATAGGCAAGAATATTTGTTTTTTCAGAATTTATATTGTAAAAGATAAATTTAAAAATACAACTTATATTTATAGTTAAACAATTGCAAATGTAACCTGTGGTGTGGAGACACATGGTTTGAGAATTTGAAGGATGGCTAACCCTAATTTAGAAGGTAAAGATAAACAATGCCTGTAGGTAATGCCACTCACAAATATTGTGTCAACCAAAGACTAAAACTTAGAACTAGAAGTGAGAGCAGTTTTATAAATAAATAGTGGGAAGATGGACAAAACAATTTTCAGCAGAGAGCAAAGTCATGGATGGGGGAAGGACCAATGTAGTTGGTACACAACAAAGCAGACAGTTACATGAAGAGACCTGAGGCTGGGTAAATACAGTCAAGATAATGTAAGCAATGGGCAGCTTCCAAAGAGTATTGACTATGAGCATAATACGATCAGGTATTTTCATTGGACTTATCAGTCTGGCATATTCCCTGTGGAGAAATAAATGAAGAAAGTCAAACAGGCACACAGGGAGATCATTTAATATCCTTTAATCCCTTGGCATTATAATGGTGGCCTGCACAGTTGGTGCAATACACAAAGTGAAGATAAGGAAATGATTTGATATATCTGATTTTATGTAGAAAGTAAGTATGAGAGGTATTTTTAGTTACTCTTGGATTTCTGGATTCGAAAATAGATGGATTGAGGTGATCAGTTCAGTTCAGTCACTCAGTCGTGTTCGACTCTTTGCGACCCCATGAATCACAGCACGCCAGGCCTCCCTGTCCATCACCAACTCGCGGAGTTCACTCAAACTCATGTCCATCGAGTCGGTGATGCCATCCAGCCATCTCATTCTCTGTTGTCCCCTTCTCCTCCTGCCCCCAACCCCTCCCAGCATCAGACTCTTTTCCAGTGAAAAGACTCTTTTCCTTTGGCATGAGGTGGCCAAAGTATTGGAGTTTCAGCTTTAGCATCAGTCTTTCCAATGAACACCCAGGATTGATCTCCTTTAGAATGGACTGGTTGGATCTCCTTGCAGTCCAAGGGACTCTCAAGAGTCTTCTCCAACACCACAGTTCAAAAGCATCAATTCTTCGGCGCTCAGCTTTCTTCACAGGATTGAGGTGATAGTTATAGCTAAATAAGAAGACTTCTGAAATAACAAAGGTGGGCGGGGAAGATGATGCACTGAACACTGAATGAGTAAGTTTGAGGTATTTGTATGCCACCCAAGTTATAGGCATCAGGTATTTAACTTGACTTATAGGACTGGATATAAGAAAAGCCTTGGGTGTCAGCAGTTTAAGGTATGAATTTAGGTCACTGGTGTAAGTAAATACACAGAGAAAATGCAACTTAAAAGATAAAGCAAGATCAAACAATTAGGAATAGCAAAGAACTGGTAAGAAGAGATTGGTAAGGTATAAAAGACCCTAAGCAAAAAGGCCAGAGAAACTTTGTTGTTGTTGTTTAAAAAGATTGTATGTTTACAAAGCAGAAACTGTTTTGTTCCAATCTAAATACTGTGTAATGTGATAAAGATAAAAATTATGTTGAAATAAGTTGAAGAATAACTGGGTATAATAGACTTATCTGAAGAAACAAAATAATATATAAATATATGTACAGTCCTTTCTAAAGGAGATCAATCCTGGGTGTTCATTGGAAGGACTGATGCTAAAGCTGAAACTCCAATACTTTGGCCACCTCATGCGACGAGTTGACTCACTGGAAAAGACTCTGATGCTGGGAAAGGTTGGGGGCAGGAGGAGAAGGGGATGACAGAGAATGAGATGGCTGGATGGCATCACCGACTTGATGGACATGAGTTTGAGTGAACTAACTCCGGGAGTTGGTGATGGACAGGGAGGCCTGGTGTGCTGTGATTCATGGGGTCGCAAAGAGTCGGACACAACTGAGCAACTGAACTGAACTGAACTGATACATAAATGCAAACATATATATATATATATAGCAAGAGAGAGAGAGATTTATAAGGGATTATTTCATGAAAGCTGAGAAGTCCCATGATCTGTAGTCTGTCAGCTAGAGACTCAAGAAAATCACTGGTGGAGTTCCAGTCTGAACCTAAATGCCTGAGAACCAAGGGGAGCCAATGGTATAAAACCTCATCTGCGTCTGAAGGCCCGAGAATGGGGAACACCAATGTTCAGCAGCAAGTAAAGGTAAATTGCAAGCTCAAGGAGAGCAAATTAACCAAATTAATTTGGTCTATTCAAGTTTTCAACAGAGTAGATGATGCCCACCTACACTGGTGAAGGTGGTTTTCTTTACTCAGTCTATAGATTCAAATATAAATCATTGGCAGAAACACTTTCACAGGTATACCCAGGATTAATGGTTTACCAACCATCTGAGCATCCCTTAGCTCAGTCAATTTGACACATAAAATTAAACATTACACAGTGGGGGAATGAGAATGAACTGCATGAATTTAACAGCTTAATAAAAGATTATCTTTGGATTGGAGAAGAGAGATAAGACACCACAAGGATGACATAGAATTGATGTGTGGACTATTTTATTTTTATTTTATTTTTGAAATTGTTCATTCATAGTTTATTTATTTATTTATTTTTTATTTTTATTTTTTTTTTTGTAATTAATTTATTTTTTATTGGAGGCAAATTATTTTACAATATTATATTGGTTGGTTTTGCCATACATTGACATGAATTTGCCCCGGGTTTACATAAGTTCCCCCTCCTGAACCCCCCTCCCACCTCCCTCCTCCCTTTATCCTCCCTCTGGGTCATCCCCGCATGCCATCCCCGAGCATCCTATAACATGCATTGACCCTGAACTAGTGATTCGTTTCACATATGACAACATACGTGTTTCAATGCCATTCTCCCAAATCATCCCACCCTCACCCTCTGCCATAGAGTCCCAAAGACTGTTCTATACATCTGTGTCTCTTTTGCTGTCTCGTATACAGGGTTATCATTTGCATCTTTCTAAATTCCATATATATGTGTTAGTATACTGTATTGGTGTTTTTCTTTCTGGCTTACTTCACTCTTTGGTACATATACACAATGGAGTATTATTCAGCCATTAAAAAGAATACATTTGAATCAGTTCTAATGAGGTGGATGAAACTGGAGCCTATTATTTTATTTTTAAATAGGAGAGAATAAAGCATATGTACTGGCTGATGGGGAAGGATCCAGTGAATATTCTATCCCAGTGGGTCCCCACTGGGTTGTGAGCTCCCTTGAGGGCAGCTGACCCTCTTTTGTATGTGTCAACAATTAGAATAATACCCAGAAATAAATTCTGAATGAATGGATGAAATAATAAAAGAATGAATGAGTGGATTCAATGGTACAGATAAAATTAAATTCATTGGAGAGAGATTAGTAGTCTATGGCACAAGATTTTGAAGATACAGATGTAGAGAACAGTCTTTTGGACTCTGTGGGAGAGGGCAAGGGTTAGATGATTTGGGAGAATGGCATTGAAATATGTATATTATCATATGTGAAATGAATCGCCAGTCCAGATTTGATGCATGATACGGATGCTTGGGGCTGGTGCACTGGGATGAACTAGAGGGATGGGATGGGGAGGGAGGTGGGAGGGGGGTTCAAGATGGGAAGCACATGTACACCCGGGGCAGATTCATGTCAATGTATGGCAAAACCAATACAATAGTGTAAGGTAATTAGCCTCCAATTAAAATAAATAAATTAAAAAAAAAAATAAATCTTTAAAGCCCTAAAAAAAAAAATTTGAAGAAGGCTTGGAAAGGGTAGGGGCCTCTCTGGTGGCTCAGTTGGTGAAGAATCTGCCTGCAAGGCAGGAGACTGGGTTTGATCCCTGGGTCGGGAAGATCTCCTGGAGAAGGCAATGGTAACCCACTCCAGTATTCTTGCCTGGAGAATCCATGGACAGAGAAGTACGATGGGCTACAGTCCATAGAGTCAGAGTAGGACATGACTGAGTGACTAATGCTTTTAGTTTCACTTTGGAAAGGGTAGAGGACAGTTACTCCTTTAGGAAGATAGTGAAAAAGGTCAATTAATAGAGACACAAGTGGATTAGCCAATTTAGTAGATGGTACCTGAACATAGTACCATTTATTTTCTCTGGAAATAAAAGGCTGGGCTATATACTGGGCGTCAGGGGAGGTGGTGAAAAGTTTCAAAGAGTTATAGAAGAACTGGAAAAGAGAACTCACAAGACGAAAGTAGTGGGATTGACAGGCAGTACTGGAGAAGCCGAGTGGAAGTCCACGATCATGAAATATGTAAGAAGCATTAAACAGCCTTGATATATTGTGAACAGCATCCACAATTAAACTAAAGTTACTATTTAAGTGATCTGTATGTGATTTTTGAATAAGCAACGATTCAGATACAACAATTGTTTCTAATATGTGACCATAGTGTCTATTTGTAAACTATGTACTGTTTGCAATTTTGCATCAAGTTCACCCTCATTGAAATAATTATATTTAATAAATACATCCTCCTGTCCAGATTAAAAATTTCAAACAAATGTCTTACTCATATAATCAACATCGAGTCCAAATATATTGGTACTGTTGCAGAAAGGATCAAACTAGCTGATCTGCATTGAGCTTGCCTCCAGGAAATTAAATTTTTAGAATCTGGAATAGGCTAAGATGTACCCAAAATATCCTTAGCTGTGGTCTTCTGAACCTTTTACTCTCAAGTCGACTAGTTTTTAGGAGCCAAGTGTACTGGGGAATGCCTGAAATGCTAATAAATATTATACAATTCTTGAGAATTTTTCTACCTTAAAAACTGAAAAAAAGTTACAACTTTGTAAAGCTCTGTTTTTCTTACTAATGCTTCTGAAAATGGTGTACTTATAGCTGATTACTCCATGCTGAAGCTCAGACCACAACCTGGCTGACTGATGCTTGCATCACCAGGATTGATGTTGGATAAAATATTTATGATGTTATCAGTCCACATTGAATAAATTCGAGCTTAAATATATACTGCTATTTTATTAATGAAGACTCACAATTATTTTTCTTTAAATCTTGTATAGAGAATCAGTTCAGTTCAGTTCAGTCGCTCAGTCGTCTCCGACTCTTTGCGACCCCATGAATCACAGCACGCCAGGCCTCCCTCTCCATCACCAACTCGTGGAGTTCACTCAAACTCATGTCCATAGAGTCGGTGATGCCATCCAGCCATCTCATTCTCTGTCGTCCCCTTCTCCTCCCGCCCCCAATCCCTCCAAGCATCAGAGTCTTTTCCAGTGAGTCAACTCTTCGCATGAGGTGGCCAAAGTATTGGAGTTTCAGCTTTAGCATCAGTCCTTCCAATGAACACCCAGGATTGATCTCCTTTAGAATGGAATAGCTAACAACAAATTAAAATTGCCAAGTACTTTTACTGAGCCAATACATTTTCAGAATTGTTCATAAAGGGCATACTGGTCTTAATTTAATCTGCTATACTACTTGCCACTGCTTAAATACCAAATACGATATTATATACTTGTTTATACTTTATAATAAGCTTGAACCTATTATTAAATGCCAAACCCCTCATACATAAGATTTCTTCATCCTTGTTTCTTAGACCTGAAACCAGATTGCTTGAACCTGTACGTACCCAAATGTGCACTGGATTAAATTGAGAAATAAAGTCACTCTAGGCCAGGCACTGAGTCAGAAGTGAAGGAGGTAGAGATAAATACCTTCCCAAACTCCAATCTCATAAGGCGCACAAGCAAGAGAGAGAAAACAAAGTTATAGATGGATGGCAATTGCAGAAGAGGGGTCAAGGAAGTCATCAAAGAAGAAATCTGAACTGGTTTTTGTAGAACAAGAAGCTGTTTACCTCTCAAGCAAGGGGTAGTGGGCTTTTTAGACAAAGTGAACAGTGTTTGCCAAACCACAGAAGGGCAAGAAGGCAAAGGGGCACACTAAGAAAGAGTCACAAGATTGTATTTATAGTATATAAAGGAGAAGAAGAAAAATGGAGGTAATCAAGGAAAGTTAAAGGTAAATGAGACATGATTATAAATGGCCTTTATGTGTGTCGCTGACAAGACTATGTTGTATTGTTAGCTAAATTCTCAGTAGAGGGGGGAGGGTGTGTGCTAGTGTTATAGGGTCATCATAGTAAAAACAACAACAAAAACACCGGCTGCGTAACCTCAAACAACAGACATCTACTGACTCTGAGTTCTGGAGGCTAGAAGTCTGAAATCAGCTTATTCACAGTGTTAATTCCTTCTGAATGCAGTAATTAATAACAAAATGGTGAGATCATAAAGAAGCATAAAATCAGTGAGAGGAAGTGGGTCATGGGAAAAACATTCACAGTTACACAGAGCATTACAGAGGAGGAGAAATGGGACAGAGATGTAAAGGGTCCAAAACGGGTACATGATACTGGTTAACATGTATGAAACAAAACAGGGAGCGCTAGTGAGACGAGCCGAAATATTCATTCATTTGACAATTAATGGTCACTTTTGGTCTTTATGACCTCAAGTAGACCTTCACTATAGGGACTTTGGAATGGGGTGCTGTGTCAAGGAAAGGTATTTTTAGAATGAAAAACACAAGACAATGAGCAGTTACAGGAAGAGAGTCTTTGAGACTAGGGGACAATGCGTGGAGACACCAGTTGTCCTGGACTCCATTAGGAAGAAGGGCCTCATTTTTAGTGACTGGAGGGGAAGATGCAAGAATGTGTGGATACCAAGATGAACTGGAGATTGGCAGAAGAGTGGGAAGTTGGAAGAGCTGACACCTGAAAACATGGCTATTTGCTTTATAGGAAAAGATTCAATCTTCTGGTAGAGAAAGGTGTGGTGACTGTTGGGCAGCACCTCATGGGGTCTCCTTGCCCATCTGCCATCCAGCCATGAGGTCAGGTAAGGCTGGAGCCTCCTGACATGCTATCACAGAAATGAGCTTGTTTATACCTCAGCACACAACTCCAGTGCTGCCGGGATATTCCCTCTTCTTTTCAGACAATCAGTTACATTAGCGCTTGTAACCTAAAGTTACCATAGGAATACCTTTGATGGATATTTCTAGTTGTTCTTCTTTAAGTATAGTTTCAGAAATGAAAACTTTCTAGAAACTTACAATACCTCCTACTTCTTTCATAAGGTAAAGTTAGGATAAAATCAAAACAAAAAATAACTGCTCATCCTAATATGAATGTAGAGAAGATGAATGGCTTTAAAAGAGATAGCATTTGCACCTATATTTCATTTTCGCCTACATGATTTTTATTAATAATCATATTTAAAATTCTGATTTTATGATATATATATAAAACCGTTTATGTAATCCTTTCATTTGAGTCATATTGAGAGTAATCGATTAAATGGAAGAAAATGAATTAAATCTTTTGACATTTAAAACCCACAAAAGTATAATATAGTGTTACTTTTTACCATGATTTGCATTTGAAATTATATATTTATGCAAAGTCAACTGAAACATTTAGTAATTTTAGTTTGAATAAAAAAGATTTAAAATATTAAAAATAATCCGATATTTTATAATTTTTAAAAAATAAATTCAATATTCATTTATTCATTTATGGATATTGTGAGTTATTTAAGTCAGCATTAAAATCTGGAAGTTCTCAAAGTTTCATAGTAGTAAATTGATTTAGACTGGAGTCTTTAGATTTTCTAAGACACTGATACAATATACATAAAATATTGCAAAACACATAAAATTCTGATTTATAACCCCAATACAGGCATATAAGAATAAACATCCAATCTTTCAGGAATACAAAATATTTCCTTAAATGTATTTAGTTCATAATTTTCTACAAATATTATGGATTGTCTTCCCATGGAAATATATATAATGTACTATTTCCAAATTATTATAAATCTCTTTGAGAAAAACAAAGATAAATTGCCTAGGATTTAATGACATATGCATAGAAATGCCTCCAGCTTCAGGCTGACCCTGAAGAAAGACATAACACTATCCCTGGGTAGTCTATTTATGGAACTATTCTTGGTGTCATAACCCCCAAAAAACTGATGCTGACATAACCAATTTGCTGCCTTATTTGTGCTTCAGCATCTGTATGTAAACTGAATCTTTATAAATGAAACAGGAAATATTATTGGGAGAAGACTAATAATATTATTCACAAAATAATCATCTGATATTTCACATTTTCTCTACATGCACATTTGCCCCCAAATCTGGATATATTTGAGAATTTAAGCTCAATCATAAGTCCTATTTACCATGGCAATTTTGCTACATAAATAGTCCTGACCTTATGCAAGATTCTTAGTCAATACTTTAAAGAAATACAAAGTATTCTTAAGAAGCAAAAAAAAAAAAATCCTATTTTTTCGTATGGCTTATATAAAGCATATTAACAAAAGGATAGATAATATCTTTAAACAAAATCTAAAATCCATGTAGGCTGGGGTTTGGAGGTGAAAATAAAAGCCTGGCATCAAAAAAGTCATTATGTGTGTATTCAAAAGAACTGTTATAGCAGTGCTTCTCAAATATTCATGTGCAGGAGAATCACCTGGGGAAGTGTTAAAGTGAAGGTCTGGGGTGGGGCCCGAGATTCTAAAGTGGAACAAGCTCTAAAATAGAGCTGATGCTGCAGATCACACATTTATTTGGTAGTAAAGTAGGAGAGATTCCTTTTATCCTTGGACTAGGTCTGTTCAGTTCTTGAAAATAATAACCTTATTTCCACAATTACACAAGAAAAATTTCAGCTTTAAAAACTGAAAGATCATGAATAATATTATTAAAAATAAGGTCAATTTTGATCTTTACATAAGAAAATAATCTATCCTTAAATTAGAGTATCTTATTAGCACTGTGAGATTTGTTTGAGATGCACAGAATGTACAAAGCAAAATTATAATCAAAATGAAGCAGATACCTTTTTTAAAAAAGACAGACATTTTCATTTTCTTAGAATACATGGGTCATAATTTTTTTAAAAAAGTAATATGAATGTATGCATTTGAACTGTGGTCCTGGAGAAGACTCCTGAGTGTCCCTGGGACAGCAAGGAGATCAAACTAGTCAATCCTAAAGGAAAACAACCCTGAATATTCACTGGAAGGATTGGTGTGGGAGCTGAAGCTCCAGTACTTTGTCCATCTGATGCAAAGAGCTGACTCACTGGAAAAGACCCTGATGCTGGGAAAGATTGAGGGCGGGAAGAGAAGGGGACCACAGAGGACGAGATGTTTGGATAGCATCTCTGACTCAATGGACATGAGTTTGAGCAAATCTAGGAGACAGTGAAGGGCAGGGAAGCCTGGTGTGCTGCAGTCCATGGGGTCTCAAAGAGTTGGATCCAACTTAACAACTGAACAACAGCAACAACGCAGCACCTGTACTCTCATAGTCAGTATTCTTCATATTAATGGCACCACAAAAGGACAGGCAACCAGTGGTGTGCTGGTAGCTTCCAGGCCTTGGAATTCTGCAGAAGTCTCTGATTTCCTTCACATTCACATGCCTACTTCCAGGAAGAGGAATGAATGATCATATTTTATGAAATCAAGTCTCTAAATCATTGCAGATTCATTCTAGTGAAGTAGTGAACTAAATTATTGAACACCCAATGGAGAAGCAAATAGCCATGCGGGTGAGCACTGATGCCCAGGTCTCCTCAGTCTCTCAGGACCGTGGAGTTGGGACAAGACGCTGAGATGGTTAGACTTGAGATGGATAGTAAAGCCTTCTGGACTTTCACAGACTTGCCCTTCTGTGAGCACATTTATTTTTATAGGTGTTGTAACGGATCGTCTTCTTATTTAACTTTGCCAAATGCAGACGAGCAAAGGATGTCAATGCTACAGAAACATGTCATTATATTGATTTTTAAACTCAGAATGCTTTTCAAAGTTATCAAGACCTAGGGCAAGTGGTTTGTTCACCTGACAGAGGAGCAAATGACTGAATAAAAATAAGAGCAAAGGAGGCACAAGAAGACAGAAGAATCAAAAGTAAACCAGCCCTAGGTTGGGAAGATCCCCTGGAGGAGGGCATGGCAACCCACTCCAGTATTCTCGCCTGGAGAATCCCATGGACAGAGGAGTCTGGTGGGCTCAAGTCCATGGGGTTGCAAAGAGTTGGACATGACTGAGGGACTAAGCAGGCACACACACAAAGGGGCCTCCTTTGCTTTGTCTAGGGTGAACTTGGACTCAGATAATAAACTGATCTGAGACAAAAAGAGACATATGGTCATTGATTTTTTAAAATCTGGCCCAAACTTTACAAAGAACTGTTACAGTTATAATATATCTCAGAAAGCATTTAGCTTTCCTCACTGAATTTTCAGATGACTAAACGCCGAAGAATTGATGTTTTTGAACTGTGGTACTGGAGAAGACTCTTGAGAGTCCCTTGGACTGCAAGGAGATCCAACCAGTCCATTCTAAAAGAGATCAATCCTGGGTGTTCATTGGAAGGACTGATGCTAAAGCTGAAACTCCAATACTTTGGCCACCTCATGCAACGAATTGACTCACTGGAAAAGACTCTGATGCTAGGAAGGATTGGGGGTGGGAGGAGACGGGGACGACAAAGAGTGAGATGGCTGGATGGCATCACCGACTTGATGGACATGAGTTTGAGTGAACTCTGGGAGTTGGTGATGGACAGGGAGGCCTGGCGTGCTGTGATTCATGGGGTTGCAGAGAGTTGGACATGACTGAGTGACTGAACTGAACTGAACTGAAAAGGTATTTAGAAATACATGATAATTACTACCTCGAAACCCCCATTCCTTCACTACCACCCTTGAGATTCAGGGCCAGCACCAGCTCACAGTGCAACACACACATACACACACATACACAAACAAACACACACACATACACACTGCGGGACCCAAAAACTTACATAGTGCTAAAACTATTCCATTATTTGTTTACAACTAATATATTATAGGCAAAAAAATTTCCATCATTCCTAAATAATTTCAAAGGTATGCTTAATATTAATGATAATTATTTGCCAAATCTGATACTAAAAATATTTCAGATCCATTTTATAAAGAGAAATAATTAATAGTTTGATTGCCTTCACTGAATTTCTTAGTATTAAGTTATTTTATTGTTCAAAAATCTTGTTTGCTGAATTTGCTTTAAAAACTTTCATGCTCAGGATGAGCTATTTATTTTAGGGGTTTACATTTAAAATTCTATTTTGAATAATAATTCAAGCTGGTTTTCTTAAACAAATACACTTCAGTTCTACATTTAAGCAATTCTAAGCATATTTCTAAGGTTTAGAAGAAATGTCTAACTTGTACTTGACCCATATTTGCCATAAATGTAGAATTTTGAAATTGCAAAAGATTCTTAGAATTTATGTATTCTGCATATGTGTAGATTTGGTATTTGAATTTACAAGATTTAAAAAAAATGTGTTCTGACACTCTATTTCAAACATAAGTCTAAATTCAGATAAGAGATAACAGTGAGGAGGGAAAGGGGGATAAATAGGTAGGGCAAAGGATTTGGAGGGGCAGTGAAAATATTCTACATGATGCCATAATGATGGACACATGTCAGTATACATTTGTCTAAACCCATAGAATGGACAATGCCAAGAGTGAATTCTAATGTAAACTATGGACTTTGGGTTTTTCATTTTTATATTTTTAAAATTTTTGAAATACAGTATATTGATATATATTCCTTCTTGACATTATCTTCCATTATAGTATAGTTCCCTGTACCATATGAGCGCTTAGTCTCTTTAGTCGTGTCCAACTCTCTGTGACCCTGTGGACGTTAGCCTGCCAGGCTCCTCTGTCCATGGGATTCTCCAGGCAAGAATACTGGAGTGGGTTGCCATTTCCTTCTCCAGCCCTGTGCTATACAGTAGGTTCTTTTTGATTGCCTATTTTATATACAGTAATATGTATATGTTAATCTGTTAATCTCAAGCTCCTAATTTATCCCTCCCCTCCCTGTCTGGTAACCCTAAGCTTGCTTTCCATGTCTGTGAGTTTATTTCTGTTTTGAAAATAATTTGTACTATTTTATTAGATTCTAAATATAAACAATATCTATGATATATTTGTCTTTTTCTGGCTTACTTCACTTAGTCTGAAAATTTCTAGGTCTATCCATGTTGTTGTAAATGATATTCTTTTTATGGCTTACTTCACTTAGTCTGAAAATTTCTAGGTCTATCCATGCTGTTGTAAATGATATTCTTTTTATGGTTGAGTGAGATGGCTGGATGGCATCACCGACTCTGTGGACATGAATTTGAGTGAACTCCGGGAGTTGGTGATGGACAGGGGGGCCTGGCGTGCTGTGATTCATGGGGTCGCGGAGAGTTGAACACGACTGAGCGACTGAACTGAACTGAACTGAATATTCCACTGTATATATATGGGTGTGCATACACACACACACACACACACACATATCTTTACCATTTATCTTAGTTCGCTTCCATGTCTTGATTATTGTAAACAGTGCTGCTACAAACATTGGGGTGCATATATCTTTTTGAATTATGCTTTCCTTATATATATACTTAGGAGTAGGACTGCAGGATCTTACGTTAGCTCTACTGGTTTTAGGGGGATTATAATGTATTAATGTAGGTCTGTCAGTTGTAAAACATGTACCACTTTGATGGAGGATGGTGATAATAGAGGAGGCTATGTATGTATATGGAGAGGGGTTATACAGGAAATCTATGTACATGCCTCTTAACTGCTCTATAACCATAAAACTCCTCAAAAGTTGTTTTTAAAAAATGAGCAGGAAAGAAAATCACTGAATTCAATTTGCCAAGAAAGCATTGTCTTTTAAGAGAAAAAGTTAATATATATATATATGTATATATATATTTCTGCAATGGACCATATTATTTTTACTTTTGCTTTGAAATATATTAAAACTTTTAGAGGTAATTGAAAATTTGACTTAAATTTAACAGTTTATGGTCTTTGTGGAATGCCCAGTCATTACCATTTATATTAGGGATCCTTAATGAGTATTTGTTGAATGAATAAATGACACTTTATTTCTCCTTAATCACTCAAAACAACTTTGGAAAAACACTTATCATAGCTATACAAATGGATGTATTATGAAGGATGGTTGCTTTCTGCTAGATGGAAATGAGAATATTTACAAAACAGAATAGAGGCTATTCTTGTAATAGACTTTTAATCTTTTTAAGATTAAGTGTAATATTGACTCTAAAAAATATTGCCAGATGTTAATATTTTGACATTACTGGTCAGGGAAGAGGGAAATAAGACTGCATTAATTATCAGCCTAGTGATTAAGCCAAATCAGTAAAATTGCCAGAATGATTGAAATATGTGTACTGATGATTGAGGAGTGTGATTAGAATTAGGAAGGGGGTTGATAGCTCAGCCAATGAGATGAGAACAGGAATGTGCTGGAGGAGCAAGCTTCAGTATTTGAAGATGAAGACAATTTAGCCATAGGAAAGTTATGAGTTTACATTCCAAAGGCGGCTTTTCTACTTTCATGACCATTTTTGCTCAGCACTGTGATAAGGGAAAAATACAAGCAAATCATTATTTTATAAATTAGGAAAGTATTTTAGTGCTTTATTTAAATATAGCATATGAAGGTGAACCAACAATGACAACTTTCCTCAGACTACAGAATGCCGTATCTTTTGGAAAAATATTTCATCTAATTTTTCTTGTTGAATTATTTTGTTTTCTTTCAATGATATAAGGTTTGAAACAAATACTAAGGCATAGTATAATATTGTTAAAATAGTTATTATATTTTTAAAACTATCTTTCCAAACTCTTCTTTCTAATTATCTTAACCCTACTTCATTAAAAACCTAGTTCAAATTATACTAGACCAGTTCTCCCAATTATTTTTCCTCTCTTCTCTTACTCTCAATTTACTTTAGGTTTACTTTAAGGATACCATGGCCAACTAGAAGGTCTCTCTTAAGAAAACTCTTGGCTCCACATTCACTGAAATTCTAAGCATTTCATCCACATTTCTCTGTTGGTACCTTACAGATGACCACAAATTCATTGGATCGCCTTCTACTGAGTTGTGAAATGGTGTCCATATTGTGACTGGTTTTTGTCCAATTGTAATGTGGTGGAGGGGCTTCCCAGGTGGCTAAGCAGTAAAGAATCCACCTGCCAAAGCAGGAGATGTGGGTTTGATTCCTGTGTCAGGAAGATCCCCTGGAGAAGGAAATGGCAACCCACTACACTATTCTTGCCAGGAGAATTCCATGGACAGAGAACCCTGGTAGGCTACAGTCCATAGTGTTGCACAGAGTCAGGCACGACTGAATGACTGAGCATGTAACGTGATGGAGGATTCACTGATTAACTTATTAAAATTGTTCATCAAATTTATTTTAATTTTGATGTGACTGCTTCCTATTTATCATCACTAGAAGTTATCATTTTAATCCTAAAATAGTAGATCAAATCCCTAACAGCTTCTTTTTGTCATAAAATGCCATCATCTAGTATCTACATCTTCTAAGCTTATTTCCGTGTTTTCTTTAGCTGAACAAGATTTTTTATTTACAGTCAGTGAAAGTGTTAGTCACTCAGTCATATCCAACTCTTTGTGACCCTGTGGATTTAGCCCACCAAGCTCCTCTGTCTGTGGAATTCTCCAGGCAAGAATATTGGAGTGGGTAGCCATTCCCTTCTCCACTGGAATCTTTCCTGACTCAGGGATTGCACCCTGTTCTCTGGCATTGCAGGTGGATTCTTTACCATGTGAGCCACCAGGGAAATCAAATCAAAGGCCCTTTAAAGACTAAAAGGATGGCTAACTATTCACACGTATGTATTTAGTTATGAGTGAAATATTTTAAATTTGGGCAAACAAACTGGTTTCAAATTAGGAAAGGAGTACATCAGGGATGTATATCGTCACCCTGCTTATTTAACTTACATGCAGA
The DNA here is from genome assembly GCF_049115385.1 of Moschus berezovskii. Classification (NCBI taxonomy): domain Eukaryota; kingdom Metazoa; phylum Chordata; class Mammalia; order Artiodactyla; family Moschidae; genus Moschus; species Moschus berezovskii. Next base: position 42,523,559 of record NC_142460.1, on the reverse strand, counting down.
GTACATTATGCAAAATGCCGGGCTGGATAAAGCACATGCTGGAATCAAGATTGCCGGAAGAAATATCAATAACCTCAGATATGCAGATGACACCACTCTAATGGCAGAGTGAAAAAGAACTAAAGAGCCTCTTGACGAAAGTGAAAGAAGAGAGTAAAAAAGTTTGCTTAAAACTCAACATTCAGAAAACTAAGATCATGGCATCTGGTCCCATCACTTCATGGCAAATACATGGGAAAATAATGGAAACTGACAGATTTTATTTTTTTGGTCTCCAAAATCACTGGAGATGGTGACTGCTGCCATGAAATTTAAAGATGCTTGCTCCTTGCAAGAATAGCTATGATCAACCTAGACAGCGTATTAAAAATCAGAGACATTACTTTGCAAAAAAAGTCTGTCTAGTCAAGGCTATGGTTTTTCCAGTAGTCATGTACGGATGTGAGACTTGGAGTATAAAGAAATCTGAGTGTCAAAGAATTGATGCTTTTGAACTGTGGTGTTGGAGAAGATTCTTGAGAGTCCCTTGGATGGCAAGGAGATCCAAGCAGTTCATCCTAAAAGAAATCAGTCCTGAATATTCATTGGAAGGACTGATGCTGAAGCTGAAACATCAATATTTTGGTCACCTGATGCAAAGAACTGACTCTTTGGAAAAGACCCTGATGATGGGAAAGATTGAAGGCAGGTGGAGAAGGGAACAACAGAGGATGAGATAGTTGGATGGCATCACTGATTCGATGGACATTAGTTTGAATAAGCTCTGGGAGTTGGTGATGGACAGGGAAGCCTGGTGTGCTGCAGTCCATGGATTCACAGAGTCGGACACAACTGAGCGACTGAACTAAACTGAACTAAAATCTTCTAAGTCAGCAATTGTGAACTCATGGCATCTTTGGCAAAGGAATGACCCTTTTATAGAAGAAAATAAATTGCAGAGGTAATTATGACTCATGAGGCACCCTGGAGAAGGCTAAAACTTGGTGGGGTCTCAGAAGAGTGATGGAGTTTGACAGGAGTATGGATGTAGTTACTAAGCAAATAACTTTGGAGAATTAGAAGATGCACTAAAGTTGGCATCAGAATACTTTTTTTTTCTTTTTCTCCTTTGCTTCCCTGATGGCTCAGTTGGTAAAGAATCTGCCTGCAGTGTGGGAGACCTGTGTTCAATCCCTGGGTTGGGAAGATCCCCTGGAGAAGGGGCAGGCAGTCCAGCATTCTGGCCTGGAGAATTCCATGGACTGTATAGTACATGGGGTCACAGAGTGTCAGACATGACTGAGTGACTTTCACTTTCACTTGGTTAAAATACTTTAACCTCTCTGAGTTAATTTACTCATTGGCAAATTTGCCAAGAATACTAACTAAAGGTGCTGAGTAAGAATATAAAAGTACAAGCAAAAGTATAATAGAACTTAGAATTACACACAAAATTAGATATAATAACTGTAAAAATGTATCTCACATGAGTCAGTCCTAAAGGAAATCAACCCTGAGTATTTATTGGAAGGACTGATGCTGAAACTGAAGCTCCAATACTTTGTCCACCGGATGTGAAGAGCCAACCCAGTGGAAAAGACCTGATGATGGGAAAGACTGAGGGCAGGAGGAAAAGGGGGTGATAGAGGATGAGATGGTTAGATGGCATCACCAACTCAAGGGACATGAATTTGAGCAAACTCTGGGAGACAGTGGAGGACAGAGGCGCCTGGCATGCTAAAGCCTGTGGAGTCACAAAAAGTTGGACATGACTTAGCAACTGAACAACAAACCATAAATAAATAAATAGAACACTGAATCCCAGGAGGAAAAGAATGTTTAAAAAGTCACATCATAATTAGGCGCCTTATAAACAATTAATTATGATATTAATCATGCTGCCTACTAAAAATAAAGCTATTTTTTATTTTGCCCTTCTCTTTCTGAAATGAAGAAAATGGATAGTGAAACCTAGGTAAGAATTTTCAGTCAGAACAGTATTTATATTTATTAACTGGGTTTAAATAAAGCACAAAAAAGGATGCTCTTAATCAGTCTAAAAATAAGTTTGGTATTGATTTGAGTCCCTAATTTTCTTACACTTAGTAATCAAAGGCAAAATGTAACCTATTTTTAGGTTTTTTAAGCCAAGATGCCCTAAAACGTTTTGAAAATTATTTGTGCCTAGTAGACAAAAACATCGACTATGACTCAATCATTTTAAAATACTGTGTGCATAATAACTGTTTTGTTAGATGACTAGGGCCTTCATTAGTTTTTGAGCTTTTCTTCATGAGTACATCAGATATTGCCAGCTAAATAACTCAGTTCAGTTAGAAAAGGGTAAAGTGTAAGATTTCTAGAAATATGTGATACTTTGTAATTTTGAAATTTATTTCATATACATGATAATTTTTTTAAAAAACTGCCTATCTTGAAAACATCAAAATGAACACAAAATAATTCAGTATTATATATTCATCAGATATTAATATATAGTAGACCAATCTTACTAACTTTGATTTGGTGGTAATTATCATAAAGTAAAAGGTAAAGTTTTTGTTTATCATTGCTCTGATGTGAAAATATCCATAGTTTTCATTTTAATGATCCATGCTATGACTCTACCATTTATCCCCAGTACTACTGGTGGTGTTGTTGAATCAATCATTTATCTATGTCTGACTCTTTGCAACCCCAGGGACCGCAGCATATCAGGCTTCCCTGTCCTTCACCATCTCCTGGAGCTTGCCTAGACCAAATAGTGTTCAATCAACTCAACCAACAATGCTCTAGCCTCTAATGACTCTTTTTGACCACAATATTGAAACATCTAATCCATTTTTTGCTGGATTCATTTAAAAAAAGTCAAACTGAAACATGTCACCTCATGAATGGCTCTATTTTGCTATTGGATAAATTGTAAATTCTCCAGTACAACAATCTTCACAATCTATCATTAGGCTACTTTTTCCAGGATCATTACTAAATACTTTTCTGCTTTTCTCCCTCGTGTCCACTTGCAGTTTAATCCATAGCTGCTATGAACTAATTCACAAGCATGCCATGCCTTTTCATACTTCTGTATTTATTATATTTTGTGCAAGAATAATGTCCTATGCTTAAAATGTTAGTTGATCTGAACTCTCTTCAAATAAAAGCACAGGTCATCCCTTTTTGACATATCCTTGACTCTTCTTCCTTAGGCACTCTTCATATTTTGTAAATACCAATATGATACTGATATATGTGTTTGTGTATGGGTATATGTATACACAATATGTATATGTACACATATAATACAGATATGTATAAATTTTATATATTATGTATGAAAATATTAATGTATTTTCTTCCTCAACTATTCTATACCACGATAGAGAAGGTGTTTGATATTTGTACTAGGTGTATCCTAATGGTCCCTATTACTGCTCAAGAACATATCACTACAAATGAAAATGCTGTCAAAAGATGTTTTCAAGAACTGTTAAAATTCTCATACAAGTATCAAATGAACAGGTCAAAGATTTTTTTTAACTCATACATTAATGAAAGGCTCATTAAGATGTTACTACTGACTCAGAAGATTTCAAAGTATCATTTATATTTAGGTCCTTTAGCAGAGCAAAATAAATTTACAAATACTTAAGAAATTGATTTTTCCAGTTTGGGGACATCAACTACCCTCCATTTCTGTGGCTATGGACAAGGTCATCTGCATTGTTATTGAACAATTTAAAACTGAAATAGTTCAAAGACAATGAGTGATGATATTCTGGAACAGTACACAGGCATTCACTTGTGTATTATTTTTCCATGTTCATTTTCAAATATTTCTCAATTTTTCCTGAGAGTATTAAAAAAACTTTGAACAAAACCTTATATTTTACAACAAAATGTGCATTAAGAGAACAAGAGGCAAAAGTTAGGAAATTACTCTCTACCAATACCTAACATTGATACTGCTCACTGGGGACATGTAAGGGAATTTAGAATATTTTTGAGAAGTTTAAAATGATGTTACTCAAGTACAAAAATTTATTTGGAAAAATATTTAATACTTATGTCTAATAGTTGATGTGCTCCAAAACCAACACAAAGCAAATTATTGGTAATTTCTTTTATAAGGGGTGAATTTCTCCATGAATTTTATTCTAATCATGATCACCGGAGAACTTTATTCATTTTTAAAACCTGACTCCAGAATCATCTTCTTAATAAAACCTAACCTGTTAAACATAGGAAACATCATACCTTCCTCCTTGGCAATCCACAAGGTGCCTGCAGACAATTCTATGATAGCACAAACCCATACTTAATCTCTTTATATATTGCCTAATTCATCTAATCCACTCCTGTTTTCCTGGCATCTCACACATATGTCACATATACTATATTCAAAAATAATTGCTACCTGAATAAAAAGGAATAATATTTTTAAATTTCATTCAATTTTAAATATATTAATGGAAGCTTTTTTCTTATTTCGGAATACTTAATACCTTTACTACAATAAATTAAATAAAGCAACAAATCATAACAGAGAAAATACTAAAATTGACATAAGTTCTTGAGCTATCAATACCTACTATCTCTTCTATTTTCAAGGTCAACTAGGTCATGTTATGAATACATGCTTTTTTATCAGACAGTGTTAAACTATTAAGAATTTGTAAATAATTAGTATTTAACAATAAGAAAAAACTAAACCTTCATAATAGCATTTAAAATTATAAACATATTATACTACGTATGTTATATAAAGTTATATATTTTATGTATGTTATGTGCATAACTTTAACAATACTAGTAGATAAAATATTTTCTTTCTTGACTTTATATTAGCTGCTGCTGCTGCTAAGTCACTTTAGTCGTGTCCGACTCTGTGTGACCCCATAGATGGCCTCCTACCAGGCTCCCCCATCCCTGGGATTCTCCAGGCAAGAACACTGGAGTGGGTTGCCATTTCCTTCTCCAACGCCCGAAAGTGAAAAGTGAAAGTGAAGTCGCTCAGTTGTGTCCAACTCTTAGCAGCCTCATGGACTGCAGCCCACCAGGCTCCTCCATCCATGGGATTTTCCAGGCAAGAGTACTGGAGTGGGGTGCCATTGCCTTCTCCATTATATTAGCTACCTATCCTCTTATATAGCTACAATGTCCCTTACCTAAAATAAAAATGGCTTAAAGCCTTGTCTAAATTACTGTTCATTTTCTGTGCAAACTCTGCATCTGGCAGAGTTTGTGAGCTAAAGTTAATTATTAAAGAAATTATTAGGACAAGTTATCTTGCATATTAATAGTGCCTGTTGTTATATCCAGAATTTGCATTAAAGTATGGATGTGAGAGTTGGACTGTGAAGAAAGCTGATCGCCGAAGAATTAATGCTTTTGAACTGTGGTCCTGGAGAAGATTCTTGAGAGTCCTTTGGACTGCAAGGAGATCCAACCAGTCCATTCTAAAGATCAATCCTGGGTGTTCACTGGAAGGACTGATGCTAAAGCTGAAACTCCAATACTTTGGCTACCTCATGTGACGAGTTGACTCACTGGAAAAGACTCTGATGCTGGGAAAGGTTGGGGGCGGGAGGAGACGGGGATGACAGAGAATGAGATGGCTGGATGGCATCACCAACTCGATGGACATGAGTTTGAGTGAACTCTGGGAGTTGGTGATGGACGGGGAGGCCTGGCGTGCTGTGATTCACGGGGTCGCAGAGAATTGGACACGACTGAGCTGAACTGAACTGAAGCTCTCAGGAAATGCAAAAAAGAAATGTACAGTGTTTTGTTTTTTCATAGATGCTGGGTTTCTGTTTCTCTGAGGCTGTGAATCTATACTGACTTTACAAATCAATATTGATGTTTAACAGGGTTGACTAACATTAATCATATGCTTAGTCTGTAGCGCCATGGAAAGAGGTGCTTTACATACACATTACTACATGCTATTCTAACATCCTGTGGAGACATCTAGAGTTGCCCTTTTCTAAATAAGAAAAGGAAGGTTCAGTAAGATCAAGCATATCTACCAAGAATGAAACAGGCAGTGAATGCCTGGCCAGGAAAGAGCGGAAACCTGACTCACACTTGCTCAAATAGCGAAAGAAGGGGCTTAAACCCTCTGACACACAAGGAACTGATTGCATGCCTTCTGGAGTCCAGAGTGCATCATGAAGGAACTTTCTGCCTTTTTAGTTCTGCATATTCAAATGTGAGAAACAGCTTGTGATAATTAATACATTAATTAGAGATGGAAATCTTCAAATCAGCCATATAATGCGACAAGAAATGGCAGACACCAAAAAAAGCAGGAATGGGTATTAATTAAATTTAAAAATAGACAAATGATAAGTTTAAATTATTCAGAGACTAGATAGTAAATGAGGACAGTTATTATACAATCATTTAAAGCAGTGATTTAGCCAAAGAAAACTGCCCCTGTGTAACCCTTCGAAAAGGCTTCTGTACTTAGGAGGCTGTGGGAGATGGTAGACTCTGTGAAGATGGATCGGTAACTGGGCTCCAAGAAGACAAGAGGAGGAGCTACCTCTTTTATTTTGACATCCGTGCTTCCAGAGCTTGCCTTGGTGCATCAGGAGGAGCAGATGAATAAAGAGTTGAACAGTGCAGGTTTACTCCTAGCCGTGGCTAGAAGGCTGTTAGTGTCAACACTGGTTTGTTCCCGGTAACTGATCCTACAATGCTCCCCTTTTCAGTCAGTGAGCAGTCAGACAACAGCTGACACTGTCACACGGAGGGACTTCAGGGAACTTAATGAAGGAAGTATCCTCGGAGCTGTGGCCAGGGAATCACCGACTTCTCAGAATGGTGTGATACTCCAGGTGCAAAGAGGCCAAGAGTGGAGAGGGGATACTTGAACATGGGGAGAGCTTGTGTTAGTGTAACTGCACTTTTGCTGATGAAATTATTATATAGGAAGAAGCCAGAAAGTGAAAAACACAGAATCTAAGCAAAGCTAAATCACTTCCCTACAGATGAGCTGTAACTGACATGGGCATGGAGTGGTTCTTCCTAACCTCTGCCTCTCTGGTGCAGTAGTGTGAATGAGTCATGACCCAGGAGGTGCCCCTGGGCTGCACTTAAATTTTCCCTTTTTGAAAGATCTCATAGCAGCCTTTCTGTACCTCCATCCTAGCCTTATTCTTTCTTACCAAATCCACTTCTATTTGAAAGAGCAAGCAGCAGCACTTCTGTTGAATATAGCAACAGACAATAATAGTGACAGCTAAGGATGCCAGAATTTTGAGCATGACTTTACTAGCATGTGAGATGAGTGCAATTGTCCGGTAGTTTGAGCATTCTTTGGCATTGCCTTTCTTTGGGATTGGAATGAAGACTGACCTCTTCCAGTCCTGTGGCCACTGCTGAGTTTTCCAAATCTGCTGGCATATTGAGTGCAGCACTTTCACAGCATCATCTTTCAAGACTTGAAATAGCTCAACTGGAATTCCATCACCTCCACTAGCTTTGTTCATAGTGATGCTTTCTAAGGCCCACTTGACTTCACATTCCAAGATGTCTGGCTCTAGGTCAGTGATCACGTTATCGTGACTATCTTGGTCGTGAAGATCTTTTCTGTACAGTTCTTCTGTGTATTCCTGCCACCTCTTCCTAATATCTTCTGCTTCTGTTAGGTCCATACCATTTCTGTCCTTTATCGAGCCCATCTTTGCATGAAATGTTCCCCTGGAATCTCTAATTTTCTTGAAGAGGTCTCTTGTTTTTCCTATTCTGTTGTTTTCCTCTATTTCTTTGCATTGATCACTGAGGAAGGATTTCTTATCTCTCCTTGCTATTCTTTGGAACTCTGCATTCAGATGCTTGGCACCAGAGATCAAATTGCCAACATCCGCTGGATCATGGAGAAGGCAAGAGAGTTCCAGAAAAACATCTATTTCTGCTTCATTGACTATGCCAAAGCCTTTGACTGTGTGGATCACAATAAACTGTGGAAAATTCTTCAAGAGATGGGAATACCAGACCACCTGACCTGCCTCTTGAGAAACTTGTATGCAGGTCAGGAAGCAACAGTTAGAACCGGACATGGAACAACAGACTGGTTCCAAATAGGAAAAGGTGTACGTCAAGGCTGTATATTGTCACCTTGCTTATTTAACTTATATGCAGAGTACATCATGAGGAACGCTGGGCTGGAAGAAGCACAAGCTGGAATCAAGATTGCTGGGAGAAATATCAATAACCTCAGATATGCAGATGACACTACCCTTATGGCAGAAAGTGAAGAGGAACTCAAAAGCCTCTTGATGAAAGTGAAAGAGGAGAGTGAAAAGGTTGGCTTGAAGCTCAACATTCAGAAAACAAAGATCATGGCATCTGGTCCCATCACTTCATGGGAAATAGATGGAAAAACAGTGGAAACAGTGTCAGACTTTATTTTTTTGGGCTCCAAAATCACTGCGGATGCTGATTGCAGCCATGAAATTAAAGGACGCTTGCTCCTTGGAAGGAAAGTTGTGACCAACCTGGATAGTATATTAAAAAGCAGAGACATTACTTTGCCAACCAAGGTCCGTCTAGTCAAGGCAATGGTTTTTCCCGTGGTCATGTATGGATGTGAGAGTTGGACTGTGAAGAAAGCTGATCACCGAAGAATCGATGCTTTTGAACTGTGGTGTTGGAGAAGACTCTTGAGAGTCCCTTATACTGCAAGGAGATCCAACCAGTCCATTCTAAAGGAGATCAATCCTGGATGTTCATTGGAGGGACTGATGCTAAAGCTGAAACTCCAATACTTTGGCCACCTCATGCGACGAGTTGACTCACTGGAAAAGACTCTGATGCTGGGAAAGGTTGGGGGCGGGAGGAGAAGGGGACGACGGAGAATGAGATGGCTGAATGGCATCACCGACTCTGTGGACATGAGTTTGAGTGTACTCCGGGAGTTGGTGAGGGACAGGGAGGCCTGGCGTGCTGTGATTCATGGGGTCGTGGAGAGTCGGACACGACTGAGCGACTGAACTGAACTGAACTGAAGGATGCCAGGCGCTGGGCTAAGAGCTTTCTAAGACTCTAAGTATCAGATCATGAACTCCTTATTGCCAAATTCGAACTTAAATTGAAGAAACTGGGGGAACCCACTAGACCATTCAGGTATGACCTAAATCAAATCCCTTATGACTATGCAGTGGAAGTGAGAAATAGATTCAAGGGACTAGATCTAATAGAGAGAGTGCCTGATGAACTATGGATGGAGGTTCATGACATTGTACAGGAGACAGGGAGCAAGACCATCCCCAAGAAAAAGAAATGCAAAAAAGCAAAATGGCTGCCTGAGGAGGCCTTACAAATAGCTGTGAAAAGAAGAGAAGCAAAAAACAAAGGAGTAAAGGAAAGATATACCCATTTGAATGCAGAGTTCAAAGAATAGCAAGGAGAGATTAGAAAGCCTTCCTCAGCGATCATTGCAAAGAAATAGAGGAAAACAATAGAGTGGGAAAGACTAGAGATCTCTTCAAGAAAATTAGAGATACCAAAGGAAAATTTCATGCAAAGATGGGCTAAATAAAGGACAGAAATGGTATGGAATTAACAGAAGCAGAAGATATTAAGAAGAGGAGGCAAGAATACACAGCAGAACTGTACAAAAAAGATCTTCATGACCCAGATAATCACAAAGGTGAGATCACTCCCACTCACCTAGAGCCAGACATCCTGGAATGTGAAGTCAGGTGGGCCTTAGAAAGCATCACCAGGAACAAAGCTAGTGGAGGTGATAGAATTCCAGTTGAGCTATTTCAAATTCTAAACGATGAGGCTGTGAAAGTGCTGCACTCAATATGCCAGCAAATTTGGAAAATTCAGCAGTGACCACAGGACTGGAAAAGGTCAGCTGTCATTCCAATCTCAAAGAAAGGGAATGCCAAAGAATGCTCAAACTACCGCATAATTGCACTCATCTCACACGCTAGTAAAGTGATACTTAAAATTCTCTAAGCCAGGCTTCAGCAATACATGAACTGTGAACTTTTGATGTTCAAGCTGGTTTTAGAAAAGGCAGAGGAATTGGCAACCCACTCCAGTATTCTTGCCTGGAGAATCCCAGGGACGGGGGAGCCTGGTGGGCTGCCGTCTATGGGGTCGCACAGAGTCGGACACGATTGAAGCGACTTAGCAGCAGCAGCTGTATCATTGAAAAAGCAAGAGAGTTCCAGAAAAACATCTATTTTTGCTTCATTGACTGTGCCAAAGCCTTTGACTGTGTGGATCACAATAAACTGTGGAAAATTCTGAAATAGATGGGAATATCAGACCACCTGACCTGCCTCCTGAGAAACCTGTATGCAGGTCAGGAAGCAACAGTCAGAACTGTACATGGAACAACAGACTGGTTCCAAATAGGAAAAGGAGTACGTCAAGGCTGTATATTGTCACCCTGCTTATTTAACTTATATGCAGAGTACATCATGAGGAACACTGGGCTGGAAGAGGCACAAGCTGGAATCAAAATTGCTGGGAGGAATATCAATAACCAGATATGCAGATGACACTACCCTTATGGCAGAAAGTGAAGAGGAACTCAAAAGCCTCTTGATGAAAGTGAAAGAGGAGAGTGAAAAACTTGGCTGAAAGCTCAACATTCAGAAAACAAAGATCATGGCATCTGGTCCCATCACTTCAAGGGAAATAGATGGGGAAACAGTGGAAACAGTGGCTGATTTTATTTTTCTGGACTCCAAAATCACTGCAGATGGTGATTGCAGCCATGCAATTAAAAGATGCTTGCTCCTTGGAAGAAAAGTTATGACCAACCTCGATAGCATATTAAAAAGCAGAGACATTACTTTGCCAAAAAAGGTCCGTCTAGTCAAGGCTATGGTTTTTCCAGTAGTCATGTATGGATGTGAGAGTTGGACTATAAAGTAAGCTGAGTGCAGAAGAATTGATGCTTTTGAACTGTGGTGTTGGAGAAGACTCTTGAGAGTCCCTTGGACTGCAAGGAGATCCAACCAGTCCATTCTAAAGGAGATCAGTCCTGTGTGTTCTTTGGGAGGACTGAGGCAGAGGCTGAAACTCCAATAATTTAGCCACCTGATGCAGAGACCTGACTCATTTGAAAAAGACCCTGATGCTGGAAAAGATTGAGGGCAGGAGGAGAAGGGGACAACAGAGGATTAGATGGTTGGATGGACACAATGGACACAATCACCGACTCGATGGACATGAGTTTGGGTGAACTCCGGGAGTTGGTGATGGACAGGGAGGCCTGGTGTGCTGTGATTCATGGGGTCGCAAAGAGTCGGACACGACTGAGAGACTGAACTGAAGTGAAGTGTACATATAACCAATTCACTTCATTGTACAGCAGAAACAACAGTGTAAAGCAATTATACTCTAACACAAAAAAAATATTTAAAAAAAAGACTCAATCTCAATTCTCAGCATAGTCTTAGGTAGGCCTCCCTAGTGGCTCTGTGGTAAAGGAACTGTCTGCCAGTGCTGGAGATATAAGAGATGTGGGTTTAATCTCTGGGTTGGATAGATACCCTGAAGAAGGAAATGGTAACCCACTCCAGTATTCTTGCCTGGAAAATCCCATGGACAGAGGAACCTGGTGGACTACGCGTCTATAGGATCGCATAAGAGTTGGGTACAACTGAACTAAACAACAACAACAGTCTCAGGAAAGGAAGACCAGGATCATCCCCATCTCAGGGTGGGTGAGGAGGTAAGACGAGAGGGCTCTTTTGGGGATAACTGATTATACTAGTTGTCCAGGCTTTTATCAAAGCCATCTAAATCTAATAGTGACTTCACATCAACAACATTTTCAAATAAAGATTTTAAATACCCTTTCACATTTTTCAAAATTGGCTAACTGACCCAATAAATACTTAACTAAACTGATCTATCGAATGTCTATCTCTGTCTTTTGCAAAAAGCCTTCAAGAAAACAAACTCATAATAATACACACAGTTTTAGCCAAGCTCTTTCAGTCTTTTTTTCTATGCTCTTGCCACATGTGATGCTGTGGCTCCTAATTGGATATGTGTGGGATGAACATGGATTGTGATGTGTACCCAATAGAGGACAAGCATACTCAATTTACGGGACATGTAAAGAAAACACTTTACCAGTTGGTTCACAGGGAGTTCACCTTGTAGCTCACTTACACACAAATAGGACAGCAAACACTCTCCCTCTGGAATATCAAGGTGTTCTATTCTGAGAAGAACAGAATTCAATGCACCTGGCCACTGAATTAGCTATTAACAGTTGATTACAAGGAGATATTTCAGAATGTTCTATTTCTCCCCAGAACAAAGAAAAGGCAATTTTAAACAGAACTCTCAGCTTCTAATATTGTGTCTGATTCCATCATACTATTTTGTGAAATAGAACTATAATTCAAACCTGTAAGTTAATGGAGTTTGACAGCAAGGTACACATCACATTTTGCAAAAGAGCCTTGATTACTTTCGGTGCTTCCTCTTGGTAATAAAGCCTTGACAGCTTCCATTTCTCAAAAGAACAGCTTTATTATTTTCTCCTCAATTCTAAGTAGTTACTTAACTTTAAAATAGTTGTAAGTAAAGGGGATTTCTCAACTGTTAAGAAAAAAAAAAAAAGGCAGGTAAAAGGAATTTGTTACCAACTTGCTTCCAATCTTCTATCACTTAAGAAACTTAAAGTAACAAATGGGTGCAATTTAAAATTCTGAATACTTTCAAATGTTTTAGTTATCACTTAAAGACTATCAATCAGGGTCCAGGCAGAAAATAAGTTGTATATACTTAAACTGGGTAAATTGAGGCGAATTTAACAAAGACACTATTTACAAAAGTGCAGGCTGTTGTGTAGAAAAACTATAAAGAACAGCTCACTGTGGCAGAGTACTTTACTATATTTAGGACTAAAGAGGCAAAAAGAGGGATCAAATTACAAGAACCAAGATCTATAATCTTTAATGGAGGAAAAACATCAGCCTAAAACAACCTCCCAGCCAGGGAATAGGGAAGTACCCTGGCTTCTCTTTCATTTCTCTTTCTGACATTTTGGTGGTATACAAAGGGAAGCCGATGGAGACAGTCAGTATCGGGCACCCTCCCTGAGTATAAAGTAACTTAGAAAGAGTGGATCTGGAAAGACTGATGGAAGATGTCTAGGAGAATTCTCTTAGACAATCATTTAAATTATTTTTCTTTACCGACCTTCCTTCTTAAAGGACACACATTTGAGTCAGGATTTGTCATTTCTTAGGGCCATTCTAAGAGTCAAACTATATTTTAGGATGAAATGACACGATCCAATGTGTACTCCTGAACCATGCATGGCTACCAAAGTTTTTCAACAACACGAGAGCTGAAAGTGTCAGTTTGACAGTCCAAAGAATCCAAGGAAGATCAGAGAAAGCAGACCAACAGGTCATCTGGTAGATTTCAGGCAGAATAACTAACCCAGGACACCAATGGATTCCAGAACAAGCAGAGCAATAGCAATGCACTGTCCTGTCCATAAACTTCACTGCTGGTTTATTTCACCATCACTACTGACACATTATTTCTTTTCGTTTTTTTTTTTTTTTTTTTACTGCTTTTTTTCTTGTTTTATTGGAGGCTAATTATTTTACAATATTATATTGGTTGGTTTTGCCATACATTGACATGAATCCGCCCCGGGTGTACATGAGTTCCCTTTCCTGAACCCCCCTCCCCCCTCCCTCCTCCTTTTATCCTCCCTCTGGGTCATCCCTGCACACCAGCCCCAAGCATCCTGTAACATGCATCGACCCTGAACTTGTGATTCGTTTCACATATGACAACACACATGTTTCAATGCCATTCTCCCAAATCATCCCACCCTCACCCTCTCCCACAGAGTCCCAAAGACTGTTCTATACATCTCTGTCTCTTTTGCTGTCTCGCATACAGAGTTATCATTTGCATCTTTCTAAATTCCATATATATGCGTTAGTATACTGTATTGGTGTTTTTCTTTCTGGCTTACTTCACTCTGTAAATAGGCTCCAGTTTCATCCACCTCATTAGAACTGATTCAAATGCATTCTTTTTAATGGCTGAGTAATACTCCATTGTGTATATGTACCAAAGCTTTCTTATCCATTTGTCTGAAGATGGACATCTAGGTTGCTTCCATGTCCTCGCTATTATAAACAGTGCTGTGATGAACATGGGAGTACATGTGTCTCTTTCAATTCTGGTTTCCTCAGTGTGTATGCCCAGGAGTGCAATTGCTGGATCAAATGGCAGTTCTATTTCCAGTTTTTTGAGAAATCTCCACACTGTTCTCCATAGTGGCTGTACTAGTTTGCATTCCCACCGACAGTGTAAGAGGGTTCCCTTTTCTCCACACGACTCATCAAGAAACAAAGGGAGAAGAACCAAATCAATAAAATTAGAAATGAAAATGGAGAGATCACAACTGACAACACAGAAATACAAAGGATTATTAGAGAATACTATCAGCAATTATATGGCAATAAAATGAATAACCTGGAAGAAATGGACAAATTCCTAGAAAAGTACAACTTTCCAAAACTGAACCAGGAAGAAATAGAAAATCTGAACAGACCCATCACAAGCACGGAACTAGAGGCTGTAATCAGAAATCTTCCAGTAAACAAAAGCCCAGGTCCAGACGGCTTCACAGCCGAAATCTACCAAAAATTTAGAGAAGAGCTAACACCTATCCTCCTCAAACTCTTCCAGAAAATTGCTGAGGAAGGGAAACTTCCAAACTCATTCTATGAGGCCACCATCACCCTAATCCCAAAACCTGGTAAAGATCCCACAAAAAAAGAAAACTACAGGTCAATATCACTGATGAACATAGATGCAAAAATCCTTAACAAAATTCTAGCAATCAGAATCCAACAACACATTAAGAAGATCATACATCATGACCAAGAGGGCTTTATCCCAGGAATGCAAGGATTCTTCAATATCCGCAAATCAATCAATGTAATACACCACATTAACAAACTGAAAAATAAAACTCATATGATTATCTCAATAGATGCAGAGAAAGCCTTCGACAAAATTCAACATCCATTTATGATAAAAACCCTCCAGAAAGTGGGAACAGAAGGGACATACCTCAACATAATAAAAGCTATATATGACAAACCCACAGCAAACATTATCCTCAGTGGTGAAAAACTGAAAGCATTCCCCCTAAAGTCAGGAACAAGACAAGGGTGCCCACTCTCACCACTATTATTCAACACATTATTTCTTTTCTTGAGCATACTTATACAGCAGTAATTCTGCAGAAATCAGCAGTGCCCTTTTCATTCTTACAGACTGAAAAGGACTTTTGGTTGTATAACTGTCTCAGTAATTATTCTGCAGTTTTACCACCCGTTATAAAATACAAGCATTTAGTTTTCTGTAGATCCTTTGTATCTATGACACATTTAATAAATTCCAAAAAAATTATTTGAGAATTATATGTGTCTGGAAATGTTCTACTTGCTAGGAATAAAATAGTGAAGGAAAACTCCTACCTACAGGGCTGACCAGTCAATGTCTGAAACCTTTTGGTAGTGATGACAATACTAGGCAACTCTGGGAAAATGTATGGTTTAGGTAAAAAGTATTATTGAAGAGTTGATTGAATAAATTCATATAATAATCATGGCTCAGAGTTTTATATGCATTTCATATATGTGTAAAGTTATAGTATTTTCTTATACAAAGAATTTATATTTCTTCAGAAAACACATACTAGTCTAGGCATTGCATTGCCTCTTACTCTTTTTCTGTCGTTATTGTCATTGTGTGAATTTATAGAACAACAGACAGTCCTCCATTCACGGAAGATGGAACACTGTCAAGCGAAGCACAACATTATGTATGTATAAAATATTTGTGAAGATGCACAGAATAGGAATGCTGATTTGCATTTTATTTTTATTTCAAAAGAGCAGAGATAAGCTGTGCTATGCACGTATCTACTGAAGCAGTCACTGATGCATGAATGCTTCCCTATTTGTTCCGCTTTCATCCACTGCAGTACCTGGAATCATCATCTTGTTTGGTATTTTATTAGAAGGAAAGGTAGTGGGCTGGTTTGAAGAATAAAGTTCAAGGTTTCTTTAATTTTTTTTGACATTTCTCATTGTATTGCACCATGTCAAGTAAGCATGAACCACTGTGTACAGTATATTGAATTTTCTTCAGGTAGTTCAAAACAAATTAATTCTCTGCCCACACATCATTTAAAGTACTAATTCCCTGTGCAGCCCAGCAAACTTCAAGCTGTACCTGTTCAGCATTTCAAGTTAAGGCAGTACACCATAAACACCTGTTAAAGTTTATAGCCATCTGTTTCCTCAAGAAATCTAAATTCTAATAATATGAAATTAACAGATGGGAAAGAGCTGTAACCTCAGCTCTGAAGAGGGTAACTGCAACCTTTGAATTAACATAGTGCCATTTTGCTGGTAATTGTTCGCAATGGCCATAGGGACACAGTTCAAGAATGATGACCCATTAGTAACATACTCTGTTTTTGTACAGGGATAGTTTAGATAGAAAGTATTTCTTAGTGATTTCTAAAACTCCACGTTTAGGTGAATCTTTCTTCTCTCAGTGAAGGAGCACAATAATTAAGATATAATGAAATGTGGTTCAGCATATGACAGTCCTGAGGGTAATGAAAAGATACCTTTGAGACTGGAAATGGCAATGTTTTAAATAAGAAATTAAAGTTGGTTACAATCCTCTTGCATAAAATTAAGTAGAAAAAAATGGAAATTGAGAGAAAATTCACAGCAGAGTGTATGGATATTCAGGAACTAGTCCTTTTCATATTCACAAATAATTGAGAAGATGCCTGTTTCTTGAAGGCTAATTCAGAAAAGAAAAATAAAAAATATAGACCTCAGGGTTTGGTTTTGTTTTCCTTTGCTTTGCAAAATTAGCATGTCTTTGTGTTGTTTTCTTTTTCTGATCATAAAAGTAATGCCTGCTCAATATCAATAATTCAAACCATACAGAGTGCTCAAAGTGGAAATGAAAGGTAGCCATGATTTCATGCTCCACAAACCTGAGCAACAAACATCAATAAATCTCTTTTATTTTTCCAATTAATGACTCGAGAACCCACATGCTACTTTAGTAAGAAGTATACTATCTATCTCATGGGGCTGGCCCCAAGCTGTCCACATTTCATAGGAGCTAAGTAGCCCCAGTCATAACCGATTCACAGGATGAACAGGGAACCCAAGCGTGAGCTCACTTTGGTAATGTGGTGCCTTTTGCAACCCACATTATCACTGTTGAAATCTGCCCCTTACTTTGCTTCCAAAGGGGACAGTCTATATTAAAAATGCTCAATGTGGCATGTCTCTGCAGTCCACTGTAGCCTTGGTTCATAGACCCTACCCTGGCCAGCCATTGAGGTGGTCCAAGTTGGCTGCCATACTAGATGTATCAATCTTCTATTGCTCCCATGACAGATGCAGAAATAAAAGAAAACCACACACATGAAAACTAGCAAAGCCTTTATATTAAGAGCTTGCTATGTGAAAGAGCTGGCCACCATCACTTTTATTTGGCAGAAGGCACTCAAGTGAGTGTACTTGGCTCTCCATATCTATGCGTTCCACATCTGCAGATTCAAGCAAACTCCAATCGAAAACATTGGGGGAGGAAAAAAATTCTAGAAAGTTCCCAAAAAAGCAAAACTCAAATTTGCTTCACCCTGGCAACAATTTACATAACATTCACATTGTATATTTTTAGTTTATTTTTTTATTGAAGGGTAATTGCTTTACAGAATTTTGTTGTTTTCTGTCAAGCCTCAACATTAATCAGCCATAGGTATACATATATACCTTCCGGAACTCCCACCCATCTCCCGCCCCATCCCACACCTCTAGATTGATACAGAGCCCCTGTTTGAGTTTCCTGAACCATATAGCAAATTCCCCTTGGCTATCTATTTCACATATGGTAATGTAAGTTTCCATGTTACTCTTTCCATATATCTCCATTTGCATTGTATTTACAAGGCATCCCTGGTGGCTCAGTTGGTAAAGAATCAGCCTACAATGCAGGAGACCTGGGTTCAATTCCTGGGTTGGGCAGATACCCTGGAGAAGGAAATGGCAATCCAATCCAGTATTCTTGCCTGGGAAATCCCATGGACACAGAAGCCTGGTAGGTTAAAGTCCTTGACTTCACAAAAAATCAGATGCCACTGAGCACAAGGGGGTGGAACTGACTCTTTCTAGGACCATAAACTGACTCTTAGTAGAACTGACTCTTATTCCATATCTGTGGGTTCTGCCAATAAAGTTCCACCTAGTCAAAGCTATGGTTTTCCCAGTGGTCATGTATGGATGTGAGAGCTGGACTATAAAGAAAGCTGAACACCAAAGAATTGATGCTTTTGAACTGTGGTGTTGGATACTTTTGAGAGTCCCGTGGGCTACAAGGAGATCCAACCAGTCCATCCTAAAGGAAATCAGTCCTGAGTATTCATTGGGAGGACTGATGCTGAAGCTGAAACTCCAATACTTTGGCCACCTGATGTGAAGAACTGATGTGAACACCTGATGTGACTCACTGGAAAAAACCCTGATGCTGGGAAAGATTGAAGGCAGGAGGAGAAGGGGATGACAGACAATGAGATGGTTGGATGGTATCACCAACTAGATGGATATGAGTTTGAGCAAGCTCTGGGAGTTGGTGATATACAGGGAATCCTGGCAGTCCATGAGGTCACATAGAGTCAGACACAACTGAGCAACTGAACTAAACTGATGTATTCTGCATTTGCAGATTCAATCAACCTCAAATAAAAAACATTTGGGGACAAAAAAATCCTGAAAGTTCCCCAAAAGCAAATCTTGAATTTGCTTCACACAGGCAATGATTTACATAGCGCTTACATTGTATTAGGTATTATAAGTAACCTAGAGATGATTTAAAGTATATGTGATAATACAAATAGGTTATATGGAGACAGTTACACCATTTTATATAAGAGAAATGGGCATCTCTGGATTTTGATATCCACAGAACTGATTCGAGGAACAATTTTATAGAAACTTATAGCTTAAAAAAGAGAGAGAGTAAGCTTAAAGAGTATCTTGATTGCAAGCTGCTATCGTGGGGAAACTGGAAGAAGGCTAATTAGAAGCAAGGTAGCCTACGTGTTTGGTTATGGAAACCAAATATGGAAAGCATATTTGGCTTTCTCTGACTTGTCTTAAGTTAAAAAATGGGGCAAATAGTGAAGCTGGCTGGTCAAGTCCTGATGCTTTGGGGTCCGTTGTTACACAGATGGTGGTTTCACCTCCTGGACTGGTTGCTACAGAGGTTGAAGGTCAACTCTCTATTTTTAAATGTGATCTGGCTATTGCTCATTTGTACATTCAGTGTCTTCCAAAGTTATCATAAACAGTGTCACCATAAACTCAAAAATACATTATTATTATGTCACAGTTCTGACAGAGAAGGCAATGGCAAGCCACTCCAGTACTCTTGCCTAGAAAATCCCATGGATGGAGGAGCCTGATAGGCTGCAGTCCGTGGGGTCGCTAAGGGTCGGACACGACTGAGCGAGTTCACGTTCACTTTTCACTTTCACACGTTGGAGAAGGAAATGGCAACCCACTCCGGTGTTCTTGCCTGGAGAATCCCAGGGACGGGGGAGCCTGGTGGGCTTCCGTCTATGGGGTCGCACAGAGTCGGACACGACTGAAGTGCCTTAGCAGCTTAGCATGTCACAGTTGTGTAGGTCAGAAATCTTATGAAGGTCTCACAGGGCTAAGATCAAGCTGTTAACAAATGATGTTTCATTGGAGGCTCACTCAGATTGATGGTTGAATTTAATTTCTCATGGTCCCAAGATCATATCTCAGTATTTTTGCTGCTTATATAAACCAGGGCATTTCCCAGTTTCTAGAGGCAACTGCATTCCTTGGCTCTGGGCCCCCTCCCTTTAGCTTCAGAGTCAACAACGGTGGCCTTCTGCTGTTTAAGCTGCTATGGTTCCAATAGGAAACTAACAGAGGTGTGAAGGATGCGAAGGGGTTTATTAGATAGTCGGACGTATGAATGTAAATAATAAGTGACAGGGTGGGAGGGCCTTCAAAGCAGAGGGGATAGTGTATATAAAAGCATTGAGTCATACAAGAGCAGAATGTGATTCAGGGATGGAGACCCAGTTCTGGCGCAGGAATAGAGACAGACACAGAGAATGGATGTGCGGACGTGGAGGGGGACAGGGAGGGTGGGATTAACTGGGAGATAAGGATCGACGTATATACACTACGATGTGCAAAACAAATAGCTAGTGGGAAGCCGCTATATAGCATCAGCTCGGTGCTCTGGGGTGACCCAGAGGTGTGGAAAACATGGAGCAGCTGAGAGGGAGGTCTACGAGGGAGGGGATATATGTATACATAGAGCCAAATCACTTTGTTGTACAGCAGAAACTAACATGACACTGTAAAGCAATTATCCTGCAACTTAAAAAAAAAAAAAAGAGTTGGTTGAAATTGTCAGAACTTAAAGAGTGGGACATAGCAAAACTACAATGTCCAACACATGTAAAATCAAGATACTTGTATTATCTTGCTAAATACTTAAGACTTTTTTTTTTTAACCTACCCCTGCAAAGGTAACTGACGTACCAATTATTCATATATGAGCAACAAGCAGATTTCAAAACATCCTTGCTTTAAAATTGCTTGGAAGTGAGTCGTATAGAGGAAAATTCTGTATCTGCCAGTCACGAGCTGTATGTCCTGGGTGAATTTACTTAACTTCATGTACTCTCCATTTTCTCGTCTGTGAGAGAGAGATAACCACAACTTGCACACATGTTGTGAGCATTAAATGGAAAAATATAACTTCATTTCTCAGAAAAACTCAGAATACTAACAGTAATAACAGTTTTATTTTATACCTAAAATATATCCATTTCTAGATCTAAATCTACAAAGAGATTAATTAGGTCAGTGGATCTTTATTCGTGGGAAGATGAAGGATATGTTGTCACTCAGCTGGGCATGTCAGCATAACTAACAACTTAACAACTGGCTGAGGTCACATTTCAATTTGCACCAGAGACATCCAAGACATGTTTAAAGTACTGGCATCATGGAGCTGCAAGCCATCACTTATCTACACTAAATTAGATTAATACCATGGAGACCATTTTATGTCACAATAGATTATTTGTTTACTTAATATCTAGTTAGTATTTATAGTGAAGTAAATTGTTTCCTCCAATTGGCTATTAATATCATATATCAATTTACTCAGAATAGTGGTTTCTGGTTGCATGACCCTTAGAAAATAAGGATGACAAGGATAAATGGCAATGGCCTCCATGTCTAATATATAATTGGATTATCTCTAGTTTTCAAAACCTGCTTGAATTTTGTCATTTTTTCCTTACAGCATTTGCCATTTTTCATGCAGAAAGACAGGAATAAGATATTAAATGAATTACAGTTTACCTTTGAGAAATCTCACAGTAGAAACATGAATTTTAGAAGAAAATTATTATTTGGAGTGTGCTGTCTCATTTTTCATTTCTTAGACTAGCCCTTTGAGATTTGGATACCCAGTTCACACTGAAAAATTAATAACTAAAAGCAGAACAAATAAAAATGTTCTGTGGCAATTTTTTGGATTATAGATACATACTTCATACAGTTCTATGTATATATATATGTATATATATATATATGTGTGTGTGTGTGTGTGTGTGTGTGTGTGTGTGTGTGTATTTGTTTATGTATATATATAAACACACACACTTTAACCCAGAGGACACTCATCTAAAATATACCTAATAATATGTCAGGGATTATAATAATACCTATTCTCATATTGATATAATGGGTATGCAATTCTTAGCATCAGTTCAGTTCAGTTCAGTCGCTCAGTCGTGTCCGACTCTTTGCGACCCCATGAATCACAGCACGCCAGGCCTCTCTGTCCATCACCAACTCCTGGAGTTCACTCAAACTCATGTCCATTGAGTTGGTGATGCCATCCAGCCATCTCATTCTCTGTCGTCCCCGTCTCCTCCCGCCCCCAATCCCTCTCAGCGTCAGAGTCTTTTCCAGTGAGTCAACTCGTCGCATGAGGTGGCCAAAGTATTGCAGTTTCAGCTTTAGCATCAGTCCTTCCAATGAACACCCAGGACTGATCTCCTCTAGAATGGACTGGTTGGATCTCCTTGCAGTCCAAGGAACTCTCAAGAGTCTTCTCCAGCACCACAGTTCAAAAGCATCAATTCTTCGGCGATCAGCTTTCTTCACAGTCCAACTCTCACATCCATACATGACCACGGGAAAAACCATAGCCTTGACTAGACAGCCCTTGGTTGGCAAAGTAATGTCTCTGCTTTTTAATATGCTATCTAGGCTGGTCATAACTTTCCATCCAAGGAGTAAGCGTCTTATAATTTCCTGGCTGCAATCAGCATCTGCAGTGATTTTGGAGCCCAAAAAAATAAAGTCTGACACTGTTTCCACTGTTTCCCCATCTATTTCCCATGAAGTGATGGGACCAGATGCCATGATCTTCGTTTTCTGAATGTTGAGCTTCAAGCCAAACTTTTCACTCTCCTCTTTCTCTTTCATCAAGAGGCCTTTGAGTTCCTCTTCACTTTCTGCCATAAGGGTGGTGTCATCTGCATATCTGAGGTTATTGATATTTCTCCCGGCAATCTGATTCCAGCTTGTGCTTCTTCCAGCCCAGCGTTCCTCATGATGTACTCTGCATATAAGTTAAATAAGCAGGGTGACAATATACAGCCTTGACATACTCCTTTTCCTATTTGGAACCAGTCTTTTGTTCCATGTCCAGTTCTAACTGTTGCTTCCTGACCTGCATACAGGTTTCTCAAGAGGCAGGTCAGGTGGTCTTGGATTCCCATCTCTTTCAGAATGTTCCACAGTTTATTGTGATCTGCTGCTGCTGCTAAGTCACTTCAGTTGTGTCCGATTCTGTGTGACCCCACAGATGGAAGCCCACCAGGCTCCCCTGTCCCTGGGATTCTCCAGGCAAGAGTACTGGAGTGGCTTGCCATTGCCTTCTCCGTTATTGTGATCTAGTGCCTGGTAAATACAAAGCATTCAATTATAGACAATCTTATCATCAGTCAGCATTCTCATGATACTGTAGTTTTCATCATCATTAAGTATTTCTCCTTTTTGAAACTTTTTAGTTTTTTATCTATAAACACCCATGAGGGATGAAAATAAGATCACCCAGAGTATCAGCAAAGAAAACCATCATCAGGAGAGCCCTGGCAGCTCCAGGTCCCCACTAGAAGGCCAGAGTATCAAAGCCTGCCTTGATGATGTCATGCTGCTGCTGCTACTGCTGCTAAGTCACTTCAGTCTTGTCCAACTCTGTGTGACCCCATAGACAGAAGCCCACCAGGCTCCCCCATACCTGGGATTCATAAAAGTCAGTATATGCCAGAGATGTGAGTGGCACTCCCTAAAAGCTCATCATTTCAGTTCAGTTCCATCACTCAGTCATGTCCAACTCTTTGCAACCCCATGGACTGCAGCATGCCAGGCCTCCCTGGCCATCACCAACTCCTTGGAGCTTACTCAAACTCATTTCCATCCAGTTGGTGATGAGATCCAACCATCTTACCTCTGTCATCCCTTTCTCTTCTTGTCTTCAATCTTTCCCAGCATCTTCAATCTTCTCTAAGGAGTCAGTTATTTGCATCAGGTGGCCAAATTATTGGAGTTTCAACATCAGTACTTCCGATGAATAGTCAAGACTGATTTCCTTTAGGATGAACTGGTTGGATCTCTTTGCAGTCCAAGGGACTCTCAAGAGTCTTCTCCAACACCACAGTTCAAAAGCATCAATTCTTTGGCACTCAGCTTTCTTTATAGTCCAACTCTCACATCCATACATTACTACTGGAAAAACCACAGCTTTTACTAGACAGATTTTTGTTGGCAAAGTAATGTCTCTGCTTTTTAGTATGCTGTCTAGGTTGGTTATAGCCTTTCTTGCAAGGAGCAAGTGTCTTTTAATTTCATGGCTGCAGGCACCAAAACAACAAATCTCTCACCGTTTCCATTGTTTCCCCATCTATTTGCCATGAAGTGATGGGACCACACGCCATGATCTTAGTTTTCTGAATGTTTAGTTTTAAGTAAACTTTTTCACTCTCCTCTTTCACTTTCATCAAGAGGTTTTTTAGTTCTTCACTTTCTGTCATAAGGGTGGTATCATCTATGTACCTGAGGTTATTGATATTTCTCCCAAAAATCTTGATTCCAGTTTGTGCTTCATTGAACCCAGCATTTCACATGATATACTCTGCATATAAGTTAAATAAGCAGGGTGACAATATACAGCCTTGATATACTTCTTTCCCTACTTGGAACCAGTCTCTTGTTCCACACAGTCAAAGGCTTTGGCATAGTCAATCAAGCAGAAGTAGATGTTTTTCCGGAACTCTGTTGCTTTTTCAATGATCCAATGGATGTTGGAAATTTGATCTTTGGTTCCTCTGCCTTTTCTAAATCCAGCTTGAACATCTGGAAGTTTACGGTTCATGTACTGTTGAAGCCTGGCTTGTAGAATTTTGAGCATTACTCTGCTAGACTGTGAGATGAGTGCAATTGTGTGGTAGTTTGAACATTCTTTGGCAGAACTGTTTTAGACTGATTCAATTACTCTTCTTCCATGGAATTAAAGTAAGTTACCTATATAATACTTGGAATTTTAAACATTGGGCCTGCTTCAGTAAGAAAAACACACCAATAGTAGATTGAACTCAAATGTGGGTAAACTAATCCTTTTATTTCAGCTATTGATAAATAAATATTATTCTTGAGAAAGTCACAGCAAAATCTGATTCAAAATTTTTCTTAGTCTATTTATGTGTATATATCATACGCCTACACACATTTAAGATTAGAGTGTAAATCACGCAAATATTTTATTATATCTGCATTGTCACTGAGCATATATATGTTTACGTTTTCTATATTAAGCTCTATGAATCAAAATGAAGCAATCAATACCTTAATGTGCTGCATTATTGACTGATGCTGAAGCTGAAGCTCCAATACTTTGGCCAACTGATGCGGAGAATCAAGTCATTGGAAAAGACCCTGATGCTGGGAAAGTTTGAGGGCAGGAGGAGAAGGGAGTGACAGAGGATGAGATGGTTCGATGGCATCACCGACTCGATGGACATGAGTTTGAGTAAGCGCTGGGAATTGGTGAAGGACAGAGAAGCCTGTCGTTCTATAGTTCACAGGTTTGCAGAGAGTCAGACATGACTTAGCAATTGAACAACAACAAAAGCAAAGAATAAGATGCAAATGATCAGATCAGGGGAAAAAAAACCCAGCTTTTTGCGAACTAGAGAATCAATGGGAAGAATGAATGACTCCACCATCATCTAAGCAAGAAATAATTGTGGCCTAGAATAAGGTAAATGCTGAGGACATTAAAACAATAGGACTTGGTGACTGAGGAATTTATGCCATACATGTTTATGATTTATACAACTGAATGGATGTTGGTAGCACCACTCATTTGGGAATGATAAGGGAAGAAAATTACTTGCTATTGCAGCCAGGAAATTAAAAGACGCTTACTCCTTGGAAGGAGAGTTATGACCAACCTAGACTGCATATAAAAAAGCAGAGACATTACTTTGCCAACAAAGGTCCGTCTAGTCAAGGCTATGGTTTCTCCCGTGGTCATGTATGGATGTGAGAGTTGGACTGTGAAGAAAGCTGATCGCCAAAGAATTGATGCTTTTGAACTGTGGTGCTGGAGAAGACTCTTGAGAGTCCCTTGGACTGCAAGGAGATCCAACCAGTCCATTCTAGAGGAGATCAGTCCTGGGTGTTCATTGGAAGGACTGATGCTAAAGCTGAAATTCCAATACTTTGGCCACCTCATGCAACGAGTTGACTCACTGGAAAAGTCTGATGTTGGGAGGGATTGGGAGCAGGAGGAGAAGGGGACGACAGAGAATGAGATGGCTGGATGGCATCACCGATTCTGTAGACATGAGTTTGAGTGAACTCCGGGAGTTGGTGATGGACAGGGAGGCCTGGCGTGCTGTGATTCATGGGGTCATGGAGAGTCGGACACGACTAAGCGACTGAACTGAACTGAATTGAACTGAAAATGACCAGCTCAGACACTGAACCACTATCTGAAGAATTTTCAAGTAAATAGATTGAATTGCAAGCTGAATATGTGCATTGGAAGAGCAGAAATATATCTGAAAGTGAATAGAAAATATACAGTCATTCATTACAGCCATAAGAATAGGTGAGAACAATCCTATGTAAACACATGTAGAATTCTTATAGACATCAACATTTAACTGGTGGGTTAAGAAAGAACGCTCAAGGAAGGTTTCAGTTCAGTAGCCAAAAAGTCAGAGGTAGGTGGTGCTAAAGAAGCAGATGAATGAGGGTGTTTCAATTTAAGAATTGTCCACATGTGAAATGTTTTGAGAAGTCAAATAAAACATCAAATTAACATATTCATTGTATTTTCACACAAGCAAATTATTAGTTATGTGTGAGGAAGTGGTTCAACTGGAGATGAAGGCAGGAAATACAAGTTGGCTGATGAATGACAGATGAGAAATAAAGACAGCAAGTATAAGCAACCGTTATAAATGCTTGACCATCAGACGGTAAAGCATCTGCCTATAATGTGGGAGACCCGGGTTCAATCCCTGGGTCGGGAAGACCTCCTGGAGAAGGAAATGGCAATCCACTCCAGTATTCTTGCCTGGAAAATCCCATGAATGGAGGAGCCTGCTAAGTTACAGTCCCTCGGGTCACAGAGAGTTGGACACGACTGAGCGACTTCCCTTTCCTTTCACTTCCAAGTGAAGGAAAGGAAAGGAGGCAGATCTGGAGATGGGTTGAAGAGATTTATTATTATTCTTTTGATTAAATGGAAAAACTTGAACATGATTAAATAGTGACAGGATGGCACCAACAGAGATTGAAGAAACACACAATTAAGAGAAAATTTATCTTGTGGGAAGCAATGAGATGCAGATATGCAGTAACCAGCCTTAGACAAGAAGAGCTTCAAGCTAACAAGGGGTGGGAGGAGCTTTTCTGTGTGTGTGGAGGTGGGGAGAGGGTTGTAGAGGACGGATACAGCAAGTTCAAAGGATTTGTGAGGATTTTATTCCCTCTGTGAAATAGAAGCCAAGGTCACTCACGCATAGCAAGGAGAGTGGTACTAGCAAAGGTGATTTTAAAGAGTTGAGAAGGTTTGAAATAGTTACCTTAGAAAACAGGAGAGAATGAACTAAGGAAAGGACAGAATTTCTAAACAATATTGAGGGTCTTCGTGCTATTGGAAACCAAGAGTTTTTACAGAGCTCAATAACAGTCCAGTCTTAGACCTGAGGCAGTGGAAGGGATAAGTTCAGAGTTGGAGTTTTGCTCCATGTGCATACTGGGCAGAGTTGGAGTTTTGCTCCATGTGTTTTCTGGGCAGGCAAAGACAGGAAAGAACTGACGATACTGACATGAAAAAGGTGGAATGGAACTTCCCTGGCCATCCAGCCATTAAGACCCTATGCTTCCACTGCAGGAGCATGGGTTCAATCCCTTGTTGGGGAACTGATATCCCACAAGCTGAGTGGTAAGAGCAAAAAAAAAAAAGAAAAGAAAAGAAAAAGGTGGAGTAATGTCCACACATGCAAGTTCATTAGAAACAAAATTAAGAAAAAGATTTGACAGATATAAAAGCTTTTCTGAACATCTAGAAGGGTGTGAGAAATGTTCCACAAAGAAATAATTGGAACAAAAGGAATGCTTGAATCAAAAAATGTTTAAAGAAAGCAGAATTAAATTCTAATTTCAGCTGGCTCCTGATCCTGTTGAAAGATGTAAGAGGGGAAAAAAAAAATCACATGTAGATAATAGATATATTCTTCTATAGAAAGAAAAATTAGGAAATGGATTTTTTAACACAAAATTGAACCAAGGAGAGTGGAGGAATATATTAAAATGAAAGATGATGATGAGAGTTCTTAAATATTACATGGTTAAATAAGGGGAGCTAAGAAATATTCTTGCTGAAAAGCTTTAATAAAAGGATGTCCATGTTATTCCGATGATTTAAGTGTGGCCTTGCTGGAAAGCAGAGAGACATGGAAGATAACCTCTCAATGTCCTTCTCAATCCAGACATGCTTTACAGAGCTATTTACCCTCTGCAGGTCAGTTGTCAGTGTGAATAAACCTGGAACTCCTGTTGATCACAAAGCGAGTTTCACATATGGACAATATAAGGCGATGCAGAAATGACCTTTTTAGTACTGAAGGCATATTAAGATTTCAGTGTATAAACATTTAAACCTAGAGCTGTTTCTTCATTACCCAAGTCATTTTACTTCATTGTATGTGATAAAATTCATAGCTGCACATACAGATCCTTCTCGGCCTAAGTTCAATACCTGCTCACTAGTACCACTTAACAGTTGTTAAATCGAATATTAGCTGTCGCTTCTTTGATACAAGTGTAATCCCAATGTTAATTGACTTCAATGTGCCACTATAAACCCATGCAAAAAATATTTCTTAAAAGCAGAATATGAAATGTTTTACATGAAGTATGCAAAATCTTCGTATGCCTACAGAAAAATATAAGAATTAAAAAGTGATCAAATTTGGAATATGTGAAAAGAATCAGTGAATTAACTATCTCATGCTCATGCCCAGCCATGTCTGGCCCTTTGCAACCTCATGGACTGCAACCTTCCGGGCTCCTCTGTCCATGGAATTCTCTAGGCAAGAATACTGGAGTGGGTTGCCATTTCCTTTTCCAGGGAATATTCCTGACCCAGAGATAGAACCTGTGTCTTCTGCCTTGGCAGAATTCTTAACCACTGTGCCACCTGGGAAGTAGAATTGACTATCTAATGACTGAGCAAACAGAGTTTCTCTCTGCAATTGTTTGAAGACTTGCAATTTATGAAGGAAAAACAATGTTAGGGACAGCAGTGGAAAGCAAGCACATTTTCTTGTCTACAACATTACTTATTTGCCTTATAATGGTAACATTCAGTTTATAATGTTACAGCAGCCTGTATCTTAAACTTTTAAATTAACCTGGTTTACAAGGTATAAATTTAGGCTAAATAGGACAGACACATTAACATTGTTTCAAACGAGTTCACGTGTATCATTTTAAAGTTATAAGTCTAAGCTTTTACTACCTACATATTGATTTAGATAATTTAAAGCATTAGATAATTGCACAAACCAATGCCCACGCTAACAATAATTGCTGACTAATATAATTCAAATGCTTATAAAATCTGACTCAGTCTCAGTGTCAGCGATTAAGGCCACCTTGAACAACGCACACTTCGCTTTTATTGCCACCAACTGAGGAAGGCATTAGGTTTTATTAGTTTTCAGATGGACGCATCAGTATTTATTTTAACAGAGATTCACTATTGCCAAGCATTTCTTTGGAAGAGATAACAGAGACAAGGAAATTGGAGATTTTATTGCTTAGACTATCTTTTGTTAATAATTTTGTGTTAAATTTTAGATTCCTTGTTTTAAAAATGTTAATGAAATAGGAAATTGTCAGGAGTACAGATAGGAAAGTGTGGAACAGACCCCAAAGCCAATAATCAACTTGTTTGAAAGTCAGTAGAAACATGGCTTATTATTACTGCTCTTAGAGTAAACAGTATTTTTAAGAGATAATTAAACTTGAGAAACACACCTTAACAAACAGCTAGAATTACCTTTAGGGTAACTGTTTTGTGTGTCTACTTTTGCAATAATGCAGAGGTTAAGACTTGAAGCTCTGAAGAGAGGCCCTTGTAAATTCTACTATCTCTTTTTGTGGTTTTTAGACAAGTAATTTCTCTAAACCTCATTTTCGCCATCTTTATAAAAACACAAACTATATCTATTTGTATTATTTCCAGGGACAAATGATTTAAAAACCTCAGGACCAGGACTGGCATAAATAGGCACTCAATCAATAGCAGGTCTGTTAACAGAAACTAACTTAGTGAAAATAACTTTTCCATCCCTCTCCAGGAATAAAATATCTAACAGGTTTAAAGTTGACCATAAACCTGAGAACAAAAGTCTTCCTAGGAAATATAAACTACATGTGACTTATTATAAGAGTATTTCACTTAAAATATCCTCTTTACACTGATTTGTATGTATAGAAGAAATTCTGTTTCTGAACATGCTTATGATCAAGTAAAGGAGACAAAATATGCTCCAAAAGCAAGCACAAAACAAAATGCAAGCCACTCAGTATGACACTCTATGGCACTTTGTCTGTTTTCATCATTATCTGGATTTATTCTTATTCCTGAGTAAGAGATATGGCAAAGCCATCTACTCTTTATTACTGATTTTGATCTCTCCTACATGTTTTAAGACCTTGCTTCATAACAGCCCCTTCTTTCCTTCCACTTAATACTTTCTCCTCAAATCTAGAACCCTGAGAAGTTCCTACTATTCTAAATGAACTACAAACCTCCTTTCATATTTGAACATTCTCTTGCCATTTTATTTAGATAAAGATCCAAAGAAAATTTAAGCCTCTGCTCTGTTACTTTTCCTTTACTCACTGCCAGCTTTCTTGAAGGGGCATGCTACACCTGTGTCCTGGGATTCTTCATTGCCAACTCAGTGTTTAGCTGGGTATATTATGGCTTCTGCCACACCCACTTTCCTGAAACTGCTCGCTCAATGGTTACCAATTGCTTCCACAATATTACACAATCCAAGGACCTCTTTTGCCTCTGATTCCATGTCAGCATTTGACATTCTTCATCCTGATTTTCCACTTGGAGGTATTGTTTCCTTGGCTTCCCCAGTCCAATATCTTCATTTATGTTCACAGCAAATAACGCATTGACTGCTGCTCATATATCAGGCAGAAAGCTGGGGCTATAAGAGTGAATATGGAAGACACAGGCCTTGACTACAGAAAAAGGAAATGGCAAACACAAAATTAGACACATGCATGTGAAGATTTCATGTAATAAGGGCTTGAAGGAAAAAAATACTCAATAAAAGATAATGCAAAGTGAAAGAGGGTTAGTAAGTATGAAGATCTGAGGCCCTGGATCAGTTTTCTGGAGCTGCTGTACCATGGTGTTGTAGACCAGGTGACTTAACCAAAGTGTACCCTCTCACAGCTCTAGGGGTTAGAAGTCTGAAATCAATATGTTGGCAGGGCCATGTTCACTCTGAAGAATGTACAGAAGAATTTTATCTAACTTCTTTTAGCTTCTCGTGCTTCCTGCCAATTCTTAGAATTTTTGGAATTGTCGTATTCCATTATCTTTTCCCATATATCCCTACATTCTCTTCCATCATTCCTCTTGCTTGTTGGTCTCTGCGTCTAAATTTCCCCTTCTTATAAAGCCCTCAATCCAGTTGAACTAAGGCCCACTCTAAAGATCTCATTTTAACTTGAGTACACCTGTAAAAAATCTATTTCCAAATGAGGTCACACTCATGGTAACAGAAGTTAGGATTTTCACATAACTTTCTGGGGAATACAATTAAACTCATAACTGAGTCACTGAGGATGTGGCAATTACAAAGAAAAATAAGGAGCAGTTCAGTTCAGTTCAGTTCAGTCGCTCAGTCGTGTCCGACTCTCCGCGACCCCATGAATCACAGCACGCCAGGCCTCCCTGTCCATCACCAACTCCCGGAGTACACTCAAACTCATGTCCACAGAGTCGGTGATGTCATCCAGCCATCTCATTCTCCGTCGTCCCCTTCTCCTCCCGCCCCCAACCTTTCCCAGCATCAGAGTCTTTTCCAGTGAGTCAACTCGTCGCATGAGGTGGCCAAAGTATTGCAGTTTCAGCTTTAGCATCAGTCCCTCCAATGAACATCCAGGATTGATCTCCTTTAGAATGGACTGGTTGGATCTCCTTGCAGTATAAGGGACTCTCAAGAGTCTTCTCCAACACCACAGTTCAAAAGCATCGATTCTTCGGCGATCAGCCTTCTTCACAGTCCAACTCTCACAACCATACATGACCACGGGAAAAACCATTGCCTTGACTAGACGGACCTTGGTTGGCAAAGTAATGTCTCTGCTTTTTAATATACTATCAAGGTTGGTCATAACTTTCCTTCCAAGGAGCAAGCGTCTTTTAATTTCATGGCTGCAATCAGCATCTGCAGTGATTTTGGAGCCCAAAAAAATAAAGTCTGACACTGTTTCCACTGTTTTTCCATCTATTTCCCATGAAGTGATGGGACCAGATGCCATGATCTTTGTTTTCTGAATGTTGAGCTTCAAACCAACCTTTTCACTCTCCTCTTTCACTTTCATCAAGAGGCTTTTGAGTTCCTCTTCACTTTCTGCCATAAGGGTAGTGTCATCTGCATATCTGAGGTTATTGATATTTCTCCCAGCAATCTTGACTCCAGCTTGTGCTTCTTCCAGCCCAGCGTTCCTCATGATGTACTCTGCATATAAGTTAAATAAGCAAGGTGACAATATACAACCTTGACGTACACCTTTTCCTATTTGGAACCAGTCTGTTGTTCCATGTACAGTTCTAACTGTTGCTTCCTGACCTGCATACAGGTTTCTCAAGAGGCAGGTCAGGTGGTCTGGTATGCCCATCTCTTTCAGAATGTTCCACAGTTTATTGTGATCCACACAGTCAAAGGCTTTGGCATAGTCAATGAAGCAGAAATAGATGTTTTTCTGAAACTCTCTTGCTTTCTCCATGATCCAGCGGATGTTGGCAATTTGATTTCTGGTGCCTCTGCCTTTTCTAAAACCTGCTTGAACATCTGGGAGTTCACGGTTTACATATTGCTGAAGCCTGGCTTGGAGAATTTTGAGCATGACTTTGCTAGCGTGTGAGATGAGGGCAATTGTCCAGTAGTTTGAGCATTCTTTGGCATTGCCTTTCTTTGGGATTGGAATGAAGACTGACCTCTTCCAGTCCTGTGGCCACTGCTGAGGTTTCCAAATCTGCTGGCATATTGAGTGCAGCACTTTCACAGCATCATCTTTCAAGACTTGTAATAGCTCAACTGGAATTCCATCACCTCCACTAGCTTTGTTAGTAGTGATGCTTTCTAAGGCCCACTTGACTTCACATTCCAAGATGTCTGGCTCTAGGTCAGTGATCACGTTATCGTGACTATCTTGGTCGGGAAGATCTTTTTTGTACAGTTCTTCTGTGTATTCTTGCCACCTCTTCTTAATATCTTCTGCTTCTGTTAGGTCCATACCATTTCTGTCCTTTATCGAGCCCATCTTTGCATGAAATGTTCCCTTGGAATCTCTAATTTTCTTGAAGAGGTCTCTTGTTTTTCCTATTCTGTTGTTTTCCTCTATTTCTTTGCATTGATCACTGAGGAAGTCTTTCTTATCTCTCCTTGCTATTCTTTGGAACTCTGCATTCAGATGCTTATATCTTTCCTTTTCTCCTTTGCTTTTCGCTTCTCTTCTTTTCACAGCTATTTGTAAGGCCTCCTCAGACAGCCATTTCGCTCTTTTGCATTTCTTTTCCATGGGGATGGTCTTGTTCCCTGTCTCCTGTACAATGTCACGAACCTCCATCCAGAGTTCATCAGGCACTCTATCTATCAGATCTAGTCCCTTAAATCTATTTCTCACTTCCACTGTATAATCATAAGGGATTTGATTGAGGTCATATCTGAATGGTCTAGTGGTTTTCCCTACTTTCTTCAATTTCAGTCTTAACTTCACAATAAGGAGTTCATGATCTGAGCCACAGTCAGCTCCTGGTCTTGTTTTTGCTAACTGTATACAGGTTCTCCATCTTTGGCTACAAAGAATATAATCAATCTGATTTCGGTGTTGACCATCTGGTGATGTCCATGTGTAGAGTCTTCTCTTGTGTTGTTGGAAGAGGGTGTTTGCTATGACCAGTGAATTCTCTTGACAAAACTCCCTAGCCTTTGCCCTGCTTCATTCCGTGCTCCAAGGCCAAATTTGCCAGTTACTCCAGGTGTTTCTTGACTTCCTACTTTTGCATTCCAGTCCCCTAGAATGAAAAGGACATCTTTTTTGGGTGTTAGTTCTAAAAGGTCTTGTAGGTCTTCATAGAACCGATTAAATTCAGTTCAGTTGCTCAGTCGTGTCCGACTCTTTGCAACCCCATGGACTGGAGCACGCCAGGCCTCCCTGTCCATCACCAACTCCCAGAGTTCACTCAAACTCATGTCCATTGAGTCGATGATGCCATCCAACCATCTCATCTCTGTCATCTCCTCCTCCTGCCTTCAATATTTCCCAGCATCAGGGTCTTTTCAAATGAGTCAGTTCTTCACATCAGGTAGCCAAAGGATTGGAGATTCCGCTTCAGCATCAGTCCTTCCAATGAATATTCAGGACTGATTTCCTTTAGGATTGACTGGTTGGATCTCCTTGCAGTCCAAGGGACTCTCAAGAATCTCCTCCAACACCACATTTAAAAATCATCAATTCTTTGGCACTCAGCTTCGCAAGAAGGATGGGAATATTTATTGTAGACAGAGGGAGCAGTCTACAGAAACCCTTTAGAAAACCAGTTTGTCCCCAGCTTATTGTCAGACACAAGAATAGTCGTACTAGGTTTTAACCCAAGCCATTGTTGAGAGTATATCTGTATGCCATGATGGCTCAGACAGTAAAGAGGCTGCCTGCAATGCAGGAGAACTGAGCTTGATTCCTAGGTCAGGAAGATTTCCTGGAGAAGGGAATGACAACCTACTCCAGTATTCTTGCCTGGATAGAGGAGCGTGGTGGGCTATAGTCAATAGTGTCACAAAGAGTTGGACGTGACTGAGTGACTTTCACTTCACCTCAGAAGCTAGGGAGACACCCTTTGACTTCTTTCTCTCATGCCTTGTTGTAATCTGGGGTGGCATGTCTTAAAACACAATTGGAGAAGAGGCCTTTGGGGGCACCTAGGGTATTTTCATCGAAGGCAATGGCACCCCACTCCAGTACTCTTGCCTGGAGAATCCCATGGATGGAGGAGCCTGGTAGGCTACAGTCCATAGGGTCGCTAAGAGTCAGACACAACTGAGCAACTTCTCTTTCACTTTTCACTTTCATGCACTGGAGAAGGAAATGGCAACCCACTCCAGTATTCTTGCCTGGAGAATCCCAGGGACAGAGGAGCCTGATGGGCTGCTGTCTATGGGGTCGCACAGAGTCAGACATGACTGATGCGACTTAGTAGCAGCAGCAGCAGCAGGGTATTTTCATAGAGAAGGAAATGGCAATGTACTCCAGTATTTCTGCCTGGGAAATTCCATGTACAGAGGAGTCTAGCAGGCTACAGACCATGAGGTCACAAAAGAATTGGATATGATTGAGTGAGCAGAGGGCAGGGCATTATTAACTATTCTTCCCAAATGGCACTAGTAGTAAAGAATCTGCCTACTGATGCCGGAGAAATAAAAAGACATCTTTTAGATTCCTGGGTTGGGAAGATCCCCTGGAGGAGGGCATGGCAAACCACTTCAGTATTCTTTCCTGGAGAATTCCATGGGCAGAGAAGCCTGACAGACTACAGTCCATGGAATCGCAAAGAGTTAGACACAAGTGAGGGTGTGAGCACGTACAAAATTTTGGCGTCTTTATGTTCATATTTCTGTTTACTTAAAAAGCCCTGCATGGTGGGTAGAAACATGGAAGAGTTGTTTCAGTTTCTTTGAAAAAAAGTGGCTGCAATTCTTTACCCTTTTCTGAGTCCATGCCCTTTGAAATATAACCTCACAACTCTTCGTGTCAAGAGTTGAAGTTA
The DNA here is from genome assembly GCF_049115385.1 of Moschus berezovskii. Classification (NCBI taxonomy): domain Eukaryota; kingdom Metazoa; phylum Chordata; class Mammalia; order Artiodactyla; family Moschidae; genus Moschus; species Moschus berezovskii. The sequence continues at coordinate 42,487,787 of NC_142460.1, read as the reverse complement.
ATGTCCCCTCCCTTTAACCAGGGCTGGTCTTGTAACTTACTTTGTTTTAATATGCCAGTCCTAGCCTCAAGAGGCATCGCACACCTCTGTCCCCTCTTTTCGAATCGTGTGATTGGCATGTTAACCAGCTCAGGCTAACCTGCTGTAGCAGGAGAGGCCGTGTGTGAGTGACCTGTGGCTTCCCAGCCATCAGCCAGCCAATACCCAGAAGCAAAGTTAGCCAGCTAACTCACAGCTGGACACAGAAGCCTGTAAAACCAACCGAGAGCAGGAGAGAGAGTTCAGTGGAGCTCAGCTTAAATTAACAACCCACACAATAGTGATCCAAATAAATGGTTGTTATTTTAAGCCACAAAGTTTGAGGGATAGTTTCATAACAATGGTGAACAGAAACAGGCATATACTCAAGTAATAACACTGAACATATCTAAGCAGTAGAAATACAGATCTGTGACTTTTAATACCATTTTCTGATTTACTGTGTTTTCTAAATTATTCCAGAAATAATGTAACTTTGTAATAAAAAGGAAGTAATCTATTTGCTACTAAAATCAAATTGATTGATCTCCACCATAATATACCTGATTTTTTAAAAAAAATTACGAGCTGTGTGAACTTCAGTAAGATTTTTCTATGAACTTCATTTTTCTGATTTGACTTAGAAGCATGACTTATAAACATCCACTTTACTGGGCTGCTGTAAATATTGAATGCATAAATCAGGCAATGATTATTTGGAGTACAGTGTATCTGTAAATTTTTTACATCCCCTAGATAGAATTTAATGAGAGATTCAACTCCATTTCCTCATCACCTGGGACAATGCCTGCATGTTATGGGCTGTCAACTGCTTGTTGAATGAATTAATAAATGAAGAATGAATGAAGGAGAAATGATATTGAAGGCCAGTTTTTAGTGGACCCAATGTTACTATCCTGCCACCTTAAGTGTTCTACACTGTGGTAGAAACTTCCCAAGTGGCTCAGTGGTAAAGAATCCACCTACCAACGCAGGAGACACAGGAGACATGGGTTTGACCCCTGGCTTGGGAAGATCCCCTGGAGGAGGAAATGGCAATCCACTCCCATAATCTTGCCTGAAAATTCCAAGGACAGAGGAGCCTGGCAGGCTACAGTCCATGGGCTCACAAAGAGTCAGAAACAATGGAGCATGCATGCACAAGTACGTGGTAGAACTCACCCAATATATATTGTGACTAAAACAAAATAAGGCAATATGAGACGTTAAGGATAATCACAAGTTCTTTGCCATTTCTCCATAACAGAGCTGGAGTCTAATTCTTCTTTCCTAAATCTAGATTGGCCTTGGTGATTTGCTTGACCAATAGAACAGATCAAAAGTGATATTTTAGGATTTCAAGGCTAAGCTTTGAGATGCCTTCAACTTCTGCTGCACCTCTTTCCGTACTGGAGAATCTCTGAGCTGCCATATAGGAAGCCTGAGTGTGCTACCCTGAGGATACCACTTGTGGGCTTTCTGATGGATAGGGCTTGCTGAGCTCAGGCTTCAGGTAACATTGCAAAAGCACTATTATATAAAGGACACCTCTTAGATCCCCTCGAACAGTACATTTGTCAGCTGGATATCAACCAACAAAGCCACTGACATCATCTGGAACAGAAAGCTCACTGAAATGTGTTCCACCCAAATTCCTGAGCCAGATTATTAGATAATAAAAATTATTTATTTTATTTTATTGACTCCTATGTTTAGCCACAGAGTGTCCAAGTAATCTCTTATACAGCAACACACAACCAGGAACAGGTAAAAAATATTTCCAAAAATAATAACTGTCTCCCATCTTACGTGGTAATTGAAAATGTAAAACCACAATATTATATAACAACCTAATTGGGAAAAGAATTTGAAAAAGAACAGACACCTGTATACATACGTGTAACTGAATCAGTTTGTTGTATACCTGAAACAAATACAATATTGTTAACCAAATATACCAACAAATATTGTTGGTATACCAAATATTGTTAACCAACATAAAATAAAAAGCTGAAAAAAAAAAAAGCTGAACTAATTTTGGGATATGTGCCTTATTTCCAAAAAGAATTGTAGCCAATCCAAGCACGGATACTAACTTTAAATCTCTAACTTATGGTCGCTCACTTTAGGCATACTATAGTCATTCCCACGGCACGGGTCGGTCACAGAGTGATGAGCGGTGCTGACATGTGAGGAGTCGTACAGAGCACAGCATAGTCCATATGGAACCGTCAGCTTGCAGGGCATTTAGCAGGCTTACTGGAAGGACACAGGGGTTAATCAATATTTTCGCAGGGGCCTAGAAGTTTTAATCACCAAATAGGATAACAAAACCTAATCCTGAATAGAGCCTATTTTCATGCTTTTTTTGCCTATCGCACGCTAGATCCAGAAAACTGCAGTAGAACACACACTCAATGAAGCCAACAGCTGTCTTCTGCTATGTGAGAAAGAAATATGGAGCAAAACAGGTTTCAACTTTCTGGATCATGCATTAAAGATCATACGCATTCAGAAAAGTTATTGCAAAGCATAAGCGACAGATTTGTAATGGCTACATAAACAAATAATTGCACAAACAAATTGACCAGCAAAGGCAAATATCAACTGGCTAAGTGCTGCAGAGAGAATACAGAAAATGCTATTGCTCTTTTTTCCCTTGAAGATATATTAATTCAAGGTTTAGGCTGCTATCACACAATTATCTAACCATCTAATGCACCTGACCTTCTTCATTTCCAACTAAGTATGCCATACATGTCCTAGTTCTCATATACCAAACTCAAAATCTCACTCCTAATCTTTCCTTCTTATTAATGTTTCCTGTTAGAAATGAAAGAGACATACAAATACATGAAACTGAATCAAATATCTTCGTGACATAAATACACAGGGGAAAAATGGTCTGGGAACAAAGCTACATAATAAAAATGAGGCACACAGAGATATTTTCTGGAGTTGAACAGACTCTCCCCACAGATGATATCATCTTTTTCTATATCCTTTTCTTTTTCGACATAAAAGGTCACATATCTTATGACTGGTGCAGGAAATTTTTAATCTCCAGGTCAAAATGGCACGGAGGTTAAAAGCTAGCTAGAGAATGAGGAAATGACTATGAAAGAGACAACAAAAGTCTTCAACATTTTCTAAATAGTGCAGTGGGACTGAAGTGATTATTTGAAAGAACAGTAGTCAAAATATTTTACTTGAAGCACGAGAAATATCCCAGATGTAACAAACACAGACCATGGTACACATCTTCAGAAATGTTTATTACCTACCATATTTCAGAGATGCTTGGGGTGCATTTTAAACAACTGGAAACTGGTTGAGAGTTAGAGAGCTCAATCCCATCATGTGCATGCATGCTATAATGGCTCAGTCAGGTCCAACTCTTTGCTGCCACATAGACTGCAGCCTTCCAGGCTCCTCTATCCATGGGATTATCCAGGCAAGAATACTGGATCAGGTTGTCATTTCCTCCTCCAGGGGATCTACTTGACCCAGGGAACAAACTCGCATCTCCTTCATTGGCATGTAGTTTCTTTACCGCTGAGCCACTGGGGCTCCCTAATTTTCCCACCATAGCAGAAGTCATTTTATTAGAAATCATGGCAGAATCTACTGAGTCAATGTATCTGAACTCTCTTTCTTTACATTATTCTTAAAAGTAAATATCAAATACCAGAGATCAAATTGCCAACATCCATTGGATCATCGAAAAATCAAGAGAGTTCCAGAAAAACATCTACTTCTGCTTTATTGACTACGCCAAAGTCTTTGACTGTGCAGATCACAATAAACTGTGGAAAATTCTGAAAGAGATGGGAATACCAGACCACCTGACCTTCCTCCTGAGAAATCTGTATGCAGGTCAGGAAGCAACAGTTGGAAATGGACATGGAACAATAGACTGGTTCCAAATCAGGAAAGGTGTACGTCAAGGCTGTATATGGTCACCCTGCTTATTTAACTTATATGCAGACTACATCATGAGAAATGCCAGGCTGGATGAAGCACAAGCTGGAATCAAGGTTGCCGGGAGAAATATCAATAACCTCAGATATGCAGAAGATACCACCCTTATGGCAGAAAGTGAAGAGGAACTCAAAAGCCTCTTGATGAAAGTGAAAAAAGAGGGTGAAAAAGTTGGCTTAAAGCTCAACATTTAGAAAACTAAGATCATGGCATCTGGTCCCATCACTTCATGACAAATAAATGGGGATACAATGGAACCAGTGAGAGACCCCATTTTTTGGGCTCCAAAATCATAGCAGATGGTGACAGCAGCCATGAAATTAAAAGACTCTTGCCCCTTGGAAGTAAAGTTATGACCAACCTAGACTACATATTAAAAAGCAGAGACATTACTTGCCAACAAAGGTCTGTCTAGTTAAAGCTATAGTTTTTCCAGAGGTCATGTATGGATGTGAGAGTTGGACTATAAAGAAAGCTGATTGCTGAAGAATTTATGCTTTTGAACTGTGATATTGGAGAAGACTCTTGAGAATCCCTTGGACAGCAAGGAGATCCAACCAGTCCACCCTAAAGGAAATCAGTACTGAATATTCAATGGAAGGATTGATGCTGAAGCTGAAACTCCAATACTTTGGCCACCTAATGTGAAGAATTGACTCATTGGAAAAGATCCTGATGCTGGGAAAGATTGAAGGTGGGGAGAGAAGGGGATGACAGAGGTTGAGATTGTTGGATGGCATCACCGACTAGATGGACATGAGTTTGAGTAAGCTCCGGGAGTTGGTGATGGACAGGGAGGCCTGGTGTGCTGCAGTCCATGGGTTTGCCAAGAGTAGGACATGATTGAGCAACTGAACTGAGGCACATAATTATACAATTATAACCTAAAGCGAGATTTTAGAAAATAATCTAAGATTAAAAAATTTGAAATGTGTTTTCTTTCTTACAAACAGAACCTATAATTCTTTTTCTTGATTTTCATAGCCTTGTTGGCTTAATAGTCATATTTCTTATTGTTAGATAATATCTATATACACAGTATTGCTATTACTGCAAGGTTTCCCAGGTGGCTCAGTCGTAAAGACCTGCCAATGAAGGAGACCTTGGTTCGGTCCCTGGGTCAGGAAGATCCCTTGGAGAGGAAATGGCAACCCACTCCAGTATTTCTGCCTGGGAAAGCCCATGGACAGAGAAGCCTGGCAGGCTACAGTCCATGGGGTCACAAAATGTCAGACATGATTGAGCGACTGAGCACACACATACATTATTACTACAACTACTTATTTACTGCTGCTGCTAAGTCACCTCAGTCGTGTCCGACTCTGTGTGACCCCATAGACGGAAGCCCACCAGGCTCCCCCGTCCCTGGGATTCTCCAGGCAAGAACACTGGAGTGGGTTGCCATTTCCTTCTCCAATGTGTGAAAGTGGAAAGTGAAAAGTGAAAGTGAAGTCGCTCAGTCGTGTCCGACCCTTAGCAACCCCACGGACTGCAGCCTACCAGGCTCCTCCATCCATGGGATTTTCCAGGCAAGAGTACTGGAGTGGGTTGCCATTGCCTTCTCCGACTTATTTACTACTGACAACTAAATAAAATGTTGTCCATATTGAACTCCTGCTCCAGGAGTAGAAAACTTTTCCATATATGCTTCATATATACTATCTCAAAAGTCACAAAAAATCTACATGTTGGTTCTACAGGAAAGGAAACTACTTATATAGCTCCATATGTTTACATGATTTGTCTAGACCACATGGTTATTAAGCTCCTAAACCAGTATTCACAGTTAGGTTTATCTTTTTATTAATAATCTTTTTACTTGTGTTGTATATGATGTCCTTAATTATTTCAAATGTCTTAATTCATTCAGCATAAAATCCTCATATATGTACTGTAGAAATAACAGCCCGGTGGCGCCGGTGGTAAAGAAGCTGCCTGCCAGTACAGGAGACTAAGAGATCCAGGGTTGGATCCCTGGGTCTGGAAGATCTCCTGAAGGAAGGCATGGCAACTCACTCCAGTATTCTTGCCTGGAGAACACCATGAACAGAGAAGCCTGGCGGGCTACAGTCCATAGGGTCGCACAGAGTTGGACACGACTGAAGCGATTAAGCACACATGCACACCCCTGCACCCAGGAAGCTGACATTTCATGAGTAAATCCAAGCCACAAACAAACAAGTGGTAAAGGAAAAAAAGATGACAAACTGTAATAATGACTATAAGGGAAATAAAAATATTAGATATTAAAAAGAACAAGGTATGCTATTTCAGGTAGCACTGTCAGAGCATTCAGGAAAGCTGACATTTCAGTAGAGCCCTAAAGGAAGTCAAGTTGCTGGTCATGTGGAAAGTAGAGAAGGTGCATTTCAGGCAGAAGTGTCAGGAGCAACGACAGGAAAAGGTTGACCTCTGCCAGGAGCTGAAGGAATTGAAGTGAGGTATTTGGGTAGGACGGTGGGGGTGGCTGAAGAACTGGTTCACATGCTACGACCTATCACAGAATGCAGGGTCTTGTACTGAGGTAAGACATTTCTCTTCTCTGTGATACAGAAAACCACTGAAAGTTTTGAAGCAGTTGAGTTCTGTGATCTCATTTATATTTTTAAAATATTTTATTTCCTCTACTCAGTGAGTGGATTGGTGAAGAGTGAAAGCAAACTCAGGGGGGCCATTTGGGAAACTGCTGTGCAGAGGCAGGGAAGACATGATGGTGGCCTAAATAAAACAGCTGAACTTGATGTAGAGAAAATATGAAATTCTACAATTGGAGAGAGGACTAACAGCATCTGCTTTTAGATTTGATAGGAGGAGGAGGGACAGTGAGAGAAAGTGAGGGTCCAAAGGTGCGGTCAAAGTTTCTACCTGACAGAGTGGGTGGTGGTACCATTTGATTAGAGGGAAAGGATTCAGGAGGCACAGATTTGAGGTCAATAAAGAATTTCCTTGGATATTTTAAGTGTTAGGTTCTTTGCTTGGTGACATCAAATTAGGCAGTAGGATATGTGTGACTGGAGCACAAAGAAAGATCTTTCTGCATAACAGGACAAAGTCAGAGTCAGCAAAACTGATTTTGGTTCAACAAGTTCTTATTGAAAGATCCTTTTACACAAGGTACTCTGCAAGGAATTACTTTAAAGCAGATACCATTGTGAGTGCTGGAAGCAGATAGATATTATTACAGATGCTAAAGAGAGGAAAAAGTATTCCGTGGGGTGCTTAATTCTTAGGGGCATTGGCAATAATGGGATAATTCACTCAGGAAGTGCACTTGATCTGAATTTTGAAGAATGAATAGTTTGGGGGTGGAGGTACATATAGAAAAAAGTACTATGGACATTCCACCCTGCAGAAGCAACAAAAGCAATGCCATGGAATAAATAAATACCTTGCAGATGCTTCTGTACATCTCTAGCTAAGTCAGGTACAGGTCTTATGTTGAGGACAAAGATGGATCTGGTCCCTGTCCTCAAGGTGCTTTTAACTGACAAAGACTCGTATTTAACGACTTAAGTATAATCATGTCACCAAAAATATACATTTGAGGTAACACATGCATATGATATAAAAGTAACGAAGTCAATGTGAAGTGTAGGTATTACATCTTTGAGAAAGTGAGATTTCAACTGAAAATCAGAATAACTACATATTTGCTGTGCTCTCCCACATACACGTGTACACGTGCAGGCACAAGTGCACGCACGCACACACACACACACACACACACACACACACACTAATAGCAGAATATAACCATGATTAGAATTAGAAGCCCAATGGGAAGGAGGGAAAGGGAGCAAGGCAACAGATTACAGAAGTGTTCCAAAGAGAGGATAAAGATGTACTAGTATGGAGGCAGCGATGATTGAAGGACAGATCAGAAATTGAAAGATAATACTTAGGAGTTTAGAGGCAATGAGACTTAATGATTGACTGACAGTGGGAGGTGAGGAGGATGGAAAGTCAAGGTGATTTCCAACTGCAGTAGCTCAGTAGATGACAATGTTATTTATTAAAATACGGAACAGCGAGGAAGGAGTGGGTATGCAGTAGGTGTTGGGAAAGATGATGCTTTCAGTTTGAGGCATTTTACACTGAAATGCTTTGGAGGTCAACAGGTAGTGTGATAAACTATTGACTAAATTGAAGACTCCATGAAGCTGATGACCACGTCTATGCTGTTTAGTGTTGCATTCCTGAGTGTGCGTGCTCAGTTGTGTCTGACTCTTTGTGACATTGTAGACTGTTAGCCTGCCAGGCTCCTCCACCCAGGGAATTTTCCAGGCAAGAATACTGGAGTGGGTTGCCATTTCCTTCTCCAGAGGATCTTCCCTACCCAGGGACTGAACCTACATCTCCTCCATATCTCCTGCATTACCGATGGATTCTTTACTGCTTAGCCACTGGGGAAGCCCATAACTACTGCTCATTATACCACTTGATATCTAATAGGCTATCAAAACTATGTCTTATTAATTCTGAGTGAGCTTTTCTAAATTGTTTTAAGAAGCATTTGGTTTCAAATATCTATCATGCAAGTAATGATAACAACAATATTTCCAATTTAAAATATCCCTTGAGTGATGTTTTCAGTGAAAACACAAAAACTCTGTAAGAAAATTGTCCTTTTGGGCATAAAAATATGACAAAATTGCTACGGTGACTGAGACACATTATTTTCTATGGTACTTATTTCAGAGCATTCATTCCATGGGACTTCCATGGCATCCACTGGTTAAGACTCTGAGCTTTCACTGCAGGGGTCACAGTTCCCATCTTTGATCAGGGGACTAAGATCCTACATACAGTGCAGCCAAAAAAAGAAAAAGCAAAGCAAAAACCTTAACAAAGAGTATTCCAGTGATCACAGCATGTGATAAACTGAGTAGTGTCCTGAGAAAAGTGATTTACCACTTTTCCTTCATAATAAACAATAATATAAAATTAGTTGTTTTTCAGCCACTAAATGATGTCTGACTCTTAGTGCCCCCATGGACTGCAACACTCCGGGCTGCCCTGTCTTGCACTATCTCCCAGCATTTACTCCAATTTATGACCATCGAGTTGGTGATGCTATCTAATCATCTCATCCTCTGATGGCCCCCTTCTCCTTTTGCCTTCAATCTTTCCCAGCATCAGGGTCTTTTCAAATAAGTTGGCTTTTCCCATCTGGTGGCCAAAGTATTGAAGATTCAGTTTCAGTAACAGACTCCCAGTGAATATTCAGAGTTGAATTCCCTTAGGATTGACTGCTTTGATTTCCTTGCAGTCCAAGAGACTCTCAAGAGTCTTCTCCAACACCACAGTTGGAAGGCATCAGTTCTTTGGCACTGAGTCTTCTTGATGGTTCAGTTCTCACATCCATACCTGACTCCTGGAAAAACCATAGCTTTGACTATATGGACCTTTGTCAGCAAAGTGATGTCTCTGCTTTTTAATAAGGACATGACTTAGCAACAAAACAAAAACAATGCAATATGTCATAGACTCTACAAAATCCTATAGTATAAACAACTGCTTAACATTGTTTTTCCTGTACTAATTTTTTTTTTTTTTTACTTTGGTGCACTTACTTTTATTTTTTTTAATTTATTTATTTTTTTATTATATTGGTTGGTTTTGCCATACATTGACATGAATCCACCCCGGGTGTACATGAGTTCCCCTTCCTGAACCCCCCTCCCACCTCCCTCCTCCCCTTATCCTCCATCTGGGTCATCCCCGTGCGCCAGCCCTGAGCATCCTTTATCATGAGTTGAACCTGGTACTGATTTTGACTCCAGGTTTCCTCACCGCAGTCTCCTTTCTTTCCCAAAGTATCTTGTGAAACTCTTTCTGTGAGACATCACAGAGAGATGATATGAGACTAGACATGTAACGCACTAGCCCATGTTATGTGTGACTTTCATTCAAGTCTGCTTCAGGGTAAAAAAAAGAATACGGATTTGAAAAGGAACTTCCACATTTCAAATCCATCAAGATCATCATTAAACTCAAATTTCCAAGACTGGTGAATGCTGTAGAAGGGGAGGTTTTAAAAGGAAAAGGAAAGCTCTATAAATAGTATCTCTATAAATAAGATAAATTATTTTTTCCTTTTACTACTTTAAAAGATAATACCTTAAATCTTGTTTTGGTAGTGATCAAACAAAAGTGTGTGTATTTTCATGAATACCACATTCCAAACATTGCTTGTTGTAGGGCAGATCTTTCACAACAGGGGATTTTCAAAACTCAAAGTCATACCTTTAGATATACCACAACAAAGTAGAAATGTGCCAAATTACCCAGAAACAATTTGGATAGCTGGCAAACAGGGCTGCCTGCTGGTTTGTGAACAGTGTAGGTAATTTGCCACTCAACTCTCCTCTTTTTGCCTCAATAAATTGTAGGGTACTTAGAACCCAACTATCTGTTATCCATCTGTCTATATTTCTCTGCTCTGTCAGTGTCTGACAGGAGAAAGGCTTCATCTTGTCTGTCTCCCTCTTACAGCTGGCAGGAAAGATATAAAAGAAATCGGCTGACTTTGGAGGTTGAGGGGGAGGAGGTTTACGATTAGCATGTAGAACGGAATATCTCCTTAGTCTGCTAGGAGAAAAAGGTGATAAGCCCAAAATAAAAATAGCAAGGAACATTAAGAAGAAACTCTAAGCAAATTACTCTACTGCCTCACCAGATGACCCAGCGGGGTGATCAAGCCTTGTATTTTCTAATCAACATATTCATAAACAAGATATTCACAAAATGTCATCGACAGCTATTTAGCCCAAACACATCAAAACGTCTCACTGCAGTACTTCAGCAGTCGTCTTTCGTTTAATTGGGACTGAATTCTTCCAAGTATGTTTAAATTTGAAGAGATAGAATAAGTCCAATGATTCCTAAAAAGACAGGTTATTTGGTACCAAAAATGTAGCTTTGATCTACTCTTTTTCTCCATATAAGTAAACTACACAGTCAAATATGAGTGTTTATCCTACCCAATTTAACATAATTCTCATTGTCTCCTTCCAGAGGAAAAAAGTACCCATTATATAATAAAAGACCATTTTCTTATTTTTTTGTCAATTATGTAAAGCATTTGAGAACTGTAGATGGCAAAACAGGCAGTGACCAGTGAGAAAACTAGAATACTCACTAGGAATAATACAGATTTTTTTAAAGAGTGAGCATCTTTATTATTTTGTTTGCAGTATAGGGGTGAGGGGTGGAAAAGCAGGACTCTATTCCTTAAAGAGAATGTCCCAAAATCCATTTGCCTTACTCAACTTGCATCTGGGTAAATGCTGGGATGTGGAATAATACAGAAATTTGTAGCTATAATTACTTGTGCTACTTTTTTTATTCTGAAAAGTTTTGGAAACTCTGGCAAAAGCTAAAATGATGTGATGACAGCAATAGAGAGCATTGAAACAGGAGCTGGGTTCAAGTTCTAGGTTTAGCCTTCATAGCTGTATAATTTTGCACAAGGCATTTAACTTTTCTACCCTTGACTGCTCTTTTAGAAAATGGGAAAAATATAAACATGCTATTGCGTGGTTATAATAATTAAGAGTAACAACAGTGGGTTTTGCTTTTATTAAATTTTGAATATTATTGAAAGATATGTATTCCAATTTGGGAACAAGGAATTAGGTTAAATATGTGTGTATTTTACATATACACGCATTACATATACATATATACACACATACACATATTAAGAACAGAAATAGCAAAAGACAAGTATTTTTGTCTCCCAAATGATATAGAGTTCTAAGAAATCTAAAATCTGATTCCCAGTGGATCTATTTTTCATATCTCAAGGAAAGTTCTGATCCTTTTCATATATCTCAGTATCTCTCATTCAATGGTACCTCCCTGGTGGCTCAGAGGTTAAGGAGTCTACCTGTAATGCGGGAGACCCGGGTTCAATCCCTGGGTCGGGAAAATCCCCTGGAGAAGGAAATGGCAACCCACTTCAGTATTCTTGCCTGGAAAATCCAACGGATGGAGAAGCCTGGCAGGCTACAGTCCATAGGGTCACAGAGTTAGACACGACTGGGATACTTCCCTTCTCATTCAAAGTTTTAAAGCAACATAAACATGCATGATTCTGTGCACTAGTACTCCATGCCTCACGCTAGTGTAGGCATGCTAAAGTTTTACCATAAGCTGTTGTAAATTTAGTCTCTATCCAGAAACTATTCTATGAGCAACATGAAGGCAATAAGATAGTCTTATTTATCCTTGTATCCTTGCATCTGGCTGAGTCCCTGGAACATGTGGCCATTTGAAAATGTTTACTAGAGTAAAACAATCTAGTAAAAGCAAACTATCCCATATCCAGAGGCTTTGTACACTGTCTATTCAGATGTAAACCCTCTCACCATCATTTCCCTGTTAGATACATGGGTTGGGGAGCTGTGGACATGGAAGCAAAGATAGGACTTACATAGAGGGAGAAAAAATGAAGCTGTGCTGATGGCTTCCAATTTATCCATTGGGGAATGTTCTAGAGATGAAGAGGGAATACAAAAGAATATATAACACAAAAATCATTTTGGAGAAGCAACAGATGTCACACCGGACTCACGGTTTGCATTACTTCCAGAAAGCATTTTTAACACGTTACGAGAAAATCAATGCAATTCAAAGGCAGGTACTAAGAACTATACACAAAGAAGAAATAAACATTAATTCTCAGGGAGCACAACTTCCACATTTGAGCATATGCACTATCTCTGAGTTTTTACTACAGAGGTATAAAGGAAAACTAAATGGATAAGAGAATTTTCCATGTTAGGAAGCATACTAACTCATGAGGATAAACATGTTTTCTTGGCCCTAATCCTAAGATGACTCAGTAATGAAGGCATTAATATATTAGGTTTGGGGGAATAAAAATGCTCAAGGTAAGAGTTTTCAAATAAATACAGACTTACTTCACACAAAGTTTATTTTCATTTTATTGAATGTAGGGGGAAGAGGAAAGTGAAAGAGGAGAGTGAAAAAACTGGTTTAAAACTCAACATTCAAAAAACTAAGATCATAGCATTAGGTCCCATCACTTCATGGAAAATAGATGGGGAAACAATGGAAACAGTGACAGACTTTATTTTCTTGGGCTCCCAAATCACTGCAGATGGTGACTGCAGCCATGAAATCAAACAAGATTTGATTGCTTCTCGGAAGAAAAGCTATGACCAACCTAGACAGCATACTAAAAAGCAGAGAAACATTAACTTGCCGACAGAAGTCCACCTCGTCAAACCTATGGTTTTTTCAGTAGTCATGTATTGATGTGAGAGTTGGACCATAAAGAAAGATGAGAACCAAAGAATTGATGCTTTTGAACTGTGGTGTTGGAGAAGACTGTTGAGAGTCCCTTGGACTGCTTGGAGATCCAACCAGTCAATCCTAAAGGATCCTGAATATTCATTGGAAGGACTGATGCTGAAGCTGAAACTCCAACCCTTTGGCCACCTGATATGAAGAACTGATTCACTGGAAAAGACCCTGATGCTGGGAAAGATTAAGGACAGGAGGAGAAGGGGGCGACAGGGGATGAGATGGTTTGATGGCATCACCAACTCAATGGACATTAATTTGAGCAAGCTTCGGGAGCTGGTGAGGGACAGGGAAGTCTGGCATTTTGCAGTCCATGGGGTCGCAAAGAGTCGGACAGGACAGAATGACTGAACTGAACCGATAAACCAAAATTCTAGGATCAAATCAGGTAAGAGCAATCCCAGGGATCTGAGAGCTTGGAAATACAAACTTTTGGTAGCCTTATTACAGACACATAGTGTAGAAAATCTTTCGACCATTTTTCTCAAGGTGTGATCTCTATGTGTTCCTATTTGTTTCATTAGAAAAAAAATAATGCATGGTCAAATAATTTTTAGAGAAAATACATAATAAGTTCTCTTCTACATGCTAATTATCTCAATCAAGTTTGAGACTAGAACTATAAATGTTTCAAAATACAGTGCATGATGAGACACCGAAAGGAGATTTAGCTTTTATTTTATTCATGTTAGATATAGTTCACTGAATTTAATACTTTTATATATATGATTCTATTTAATCCTCACAACAATTTATGAAGGGAAGATGAAGAAACTTAGACTAAAAGGATTTTGTCCCTTTTACACAATCTCAAAGTGACTTATGCTTGAAGTGAAGTGCTGATATACTCTACTGTAAGTTTCCTCACCATTACACAGTATGGTCCTATTTTCTTTGATGAGTCTATACATTTGGTTCAGAGGCAGCATGCATTAATATTAGGCACTGTATGATTTATTTAACTGAGGTCCAGCCAACCTGCCTTTGCTTGAGCTTCCTTTTGATTTATATTTGCAAGATTCACTGACCTTTCCCCTTCTCAACTCCATTTTGCTCATGAATCCACCTGGTAAATTTTTAAAATCTTAGCTGCTATATGTTTCGGTACCAAACTTTCCATTTTGAAAAGTAACTTTTATCTCTCGGCTGAGAATTTCAATTTTTCAGTTTCTTCAAGGGTGGTCACTTTTGCCTTGTGAATCATGGTTACAATGACTGTTTTAAAGTCATTGTCTATTATTTCCAACTTCTGGGTCAGTTCAGGATCGGATTTGTTTAATATCTGGTTATTAGTAATTTTGCATTGTATTGTGGATCTTTCAAATATATTATGAGGCTTTGAGTTCTGTTAAATTTATATGGAGAATGTTGATTGTCTATTTCTTTGTTTATTCCTTTAGCAGGCAATCACCTGGTTAGGTCTAGTGTGTAAGGTCTGTTTGCTTTCAATAGAAAATGATTTAAATGCTAGTTTAGACTTCAAAGCTCTTCCTGTTTTGTTTGTCTGCTCATCACATGAGCCTCTCAGGAGATGAATTGAGAGCTTGGATAGAATTTTATAAACACCTTCTCTTCTTGAAGACTTTTCCATGCTTCTTTGGCTCTGTTCTGCCCAAGTCCAGCTTTGGGGGTGACTTTGGAACCTGTGTTGGTTTATACACAAAATTGGTTGTTTGTTTCTGTCGCTAAGCTGCATCTGATTCTTTCTGACCCCATGGACTGCAGCTTGTCAGGCTCCTCTGTCCATGGGATTTCCCAGGTGAGAATACTGGAGTGGATTGCCATTTCCTTCTCTAGGGGATCTTCCCAACCCAGGGATCGAACCCACATCTCTGGCACTGCAAGTGGATTCTTTACCACTGAGCCACCAAGGACTGGTAATACTATTGACTAGTTTTAGTTGCTTTTGAGAAAACTTCTAGAACTGTCATGTAGGGTCTTGTCAACAATACAAACAATGTTCTGAGCTCTTAGAAGATTGCATTTGATATTACAAGTGTCCTCAATTATTTAGCTAGATGTACATCATTGTAGATTAATTTTATATCTAATTCAACTATTTAAACAATAGTAGTGTTAATTACTATTAATACTATTAACAGTAGTCTTACATAAGACTACTATTATCAGAATGGAATATACAGGAAATGGATTTTAATAGACAATTAAAAAATAAATAATAATGCAAGTTTCAGTTTTGCTAGAGCCTACCATTCTATCACATGTGTGAATGCAAACATACCAAGGACATAGATTTTGTATTTCCATAATAAATAACAATTTATCTTAAAAGGAACTAAAGAAAATGAGATATGTGATAGAGAATCAAATGTAAAACAGCTCAACAACAATGAGAACATTTAATCTTGTGAAAGGACAGGAAGCCATTAGATGTTATTAGTTTTAGTTAGGCAAACTTACTCTACATTGATAAATTATTATTTATTCGCAGTGATCATGACCCCCCTGGAGTGCCATAAGGTCAGACCAAGTGGCAGATACATATTCACCTATACCTGGATAAGACGTTTTTTATTCTTTGTAAGGAGAATTTATTTTCTCCTAATGAAGTAGGAGGGCTTTTCTCTAGGCAAGAAATTAATACCATCCTTATGACAACAGATTCTTACAGAGAAATTTCTGTATAGAAGTTCTTCCTGTCGATTAAAGCCCCATGCTGGGTACCTGCATATCACTGTTATTTAGAAAATGTTAATTGTTACAGATGAGACCAATGCCTCTGTTACTGCTGTTGGTGGAACAGGAGATGAACCTGTCAATTTTCTTAGGTGGTATTTGAAAGAGTACATTAGTAGACTTGAGAAACCTGTGTGAATACCCAAATAACTCATCCCAGACAGCCTGTTTACCCTCCATCAGTCTCAATTTTCTCATCTAGAAAGTGGGAAAAGAAGATGAAAGAAAAGGATGACAGAATCTAGAAGATGATGGTTTCTAAGAGCCCTTGTAAAAATAAAATTTTCGTTTTTATGAATTTCCTCTAGCAGCATACATAGCGTAGTAGATCACATGCTAACTTCTCAGAAGTTTTCAGATTTTAGAGAGTTGGCATATGCATCATCATTTCAGGTGGTACTACACAGAATCACTGTTTCAAAAGAATTATACGGTCAGTTTTTAAAATCTCAATAAATTGATGAAAATAAATAATCTACTATATAAATGAGAGAACAAAGACCTTAATATGTATTCATTTCCCTCAATGCTTAGCCAGGTCCTGTAGACAATGGTCACAGTTTACCCATTACAACAGAATATTAGTCTTCTGACCACCAAAGGATTCCCCAATCTTTATGCTACAATACAGATATATTTTATTCCTCCTAATTCTATTTGTAAAATGTTAGAATGAAACATGATGACAGTTTAATAATAACTCTTTTTTTAAAATTTATTTATTATAATTGGAGCCTAATTACTTTACATTATTGTATTGGTTTTGCCATACATTGAAAAGAATCTGCCCCGGGTGTACATGTGTTCCCCATCTTGAAGCCCCCTCCCACCTCCCTCCCCATCCCATCCCTCTGGTTTTAGTTAAGATGTATATAGTAAGTTTGTAGAGTATTCATTTACTCTATTTCATCTTCAAAAGTACTACAGAGAAAGTAGATCCATTTCACGAGAATCTCTGAATTTTTGAGGTGAGGAAAGATGAAACCTAAGTGTAATAAAGTAAGTTGTAACCAGAAACTCCATTTCCCATAACATAGATTGCAAAGAGAAAATACTACTACCTGAGGAGAATTGACATTGACAATATGATGCAAGTAAAGATCAGTAAAAACAGAATAAGTGCCAAAGAAGGAGTCTAGCTTCGTCATCCAAAAATGGATCAGAGAGAAGGAAAATAAACCAAAACACAGGATATAAAAAAAAAATATTTCAAGGATACTGTCTCTTATAGGAATGTTAACTTTTAGTTTCAAAACAGAAGATAGAAGAGATTATCTACTCCTTTTCTGAAATAGAAACTATGGGCAGAATGCTCAGATATGCTCATTTGCGAGTTTGGCATTGAGATGACATGGATCCACTCTAAAAGCCTTCAGAATGATTTTTCACTCAGAGATAGTGGCCCTAACTATGCTGTAACTTGCATTTTCCTCTTTAGGGTCCTTTCTTTTCAGCAGTTAATGAGTAGTTTGGTAATATAGAAAAAAAGAAGACAAAAGAAACAGAAAAGAACGAGAGTTAGTTCAAGACTGACTGGATCATCTACTTTGCTTCAAACTGTTAACAGTGAACCAGCAGAGCCTATAGACACAACCAGTGTTTCTCCACTAGATTTGGAGCCTGTTAACTGACTCTCGCGTCTGCGCCGCTGGTGCGGGCGTCTCGCAAGAGACGCCTCCCCGTCGCAACCAACCACGCAAAGAGGCGCGGCCTTGAGGAGCTACCCCACGCCTGAGGCCAGGGCCTGCGGCCGAGAGGAGCTGCCACATGTCCAACAGGCGGTGGCTGCGCGGGCGCAGGAGAGCCAAGAGGAGCTACTCCACGTTCAGGGTCAGGAGGGGCGGCCTTGAGGAGATACCCCTCATCCAAGGTAAGCTGCAGTGGCTGCGCTTTCTTGGAGCAGCTGTGAAGAGATATCCCACGCCCAAGGTAAGAGAAACCCAACTAAGATGGTAGGTATTGCTAGGGGGCATCATAGGGCAGACAAACTGAAATCATAATCACAGGAAACTAGCCGATCTGATCACATGGACCACAGCCGAATGTGGTCCACTGGAGAAGGGAATGGCAAACCACTTCAGTATACTTGCCTTGAGAACCCCATGAACAGTAACAAAGGGCAAAATGATAGGATACTGAATGAGGAATTCCCCAGGTCGGTAGGTGCCCAGTATGCTACTGGAGCTCAGTGGAGAAATAACTCTAGAAGGAATAAAAGGATGGAGCAAAAGCAAAACCAATACCCAGCTGTGGATGTGACCGGTGATAGAAGCAAGGTCCGATGCTGTAAAGAGCAATATTGCATAGGAACCTGGAATGTTAGGTCCATGAATCAAGGCAAATTGGAAGTGGTCAAACAGGAGATGGCAAGAGTGAACATCGACATTCTAGGAATCAGTGAATTAAAATGGACTGGAATGGGTGAATTTAACTCAGATGACCATTATATCTACTACTGTGGGCAGGAATCCCTTAGAAGAAATGGAGTAGCCATCATGGTCAACAAAAGAATCCGAAATGCAGTACTTGGATGCAATCTTAAAAACGACAGAATGATTTCTATTCGTTTCCAAGGCAAACCATTCAGTATTACAGTAATCCAGGCCTATGTCCCAACCAGTAACGCTGAAGAAGCTGAAGTTGAACAGTTCTATGAAGACCTACAAGACCTTTTAGAACTAACACCCAAAAAAGATGTCCTTTTCATTATAGGGGACTGGAATGCAAAAGTAGGAAGTCAAGAAACACCTGGAGTAACAGGCAAATTTGGCCTTGGAGCATGGAATGAAGCAGGGCAAAGGCTAATAGAGTTTTGTCAAGAGAACGCACTGGTCATAGCAAACACCCTCTTCCAACAACACAAGAGAAGACTCTACACATGGACATCACCAGATGGTCAACACCGGAATCAGATTGATTATATTCTTTGCAGCCAAAGTTGGAGAAGCTGTATACAGTTAGCAAAAACAAGACCAGGAGCTGACTGTGGCTCAGATTATGAACTCCTTATTTCCAAATCCAGACTTAAATTGAAGAAAGAAGGGAAAACCACTAGACAATTCAGATATGACCTAAATCATACCCCTTATGATTATACAGTGGAAGTGAGAAATAGATTTAAGGGACTAGATCTGATAGATAGAGTGCCTGATGAACTCTGGATGGAGGTTCATGACATTGTACAGGAGACAGGGACCAAGACCATCCCCATGGAAAAGAAATGCAAAAAAGCAAAATGGTTGAGTGAGGAGGCCTTACAAATAGCTGTGAAAAGAAGAGAAGCGAAAAGGAAAGATATAAGCATCTGAATGCAGAGTTCCAAAGAATAGCAAGGAGAGATAAGAAAGTCTTCCTCAGCGATCAATGCAAAGAAATAGAGGAAAACAACAGAATAGGAAAAACAAGAGATCTCTTCAAGAAAATTAGGGATTCCAAGGGTACATTTCATGCAAAGATGGGCTCGATAAAGGACAGAAATGGTATGGACATAACAGAAGCAGAAGATATTAAGAAGAGGTGGCAAGAATACACAGAAGAACTGTACAAAAAAGATCTACACAACCAAGATAATCACGATAACGTGATCACTGACCTAGAGCCAGACATCTTGGAATGTGAAGTCAAGTGGGCCTTAGAAAGCATCACTACGAACAAAGCTAGTGGAGGTGATGGAATTCCAGTTGAGCTATTTCAAATCCTGAAAGATGATGCTGTGAAAGTGCTGCACTCAATATGCCAGCAAATTTGGAAAACTCAGCAGTGGCCACAGGACTGGAAAAGGTCAGTGTTCATTCCAATCCCAAAGAAAGGCAATGCCAAAGAATGCTCAAACTACCACACAATTGCACTCATCTCACATGCTAGTAAAGTCATGCTCAAAATTCTCCAAGCCAGGCTTTAGCAATATGTGAACTGTGAACTCTCAGATGTTCAAGCAGGTTTTAGAAAAGGCAGAGGCACCAGAGATCAAATTGCCAATATCCGCTGGATCATGGAGAAAGCAAGAGAGTTCCAGAAAAACATCTATTTCTGCTTCATTGACTATGCCAAAGCCTTTGACTGTGTGGATCACAATAAACTGTGGAAAATCCTGAAAGAGATGGGAATCCCAGACCACCTGACCTGCCTCTTGAGAAACCTGTATGCAGGTCAGGAAGCAACAGTCAGAACTGTACATGGAACAACAGACTGGTTCCAAATAGGAAAAGGAGTACGTCAAGGCTGTATATTGTCACCTTGCTTATTTAACTTATATGCAGAGTACATCATGAGGAACGCTGGGCTGGAAGAAGCACAAGCTGGAATCAAGATTGCTGGGAGAAATATCAATAACCTCAGATATGTAGATGACACTACCCTTATGGCAGAAAGTGAAGAGGAACTCAAAGGCCTCTTGATGAAAGTGAAAGAGGAGAGTGGAACAGTTGGCTTGAAGCTCAACATTCAGAAAACGAAGATCATGGCATCTGGTCCCATCAATTCATGGAAAATAGATGGAAAAACAGTGGAAATAGTGTCAGACTTTATTTTCTTGGGCTCCAAAATCAATGCAGATGCTGATTGCAGCCATGAAATTAAAAGATGCTTACTCCTTGGAAGGAAAGTTATGACCAACTTTGATAGTATATTAAAAAGCAGAGACATTTCTTTGCCAACCAGTGTCCATCTAGTCAAGGCTATGGTTTTTCCCGTGGTATGGATGTGAGAGTTGGACTGTGAAGAAAGCTGATCACCAAAGAATTGATGCTTTTGAACTGTGGTGCTGGAGGAGACTCTTGAGAGTCCCTTGTACTGCGAGGAGATCCAACCAGTCCATTCTAAAGGAGATCAATCCTGGGTGTTCATTGGAAGGACTGATGCTAAAGCTAAAACTGCAATACTTTGGCCACCTTATGCAATGAGTTGACTCACTGGAAAAGACCCTGATGCTGGGAAAGTTTGGGGGCAGGAGGAGAAGGGGACCACAGAGAATGAGATGACTGGATGGCATCACCGACTCTGTGGACCTGAATTTGAGTGAACTCCGGGAGTTGGTGATGGACAGGGAGGCCTGGCATGCTGTGATTTATAGGGTCGTGGAGAGTCAGACACGACTGAGCGACTGAACTGAACTGAACTGACTCTCTGGTGTTCCTGCATAGCTCAGTTGGTAAAGAACCTTCCAGCAATGCTGGATACCTGGGTTCATTTCCTGGGTCTGGAAGATCCCCTGAAGAAGGAAATGTCAACCCACTCCAGTATTCTTGCCTGGAGAATCCCATGGATAGACGAGCCTGGCAGGCTACAGTCCATAGCGTCACAGGAGTTGGACAAGACAGCGCTATCTTTCTTTTTCTTTTTAACTGACTCTCAACCCACCAGCGATGCCCTGCTTACACACTGGTGCTGACAGCAGTGATGCTACATAAAGAAATAAACAAACAAAAGTATAGCTAAAGCCCTCACAAGTTATGAAAGTGAAGTCTTGTCCGACTCTTGCCACCCCATGGACCGTAGCCTACCAGGCTCCTCCATCCATGGCATTTTCCAGGTAAGAATACTGGAGTGGGTAGCCATTTCCTTCTCCAGGAGATCTTCCCAATCCAGGGATTGAACCTGGGTCTCCCGCAATGTAGGCAGACGCTTTACTGTCTGAGCCACCTGGGAAGTCTCAAGTTATACTTATCAACATAATTTGGAGTCCTTGTTTCCTTAAGAACAAGGGTCCCCAACCTCTGGGCTGTGAACTGGTACCTGCTGTCAGATCAGTGGTGGCATTAGATTAGAAATAAAGTGCATGATAAATGCACTGCACTTGAATCATTCTGAAGCCATTACCCCTACTCTGGTCCATGAAAAAATTGTCTTCCATGAAATTGGCCCCTGATGCCTAAAATGTTGAGGCCCACTACTTTAGAACAAAAATCTGTAGCTATTAAGCAATGATTTGCTTCAATTTTCAAATAAAATATGAAGGGAAAGTCAACATTATCATACATTTATTTTCATGTTAAAAAACAAATATTGTAAATGAAGAACAATGCTATAAAGCAAAGGAGACGAATAGGTGCTGATTTATAATCCATCTTCCCACTGACACTAAGTATGACAAACATCATGTGAGATTCTGGGGACCCAGAGATTGGAACCTAAACATATTTTCTATCTTTGAGGTGCTCACAAATGAGAGGAAGATGCAGATATCAGCAGGTATGTGTGATATGCATGGTGTGTGTTGTGTTAGTCACCCAGTCGTGTCTGACTCTTTGTGACCCCCCCCCCGCCATGGACTGTAGCCCACCAGGCTCGTCTATCCATGCTATTCTCCAAGCAAGAAAACTGGAGTGGGTTGCTACTCTCTTCTCCAGGGGATCTTCCCAACCCAGGGGTCAAATCCAGGTCTGCTGCATGACAGATAGATTCTGTACCATCTGTGTCATCAGCGAAGCCCTGGTAGATGATATAGTCATATAAATGCTACAGTAGAAGGATTCACATTACATGATGGAAAAGCATCGAATAAAGATTTAACACAGAGAGACTTGATCAGAAAAGATGTCACATAATGGCTAGTTCTTAAGCCACATTTGGAGGAGGAAGGGGAGATAAATGCCTAAACATGGCATTCGGATTATTCCAAGCAGAGCCAACAACTCAAGCAAAGCACAGTTGCAAGTGAGTAGGGTGGATTCAGAGAACTGCAATCAATTCAACAATCCTCAAGCATAAAGTGGGAAGGAAGCATAGTAACCGTTGAGATGGGAGACTCAACCCAGGGATTGAACCTGGGTCTCCTGCATCCCAGGCAGATTATTTACCATTTGAGCCACCAGGGAAGCCCAATCAGGGTATAGGGCAGGTCAAGTTAAGAATAAAAATGGTGAATTGCCGGAAAATGTCATGGAGGGAAAGCAGCTGAAGCAGTAGGAACTGAGGAAATATGTTCATTCATTCAATCAATCAACAAATCAACATTCTATGGGCAAGTGTTTTTTCATGTGCAGGTGCCCGGAGTAAATAAGAATCAATATTCCATGCCCTGCTCAAGGTGATACACTGTGTGTTCTTCTATGTATTATGCTGTGTTATTCAATTTTTGTTTTTAGCCTTGATGATTCATCCTATGTTTGACTAGGAATTCCCTGAAGACTATAATTCCCTGAAGCCATAATTTTTTTTCAACTGCTGAATTTTGGAATTAGTTTGCTGGATATTAGCTAATTCTGGATTAGTTCAGAGGGTGAGGTAAACAGCTGTTTAGGGATGGGAAAGAGAATAGAAAAATGCCTATTAAATGAGAAGACAATAGTTGATTCAAGGAACCAGAAAATCTTACGTTGATTAAACAACTGTTCTGGGAATAAGAAAATGAGAAGATTGCATAGATTCAAAATAGTAGTTTAAAATGGATATATTGAAGCTTAAGATTTTAGAAGATGGCTTTTCAAATTGTAACAGGATAATCTCTATCCCATGTCTAGGGACCCTTTGAAAAATACATAATATGTCGTATTACAAACATAGAAGGGACACGAAAGCCAAACAAATATATATACATAGGTACATGTATAAAATACGTAATATAGATCAATTCCACATATGATTATCTATCTGAAATTCTAAAAACTACTATGGAATTAATTTTAATGCCACATTATAATAATCTCTCATCCTTATTAGATAGGTTTATAGTAACAATTCAGTGATTTTCAGTATTAGAAAATCTCTATCACAAAAGTAAGCCAAAATTCCCTAACCTGCTAAATACAGTTCTCTTGAACCAATACACAACATTATATTGATGGATAAAACTAAAGGACTCACCATTGAACTCTGGAGGAAAAATATAAGAAATCCCACTATTTCTTCAACAATTAAAACATTAGCATTTCCAGCAAAACAATGAGATATAGAATTTAATAGGACACATGATAAAATAATTATCATTATCTTAAACTAGTCAGATCATTTATGAAGAAAAGATCTCAAAACTATTTAATAGAGTTCTGCAACCTTGATGGGTTGGTGTACTTATGCCAGAGTCATTTGACCCAAATTTGTCACCAAGTAATACAATATTCAGAAAACAAGATCATGGCATCTGGTCCCATCACTTCATGGGAAATAGATGGGGAAACATTGGAAGCAGTGTCAGACTTTATTTTTTTGGTCTCCAAAATCACTGCAGATGCTGCTTGCAGCCATGAAATTAAAAGATGCTTACTCCTTGGAAGGAAAGTTATGACCAACCTAGATAGCATATTAAAAAGCAGAGACATTACTTTGACAACCAAGGTCCGTCTAGTCAAGGCTTTGATTTTTCCCGTGGTCATGTATGGATGTGAGAGCTGGACTGTGAAGAAAGCTGATCGCCGAAGAATTGATGCTTTTGAACTGTGGTGCTGGAGAAGACTCTTGAGAGTCCCTTGAACTGCGAGGAGATCCAACCAGTCCATTCTAGAGGAGATCAATCCTGGGTGTTCATTGGAAGGACTGATGCAAAAACTGAAACTCCAATACTTTAGCCACCTCATGCGACGAGTTGACTCACTGGAAAAGAGTCTGATGCTGGGAGGGATTGGGGGCGGGAGGAGACGGGGACGACAGAGAACGAGATGGATGGATATCATGACCAACTCAATGGACATGAGTTTGAGTGAACTCCAGGAGTTGGTGATGGACAGGGAGGCCTGGCGTGCTGTGATTCATGGGGTCGCAAAGAGTCAGACACGACTGAGCAACTGAACTGAATTGAACTGAATCCAATATGAAGAAAGCATGAATATAGTCAAGTGTTGTAGACAAGTATGTTTTCTATAGTACTATCAAATTAAAGCCCACTGTGGGGTGTTCCTGTTGTCTCAGTGGTAAAGAATCTCCCTGCCAATGCAGGAGACACAGGTTTGATCCCTGGATGAGAGAGATCCCCTGGAGTGGGTAATGGCAACCCACTCCAGTATTCTTGCCTGGGAAATCTAATAGAGGAGCCTGGCAGGTTATAGGCCATGGGGTCACAAAAGTCATATGACTTAGTGACTAAATAACAATAATCAAATGAAAAACTGAAAATAATTTGTACACTGAAAAAGAAGTAAAAGAGACAGCTATCGAAATATTTTTGAAGTCAATATAATAACACCAATAATAGAGATGCTCTGTAAGAAAAATATTAATATACAAAAGTACATATATGCTGTGGTACCAATTTTTTATTTGAAATATATTAAAAATTGGGAATGAATATTCAAAATGTGAAATGCTATATTTTATGTGTTATATAAGCATTTAAGTGATTTACATACTTTCTAAATTTTCGATATTGAAGAAAAGCAATAAAATACAACAAAGTAATTTGCTCAAATCAAAGATGTTTCATCCTCAAGCTCTTAATTTTTATTTCTGTGCTAGGTCAAGAGTATACTTCCTTAACTCATTTCATACCCACACGTCTAGCACATAGCATGTGAATAATAAATATTTACTGAAAATGTAAGCTATCAGGGAAAGAAGTACTTCCACTTAAATATTCCCACACAATTCTATCCAAATTAGTTAAAACTTGACTTTTTTCAGTAGTAGCACAGGGTAGTAAGAACTCAAGCCTATATAACAGGCTTTTTAACTTAAAAATTTTATATGATATTATCAATGTCTGTTGTATAACACACATATCAAAACATATATTATAATCACACAGTGGTCCTGGGTTAGTCGCTCAGCTATGTCTGACTCTTGTGACCCAATAGCCATATGCCCGTAGCCCACCAGGCTTCTCTAGCCATGGAATTCTCCAGGCAAGAATACCTATGTGGGTTACCATTTCCTTCCCCAGAGGACCTCCACAACCCAGGGATTGAACCCATGTCTCCTGCATTGCCATCAAATTCTTAACTGATTAAGCCACTAGGGAAGCCCTTACAATCACATATATTTTGACAAAAAATTCAAATGGATACATAAATGAAATTTCAGTTGTCACTCTTTAAAATGATCAGATGCACATGAAATATCAAGAATTGTGACAAATGTTGAGAGATATGCATGAGAACCATGCTTTGATTATTTTGTAGTCAAACTGGGGAGGTGAAGGCAAGTAAAAAAAAACTCAGTGAAATGTGATATCAATAAATTCTACAACAAAGTAAGAAGCAAAGATACCATAAAAGCACAGGAAAACATCATGTGAGCTTCAGTTTGAATAAAAGAGGAAAATACAGTAATATACTTGGAGGGGACATGAGGAAATGTTTATAAAATAGGAGTTCTCTGAGAAAAGAAAAATAAGAAGAAAAACACTATCTCAGGTAGGAAGCAGAAGTGTGTCCTGATTCTCCAATAACCCTTACTCATGGGATCACATAATGCTTCTGTACTCAGAGTTCTTTCATGTCACTCACTGGTTTGGAGACTTGTGATGTTGTAATATTACTAAATCAAATATTAGCTTGAAATATATAACATTTTAGCTAACATTCAGATATGCTACCAATCTGTTACACTTTGTATTGGACAATAATGTATTTTAGAGTTCTTCATATATTAATTCACAAATATTCAACAACAGATACAATAGAAAATAAAAGCATATCCTAAGACAAAAAAATAACTTTAGAATAAACAAGTCAAGAACATTTTCTAAAAATTGCCTTTTTTCTACACCTCAGAGATCAGACTTGATTATAAACTTTCATGTATTCAATGCATTTATTATTTGATTTTTTTTTTTTTACCATTTTCTGTTATCAAAATCACTATATTTTTTAAAAATATTGAGTGGTCTTGGATAAGAATGAAAGATAACTTTTGTTGTTGTTCAGTTGCTCAGTCATGTCCGATTCTTTGTGACCCCATGGACTGCAGCACTCCAGGCCTCCCTGTCCATCACCAACTGCTGAAGTTTACCTAAACTCATGTCCATTGAGTCAGTGATGCTGTCCAACCATCTCATCCTCTGTCATCCCCTTCTCCTCCTGCCTTCAATCTTTCCCAGCATCAGGGTCTTTTCCAATGAGTCAGTTCTTCGCATCAAGTGGCCAAAGTATTGGAGTTTCAGCCTCAATATCAGTGCTTCCAATGTTGATTTCCTTTAGGATTGACTGGTTTGATCTTACAGTCCAAGGGACTCTCAAGAGTCTTCTCTAACACCACAGTTCAAAAGCACCAGTTCTTCGGTGTTCAGCCTTCTTTCTGATCCAACTCTCACATCCATATGTGACTACTGAAAAAACCATAGCTTCGACTATATATGGACATTTGTCAGCAAAGTAATGTCTCTGCTTTTTAATACACTGTCTAGGTTTGTTATAGTCTTTCGTCCAAGGAGCAAACAAGTGTCTTTTAGTTTCATGGCTGCAGTCATCGCCTGCAGTGATTTTGGAACCCAAGAAAATAAAAGTCCCTCACTGTTTCCATTGTTTCCCCATCTATTTGCAGTGAAGTGATGGGACCGAATGCCACGATCTTTGTTTTTTGAATGTTGAGATTTTAGCCAGCTTTTTCACTCTCCTCTTTCACCTTCATCAAGAGAAAAATAACTTAAAATACCCTAAAAAATCTGATCGTGCTTTATGAAAAGATACGACATCTGTGAAACTGCTGTCATTCAGAAGAAATAGGAACTTTAGTGTCTTCCTCTGAATTCACATAGCTCGTTAAATACTATGTGGTATTAGCTATAAGGTATCCTGACAGCTTCAAATTATACAGGAAAAATGTATTTAACTAATGTCAGAATCTCTGCAGAAAAGTGTCACAGTGAAATTTAAGTATTTATGTAAGACAATGGCCCAACCAGGTTTTGTAGATAATTATGGCTTCACCTTGGTAACCTCTACTTTTTTGTGAAACCTTCTCCCCACAGTGTCCCAATGTCTGATGCAGGCCTCTAAGTTTTTTTTAATATTGTCTTATATTGTTTGGTTTAATAATATTACAGTATCCATTCAAAGCTCATAACTCATTTCCTTATGATTTCAATTTATTAACACACGAGTCCATATTCTCAAAATAACATTACATGTCTCTTGTATATTAATATTTTCACAAAATCTTGTTTTGTTATTAACGATTTCACTCAACATAGGTGTTAATAAATACCTAAACAGTTGCATAAAACTTATTAATAACTTAGTTTCTATCCTATACTCTTTTATCACATATTAGTATTTCATGCATCATAGTTTGGTGAACAAAGTAATATTATTCAATAATTTATTTGATAGATACCATTGTGATTTTGTTCCTGGCATGAAAGCAATGTGTCCTTCTGCTGTGAAACTAATATTGAGGAAATCTTGCATTCATTAAATCTAGTTTGGGTGGGCATGGAGAAGTTTTCTGTAGGATTAGCCTGTGATCATTGCATCCACATTACTTTTAATCAGACTCTTAATTGTGTAAGCTAAAGAATGCTGCAAGTAACAGTTCAAAAAAATTGCTTTAAAATGTATGAACTTTAATTTTTGTTTTCTCACAGCCTCCATTTTGTTCAGGTTTAGGGTAAAAATTTAATAAGCAAATAAATGCAATATTATCATGTGCTTTAGATAAGGAATATCTGTAGTGATGATATCCTTTGTATTACCAAGAGAATTGGAGAAGGAAATGGCAACCCACTCCAGTATCCTTGCCTGGAGAATCCCACGGACAGAGGAGCCTGGCTCTTACAGTCCATGAGGTCCCAAAGAGTCAGATGCAAGTTAGTGACTAAACAACAACCTATAATTAAGATTAGGTTTTCATCATTGGGGAAATGATGTTTTAACCATCAATTATCCACTCTCCAAAACAACATGCCTAGACCTTACAATGGAGATGGCAATGGCAGGCCACTCCAGTACTCTTGCCTAGAAAACCCCATGGACGGAGGAGCCTGGTAGGCTGCATTCCATGGGGTCGCTACGAGTCAGACATGACCGAGTGACTTCACTTTCACTTTTCACTTTCACACATTGGAGAAGGAAATGGCAACCCACTCCAGTGTTCTTGCCTGGAGAATCCCAGGGACGGGGGAGCCTGGTGGGCTGCCGTCTATGGGGTCACACAGAGTCGGACACGACTGAAGTGACTTAGCAGCAGCAGCAGCAGAAGCATCCAGTATGTACTTCATGGGCTGCCTACAAGAATTTGCAGTGATTTTGTATGTCTCCCATTGAAATACAGCTGTCTGAGTTTAAGCTAAGACAAAAATATTATAGACTAGGTGGCTTAAACAAATCACATTTATTCCTCATAGTTCTTAATTCTGAGAACTCTAAAATCAAAGCGTCAGCAGACTTGGTGTATGATGAAGGTGCTTTTCCTGGTTCACGAATAACAGTCTGCACACTGTGTCCTCACATTAAAGGGAGAAAGCTCTATAATCTATATCCCTTTATAACAGCAGCAGCCCCATCACAGGGGGCTCTGCTTCTAACTTCTCATCCAAATTCAATTACCTCCAAAACTCCCAACTCCAAATACCATCTCATCAGGATTGTGTGCTTAGTTGCTCAGTTGTGTCTGACTCTTTGCAACCCCGTGGACTGTAGTCCTCCAAGTTCCTTTGTCCGTGGTGATTCTCCAGGAAAGAATACCGGAGTGGGTTGCCATGCCCTCCTCTAGGGAATCTTCCCAACCCAGGGATTGAACCCAGGTCTCCTTCATTGCAAGCAGACTCTATACTGTCTGAGCCACCTCCAAATACCATCACATCAGGATTAGGATTCAAGAAATGTATCTGGGGGAACACAAATATTCAAATCTTCAGAAAGGGTGGAGTCCCAACTTAATCTCAAATATATGTTTCCATTACCCTTGACTAATCAAAGTCTAAACCTTTAGCTTTTATTAAGATAACCGGTTATAAATGGTTTGATAAAATGGAATTAACCATGAAGGCAAGAAAGAACACTATAAAACTCATTACATATCTTGTATTCACCTCTGGAAATATGATAGTTATCTTTAAGGAGTAATGGTTTAAATGCCTGCAAGCCTTTTTCACATATAATTCTTTTTTTTCCTTCTTTTAATTTCGCTCTTCTCAAACTGCTATAGTACCTAAGAATTAGGATACAGTATGTTACACATAAAACAATGTAGAATTGATTTTATGCAAAAGACAATAAATATTCTGACTTTATAACCTAACTATATAATAGAATGTGCCATGATATCTTAACTTGGGAAATCAGCCCTTTCAGGAAAAAATCCTTAAATATCCAAACAAGGGTACTTCCAAGTATTTCTCACCAAAATGCCAAGTTCCATTGAGAAAGAGTGAGAATGCAGGGTCACATGTTTTAAGTTAGCGAAGATATAAATGTTTCCATTACTCATTTGCTAACAAAACCCCCACTATACTGTACGCCTTTCCATTCATTTTTAGTATATTTAGAAAAGGAATTACCAATACTTGTGCAGTGTATCTGATCAATTATCACAGAATTTCAAAGAAACTACAAGTGCAACAATATGACTTTTTGAAGTTTTTAGGTATTGTATCCATAAATATATAGGTTTAGGTCTTTTGAAGTATCCTTTGGTTCGTTTTGGAGTCTGTTGGTCTAGAGATTGAATGGGAAGGAAACAAGCCAAATATCAGAGAGATTAGTTAAGGGATCCTTAGAACTAACGAGAGCATGGCTGAAGACAAAACAGAGAGGAAGGAGAGAGAGAAAGTTAAGGAGGCAGAATGGAACAATTTGGGGAAACAGGTTTGATAGAAGGCTTTGGGGACAGGAAGGTGAAATAGGTGTCTTCCAGTTTCCCAGTTTAGGTGATTCTAGAAAGATTCCATCATGATCTTAGACTGAGAGTGTTGCCTAACAATAGGCAAAATTCAAAGCAGATTTCTCACTTGCTAACTTTGGTTCCCATGAGACAATTAACATGTTCTGACTGGGAGTTTCTCTGAGAGATTATAGATACACACAAAATAAAAATTAAAGATGGTTCCCAATTTGGAGAAAGAGAATGAATTTGGTGCCTGATGTGGTAGACCTGAGGTCCAGCCATGTCTCTGGTTCTGGAAGGAAAGAAGATACAAACATTCCAGGAGACAGTAAATTGCCTTTTTTCTTGGGGAATCTACAATTTATAAGCAGTAGCTAAACCTATGGGAATATTAACAAGGTTTTCTTCACCCAAAGATCATAGTCAACACTGCAAACAAAAAAGATTCAAAAGTTAGGACGCACTTGGGTCACTGCTTTTTTGATAACATGGTGGGCTCCTGAAATGCAATTGCCTTGTTCCCTCAAAAGGAAGCTGCAAAAATGAGGTTGGAGGGGGGAAGTATGCCTAATTGATTCCTAAATATATTTCATTACATTAGGTACAGATTCTACAAATTTTTCCAGAACTATGCATGTATTTATAATTAGTACAGAGTGCATTTCACTTGAAAATAGAATTGCAATCAATTCCTGATTATGTAGCTACAGATCACACACATTAGGGGTTACTGTGCTATAATAAATACTTTCATTAACTAACCTGGCACACAATATTCTATTTAGTCTGACCGTGTGCTGGCTAAACTGACCTACAAATCTATTGGGTGCCCTAGAAACGTCCTCCATAGGCAAAATAGAGTATTGCCTCAGAAGAAAAGTTTGAATTAAAAAAGCTAGAAGGTTGATATAAATCAAAGTGTTATTACCAAATTTTAGTTTAAAAGGTAGTTGGCATATAAGACCTTATTGATATACTGATAAGAAAGAAACTTGACAGTGTGGGGAGTTGGATACCTGAGCCAAGGAAAATGGCAATTCCTTGGGCTCCGAGGATAACAATTTTTCCTGTTCATAAGCAAGATAAAGATTTTTTAAATGCATATACACACACAGGCAGGCAGACTGTGATTACAGCTGTTTAAAAAAAATCATTAATTCTATAGTTATGGAGCATTGCCTGCTTATGTGTATTACTGAGCCCGAGACCTGACCTGTAGTAAACTTCGCACTGACAGTACATCTGCCTCATTCACTCCCTCACCTTATATTTGCACAGATGGGGTTTCAAATCATTCTCATATACCTTAGTTATCTGATTTACACTTACAAATTCCCATTCTGGAGTCCAACTTAGAATGAGCCTGTATTACGAGGAGTCTATAACATATCTAGAAATACACGTTTTTATTCAGTTTTGCTCCTACATGGCTACTTTTGTACTTCTGTAAAATAACTTTGCTCTGTGGCCTAGATAAATAACCTTTGAAATGCTTTTTTCCATCACTTCTTAAACACCACAAAACAATCTTCTTGCTTTCTTATTTCCTCTTATTTTCAAGGTATGGGTCTCTTATGAAAACATGTATACTCTCTTAAAAACTCATCTCATTCTATAATATTTAAGACAACACCTATGATGTTCTGAGTCAGAAACAGTAATCCTAAAGGACATTTATACTACAAGGGAAAAATGGTAAGGCACACAAAAATATAATGTAAAAAATGATAGATCTGAAATTTAGAACCTTGGAGAAGAAAGAGGTTGGGAGAAGCAAAATGGTATCATTTAGCCTCCCAGTTAAATCAATATTTCTTCTGGAAAAAAAGAAGAACATGTACCAAAAGTGTCTTTGATGGGAAAAGTTGGAAAGAAAAATACGCTTAAGTGAAAGTAGTTAAGAAAGAACATCAAGTCCTTTTACCATTAGAATTTCTTTGCAATAAATTCAAAGGCCAGTTATATCTATTCAAATGCATCTTTAATAATTCATGGAGTTTCAGAATTTCCTTACATTGATTAATTTTTAAATGTTTTAAATTTTTTTCACTGTAAAACAGATAAAGTAAACCACACAAAAAGACATGTTTAGCTTAACAAATTAGTTAAATACATACAAAATTGTAACAACAGCTCACTTTAAGATAAGAGTTTGCTACTCATCCCAGAAGCTGTTTCAATACCACAGACCTTCTGTTCCCCCAAGAGCAGCCACTTTAGGACTTAAAATAGATTTTATCACATAAACGTACTTCCATAAACATTATAATTTAATTTTACCCATTTTTAAAGTTTATTGTCTTTAACTCTTTTTTGTATGTGTTAGTTGCTCAGTCCTATCCAACTCTTTTGCAACCCCATAGACTGTAGCCCGCCAGGCTCCTCTGTCCTTGGGATTCTACAGGCAAGAATACTAGAGTAGGTTGCCATTTCCTTCTCTAGGGATTAACCCTTCCCAACCCAGGGACCAAGCCCAGGTCTCCTGCATTGCAGGCAGATTCTTTACCATCTGAGCCACCAAGGAAGCTCTAAGTCTTTTTTGATTGATAGTTTCTCCATGTTTTTCCTTCCCCGGTGGTGTTTTCCATAGTCTGGATTTTTCTAATTGCAGCCTCATGGTACAATTCCATATGTTCCTTTGTTCTCTGTATACCTTGCAGATTGGAAGCTAGATCAGACTCAGATTCTCTCTCTTTTGTGAAACCACAAGTGGTGGTGTGTTTTGTCTTAAGCACATAATGTCTAGGTGTCTATCCTTTTGTAATGTTAAAAGTCATCAATCATTGAACCTATCTGTACTAATTCATTGAGGCTTGCAAAAATGAAATTCAAACTTTGACCTTTCTTTTTAATGTATATTTTTAATGTATTATTTGTGATTTTTTTAAAAATACTCACTTCTCAAGTACCATTTGGCTAATAGCACAGTTCATATCAAAATGGCAGGATACATCTTCCCCTTTATCACTTTTTTCAGATATCTTTAAATATGACATTTTTCATTTATTTTTTTTTCTGTGTTCTCAGTCAGGCATGACTTTATTCAAGCTACCAATCATGATCCTGAAATAACTATAATATGTATTTGTCCAGAAAATATATTGCATAAAATCAACCAAAAGTCAACAGCTGCTGAAACAATTGCTGAAAATCAATATGCTTGTGTGATACCCATAAAACACATATTTTATCTGCCTAGAAAAATCAGTGCTTGTTTGTTTTAAATAGGAGAGAAAAGGTGGTTAAATGTCATAATGTTTTCAGAACGTTTCAAAACTAGTTGCAATACAGTGGCATAATTCACTTACTTATCCTTGGTGAACTACTAACAGGCGGATTCTGTTTTATATATAGCAGAAAGCATGGAGAAAGCACCCCTAAAAACGAAATCAAACATACTCAAATCTCCACTCCTCTACTACTCTTTAATAATAATCCAATCTGGAAATGGCTTAGCTGGCCAAATAATTTCTAAACAACCGTCTTGTCATTGGAAATGAGAATCTTTTCTTAAACCCCTGTTTATTTTATCCATCTTTATATCAATTTGAAATCCTTTCAGTATTATATTAGTTACAGCTATTGTGCTCTTTGAACTTTTCTATCCAATCTTCAAAGTACTGCAATCATCCTAAAAATCACTTCAATTTTGACTGACTCATCCCATGAGTGCCTACATGGCAGCAGAACTATATTAGTTTTAACCTGATGATTTCAAAGAACATATCTTAACTCACTTTAGCTTTCTCCAAAGATAAAGACTAAATAGTGAAAGAGAAGGCAAACCAAATTTATCTCAAGTTCTTTCTCTGGGGAAGTTGCTCCTAATTTTGGGCAATCACAAAAACTGCTTTCATTTAGAAATACCTGTTCTTGTATATTCAGCCTTACTCTTAAGACCTTTTTGTTTTTTCCTTTCAACATATACCCAATATCAGCATATGTTCTTGTTTTGTTTTGTTTTCTGATTACCAGGGCAATCTCTTCCTACCTATTATATTCTACCAGTCAGTTTTGCTTGCATTACAATGACTCAGCTATGGGTTCAGATCACCCAGGAATGAGTATATAGATGCAGAAAAGGAATCTTTAAATAAATTTTTGTAGAAGCAAAGCACAGAATCAAAGTATCCAAGTGCCCATAGGCTCCTGTAGAGACACCAGTTTCCTCTGCAACTAGGTTGCCACTCTTTGATTCAGTTCAGTTCAGTTCAGTCACTCAGTCGTGTCCGACTCTTTGCGACCCCGTGAATCACAGCATGCCAGGCCTCCCTGTCCATCACCAACTCCTGGAGTTCACTCAAACTCGTGTCCATCGAGTCGGTGATACCATCCAGCCATCTCATTCTCTGTCGTCCCCTTCTCCTCCCGCCCCCAATCCTTCCCAGCATCAGTCTTTTCTAGTGAGTCAACTCGTCGCATGAGGTGGCCAAAGTATTGGAGTTTCAGCTTTAGCATCAGTCCTTCCAATGAACACCTAGGATTGATCTCCTTTAGAATGGACTGGTTGGATCTCCTTGCAGTCCAAGGGACT
The DNA here is from genome assembly GCF_049115385.1 of Moschus berezovskii. Classification (NCBI taxonomy): domain Eukaryota; kingdom Metazoa; phylum Chordata; class Mammalia; order Artiodactyla; family Moschidae; genus Moschus; species Moschus berezovskii. The sequence goes on along the minus strand of NC_142460.1, from coordinate 42,452,530 downwards.
CTCAAGAGTCTTCTCCAGCACCACAGTTCAAAAGCATCAATTCTTCGGCGATCAGCTTTCTTCACAGTCCAACTCTCACATCCATACATGACCACTGGAAAAATAATAGCCTTGACTAGACGGACCTTTGTTGGCAAAGTAATGTCTCTGCTTTTTAATATACTATCAAGGTTGATCATAACTTTCCTTCCAAGGAGTAAGCGTCTTTTAATTTCATGGCTGCAATCAGCATCCACAGTGATTTTGGAGCCCAAAAAAATAAAGTCTGACACTGTTTCAACTGTTTCCCCATCTATTTCCCATGAAGTGATGGGACCAGATGCCATGATCTTTGTTTTCTGAATGTTGAGCTTCAAGCCAACCTTTGCACTCTCCTCTTTCACTTTCATCAAGAGGCTTTTGAGTTCCTCTTCACTTTCTGCCATAAGGGTAGTGTCATCTGCATATCTGAGGTTATTGATATTTCTCCAAGCAATCTTGATTCCAGCTTGTGCTTCTTCCAGCCCAGTGTTCCTCATGATGTACTCTGCATATAAGTTAAATAAGCAAGGTGACAATATACAGCCTTGATGTACTCCTTTTCCTATTTGGAACCAGTCTGTTGTTCCATGTACAGTTTTGACTCTTGCTTCCTGACCTGCATACAGGTTTCTCAAGAGGCAGGTCAGGTGGTCTGGTATTCCCATCTCTTGAAGAATTTTCCACAGTTTGTTGTGATCCATACAGTCAAAGGCTTCGGCATACTCAATGAAGCAGAAATAGATGATTTTCTGGAGCTCTCTTGCTTTTTTGATGATCCAGTAGATTTTGGCAATTTGACCTCTGGTTCCTCTGCCTTTTCTAAAACCTGCTTGAACATCTGGAAGTTCATGGTTCACATATTGCTGAAGCCTGGTTTGGAGAATTTTGAGCATGACTTTACTAGAGTGTGAGATGAGTGGAATGATGTGGTAGTTTGTGCATTCTTTGGCATTGCCTTTCTTTGGGATTGGAATGAAGACTGACATTTTCCAGTCCTGTAGCTGCTGCTGAGTTTTCCAAATTTGCTGGCATATTGAGTGCAGCACTTTCACAGCATCAACTTTCAAGATTTGAAATAGCTCAACTGGAATTCCATCACCTCCAGTAGCTTTGTTCGTAGTGATGCTTTCTAAGGTCCACTTGACTTCACATTCCAAGATGTCTGGCTCTAGATCAGTGATCACGTTATTGTGACTATCTTGGTCGTGAAGATCTTTTTTGTACAGTTCTTCTGTGTATTCTTGCCACCTCTTCTTCATATCTTCTGCTTCTGTTAGGTCCATACCATTTCTGTCCTTTATCGAGCCCATCTTTGCATGAAATGTTCCCTTGGAATCTCTAATTTTCTTGAAGAGATCTCTTGTTTTTCCTATTCTGTTGTTTTCCTCTATTTCTTTGCATTGATCGCTGAGAAAGGCTTTCTTATCTCTCCTTGCTATTCTTTGGAACTCTGCATTCAGATGCTTATATCTTTCCTTTTCGCTTCTCTTCTTTTCATGGCTATTTGTAAGGCCTCCTCAGACAACCATTTTGCTTTTTTGCATTTATTTTCCATGGGGATGGTCTTGGTCCCTGTTTCCTATACAGTGTCACAAACCTCTGTCCACCGAAGTTGAACGGTTCTATGAAGACCTACAAGACCTTTTAGAACTAACACCCAAAAAAGATGTCCTTTTCATTATAGGGGACTGGAATGCAAAAGTAGGAAGTCAAGGAACACCTGGAGTAACAGGCAAATTTGGCCTTGGAGCACGGAATGAAGCAGGGCAAAAGCTAATAGTTTTGCCAAGGGAATGTACTGGTCATAGCAAATACCCTCTTCCAACAACACAAGAGAAGACTCTACACATGGACATCACCAGATGGTCAACACCGAAATCAGATTGATTATATTCTTTGCAGCCAAATATGGAGAAGCTGTATACAGTTAGCAAAAACAAGATCAGGAGCTGACTGTGGGTCAGATTATGAACTCCTTATTTCCAAATTCAGACTTAAATTGAAGAAAGTAGGGAAAACCACTAGACAATTCAGATATGACCTAAATCAGATCCCTTATGATTATACAGTGGAAGTGAGAAATAAATTTAAGGGACTAGATCTGATTGATAGAGTGCCTGCTGAACTATGGACAGAGGTTCGTGACATTGTACAGGAGACGGTCCTTGGCATTGGGCGATGTAAGTCATTTCCAGGCCTGGTGCTTGAAGTCATCCTACAAGAATCCCAAACTCATCGATCCCTTTTTTGGGACTCTGGAAGCCTGGGTTCCAAATGACACCCGAAAGGTGGAAATTAAGCCCGTCTGGAGAGAAAAGACCTGACCCACAATGAGGGAAAAAGAAACCCATTATGTGTTAAGTTATGGGGATTTTCAGAGGTTTGTCGTTTGCAACACCTAGCATCACTCATTCCAACTAAAACAAAGACGGGGTCTAATATGTACAATTTGTATTTTAAGAAGAAATTCCTAGGGAAATTTTGCTTTAGGGTACTTCCCCTATGTTTTTATCAATCCTAATTAATTTTTGGCTAGCCATTCACTTGATTTCAGATGAAACTGAAACCAAATATAAGTCATTTCTTCTGGCATAAAGAGAGCAAACTTATAGAAGCAGGCAGACATGTTTTTGAATTTCAGCTCTGCATTTTTCCAGCTGTGTAGCTGTGGGCAAATTATTTAACATCTCTGGGACATAGTTTTATCTCCTCTGTATTGGAAATAAAATATTTCTCCTTGAATATTGTGAGCCCTATGAAGAATATAATAGTAGAATTTACTATCCTTATCTTTACTAGTCAGTCTTTAATTGGATTTTTGTCGGACTAAAATGCACAAGAGATTTATTCATTCATTATTCATATTACTTACTCATAGTTAACTAACAACACATTCTAATAACTGATGTTGGAATATTATACTATAATCACTACCACCCAGCAGACAGCCTGGCATATTAAGTTATTAGCAGTTGTTTTATTTCTGGGATTTAGAATAAGGAAAATCTAAATTTAAATACTAGTTTTGCACAATTGTAATGGTGATTGGCATACATTTGTGAGTCTCAGCTTTCTCAAATTAAAAATGGGGATAATAAAAAGTAATATTCACTTCAAAATTATACTGAGTAAATCCAATATGATTGGAAGTATTTGGCAACTCCCAAGGACAAAACAGAGTGGTACCCTTCCTGAAATTTTACAGATGTTTATGAATTTCAAAGATCTTTAGAAACCTTCCTTATTAACATTTTTAGGCAATGTTTTAAGAATTCACTGGAAACTTAAACTGATAAACTATTTCATCACAATAGAATCACAGAGAACCCTAATTAAATATCTTACAGTGTCCCCATTCATAAGCATTAACACAGATACATACATTAGAAAGACAATCTCCAAATTCCTATCTAAAATTGAAAAAGAATTAACTAATGTGTATTCACCAAACCTCCAAAGAATTCCTCTGAAAGATTTAATAGTTCATATCAAATATTCCATTTTACGGTCTATTCTATACACTCCATCAATCTTTTGATTGACTGACTTTGAAGCTTTATTAATGCATCCTACAGTCAAAGTTTTAATGGAGTTTAATGGAACTCATCCAAATCTGTAATAGCATATTCCCCCTAAATTAACTTATAACCCATAAGTTAATGAAATGAATGTAGCTACCATTTACCCAGAGGGAGTCAAAATGCAGGACCCATCACCAGGGAAATGGCCTAGTGGCTTAGTCCCCTTCAGTTCAGTCCTGGGACACCATAACCCTGGAGGTGTGTTAAAGATGTTACTAAATCCTCACGCATCCTTTCACAAGAGCATTGGGTACCAAAGAACCTAAGTGGCATTTTAAAGCTCATAAGGATATTTAACAACTGCATGAACTGTTCTGAAAAACTTGAAAACTTTTCAAGACCAGTGCCGATGCCTTAGGTTTATTTTAATCTTGGTATAGTGCTTTACATCTAATGAGACACCTGATAATGTTTATTGAATAAATCAATACACTTGTGCTACTTTAAATAAACTTCAACTAAATAGCTAAGCTGCTAAAATTGAAATTCCCAATCGACTTACTTATACCATACTTGCTACCAAGTATAAAAAAAGCCCAGAAGTGACTGAATTGCCCAGAAAAGGTTTTGGTCCTCTCTTGAGTTCAGAAAGAAAGAAAGTGAAAGTGAAGTCGCTCAGTCTCATCTGACTCTTTGCGATCCCATGGACTATAGCCTTCCAGGTTTCTCCATCCATGGGATTTTCCAGGCCAGAGTACTGGAGTGGGTTGCCATTTCCTTCTCCAGGAGATCTTGCTGAGCCAGGGATTGAACCCAGGTCTCCCGAATTGTAGACAGACGCTTTACTGTCTGAGCCACCAGGGAAGTCAGAAGTAATGAAGTATTTGGTAAATGGGTCATTTGAGGAAAGGCTACAGAGCTGAATTTATTTACAACATAGAACAGAAGGCTGACAAAGTGTATGGTGGAGGTGCTGGAGGCTGGGGGATTTACAATTTCCAACTATATAAAGCAATAGCATATGGGAGGTGTTAAGCAGCTGTTCTATTTCTGCTCAGGAAATAGTTATGCTTAGGAGCCCTCGCCAGCAGAAATAGGACCAATGGATCAAAGTTACAGCCAGGCAAATATTAGCTCATCATATAAAAAAAGCATTTTTAAAATTAGAGTCATTGGAAATTGGAATAGGCTGCCTTGGGAAGTAGCATGCCCTCATGGCTCTGGAGCCTCACTGAGCAGCCAGCCTCTATTATGATGCTATCCCATTTACAGTGAAAAGGAAAGACGAGACAATAGAGAGAGGAGAAAAAGAAATATTTCTACGTGAGCACTAGAAACAACCAGGATAATCCCTCCTAGGGATAGAAGACTTGTTTATGAGGATTTCTTAATGAAGTGTTTTAGTTCTATAAACAAAGGATGTAGTAACTAGTCTGATGTGGTAAGTGATTTCCTAATAAGGATACAGGTATTCTGAAATTTTTATCTATTGCAGGGAGGAAAGAGGGGAAGAAAAATAGAGAAGAAGAAAGATACAAGAAAGGAGTGTTGAGACCCAGCAATATGGTGGTCAGGAACATTCGAGGAATGTGGCCTTGAATTTTTAAGAGTAAAAGTGTATGATTTTTAATTCACAGAAGTTTCCTTTCTATACTCTGTTAAACCCCATTATTCATTCATTCAACAAAGAGTTACTGGTTACCACAGGCAGGCAGTTTACTAAGATATGGAGACTCAGTGACAGCAAGACCCCCTCATCGACTTTTCTAAATCTGAAGACATCACAGTAAACTGATTAATACATAATAAGTTTGCAAGTAGTGAAAACATGCCGTGAAGAGAAAAAAAAATCAAAATTGATAAAAGGGAAATGTGGTATTTTGACATCTGGCTGGGAATGTTTTCCCTGAAAAGGTGATGTTTGAGCAGATACTTGAGGAAAGGAAAGTATGAATTCGCCATGTGGTTTCCAAAGGAACGTGTATTTCGTATTGAGATAATAGCAAGTGCAAAGGCCCTGGATGGGGGAATGGGTTGTGTGTGTCCACGATCAAAGAGGAAGGAGAAGAGAGATAGGAGCTGTAGCCACTAAGGCAGTCAGAAGCCTGATCCTGCCAGGATGCTCTTACATTTTATTCTGTTTGTGGTTTAGGGAGGGGCCACTGCAGATGCTGATTGCAGCCAGGAAATTAAAAGACGCTTTTCCTTGGAAGGAAAGTTATGACCAACCTAGATAGCATATTAAAAAGTAGAGACATTACTTTGCCAACAAAGGTCCGTCTAGTCAAGGCTAGTTTTTCCTGTGGTCATGTATGGATGTGAGAGTTGGACTGTGAAGAAAGCTGATTGCCGAAGAATTGATGCTTTTGAACTGTGGTGCTGGAGAAGACTCTTGAGAGTCCCTTGGACTGCAAGGAGATCCAACCAGTCCATTCTAAAGGAGATCAATCCTGGGTGTTCATTGGAAGGACTGATGCTAAAGCTGAAACTCCAATACTTTGGCCCCCTCATGTGACAAGTTGACTCACTGGAAAAGAGTCTGATGCTGGGAGGGATTGGGGGTGGGAGGAGAAGGGGACGACAGAGAATGAGATGGCTGGATGGCATCACCGACTCGATGGACATGAGTTTGAGTGAACTCCGGGAGTTGGTGATGGACAGGGAGGCCTGGTGTGCTGTGATTCATGGGGTCGCAAAGAGTCGCACAGGACTGAGTGACTGAACTGAACTGATAATGCTCTGATTTACATTTGTAAAGCATCATTCCTTAGGAGAAGGGCTTTGTTAGGTGGCTCAGGGGTAAAGAATCTGCCTGCCAATGCAGGCATGGCAATCTACTTCAGTCTTCTTGCCTGGAGAATCCCCATGGACAGAGGAACCTAGCGAGCTATAGTTCACAGGGTGGCAAAGAGTCAGACACGACTGAAGTGACTTAGCATGCACACCAATGCAGGAGACACAGGAGAGGAGGGTTTGAGAAGAATCCCCTGGAGAAGGAAATGGCAACCCACTCTAGTATTCTTGCATGGGAAATCCCATGCAGAGGAGACTAATGGACTATTGTCCATGAGGTCACAAAGAGTCAGACTAATTGAGCAGCCGAGCAAGGCCGTGCCTTCAGGTAAAGGGTATGGGGATTTAGACTAAGAATGAGTTTGTGAAGTTTGAAACTCTTTATCATATCCAGGTTATAATTTAAGAGAGTGGAATATACAGGTTACAATTTAAAGAAGAGTGGTCAGACTCTTGTTACACTGAACATATGGCAGAAGAAGAAAAAAGAAAGGAATCAAGGCTTTTATCACAAGAAATTGAGTGAATGTTGCTGCCACTTAAAGAGATTTGAGGGGGCAGAGAATCAAGGATTCTGTTTCGGATGTGTTAAAACTGGAGCTCAGGGCTGAAAGATAAATACGGATGTTATTAGCATATAAATGGTACACACAATATAAAAGTAGGTGACTGAATGAGATCATTGAGAGTGAGTATAGATAGATACATGAGAAAAAAGCCAAGCGCTGAATCCTAGAGGATTACAACTTTAAACAACCGGAAACAAAGTAGATGTTCTAGGAAATGAGAGTGGAAAAGCCATAGAAATAGGAGGAAATGAGACAATTAAGTGTCCAGACATTCAAGCAAAAAATTTATTTCTTATAAGGGAGGAATCAATTCTTCACTCCTTTATTAAAATAAGGCAGTGTGTTCAGAAAAAATAAGGCTGATAATAAGACACTAGGACATGGCATGATGGAGGTTCCTAGGGGTGAAGAGAGAGGCTTTAGAATTGCCTACGTGCTAAATTGCTTTAGTCCAATATGCCAGCAAATTTGGAAAACTCAGCAGCGGCCACAGGACTGGAAAAGGTCAGTCTTCATTCTAATCCCAAAGAAAGGCAATGCCAAAGAATGTTCAAACTACTGCACAATTGCACTCATCTCACACGCTAGTAAAGACATGCTCAAAATTCTCCAAGCCAGGCTTCAGCAATATGTGAACCATGAACTCCCAGATGTTCAAGCAGGTTTTAGAAAAGGCAGAGGCAACAGAGATCAAATTGCCAACATCCGCTGGATCATGGAGAAAGCAAGAGAGTTCCAGAAAAACATCTATTTCTGCTTCATTGACTATGCCAACGCCTTTGACTGTATGGATCACAATAAACTGTGGAAAATTGGGAATACCAGACCACCTGACCTGCCTCTTGAGAAACCTGTATGCAGGTCAGGGTGCAACAGTCAGAACTGGACATGGAACAACAGACTGGTTCCAAATAGGAAAAGGAGTGCGTCAAGGTTGTATATTGTCACCTTGCTTATTTAACTTATATACAGAGTACATCATGAGGAACCCTGGGCTGGAAGAAGCACAGGCTAGAATCAAGATTGCTGGGAGAAATATCAATAATCTCAGATATGCAGATGACACTACCCTTATGGCAGAAAGTGAAGAGGAACTCAAAAGCCTCTTGATGAAAGTGAAAGAGGAGAGTGAAACGGTTGACTTGAAGCTCAACATTCAGAAAACAAAGATCATGGCATCTGGTCCCATCACTTCATGGGAAATAGATGGGGAAACAGTGGAAACAGTGTCAGACTTTATTTTTTGGGGCTCCAAAATCACTGTGGATGCTGATTGCAGCCATGAAATTAAAAGATGGTTACTCCTAGGAAGGAAAGTTATGACCAACCTAGAGAGTATATTAAAAAGCAGAGACATTACTTTGCCAACCAAGGTCCGTCTAGTCAAGGCTATGGTTTTTCCCATGGTCATGTATGGATGTGAGAGTTGGACTGTGAAGAAAGCTGATCGCCGAAGAATTGATGCTTTTGAACTGTGGTGCTGGAGAAGACTCTTGAGAGTCCCTTGGACTGCAAGGAGATCCAACCAGTCCATTCTAAAGGAGATCAATCCTGGGTGTTCAATGGAAGGACTGATGCTAAAGCTGAAACTGCAATACTTTGGCCACCTCATGCGACAAGCTGACTCACTGGAAAAGAGTCTGATGCTGGGAAGGATTAGGGGCAGGAGGAGAAGGGGCCAACAGAGAACGAAATGGCTGGATGGCATCACCGACTTGATGGACATGAGTTTGAGTGAACTCCAGCAGTTGGTGATGGACAGGGAGGCCTGGTGTGCTGTGATTCATGGGGTCGCGGAGAGTTGGACATGACTGAGCGACTGAACTGAACTGCACTAAACTGAACTTTTTGTGACACTTGCACTGTAGCCCATCAGGCTCCTCTGTTCATGGGATTCTCCAGACAAGAATATTGGAGTAGGTTGCCATGCCCTCCTCCAGGGGATCTTCCCAACCCAGGGATCAAACCTGTGTCTGTTACGTCTCCTGAACTGGCAGATGGATTCTTTATCACTGCTGCCACCTGGGGTTTGTGGGGAAATAAAAGTTTGACTGGGCGAGGGTAAGGACTGAGATTGGCATATTGAACAAGAGAATAGTTTGCATTCTCTTGGGAAATTTTGCTACAAAAAGAAGCAGAGGAATTGAATAAACGAGCACAGTCTTTTTTGTTTGCTTGTTTATGTTGGAAGACTTTACCCCATGCTGGCATGCTAAGAAACCTTCCCCACACACAAGGCAGAGGGATGATTTAGGAGAGACTGGAGGTAACTAAAGGGGTGGAAGTCTTCCATTGGATGACGGGAGGTGAGTCAGAGTGCAGACGTGGAAGATAGCTTCAGAAGAAACGAAGTCAGGTAGAAAGGTATAGAAAGGCAGGTAGCTATGGTTTGTTCTTTTGCATGGGGGGTGGAGGGGAGTACATTTTCTATAAATTACTTCTATCTTCTCAATGAAATGGGAAGCCAGATTATGAAATGTGAATAGATTTGTGGGGGTATAGAATGCTTGACAAGTAAAGAGATGTAAAACTGTCATCTCTGAAACCATCTTCTCTAGTTACATGGACCTACAAAAGGACAAGTTTATACTTTCTAAAGTCAAAGATATAAGAAACAAAATATACATAGGTATAAACTCATACCCCTTACTTAGTAAAATTAATAAAAATTGAACATGTTCATTATATTCACTCATTTTTATAGTATGATTTCTCTGTCTATCCTGTGTCTTTAAAATTTAAGCATGCATTACCAATTTATAATGCATACCATACCCACCTCATTTCAATTAACTCTATTACTTTTAATTTTTTTAGGTTCGGTTCAGTCACTCAGTCAGTCCAACTCTCACATCCATACATGACCACGGGAAAAACCATAGCCTTGACTAGACGGACCTTGGTTGGCAAAGTAATGTCTCTGCTTTTTAATATACCATCTAGGTTGGTCATAACTTTCCTTCCAAGGAGTAAGCATCTTTTAATTTAATGGCTGCAGTCAGCATCCACAGTGATTTTGGAGCACAAAAAATAAAGTCTGACACTGTTTCCACTGTTTTTCCATCTATTTCCCATGAAGTGATGGGACCAGATGCCATGATCTTTGTTTTCTGAATGTTGAGCTTCAAGCCAACCATTTCACTCTCCTCTTTCACTTTCATCAAGAGGCTTTTCAGTTCCTCTTCACTTTATGCCATAAGGGTGGTGTCATCTGCATATCTGAGATTATTGATATTTCTCCCAGCAATCTTGATTCTAGCTTGTGCTTCTTCCAGCCCATGGTTCCTCATGATGTAATCTGCATATAAGTTAAATAAGCAGGGTGACAATATACAACCTTGACGTACTCCTTTTCCTATTTGGAACCAGTCTGTTGTTCCATGTACAGTTCTGATTGTTGCTTCCTGACTTGCATACAGATTTCTCAAGAAGCAGGTCAGGTGGTCTGGTATTCCCATCTCTTTCAGAATGTTCCACAGTTTATTGTGATCCACACAGTCAAAGGCTTTGGCATAGTCAATGAAGCAGAAATAGATGTTTTTCTGGAACTCTCTTGCTTTCTCCATGATCCAGCAGATGTTGGCAATTTGATCTCCGGTGTCTCTGCCTTTTCTAAAACCTGCTTGAACATCTGGGAGTTCACGGTTCACATATTGCTAAAGCCTGTCTTGGAGAATTTTGAGCATTATGGAAGTAGGACAGGTCTAATCAGATGAGCTCTATAAAAGAGGTCAGATATATTTGAAGTAGCAGAGATAATATCTAGATTAAAGAATTACAGAGGGAAAAAGGATTTGTCTAGAACAGGAAGTAAGAGAACCTTGAAAAAATAGTGGAGATATAAGAAATTTTGGTGATTCCATACTCTGATTTCCAAGAAGCACTGTCTGAGGAAAGAAAAGATATGAAATAGTTACCCTGGAGTGGGAAAAAGTGAGCCTGCAAAAGAAACATAATATAATATTTGAGGTCTATGATTTAGGATTTAAAGTAAAAGCAGTCTTGTTGAGTAATAGTTTAAAGAAATGTTTTACTGTTAGGATACATTTATGAAAAAGGTCACAGTTTAGGTGGGTCCGTGGTTGATGTTTTGAAAGCAAGTGAGATGGAAGAAATGAGGCAAGGAATTGGGGAGTAGCTGTTAGGTTAGGTTAATGACACTGGCTAAGTTGTGTATGATTCTTTGTGACCCATTGATGGTAGCTCTCCAGGCAACTCTGTCCATGGAATTCTCCAGGCAAGAATACTGGAGTGAATAGCCATTCCCTTCTTCAGGGGATCTTCCTAACCTAGGGACCAAACACAGGTCTCCTGCATTGTAGGCTTGTTTTTTTTACCACCTGAGCAACCAGGGGAGTAACTAAGGGACTAATTACAGGAAGTATGGAATCTGAACTGTCAATGGCATAAGTCCAAGTTAAAGCTGATGAGTAGAGAGCCAAAACTGTGGGAACAATGGGATTAAAGTTTCAATCAGTTCAAATAATTTTTCCAGTGGAAATCTTGAGTGAGGGCATCACAATGAAGACACCCATGCTATATATCCAGCTCTGGGGTAAGAAGGAGAGAAGGGCAACAGCTTCCAGTTGGGCAGGTTGCATGGTCAACTCTGGTGCCAAGAGTTCAAGCCAAAACCCACATCATAATTGAAACTATACAACAGCTTGCTGATAACACAAATTTAGCGACCCACAGTAGAATGAAGCGGGAGGGAGTGTAGAGAGGGAAGAGGGACTGGAAGGAAGATTCACCCATGTCATGTAATTTCCTGTGTAATTCCATTCTGGACATTCTGGAGGCAGTGGCCTTGGTTTTATTGTTTCAGTAATTATAATATTATAAGTTTACATGTATTCAAAATTAGACCTTTGATTCTGAAAACAAACTGAAATATAATGCAATAATCAATCAAAATTCAGTCTTACAAAAGTGGAGTTGACTGCCACTGAGGATCTGGTTTTAGACATATGTCTAAAATGCCACTGAGAACCTGAACTTGCTTTGAACTCTACCAGATCCAAGGACACCACTAGCTGTATTCCAAATAACACTTGCCATTTGCAACCTTATGGCCCTAAGGTCTCTCCTTGTAACTAGGCAACCATTTATCCCAAACAATCTTATATAACAATTATCCACACTTTTTGCCAGCACTAATTATCATTCTTGATAAATAATGTATATATGTGGAATCTAGAAAAATGATACAGATGGACCTATTTCGAGGGCAAGAATAGAGATTCAAAATGGGATTGTGGACACAGCAAGGGATGTGAAGGGTGGGACAAACTGGGAGATTAGGATTGATAGATATACACTACCATTTATAAAACAGATAGCTAGTGGGAAGCTGCTGTACAGCACAGGGAGCTCAGCTCAGTGCTCAGTGGTGACCTAGAGGGGTGAGATGGAGATGGGGTAGGAGGGAGGTCCAAGAGGGAGGGCATATATGTACACATATGGCTGATTCACTTCATTGTATAGCAGAAACTAACACAACATTGTAAAGCTATTATACTCCAATTAAAAAAAGTCACATAATCTTTCATTTTTTTATAAGTAAAAGCAAAATAATTTTTGCGTTTACAATGACTCTTCCATTGTAGCCATGCTGAACACAGTTCAAGCGCTTCTTAAATCTGTCTCATGAGCTGTAGTTCTAACAAACCCCAAATAAGCACCTTCAAATTTCAATCAGGTCTCCATTTCTGAAAATTTGGTTAACAATTCTCTTCCTTGTCTCCAACCTAAAAAACTATTAAATAAGTTTTCATAAAAAAATTATATTTAATCTAACAGGAAAATTAAGTAGCCAGTATGCAATCTTTCCATTCTCTGAAAACTTGACAAAGACTTAGGGAGTCAGTCCTGTGACAGACTCTATTAAGTGGCTATTCTACAATTTTCTGAAAATGTTTCAGGGAAGACAACTTTTAGGTCCCCACACAAGGGTGGGGACTGGGTGCCAGGAGACCCAACCCTGTGATTACAAGGTGGTTGGAACATTCATTCAGTCCCACCCTCTGATTTCCAGGATGAGAGAGAGAGGTTAGAGATTGAATTAACCACCCTTGGTCAAGGATTTAGTCAATCATGATTATGTAATAAAGATTGCATAAAAACCCCAAAGGAAACATTTTTCTCCCCTTTTGCCCCTGGAGAGCATCCATGTTGGAGAACCAGAATGCCAGTGTTGTGGCGCCTACTTCATGAGGACAGAGCTCTTTTGTTCAGAACTTTACCCTATTTATCTCATTTGGCTATTGATTGATCTTCTCCAATATCCTTTTTAAATAAATAGGTAATCCAGAGAATAAACTTAGGTTTTCCGGAGTTCTGTGAGCCATTCTAGCAAATTAGTCAAAGTCAAGATGGGGGTCATGGGAACCTCTAATTCATGGGCAGTCAGAGGCATAGGGAAAAACCTGTGCTTGTGATTGGCATCCTGAATTGGGATAATTGGGACCTCCAGTTCACAGCTGGTCCATCACAGGCACACATCACAAACTGGCCTGCAACTGTGACTGAAGTGAAGGGTGGTCCTGTGGGACTGAACATTTTTCTTATGAAATCTGAATCCATCTCTGAGTGCTCATGCTTAGTTGCTCAGTCGTGTCTGACTCTTTGAAACCCCATGGACTGAGCCCTGCAGGCTCCTCTGTCCATGGGATTTCCCAGGCACAAGAAGACTGGAGTGGGTTTCCATTTCCTCCTCCAGAGAAGGCCCCTATCTCTGAGTAGATAGTTTCAAATTGAGTTGAATTATTGGACACCTTGTTGCCCAAAGTGAATTGCCCCTGAGAATTGCTTGCTGGTTTGGGGAAGTCTCCAAGTACACATGTTGGAATTGAGTCTGGAAAACTCTTCACTATTTTTTATTTTCTTTGGTATTTTTCAACACAGATCAAGTTTGCTAAGTAAACTTAAGCTTCAGTTTTGCTATTGGAATATTCTCTGTTGAATATATGCATATATATCAAACATTTAATTTAATTTTTCCATTCTATAATAAAACAAATGATGAAAAGTAGATATCCAGGCTATATTTTTTTCATTAGTCATATTACCATATGGTAAAGGCAGGAAGCCAAAGAGAAATACTTAATAACGTCCAACACATGATGAACTCAAACACTGTGATTTGTGTTTTTTATTCACAAAGCAGCCTGATAACTGAGAATCAAGAAAACCAAATGTTTTACTAAATTGTTTGTTAGAAATGCATCCATAATATTTTTATTTTGCCCTAAAGGACTGCCAAATCTTTGCTGAAGGGAATCTAGCCTAAAATTAGGTATCAATCTCAGAGAGCCTGCACCACAATGGAACACACACACTCTACTAAGTATTTATATGGCCTTCATGGAACTGGCAGTAGACAGCCACCACTTACATTAATACCGTCTCTATCAATAATTGTGCAGCTCTTAAGACAAATGCAGTTAATCAAACCTCAGCATCAAAAATAGACAGGCCTGCCAATATAAGACGTGTGTAAAGGTAAACTGCTGGCCTCAGTTCAGTTCCGGAGAAGGCAATGGCAAGCCACTCCAGTACTCTTGCCTAGAAAATCCCATGGATGGAGGAGCCTGGTAGGCTGCAGTCTGTGGGGTCACTAAGTGAGCGACTTCACTTTCACTTTTCCCTTTCACACACTGGAGAAGGAAATGGCAACCCACTCCAGTGTTCTTGCCTGGAGAATCCCAGGGAAGGGGGAGCTTGGTGAGCTTCCATCTATGGGGTCACAGAGTCGGACACGACTGAAGTGACTTAGCAGCAGCAGCAGCAGTTCAGTTCAGTTCAGTTCAGTCACTCAGTCGTGTCCGACTCTTTGCGACCCCAGTACTAAAATTCGGCGACTTATGAATTATAAGCAATAATCACAGTTCATATTTGACCATTTGCAGTAGCCACATGTAGTATAGCCACATAAATATAACACATGAGTCTGTTATGTTTATGAGTTTATTTGAGCCTCATCAGGCTAATAATGTATTTTTTTTAATCCCCATTTTACTCAGAGTAGAATTAGGATTTAAAACAGAGGATCTTGTCCTAGAGTCTGTTTCTTAACAACTATATTCATTGCCTCTTGGACAACACAATTTCACAGTTATACCTAAGATAGCTAAAAACGGTTAAAGACTCCCTAAACATACAATGGTGAAAACTAATCTAAAATCCAGGCCTGCACTCCTGTACTAACAGCCTTCCTTCAGAGAAATTCCTCCATTTAGAAATACAGTACTATGTAAAAGTGCAACTTGACTATAATTCTTTAAGAACACTAAAAATTTAACAATAGCATTGTTTGACTTAAGAAATCATGAAAGTCTAAAAACAGTATGTATAATCCATGCCTCTAAAAAGAATATTGAACTGAGCACTGTTTTATTGATAAATTTTCATGAATTAGATAGATATTACTAAAACCTTTCAGTTCAGTTCAGTTCAGTCACTCAGTCGTATCTGACTCTTTGCGACCCCATGAATCACAGCACGCCAGGCCTCCCTGTTCATCACCAACTCTCAGAGTTCACTCAAACTCATGTCCATCGAATCAGCGATGCCATCCACCCATCTCATCCTCTGTCGTCCCCTTCTCCTCCTGCCCCCAATCCCTCCCAGCATCAGGGTCTTTTCCAGTGAGTCAACTCTTCGCATGAGGTGGCCAAAGTATTGGAGTTTCAGTTTTAGCATCAGTCCTTCCAAAGAACACCCAGGACTGATCTCCTTTAGAATGGACTGGTTGGATCTCCAAATTGTACCCCAAAAGTACTATTATTGCATTTGTGTATTTCCATAACCACAAAGGCCTTTATCTGCTGGCATCCATTCATCTCTGGCAGCTCTTGTTGCTTCTCCTCCTCTTACTTCATTTGCCGGGGTCAAGATGTACTTATGGAAAACCTACAATGATTTGTTTGCCCAGCTTCACCTCTATAAATTAATAATCCCATTTTCCATTGACTTCCTTGGCAGCAATAAGGCATCCACGCTATTCTTCCACTTATGAATAAACTATATTATTTTCATGCTAACAAATACTGAGAAAGAATGAAGAGCTTAAAAAAATATACATTGCAAATTATCACCAAAATTGTGACAGTTTGTGCAACGACAGGAAAATGAGGGAGGAGAAGTGAGAAGGCAAATGAGAAAAAGTAAAATAGTTTAAAAACTGTTTTTGCAAAAATGGTTACAAACACCCACTAGGGATGTTCATGTATTCCTTTTTTTTTTTTTGCAGGGAGAGGTCACACACCATTTTCATCTAATGACCTTTAATATTCCTGCAATTCAGCATGGGAGGTAAAATAGATATTATTATTGACATTTGAAAAATGAGGAAACTCAGCACAAAAATAATGAATGAAATGTCAGAAGTCTTAAAGCTAGTACACACCATAAATGAGACAAATGCAGGTCTCCAATTTTAGTCTTTGTTCTTTTCCCCTAATCACACTGTACCTACAGGCTGCTCAACTTTAGTCTTTAAAAAAAATAAGTAAAAGCTAGATAGAAATATTTTCCACCACCCCACTCCTGCCACTACTGTGAGTTCCTATTCACAAGTTCTAGAGATGCAAAAATGCAAAGATCAGTATGTGAAAGTGAAATGTGACAGGTGATATTTTTGAATTCATAGTACTAAAATTTGGGGATTGCCTATTCTGTAGTAAAAAACAATTTAAGGATATCTGGTTAGTTTGAAAAATAGGGTTTATTGAATACAACATTTTACTTTATTTAGTTGTTGTAGGGATTCATACTCAGAAATAAAAATTTATTGAGTTTAATTTCTAATAAATTATAGGTAAATATGCATTTCTATATGTGTGTGTGTGTGTATATATATATATATATATATATGCAGCAGTGTCACTGCATAAAATATTATGCTGTGGTAGACTATTTCTCTTTTACATAAGTTTATTAATTTTGTATTTTTGTAAAAAAAGATAGCTAATCATAAACATCATGACAAAATTCATTAATAGTCAATTCATTGGAGTCACAATGAATGACTAATCAGACTGGTCCCCTTCAGGGTTTTCATATGATCTGGAAATATCTAAGTGGCTATTCATTCTAATATGATTGTATCTGATGAGACCCCTGCAGTTCAGAGCCATGGGTTATATATTTTGATTGGTTATATATTTCTTATATTCCTGTATCTTTTAAATTAACAACTCAGGAAAACTTATAAAGGCTTAACTGAACCTAGAAATTGCTATTTCTAATATATGAAATGTTTTTTAAGCTGTCAGATTCCAAGGTTAGAAGGTCTCTTTTGCCTATTACATAGGGAAAAATCATTTTTTCACCTGCTCTCCAAATAAAACCCTTGTGATTTCAAAGCCAGTTTTTCTCTTCCTCACAAGTTACCAAATCAAAGTAGACCTCAAATCATCTACCAGAATTGTATGACTGCTTTGATTATACAAATAAATAAAGAAATTTTGGAACAAAAGTGTGCTGTGGGGAGTGAAAATAAATTTTTGACATTTAAGCCACAGCTGTGTGACAAGGTCATTTTTACCAAGTCAAAGATGCCCTAAAAATTACTACTTTTGAAAGCCAGCTTGTCACTGCAGATAATGCTCATCTCAGCAAGGAAATTGATGGGCAGTGAGAGATCCTGATGAAAGTCACGGAACTTTCCCCTGTACACGCATTCAACATTTTGTCTAATTTCAAATCCCAGGGCCCAGCAGAAGTCTATCCATATTCCACAGGTTATGAACCCTGACAATGAAAACATGACTTCTCTTCAGTTTGGGTGAAATTCACTGCAAGTTTGCAATAAATAAGACCACCCAAGGAACTGTTCATTTCCTTTTCATAATCTAAAGATCTCCAACACGCACATGAATGTTAAAAGTCCAATTGTGTTTAAAAACTATAATTAATTCACGTAGGGGTGTATAAACCAGTCTGAGCAAAATCATTTTACCTTGGTTTCTTTTTATATATCTGATTGAAATGAGTCCAAGAGCTTAGTGAAAAGTACAAATCTATTTTTTTTTAAATAGACAAGTTTTTTTAAAATCTGATGAATTCTTCCCTTTTGCTGTAATATATTCAAAAATGAAGGTTCATGAAATTCATAAATAGCTAAAGTACTTCAAATATTGAAGTCTATCATTTTTCTCTTAAGATTGGTAGCACATTCCTCCCTCTACTTTCTATTTTTAGGTAATTAGAAATGTCTTTTAAGCCTGTAAGAGTTGCATGTGTGTTAGCATTAACAATTGTCTCTGCTTCCCCACCTTGCATGATTCTTACATCTTGCATGGCAGCTCCACCCTCCACTTCTTTATAGAACCTGTTTTCTCAAAAGGTACCAGGGATACCATGCTGGCTAAAACCCAGTATTGTTGCTCAGTATCCATTTTGTTTAGCTCTAGAATCATATTCCTTCAAGAATTTGGAGTCTAGAGTCACAGGAGACGAGTTTTAATTTCAACACTTTCTTTTATCAACCTCAGATAATAATAATTTAAAGCTCTTTTGAACACTAAATGAAACGATGCACTTGGAAAAATGATGATAAATCATTTCTTTCTGGAACTACTTGAGTTTTCTGATTTTTTGTTTGTTTTTAAAACACAGGAGCATGGTTTCTCTAGTCATTCTCTCTCCATCTCTTTTTTTCTCCCTAAAAGAGAAATTTTCAGTTAAAATTTCAGAGTTGGTCTTTCAGCTCTCAAATCCTAGGCTCTATTTCATTCTTCCTTGATGACCTCACTTATTTGTATGGATTTAAACATAATCCTTGAACTAATGACTGCCAAATGTATATCATGAGCCCTAAATTATCACTCCAGAATTCAAATCTTGCATTTCTTATCTGTAATCTCTCTGTAGGTATCCCAAGATAGCCTCAGCTCAGCCTATTAAAAACAGAACTCATGCCTTTATCAGTATACTCTTCTTTGCTCAGGTAATGGCAGCAGCTCGCTCCACCTGAATCTCAACCTTCAGTTAGTTGTCAAATCTCATGAGCTCTACTCTCCCAGTCACTCCTGTATGGCTCTCCTGAGATCTCAATGGACCCCTGACTGCCCTCGCTGCCTATGGTCTCCTAGGCCACATAAATTGAATCTTGTGCTTTAACTATATTAATGCTCTTCTGCCACAGTTAACAATGTGATTGTTGGTTTGTGGGGCTAGTATTCATTTCATTCCCTAGTTTACCCAGTATTTACTGAGTGTTAGAAACTCTATGACATGCTGCTCGACAAACATCCAGTAGGGCTGAGCACTGTATTTATTCTCTTTCCATTGCCTCTTTTCTGAACGTTTTGCTGAGTCAGTTTGTCATTATACTTGTGCTGTACATTTGATCCTCTCAGTTACTAAGCTGTGAATGTCCTTTATGTTGCTCTATTTATTTTCCCAATGCTTAAAACTCTTACAAACTCTTAACCTTCTCAGTTATTGATTTAACCAGGGTATATTAGTGGCTACTGGTTCCAGTTGGCACCAGTGATAAAGAACCTGCCTGTCAATGCAGGAGATACAAGGAGACATAGAGACTCAGGTTCTATCCGTGGGTCGGGAAGATCCCCCGGAGGAGGAAATGGCAACCCACTCCAGTATTTTTGCCTGAAGAATCCCATGGACAGAGGAGCCCAGCAAACTACAGTTCATGGGTCACAAAGAATCGGACATGACTGAAGCGACTTAGCATGCGTGCAATGAACCATGCACAGTTTTAAACGCACAAAATTTATAATGTGCCTTTTTCAGAGTGCTTACATTCTCTTTAAATGTATTTCTATTTCTATCTTTAGGAAAATTCTGTAGAGAAAGCTACTCTCCTCCTATTCCCATTCCAAACCAACTTTGAGATATTTCATTTAGCCACTGCTGATCTTTTCATTGGCACTCAGATACTGCTTAACTAAAAATGGAGTATACCCTGCTGCTTATCTCATAAAGCCTAAATAGCTTGTCTTAGGCTCTAAAGTTAGACATGACTGAATACAACTTAACTTGATTTCAAAGTTATTTTCTGCTTATTCTCTACCCCTACCTTGTGCTTTTACTAAAACTTGTTCTTTCTCGAGTCTTTTTGCACAGTAACTGCGGACAGGAATGTCTTTTCTTCCTAGCTCTAATTAAACACATTTTTAAGGGCCAAATTTGGCTATCACTTATTTTATAAATTATTTCGTGGTCAGTAAAGACAGAAGGCTGGCTCTTTTCATTTCTAATATGTGTCTAATATATATTTGGGTCTCATCAATTTCCTAGGTTGAATTTGAAGATTGAATATTTTGAAACAGTCTTATCTCTCCCATTATAACACAATGGCTCTTATTATTGCTTCTCTCACATTACATCTCATATAGTCCATTCACAAAGATAGATCATGAGGACGCAATATTACGGTCAAAATATCAATTCACTGACCTTCTTCTCCTTTTCCCACCCTCAGAAGAGAATGGACATCTAGATGCATTGAAACATAATAGGAAGAACAATGAAATTATGAAGTAAAAAAATGTAAGTATTCTCCCTAGGAATCCACTAATTATTTCTATAATCTGGACACACTTTTAAGAGAGAAATCTCAGGAAAGGCACAGGTGATTACTGACAAGATGTCTATGATATGGAAGTTGAGAGTGTGCGCTCTAAAGTGTCAGAAAGGATTTGAGGCTTAATTTGATCACTTACCATTTCAGCATTAGGAGCTTATTCCCACAACAGTATAAATGAAGATAATATGATAGCTTGAGGGCTAACTTTGTTAATAAACATAAAGCTAATGAAATACTGCCAAAAACAAAGAAACCTAGCTATTATTATCCTTAAGCTTTGTCTTTTTACCCACAAAACTGGAACTGGCATAGTTGATCTTAGACTAAATTATTTATTTAGCGCCTATATTTCTAATAAATAATAAAATGTTTAGGATTAGGTTATAACAGATATTTTCTATTTAAGCATGTCATAATTGCTCTATGTAAATACACTGCAGCTTTCTCTCGTGCTCCCCAAATTGTGACTCTCTTTTGAGACTTAGTTTGATTTGATTACTGAATGTCAGTTGATGAGTCAAAGCTGCCTGATCAAGGTACAATAAAATATAGCTCACATTCATTATTATTAGAGGCAAGAATCCAAAATGATGCAGTAAGTTGGCTGTTCATGTCAGTTTTATTGATAAAATAAATTAGAATGAAATTTAAGAAGACAGGCATAAGGAATTTTACTCTTTATTAGTCATGAAAAAGAATCAATGATGGTGGTTTTATAACAAGTCCTTAAGCCTTGGATACACATCTAACTGATGTTTGGAAGAATATGGCTATTTTCATTAGTTGTAATGTGAGTTTAGAAACCAATTTCTCAGTGTTTAAACTGATATTTTTCTTGTTAAATTTAGCAGAGCGGTAATAAACAATGTTGGCTCTTCAGTGCAGAAAATGCTTCAGGGACTCTTTATCTTTTATAACTATATATTTTAAGAAGTGTTCTAAAGTTTTTATAAGTGCTTTTTTACTTCACAGGTGCTTGGGGCTGGAAGAGTTCCTGAGAGTTCACTGCCCTGCCTTAAGGCAGAGTGAACCTAACCCTCCTAGAGGAAAATGATGAAGAATTTAAGAATTCTACTATTCCTCAGTGGGACCACCCTCCTCGATGCACTAGCCCCCCAAACCAAGCCCAGTTCAATAAAGGGTATGACTCAGAAGCAAAACCTTTTAAGATTTTTTTCAGTTGACGCACAGAAAGCTTCAGATGCAACAGTTTCAATGGCGAAAATAATCCTCAACAGAAAAAGTGAGTCTCAATATTTGAATGCCTGCTATCATTTATCATTACTAAATCCAGTTATTATCTTTCAATTGTTGTTATCTAGTTAGGTTTTAATATGGGTGTATTTTGCATTAGCAGGTTTTCTTTTAAGTAGAGTCCTGTCACCAAAATTTATCACTTTAATAAAAAAGGAAACAGTTGCTTAGGAATAAGGAAAGATAAAGGCTTAGAAATGCATCTCAAAAGTATATTGTATTCAACCATGAGAGTTCATAGTAAATGATGATATCTAAAGAAATGCTTGGATGTGGAAACTCAATGAGAAAAGAACTGTTTCCTATTAGCTTTAACAGCAGGGTTTGTTATCATTTCAATGCATGCTCTAATACACTTAGTGTTTTGTGCTACATTTAACAAGATTAAGTGAACGCACACTGTTTCAACTCAAATCTTTATCAGAAATCAGAGGCAAGCCTCATTTCTTGCCAAAACATCCTCTTGTGGCTCATTCTTGGAGCAAATTCCACATAAGTAAATCTGTTTATCCAGGTGGACCATTGCTCAATTAAAGGATTTTACTTTCAGGTAACTCTTAGCTTTCCTAAACTTTGAAAACTTTATCCAAAACTTTTAAAATATAGATGTATCTGAGAATTGCCATAAAATTAAAATAATTTGAATATAGCAATGCATTAAGAGAAAATTGGAAGGACTAGAGTTCAGAATTCTTACACAATTTCACTATAATGCTACAGGTAATCAGATTCCCAGGACAAGTAGTAAATATTAAAAGCCTCTGTAAAAAAAAAAAAAAAAAACAAACAAAAAAAACCACATCTCATCATCTCCTTCATTAATGCATTAATTTTTCCACTTTGAAAAGTTTGAACTGCTTGATGTAAGTTTCTGGGAACTTTACCCAAAAAGTGCTTAGATCTGAAATTTTAGGTAATCTTATTGAAAATTTTAAACTGCCAAGTCCTCCTATATAAGAAATTCTTTTTTAAAGTACAATAACTTCCTAGTTTCTTACATTTTACATCTTACGTTTTTCCTTGCATTTATATGGTGAGTGAAAGTATGTATATTTTAAATCTAGGTCAGCATGGTTCTAAACATTTTATTTCTTTTAACTCAAGTTCAACAGATATTTACAGCTTCTATTTTTGTTTAATTTTCCACATTTGTAAGTAACAAAATATTATGACTGTATGATACATAAAAGTGCTTTTGCTATAGTTCTCTTTGTCTAGTAAGTATATTAAAAATTCACAATTATTTGAGTGTCATATACCTTGATGAGACTTTTGGACACTTTCAATTGATTACAGTTCTCCATAAAAGACTAAAAATTTATCTATTTTCTATCAGTTTATCAATCATCTACAGTCAATGATATGATGGCAAGGTCATAGCTACGCTTCTGTGGTAAGTAGAATAATTCCCACCTCCTTATCCCCTGACTTGTGAATATGTTAACTTACATGGTAATGATTTTGCAGATTTGATTAAGGATACTGACCTTGAGAAGGAGAGATTACCCAAGTGGGCCTCATCTAATCACACAAAGACTTAAAAGTGGAGAACCCATTGTGGCTTTGATCAGAGAGAAAGATGTGAAGATAGAGGATCAGAGAGAGGCAATGTGAAAAAGGAAAAAAAAAAAAAACGGACTTGCAGTTCTTGGCTTTGAAGATGGTGAAATGGAACCATGAGCTAAGGAATGAAAGCAGCCTCTAGAAATGGGAAAACACAGGATACCCATTTTCCCCTAGAGCCTCCAGAAAGAAGTGAAGTTTGGCCAACATTTAAATCAGTGAGACCCAGGTTCGACTTAAGACCTTAAAAGCTGTAATAATAAATCTATATAATTTCAGCCCCTGAATTTGTGGTCACTTGCCCTGGCAGCAACAGAAAAATAAAACAAAATCTGAGGGTTTTGAATTTTTCCCCAAATTGTTAAACGAACTTATTTCTATGAGAACTTACTTAACAAGATGTTATACAGACTTTTTTTTTTCTCCCTACATTACGGATTTTAGCTATAAAATTTTCTCTATTCCTTTTCTTCACTAAATTTCTCTTGGATTAATCTATTGTATCACTATTGCCTTTTCTCTTTTTTTTCTCTCAACTATTCATTTTAGTGTTTGGTTGTCATGAATCCTTCATGAGATATAAACACACAATGAGATACTATGAATGGATATATGTACTGCATGCAAATAGGCCTACATCCTCCTTTTCCACTCCTACGGGCATCTTCTTCCGCATTTTTCTTTCCAGATCCACCCTTTCAAACTTGCTGCAAATCAAGAAAACCACAAAAGGAAAATAAATGACTTTATTAATTTCCCAGCCACGAACAAGTTCTTTTTTTTCCCTTCATTTTCTTTGCTGCCACTTTTCTCTGAATAATATTTTAAGTGATTTCCTATCAATTGTTTAGACTGAGGCATGATTTAGCAACATACAAGGGAGTTTTTTGTTTGAATTGCAAGAATTCCAAAGAGGCATTGGGAAGCTAATATTTGAACTTTGTGTAAGCTGCCAGCAAGGATCACCTCAATGATACCATCCAGTAATACGGTCAGAAAAGTATTAGTTCAAATTCAGATATAAAAGTGCTAAAATTTGGAAAATTTTCATTCATTTCCCAAGGTCCTTAGCTGGCAAATGTCAAAATACAGACTTGTTTATTTCCTTTACAGAAAATTTACAAGTGAACTATTTAGGTATCAAACAAAATATCAGCTCCTTATTTTAAACTTTGGTGGTGGCGGCTGTGGTTTAGTTGCTAAATCCTGTCTATTTGCAACCACATGGACTGTAGCACACCAGACTCCTCTGTCCATGGGATTTTTCCAGGCAAGAATACTAGAGTGGGTTGCCATTTGCTTCTCCGGGGGATCTTCCCCACCCGGGGATTGAACCTGGGTCTCCTGCATTGCAGGAGGATTCTTGACCAACTGAGGCACCATTGTAAACTTCTGTATTATGGTAATTAAATAATGTAAATTTATAATTCTGTAAATAATATCACCCTGTAGAAGCATAAACAAATTCATAAACAACACCGGTTAGAGATATCTATAAAGTGATACTTTCTCTTTGTGAAAAAATAAATAAATAAGGTGTTAGTCACTCAGCCTAAATCTTTGCAACGCTATGGGCTGTAGCCTGCAAGGTTGCTCTTTCTATGGAATTCTCCAGGCAAGAATACTGGAGTAGGTTGCCATTCCCTTCTCCAGGGGATCTTCCTGACCCAGGGATCAAACCCGGTTTTCCGGCATTGCAGGCAGATTATTTACCATCTGAGCTACCAGGGAAGCCAACAGTTAAGAGATATTTGTAAAGTGATGCTTTCTCTTTAACACAGACCAAATTAATCCCTAGAGTTTATCACATTTAAATATATTTGTGTTCAGATTGAAAATGGATAAAGTGCTATTTGAGAGATGGTGCTTCTTCTTACAAAATATGGATTGGGCTCAGTCTCTAGGAAACAATAAATTGGAAGTCAAGAGATTTGAGTTCCAGTCTCAGCTCAGCTACATATAAGATGGGTTAACTTTACTAGTTAACAAAAATTTGGGATGGACGATCTGTTTTCTGAAAAATCAGAACAATGGTGACTTCCTCACGGGTTATCTTCTTAAGGGTAAGTGTGATATTACATCAGACATGTTTGTGTCTCAGCCCCTAATAATTTATCCTTTATTTAACAAAAGTATGTGGTGAGTGAATTAATGAATTATTTAAAAGGATCCAAAAACTTCTTCAAAAATTATAACAAACTATGTAAAAGTAGCATATTGGTCCTATCTATATTTATGTTATGCTTCCTAATTAAAGAGAAAGAGAAAACAGGACTTCCCTGGTGGTCCAGTGGTTAAGAATCTGCCTACCAATGCAGGGGACATAGGTTCAATCCCTGGTCGGGAAGATTTCACATGCTTTAGGTCAACTAAGCCTGTGTGCTACAACTACTGAGGCCATACACTGCAACTACCGAAGCCTGGGTGTCTAAAGCCCATGCTCTGCAACAGAGAAGCCAGTGCAGTGAAAAGTCCATGCACTGCAACAAGAGCAGACCCTGCTCACCACAACTAGAGAAAGCCCCATGCCCAGCAATAAAGACCCAGGACAGCTAAAAATAAATAAAAAGATTTTAAAAGGAGAAAAGGGAAAAGAAGAGGAGGAATAACAGCATCACATGAATTTCACACATTGATCTGAATAGAAAGGAACATCTTTGAGAAGACAAAGATGGTAAAAATGCAATTGTGACATAATTTTATTTTAGGCTATGGGTTCTAGTACATAAAGCATCTTTTAAAAAGATAGGTAGTTATCAATTTCTATCCCTCCCATTAAATTATTTGGCCTTGGCTAAGTTACTATGTTTGGAGTCTAAATTTCCTCATATGTCTGTAGGAGTTTCTATCATTACCTTGTCAAGTGCATTAATGGTTTGTTATTGATTCAAATCCATAGCCCTCTATTCCTAAGCACATAGCAGATCACATTCCTCTGCCCCTCTGTATCACCAGGCACACGACTCTTCTGGTCAATGGGATGTGAAGAGAAGGGAAGCAAGTCCTATAAAACCTGCTCCACATGCTCTTTGCTCCTCTGTCCTTCCTACTTACTGGAGGGGGGCTCCAAAGGAGACCTAGGAAGCTAGAGGTCAGAGATGGCAGAGCCACTGGCTCTCCAGGGTCCTGAGTAACTGTGATCAAAACCCCCCTGTTGCTGCGGCACTGCTTATGACTATCATGTGGTCAACACTCAATTGCCGTCATATAGTTGAACCACTGTATGCTCGGATCTTTTTGTTATTACAGGCTAGACTGCTCTATTTTTTGTGAGGTTTGAAGCCTACCCAAGATACTTCTCAAAAATTTATCAGTTTCATTGGAGTTATTATTAATTTTCAATTGCTGTATAACAAATTACTACATGCTTTAGCAGTTTAAAATTAAACATATTTATTATCTCACAGTTTCCATGTGTCAGTAGTCCAAGCTTGCCTTCACCAGGTCCTTTACTCATAGCATCACATTGTTACTATTGCTCAGTCACTCAGTTGTGTCTGACTATTGGTGACCCCGTGGACTGCAGCACACCAGGCTTCCCTGTCCTTTACTGTCTCCTGGAGCTTGATCAAACTCATGTCCATTGAGTCAGGGATGCCATTCAATCATCTCATTCCCTGTCATCCGTTTCTCCTCCTACCCTCAATCTTTCCCAGCACCAGGGTCTTTTCCAATGAGTCGACTCTAGTATTAGAGCTTCAGCTTCAGCATCAGTCTTTCCAATGAACGTTCAGGTTTGATTTCCTTTAGGATTGACTGGTTTGATCTCCTTGTTGTACAAGAGACTCTCAAGAGTCTTCTCTAGCACCACAGCTCAAAAACATCAATTCTTTGTTGCTCAGCCTTCTTTATGGTCCAACTCTCACATCCATACATGAATACTGGAAAAACCATAGACTTGACTAAATGTCACATGGCTATAATCAAAGTGCCAGCTAAGGCTGAGGTCTCATGGGAACCTTATGGTCTTTCCCTAAACTCATATGGTTCCTTCAGCTGAAAAACGTATGGCTGCTTGCTTCCTCAACAGGAGACTATTTTCCAAAACCTTATCAGATTAGGTCAAGCCTAATTCAATATAATCTCTTAACCCTAAGTTAAGAGATTAAGGAATTTTCATAATATCTGTAAAATTCCTTCATCTTCCCCATATAACCTAACAACAATAGGAGTGACATCTCACCTCCTCTGCCACATCTGTTGCCAGAAGCATTCACAAGTTCCACCCACTCTAAAAGGGGTTACACATTTATGAATTGGGGGTTACCTTTGAGTGTCTCTGCCACAGTTTTCTATTCTGACAACAATGATGAAAGGAAACAGAAAGCATTGTTACTTGAAAATTATTAGAGAAAAGAGAAAAAAGTACCATGAGAAGCACCCAGGCTCTCTCTGGGCATTTTGTTAGGTTATAGCTGAAGGACTGGACTGTGAAAACAGTTCTGAAAAAGTTTAAGTGAAAATATTTCACAACAAGCCTGCAGCAATTTATGTAGCAGGTAATGAAAAGACATTAGAATTACTTTTAGTGAAATAGAGAAACTACATAAATGCCACAAAGTAACATGAAACAGCAAATGTAAGGGTTGAAATACGCTTCATTTCATTAAGTATATCATTTCTTGTCTCTTGGATATTCAAAACTTCATTGAAAATGATGGATGAACTAGAGGCCCAAGGAATTGCATAATGCATTTGCCAGTTTACCACAAAAAAACATGAGTTTCTGGAGAAACTGTATATTTGAATGAAAAAGCCCAGGGTAAATCTGACCATTCTTTTAAAAAGCTTTGAGTGTTTGTGGGGAAAAATACAATAGAGAAATGAAACTTTAATAGAAATTTGGTTACACAAATTATTTTCCATATTTCCTAAATTACTAGACTTAGTATCAGTGTTATAGTCTAGACTAGAGAAACTCCCATGGACAGAGGAGCCTGGTGGGCTGCAGTCCATGGGGTCGCTAAGAGTCGGACATGACTGGGCAACTTCACTTTCACTTTTCACTTTTATGCATTGGAGAAGGAAATGGCAACCCACTCCAGTGTTCTTGCCTGGAGAATCCTAGGGACAGGGGAGCCTGGTGGGCTGCCATCTATAGGGTCATACAGAATAGGACACGACTGAAGCGACTTAGCAGCAGCAGCAGCAGCAGAATATGAACTAGGCCATATTTTGCCCTCCTGTTCTAAAAACATGACTTTAGCTATTTTATATCTTTCAATTTATTTTACAAAAGCTTTGTTCCAGGGATTGTTTAAATACATTAATAAAAATTTAAAAAAAAGCAAGACCTAGCTATATGTTTGTAAATCCATTTTACAGATGAGGAAATGGAGGCCCACACAGGCTAAATGTCCTCAGACTATCTTCCACATCTGCTTTTAACCCACACACAGTGATTCTCTTCTCATGGTTCATTTTCTCCCACTGATCATTTGTCTGACTTTTAGTGATGTTCCTTCTCTAACCTTTATTCTTCTCATCCACAAGAAGAAGAGCAGAAGGTTAAACTTTCTATGATTTTCAGGAAATCTTTCTTTGTGGCTTCTCACTTGGCATAATAAAAGTGACAACGTTAATCAGACTCAGTGCTGAATAATGTAAATGTCTTACATATTTTAGAGGATGGCTAAAAGCAGGAATCAGCCTCTCTCCCTCCATAGCTCTATAGTAAAATGACTTTATGATAATAAAGTACTAGAGGTATACAGTAAAAAGTAACATAGCATGCTGGCTGCTATCTTTACAAAGACAGGCCTATAAATATGAACCTTACCTGGCATCTGTGAACTTGGATTTTGGAAGAGTTCCTGTCACTTTTTATCTGATAAACATGGTTTATTGTGTCTAAACTCTTTGTACAAAGAATACAATTTGTGCTGAATATCTTTTTTTTTTTTTTTTATGAGTTTAGAATTTTGGTATATGCTAGGCAGAAGGTGTCTATGTGAAAGGACCCAATAAAAACCTAGGACACAAGCAGAAGAAGAATGAAAGACAAAAATAAAAATAAATAATAAGTGAAACAAAAAAAATAACCGAAATGGTACATATTAAGCCAACGGTATTAGTAATCGCTTTGAAAATCAATGATCAAAATGCACCAATTAAAAGACAGAAACTATCAGAATTAATAAAAAAAAAAACAAGACCTAGCTATATGTTTGTCTATGAATTAGGTTGGCCAAAAAGTTTGTTTAGGTTTTCTGTAACATTGTATGGGAAAGTCTGAATGAACTTTTTGGCTAACCCAATACCTATAAGAGATGGGGAAACAGTGGAAATAGTGACATGCTTTATTTTTGGGGCTCCAAAATCACTGCAGATGGTGACTGCAGCCATGAAATTAAAAGACACTTAATCCTTGGAAGAAAGTTATGACCAACCCAGACATATTAAAAAGCAGAGATATTACTTTGCCAACAAAAGCCCATACAGTCAAAGCTATGGTTTTTCCAGTAGTCATGTATGGATGTGACAGCTGGACTGTAAAGAAACCTGAGTGCTGAAGAATTGATGCTTTTGAACTGTGGTGTTGGAGAGGACTCTTGAGAGTCCCTTGGACTGCAAGGAGATGCAACCAATTCATCCTAAAAGGAATCAGTCCTGAATGAATATTCACTGGAAGGACTGAGGCTGAAGCTGAGACTCCAATACTTTGGCCACCTGACATGAAGAACT
The DNA here is from genome assembly GCF_049115385.1 of Moschus berezovskii. Lineage (NCBI taxonomy): Eukaryota > Metazoa > Chordata > Mammalia > Artiodactyla > Moschidae > Moschus > Moschus berezovskii. Next base: position 42,422,570 of record NC_142460.1, on the reverse strand, counting down.
GATTCATTTGAAAAGACCCTGATGCTGGGAAAGACTGAAGGCGGGAGGAGGAGAAAGGGATGACAGAGGATGAGATGGTTGGATGGCATTATGGACTCAATGGACATGAGTTTGAGCAAACTACAGGAGTTGATGATGGACAGGGAGGCCTGGTAGGCTGCAGTCTCCATGGGTTTGCAAACAGTTGGACACAACTGATCGACTGAACTGAGCTGAATACCTATAAAGACATATAAAGATTAAAAATAGAGGGGTGGAGAAAAATATTCTATGCTAATATTGATCAAAAGAAAACAGCAGTATCTACATCAATTCATATGGTTCAGACATCCTGGGAAATAACTATTTCCCAGATATCCTGAAAAATTATATTATGGGTGTGATTTCAGATTAGATGCTGTGACCTAATATAGAACTTAATGCTCCTGTAATGCATTTTTGCTTCTGTACTTTGCTTGCTGCTCGTAAAACCAAAGTTACTCCATTTTAAGATAAGGTTGTTTTTAAGTAAAGATTCCTAAAATTGTTTTTGAAAAAATAAAAAAAGAAAAAAAAAGAAAATGAATAACCAACAAGGATCTACCTTATAGCACATCGAACTCTGCTCAATGTTATCTGGCAGCCTGGACTGGTGGGGAGTTTAGGGGAAAATGGATACATGTATATGTAAGTCCGAGTTCCTTTGCAGTTCACCTGAAACTATCACATTGTTTGTTAGTTGGCTATACCCCAGTACAAAAAAGGTTTTTTGAAAATGTGATGTATATATATATTACCATATGTGAAATAGATTGCCAGTCCAGGTTCGATGCATGAGACAGGATGCTTGGGGCTGGTGCACTGGGATGACCCTGAGGGATGGGATGGGGAGGGAGGTGGGAGAGGGGTTCAGGATGGGGATCACATGTACACCCATGGCTGATTCATGTCAATGTATGGCAAAAACCACTACAATATTATAAAGTAATTAGCCTCCAATTAAAATTAATTAATTAATTTTAAAAGAAAAAAAAAACAGAATATTTCAAAGTAAGGAACGTTACCAGGAATAAATTGCATTACATAATGATTAGGGGTTAGTTCTCCAGAAAAATATAAAAATCTTTAGGGTATGTGCGCTGAACAAGAATGTCACACTATGTGAAGCAAAAATAATAGATGCAAAGAGAAATAGCTGATTCACTATCACAGTTGGAAACTTCTTCAATACCACTCTATCAGAAATGGACAGATCCAGTAGGCAGAAATATCAGTAAAGATAGTTAAACGATCAACTGGATATAAGTGACTATAAAGACTTATTTCAACAACAGCAGAATACACGTTTTCTTCAAGTTCACATGGAACATCCACCAAAACATACCACATTCTAGTTGAAAAACACACTTTAACAAATTTGAAAGAATATAAATTATACAATGTCTGCTTTCAGATAACAATGGTATTACACTAGAAATCAGGAACAGAAAGATAACTGAAAATTTCCACAGTCTTAGATATTAAACAACACACTTCAAAATAGCACATGGGCTAAAAGGAAATATCAAGAGAAATTAAACATTATTTTGAAAGAAATGAAATTAAATAGGAACACACCAAAATTGCAGCAAAGGCATTGCTTAGAGGAAAATGTATAGTATTGAATATAACATATGTTAGAAGAGAAATATCTAATCAGTAACCTAAGTCTAACCTTAGGAAACTGTAAAAGAAGAGCAAATAAGTCTAAGTAAGCAGAATAAAATAGATAATAATTACAGCACAGATCAATCAAGTCGAAAACAAAAAACCAACAGAGAAAGCAAACAAAAATAAAAGCTGGATCTTTGATAAGATCAATACAATTGATAAGCTTCTAACCAGACTAATAAAAAATAGAGGACACAAATTATTAATAACAGAAAAAAGGGAACACCACTACAGAAGATTCATGGATATTACAAGGATCATAAAGTAGTATGAACAATTCTATGCGGTCAAATTTGATATTGCAGATGAAGTGAAACAATTTATTAAAAGACACAATATGCTAAAACTCACAGAAGAATAAATAGGTAATCTGAATAAACCAATACTTATTAAATAAATAAAAAATAATTAATAACCTTCCAAAACAGAAAGCACCAGCCCTAGATGGGTTCACTAGTGAATTCTACCAAACACTGAAGGAAGAAATTATACCAATTCTTTACAATCTGCTTCAGAAGATAGAAGCAGATGATATACTTCTTAACTCTTTCTATGTGACCAACATTATTGTAATACCAAAATCGGGCAAAGACATTATCTGAACACTTCAAACCATTGTCTTTCATGAAAATAGATATATAAATCCACAATACAATATTAGCACAATCAAATCCAACAATGTATAAAAAGAGTTATAACTAAAAACCAAATGGTCCCCCCCCAATCTGTGCATGGTTAGTTCAATATTAAAAATCAATTATTGTAATCTATCGTAACATATCTTGGGGGACTTCAAAATCACTGCAGATGGTGACCACAGCCATGAAATTAAAAGATGCTTGCTCCTTGGAAGAAAAGTTATGATCAACCTAGATAGCATATTAAAAAGCAGAGACATTACTTTGCCAACAAAGGACCACATAGTCAAAGCTATAGTTTTTTCAGTAGTCATGTATGGGTGTGAGAGTTGGACTATAAAGAAAGCTTAGCATTGAAGAATTGATGCTTTTGAACTGTGGTGTGGAGAAGACTCTTGAGAGTCCCTTGGACAACAAGGAGATCCATCCAGTCCATCCTAAAGGAAATCAGTCCTGAATATTCATTGGAAGAACTGATGCTGAAACTCCAATATTTTGGCCACCTAATGTAAAGAACTGACTCATTTGAAAAGACTCTGATGCTGGGAAAGATTGAAGGCAGGAGGAGAAGGGGACAACAGAGGATGAAATGGTTGGATGGCATCACTAACTCAATGGACATGAGTTTGAGTAAACTCCAGGAGCTGTTGATGGACAGGGAGGCCTGGTGTGCATGGGGTCGCAAAGAGTTGGACATGACTGAGTGACTGAACTGAACTGAACTGATCATATCAATAGGCAAAAAAGGAAAAAGCACATGATTATATCAATAGATGCAGAAAAAGCACTTGGTAAAATTCAACATTCATTCATGATGAAAACTGTCAGTAAACTAGAAAATAGAGGGAAATACCTTCAGCTTGGTAAAGAACATCTACTAAAAACTTGCAGAGCACATTGTACTTAATAGTGAGAAACTATTACTAAAAGTTTTCTCTCTGAGCTAAGGTAAAAGGCAAGGATATTCCCCTCTCATCACTTCTTTTCAACATCATACTGGAAGTTCCAGATAGTCCAGTAATATAAGAAAAGCAGCAGGGAGTGGTGGGGGGAGTCGAAAAAAAGACTGGAAAGAAAGGTATAAAATTGCCTTTGATCATAAATGATATGATTTCCTACGTATAAAATCTGAAGAATCAACTAAAAACTTCTGGGTCTATTGTGTAATTATTGCAAGATTACAGTATACAAAGTTTGGAGGACAATTTGGCAGTATCTTATGATATGATCCAGTGATCTTGCTCCTTGACATTACTCAAATGAATAGAAAAATATGTCCATATGAAAACTTACACATGGAAATTATAGCAGCTTTCTTCATAGGTGGCAAAACTCAGAAGCAACCAAGATTTATTAAAAAAACAAACGAACTACAGTATCCAACTCTTTGCAATCCTGTGGCCTGTAGCCTGCCATGTTCTTCTGTCCATGGGACTCTCAAGGCAAGAATCCTGGAGTGGGTTGCTATTTCCTGCTCCAATGATCTTCCCAACTCATGTATTGAACCCTTGTCTCTTTTGTCTCCTGCATTGGCAGGCGGATTCTTTACCACTACAGTTACCTGGGAAGCCCTGTATCAAGAAAATGGAGTATTATTCAACACTAAAAAGAAATAAGGTATGAAGCCATGAAAACACAAGGAAAAAATTTAAGTTCATGTTATTAACTGAAAGAAGCCAATTTTAAAAGGTTATATATTGTATAACTCCAACAACACACATTCTGGAAAAGGCAAAACAATGGAGGCAGTGAAAACACTGGTTATCAGGGGCTGGGTTGTGGAGAGGAATAAGAAGTGAAGCACAGTGGATATTTAGGGCAGTGAGAATGATCTGTATGATGCCATGATGATGGACATGTGTCATTATGTGCGTGTGTGTTAATTGTTCATTCATGTCTGACTCTTTGCAATCCCATGCACTGTTGCCCTCCAGGCTCCTCTGTTCATGAAATTCTCCAGGCAAGAATACTGGAGTGGGTAGCTGTTTTCTACTCCAGGGGATCTTCCCAACCCAGGGATCAAACCCAGGTCTCCTGCATTGCAGGTGGATTCTTTATTATCTGAGCCACCAGGGAAGTCCCACACGTCATTATACATTCCTCCAAACCCACAGAATGTACAGCACCAAGAGTGAACTATAACATAAACTAGGGACTTTGGGGCATTACAATGTGTCAATGTCAATTTATCAATTGTATGAAGTGTACCACTCTTGAGGGGGATTTTGATAATGGCAGAGACTATGTATGTGTTGTGGCGCTAGTGGTAAAGAACCTACCTACCAATGCAGAAGACATAAGAGATGCTAGCTCAATCCCTGGGTTGAGAAGATACCCTGTAGGAGGAAATGGCAACCCACTGCAGTATTTTTATCTAGGAAACCCCATGGACAGAGGAGCCTGGAGGGCTACAGTCCATTGGGTCACAAAGATTCGGACATGACTGAGGCGACTTAGCACGTCTGCCCACACGTGTATGTGTGGAGGGAAACAAGGTACGTGAGAAACCTCTTCACCTGTCCCTTAATTTTGCTGTGAGCTTAAAACTGATCAAAACAAAAAGTAATTAAAAAAAAAAGAGGAAGAAAACCTAATGAGTAAAATGTCAAAGCGAAATGTTAAAAAGAAAACAAAAGGAAAAAACAAACCTTGAACACTAAATCTCTTATATGCTTTTTTGGTTGTCAACACTTTACATATGTTGTCACAATCTGATGCTGGAGGAATTAAGTACCTCTTGTTTACTCTGATGGGAGAGAATTCATGGAAACCTGAGTATGATTTCTTGTGGGCTTCCTCATGCATTTCTCTCCTTTAATGACTTGACTTTGTATCCTTTTGCTCTAATAAACTTCATCTGTGATTTGTCTACTTGTTCAATCCTCTGATATGTCCCAGGGAATCAATGAATCTGGGGATGGTCTTCTGGACTCTACACAGAAGGCTATCAGAACTTTCACAAGGCTCAGAGTTGCCATTATTTGGTTATTTTTCAAGTTTTCTAGTGATATATAGTTATGTGTCACTGTGGTTTAATTTTTCTGACTTGAGTTAACTTTAATTGATGGGCTTCCCCAGTGGCTCAGTGGTAAAGAATCCGCCTGCAATGCAAGAGCTTCAGGAGACATGGGTTCAGTCCCTGGGTCTGGAAGATCCCTTGGAGGATGGCACGGCAACCCACTCCAGTATTCTTGCCTGGAGAATCCCATAAACAGAGGAGCCTGGTGGGCTACAGTCCATGGGGTTGCAAAGAGTCAGACCTAACTGAAGCGATAGATAAGTGTGAAATAAGTAATATCATTGTAATTTACAAATTTTGTACCTGTAATCCCTAAATTGGGAATAACATAATCTTGGTCCAATCATACTTGGAAGAATATTAAGCACTGACTTGCTTTATGTCAAAAGAGTTAAAAATTAGAGAAAAAGTTTCAATACTCATCTGCTGTTTGTGTTGGGAATTTAATAAAAAGGGTCAGTGAAAGCACATGTACAGAAATTGTTGAGGTGCTCTGTCCACATTCTCTTTCAGTTCAGTTCAGTTTAGTCGCTCAGTCGTGTCCGACTCTCCGCGACCCCATGAATCACACTGACTTTTAGAAATATCAATTGCTGACAGGTCTCAGTTGATTCCCTTCTCAGGAAACACTTGCCAAAGGTGACACCCCTTCACTATGTGTGGGCTGAACACCTTGCTCTGCCATATCCTCCTTCCTTCCCTTGCTCATGGAATTTGTTCTCACTTCACTCCCCAATAACTTCCCAAAAACAAATCCAAATGGAATCCAAGGGAAAGCCATAATATTTGAAGTATCTTTTAAATTTCAAAGGAAACACTCTATCTAGGTCTTCAAGATATCTCAAATTATAAAACAATTCCTAATTTAAGAATTGATGGGAACTGTCCCTTTGCCCTTACCTTTTTTATATATAAATTCAACTGCAATAAATGAACATTAATAAGTTGCAGTCTTATCATGGGTAGATGTTTTAATCTCAAGCAGTTATGCAAAAATATAGTACATGGTATTTTTAAAATTTTAGCATGAATGACATAATATACTAGATAAATGAATTGAATACAGTTTTTTCTAATGTGACAATTGTGATCCAAAAACATTTCTATCAAATAGTAAGTTGAATTTCTCATTTGCAAAGTTTTGAGTCTCTTCTCAGGGTTATTTAATCAACAAGTATTTTTTTTAGTGCTCTGCAAATTTTCATCACGGAATGACCTGGGGACATGGGAAAAACATTGAATATAGGCTCTCTAAAAAAAAGAGTTTGAAATCTGGAGGGCACTCAAGGGGTATTGTCATCACTAAACAATGAAAAATACAAGTGTATTCAAGATTGTGGTTTTCTAACTGCCACATACCACATGCCATTGGCTACTTAAATCTTCCTTTTGCACCTTCAGAATGCTCATTTTGTTTGCAACATGAATGAATCATGATTAGTCCTAGCCAAAGACAACAATCCTCTTGAGAATAGTTGATTTTCCAGGTTTTTTTCCTAACTAGTGGTGTCCATGTGACTTGCTTGTGGCCAATAAGATGCAAGGAGATACTGGTGGCAGAGCTAGTGGTTTTGCTTCTTTCATGTCTTTCTTCCCTGAAAACAGATACACAATACCTATAGTATATATGTATTTATACCTACATATATCGTGCATACATGTAGACATATATGTGTGTACATGAACACATGTACATTGGTGTGTATATTTATATATAGCGTATTCATTCTTTAAATTTATATAAGCAATATCATATATAAAATTCTAAATCTTTCCTTTTTCATTCACCCATGCTTTGGGATCTCTCAAATATTTTTATGTACAGCTATTTCCTTTAACCAAGAAACATGCCATCAAATGAGACTATGCAATGTAAACATGAACACTGTTTCAACGGTTTTACCATTACAAACAACACTTCAATAAACATCTAGATCTAAGTCATGTTCTCATGAATAAGTGCATCTAGTATGGAATGTTGTGGGGTACAATGATACACATGTCCATTTTTCCTAGATACTGACAATTGCTCTGTAGAGTTGTACTCTCTGCACTCCTGCAAAGCATAGATGAAGGTCCCCATTTCTTCACATCCTTTCCAAAACTGATACCATCAGTTTTTTATTTTCTCAATCTGATGGGTGAAGATATTCCACCATTATTTTAATATTATTTCCAACTGAGAAGCAGCCGAGAATCTTTGCATATGTTTCTTTTTAAAATTCTTTTCATTTGTTTTGTTTTTACACGTCAGATGAATCAAGTGTTTTAGCATAAGGGAGACTTGCAACTAAAATAAGTCAATATGATCTACAGGTATAGTCAAAGGATATGAAAATATCCCCATGCTGGGACATGGATCAAGAAATAACTCTCCATTAATTGGTGTCCAGAAGAATTAAATTGATAGTCTAGAAAATTTCCAAGCATGTGAGGAATGACCTCAGTCATCAAGGTTATTGATTGTAGTTCAGTCCATTTCAGTCGCTCAGTCATGTCTGACTCTTTGTGACCCCTTGAACCGCAGCACGCCAGGCCTCCCTGTCCATCACCAACTCCTGGAGTCCACCCGAACCCATGTCCATCGAGTCAGTGACGCCATCCAACCATCTCATCCTCCGTCGTCCCCTTCTTCTCCTGACCTCAATCTTTCCCAGCATCAGGGTCTTTTCCAATGAGTCAACTCTTCGTATCAGGTGGCCAAAGTATTGGAGTTTCAGCTTCAACATCAGTCCTTCCAATGAACACCCAGGACTGATCTCTTTTAGGATGGACTGGTTGGATCTCTTTGCAGTCCAAGGGACTCTCAAGAGTCTTCTCCAACACCACAGTTCAAAAATAACAATTCTTCGGTGCTCAGCTTTCTTTATAGTCCAACTCTCACATCCATACATGACCACTGGAAAAACCATAGCCTTGACTAGATGGACCTTTGTTGACAAAGTAATGTCTCTGCTTTTTAATATGCTGCCTAGGTTGGTCATAGCTTTCCTTCCAAGGAAATCACCATCTGCAGTGATTTGGCACATCTAATACTTTAGGATCTTCTGTGGTCTCATGAAAGTACCATGTTTTTAGTACATAAACCTCTCCAGCCATGGGTTTTAGTAGTCACAGTGCTCCAGTGGGCATGTTTAATAACTTCTCAAATAGGCGTAAGAAGAGCTCTCTCTCTTAAACTTAGTTCAGCCCTAAATATAAAATTATAAATGTAAAAGGACCCATGTGTGTTCTATAGCACTGTACAAATTGAAGGCATTATCCTCTTACCTAGTGTTGTTGGGGTTAAGTTCTAGGAGACTGAGTAGTGTACTTCAATAGGCCTCCAATTACAGACACATCTAAATATAAGAATACATTCTTTCTTTTAAGAATATGAATACTGAAGCAAAATCCATCCTACAATTCTTATATGTAAAATGAAAGCTTAATTTCTTAAAGAGCATGCCATATCATTCTCTAGGGTGTAGAAGCAAATTGTTTGCTTGGACTTCCCGTGGCTCAGTTGGTAAAGAATCTGCCTGCGATTGAGGAGACCTCAGTTCAGTTCCTAGGTTGGGAAGATCCACTGGAGAAGGGATTGGCTACCCACTCCAGCATTCTTGGGCTTCTGTTGTGGCTCAGCTGTTAAAGAATCCACCTGCAATGTTGGAGACTTGGATTCAATCACTGGGTTGGGAAGATCTCCTGGAGAAGGGAAAGCTACACACACCAGTATTCTGGACTGGAGAATTCCATGGACTGCATAGTCCATGGGGTCGCAAAGACATGACTGAGCAAAGAATCTACCTGCCAAGCAGGAGATGTGGGTTCAATCCTTGGGCTGGGACGATCCCCTGGATAAGGAAATGGCAACCTACTTCAATATTCTCGCCTGAAAAAAACCCATGTACGGAAGATCCTGGCAGGCTATAAGGGTCCCAAAGAGTCAAGCATGACTTAGCGACTAAATAACAATGGCTGATTCACATTGTTGTGTGGCAGAAACTAACACAATGTTGTAAAGCAATTATCCTCCTAAAACTTTTTTTAAATGTACAATGCAATAGTCTCTATTAAAAGAAGCAATCTATAAATCTTGAGTTAGCGTCAGTGAGTGAAGACATTTTAGCTGGTATCACCCAACCAAAAAGGCTGTATGTAAGTTTTCAAGTTAAGACTCCTGTCCAGAGAACCCATGTAAAGACAAACATAAACACATTCACATACAGAGACACACACACAACAGGCATACCCACACATCCTTGGGGTAACCTCTCCTTCAGGGAAAGGAATAGCCTGTAAATCAACTTTCTTTAGACAAAATGGCTAGTCATTAAAGATCTTATCTTTTTAGCGAGTCAAGATAATTTCCTAAAAATTTTCTCCAAAGTAGGTTTTTGAATCAGCAAACAGTTACTGCAAATTAATATAATGTCACTGACCTGAGAGGAAAGATTTATGGGCTCTTCCTCCAAAGGCTAGAAACTGAGCAGTTTTTTAAGATCATCTACTTCCCGTCTTCTTTTTTTATAAAAGAAGTCTGAAGAGTCCTTTGCTGTAAAGGCCACATTTTCTATTAAGCATAACTAATCAAATACACAGTGCATCACTGTGTATAAACGGTACTCACTTCAGTGCTGCGGCTTTACTCTTTTCTGGGTGTGAAATGCTAGAAGAACAGACAGCTCTTTAAAATGATCACTTACCCTCAGTAATTCTGAAAGGATCCTATCCCAGCATTTTGTTTCAGGGAAAGTATTGTACAATAGATTTTCCAGTGATATAACTTGCAAATTGCACTATAATCTATAAACTGAACTCATAATCCTAAAAACCTGTATAGAAGTTACACCTTGATAAAGGTCAAAGGTGTCCACTGATTGTTTCTTGAAATTTATTTTAATTCACTATCTTGGTGTTGTGTTTTTTGTCAGTTTTGTTGTTTGTTTCTATATTAAATCATATCCAGGAAAGCCTACAACTATCTTTTTGTACATCCATTAAGAAATACATGTATATAAGATAAGGTATATAAGAAACATCCATTTTCCTTATGAACTTCTACAGCTGAATCACAGAAGTCAAACTATGTATATTTTATAAATTTTTATGTTGTTTATGCCCTATTTCATAGCCTATTTGTGTAAGTGCTGCCATTTGGTGACATTTTACCCAGATATTTTCACTGTAGCAATAAACAAAGTGCTGCTGCTGCTGCTAAGTCACTTCAGTCGTGTCCGACTCTGTGTGACCCCATAGACGGAAGCCCACTAGGCTCCCCCGTCCCTGGGACTCTCCAGGCAAGAACACTGGAGTGGGTTGCCATTTCCTTCTCCAATGTGTGAAAGTGAAAAGTGAAAGTGAAGTCGCTCAGTCGTGTCCGACCCTTAGCGACCCCATGGACTGCAGCCTACCAGGCTCCTCCATCCATGGGATTTTCTAGGCAAGAGTACTGGAGTGGCTTGCCATTGCCTTCTCCGAAAACAAAGTGCTACTAAATCTTAAAAAAAAAAAAATTTAACAAATCACAACAAAGAATTCTCCTACAAAAATGAGCTATGATCAATAATTTTATGGCTCTTAAGGAATAACATGGTATATAACTTAGTGAAAAGGTCCTCAAGAAGATTTTCTAGCTTCTAGAACTGGCCTCCAAGGTCACTGTGGTAGAGATATACCTGGTAATGTGGATAGGTCAATGGAAAAACTTCATAAAAACTGGTGACCTCTCCCACAGGAAAAAATGAAAGCATAGTGACAGATCGTCTTTAAGAAAAATCTTTGCTCTAGGAAGTCCTAGATTAACTCCTATGAATATTGTTCCCACTTTTTACACTTTGATAACATTTGCTGTACAAAAGCCACATAGCTACACAGCTAGGAAGGGAAAGAACTGAATTTACGCTCAGTTGATTGATATTCCAAGGATGAATGTATGTTTGTATCTTTCAGTCATCATTGCCTTTCAAAGAATTAGTCCGCCTTTCATAATCTGCAAACTGAAGAAGTTAACTGCAAACTGAAGAAGTTAAACTGGAAAATAATAACTTAGACATTTTGCCTATAGGCAAATGTTATAGGGACCATACGTGTTTCAATCTTTGATCTTCATATAAATTCCTTGAAAGTTTATATTATTATTATGTCTAATGTAAAGGTAAATAAATGGAAGCATAGAAGGTTAAATAACTTTTCCAACTTGCATTGTTCAGTCCCTCAATAGTGTTTAACTCAATGCAACCCCATGGACGGCAGCACTCCAGGCTTCCCTGTCCTTCACTGACTCCAGAAGCTTGCTCAGACTCATGTCCATTGAGTGGGTGATGCCATCCAATTATCTCATCCTCTGTTAACCTCTTCTCTTCCTGCCTTCAGTCTTTCCCAGCATCGGGGTCTTCTCCAAAGAGTCAGCTCTTTGCATCAGGTGGCCAAAGTACTGGAGCTTTTTCTTCAGGATCAGTTCTTCCAATGAATATTAAGGGTTGATTTCCTTTAGGATTGACTGGTTGGATCTCCTTGCAGTCCAAGGGACTCTCAAGAGTCTTCTCCAACACTACAGTTGAAAAGAATCAATTCTTCGGTGTTCAGCCTTTTTTTATTGTTCAGCTCTTGCATTCATACATGACTACTGGAAAAACCATAGCTTTGACAATATGGACTTTTGTCTGCAAAGCAATGTCTCTGCTTTTTAATATGCTGTCTAGGTTTGTCATTGCTTTTCTTCCAAGGAGCAAGCATCTTTTAATTTTGTTGCTGCATACACCATCCACAGTGAATTTTGAGCCCAAGAAAATAAAGTCTGTCACTGTTTCCACTGTTTCTCCATCTATTTGCCATGAAGTGATGGGACTGGATGCCATGATCTTCCTTTTTTCAATGTTGAGTTTTAAATCAGCTTTTTCACTCTCCTCTTTCACCTTCAAGAGGCTCTTTAATTCCTCTTCACTTTCTGCCTTTAGGGTGGTGTCATCTATATATGTGAGGTTATTATATTCCTTCTGGAAATCTTTATTCCAGCTTGTGCTTCATCCAGCTTGGCATTTCACATGATGTCCTCTGTATATAAGTTAAATAAGCAGGGTGACAACATATAGCCTTGACATACTCCTTTCCCAATTTTGAACCAGTTCATTGTTCCATGTCTGGTACTAATTGGTGCTTCTTGACCTGTGTACAGGTTCTTAGGAAGCGAGTCCCATGTCCTGGTAGTTCCATCTCTTCAAGAATTTTCCATAGTTTGTTGTGATCCACACAGTCAAAGGCTTTAGTGTAGTCAATGAAGCAGAAATAGATGTTTTTCTGGAATTATCTAGCTTTTTCTATGATCCAACAGATTTGATCTCTTGTTCCTCTGCCTTTTCTAAATCCAGCTTGAACATCTGGAAGTTCTCAGTTCACATACTTTTGAAGTCTAGCTTGAAGGATTTTAAGCATTACTTGCTAACATGTGAAATGAGTGCAAATGTGTGGTAGTTTGAGCTTTCTTTGGCATTGCCTTTCTTTGGGATTGGAATGAAAATTGACTTTTCCAGTCCTGTGGTCACTGTTGAGTTTTCCAAATTAGCTGGCACATTTTGTGCAGCAATTTCACAGCATCATCTTTTAGGACTTGAAATAGCTCAGTTGGAATTGTATCACCTCCACAGTTTTGTTCATAGTGATGCTTCCTAATGCCCACTTGACCACACTTCACAATGTCTAGCTCTGATGAGTGATCACATCATAATGTTTATCTAGGTCATTAAGATCTTTTTGTATAGTTCTTCTGTGTACTCTTGCCACCTTATCTTAAAATCTTCTGCTTCTGTTAGGTCCATACTGTTTCTGTCCTGTTATTTTACGTATCTTTGCATATAATGTTCCCTTGGTATCTCTAATTTTCTTGAAGAGATCTCTAGTCTTTCCCATTCTGTTTTCCTCTATTTCTTTGCATTGTTCACTTTAAAAGTAACAACTTACATAGGGGACTAATTTATATTTGGTACCAACTTACATAGGTACCAAATATGCAAGTCAGAATCTGAACCCAGAGGATCTGGTTGGCTGTGAACTTAACCATGTTTTATAAATCTATCTCAAAGCATCCTTCTAGTTCTCAAGTTCCATAAGACACATACCTTAGTATTCATGACATGAATGTCTTCAAAAATTTATCACAGACATTGTGTGTTTCTCAGTGGATTATATATGGATAACAATAATAACTATTCAGATGAGATTTTCCCCAGGATAGATGAAGAGTAAAATGCGATGATCCAATCCTACAGAAAAACAACTCCAAATGTTAGCAAAACAAAAGAACTGTTTCAGTCCTGTAGGCAGCACATGTCCCAGATAAGGTTTTTAATATAACACAGATGGTGTAGGTTTGATCCTGAGCTGTTATATAAGCACATGAGTTTATAAATGAAATTGCCCAACCTCAATGACAAATAGCCATACATCTGCTTAATAATCATCCCTGTGCCATTTTTAGAACATAATACTGTAATTATTTTCCCTGATTACCAGGAATTTAGAAATGAATCACACAGATGCTCTGCTATTTACAGTTAAACACTTATTTTCCTCTTCCTTCCTTACTATTTTACTAATATTACTTTATTACACTAAACCTAAAAATTGAACTAGAACAGGTAAATGTAAACCAATGTATTAAGGACAGTAATCATCCAAATTGCTACTATGGGGGAAATAATTCTACCATATATACTCCATTCCATTGATTGTAAAATTGCTGCTCTCATAAAATGGTATGCTCGACCCTCAGCAGAATAACCACCATTTTCCACTTTTAGAGCTGCAATAATTTCATTGCTTCTCTTTCATCCTTGGAATACAAATCTATTTAATTATAAAATGTTCTATCTTATTCTATCTTATGCTTGTCCGTCTCATCGATCACTGCTATACTCTCTTCTGTTTGATGCCTCAGAAAATTTAGTTTATTTACTATCTTGCTATCCATCTGGTTGGTGTTCAGTCACTAAGCTGTATCCTAGTCTTTGTGACCCCATAGACTGCAGCATGCCAGGCTTCCCTGTCCTTTGCTATCTCCTGTCGTTTGTTCAAATTCATGTCCATTGAGTCAGTGATGCTATCTAACCATCTCATCCTCTGCTGCCCCCATCTCCTTTTGCCTTCAATCATTCCCAGCATCAGGGTATTTTTCAACGAGTTGGCTCTTCACATCAGGTGGCCAAAGCTTCAGCTTCAGCATCAGTCCTTCCAATGACTATTCAGGGTTCATTTCTTTTAAGATTGACTGGTTTGATCTCCTTGCTGTCCAGGGGAATCCCAAAAGTCTTCTCCAGCACCACAATTCAAGAGCATCAATTCCTCAGTGCTCAGTCTTCTTTATGGTCCAACTCTGTACATGACTACTGGAAAAACCATAGCCTTAACTAGACGGACTTTGCTAGCAAAGTGATAGCTCTGCTTTTTAATATTCTGTCTGGGAATACCAGACCACCTGACCTGCCTCTTGAGAAACCTGGATGCAGGTCAGGAAGAAACAGTGAGAACTGGACATGGAACAACAGACTGGTTCCAAATAGGAAAAGGAGTACGTCAAGGTTGTATATTGTCACCCTGTTTATTTAACTTATATGCAGAGTACATCATGAGGAACACTGGGCTGAAAGAAGCACAAGCTGGAATCAGATTGCTGGGAGAAATATCAATAAGCTCAGATATGCAGATGACACCACCCTTATGGAAGAAAGTGAAGAGGAACCAAAAAGCCTCTTGATGAAAGTGAAAGAGGAGAGTGAAAAAGTTGGCTTAAAGCTCAACATTCAGAAAACAAAGATCATGGCATCTGGTCCCATCACTTCATGGCAAATAGATGGGGAAACAGTGGAAACAGTGTCAGACTTTATTTTTTTGGGCTCCAAAATCACTGCGGATGCTGACTGCAGCCATGAAATTAAAAGATGTTTACTCCTTGGAAGAAAGTTATGACCAACCTAGATATCATATTAAAAAGCAGAGACATTACTTTGCCAGCCAAGGTCCATCTAGTCAAGGCTATGGTTTTTCTCGTGGTCATGTATGGATGTGAGAGTTGGACTGTGAAGAAAGCTGATCGCCGAAGAATTGATGCTTTTGAACTGTGGTGCTGGAGAAGACTCTTGAGAGTCCCTTGGACTGCAAGGAGATCCAATCAGTCCATTCTAAAGGAGATCGATCCTGGGTGTTCACTGGAAGGACTGATGCTAAGGCTGAAACTCCAATACTTTGGCCACCTCATGCGACGAGTTGACTCACTGGAAAAGACTCTGATGCTGGGAGGGATTGGGGGCGGGAGGAGAAGGGGACGACAGAGAATTAGATGGCTGGATGGCATCACCAACTCGATGGACATGAGTTTTTGAGTGAATTCCGGGAGTTCGTGAGGGACAAGAAGGCCTGGTGTGCTGTGATTCATGGGGTTGCAAAGAGTCGGACACGACTGAGCGACTGAACTGAACTGAACTAGGTTTGTCATAGCTTTCCTCTCAAGCAGCAAGTATCTATTAATTTCATGACTGCAGTCACTATCCCCAGTGATTTCGGAGCCCAAGAAATAAAATCTATCACTGCTTCCACTTTCTCCTCTTCTATTTGCCATGGAATGATCGGGCTGGATGCCACGGTCTTAGTTTTTTTTTTTTAAATGTTGAGTTTCAATCCAGTTTTTTCCTCTCCTCATCCATCCAGTAGGGGCTAAGCTATTAGGTACCAGCAGTAGAGAGTTTAGTGTTAATATTGCAGGGGGTTATTGCTCTGATTTGGATGAGGAATGAGAAAAAAAAATGATGCAAAGAAGCATATATACTTGCAGAAAGAACTCACACAATACTTAGTGCATCTTAAGAGAAGTGTTATAGAAGTTGAAGTGAATGAGATATTTTGTTTGGGAGATGAAGAACAGGTAGAATTTGTCATTTTACAAGCACATAAAGAATGTTTCCTATATGACAAATATGGCGTAAGTTCTTAGAATGGTCTTTGTCATGTTAGAATCATGGGAGGGGAAAGAAATATTAAATCATTTAATTACTAAACTAAGTAGTCCAAATGAGAATTTTAAAGTATGCGAAATGTATGTATATAAGTATGTAAATATAGCATGCATTTAAATATAGTACTTTAACCCACATAAAAATAATCCATAGAGGTAACAATCACACTTCTTAAGTAACGGTTACATGTTTAACATCAGGAAAAGTCAATTACAAAGTGAAGTAAAGAAGGACTAAGGAGTTCTGTGAGCATAGTTTGAAACTTGGCTCACCACTCAAATATATGACAAAGCACCACTAGTGATAAGATCTGACAGTGATAAATATCAACATTAAGGGAAAAAAAGAAAGAAAGAAATGGTAAGACATACATGATCCTTAAAATCCTCTTCTGCTCTAAGACTATGAGTGATGACACCTACTCAAGATTCTCAGAAAGTATACTAGTGCAAGATAAAGTTGGATTCTATTTTGAATGCCATTTTTTCATGATATTATGACATTTTGCAAATGTTAAAAGTCCAACTGCTTGATAGAACATTAACCCTAATATTGCCTCTGAATTCCTATGAATGAACTTAATAATTATTTTGAAAACTTGATATTTTATTGGGTCACTAACCAATTATATATGTTAATCAATCTGTAACTGTAACAAGATAGTCTTAAATTTTAGTAACTTGGATGAGTTGGGGAAAAAATTTATGAATATCTACAATCCAGTCCATGGGGTCACAAAGAGTTGGACACAACTGAGCAGCTGAACAACAATTGTATAGCATTCTGGTATAAAGATCATGATATTTTTTGTCAAATAAGTGAACTATGATCAAACATTTTATGAAAGTTATTCACAGTGCAAAACAGTGTTTTGTCTTTTGTTCCTATTTGAACTGAAGATGAACAAGCTGTTATAATAGTGCAATATCTAGTTCATTTGACCCGTACAAAATTGATTTGGTGCATGAGCCAACTGTGAATTCATTTATTACTTTATAACAGCAATGTTATAAATGCTGTTTATTCATGAATGGAAACAGCCCTCCTACTTTACATAAGCAATTTAACACAGTTCATTTTATTCAGGTGTACATAGTGAGAAACAATTTATATATGTTATTTTTTTCTCTCTAGCTTCTACATCCCCATATTGCATTCATTTCCCAAGATCAGATGCTTTAAAAAAAGGCATCTAGAAGGAGATTCTCCTTCATTTTCCCAATAGGCATGATTTTTCATGCAGAAAAGTTTGCTAACATAAAGTTTTTGCCCTATATTTCAAAACAGCAAAGAAACCTGGCATCTCTACATGACTTAGAACCTGGCACAGATTGTTCAGTTAAATGGTACCCATTTTGATAAGTCTGTTCTTATTGACAGTAGCACTAGAAATAAGTATAATGATTTAAGCAATACTATTTGTACTTGACATATCTTTAAATATATCAAATTCTTCTTGCTAAGATTAGAAATGGTTTCCTGTGTGGTCAGTGGTAAAGAATCTCCCACTGCCAAGCAGGACATGTGGGTTCAATCCCTGGGTTGGGAAGATCCCGGGGAGAAGGAAATAGCAACCCACTCCAGTATTCTTGGCTGGAGAATCCCATAAACAGAGGAGCTTGGCGGTTTACAGTCCATGATGTCGCAAAAGAGTCAGACACAACTTAGGGAGTAAACAAAAACAAGGACTAGAAAAGAGTTACATTTTTTGAGAAACACATACAGCTTTATGTGGGAAGAGTAAAGGGAAACAAAAAAATAATTTACTAGAGATGAATTTATGCAATATTTCTTTATTTGCCAAAATCTTGTTGTGCATCAAAAAACTGTCTGGGCCAAGTGTGATTCAGAGAAAGAAATTGTAACACAATCCTTGAGGTTTTCAAGCTTCATCATACTTCTTCATCTCAGAATCTTTGGGGAGGAAAGGACTGACAATCCCATTTTTGTTACATTTTATTGCCTGTTTCCGATCTGAGGAGAGCGCATGATTTTTCCATTTAAATATATGAAGGGGCTCTTTCAAGTGACAGAATTATCCCCCAAAACTAACAAAAAACCAATATTCTGATAGATATCTTTTAAAATAGCAAATTGAGGATAACTCTCTAGCCTTTAGCATCATTTACATAGGGTTGCATAACAGAAAACAAAAGGGAACCAACGCAACAAATAACTGAAGGATTCTCCAAGTTGCATTCCATCTCATCTGCATTTGGAGACTAATTTTCACTCTCTTCCCTATGCTACCCACCATAGTTGAATGTAAAGAATGATATTCAGTTCAGTTCAGTTGCTCAGTCATGTCTGACTCTTTGTGACCCCATGGACTGCATGCAGCATGCCAGGCTTCCCTACCCATCAGCAAATCCCAGAGATTGCTCAAACTCACGCCCATCGAGTCGCTGATGCCATCCAGTCATCTCATCCTCTGTCGTCCCCTTCTCCTCTGGCCTTCAATCTTTCCCAGCATCAGGGTCTTTTCCAATGAGTCAGTTCTTCACATCAGGTGGCCAAAGTACTGGAGTTTCAGCTTCAGCATCATCCTTCCAATGAATATTCAGGACTGATTTCCTTTACGAATGACTGGATGGATCTTGCTGTCCAAGGGACTCTCAAGATTCTTCTCCAACTCCACAATTCAAAAGTATCAATTCACTTTTTATTTGTCCATTTTTATGAAAATGAAAAATGTGCTCTTGCTGCCCTTCTTTCATGTCTCATAACTTTCCTTGGCCAATAAGACTATGTCACAGTTATATTTTAGGATGAAATTCATGTATCAACTATGCTTATAAAATTTATAAAATGCTTACCATAGTTTTTATTCAAAATGTGTTAGAGTCCTCTCTCTCTGGTATCTGCCTCCCCCACTGCAGGGCATACAGAATTTCTTTACTACTGAATTGGAAAACCTAATATATTTATATTTGTTAAATGCTATTTATGAAACTAGTAGAAGAGGGGAAAAAAATGCCTCAACCACAGAACACAAAATTGTTCATATGAAATAAGAACGGACATGCTATTTACAGCTGCCTAGCTGTTTGCTTAAGTTGTTGTTGTTGTTTAGTCACTAAATCATGCCCAGCTCTTTTGCAACCCCTTAGACTGTAGCCCACCAGGCTCCTCTGTCTGTGGGATTTCCCAGGCAAGAATACTGGAGTAGGTTGCCATTCCCTTCTCCAGGAAATCTTCTAACCCAAGGATCAAACCCATGTCTCCAGCATTGGCAGGCAGATTCTTTACCAGTGAGCCTCCAGGGAAGCCCCTTGCCTAGCTCACTAAGTACAAAATAGCATTACTGATTCATTTTTAATGGCTTCCATGAAGGTATTCTTTTTGAACTTGGTATCCCATAACTTGTTTGGAAACAATAACCATAAGCATTTCATAATTACTATATAAATTTTACCCTAGCTGAATTAAATAGGTTTAATATATTCTCAAATGAGTTAAGGTCAGACTTGAAAAAGGCCAATTCTTTCAGGCAGTTCTTTCAACTTCATTATTTTTAAAATAGCCATAATAATGGACTAAAAATTGTATGGTATTATTCTCATAACAAATAAAACTATGAATAAGCAGATGCTACACAGAATGGATTTCACTTTACACGAAATGTGCCATGACATTAGATCTTATCTTTGGAGCTTCTTCATGCATTTTAAGAATACATCTCAATTGTCAAACACCTACTTATGTTTCTACTCTACACTAGATTTTGAAAAAAAAAATTTGGCATACTGGCAATTATCCTTAAATACTGCAAATAGGTAGCTTCTGAAAGCAACATTTTAAAGTAGTTCATTAGGCTATAATACATTTCTATTTTCAATTGTCTGATTACTGGCATAAACCTCAGGCTCATAGAAGAAATTCATTAGGATGAATTCTTAAGGCAAATAATAGAAACTTCTACTTTTAAAATTTTCAATATACTCACATGTTAAGTCAAAGAAAAAAAATCTGCCAAATTAACATGATAAAATTGGCTATACTCACATGTATATGCACACACACCTTCATACACACACATGGAATTTAGTTGAAATTCACTCATAACAGTATGACAAATCCGGTAAAGTATTTTAAAGAGATCATGGATGTTGCTCAGATGTCCTTGGTGTCAGAGAAATTCAAAGGCAAATTAATGCTGGCATAGTATTTGTGAAGGCTCAACTCTGTTAATAGGAGGATTAGATCTGAGAAATGGACATGTTTATAAAAATAATGATGTCCAAAATCTTTGAGATGACATGATTTTGATACAGTCATGAAAACTGAATGAACTCAGGAACTGAAAATAGTTAGGTTTACCCCTGGCTCCTCTAATCCTCTAAGTCTGCTTTGGGAAAATGTGGACACTAATATCTTGAAGTGGAAGGTGTAGCAGAATGACTGGATCAGAATCATACATGTCAACTCATTCTCTAACTGAGGACTCTATTGTGATCACCTATAAGGAGAAGGAACTAAAAGGAACACTTAACTGAAGATCAGAAACAACAGCAAACACACACATAGTTCTTTCACTGTACCTGGAGCCCTTATTCTACACAGTTTATGTAAAATCCACTCATTTTATCCTAGTAATACTCTTTCAAGGATTATGAAAGTGCAAGTGTTAGGCACTCAGTCATGTCTGACTCTTTGCAACTCCACGGTCTGTAGCCCATCTGGCTCCTCCATCCTTGGAATTTTCCTGGCAAGAATACTGGAGTGGATTGCCACTTCCCTCTCCAGGGGATCTTCCCAACCCAGGGATCGAACCCAGGTCTCCCACATTGCAGGCAGACTTTTTACCATTTGAGCCACCAAGGAAACCCTTTGAGGATTATATAAAGATGTAAAGGCACAGAAAAGTTACATAACTTACCCAAGTTCACACAGCAAGTGAAGGGGAGGGATGTTATATGAACAAATGCTGCTTCCACCAGAGCTCTTCTACTTCTCTAAACTCTAGACGTGGTTTTGACACTGTTTATTTGTGAGTCTTACTTAAAATTAGTTGACAGTGTTCTCGTTTTAGTGGGACATGCATGGAGAACTCTCCACTACATTTTGTGTTTCTATTTCTGACAAATCTGGAGGTATTTGATAGTGCATGCTTTGAAATCCATACGGCATAGCATCCTTGAAATCCAATGCTGTAGTCCTTGGGAGAAGCTCAGAGAGGATTGGCTGCCATCACCTGTAGCTGCCAAAACTGAGGTGCAAAATATCCCTGGGGCTCAATTAATAGAAGAGCAGAAACACTGAATTTCATGAGAGCTGCTTCTCAGGGCTAACACTAGGAAGAGCCATCAGAGGAACAATCAAGATTTGAGTTGTTATTAATTTAAATTTTTCTAGAGCAGTGTTAGAGACAGTAGATATTAATGAATCTAAAGATTATGTTCACTTTGTTAAATACTTTACATATGTGATTGCATTTGCATCTCATAATAATAATATGCATATTTTAAAAATTATTTGAAAATAATTTATCTTGCTTCTGGACTAAGAATGATCTAGTTTAAATTTTTCAACTCTGAAGGTGGTGAACACTCAAAATATTGTCTAGAGTAAGGAATTCTTCTGAAAGGCAAGTTATAATCTTAAGAATGCATCACTTAAATACCATCACCCTAGTTTCACTATAATTCAACAGATACATTTTCTACATATGAAAAGTGACATAAAATGAGGTTTCTTACTCAAGAAGAAGATGGATGAATAATCTATAACCCAGAAATAATTGGTAATATTATTAAGATTTTTGAGTGTCTATGAGATTAGACAAAAAGAGAGGAACAGATACAATATCCCTAAATTAGTTATATTTCCATATAAGAATCATATTTTCATTATGAAATTTTGGCAATCTGTCCATGATAAAAACAGCAATATATCTTGCTAAATTACTGAAGCCAATGGGGGGAAAATTACTTTAGCAGTAAAGGTACAGAGTAGTCAAGGTTTATTTTCTTCCAGTACAATCTTTGGAAAAGAGAACTCCTATGAGACAGGATAATACCTGAAAATAAGAAGACATTTAATTATATTCCTGGAGCTTTGATGAAGAAAGAAAAGGGAAAGAGAACAACGAATACAATATTTTGGTTGGATAGAATGGGCGATCCTTTATGAGTCTGAAGATGATCATGATAACTTAAGGGAGAAGTGGGAGTTGGGTGGATATATGCCATGCTAAAGCAACTTGGGGTATAGATGTGTTGTGCTGTGGTAAGTAATAAGACCATAGTCTGTGCTAGTTCTGAAAAGCGTATGATTATTACACTGGTTGTGTTGTTTAGTCACTGCGTCATGTGCTACTATTTGCAACTCTATAAGCCTGCCAGGCTCCTCTATCCATAGGATTTTCCAGGCAAGAATAGTGGAGTGGGTTGCCATGTCCTTCTTCAGGGGATCTTGCTGAGCCAGGGATTAAATTGTCTCCTGCACTGGCAGGCAGATTCTTTACCACTGAGCCACCAGGGAAGCCCCATCAAACTGGGTAGGAAACAACATATTCAGTGAGGGTCTTCCTTTCTGACAAATAATTTCTCTATTAATTGACTCAGTGAGAGACAGAGAGGGAGGGATGGTTGCTCCTAGTGGAGCTTTGTAACTAACATTCAGGTTGGAGTAGGTTTTATCTCCTTGCCCTTTCGGATGGAGAAAGGAAAGATATTGCAAAGTGGATTTACATAAAGGGTTTTTTCAGGACATAAGATGACTTAAAGCTTTATGTATTGAAAAGTGCCACGTGTTTTCAAAAGGGGCTTTTCCTGTTCTGAACATCCATTCCGGGCAGTGGCATATGATTGTAATGGACAGAAATAGAAAACCCACATGTGGAATAGATTCTAAGTCCAGCTGGCTGGCATGTGATCAAGACACTCTTTCTTTATGAATGTGGGATGCTGCTGGGTATAATAGGGGCTTCTCTGGTGGCTCAGATGGTAAAGAATCTGCCAGCAATGCGGGAGACCTGGGTTCGATCCCTGGTGGGGAAGATCCCCTGGAGAAGGGAATGGCTGCCCACTCACTGGGTATAATAGCTTCCTCAGGCTGACCTAGCAAAGTGCCATACTTTGGATGGCTTGATATGATAGAAATGTATACTCTCACAATTCTGAAGGCTAGAGGTCCAAAATCAGGGTGTCAGCAAAGCCATGCTCCCTCTGGGAGTCTGGGTAGAATACTTTCTTGCCTCCTCCTAGCTTCTGGTGGTGGCCATCAATGCCTGGTGGTCTTCACTTACAGCTGTCTCACTGTAGTCTCTGCCTCTGCTGTCACAGTGTTTGCCCCAAGCAGCTCTGTGTCTTCACGTGGCTGTCCACCATCTGACTTCTCTGACTTTTCTCTCTCTGTTTTTCTTATCGTGCAATGAGATAATCATATTGGATTAAGGGCCCAGCCTACTTCAGTGTGATCTCATCTTCACCCCTACATTTTCAATGACCCTGTTTCCAAATAAGGTCACATTCTGATGTGAAAGTGAAAGTCGCTCAGTTGTGTCCAACTCTTTGTGACCCCATGGACTATACAGTCCATGGAATTCTCCAGGCCAGAATACTGGAGCAGACAGCCTTTCCCTTCTCCAGGGGATCTTCCTAACCCAGGGATTAAACCCAGGTCTCCCGCATTACAGGTGAATTCTTTACCAGCTGAACCACAAGGGAAGCCCACATTCTGGTATACTAGGGGTTAAAAATATCAATATATCATTTTGGAAGACACAGTTCAACATAACACCAGGTAAACCAAATTTTGGCAAAATAACGAAAAACAGTCTCCATGTTTAGATCAGAGTTTGCTTGGTTAGAAGACTGTATCTTATTCAGAACTGCTAAAACAGAAACATCAGAGACTGGAGGGCTTAAACAGCAGAGCTTATTTCCCACAATTGTGGAAGCTAGGAAGTCCAAGATCAACGTGCTGGCTGATTCAGTTCCTGATGAGGGTCCTCTTCCTGGTAAGTCCTTACATAGCAGAGAGAGAAAGGAAGCAGACTGATACCTATCTTTTCAAATAAGGGTATAAACCCCATCACGACAGCTCCACAATCTAGACACAAAAGCCGCACACTGGGGATTAGGGTCTCAACATATGAATTCTGAGGAACACAAACATTTCAGCAGATTAGGTTTAAAATGATACTATTATTTAGTTAAGTTTAAGAGTGAACTCCAGGAGTTGGTGATGGACAGGGAGGCCTGGCGTGCTATGATTCATGGGGTCGCGGAGAGTCGGACACGACTGAGTGACTGAACTGAACTGAACTGAACTGAAAAAGCCATAAAAAATGTCATTGTAGCCCACAGGCTCTTCTGTCCATGGGATTCTCCAGGCAAGAATACTGGAGTGAGTTGCCATTTCCTCCTCCAGCGGATCTTCCTGACCTAGTGATGGAAATTGTGTCTCCTGCAGTTCCTGAATTGCAGGCAGATTCTTTACCTCTTGAGCCACCAGGAAAGCCTAAAACAATGTGAGGTTGTATTATTTGGCAAAGTGGGCAAGGTTTAAATAGTATTTTTACGATTTGCTTTCAGTTCAGTTCAGTTCAGTCGCTCAGCCGTATCGGACTCTTTGCGACCCCATGAATCACAGCACGCCAGGCCTCCCTGTCCATCACCAACTCCCAGAGTTCACCCAAACTCATGTCCATCGAGTCGGTGATGCCATGCAGCCATAGACTCTCCCAAATCAGGAAAAATGATCAGTTTGTACAAATGCTAATTTTACTCGATTATTTCTTCAGTTTTCTTAAGCATGAAACATTTTGTTAGTCTCATAATTACCTTTTCCCTCTATATTTTCAAGGCTTTTCTTTATCCCAATTCCTCTTTGCTGCGCTATTCAAAAAGGGCTTCAAATTTTCCACAGTTCTTAAACAGATAACAGATAAAATGTATTTCCCTATTTGATCTCTAATTATAAGACATCAATATCTTTTTAATTTCCATTTTACATTTAATCCATAACATCTTTTTCCATACACAATCATTAGTTTCATTTCAATTAAAAAAATATGTTCAAAGCAACAACCAAATCTTGTACCGTGGTTAAGAATGTGGACTCTGTAGTTGAATTGCATTGGTTCAAATCCCTACTATACTCTATCCTTACTTGTAATATTGGTCATGCTATTTAATATTCTGTGTCCCATTTTCTCATCAGGAAAAAGGGAATGATAGTAGTACTGATGTGGCAATGTTATTCTTAGGACTGAATGGGTTGCTGCTGCTGCTGCTGCTGCTGCTAAGTCGCTTCAGTCGTGTCGGACTCTGTGCGACCCCATAGACGGCAGCCAACCAGGCTCTGCCGTCCCTGGGATTCTCCAGGCAAGAACACTGGAGTGGGTTGCCATTGCCTTCTCCAATGTGTGAAAGTGAAAAGTGAAAATGAAGTCGCTCAGTCGTGTCCGACTAGTAGCGACCCCATGGACTGCAGCCCACCAGGCTCCTCTGTCCATGCGATTTTCTAGGCAAGAGTACTGGAGTGGCTTGCCATTGCCGTCTCCAGAATGGGTTGCTAAGAACACTGAAAAGAACGCTTGATAAGATGAAAGTGTTGTGTAAGTACAGCTGAGCTTTGAATAACACAGGTTTGAATTGTACGAGTCCACTCATAGGTGGGTTTGTTCAATAGTCAATACTTCCCTGGTGGCTCAGAGGTTAAAGTGTCTGCCTGCGATGTGGGAGACTTGGGTTCGATCCCTGGGTCAGGAAGATCCCCTAGAGAAGGAAATGGCAACCCGCTCCAGTATTCTTGCCTGGAGAATCCCATGGATGGAGGAGCCTGGTGGGCTACAGTCCATGGGGTCGCAAAGAGTCGGACACAACTGAGCAACTTCACGTCGCTTCTTCAAGCAATCCACAGTTGTTTGAATTCATAGATGCCGTACCTCAGGCAGATATGGAGTAAACACAGATAGGGAAGGGCAAGTTGTAAATAAATCATTCATCAAGTTTTGACTGCCCAGAAGGCCAGTGTCCCTAATACTTGCATTACTCAAAGGTCAATATGTTAACTATTATTATTAAAATATACAGTGATATTGAAATATGATGAGTACATATCTTTAGGAAGCTTTCTCATCTGTCTAATTTGGAATAGACGGGATGGCACCCTGGGAATAGATCTTGTTTCTGACCACTTACTAGCTACATGAACTTAGACTCACAATGGAAATTAGAAATTATTCAGTACTTAACTTTATACCCTGTAAATTCAGTTCAGTTCAGTCATTGAGTTATGTCAGACTCTTTGCAGCCTCATGGACTGCAGCACGCCAGCCCTCCCTGTCCATCACCAACTCCTGAGTTTCAGTTCAGTTCAGTTCAGTCACTCAGTCGTGTCCTACTCTTTGAGACCCCATGAATCACAGCACACCAGGCCTCCCTGTCCATCACCAGCACCAGGAGTTCACTCAAACTCATCTCCGTCGAGTCAGTGATGCCATCCAGCCATCTCATTCCCCGTCGTCCCCTTCTCCTCCAGCCCCCAATCCCTCCCAGCATCAGAGTCTTTTCCAGTGAGTCAACTCGTCGCATGAAGTGGCCAAAGTATTGGAGCTTCAGCTTTAGCATCAGTCCTTCCAATGAACACCCAGGATTGATCTCCTTTAGGATGGACTGGTTCGATCTCCTTGCAGTCCAAGGGATTCTCAAGAGTCTTCTCCAACACCACAGTTCAAAAGCATCAATTCTTCGGCAATCAGCTTTCTTCAAACTCATATTCAAACTCATATCCATCAAGTTGAGTCAATCCAACCATCTCATCCTCTGTCGTCCCCTTCTCCTCCTGCTTTCAATCTTTCCCAGCATCAGGGTCTTTTCTAATGAGTCATTTCTTCTCATCAGGTGGCCAAAGTATTGGAGCTTCAGCTTCAGCAGTTACCCTGTAAATTAGGACTAGCCTATCTAATGTGGATTGAACTCAGAGAAGTATTAGTATTTGGCAACTGACAAGCTTTCAATCCTAACTTCTTTCCCTCTTCAACTGTAGCTTTGGGCCCTGAGGGAAATGAACTGGAGAAATAGAAACCTGGAGGACTGGAGACCAATCAAAAAGTTATAGCACTATCAATAGCAATATGAGAAGAGGGCCAGTAACAAGGAGAAAAGGAAGCTTAGAGAGTAGGAGGCAACACATTTTAGGTAAATGATTACATACAGTGTTAAGGAGAAATGTATGAATGGATGATTCAAAGGTTTGGGCAAAAGAAGTTCTTTAGGGATATATCATTTTGTTTCAGGCTTCCCCGGTGGTTCAATGGTAAAGAATCTGCCTGCAATGCAGGAGCCACAAGAGATGTGTGTTCAACTCCTGGGTCAGGAAGATTCCCTGGAGGAAGGCATGGCAACCCACTCCAATATTCTTGCCTAGAGAATCCCATGGACAAAGGAGCTTGGCAGACCACAGTCCATAGGGTTGCAAAAAGTTAGACATGACTGAAGCAACTTAGCACTCATGCACTTTGTTATGAATATTTGCCATACAAGCCACATATGGTATTATTAATAGTGCCTCAAATATTGCATTTTTCTACCCTTTTAAATCATCAGACCAATACTGCTCTAACTCAATTTTTTCTTTATTTTTATTCCATTACTGCCCCCGATTTTGTTCCTGTCAATCAGTCATGATTTCTCTACAACTTGAGAAAAGCATTCTAAAAGAGCTATAAAAAAGCATTTTCATCTGGGAAGATATGATTATAAAACCCATTTTTGAAGCTCTTTTCATCATATTTTTTTATACTGTGGGCTTTATTATGCTGTGAGTTTGACTATGAGTAGTATCAGAGTAACCTCTGACAATAATTTTAATATTGCTGGTTATTTAAAAATCAGTATCAGAATTATTAATGGTTTTAGAAAACATTTTATATATGTTAGGAATTATTTATGAAGGAAGGCACAGGAAATGTGTTGAAAAGTATAACGCATACAAGTAGTAACAAATATTACTTTATCTAATATAGCTAAAATTAATAAATAAATTATATTTGTGTATATGAATTGATCAGACTTCTAACCCTAGTTCACAAACAGACACTTACAGAACATAAATAAAAACAAAATTTCAACCTTGAAATTAGTTAAATTCTACTAGCAGAATTTGGTTAGAAACATATGGTAATTTTTATCCAATGAATGGTTTATGTTTTAATATATAAAAGTCAATAATTCTGTTTATAACTATACTTAGTTTTGAATAAATTAAAATCAGATATCATTTTAAAATATTTTTATTAGATTACAGATTATTTACAGTGTTGTTTAGTTTCAGGTGTACAGTGAAACGAATCAGTTATACATATAAACATGTTCACTAGCTGTTAGATTCTTTTCCTATCTAGGCCATTACAGAGTATTGAGTAGAGTTGCCTGTACTATACAAAGGGTCTTTATGAGTTATTTAATTTATATATAAAATGTGTATAGGATTCCCTGGTAGCTCAGCTGGTAAATAATCCACCTGCAATGCATGATACCTGGGTTTGGTCCCTCGGTTGAGAAGATACCCCTGGAGAAGGGAACAGCTACCCACTCCAGTATTCTGGCCTGGAGAATTTCATGGACAGAGGAGCCTATCAATCCCAATCTCCCACTTCTCCCCCACCCCCCACCCTTACTCCCTTGTAATCATAAATTTGTTATCTACGTCTACAACTCTGTTTCTGTTTTGTAGGTAAGTTCATTTGTATTCTTTTTTTAGAATGCACATATAAATGACATCATACGAATACATCTTTCTTTCTCTGACTTACTTCACCCAGTATGACAATCTCTAGGTCCATCTACGTTGCTGCAAATTGCATTATTTCATTCTTTTTTATGGCTGACTTTATTCTATTGCAAAGTCTGTAGGAATAATCAGGGCTTCCCTGGTGGCTCAGCAGTAAAGAACCCACCTCCCAATGCAGGAAAGGCGGGTTAGATTCCTGGGTCTGGAAGATCCCCTAGAGGAGGAAATGGCAACCTGCTCCAGTATTCTTGCCTGGAAAATCCCATTGACAAGAGGAGCCTCCTGGGCTACAGTCCATGGGGTTGCAAAGAGTCAGACATGACTTAGTGTCTGAACAACAACAAAAATATTCCATTGTATATATGTATCACATGTTCTTTATCCATTCCTCTGGATATTTAGGTTGCCTCCATGCCCTGGCTATTGCAAATAATGCTGCAATGAACACTGGGGTGTGTGTATCTTTTCTAATTTTATTTTTCTCTGGATATATGCCCAGGAGTGGGATTGCTGAATTATATGGTAGCTTTGTTTTTAATTTAGTAAGGAAACTCCATACATAGATCAATGGAACAGCATAGAAAGTCCAGAGATAAACACATGACCTTATGGTCACCTAAACTATGACAAAGGAGGTAAGAATACAATGGACAAAACACAGTCTCATCAATAACTGTTGCTGGGAAAACAGGTCAGCTACACATAAATGAATGAAATTAGAGCATTCCTTAACACTATACACAAAAATATACTCAAGATGGATTAAAGACCTAAATACAAGGCTTGATACTGTAAAAATCTTAAAGGAAAATATAGGCAGAACACTCTTTGACATAAACTGCAGCAAGATCTTTTTCAATCCACCTCCAATAATAATGAAAATAAAAACAAAAAAAGAACAAATGGTACCTAATTAAACAACCCTCAGAATGAGAGAAAATATTTTCAAATGCAACCAACAAGGGATTAATCTCCAAGTTATACAAGCAGCTCATACATCTCAATATTAAAAAAAAAAAAACCAATCCATTTAAAGGAATAAGTGAAAGAACTAAATCAACATTTCTCAAAGAAGATATACAGATAGTTAAACACACATGAAAAGATGCTCAACATCATTAATTATTAGAGTAATGCAAATCAAAATTACGATGAAGTGTCACCTCATATCAGTCAGAATGGCCATCATCAAAAAATCTACAGATAATAAATGCTGAAGATAGTGTGGAGAAAAGGGAACCCTCCTACACTGTTGGTGGGAATGTATTTGGTTACAGCAACTATGGAAAATTATATATTATAATTGTTACTTCATTAGCCATGAAGAATTGTTGGAGATTGGGCTAATTTAAGACCTTATCTCCCACTTTACCATTTTTAAAATTTTTATTGAAGTGTAGTTGATTTACAATGTTAATTTCTTCTGTATAGCAAAGTGACTCAGTTATACACATATGTATATATTCTATTTTATATCCTTCCCACTTTAAATAGGGGAAGTAACCATGGTATTGTAATCTAAAATACAGAAGAACAAGAAAAATTTGAACAAAACTTTTGAAATCTAAGGTTTAAATAAAACAGATCTCTAAAAATTATTGATAGGAATACAAGAATCATAGTGATGATACCCAAGGTAACCCAGTCATGAGATTTGAATTCTTATTAGATGAAATGATAATAAGAATTCAAATCTCATGACTGGGTTACCTAAAGCTGAAACTCCAATACTTTGGCCACCTCATGTGACGAGTTGACTCACTGGAAAAGACTCTGATGCTGGGAGGGATTGGGGGCGGGAGGAGAAGGGGACAACAGAGAATGAGATGGCTGGATGGCATCACTGACTCGATGGACATGAGTTTGGGTGAACTCCGGGAGTTGGTGTTGGACAGGGAGGCCTGGCGTGCTGTGATTCATGGGGTCGCAAAGAGTCGGACACGACTGAGCGACTGAACTTAACTGAAACCAGGTTTCCATTAAATTATTTTCAATCTATAATGTAAAGAAAAGTTAAAAATGAATGAAATCTCAATATCCAGCTATCAGATTCTAAACTCATAAAAACTTAGTTTTAATTTGGTGATTAACATGACAGTTCTGAGCAGACACCAGAAGATGGCAGTAGACCGTTGTAAAGTTATCAGGAACACTAAAATAAGGTACACATTTCCAATACTACATATGTACATGGAGAATTTGATTAACAAGTGACACTTTTCTTTCTAATATACACAGATACCACATCCGTCACTTCTGTGTCTGCATATATTATAGTTTATATGTATCCTGTTTGTTTGGTAGCAAGCCATACTGTCTTGATTTCTAGAAACACATAATACTTTTCTCATATTGAATGAGGGGATGTTAGTTGCTCACTTGTGTCTGACTCTTTGTGACCCCCTGGACTTTAACCAGCCAGACTCTTCTGTCCATATTCAGTTCAGTTCAGTTCAGTCACTCAGTCGTGTCCGACTCTTTGCGACCCCATGAATCACAGCACGCCAGGCCTCCCTGTCCATCACCAACTCCCGGAGTTCATGCAGACTCATGTCTATCGAGTTGGTGATGCCATCCAGCCATCTCATTCTCTGTCGTCCCCGTCTCCTCCCGCCCCCAATCACTCCCAGCATATTGGATGACACCAAATACTCAAAACTCAATTTCAGTAAAATCCAATCATAATCAACAAATTTAGGGATGGTTCAACATGAGTAAAATGAATATTAACTTTAAGACTATACAATTCATTCAGTTGGGAAAAAAATTTAAGGAGGCAGCATTCTATAGTGGACACTGTATTGACCAGGCATTAAAGGTAGCAGTTTTATATATGTTTTCTCTACTTAGAATTGTGCAATTGTGAGCCAGTCACTGAGTATTTCTGTGCGTCACTTCCCTCATCTGTACAAGTGTAATCACAAAATTTCCCCAACACAGTTTAAGCTAAATATGCATAAAATAAAATCATTTACATAAAAGTAACTGTGAAACAGTATGCAGATATAAGATTATTTTCCTCAAAATGGAAGCCAAGGAAAGGATGTTTTAAGAAGAAAGTTGTCCAAAGGCATAAAGTGCTTTAGTAAATTAAATAAAGTGAAGCCTGAGGAGAAAAGTCACTATATTTCAGTGTTTTCGAGCTGTTTGTGAGTATAAGTAAATATAATTTGACTTGAATAAAGAAGCGTGCCTTCCCATTGCTCCTCTCAAACAGAGTAGTGGTTATGAACACTGGTGCTGAAGTCAGACGACTCTGGATCATAACTCAGTTTCCATCTGTGTGACCTTGGGTACATCACTTAAATCTCTGCGCCTCAGCTTGTTCATCCCTATAATGGGGATAATAACTGTCAGAACCTCAACTTGAACAAATCCATGTCAACTCCCTCCTCTGTAAAATGGAAGTAACAGTAACCTCTGTACATTTTATTGTGAGCTTTCAATGAGAGAATGTTTATGAAAACTATACTGGTATGTGGTATGTGTATTAGTTGCTCAGTTGTGTCCAACTCTTTGCGACCCCATGGACAGTAGCATTCCAGGCTCCACTGTCCATGGAATTCTCCAGGCAAGAATACTGCAGAGGGTGGCCACTCTCTTTTCCAGGGGATCGTCCCAACCCAGGTACAAACCAGAGTTTCCTGCACTGCAGGTAGATTCTTTACCATCTGAACCACCAGATAAGCCCATCATAATGTGGTAACTTTTCCTTTGATTGATATTTCAACTTGATTTTTTATTAGTTTCTTTATTGTATCTTATAATGATGAATACATATCTGGGTATATGTACATCTGTGTAGAACTGGAAGATTCCAGGATTCCATACCCAGGAATAGCCTTCAATAGCATTAACAATTCAGTTTAGGATGGTAAACATGGGATGAATCATACAGGAAACACAGCAATTCCCTTGGTGTTTTCTCCATTCCACAGACAGCAAGGGATTGTCCTATTAACCTTCTACCATAAGAAGTCAAAAATCATCATAAGGTATTCAAAATTCTATTATATTCCTAATATCTGGTTTATAAAGTGTGAATTCTGGTATGTTTTTCTCACATATTTATGGACTTTTTTGGTCATCTTTCACTGTCTCATTCAATTTATATTTAGAAATAGCTTTTCAAGTTTCAGATGTTTTTGAGGCTATGGGAGAGGGTAAGTTTATCTGGTGCATTTGAAAGTAAATAAGCCATAACTCAAATCCTTTCAGCAACTCAATTAAACTAACTTTCAGTGATGTGGAAGCAGTGGGAAAGAGAAGAGTTTTTATTCAAGACTAAGCAAGTATTCAAAAACTATGCATGTGGTGGTAAGTTGGGGACATATATTTGTATACATTTTCTTATTTTGAATTTATGTACGATCTATATCTATAGATATATAGAGAGAGCAAGTAAGGGCTTCCTGGGTGGCACATGCCAATGCAGGAGATGTGAGTTCGATCCCTGGGTAGGGAAGATCCTCTGGAGTAGGAATTGGCAACCCACTCCAGTATTGTTGCCTGGAAAACTACATGGACAGAGGAGCCTGGAGGGCTATAGTTTACGGAGTCACAAAGAGACAGAAATGACTGAGCAATTGAGCACTCATGCATATATATATATATATATATATATAAATTATTTTTAATTAATGAACAAATGTGTGTTTTCAAACAGATTAAGAGTATAATATGTTTTGTTTTTAGGTCTGTGGAATTGCTTTTGTTGTAAGAAATAAATATGTGTGACTCTGAGTTATCTGGTCAGACCATGTGGCACGCTAAGGCAAAAATAAACATGCAGGAGAGCACTATGTGCACAGCACTACAAATCTGCCTTTTCCAAATTTGGATTGAAGACTCTGTCCCTGCCAGTCAAACCGGGTCCTCTCAGTCCACTAATCCACTCACAGAACACTGTCTTAAGAAATCTGTCAACGTAAAATTTCCTAAAGATGAGAAACAATCATTATTAAGCCTATAACCTGAAATGAAATTCTGTCTACTAGAACTTTAAGTTATATACAAATTTGTGCAATAACAAATTATTGAGTCAACCCAAAAGTCCATTTGAATTTTCTGTAACACCTTATGGAAAAACCCGACAGACAAACCCAATATTAAACATTGGGGCTATGAAATCACCTTTCCCTTACTCCTTATTGGAAGTATTGCTATCAATACTTCCAATGGTGAAAGCCCTTGCTATGAATGAAGAAAGTTATGACCAACCTAGACAGCATAATAAAAAGCAGAGACATTACTTTGCCAGCAAAGGTTCATCTAGTCAAAGCTATGGTTTCTCCAGTAATCATGTATGGATGAGAGAGTTGGACTATAAAGAAGGCTGAGTGTCGAAGAATTGATGCTTTTGAATTGTGGTATTACAGAAGACTCTTGAGAGTCCCTTGCACTGCAAGGAGATCCAACCAGTCCATCCTAAAGGAAATCAGTCCTGTTATTCATTGGAAGGACTGATGTTGAAGGTGAAACTCCAATACTTTGGCCACCTGAGGTGAAGAGCTGATTCATTTGAAAAGGCACTCATGCTGGGAAAGATTGAAGGCAGGAGGAGAAGGGGATGAGGATGAGAAGGTTGGATGGCATCGCTGACTCAATGGACATGAGTTTGAGTAAACTCCAGGAGTTGGTGATGGACATGGAGGCCTGTCGTGCTGCCATCCATGGGGTCGCAAAGAGTCGGACATGACTGAGCAACTGAACTGAACTGAACTGATGAATGAAGAAATTCCCTGTTGATTCTTGTGTTCAATCCTTGCTTTCTACAGATACTCTCTTCCGCAGGTCTTCCTTCTTGGGAGTTAGCTGAATTCACAGAGATGCATTTTGATCTGCTCCTATGGCAGTAACAATCACTTCCACACAGCAAGGTGTGCAATTGTTCTCCCTTTCTAAGCGATAAGTAGGCAACTATGGAGGTCAGGACTCAGGAGTTCATTCTGGGGGCACAACTAAGCCTCACCCTGTCTGTCAGATATCAAATGATCTCTATCTGCCTGACTTCTTAATCTATTAATATCTCTCAACAGATTCTGAATTCAAACAAAGACAAAACATCATTTATGAAGCTCCATCAAATCCCATCAATGAAAAAACAAGCATATGTTGTTTAAGGATACATGAATATGCAGTAGAAGTATAAATAGGTGCTTGAGAATAATATATCAGATGTTTGGATGGCATCACCAACTCAGTGGACATGAGTTTGAGCAAGCTCCAGGAGTTGGTGATGGACAGGGAAGCTTGGCATGCTGCAGTCCATGGGGTCACAAAGAGT
The DNA here is from genome assembly GCF_049115385.1 of Moschus berezovskii. NCBI lineage: Eukaryota > Metazoa > Chordata > Mammalia > Artiodactyla > Moschidae > Moschus > Moschus berezovskii. The sequence goes on along the minus strand of NC_142460.1, from coordinate 42,387,206 downwards.
TGGATATGACTGAGCGGCTCAGCTGAACTGAACTGAACTGAGAGTAATATACTCCAGCCTCGGGCATCATCAAGACCTTATTTCTGCTCTTAATATTCCACTTCTTAAACTGGATATCAGACACACATGTATTTGTTAAATTATTCTTAAAAATATGTCTGGAGTTTTCTTTATCTTAGCTGAGCACTCTCATTTTATTCTCTTCCCTCTGCTGTTGGCAGTTCTCTGTCAATCTGAGATGAAAGGAGGGTTTATATCCAACAAATTTTGGCAAAGAACAGAAGTTTCTTTTTTGATGTACACAGTGAAAAATGGATTTTCCGTTGTTCACTGCCATGAAATTTTCTCCATTAAAAGAGGCATAAGGCTGTTACTGTGCAGCCTTTTAATAACTGATATTGGGTATTTGTGAACTATCTAAAAGTTAGTTTCTTGCTTCTCCTCTTAACCTAAAAAACATATCAAAATATCATACATAGTCAATGTCATCATTGTTTCAATGAGTTTGGAAAGTGTTCTCAATCAGGTATCAGTACTTACTTGGTCCCTGAAAAATATTAATCTCTTTAAATCATTCCCATAGAACAGATTCAAACAGCAGCCAAATGTATACGCTAATTATGGCTAGGATTCAAGTGTCATTCCTTATTAAATCAATGTTCTAAAAACCCTTTCTAAGTTTCCCAATTAGTAGACATGAACAATTAACATCTAATTAGTCATCCATCATCCTTGCTAAAAATGTTTTAAAAGGAAAATTAAAGAGATTTCTCTCATAAAAATTTCACTGCAAGTGGGAGATAGTGTCCTTTTCCACTTACATATTCATCGTTTACTTTCTTGTAACCTACTTGCTAAGATGATTACTTTAAACATGAAATCTATTAACTTTCATATTCAAGGAATATTTAAGAGTTCCATCATTTTGTGGTTCCAAATGACTTTATTGACAACTAGCCCAACTGAATTACTTCACAGAGGAAGAATCTGAGACTAATGGAGGTTTAACTTATTGACGGAGCTACAGTTGCATAATGGGAAGGTGAGTATTTTAAGGCCAGATCTCAAAGCCATGTTTCATCTATCCACCTCTCTTTATTTTATAGCATGTAATAGCATTTTATTGCCTTCAACCTATTTCATAAGATCACTAAGTCCCTGTTTTATGTGAATATAACCACTAAGAGCTTATTTCCATCTGGTTATAGCAAATCTGAAGCATTCAGTATACATAAGTTAGGGAGCTAGAGTCAGAGCTGTTGTTCAGTCACCCAGTCGTGTCTGACTCTTTGAGACCCCATGGGCTGCAGCACACCAGGCCTCTCTGTCCCTCACCTTCTTCTGAAGTTTGCCCAAGTTCATGTCCACAGCACTGGTGATGCCATCCACCCACCGCATCCTCTGACACCCTCTTCTGCCCTCAAATCTTCCCTAGCATCAGGGACTTTTCTGATGAGTCAGTTGTACCTGGGCTTAAATTCTAGTTTTAGCTCTTATTAGCTGTGTAACTTTAGATTAGTTGCTAAAAGTTCCTGTGTCTCTCTTTTCTCATTCATGAAATGAAGATAATGCTGCTGCTGCTAATGACAGTGATGATAGTATTTACCCCCAAACTTGGTTTCAGGATGAAATCCATTTTTGCTCTAAAATGTTTACATGAGTTTATGGTAATGTAAGTATTAAATATTATTTTGTTCGTATATACCATACCTTGAACTTTCTCATAGTTCCTCCCAATTCTCTTTCTAGAAAACGAGTATACTGATCTATAACAAACTGAGGCCACTGTTCAGACAACACAGTTCCTGGACTTTGTATGCTTCCATTGTGTCTAATACCCCAACAGATAAGATATATTACGAGGAGAAGTGGAACAGGCAATAAAGAATGGAAAGAGAAACATCCAATAATTAAGTCATTCCCAAACAGAAGTCTTTTTCATATTCATTCAGATCTATAGGTAGCTTGGTCCTGGCAGACAACTTTGGCACATACATGGTTTCAATAGCAGCAACTTGACTAGAAGACATTATTATAATGGAAAGTTACAAGAAGATTTAACCTAGCTAGGACCTAAAATAAAGCTGTGCTAGGTATCAAGAACCTTACTAACTGCCTAGACTTGAAGGATTGCAGAAGGAAAGCAGTTTGGGTTTTGTTCATTTCTTTTCCATTGACCCCATGACATGACCTACCCTGGTGCGAATAGATTTCTAGTTTCCACTTCCTAGTTTCCACTGGTTCTAGATATTCATGGGGTCTGAATGTAGATAGAATGGGAGATAGAATATAGATATGAAAACATTTTCAGTATATAAAGATAATGATGCCAACGCCCTCCTCTTCTTCCCATTGTGCATTACAAATTCCAAGAATTATCTTCTCCTCCATAACAGTCTCACTTTTAAGAATATTCATTGTAATCATAATCCACATAGCAAATCTACATATATTTAATACTAGAAATTTCTTCAAGTAGTAAATATACCTTGAAGAAACAAATACATTTTGAAATACCTACATTTCATGATAGGTATTGAGAATTAGGGAAGAAGATACAATTTATATCTTCTTGGAGCTCTAGTCTAATGACAGAAAAAGATAAATAAACACATGGTTTTTAAAATGTGATGAGAGCTCTAGCAGGAAGTCTGTCTTACTCTGCTTCACAGAATCTATATATTATCCATTACTTACACTTTTTTTCTGCACCTGGAACTTTCCCTTCTTTTCAGGATCACTCCCTTGGGTTTTAAACATGTTCAAATCTCTTCATATTAAAACACATCTTTTCATTCCGCTTTATAACCAAGTTTCTAAGATTTCTCTGCCCTCTAATCTTGAAATCTTTACATGCTATTCATTCATGACTTCATCTCATCACTCTCCACCAAAATAAATGTCACTACCTGAATAAAAATCCCTAGTCACTAAATCCAGTGAATACTTTTCATTTTATATCTTTCTTGACCTCTGAGCAATACCCAATAATGAACAACATTTTCTCTCAAAAGGTACTATTTTCTTTGCTTCTAGGTAAGTATTATCTTTTTCTTACACTCTGATTGCTCTTTCACAATATTTTTTGCAGGTAAGCATTCCCTACCAAGACATTAACTACATATTTGACATTATTCAAAGCCAAGTATAGGCACTATTATTCAACAGATATTTGAATTATTATTCAACACTTTGAATTATTATTCAAAGCCAAATATTACTATTCAATGGATATTTCCTAATGCTGGGAAAGACTGAGGCCGGGAGGAGAAGGGGACAACAGAGGATGAGATGGTTGGATGGCATCACCAACCCAATGGACATGAGCTTGAGTAAGCTCCAGGAGTGGTGATGGACAAGCCTGGTTCACTGCGGTCCATGGGAGTCACAAAGAGTTGGACACAACTGAGTGACTAAACTCACTGACTGATTCAACAGAAGTATAATAGAGTCACAAATGGCACATGTATCCTTTTAAGTGTTCTAATAGACAACAAAAATGTAAAGAGAAACTTATGAGGTTAATTTGAATGACTCAATATGTCCAAAATATTATCATCTCAGCATGCAATCAATATAAACAATTATCAATGAGATATTCTGCATAATTTGTTTCCTACTAAGGTGTAGAAATCTGGTATAATTTCAGGTTCATACTAACCATATGTCACATGCTAAATAGCCCCCATGCAGTTAGCAGTTCCTATATAAACTGGAACAGCTCTAGTCTACAGAGCTACATGATATATCATACATCTCCCTGGCTTTAATTAAGTATTCAAAACCAAGACTTCAAAATGTCTACTTGTAACCTAAGTCTCAGCTGAGTCATCTATATTTTACTGTATATTTGACATCTCTCCTATGGTGTCTCAAATTCCCCTCAAATTCAATGTGCCTACATTCAGAAGCACAATCCTCCCCTCACAACTTGAACTTGTTCTAATTTCAGTTATCTCCAATTAGTGCTCCTAAATATATAGTTTTATAATGTAAAAACCTTTTGATAATTTCCTTGCATATCTATGATGATGATGATATTATTGTTACATCTATATTCAATTTAATAGGAAGCCTTGATAATTTTATCCCCTTTGAGAAGCAACCTCATCACATCTTTCTTCTACCCTTAATTTGTTAGTCCAAATTAACACTATCTCTAGGGTAATGACTCTATGGACAAGATCTGGTTCCCTGTTATACGCTTACTTGATTCTGTGTTCCTTTTTATACAGCACTAATCACAATTTATAATTAAAATTTGTTTGCTTATCTTGTCAATTTACTGACAAATTGCTAAATTGTAAAGTTAATGAGCAAGAAGCATGCTTGTTTAGCTCATGACTGTATCCCATAATACTTAACAGATCCATTGTGTATCAAAGATACTTCATAAATGCTTGTTAGATAAAAAGCACCTAACCCAGTATTCAGTTCAGTTCAGTTCAGTTCAGTCGCTCAGTCGTGTCCGACTCTCCGCGACCCCATGACTCACAGCACACCAGGCCTCCCTGCCCATCACCAACTCCCGGAGTTCACTCAAACTCATGTCCACAGAGTCGGTGATGCCATCCAGCCATCTCATTCTCTGTCATCCCCTTCTCCTCCCGCCCCCAACCTTTCCCAGCATTAGAGAGTCAGAAAAGGTCAGAATGTGTCGTGTTGTTTTCTGGGATGTATTTATCATGAATCAATTTGTTTTTGTGCATTCTAGAAATACCTGTGCTTATATAGCATAGTAATGATTTACATTGCTTTAGTGTATATTTTATGTCAGGATAACACTTTTACCTCTGCTGTTTTACTTAATCCTGCAATGACCCTGTGAGATAGATATTCAGTTCAGTTCAGTTCAGTTGCTCAGTCGTGACCGACTCTTTGCGACCCCATGAATCACAGCACGCCAGGCCTCCCTGTCCACCACCAACCCCCGGAGCTCGCCCAAACTCATGTCCACAGAGTCAGTGATGCCATCCAGCCATCTCATTCTCTGTCGACCCCTTCTCCTCCCGCCCCCAACCTTTCCTAGCATCAGAGTCTTTTCCAGTGAGTCAACTCGTCGCATGAGGTGGCCAAAGTATTGGAGTTTCAGCTTTAGCATCAGTCCTTCTAATGAACACCCAGGATTGATCTCCTCTAGAATGGACTGGTTGGATCTCCTTGCAGTCCAAGGGACTCTCAAGAGTCTTCTCCAGCACCACAGTTCAAAAGCATCAACAGATATTATTTATCCACAAATAAAATAAGTCATAAAGTTCAAAGAGGTCAAAGAGCTGATTTAGTTCACATACTAACTAAAGTACAATTTAGTTAGTACAAACAACATACAGTTGTACTCATTTCACATGCTAGCAAGGTTGTGCTCAAAATCCTTCAACCTAGGCTACAGCAGTACATGAACCAAGAGCTTTCAGTTGTACAAGCTGGGTTTTGAGAGGCAGAGGAACCAAAGATCAAACTGCAAACATTCATTGGAATATCAAGTTCCAGAGAAACATCTACTTCTGTTCATTGACTAGGATAAAGCCTCTGACTATGTTGATCGTAACAAAGTATGGAAAATTCTTCAAAAGATGGGAATACCAGACCACCTGACTTGCCTCCTGAGTACCTGTTTGAAGGTCAAGAAGCAACAATTAGAACTGGACATGGAACAACAGACTGGTTCAAAATTTGGAAAGGAGTATGTCAAGGCTATGTATTGTCACTCTGCTTATTTAAACTTAAATGCAGAGTACATGATGTGAAATGCCAGGCTGGATGAATCACAAGCTGGAATCAAGATTACTGGGAGAAATATCAACAAGCTCAGATATGCAGATGATATCACTCTAATGGCAGAAAGTGTAAAGGAACTAAAGAGCCTCTTAATGAGGATCAAAGAGGAGAGTGAAAAAGCTGACTTGGAATTCAACATGAAAAAAACTAAGGTCATGATACCCAGTCCCATTACTTCATGGCGAATAGAAGAGGAAAAAGCAGAAGTAGTGACAGATTTTATTTTCTTGGGTTCCAAAATCACTGCAGATGGTGACCACAACTGTGAAATTAAAAGATGCTTGCTCCTTGGAAGGAAAGCTATGACAAACCTAGACAGTATATAAAAAAGTAGAGACATCACTTTGCTGACAAAGATCCATATAGTCAAAGATATGATATTTCCAGTAGTCATGTGCGGATGTGACAATTTGTCCACAAATAAGGCTGAGCACCAAAGAATTGATGCTTTTGAATTATAGTGCCGGAGAAGACTCTTGAGAGTCCCCTGGACTGCAAGGAGATCAAACCAGTCAATCTGAAAGCAGAACACTGAATTTTCATTAGAAGGACTGTGCTGAAGTTGAAGCTCCACCTGATGTGAAGAACCAACTCATTGGAATAGACCTTGACACTGGGAAACACTGAAGGCAAGAGGGAAAGAAGGCAGCAGAGAATTAGATGGTTATGTAGCATCACCGACTCAATCGCAATGAATCTGAGCAAACTACGAAAGAGAGTGGAAGACAGAGGAATCAGGCAGCTGCAGTCCACGGGGTCACAAAGAGTCGGACATGACTCGATGACTGAACAAAAACAATTAAATAAGCAGTGGAACCCTTAATTGACTTGGGCAATTAGATTTCAGAAATCAATTGGAGAAGGAAATGGCAACCCACTCCAGTGTTCTTGCCTGGAGAATCCCAGGGACGGGGGAGCCTGGTGGGCTGCCGTCTATGGGGTCGCAGAGAGTCGGACACAACTGAAGCGACTTAGCAGCAGCAGCAGCAGCAAGAGTTTTTTTAGACCACTAACCTTTATTGCCTCATAGCATATTATTACTTCAGTTCAGTTCAGTTCAGTTCAGTCACTCAGTCGTGTCCGACTCTCTGTGACCCCATGAATCACAGCACGCCAGGCCTCCCTGTCCACCACCAACCCCCGGAGCTCGCCCAAACTCATGTCCACAGAGTCAGTGATGCCATCCAGCCATCTCATTCTCTGTCGACCCCTTCTCCTCCCGCCCCCAACCTTTCCTAGCATCAGAGTCTTTTCCAGTGAGTCAACTCGTCGCATGAGGTGGCCAAAGTATTGGAGTTTCAGCTTTAGCATCAATCCTTCCAATGAACACCCAGGATTGATCTCCTTTAGAATGGACTTTTTGGATCTCCTTGCAGTCCAAGGGACTCTCAAGAGTCTTCTCCAACACCACTTAAACATTTTCAAACTGAAGTTTCAACAAGAAAATTACTAAATATTGTATGCTATATCTATGCATGAAAGAAAAACAGTGACACTTTTAAAAGGAAAAAGAAATATTAGATATACAGAAAGATTGCAAGGAAATGTGGCTAATTAAAAAAAATTGCACTAAAATTTAAGTGTTCCAGTAAAATTTTGAACCCCATCATCACTTTTCCCCAGTGTTACACCCAGAAATATGTTTCCTTGACAAAAAAAGAAGACAATTTGTAGACTTAGTAACTAATGCTGCTAATCAGTTGATATAAAAAGCAAGTGATTACTCTGGATTATTCAGGTGACTCCAATGTAATTACATAAACTCTTAAAAGCAGACCTTCTTCCTGGCTGAGAACAGAAGGGAAGTTAGCTATCTGAAGCATGACAAAAGTTCTGCATACCATTGCTGCTGTGAAGTTAGAGGGGTCTAAGGATATGGGTAGTCTTCCAGTAGCTGAGGACAGCCCTTGGCCAATAGCCAATAAGAACACAAGAATCCTAGATCTATAGCTTCAAGGAAATGGATTCTGCAGACAATCTAAGTGAGCTCAGGGGTAAATTCTTCCTCCAAGATTACAAGTAAGAACTAAGTCTAGATAGTATTTTGAGTCTAGCCTGTGAGACCCCAAAAACAGAACCCAGTCAAGCTATTTCAGATTTTAGATCTATGTAAGTGTAAGCTGATAAATTTTTATTGTTATAAGCCATTACATATGCAATAAGTTGTTTTGCAGCAATATAAAATTAATATATCATGCAATATGATCCTATATTTTTCAGAAATCAACACAAGCTGTAGGTGCATATAAATGTTTATGCGTGTGTGTGCTAAGTCACTTCAGTTGTGTCCAACTCTGTGCGACCCCATGGACTGCAGCCCGTCAGGCTTCCCTGTCCATGGGATTCTCCAGGCAAGAATACTGGAGTGGGTTGCCATGCCCTCCTCCAGGGATCTTCCCAACCCAGGGGATCAAATCCTTGTATCCCACATCTGCTTCACAGGCAGGCAGGTTATTTACCACTTAGCGCCACCTGGGAACCCCCCAAAAGATTTATAAGTGCACAGAAATAGACCTGGAAAGGTAAAAAACATTATTGAAAAAATATTAACTCTTAGAGAATCTTGACGTTTCAGCAGTATACAAACAGTAGTTTTCATTTTAATTCTACATAGGCATTATTGATTGACTCCTTTATTGGCATAATGTATTTGTGTATTCTTTATAAATAACAGAAGATAATGCTTTAAATTATGGTGACTCCATTGAGTCGGAAATTAATCAGGATGTTTCACTTTCAAATTGTTATTCTAAAATCAATCAAGATGCACAATATCATCAGTTAGTACCCAGATACTAAACAAATCAAGCTGTAAGAATTACCAAGGCAATCATGCGTTCCAAGTAGGTGAATGATGAACAATTCCAGAAGTCTATTCCAGCAGCTCTTTCTCAATACTTTCTCTGGTGGTTAAAAAAATACTCTGACCCTATGAACACTGTGATGTTTGCAAACTATCTGGACACTTATGAAACACAATAAGAACCCCCATCTTTAATCCTCTCGTCGACAAATGAAAACTACACTGGCAAGATTGCCGAAAATTTGACCTATATATCAATGAGAGAACCCATGATTATAGAAGCAAAGCAATTCCTATACTAAGAATCAGTCAACCCTAAAATCCCTTTTTTTCTTCCCCCTCTCCCCCTTTTTCCTAGATTCTTTCCCCCCTTTCTCCCTCCTTTTCTTCCCTTCTGTTTTTGATGAGTCATTTTCCTAATCATTTGAGTAAATGCAAAAATTCATCACATTTTGTAAATTTGAACAAGTAAAATATACCTTTCTGGTGTAAGCATGAAATTCACATAAAGAATTCACATATAGAATCCTATAATGTGGAATTTATTAAAGTAAGATTTTTCACAGCTAGTCATCTTCTCCAGGCATTCTAACATTTCAACTTCAACATCAAACATCCACTGCTTTGCAGTCAAAATCAGCTAACTGCAATTTGAGACATTTTCTATAATTTAGCTTATTCATTTTTTTTTTTTTTAAGAAACGCTCATGAGCAGGAAATGCATAACTTACAAAAAAAATGGACCTGCAGCAATTTGGTAATTATATTTTTTTCAGCACCAAATGCAGATCTATGCTCTTCACTTAAAATATAATGGGTGTTTAGAAGTCAAGGAGTCCACAGAGACACCACAAGCACTAAATATATTATCCTTTAAGACGAACTCTGTCATTTATGATTCATAGCCAACTCCTTAAGTAAAGATACAGATTTTCAAATTATCCCACTGAGAGCGATAGAAGAGGAGAAAAGAAAAGGCTAGACTCACATCTGTTTCTGCAGCCAGGGAGTTTCAGTAATAACCAACTTTCACAGTGGCTTGCTAAAGAAGCTATTTTCATCTGTGTTTCCTAAAAGCACCTCTTTTGGAGAAAATCCACATATCATTTTATTTTACTGGATGCTAGAATGAAAAATAGATGCCCACTGTCAAGCAGTTATATTGATTACGAGTGAAAATGTGATCATTTTGCATTGACTTGCCCCAAAGCGCTGCATTCAGTCAAAGCGGCAGAAGGAAATTAATGCCTCCATACCATGCCTAAGAAAAATATGAGATGTCATTCACTTCGCCCTCTAGACAAAGCGGTATATGCAACTGAAATATAATAGCTTTCTGAACGTGAACTTGAGACCTTTATTAAAATCATTATTTAATGCACAAAAAATAATGAACCTGCTGCCATGGCATTTAAAGCAGCCATTTACAGTCATTACCTTTACAATCACAAGGTTTATTTGTTAAAAAGCCATTACTTCTCAAATTAAAATTCTGCCTACCCTTGTTTTGTTTTTATCCTCTTTCATCTTTTTTTAAATTATTTTTTAAAATTTTAATTAGAGGATAATTACTTTACAATATTGTGATGATTTCTGCCATACATCAACATGAATTGATCATAGGTATACACATGTCCCTTCCCTCTTGAACCTCTCTCTCACCTCCCTCCCCATCCCATTCCTTTAGGCTTTCACGGAACATTGACTTCTGGTACCCTGTGTCATACAGCAAACTCCCACTGGTCATCTATTTTACATATGGTAATGTCTATGTTTCAGAGCTGTTTTCTCAAATCATCCCACTCTCTCCTTTCCCTATAGTGTCCAAAAGTCTGTTCTTTATGTCTGTATCTCCTTTGTTGCCCTATAAGTAGGATTATCAGTACTGTCTTTCCAGATTCCATAACTATGAATTGGTCATGATAGGAATTGCTACTTTTTTATGTTTCACTTGACTTTTATTTTACTAAAATGACAAATGACATTCTTAGTCTCTGTAGGACCCTTATAGTGAGCCCAGCACAGATCTTTAAATATATAGATATATATATAATAAAATCAATATACAAGCCAAGAAGATATATTGATTTTATTATCTCACTAGTGGCTAATATAACATAGACTTTAACTTAAAATAATGTAAAGGAATTGTATTATTAATTTTAAAAACTGCACGTTTTAAATATCAAAAATCACCCATAATAGGTGAACATTTAGGAAAAAAAAGAGACATTATGCATTTTGGGCAATTTGGATTTTTAAAAAAATTTATCTGGCTTATCAATACTATTCTCTATAGAAGTGTATTTTCTATTTCTTAAAGCAGAATTCAAGATTCAATTCAAAATTTTTGCAGCAGTAATTCAATTTCAATTTGGAAAAACAATTGATGTAAAATTAGAGATTATTTCTTTTTAACTCTGATATGTTTTACTTTACATATATTAAAAGTGATATTAATCATCCACATGTATATGATGACATCAAAACAGACATATGTATATCACAGTAGTGAACCACACTCTTGAATATAAAAATGATGCTGAACTGAACAAGGACTTCACCTTAGCAAACAAATGGATAACTTTCAGGGTGTCAGAAGTGCTGTGCTCATCTATACACCAACAGATGCTTATTCTTATTGAACTATGGAGACTTTTTCACTGTTGTTGCTTAGATTTCTCAGGTGTACTATGGGAGATAAAGATAAGTCACAGTTTCCAGATCCCTAAATCCAGTTCTTCCTCTTACTAGCTATATGACTTTGAAAATTTTCATTAATTTATTTATCAAGTGTTGGAATCTATTTTCAAGATACAGTGTGGAAACCAAACAGTTGCCAACCCTCACAGTTCCATGGACTTTGTATTTTCCATTACTTGTGCCCTGCATGTGATTGACTCTCTCCCCTTCTCAGGCATTAATATTTTGTAAAAGGTCACCTTCTTCATGCGATTCTCCCTGACACCCTATTAAATGTGTTTTGTTTTCTTTTAATTTCCACTGCTACACCTCCACTCTTGAACATTTCCTCTCTTCCATTCCTAATCAAAATATTTAACACCATTGGCCAGACTCACGCCTTGCTTGTCACAGTACTCCCTAGAGAGTCCCCTTAGGTGTAAATCATATTCCGACACCACAGGACTTACTAGGAACCCAACTGTTTAGACGGATGAGAACCATAGCTGGCCCACAGAGAAGCATCAAGAGCTCTTTTCTGTATGAGTCCTGGAAGCAGTCCCTGGACCATTCAGTGGCTGCTCAGGTACAAGCAGATGAGGTGTAAGGGCTCCCCTGCCTGACAGCCTCACACTACAAAGAAGCCAGTATTTCTTTTAATGACTCTAGGACTACAGGACATAGGGCTCCCACACAGTACATTACAAGAGCCATTACACTTTGCAAAGCCAAAAACATGGCATCTCCATGAAATAGTCATAGCCCCTTTATATTCCCTATCAGTCCAAATGCAACTGGACTCATGAGGCAATACACAATCAGTATATGCGATATTACCTTTTACAGAGGTAATATTGTTGAATTATATAGTTGACAATCTGTGGTTCTCAGGTATCCAGGGCAACAAAATTAGAGTGTGAATCAAAGGTCAGATTCTCCCATAGCAGAGAAAGAAGGCTTTGCCAGATGTCTGCCTACAACAATTTTTCCTAATGCCTTTCTTGATAGACTATAAATATCCCCAAAGCAGGAGTGTTGGCATATTTGTTCATGCTGAATGCTGATTAACTAGTCTCTAAAATGATACCTGAGACAGAAGTTGAACTGTCACAAAAATGCGTCTCAGTTTTATTTTCTATAGAATGAGGATAACAATCCCTATCTAATAGAGTTACTGTAAGGATAAAATGAGACAAAATTTGTGAAACACTTAACATGGGGCTTGGCATGTTGTGAATGTTCAGTAAATGCTAAATGTTATTATTTTTTTATTTTTCCAGTAATCTATAGACATTCGAATAGATAAAAATCTAAAAACAATGAACAGATAAGCCAAACCAAAAATAAGCAAATAAGATTAAATACATCAGTTGCTACTCTTGAGTCATGCTGAAAATTCTCATATGTGATATTAACCTTTTTGTTGGGGCTAATTTAAACAACATAGTATTACCTCCTTTTGAAATAATAATGTAACTTCCTCATTAAGTACATCATTTTTGGATAGTTTATTTTCTTAAAGATTAGCTTAACATCTTTCAAAGTACTTTTTTTCCCC